>NC_139018.1:36751661-38136463 GCF_964374135.1 Grampus griseus | reverse complement strand
TAGAGTTGCAATATGATCCAGCAATCCCACTCCTGGACAGATATCTGGACAAAACTATAACTCAAAAAGACACATGCACCCCTATGTTCATAGCAGCACTATTCATAATAGCCAAGACATGGAAACAACCTAAATGTCCATCAACAGGGGAATAGATAAAGGAGTTGTGATACATACATACAATGGAATATTACTCAGCCATAAAAAAGAATGAAATATTGCCATTTGCAGCAACATGGATGCAACTAGAGATTACCATACTAAGTGAAGTCATTCAGAAAGACAAATACCATATTATATCACTTATATGTGGAATCTAAAATACGACACAAATGAACTTATGTATGAAACAGAAACAGACTCACAGACGTAGAGAACAGACTTGTGGTTGCCAAGGGGAGGGGGAAGAGATGGAGTGGGAATTTGGGGTCAGCAGATACAAAGTAGTATACAAAGAATGGATAAACAACAAGGTACTACTCTACAGCACAGGGAACTGTATTTAATATTCTGTGATACACCATAATGGAAAAAGAATGTATGTATAGGTATAACTGAATCACTTTGCTCTCCAGCAATTAACAAAACACATTACTGTGTATAGTAAATCAACTATATTCCAAAAAAAATTATTTTAAAAGAGCAGACTCTTCATCTGTCTTGCTCACTGCTATTTCTCCAAGGCCTAAAACACTGCCTGGCTCACAGTTAATTATCAAAAACTGTTCACTGAATGAATAATAAAGATGTGGAAGAGGATGTGGTGAGTTTTGGAAGCTACAAGGAGTCATCATGATTGAGCATAGAGTGTGTTTAGGAGGATAGACAGGGATGAGAATGGTTGCAGAAGATGGGCTACGGGTCAGGTACTCTGAAGGGTTCAACCTTTATTCCAACATAAAGTAGGAGCCAAGAAAGATCCTGTGAGCACAGTGAGGAGACAGACTGGAACAAAGACACCAGCTGGGGAGGTTGCTGTGGCGATCCAGGTGAGTCCTTTGCTTACAGTCTCGTATGTTAGAAGTCCTTCAGTATAAGTCCTATGTCCAAAACGGAGGTGTCCAATAGCAATAGAATTCAAGCCACATACGCAATTTTAAATTTCTAGTAGCCATATTAAGAAAATCAAAGGAAAAGGTGAAATTAATTATAATAATTAATTCCAGCGTGTTAAAATCTAGAAATAAGATTGTACCCAATATTATCATATAATCAACATGTAATCAAAATAAAACGTTATTCATGAAATTCTTTATACTCTTTTTACATCCTTTTCTTATACTAAGTCTTTGGAGTCTGATCTGTATTGATGTGTATCATTGACAACACATCTCAGTTCAAAGCAGCCACATTTCAAGTGCTTAAGAGCTACATGCCCTAGCTACCATATCGAACAGCATAGGTCTAATGGACAGATGGTGCTACCCAGTGGCAAGGAATAATTATTTGAACTTCTTCTAGACCCTTTCCATGTGGCACGACTATTAATTCTCACAACAACAGCAACGACAATCCTATGAAGTATCATCATCTACCTTTGTGATGAGGAAACTGAGCCCCAAAGAAGTTAAACAAATGGACCATGGCCTTCCAACTAATCAGTGATGGAGGTAGTATTCAAATTCAGCTCTGACTGACTGCTTTTTCCTCTATGCGGCTGCTTTAGCCACTTTATTATGCTGTTCCAGTGAGAAACCTTGGCCTGCAGTGAGGGATCATAAGATCAATCTTATGGAAACATCTGAGCCCTCGCCAACTGAGCTCGTGCAGCTGATGCATGTGAAACTTCAAAGCTTGAAGCAGCAAGGAGTCCATAAAAGAGACGATTTTTTTTTCAGAATTTATCAAAATGCTTATTTATCTAGAACCTGATTTCTGAGCTGCTGAGCCTAATTACTTGATTTGAGAGTCTCAATCTTTAGAAATGTGCTGGTCTGCCTAACTGAATCACTGCTTCTTACCTTAACCTCACTGAGGAGCTCACATCAAAATAAATTATGGGGAGAAATTTCTTCTAAGTAGAGATGGCCCTGACATTTAGTGAATGATGAAGCCAGAATAGTATTCAGGTCCAGAGACGGGACACTAATATAATCAAGGGAATGGAAGAACTTCATAATAAAGGATAGGCTTTGAAACAAATCACCAGCCTAAAGGATAAGCTGGACAGGCAAAGGCTGAGGGGAAGGAAGATACAACATAAGATCTTGAAGCCATGATGGCTATGGATATAGTGAACAGCAGTATTTCTAAGGCTGACCTAAGACCCATTTCTCTCTGTAGCTGTGGCCCCTGGGCCCTGGGTGTCTCTTGGAACAAGTGACCCACATTTGCAAAATGCTGGCCAAGGATTAGAGATGTAGTTTGAGATGTTTAAGAGCTGAATAAAGTAAAAGTCTCAAACCCACGAATCTGAATTAACAAGCCATGGATAGAAAGCCAACTAAGGCCGAGAACATGAAGCTGAAACAGTCTGAATATTAAGTACACAAACGTCTAATACCATTTGTTGACTTCCTCACTATCTACATGACCTCTCTATTTGGATGTCACAGAAACATCCCAAACTCATTATGTCCCAAACAAAGTTCTTTATCTTTTTCTCCAGGGTCTTTCCCACCCCTTTCATCTGGCATTTTCCATCTCTGTAAATGAAACCCTTTGAGATTCATTCTAAGCACCTCCCTGCCTCCCCCCCACCCACATACAATTCTATCAGTTTTATCTCCTAAATACCTTGTGACTCAGTTTCCTAATTCAAAACCCTTAAAGACCCTTCTTACTTATGCCTCTGACTCCTTCCTCTCTCTTCACTGTACCTAGAAAGATCTTTTATCAATGTCAGTACATGATTTGTACATTCTGGTTTAAACTCATCACTGCTCCCCATGGCACCCAAGACAAAATACAAACTCTTTAACAAAGCTCTCTCCTTAGCCCCTCCCCATTCTCACTCCAAGTTCAGGTCTCTCTGCATGAGCCAAGGACCACCCTCTCTCCCATCTGGCCTTCACACTTGCCCTTTCCTCTCCCCAGTTCCTGCCTCTGCTTCACCCCCTATTCATCCTTTAGGACTTGGCTTAGCTGTTTGCTTCCTTCAGGAAGCCTTCCCTGATCCTCAAAGTCTGAGATGGATGCCCAAGACGTGAGCTCTCATCATGCCTCGTGCCTCCCCTATTGCAGCTCCTTTCATATGGGACCATCATCAGAGGTTCACTTGTCTCCAACCCCTACTAGATTGTAAGCTCCAAGTAGCTGCCCTGTCACTCTCCTGTTCACCCTTCCATCCTCAGCGCTTGTACAGAATAGGCAATAAACACTTAAGTAAATGAGGAAAAGTGAATGCTTGTGGAGAACACCAAATATCACTTATTCCCATTTTCCCCCAACTCAAAACTTTGTGAACCTCCATTAAAGGTTGGCAAATATTTCTGGAAAAGCAAGTAGTCAATCCAACAAGATCTGCCTTCCCATATCTAAATGAGAACTCAGTGGGACAGTGCAGGGTCATCATGAAATGCCACGAGGTTTGAGTTAGTGCAACGTGGGGCCCACGTGTAGGGGTGTGGAGTCACCCAGGCAACAAGCAGTTCTGGAAGCATGAGGCCCGGGGAGCAGGGTCAGCACCCACTTTCCCGTTATCTTCTTTCCCATCACAGGACACTAAACCTGCTGGCTTCCACCCCCTACCAATATGAACAGATTCCTCCATGCGAGTGGTCAGGCAGGGCACATATCTGCTCCTTGGAACTCCTCGGCACCTTGGTCTGTTTGGCTGAGTTTTATGACTACAATTACTTGGAAAGGAAAAAACATTTTCCTTCTTTGCAGCTTGAAATATCTCATCAAAGAAATGTGGAGACTATGGAAATCAGATTTGACTGGCAGACAGCTATTTGCTTCGATCACTTCTGCTATTCTGTAGCTCTCTTTGGAAAAAGGAGTTTGGGCTTTTCTGACAGCCTGATGGGCAAGGACATAATTTTAATAATCCTCTCCCCTCAGGGGCAAAAGTAAAGAAGGAAACTTCATAATGAAATTACTGTGCCTCACATATGTGGTCGCTAGGTTCATCCTTTCTGCATTGTTCATGTCCAGGACTCTGGAAACGAGATGCATATTTCAGGCATGCCTGACACTGTTGTTGATGCTCTGTTTTCTACACTGCCTTGAAGACCGATGAGGCCTGCAAAAGACTGAGCCTGTGAAGCTTTAGAAGTACTATCAGAACACACACACACACACACAATTCAACTCTGTTCATCACGTAAAAAGCATGGATCTAACTCTTCAAAATGAATTACAAGGCCTTTGTATTTTTAGACTCCAATTTCCAATGTTATGATTGGGGTTAGTTGGGAGGAAGGGATGCTTATCTCCCATCCTCACTTGTCTGTAGTGGGCAAGAGGAGAGAATGGATAGAACAATTCAGCCCTCTGTCTCTCTACTCCACACTCCCACCCTCTGTCTCTTTTCTGATCCAATGATGAGATTGGGAAATAAACAAGGTGACTCAGCATCCTGGAGGTTTAGAGTTCAGGTAGATTTATCACTTGGGATGGTTTTGGCTGCACATAACAAGCCACTGAAGGTACCATAAGCATACTTGAGCCTAAGTAACAAGAAACCCGGAGTCAGGACGATCCGGCTTTGGTGGGGCTGCTCAACAGTGTCATCAAGGACCCAGGTGCTGCTCATGTGTCTGGTCTGCGATCCCCAGCGTGTTGACATGCCACCCTTCATGACCTGCCCCAGCTCCAAACTGAGTGTCCTTAAGCAACAAGTGTCCAAAAGCAAAAAGGAAAGAAGGAGGGACGGAAGGGAGGGAGGGAGAGGGAGAGGGGGAGTGAGGGAAACAGGAAGGAAGGAAGGAAAGAAAGGGAATAAGGAGAGGAAAGTATGATACCTTGTCACAGCACTTCTCTTTTAAGGGAGAAAACGTCTTCCAGAAGTTTCCTCCGATTTCCTCTTTAATCACGTTGGCCAGAATCAGGCCACACAATCATGCACTAGCTGTAAGGAAGGCTGGGAATGGGAGTACCTTGTCTGCAGCTGGAAGACCAGCTTTGTTCACAAGAGAGAAAGGCACCTACTGGTGTGTCAGGTAGACAACCACCAGTGCCTGTCACATGTGTTGGTTTGAGTCAGAGCAAAGGCCATGTCAACTTGTGCTCTCTAATTTAACCTCATTCAGTAGGAAAGCCAATATTTGTACCTCCTCCTGTCAGATTCCTGCATCCTATCTTTCTATTAGTTCCAAGCTCAGAGCAAGGAGAGAGTCATGATTACTTATTACCCTCAAACACTAACAGTTACTGCCAGGAGCACAGCTGACCATAGAAAAATAAACCACCGCCCTCAGTTTCTTTATCTGCAAAGCGAGAGATTTGGATGAGAGCATCTCCGAAGCCCCTTCCAGCCCAGACAGTCTGTGGTCCTATGACTGTGCATCCAAATGTCTCCAAGCAGTGAATCAAATCACAATCAGCCTAAGAAATGTTATGAAAGGAAACAATTTTACTCACATTGACTTACATTGGCCTTAAGGAATCAAAACTAGTAAATAATGATGAAGTTTGAAGCCAGTGTCAGCTTAATAAAAATAGGAACTTGTGAATATGCCCCAAGCCTGTTGTTCAGAGTAGCCATGTAATGGGCTTACGAGAGTTTAGGAAAATTGTTATTCCCTTGAAACTGAGTTTTGTTAAGACAAGCAGAATGGCAAGGCACTAAAAATGGATCTCTCCTTCATCTCTGCATTGAAACGATCTCTAATGTCTACAGGATACAGCCCAAACGCCTTGACACAGCTTATAAAAGGTCCTAGCATCAGCCTCCATTCACAGCTAATGTTTTTAGTCTTACTCTGTGCTCAATACATATGAAGCACTTTACATGTTATTGTCTCTTTTAACCCTCACAACAAGAATATTGTTATGTTGTTATCTCCATTTTACATATGAAAAAAACTGGAGTTAAGTAACTTGCCCAAGGTCACACAGCTAAAGGTAATGGAGTCCGGATTTGAACGTTGGCAGTCTGTAACCAGAGCCCATGCCCTTGACCATTCCTCTACAGTATTTAAATATTTTTTTTAATTTTTGTTTACATTTCTATTTCTACCACTAATCCATAAGGGCCATTGTCTTCCCACCCCTTAATACTGTATCTGACAGCAAACAGACACTCAATGAAGATTTAAAGAATGAATGAATGGGGCTTCCCTGGTGGCACAGTGGTTGAGAATCCGCCTGCCGATGCAGGGGACATGGGTTCATGCCCCAGTCCCGGAGGATCCCACATGCCGCGGAGCAGCTGGGCCCGTGAGCCATGGCCGCTGAGCCTGCACATCCGGAGCCTGTGCTCCGCAATGGGAGAGGCCACAACGGTGAGAGGCCCGCGTACCGCAAAAAAAAAAAAAAAAAAAAGAATGAATGAATGACTTCCTGTGCAGACTTTTCCCTGTTCTTCAAACGTTCTTACTCTATTATACAACCAAGCTGCTGTGCTCCACCTTACACAGCTCCTTCTGCCCAGCAGACTCCAACTCCTCCTTCAGGTATGTGCTCAGATGTCATATCCATGCTGTGCTCTTCCCATCCGTCTTCCAAAGAGAAAAATAGGTCACATGGAAAACAAGTCACATAAGAAGGCACTAGAATCAGAATGGCATAGGATTTACTTATTAATCAGGATCAGCTAAGAAAAATGCCCAAATCTCAATGGCTTACCAAATAAAATCACTCACAGTCAGCAGAAGCAGAGGGCAGGGCTCTGCCATCATTAAGGGACAGAGGGTCCATCTTACGATAACACCATCTTCAAGGTGTGGCCTGGAGGACCACCATGGAAGGGGAAGAGAGAGCCTGGAGGACAGTGCAGCCTGAAGTGGGCACATCACCTCCACCCACATCCCATTGGCCATAACTCAATCTTATGGCTCTGACCTAACTGCAAATAAGGCTGAGGAACAAGGCCGTCCTGCACGCCCAAGAAGAAAATGAAATAAATTGGGTGAACACATAATATTGTTTTCACCAGAGCTTCTCCACAGTAATATGGAAAAAATGCCTTCAGAATTCAAATGAAAAGTATTTTCATCTTAGGAAATTCTACACCTAGACAAATTTTCAATCAAGCATTAAAGTAGAATAAAGAAATGTTCAGGCATGCAACATCTCAAAAAGTATACACCCCATGTACCCTTTCTCAGGAAGCTACCA
This sequence comes from Grampus griseus, assembly GCF_964374135.1. NCBI lineage: Eukaryota > Metazoa > Chordata > Mammalia > Artiodactyla > Delphinidae > Grampus > Grampus griseus. The sequence continues at coordinate 38,129,239 of NC_139018.1, read as the reverse complement.
AAGAACGTAAACAAGGAAGTAAATAAAGGAAGAAGAAAACATCAAATCCAGGAATCAGGGATCCAAGGCAGGAGAGAGTTGAAGAGAAGTCCCGAAATAATAGCCATACAGAAGGCCCAGAGAACAACAAACTCAAACTGGAGAAGAAGGGTGTATAGTGACCCCATGTACATATGGGGAAAGGGAAAGGGGGCTGCTGATATAAGTGTGCTCTATTATACCACCCTGCTCCCTCATCTTCATTATATGAAGTCAACAAAATAACATCTAAAATTTATAAATCTAGAAATTACAGTATAGGCATATTACTTAGAAATGGAGAAGTAAGTTACAAAAGAAACAGTTAAAAAGAATTGAAAAGTGTTGGTTGGAAGTGGGGCGGGGTAGAGCAAGGGAATGCCATTTATCATTCTAACTCTTCGTATAGTATTTGAGTTTTTAACCATATAATGTATTTCTTGGCTAAAAACTTACATATTTTTTAAACAAAGAGGAAATAGAGATAAAGAAGTTTTCATAATCTTTTCCTTCATCCTACCCAAAGCTTCCCCCAAGAACCTCATGATGGCCTCAAAATGTCAAGAAGGGAAGAATGGGACAGGGCAAATGTGCATTAATATGACAACTTCTTTGAACCCGCTAGCAGAGTATTTTCCCTTTCATCCAATTCTTTTTTAAAATACTGGTCAGTGGTCCCATCTGCCTAAGTAGGTTCAAGGGAAGAGGGGAAAACAGATGAGGCCATGAACAGAGGCTCTGTAATAGCACTAGTGACCACCACCCATATTGGACCTCTCCTCCATCTTGCCAAAAAAGGAAAAATAAGACATTCTAGGCATTTTTCTGAAATCTTTATGCTCTATATCCTCCTTATCTAGTTTGACAGGACTGTTTGGTGAGCTCATGATGGTTACCCATAAGTATTGCCTTCAAAAGTGCTGGTACACCTGTCAATCTTACCTAATTTCAATAATTCACCTTTTGATTTTTTTTCAGGCAACATTTGTTCATTTCTTGGCTCTCTTGCTGCCTTCCAGCAAGAGAGCCAAGAAACTTCCAAAAGTTCTCTAGCAGTGGTTCTGTTGTTCTTCCAGAACTTCCAAAAGTTCTCTAGCAATGGTCCTGCTGTTAGTTCTGTAAGATCTATTAGAATGTCATTTACTTGGTCCTAAATACTTGACCACGTTTTTTGGATGTGGGAGTTTCAGTTGTCTCTTCAACAACATTCATCCTGTTGTCATCTGTTGGGCACCATTAGGTATGGGGGGGCGGGGACAGACATGAAGAACATATTAACAGTTCTTGCCATTGAGGAGCTCTTAGTCTAAAGGAATAGAATGAAAAATAAGTCAGTAATTTCAACAGTGATAAGGGCTATGATATGGATAGGGGGCTACAGGTTTGGAGGGACACTTAAGTCATCCTGGAGTAAGGAGGATAGGCTTCCTGGGAAGAGGCATCCTTTGATCATCTGAAGGACACAGAAGTGAACATGTTAAGGGAAAGGAAACGGTATTCTGGGTAGAAGAAAGAGCATAAAAAAGCTGAGAAGTGAAAGAGACACAGAAGGGTCAGGGAATCGAAAGTCATTTGGGCATGGGGGGAATGACAGGAGATGGAGGGCACAGCCAGAGGGGAACAAGGGCCAGGTTCTGCTGGACAGACACTGGAGGATTTTATTCAGAGGAGTGATATGATCAGATATGAGTTTCACATAGATCCCTCTGACCCAGGGAATTAAAGTGTGTGTGGTGGGGGAGGGAGGGTGAGATTGGAGAAAGAAGACTCTGACCCGACATGAGACCACTGAGGTAATGAGGGGAGAATCCCGAGTGTGGACTAAGACAATGGAAGTATAGATAAAAAAGGAGAGAAACTAAAATCTATTTGAGAGGTTAATTCAACAGGATTTAGGTATAAAGGATGAAGGAGGGGAAGCATCTCAGATGGCCCAAGTGTCTGCCTTGTGACTCGGTAGATGGTGGTAGCATTGGCTAGCAGGGTACTGTGTGGGAATAGGTTTGGGGGCAGATGAGTTCACTTTGGGTTGACTTTGAAATATCTGCCAGACACTTGTATAGAGACATCTACTCACGGGTAGACACATAGGTCTGCAATCTAGAGAAAGATCAGGGCAAGAGAGAAAACAATTGAATCATCTGCACACAAGCAGTGGTGGAAGCGCTTGGGGGTGAACAAGATCTTCCAGAAAAGATATGTAGCAAAGATGGGGATTAACATACACACACTACTATATATGAAATAGATAACCAACGAGGACCTACTGTATAACACAGAGAACTCTACTCAGTATTCTGTAATAACCTATATGAGAAAAGAATCTGAAAAAGAATGAATATATGTATAGGTATAACTGAATCACTATGCTGTACACCTGAAACTAACACAACATTGTAAATCAACTATACTTCAAAAAAAATTAAAAAAAAAAAACATAAGGGGCAGGAAGTCAAATAAGGAGCCTCACAGCTTAATATTTGGCTCATTTGAACCAAAGTATTTATCTCCTCAAGGTTCCCACAGCACCTTGACCTAACATCCATCATTGTTATGACTATGTACTTTTTTCCCCTGTGCTAGACACAATCAGCTTGAAGGTAAGGACAAAATCTTATTTGACTTCATATCCCTAGGATTAAATACATACATAATTAAGAATATTCTGGGTTTCCCTGGTGGCGCAGTGGTTGAGAGTCCGCCTGCCGATGCAGGGGACACAGGTTCGTGCCCCGGTCCGGGAAGATCCCACATGCCGCAGAGCGGCTGGGCCCGTGAGCCATGGCCGCTGAGACTGCGCGTCCGGAGCCTGTGCTCCGCAACGGGAGAGGCCACAACAGTGAGAGGCCCGTGTACCGCAAAATAAAAAAAAAAAGAATATTCTACATGCTCAATAAGTGTTTATTAAACAATGATTGTATACTCATAGTTCATGGAAGAGGCAAAAAAGAGCAAGTCTGATGTGCTTCAAATTCAGGAAAGCACCAGGCTTTAGCATGTCACTCAAGAAGAATTTTAATCTAAGAGCATACCTCTTCTCTCTGCCCCCTCATTCTCTTAACTCACTTAAGAGCAGAAATCTGGTTTTTAGATTCTACCACTTGCTTTTCTCCTATCATCATGAAAACAGGAGTATTCTTTTTCTGAATTGCCTGGGCTCACTTTTAAAACTAAATTTAAATACCATAGAAATGGTCTTAATTGGTTTCTGCTCTTCAGTTAATCCTTCTCTAAGGCCCCTGGCAGGTACGGTGAGATCAGACTCCCTCCTGGGGCCAGAACCTGTGTGACAATTCCAGCAGCATGGTTATTATATGTGAAGCTTTTGTAATCAGAACCTCTCTCTGGGGACAGTTTACTGACATCAGAAGTTCGTCATGGTTACAAAGTACTTTGATTTCCAAAAATAAGAGGTCTCCTCTGCTGAGGTGGCAAGTGGTGTTTTGTTTCACACAGAGTAACTGGGGAAGAACCTCAAGTTCAGTGTCAGAGAGCCAAGATTTTTTCCCTTCCCTGAGCCAGCTACCAGCCTACTCAGAAGACAGCGATCTGTGTTTATAGTCACTAAATTGAGTTTGAGAGAAAGTAAAGCTGGAAGGCATTTTGTCTTTGAAAAGAGGCCCCCAGAGGCAGGCTGGCTGCTCCATGTGCCCACAGAAGTCCTCATGTTTAGAGTATGGACGCCAAGGCAGGAAAGTGGCGGAGGTGGTGGCGGCAGTGGTGGGATGCATTGGGAGATTGGGATTGACAATGTATACAGTAATATGTATAAAATGGATGACTAATAAGAACCTGCTGTATAAAAAAATAAATAAAATTCAAAAAATAAATAAAAATTTAAATATGAAAAAAAAAAAAAGAAGTCCTCGTGTTCTGCAGCCATGTGTCCTGGTTGGTAAGAAGAAAACGCAGTTAAGACTTTGTGCTTGGCATACTGTAAGAGCTCAATGAATGTTAACTAAAAAGCAAAACAAATAAAAAAAAAGGTGACCAGGTCTGAATAATGGACCTTGGCTTCAGTCAGTACAATGCAGCGAAAAGCTGGGGTCCTGGTCTCAGACAAAGCTCATGACTAACTCTTATTACACCCAAGAAACAACAGCAACTAAATCAACCCTGGAATCTCAGTGGGAAGGTCAGCGTTTAATGGAAAGTACTCTCCTCATTCTCCTGCCCCTGAGACTGGAGATTAGATTTTTATGATGCTATATCACACCTGACAACAGAAAAAGTATATATAAATAACATCCAAAGCTGACAAAAATGTTGTGCAAATAACACATCAAAATTCTGGAGACCTTGTAAATTTGTACAAAACTTTTGGAAAATAATTTGCCCATAGGTCTTAAAAGTCATAGAAAGTTTTCTACCTTCTCATTCCTGGGAATTTATCCTAATGGGGAAAAAAATCTAAAATTAGAATACAACTTTGCAAAGTGCCTTTATTGCAGCATTATTTTACAAAAATAGCAACAGGAAATATCTTAATCATGCAAGGATAGGAAAGTGTTAAATTATGGTCCATCCACACAATGGAATAATATTTATCAATTAAAATTATTATAAAGACTGTAGCATGTGGAAAAGCATTTGAAACAAAGGGGAAAAAATCAGAATGCAAAATTGTACAAAATAAATATTAGTATATCTGTTTAACAATTATGCCAGCCTGTGGACAAAAACTGGAAAGCCATATTAAGAATAATTTTTAAGTTGAGTAGATTGTGTTCACCATAAAAGTCAAATTATTTCAAATCTTCAAGGAAAGAAAATTCTGAAACTATTTAAATAATCCCAGAGAGAGAAGAAAAACAAAGTGCCTTTACAAAGGCCCTAATATAAAAACCGGGATAAGAGAGCACCAGAAAAGAAAGCTATAATCTTATTTTTCTTATGAATACTGATATGAAAATGATAAATAAAATATCAGTAAATTGAATCCAGCAACATATTAAACAAATAATATACCATGGCCAAGTTGGGTCTATTCCAGAAATGCAAGGATGATCCCGTAACAGGAAATCTGTTCATATAACTCTCCATATTAATAGATCAAAAGAGGAAAAACACATGATGTCATCTCAACAGAGGCTGCATGTAACAAAACAAATACAGCAGTTATTCCTAATTTAAACTAATATTTAAATTCTTAGTAAAATAGGAAAGATAGGTATTTTCTCAATGTCATCTGTATATCTACACATATGTGCATAGTTATATTGAACTTTGGTTATTAGACCTATAAGAATGCAACAACAGTTAGTTGATCTGATGAATTCCTTGAAGACTAAATGGGTGCAATGACTATTCAAAGGTTCAAAGGCAAATCCTGCTATCAGCGTGTCCTGATCTTTGCAGACTGTACATTCAGGTCCAAGTTACTTTACCTCTATACCCATTAGGCTGCTTTGAGCTGCAAATTACGCCCATTCTCAATATTTTCCAATAGCTTTGCTTCACATAAACAGGCAGTTCCAAGTCTATCAACCCACATGTTCTCACCACTGCCTCCTTCTTACCACCAATCTCCATCTCATTCAGCTGTACCAGTGCTTTAGGTTTTTCCTAAAACATACCAAGCACATTCCTGCCTTGGGACCTTTGAATTTACTGTTCCCCCTGCCTAGAAAGTTCTTTCCTCAAATGTTTTAATGGCTCACTCCCTCACTTTATTCACTTCCCTGACCATATAGCATACCTCTCAGATATATGACCCCCAATCAAAACTCCCTAACTCCTCACCCTGCTTGATTACCTGATATCATATTAAATATAAATGTGTGTACTGTTTTTTCTGTTAACAGAAGGCATGTTTCATGAAGGTAGCCACTTTGACCATGCTTTTCACCAGTACCTGGGACAGCGCCTGGCTCGCAGTAGCTGCTAAGTAGGTAATATGCTAAATAACATTGTTGAAAAGAATAGGAAAATCTGACTCACACAGATTTAAACAACTAAGGAATTTATTTTCTCACAAAGCTAAATCCCCAAGGTAGGACAAGCTCCAGGAAAAAGTAAGGCTTTTTTTCTCTTTCTCTGCAGTTCTCTATGGTCTTCCCTCTTTAGCAAGCCTGCTTTATCCTCAGAAGGAGTCTGCCCTCGTGGTCACAAGATGGCTGCAGCAGCACCTGGAGCAATGTGCTTTCTCTTTCAAGAAGACTTGAAAGACCTGTGCAAGACTCTCCCCGTGTACTAGTCAGAGTTCTCTCAAGTTGACACATAAAATTAACTATGATCCCTCCCCACCATCATGAAATAAAAGTCATTCCATTCACTCTGATTGAGCCCCCTTAGTTCACATGCCCACCCCTGAACCAATCACTGAAAAGGAGGATTGAATTCCAATTTTGGCTCACATGAATTAGGACCCACCCCTGGAGAAGGGCTGGAGTCAGCCTCCACTGCCTCACATGGGTTGCAGGAGGAAGGAGTGGGTGGATCTTTGTTTTAGACAATCAGCCATGACCACTACAATCTCTGACTTCAGAGAACTCCTCAAGCCCAGGGAACCCTTTCTGATAGAGTAACTAGCCTCTTGGGGTCTTAAAACACAATCATTTGGGGGGGGGTGCTATGTCTTGAGTAAAGTACCACTCTTAGACAGGGGAGCTGCCTCAAAAATCTTCCTCCTGGGAGAGACTGAGCACTGGGAGAAAGAGAGCTAAATACACCCCTTTCTTGGGAGGGAGAAGGAGATGGAAACTGCAGTGCAAAACACATCTCACCAGAGAGCATTTTTTGCAAATCAGTATCAAAACATGAAGCATCTACAAAATACAATATTCCTCCACAGAAATTAAAGGTCATTTAATTCATATTCAGGCAACGTGAAGAAAGGCAGTAGTTCAACACAGGAGAAAATATTTTGTCAGCAAAATGAGCCCGGCTGTAATTTACTGAGGACACATCACCAGCCAGATACCCTAAACTGGTAAACCAATAGTATGATTAAAAGTTGCTCCAGGCACAACTCTTGCATTAGGGTGATCTCCCAGGAAAGAGAGCCTCAAAGAGACATTGCAAACCATCTGAAGTATTGCCCACCGTTTGAACAGTGTCACAATATCCTATTTAACCTGGGGCAAAAGCACAACCCAACTTCTAATGTATCCTTCCTGAAAAATATTCGATCATTTTTTTACATTGTGACTCCTTCACTGAGATACTTTAAATCCCATATAATTATTTTCTTTTTAATAAGCTGAGTTGTCACTAACTATATTAAGACATTTTGGAGTGACTATTTCACATGTCTTGAAAATGCTGTTTTTCTCAACATCAGATCAGATATGTCCAAACTATTGTAAGCTGGCCTCCTTCTTGACCCCCAGTGCTGGAGGCTGCAAACAACCATAGCAAAGGCAACACAGAAAAGGTAAGACTTTGAGTAAAACTTTCTTGCTTCTTTCTAATTGTCTTGCAAGGGTGTCTTCTTCAAAAGGGCTACTGTTTACTCACATGACATGAGCCTGAACATTATCCAGCATTTATAAGCTCTTTCATGAAAAACAATCAAAACTGATTTTGTAATGAATGACAGGGAACAGTAGAAGATTTGAAGATGCACAATATTGCATTACTAGCCAGGAAATTTGATACGAGCTGCCCCCAGAACACAACCATCAAGGGACAGAACTGGACCACCCTCTAGGGTGCCTACTCCCAGCCCAGGGCTCCTTCCGCTATTATGTTCCTGCCGTGGGAAGGTTCTCCCCTCAGCCAGGCAGCCAGAGGCCCTTCCCGGTGTGTCTCTCTGTACACACAGCGAGCTCCTGCTCGAGTGCTACAGCAAAGCACAAATTCAGCTCTGAGTTTTCTTTCATCCAAAGCAAAGGTGTAAGGAAGACTTAAACATCCATAAGGACATACTTGTATATATCCCTAAGGATCTACATAGATATATCCAAACTAAAGTTGCTCCAAAGAATCACAGCTATTCCTAGTTCAGATAGGACTGAAAATACACATTAGTAGAGACACTAATCCCTAGGTCTGCATTTTATTCAGCAGAAATCAGTGACCAAGGTCAGCCAAACTGCAGAAAGCAGAGAGTCAAATTGAGGCAAGATTGGGAGGTTTCCAGGACTGCTAAAAGGCAGGGGCTTGAGAGGTTGTCAACAAAGTGGATGAGGAAGTGAAGCAGGACTCTGACCTGGGTGAGTGAGTAGGGACAAAGGAGAGCTGACAGGCCATGGAGTCCTTGCATCAAGGGCTGTTTCACATTTGTCTCTGAATCCCAGCAAACAGCATAGTCAATGCTCAGTACATATTGAATTTATGTATGAATGAAAGAAATGGATGAATGAATTCATACACACCCATGAGTGTACACACAAACAGATGCACACAGAGAATGAGAAAGAGAGAGAGTCTTACACACTAGAAGACCAGGGTCATCATTAGACAAAATTCACCATTATTATTCATCCTTGTTAATTCTTGTTGCCTCAGATGGGTACTTCTTTGCTTCCCTTGCTCTACCCTTTAAGATGGAATACTTTGATGCTCAGACTCTGCATTCTGGGGAACACAAGCAAAGGCAGGTAAGTCTCCTGGGAGGCTTCTAGGGAAGAATTTCCCCTCTAATGAAAAGAGACCTATAAGGAGAAATTGTTCTTCCTTCTTCTGGATGCAGTAACATAAGGACACAATGCCTGGAGCTGAGGCAGCCCTCTAGTAAACAGGAGGAGACAAGCTTGTGAACAAAAGCCAGTGTGATGAGGACAGCAGTGTGATGATGGAAGTCCCTGCATCCCATTGTTCCACTAAAGTAACCAATCTTCAGACTTCTTACTATGTGAATTTATAAGTATTTTCATTATTTAAGCCACTGTTAATCCAATTTTCTGTTCTTTGCAGCCCCATCTCACCTGATACAATGAAACCAACAGAGTAGAATCACTCACCTGTAGGCTGTAACTCACACGACACTGCTGTAACAAGGAGGTAGCATTGAATTCACTTAAATTGAAATATTCATGTATTTAAGTCAGAAAGTTCAGAAGCACAATAACTTAGGTGAGTTCATAAGTATACTGTTGATAATATTTCTGACCAGCTAATTCAGGAGAAACTGATGGAAACATAGATAAAATCTAAGCCTCATTTCACTCAATAATTTGACCCCTTCTTCCCCTCAATCTATAAAACTAATTCACATAAAATGATTTGCAATTCATATGTGTTGATCTTCCTTGTACCAGCCGCTATGTTAAGCACTCTACACATATTACCTCTTTAATCTTTAGAACAACACTAGGAGGTAGAGAATATTATCATTCTCATTTTATAAATGAGGAAAGGCAAGCTGAAAGTAACCATCAGACTTCCATCTTGCTGTAAATTTCTCCTCTGTTATAATCTCATCCTTTGGTATAAATTTTTACGAGTAATGAAATATACAAATATCAGAAAGTAAGAGAAAGACAGAAAAGAGACTTCAATAATCCAATGTTAAAATAAATTAGTCAGTACTTAGGCAAAGTCAACGTATTCAGAACTTAGAATAAGCTAATATGGAAAATATTAGCTTATTTTAAGTTAATATTTACTTAAACTTTATGTAAGTTTCTTCCAATTCTGTTATCCAATTTCTCTCCAGCAGGCTCTGAGTGGGTTTCTATCTCACCTCTCCCATGACTAGATATTGAGAAGGTTTCCTTCAGAAAGGATACCTACCTGTTAACAAAATACTCTCAAGTCATTTCCAAAATGTCCCCTAGAGAATTAATCTTCTTCCAACTCATGTTCATAAGCTGCCAATCAGATGTCATCAATGGTAATGAAATCCATACCATTAAAATATAAAACTTTTTAAAATCCATCTGTAAAGAGACAACAAAAGACACATTTGTTTACTTTAGAATAACATAGTAACTCTGTGCTATTTAGTCAACTTTCCAACTAAACCAGGATTTCTATTATTCATGACTATGACATTTGATCAAAGGAAAATACTAGAAGGACTACATGTGGCTTATTTCTCCATGCTTTTTCCCTGGTAGTTAAGCCAAACATAAATTTCATTATCTGGTTTCCAGCCACAATAATGAGCCAGACTGTTCTGAAATCTCAGACATCACAGCCAAGGATTTTTGAGAGGGGTTGTAGGTGAATCAGAAAATAGTAGTAATGGCAATGGTTTTTAGGAATAATTTGTCAAGTGGAAGGAAAAAGAAAAGGTCATGAGTAGGGATTTTTCAATGCAATAATAGAATTGCATAATCTCTCCTCTTAAGAACTCGTCACTCAAATTCACTAAGGTTCTAAGATGGCTTTAGAATAAGGTGGTGTCTTAGCAGGTTTTCCAGCTCTCCATAAGGAATATTCTGTAGCAGGCTTCATCACTTTTTCTGTTTAGAAAAGCAACACTTGTTGCTCAGAGGTTACCACTTGGACTCATTTTCCCTATAGGGCATGAAGAAAAATATCTAGAATTTTCCTTATATGGAATTTTCATTTGATGATGAGGGGAGAGCTGCAGGACTACAGATACCACACAGGAATGTGCCAGTAAAGCCATCAAAGAGGAATATAATTCCCAGATAAAGTCAACATACTTAAGCATATTTAGACATCTACTTGAAAAATGATAATCAAGAACACTGAGAGGCAGGGCTTCCCTGGTGGCGCAGTGGTTGAGAGTCCGCCTGCCGAAGCAGCGGACATGGGTTCGTGCCCTGGTTCAGGAGGATACCACATGTCGCGGAGCGGCTGGGCCCGTGAGCCATGGCCGCTGAGCTTGCGCGTCCGGAGCCTGTGCTCCGCAACGGGAGAGGCCACAGCAGTGAGAGGCCCGCGTACCGCAAATAAAAAAAAAAAAAAAAAAAAACCACTGAGAGGCAAGTTGAATCGTGCCATGCATTTTACATACAACAACCCCATAACATTGGTGATGTTAACCCTATTTTACAGGAAGAGAGAATAATAAACTACCAAGAGTGATATTTAAAATTTTAAATATCTCAACTATTGTCTATTCTATGTACATATTAGTTTGTGCTTCACTTCAACTGAGAATTTTGAAATTAAAGACTTTCTAACTTGAAATCATTGAGCACAAGAGTAATATTGGATATGCATATGAAGGAACATAGGCTTTTTCTAGACCACAAATTCTCAAACTCTTTGATCTCGGGATGACTTTATTCTCTTAAAAATACTGAAGACTCCCAAGAGCTTTTGTTTATGTATGTTCTATCCATTAAATCCTTAGTTTCAGTTCTACCATCGTAAATATCCATAGATATTTTTAATATCTGGCCACTAATTTGTTTTAAAATAACAATAGTAAGCTCATTACAGGTTAACATAAATAACACATTTTGTGGAAAAAAAAATATTTTCCAAAAAAAAGTAGTAACAGAAACTGCTCTGTTTCACACATTTACAAATTGCTGTAATAGCTGGAATATAGAAACATCTGGATTCTCTTAAGTATTTTTACATTCAATCTGCTGTGATACATTGTTTCTGTTGATGTATATGAAGACAATCTAGCCTCACAATGACACATAGTTGGGAATGAGAGGAATATTTTATTACTCTTCTCAAATAATGTGTATTTTTTAAACTTTTTTATTGAAGTATAGTTAATTTACAATATTGTGTTAATTTCAGGTGTGCACCCAAATGATTCACTTATACATATGTGCATATAGCTATCTTTTTTCAGATTCTTTTCCATTATGTTATTACAAGATATTGAATATAGTTCCCTGTGCTATACAGTAGGTCCTTGATTATTTCTTCCCTATATAGCAGTGTGTATATGTTAATCCCAAACTCCTAATTTATCCTTCCCCTCCCCCATGCCCCAGCCCTGCTATCCCTTTTGATAACTCTAAGTTTGTTTTCTATGTCTGTGAGTCTATTTCTGTTTTGTAAATAAGTTCATTTTGTATCGTTTTTTTAGATTCCACATATAAGTGATATCATATGATATTTGTCTTTCTCCGCCTGACTTACTTCACTTAATATGATAATCCCTAGGTCCATCCATGTTGTTGCAAATGGCATTATTTCATTCTTTTTTATGGCTGAGTAATATTCCATTGTGTGTGTGTGTGTGTGTGTGTGTGTGTGTGTGTGTGTGTGTGTTATCCATTCATCTGTCAATGGACATTTAGGTTGTTTCCATGTCTTGCCTATCTTGGCTATTATAAGTAGAACTGCTATGAACATTGGGGTGCACATATATTTTCAAGTTAGAGTTTTCTCCAGATATATGCTCAGGAGTGGGACTGCAGGATCATATGGTAGCTCTACCTTCAGTTTTTAAGAAACCTCCATACTGTTCTCCATAGTGGCTATACCAATTTACATTCCCACCAACAGTGTAGGAGGGTTCCTTTTTCTCCACACCCTGTTCAGCAGTTATTATTTGTAGACCTTTTAATGATGGCCATTCTGACTGGTGTGTGGTGATACCTCACTGTAGTTTTGATTTGCATTTCTCTAATAATTAGCAAAAGCTTTTACGTTTAATTAGGTCCCACTTGTTTATTTTTGTTTTTACTTCCTTTACTCTAGAAGACGGATCCAAAAACATATTGCTGTGATGATAATGAGTATTCTCTGATACAAAACCAAAACTCAACAAGTGGTAGTTCCTTAAGGGCTGGTTATAATGTAGAATCTGAAACCACATCAATGAACTGTTCATAATGAGTTACATTAAAATCCATTTGTCTCTCTTGCACTTTAACTGGATCGTTTACCCAGGCATGATATTGTCACATACTGCACTGGTCATTTAGAAAACATTAGTTGACTAAATTGTGCAAATGTTTCAAGTGTTCATACAATATCATGTTCATCATACAATATCAAAAAATCATGTTCATCATACAATATCAAAAAATCACATTCATTAATTTCACCAGCACTCTCACCAGAAAAGTCTTTACATTTTTTTGGAAACTGACAAGCTCACAGTGGTGGATACAAGTTTTTCAAAATTCTAATTTCCCCTTAAAATCTCAAATTACATTTTGCCAACAAATACTGTCAGTTATTTTCCTTGAAGTGACAGGTTCACTTGAAGTTTCTGGCAGAAAATATCTGTCACATACCCAATTCTAAATAACCACAGACTGAAATGCTCCGGAGCCCGAAGGGAGAGCGGCCTCACTAAGGCTGCCGGCTCTGGAGGGGAATCACCAGTCGAAGCCACGACAGTCCCTGGGACCCCGGGCCAGAGTCTTACTAGAGAGGACCTTCAAGATGGCAGAAGAGGAAGACGCGGAGATCACCTTTCTTCCCACAAACACATCAGAAATACATCTACACGTGGAACAACTCCTACAGAACACCTACTGAATGCTGGCAGAAGACCTCAGACTTCCCAAAAGGCAAGAAACTCCCCACGTACGTGGGTAGGGCAAAAGAAAAAAGAAAAAACAGAGACAAAAGAATAGGGACGGGACCTGCACCAGTGGGAGGGAGCTGTGAAGGAGGAAAGGTTTGCACACACTAGGAAGCCCCTTCGCGGGCGGAGCCTGCGGGTGGCGGAGGGGGGAAGATTCAGGGTCACGGAGGAGAGCGCAGCAACGGGTGCGGAGGGCAAAGCGGAGAGATTCCCGCACAGAGGATCAGGGCCGACCAGCACTCACCAGGCCGAGAGGCTTGTCTGCTCACCCGCCGGGGCGGGCGGGATTGGGAGTGAGGCTCGGGCTTCAGTCTGAGGAAGGGAGAGGACTGGGTTTGGCGGAGTGCACACAGCCTGCAGGGGGTTAGTGCGCCACAGCCAGCCGTGAGGGAGTCCGGGAAAAGTCTGGAGCTGCCGAAGAGGCAAGGGACTTTTTCTTGCCTCTTTGTTTCCTGGTGCGCGAGGAGAGAGGATTCAGAGCGCTGCTTAAAGGAGCTCCAGAGACGGGCGCGAGCCGCAGCTAAAAGCGCGGACCCCAGAGCCGGGCATGAGACGCTAAGGCTGCTGCTGCCGCCACCAAGAAGCCTGTGAGCGAACACAGGGCACTATCCACACCTCCCCTCCTGGGAGCCTGTGCAGCCCGCCACTGCCAGGGTCCCGGGATCCAGGGTCAACTCCTCCGGGAGAACGCACAGCACGCCTCACGCTGGAGCAACGTCACGCCGGCCTCTGCCGTCGTAGGCCCGCCCCGCACTCCGTGCCCCTCCCTCCCCACCCCCCACCCCCGCCCCCGGCCTGAGTGAGCCAGAGCCCCCGAGTCAGCGGCTCCTTTAACCCTGTCCTGTCTGAACAAAGAACAGATGCCCTCCGGCGACCTACACACAGAGGCGGGGCCAAATCCAAAGCTGAACGCCGGGAGCTGTGAGAACAAAGAAGAGAAAGGGAAATCTCTCCCAGCAGCCTCAGAAGCAGCGGATTAAAGCTCCACAATCAACTTGATGTACCCTGCATCTGTGGAATACCTGAATAGAAAATAAATCATCCCAAATTGAGGAGGTGGACTTTGGGAGCAAGGATATATATTTTTTCCCCTTTTTCTCTTTTTGTGAGTGTGTATGTGTATGCTTCTGTGTGTGATTTTGTCTGTATAGCTTTGCTTTTACCATTTGTCCTAGGGGTCTGTCTGTCCACTTTTTTTTTACTTAAAAATTTATTTTTCTCAATAATTATTTTTTATTTTAATAACTTTTTAAATTTTATTTTATCTTCTTCTTTCTTTCTTTCTTTTTCTCACTTTTATCCTGAGGCGTGTGGAGGACAGGCTCTTGGTACTCCAGCCGGGTGTCAGGGCTGTGCCACTGAGATGGGAGAGCCAAGTTCAGGACACTGGTCCACAAGAGACCTCTCAGCTCCACGTAATATCAAACGGCGAAAATCTCCAAGAGATCTCCACCTCAACACCAAGACCCAGCTTCACTCAACGACCAGCAAGCTACAGTGCAGGACACCCCATGCCAAACAACTAGCAAGACAGGAACATAACCCCATCCATTAGCAGAGAGGCTGCCTAAAATCATAATAAGGCCACAGACACCCCAAAACACACCACCAGACTTGGACCTGCCCACCAGAAAGACAAGATGCAGCCTCATCCACCAGAACACAGGCACTAGTCCCCTCCACCAGGAAGTCTACACACCCCACTGAACCAACCTTAGCCACTGCGGACAGACACCAAAAACAATGGAAACTACGAACCTGCAGCATGTGAAAACGAGACCACAAACACAGTAAGTTAAGCAAAATGAGAAGACTGAGAAACACACAGCAGCTGAATAGCAAGGCAAAAACCCACCACACCTAACAAATGAAGAGGAAATAGGCAGTCTACCTGAAAATAATTCAGAATAATGATAGTAAAGATGACACAAAATCTTGAAAATAGAATGGAGAAAATACAAGAAACTTTTAATAAGGACCTAGAAGAACTAAAGAGCAAACAAACAATGATGAACAACACAATAAATGAAATTAAAAATTCTCTAGAAGGGATCAATAGCAGAATAACTGAGGCAGAAGAATAGATAAGTGACCTGGAAGATAAAATAGTGGAAATAACTACTGCAGAGCAGAATAAAGAAAAAAGAACAAAAAGAATTGAGGACAGTCTCAGAGACCTCTGGGACAACATTAAATGCACCAACATTCAAATTATAGGGGTCCCAGAAGAAGAAGAGAAAAAGAAAGGGACTGAGAAAATATTTGAAGAGATTATAGTGGAAAACTTCCCTAGTATGGGAAAGGAGATAGTTAATCAAGTCCAGGAAGCAAAATGAGTCCCATACAGGATAAATCCAAGGAGAAACACGCCAAGACACATATTAATCAAACTATCAAAAATTAAATTCAAAGGACACATATTAAAAGCAGCAAGGGGAAAAACAACAAATAACACATAAGGGAATCCCCATAAGGTTAACAGCTGAACTTTCAGCAGAAACTCTGTAAGCCACAAGGGAGTGGCAGGACATATTTAAAGTGATAAAGGAGAAAAACCTACAACCAAGATTACTCTACCCAGCGAGGATCTCATTCAGATTTGACGGAGAAATTAAGAGCTTTACAGACAAGCAAAAGCTAAGAGAATTCAGCACCACCAAACCAGCTTTACAACAAATGCTAAAGGAACTTCTCTAGGCAGGAAACACAAGAGGAGGAAAAGACCTACAATAATAAACCCAAAACAATTAAGAAAATCATAATAGGAATTTACATATCGATAATCACCTTAAATGTAAATGGATTAATTGCTCCCACAAAAAGACACAGACTGGCTGAATGGATACAAAAACAAGAGCCATATATATGCTGTCTACAAGAGACCCACTTCAGACTAGGGACACCTACAGACCGAAAGTGAGGGGATGGAAAAAGATATTCCATGCAAATGGAAATCAAAAGAAAGCTGGAGTAGTAATTCTCATATCAGACAAAATAGACTTTAAAACAAAGACTATTACAAGAGACAAAGAAGGACACTACATAATGGTCAAGGGATCAATCCAACAAGAAGATATAACGATTGTAAATATTTATGCACCCAACATAGGAGCACCTCAATACATAAGGAAAATACTAACAGTCATAAAAGGGGAAATCGACAGTGACACAATCATAGTAGGGGACTTTAACACCCCACTTTCACCAATGGACAGATCATCCAAAATGAAAATAAATAAGGAAACACAAGCTTTAAATGATACATTAAACAAGATGGACTTAATTGATATTTATAGGACATTCCATCCAAAAACAACAGAGTACACATTCTTCTCAAGTGCTCATGGAACATTCTCCAGGATAGATCATATCTTGGGTCACAAATCAGCCTTCATAAATTTAAGAAAATTGAAATCGTATCAAGTATCTTTTCCGACCACAATGCTATGAGACTAGATATCAATTACAGGAAAAAATCTGTAAGAAATACAAACACATGGAGGCTAAACAACACACTACTTAATAACCAAGAGATCACCTAAGAAATGAAAGAGAAAATCAAAAAATACCTAGAAACAAATGACAATGAAAACAAAATGACCCAAAACCTATGGGATGCAGCAAAAGCAGTTCTAAGAGGGAAGTTTATAAAATACAATCCTACCTTAAGAAACAGGACACATCTCAAATAAACAACCTAACCTTACACCTAAAGCAATTAGAAAAAGAAGAACTAAAAACCCCCAAAGTTAGCAGAAGGAAAGAAATCATAAAGATCAGATCAGAAATAAATGAAAAAGAAATGAAGGAAATGATAGCAAAGATCAATAAAACTAAAAGCTGGTTCTTTGAGAAGATAAACAAAATTGATAAACCATTAGCCAGACTCATCAAGAAGAAAAGGGAGAAGACTCAAATCACAGAATTAGAAATGAAAAAGGAGAAGTAACAACTGACACTGCAGAAATACAAAGGATCATGAGAGATTACTACAAGCAACTATATGCCAGTAAAATGGACAACCTGGAAGAAATGGACAAATTCTTAGAAATGCACAACCTTCCAAGACTGAACCAGGAAGAAATAGAAAATATGAACAGACCAATCACAAGCACTGAAATTGACACTGTGATTTAAATCTCCCAACAAACAAAACTCCAGGACCAGTCGGCTTCACAGGCAAATTCTATCAAACATTTAGAGAAGAGCTAACACCTATCCTTCTCAAACTCTTCTAAAATATAGCAGAGGGAGGAACACTCCCAAACTCATTCTACGAGGCCACCATCACCCTGATACCAAAACCAGACAAGGATGTCACAAAGAAAGAAAACTACAGGCCAATATCACTGATGAACATAGATGCAAAAATCCTCAACAAAATACTAGCGAACAGAATCCACACATTAAAAGGATCATACACTATGACCAAGTGGGGTTTATCCCAGGAATGCAAGGTTTCTTCAATATACGCAAATCAATCAACGTGATACACCATATTAACAAATTGAAGGAGAAAAACCATATGATCATCTCAAAAGATGCAGAGAAAGCTTTTGACAAAATTCAACACCAATTTATGTTAAAAACCCTCCAGAAAGTAGGCATAGAGGGAACTTTCCTCAACATAATAAAGGCCATATATGACAAACCCACAGCCAACATCATCCTCAATGGTGAGAAACTGAAAGCATTTTCACTAAGACCAGGAACAAGACAAGGTTGCCCTCTCTCACCACTACTATTCAACATAGTTTTCAAAGTTTTAGCCACAGCGATTAGAGAAGAAAAAGAAATAAAAGGAATCCAAATCGGAAAAGAAGAAGTAAAACTGTCACTGTTTGCAGATGACATGATACTATACATAGAGAATCCAAAAGATGCTACCAGAAAACTACTAGAGCTAATCAATGAATTTGGTAAAGTAGCAGGATACAAAATTAATGCACAGAAAACTCTGGCATTCCTATACACCAATGATGAAAAATCTGAAAGTGAAATTAAGAAAACACTCCCATTTACCATTGCAACAAAAAGAATAAAATATCTAGGAATAAACCTACCTAAGGAGACAAAAGACCTGTATGCAGAAAATTGTAAGACACTGATGAAAGAAATTAAAGATGATACAAATAGTGCTTCCCTGGTGGCGCAGTGGTTGAGAGTCCGCCTGCTGATGCAGAGGACATGGGTTCGTGCCCCAGTCTGGGAAGATCCCACATGCCACAGAGCGGCTGGGCCCGTAAGCCATGGCCGCTGAGCCTGCGTGTCCAGAGCCTGTGCTCCGCAATGGGAGAGGCCACAACAGTGAGAGGCGGGCATACCGCAAAAAAAAAGAAAAAAAGAAAGATGATACAAATAGATGAAGAGATATACCATGTTCCTGGATTAGAAGAATCAACATTGTGAAAATGACTGTACTACCCAAAGCAATCTACAGATTCAATGCAATCCCTATCAAACTACCACTGGTATTTTTCACAGAACTAGAACAAAAAATTTCACAAGTTGTGTGGAAACACAAAAGATCCCGAATAGCTGAAGCAATCTTGAGAAAGAAAAAATGGAGCTGGAGGAATCAGCCTCCTGGACTTCAGACTATACTACAAAGCTACAGTAATCAAGACAGTATGGTACTGGCACGAAAACAGAAATATAGATCAATGGAACAGGATAGAAAGCCCAGCGATAAACCTACGGACATATGGACACCTTATCTTTGTTAAAGGAGGCAAGAATATGCAGTGGAGAAAAGACAGCCTCTTCAATTAGTGGTGCTGGGAAAACTGGAAAGCTACATATAAAAGAATGAAATTAGAATGCTCTCTAACAGCGTACACAACAGTAAACTCAAAATGGTTTAAAGACCTAAATGTAAGGCCAGACACCATCAAACTCTTAGAAGAAAACATAGGCAGAACACTCTATGAAATAAATAACAGCAAGATCGTTTTTGACCCACCTCCTAGAGAAATGGAAATAAAAACAAAAATAAACAAATGGGACCTAATGAAACTTAAATGCTTTTGCACAGCACAGGAAATCATAAGCAGGATGAAAAGACAACACTCAGAATGGAAGAAAATATTTGCAAATGAAGCAACTGACAAAGGATTAACCTCCAAAACATACAAGCAACTCATGCAGCTCAATATCAAAAAAAAAAAACAACCCAATCCAAAAATGGGCAGAAGACCTAAATAGACATTTCTCCAATGAAGATATACAGATTGCCAACAAACACATGAAAGAATGCTCAACATCATTAATCATTAGAGAAATGCAAATCAAAACTGCAATGAGATATCATCTCATACTGATCAGAATGGCCATCATCAAAAAATCTAGGGCTTACCGTATGGCGCAATGGTTGAGAGTCCGCCTGCCGATGCAGGGGAGACAGGTTTATGGCCCGGTCCGGGAAGATCCCACTTGCTGCAGAGCGGCTAGGCCCATGAGCCATGGCCGCTGAGCCTGCGCGTCTGGAGCCTGTGCTCCACAACGGGAAAGGCCACAACAGTGAGAGCCCCGCGTACTGCAAAAAAAAAGAAAAAAGAATCTGCAAACAATGAATGCTGGAGAGGGTGTGGAGAAAAGGGAACCCTCTTGCACTGTTGGTGGGAATGTAAATTGATACAGCCACTATGGAGAACAGAGGTTCCTCAAAAAACTAAAAATAGAACTACCATATGACCCAGCAATCCCACTACTGGGCATATACCCTGAGAAAACCGTAATTCAAAGAGAGTCATGTACTGCAATGTTCATTGCAGCTCTATTTACAATAGCCAGGACATGGAAGCAACCTAAGGGTCCATCAACAGATGAATCGATAAAGAAGATGTGGCACGTATATACAATGGAATATTACTCAGCCATAAAAAGGAACGAAACTGAGTTATTTGTAGTGAGGTGGATGGACCTAGAGACTGTCATACAGAGTGAAGTAAGTCAGAAAGAGAAAAACAAATACCGTATGCTAACAGATATATATATGGAATGTAAAAAGAAAAAAAAATTGTCAGAAATACCAGAAATACCAGGGTCAAGACGGGAATAAAGATGCAGACCTACAAGAGAAAGGACTTGAGGATATGGGGAGGGGGAAGGGCAATCTGTGACAAAGTGAGAGAGTGGCATGGACATATATACACTACCAAACATAAAATAGATAGCTAGTGGGAAGCAGCCGCATAGCACAGGGAGATCAGCTCGGTGCTTTGTGACCGCCTGGAGGGGTGGGATACGGAGGGTGGGAGGGAGAGAGATGCAAGAGGAAAGAGATATGGTGACATATGTATATGTATAACTGATTCACTTTGTTATAAAGCAGAAACTAACACACTATTGTAAAGCAATTATACTCCAATAAATACGTTAAATAAATAAATAACCACAGTTTGTCTGTCATTCTTTCAAGTACAAATTGTGCCCCGTGAAAAACAATCAGCTAATTCAGCTCCCATCCCAGTTACACAAGTGCTTTTCCTCAGAATAACCATCATATTTTAATATACAGCAGAAGTGCTTTATACACACTTTCCATATCATCATCACACAAACATTAAAATCATTCAAGGACTGAGATTTAGTAAAATTAATAACTTTTACTGCTTTATTAAGGACATTCTTAATTGAAACTAGCATTATTTTTTTAAGTGAGAATGTGTGGTAATGAAAATTTCAATTACTATTATTATGGTTTGGTGTCCACTACCTTAATTCAGCACTTTTATCTTTCATTGATTTTACACTACCAGTGGAAATGTCTACACAGTGAAAAGAGCAAATGACATCTTAATATTATTCTGAAAATAGTTTTTACCTTGCAGATTCCTAAAAGGGTCTCAGTGTCCAAAGGCCACACTTTGAGAAGCACCACCCTACGTAAAGATAGACTAAACTTAGACTAGAAAGCTGGGGTGAGAGAGAAAGAGAGAGAGAAATTTGATTTTTGGTTAATTCTTTCTAGAAATCACTATCATTTTTTACCTAAACTTATTCATGGTAGAACTAAAATAAATCTCAATACATTTTCAATGAGGTGATCACCAACTTTCTTTAATGTTTATGAAATCAGTAACATACTGACTGGCACCAAATACCAAGATTTCTTCCTGAATCTCAAAATCAAATTCCTATAGTTTTTAAGCAAAGCTGTTTTAACTGAAAGAATTGTCTGTATGTTCGATGGTTAATCTGTTAATGGCACTGGATTTTATTTAAGTTTCAAAAGTCTTTTTTCCTGCAATATGGTGAATTCACAATGATTTGTGAGATGGTATTGGGAGTTGCAAAGAACTTCAATTTACTCTATCAGTGAAATGGCCAAAAAATTGAGCAGCCAAGGTGATACATAGAAATTGTATTCAGCACTACCAAATGTAATAGCTAGCTAGTGGGAAGCAGCTGCATAGCACAGGGAGATCAGCTCCGTGCTTTGTGACCACCTAGAGGGGTGGGATAGGGAGGGTGGGAGGGAGACGCAAGAGGGAGAGGATATGGGGATATATGTATACGTATAGCCGATTCACTTTGTGATACAGCAGAAACTAACACACCATTGTAAAGCAATTATACTCCAATAAAGATGTTTAAAAAAAAGAGAAATTGTATTCAGTCCTTCCATGTCTTAAACCCCTTCAGTAGCTTTGGATAGCTTTGGGGATAAAACCCAAATGCTTTAATACAACTTGCAAAGCTGTGTGTGATCTAGCCCTCACCTCCCTCACCAGCCTTGCTCCTTGCTCTCTCTTCACTCCGGTCACCCATCTTCTCAAGGCCTTTACTCTAAGTAAAAGACTAAATTGTCAGGATGAATTTTAAAATTCTGGATGGATAAATGATAGGCTATACATATGTGTATATATACAAATTTATATAGTTTTATATATAATATATTATCATGTTATTATATATCATAGATTTTATATGTTATATTTGAAGAAAGAGAACCTAAATCTTATTAATCCTTTCCTTTTCTTCAGAAAGTAACATATTTACATTATTTTAAAAGCAAATCAATATTAGAAGTCTAACTCCCACCCTGTCCCCATCCACCCAGTTCTGCCCTTACCCCCTATAGGTAATCATTTATATTAATGTCTTATTTATCCTTCTATTTCATTAGGCAAATACAGAGAAATAACCCCGAAATATTATTCCCGCCCCCCCCCTTTTTTTTAAGGATACAAGTTGTTCTTTTTTCTTTATTTTTAATAAATTTATTTATTTATTTATTTTTGGCTGCGTTAGGATTTCGTTGCTGCACGCAGGCTTTCTCTAGTTGCAGCGAACGGGGGCTACTCTTTGTTGCCGTGCACGGATTTCTCATTGCGGTGGCTTCTCTTGTTGCCAAGCATGGGCTCTAGGCACGCAGGCTTCAGTAGTTGTGGCTCACGAGTTCTAGAGCACAGGCTCAGTAGTTGTGGCTCACGGGCTTAGTTGCTCCATGGCATGTGGGATCTTCCTGGACCAGGGCTTGAACTCGTGTCCCCTGCATTAACAGGCGGATTCTTAACCACTGCGCCACCAGGGAATCCCTCCCCTCTTTTTTAAAAAGTGTAAGCATACTGTATAAACTCTTCTCAATACTGCTTTTTTCACCCAATGGTATATCCTGGAGATCTCACCTTATCAGTTCATAGAGATCTCCCTCATCCTTTATTACTAGCTGCATGGTATGCCATAGTATAGTCCTTCAGTCCCCTATTGCTTCATTGTCTCCAATCTTCTGCTACCACAAACCATGCTCTAATGAATAACTGAGCACATATATGACTGCTTTTTTTTTTAAGGTTTTCACATGTGGTTCATTTCACTTGTATTTCAACAGTGTGGTTAGCATTTAAATTTTGCTTTTAGTACTTATTTACATTCACGTGCACTGAACCTAAGAATACCATCTTTTTGTGTTATGTGTGATTTCTTTTTTTTTAAATTAATTTTCATTGGAGTATAGTTGCGTTACAATGTTGTGTTAGTTTCTACTGTACAGCAAAGTGAATCAGCCATACATATACATATATTCCCTTTTTTTGGATTTCCTTCCCATTTAGGTCACCACAGATCACTGAGTAGAGTTTCCCATGCTGTATGGTATGTTCTCATTAGTTATCTATTTTATACATAGTAGGGCATATATGTCAATCCCAATCTCCCAGTTCACCCCCCACTTCCCCCATTGGTAACCATAAATTTGTTCTCTACATCTGTGACTCTATTTCTGCTTTGCAAATAAGTTCATCTGTACCAGTTTTTCTAGATTCCACATATAAGTGATATTATATGATATTTGTTTTTCTTCTTCTGACTTACTTCACTCTGTATGACAATCTCTAGGTCCATCCACATCTCTGCAAATGGCACTATTTCTTTCCATTTTATGGCTGAGTAATATTCCATTGTATATATGTACCACATCTTCTTTACCCATTCCTCTCTTGATGGACAATAGTTTCCATGTCCTGGCTATTGTAAATAGTGCTGCAATAAACATCGTGGTGCATGCATCCGTTCGAATTATGGTTTTCTCCAGATATATGCCTAGGAGTGGGATTGCTCGGTCATATGGTAGCTCTATTTTTAGTTTTTTAAGGAACCTCCATACTGTTCTCTATAGTGGTTGCTTCTTAAACCTAGCTTTTCACCTCCTGATCAGGAGGAAAGTATAAGCATACTTGTATTCTAACCCCATGGCCAACAACCTGATCCCTTTAACTTCCAATCTTTCATCCTAGAACTCCAAGGAGCTTAATTTCTGTCTCTATCTCCCTTTGCCTTTCTCTTCTAAGGGCACCTGACATTGGTTTCAGAACTCACCCTAAATCCAGGATGGTCTCACTCAAGATCCTTAACTTAATTACCTCTGCGAAGATCCATTCCATGTAGGGTCACATTCACAGGTTCTGGTTGGACATATCTTTGAGTGGGGGCATAATACAACTCACTACACGCTAGGAAAAGAGAAGTGAGAAGAGCTAACTTCTCTTGAAGGGAGGCGGGCAGGGATGAAGAAATGGTACACTTTCCTCTGCTTAAAACAGCTTATCCTTTGCCTCTGGACAAGTGACACTCCAGGCTTGATGATCAAAAATAATGTGATATAACTTGACCTGAATAGGAACTTACTCCAACAGAGCTAATAAAACAAAAAGTACCTTTGTCTTTTTTTTTTTTTTTTAAAGAATTGGCATTTTCTACTTAGCAAGAGACTCTAAGACTGCCTGTGTCCCACATCAGCTGAAACTATTGTTAACAAACAACACTGTCCCTGGGAACCCTGCCTCCCATCCACCCAGAAAAGTAAAACAGACAATGAGTTTTAATTAGAGTTTATCAGAAAGTTTGACAAAGGCTCTTAGGAATAATTACAAGGCAGGGCCACCCATGATTGAGGGCACTTTCCTAATAGAGAAGGAGTAAAAATGAATCTTTCAAAAGAGAAAGAATATACACGACAGCAGAGAATAGGATCCTGGCTGGAACTGAGGAACATATTGACCTAGATGAAATGGAAACATATGTAAGGATGGATGCTGCACATGCAGTAGCAATTTGCCATGTAAAAGAATGAGTCAAGTGAAATGTTAAGACACTATGATATAAGGCATGCCCATGGCATTCATGAGATCATGCTGAATTAAGCTCATGTGATACGTAACGAGTTAGACAGGCATGTTCCTTAAGGCACTCAAATTTGTCATCCTGGTATTTGCTATAGAGAAACATTCCAGATTAGTAGGGACCAAGCATGAATGCCAAGCAACACTCTTGAGCTGTGGGAGACCTCCAGCGGGGATCCCAAGGCTCATCTTCAGGGTGTATCCCCAGAAGTGGACAAAGTCATGGAGTCCCACTGCCAGCTTGGCTTGTTGGCAGAAGGACAGGGCTGCCAGTAGGGTCTTCTAGCCTGAAGCATCTTTATCATGTGGCAGGATGCTTGGGTACCCTGGCTGCCACCCCTGGGGACAGCCATTATAGGAAGTGTTCATCCTCTCAAAGGTCAGACTGCTGGAGGAAACATGCAGGCAGGGGCCCAATAGCCCTGCCTGCATGGCTATTGGGAACGTGGGAATCCACGTTTTCAAATGGGTTGAAGATCACAGAGCACAAACCCACCACCAAACGGTCCATCCCTAATACCCCTCTAAGCCACTCTCACCTAGTTGTGTCCTCCTTGCTGCTAATATTTCCCGGAAACCCCAAGCCCATATCTACACCCAGTGGTTTGGCTTCAATTTGCTCTACTCACTCAGCAGAGAGAGGCAGACTGAACCCCACAGACATATAAATGTGCAGAGAAAAGAAATCTCTCCACAATGATGAAATAACAGAGTCAGGACAACAGGACCAACCTTGCCCAAAAAGGTAACTGCCACCAAGTAGTTTTTCTTGCACCTAACATGCTGCTGGGAGTATGGTAGGTTACTCAGCTCTTGGGGAATCAAAGTGAGTCAACTGTCATCTTCCCTTAACTCAGGTTGGTGAGAGTCATACACAAAATTTATCAATATAGATTTTGGTCTTTGGAAGTGAGGTGCTGCTGTGACAAATACCTGAAAATATGAGCATGGCTTTGGAGCTGTGTGGAGCCTGGAAGAATTCTGAGGCACATGGGGGAGAAAACCTAAATTGACTTGGCTTTTATTCCATGCCACGTTTTCCTGACAGTGCAAGGAAAACATTTCTTAATTTTAGCATCTTTTGACATGTAAGAAGTCTAATAATTTTCAAAATCATTAAGTCTTGTTTCTTGGTTTAACAGTTTCCACCCAATTCACCTGTGTCCTCGTACATTTTACTACAGTAGTAAAAAAAAGAAGGATCATTCCGAGGATAAAAGCAAGAACCCAAAGGACAGAACCAATGAGGATTATTCCTAGCACTCCTTTCTACCTCTCGTTTCCCTCTCTTTGAACAGGAATATCTGTAGCTATTATTCTATGCCTATATTCCACCATTGTAGGGTGTAGGGGCAAGAGGTGGATAAAGTTATCTCTCTCGTTTTCTTAATTAATTTTTATTGGGTATAGTTGATTTACAATGTTGTGTTAGTTTCTGCTGTACAGCAAAGTGAATCAGTTACATGTACACATGTATCCATTCTTTTTTAGATTCTATTCCCATATTGTCTCTTAGTTTTAAAAATTGATAAATGTAGAGGAATTTTACCCAGAGTGCAGTTTCTGATTTGGATAATGAGATGCTGGGCTTTGAACAGATGCTGTAATGGGTGAGACTCGTGGCTCTTCTTGGAAGGAGGTGAATGTATTTTGTGTGGGGGACGGATGCGCAGGAGGGTGTGAACCGTTGGGAGCCAGAAGTTGGACAGTGACAAGCAGATTCTAAGATGGCCCAGGGATCCCTGCTTCCTGGCATTCACGTTCTGGGTCATCTCCTCCCCTAGCATGCAGCCTGGACCTGTGACTTGCTTTAGACTAGAATATGGCAACAGAAGCGAGCTGTCATTTCTGCGATTACATGAGGTAAGATCGTAACGTCCATCTTGTAGCAGACTCTCTCTCCCTCACTATCTTCGCCGTAGCGAGTTATGGGGAGGCCGTCATGACAAGGAACCGAGGAGAGTCTCTGGCCAAGAACCAACTAGAAACTGAGGACAGCACCAGCCGATGGCCAGCCAGAAACTGAGGTCCTCAGCCTTACAATTGCAAGGAACTGAATTCTGCCAACAGCCACGTGAGCCTGGAAGCAGTTCCTTTCCCAGTCAGTCCTTGAGAACACAACACAACCCAGGCCCACACCCTGATTGCCGCCTGATGAGAAATCCTGAGCAGCAGACCCAGTTAAGCCATGCCCAGACCCCTAATCCAAAGGAACTATAGGAGCTAATAAATGTGATTCAAGTTTCTAAAGTTTCTAAGTTTGTGGTAAATTGTTACACAGCAATAGATAACTAATACAGAGTTTAGTAACCTAGCCTGGGCTTTCCAGAATTCTACATGTAGGGCACAGCACTCAGACCTCTATGCTCAGCACCCCAGGGGGTGCTTCCAAAGATAAGAGCATTGGCTCATTCCTTGCAAATACCTTAGCCTAATAGATATGTTTATTATGCATATTGTTCACTATTCATTTACTCATTCACTCAGTACAGGCTTAGCACCAGCTACGTGCCAGGCACTGTTATTCAAGGGGCTACTTTATAGCCATCGGTGAAGCAGATAAACAAATAAATAAAAGGTAGTTTCAAGCTGTGGTAAGCTATTCATTAAATAAAGAGAATGATGAGATAGGAGTGATTCGGAAGAAGGGACTCTTTCATTTATGTAGATCAGTCAGGGGAGTCCACTGATGAGGTAACATCTAAGCAAAGAACTAACAAGTGAGAAGCAGCCAACAACACAAAGTTCCTAGGGCAGAGGAAACAGCAAGTACAAAGGCCCTAAGGCAGAACCAAGGAACAGGATGGCAACCAGTGGAGTTAGGATCAGTGAGTAAAGATGGGGAGTAGCAGGTGAGAAGGTCAGGGAGTTGGGTAGTGTCAGATAACTTGGCACCTTGTAGACCACTCTTGGGAGTCTAGATTTTATTCCTAATGTATCAAGCAGTCATGGAAAGGTTTTTTGGAAGGGGATCGACATGATATGATATTCAGAGCAATCCTCTGCCTTTTCTTCAGCTTCCACTGCCTTTTCTTCCACTGCCTTTTCTTTCACTTACCTGAATCAGTGATGTGTCATGGGATGGAAACAAACCATGAGGCTCCTGGAAAAACCATAGCAGGGACTTCGTATTTATTCCCTTAATCACTCATAGTCCTATTTCTTTTATAGCCTATACATGAAGACTTACTGTCTTCCCAGGTGTTGCTGGGTGCAGCCACGAAGTTGGCAGGGCTACCGTTGCTGTGGGCATCCTCACAGGGGGTCATGCCTGAGGTAATCCTGATTGGTCCTTAGAGGAGTGGAGACAATTCCAGGGAGAAGCAGCCATACCTGGCCATCAGGTATACATCAGAGCATCAAGCCACTTGTCCCTAGATGGTGACAGCAGAATACAGTCTCTCCCAACCTGTCTTCTACTTCTCACTTTGGTTTCTTGTTTTTATCTCTAAAAAGAAATCAGTAAAAATGCAGTGACTTGTTCATGTGTGACATGTACACTTTTCTGCAAGGATAGTATACCTCAATAAATAGTAAAAATGAAAGGGTACATATAATTTCATAATGAAAATAAAGCCTGCAAAATTGATATGCTTTTTATTTGTGAGCTTTTAAAATGATTCTCCCCAGCACTTCCCTTCCCTCTCCCACTGCTGTAATTGAGCTAAACTGTTCATGTGGTGTTTTATGGATTTTCAGATGTTTCTCCCTGTGATGATTCCCCAACAAATTACCAATAAGAAGAGTACAGGATTCCACTCCCACAAGGATGCCTCATGACCTTTGCACCCTCAGATTTTCAGTCTGCAGGAGCAATAATGAAAATTCTTCTCCCTCTCCTGACTGCCCCCTCACAGGCCCCTCCATGTGTCCCCCTCCTGGATTGCTGGAGCTTCTGGAACCAGAAGTAGGCTTTCTAAAGTGACAGTGTTCTAACAAGGAAATGAACCTGCCTTTGAGATTCCACAAGCCCAATTTTTTCAATCATAATCACTTACCATTTCATATTGCTTGTTATGTGAATTCACTATTGTCTGAGACAATCCAGGTGCTGAAGTACAAGGGGGAATAGCGATAATATCCTTTTTGTGTCAGTGAAATAGCCTGTAAACGCCTAACTAATTAACACCATCTGATGTTCACATTTCTTTATTCAAGCAAACTAGAAGTCTATCTGTGCCAGGTTTTTTTCTAATCTGGGATAGAGTAAACAGTGGCAGAGGTCAATTCCTGACCCCTGCATTCTCAAAAGCTCAGAAAAATAATTATGTGTCTTGGGGGATATCAGCTCGGCCTGTTACTTCCTAATGCTTGACCTGGACCTGCTTTATCTATACATATGTAATCACCCTGGCCTGAAGAAAGCCCCTTTTATACCAACAGGCATGTCTCAATCTGCTGGGGAGGTTTTCTAAGGTCTGCTCCTCTAAGCTTTTGAAAAAAGAATGCACACTATTTATTTGACCTATTTCTCAGGCATTGAGACTCTGGTAGAAGACAGTTATGCCTCTTCTTCATGATGTCTCTTCTCTTTCTCCCCTTGACTACTTTTAGCCAGTTTTACCTCTGTAAGCTATCAGTAAAATAGGTTCCACATTTCCAATTGCTTATGCTGTTATTTCTTGATTTGGAAATTCTATAGACATTGTCAAGGATTTAGCTCAGTGCACAACCTGTGTCTCCCCTCTCCCATCCTCCCAATATATCACTATTTTAATCAATAAACAATAATTAATCAATCAATAATCAGGGACTGCATTAATATGAGTATATAAATATTCTTTATAGTCTAATAATAAACAGTGACATCATGTACTCCCTGATGTCATGCACTGAGGGAGAAGCATCATCTCAGAATCATCCTATCAGTATCCTGAAATAATGCATATAACTTCAACCTTGCCATAAGAAAACAACAGAAAACCCAAATTGAGGGACATTCTAAGAAACAACTGACCAGTGCTGTTCAAAACTGTCAGTAATGAGAGATCAGGAAAGACTGGGGAAGTGTCACAGAGTCGAAGAGACTAAGGAGACGTAACAACTAAATATGATATGGAGTCTTGGATTGGATGCTAGAAAAGGGACATTAATGGGAAAACTGGTGAAATCTGAATAAATTCTGTATTTTAGTTGATAGTGTTATACCTAGGATACTTGTACCAAGGATAAATGTTCTATGGTTATAGAAGATGTTAACATAAGGGGAAGCTGCGAGAAGGGTATCCAGGAATTCACGGTAATATTTTTCAACTCTTGTATACAAGTCTACAGTTATCTCAAAAATAAAGAGTTTAAAAAGCAAGTAAATAAATAAAATTGAATGAAAATATGATTCATTTAAAAATAGCTAACAAATCACAAGGGTAGGGAGTTCCCTGGTGGCCTAGTGGTTAGGATGCCAGGCTTTCACTGCCATGGCCCAGGTTCAATCCCTGGTCAGGGAGCTGAGATCCCACAAGCCAATGGCGTGGTTAAAAAAAAAAAAAAAAAAAAAAAGATTGCTACAAGTGGCAAAATTCATGACAGTGATATATAAATCACTGATGTGTGAGAAATATTAATCTTGACTTAGTACAATGCCTGATATGCAGAATATGTTGGGGTGGGGGAGGAAGGGAATCATGTGTCCTCATATGATAGCCCTTGAGTGAAGATCTGCTTTAAGAATATATGATTAAAATTCTGCTAGACCTCCTCATGCAGATTAAAATGGGAAAATGTAGCCAAAGTACAGAGAGAGCGAGAGCAAGAGGAAAACAATTTGAAAGCACTAAATGTCATATTCTGGAGGAAAGTCAACACTTGGGGAAAAAAGATGACACTGGGTAAATCTTCCTTTTAATGTGTTTTAGCCTGAGAGTCAATACTAGGTGAAGCAGGAGAACACAAATAAAAAACCTGTTTTTCTTCCCTGAAGAACCAGAGGACAGAGTTCAGGGCAACCACAGCCATTGGAAGGTGAGGGTAATATCATAGAAAGGAGAGCACTAGACAGTAGGAGCCCAAATCTTGTGTATAACTCAACCTAAATCTATGACTAATGCCTGACCCTCATATGCGTGGGACAAACTCCAGAGAAGGAAAAAAGAATTGAACTAAGATTTGAGCTACTGCCCAAGAGTTGGAGTTTGTAGTTTGAGTCCTTTCAAATTAGTCTTTGCTAAAACAAAATAATTAATACTCTTCAGAGAAATATTACATAATCCAGAGTTCCCATAACATAATATTCAAAATATCCAGGACAAAAATTCAAATTTACTCAATATATGAGGAATCAGAAAAATGTGGCAGATTCTCAAGAAAAAGACCATTAAAAGAGACAGGTCCTGAGATGGCCCAGATATTAGAATTTGCAAACAAGAATCTTATGATGGCTACTATAATTATGCTCAATGATATTAAGAAAAACATACTCATTGGGACTTCCCTGGTGGCTCAGTGGTTAAGAATCCATCTGCTAATGCAGGGGACATGGGTTTGATCCCTGGTCCAGGAAGATCCCACATGCCACTAAGCAACAAAGCCCATGAGCCCCAACTACTGAGCCCACATGCCACAACTACTGAAGCCTGTGCACCTAGAGCCTGTGCTCCACAACAAGAGAAGCCACCACAATGAGAAGCCTGTGCACTGCAATGAAGAGTAGCCCCTGCTCACCACAACTAGAGAAAGCCTGTGCACAGCAATGAAGACCCAACACAGCCATAAATAAATAAATAAATTTTTTTAAAAAAGAAAAACATATTCACAATGAATGAAAAGATAGAAATCTCAACAGAGGAATAGAATCTAATAGAAAAATGAACTAAGAGAAAATTCTAAAACTAAAAAAATACAGTATCTAAAAGAAAAATATTTGTTATAGGAGCATAACATTTAATAGAGATGACAAAGGAAAAAGCCAGTGAACATGAAGTAGATCAATAAGTTATTCAATTTAAAGAAAACTGAAAAAAGATATTTTTAAGAGATGAACAGACCATCCACTAGGGTCACTATAATAAAGAATAATAACAGAAAATAACTAGCATTAGCAAGGATGTGGAGAAATCAGAACCCCCCATACATTGCTGGCAGGAATGTAAAACAGTGCAGCTGCTGTGGAAAACAGCTTGACAGTTCCTCAAAAAGTTACACATAGTGTTACCATATGACCCAGCAATTCCACTCCTACCTACTTACCAAAAGAATTGAAAACACATATTTAAACAAAACTCATAATGTTCATCACAGCACTATACCCAATAGCCATAAGGTGGAAACAACCTAAATGTCCATCAACTGATGATGGATAAACAAAATGTGGTATATCATACAATAAAATACTATTCAGCAATAAAAAGGAATGAAGTACTGATACATGTAACAACATGAACTTCAAAAAGAATATGCTAAGTGAAAGAAGCCAGACACAAAGTTTACATATTATATAATTCCATTTATATGAAATATCTAGAATAGGTAAATACATAAATACAGAAAGCTAATTTGTGTTTGTGGGATTGGGAGGGAGGAATGGGAAAGTGGTTGCTTAATGAGTACAGAGTTTCCTTTTGGGGTGGTGAAAAAATTTGGAACGAAATAGAAATGAAGGTTGTACAGTATTTTTAATGTACAAAATATCAGTAAAACATATACTTTAAAATGGTTAATTTTATGTGAATTCTATCTTAATAAAATATAATTTAAAAACTGAACAGTAGTACCACTGAGACTTATAATAACAAAGATTTAAGTACATATTAATTAGCATCACAGAGGAAAAAAAATAGAGAGAATGGGACAGAAAAAATATCTGGAAAATAACGACCAAAATAGTTACCAAATCTGGTGACAGACATAAATGTAGAGATTTAAGCAACTCAGTGATCTCCAAGCATGATAATTATGAAGTAAACCATTAGGCACATCAGAAGCAAATAGAAAACAAAAGATAAAGGAAATCCTGAAAATATCCAGAAGAAATGACACATTATATTTAGAGAAATATCAAGTTGAATAAACACTGCATTGTCATAAGAATTAACATGTATACATATAACTACAGTCATCCCTCAGTATCTGCAGGGGATTGGTTCCAGGACCCACCATGGATAACCAAATCCACTAGTCCTATAGTCAGCCCTCCATATCTGCAGATCATATAGTATTGTATTTTTTACTGAAAAAAAGATCTGTTTATAAGTGGGCCTGTGCAGTTCAAACCCAGGTTGTTCAAGGGTCAACTATATAGATGTATAAACTATATATATCTTTAATCCCAGAAATGCAATGCAATTCACCATGTTAATAGAATAAAGGAAAAAATTATAGGATCATTTCAATAGATGCAGGAAAATCATACAACAAATTTCAGCACTCATTCATGATAAAAACTCTCAGTAATGTAGAAATAGAAGAGAACTTTCTCAATCTGATAAAGGGCATCTACAAAAAACCTACAGTGAACATTATATTTAATGGAGAAATAATGAACACTTTCCCTCTAAGATCAGGCAAGGATGCTCAGTCTCAATGCTTCTATTCAATATTATACTAGAAGTCCGAACCATTGCAACAAGGCAAGAAAAAGGAAATAAAACAAATAGAAATTTAGTGACCATTAATAAAGAAGTAAAACTTGCTATTTGCAGATAACATGATTGTTTACATAGAGATTCTAAACAATCTATAAAAACTAATTGAACTAATAACTGCTTTTAACAAAGTTTAATGATAGCAGTTAATCTACAAAAACCAACTGTGTTTTTGTATACCAAGAGCAAACAATTGAAAAATGAAATTTAAAAAACAATTCAATTCATAACAGCTTCAAAAAACATAAAATACTTAGTAATAAATTTAACAAAAGATGTACAGGATATCTATGCTGAAAATAATTTAAAAAGTGCTGAGAGAAATTAAAGATTAAATAAATGAAGAATAATATCATGTTCCTGGATTATAATACTCAATATTATGAAGATGTCAATTCTTCCCAAAATTATCTAGAGATACAATGCAACTTTAATCATAATCCCACAAGGTTTTTTTTTTTCTTTTGTAGAAATTGACATGTTTCTTCTAAATTTTATGTTAAAATACAAAGGATCTATAATAGGCAATCTTGAAAAAGAAATAAAAAATTGAAATGCTTAGACAACTTGATTCAAGACTATTTTAAAGCTACAGTAATCATGACTGTGGTAGTGGTATAAAAATCAATGTCAACCATTTAAATAGAATAGAGAACCTAAATTTAGATCCACACTTTTATGGTAGCCTTTTTTTTTTTTTTTTTTTTTACAAAGGCATGAAAGCAATTATTTGGGGAGAATTTTCAATAATTGATGCTGCAATAATATGCTATCCATACAGAAAAAAAGAATCTAGATTTTTATATTAAAACCTATGCACAAAAAAACTTCAAGGTGAATCATGAACCTATACATAAAAGTAAAAACTATAAAGCTCTTAAAAGGAATACATAAGAGAGTATAATTTGGTCTGGCAGGTAGGGAGGAAAGGAAGCAGAGGAAGAGAAAGATTTCATACATCACAAAAAACAATAATCATAAAAAGAAAAAAACATTAAGTTAGGTCTCATAAAATTTAAACCTTTTGCTCATCAGGTAGGGAGGAAATTTCCCAAAACATTGTGATATATTCACAAAACATCTATCTGAAAAGAACTATTATCCAGGCTATATAAAGATCCCCTACAATTCAATAATAAAAAGATCAACAACACAATAAAGCAAAATGAGCAAAAGATTTGAGCAGACACTTCACAAAAGAAGATACACAAATTGCCAGAAAACACATAAAAAAAAGTGTTCAATATAATTAGTCGTTAGAATA
This sequence comes from Grampus griseus, assembly GCF_964374135.1. NCBI lineage: Eukaryota > Metazoa > Chordata > Mammalia > Artiodactyla > Delphinidae > Grampus > Grampus griseus. The sequence continues at coordinate 38,094,385 of NC_139018.1, read as the reverse complement.
CAAATTAGAACCACAATAAGGCATCTCTATATGCATACACCAGAATGTCTAAAATAATAAAAAGTGACACCACCAAATGTTGGCAAGAATGTGAAGCAACTTGAATTCACATACATTGTTGGTGAGGTTGTGAAATATCATGTCCACTGTAGAAAATGGTTTGGTAGTATTTTTTTAATTATTGGGGTAAAACACACATAAAATTAAGTTACCATTTTGACCATTTTAAAGTGTACAGGTCATTTGTATTAAATACATTCATATTGTTGGGCAACCATCACCACCATCTATCCTCGTAACTCTTTTCATCTTATAATACTGAAACTCTATACCTATTAAAATATAACTCCCCATTCTCTCCAACTCTCTGCCCCTGGCAACCACCATTACACTTTCTGTAATTTTTGACTTAAGTACCTCATGTAAGTGGAATCAAACAGTATTTGTCCTTTTAAGACTGGCTTACTTCATTTAGCATAAAGTTCTCAAGGTCCATCCATGTTGTAGCATATCTCAGAATTTCCTTCCTTTTTAAGGCTGAATAATATTCCATTTTATGTGTATACCACATTTTGCTCATCCATTCATCTGTTGATGGACACTTGGGTTTCTTCCACATTTTCGCTATTGTGAATAATGACGCTATGAACATGAGTGTACAAATATCTCATTGAGACCCTGATTTCTCTTCTTTTGGGTATATACTCAGAAGTGCAATTGCCAGATCATATGCTATTTCTATTTTTAATCTTTTGAGGAACTGCCATACTGTTTTCCACAGCAGCTGCATCATTTTACATTCCTACCAACAGTGCATAAAAGTTCCAATTTCTCCACATCCTTGCCAACTCTTGTTGTTTTCTGATTTTTGATAGTAGCCATCCTAATGGGTCTGAGGAGTTTTCTCACTGAAGTTTTGATTTGCATTTTCCTAATGATTAGTGATGTTGAGCACTTTTTCATGTGCTTGTTGGTCATTCATTTATCTTCTTTGGAGGAATATCTATTTAAATCCTTCTCCATTTTTGAATTGGGTTGTTTGGTATTTATATCGTTGAGTTTTTGAAAATTCTCTATATATTCTCGATATTAACACTTTATCAGATATATAATGTGCAAATATTGTCTGCCTTTCTGTGGGTTGCTTTTTTACTGTGGATAGTGTCCTAGGATGCACAAGTTTTTTTTAACTTTTCATGAAGTCTAATTTGTCTATTTTTTTTCTTTTGTTATCTGTGTTTTTGATGTTATATCCAAGAAGTCGTTGCCAAATACAATGTTGTGAAGCTTTTGTCCTATGTTTCTAAGAGTTTTATTGTTTTAGGTCATACATTTAGGTCCTTTATTATTTGGTGTTAATTTTTGTGTATGGTGTTAGGTAAGGGTCCAACATCATTCTTTGGCATGTGGATATCCAGTTTCCACAGCACTATTTTTTGAAAATGCTATCCTTTTCAAAATATCTTGGAAACTTATTAAAAATCTTTTGACCATATATATGAGTTTCTTTCTGGACTCTCTATTTTATTCCGTTGGTCTATATATCTATCTTTATGCCAAAACCATCACACTGTTTTGATTAATGTAGCTTTATAGTAAATTTTGAAATCAAGAAGTGTGTATCCTCCAGTTTTGTTCTTTTTCAAGATTGTTTTGGCTATTCAGGCTCCCTGGAGATTCCATATGAATCTTAGAATGGATTATTTTTTAATTCCTACAAAAAAAACTTCATGGGGATATTGATAGTAATTGCATTCTATCTGTAGATCATGTTGGGTAGTACTGACATTTTAACAATAATAAGTATTCCAGTCCATAAACATGGAATATATTCCCATTTATTTATGTCTTAATTTCTTTCAGCAATGTTTTATAGTTTTCATTGTACAAGTCTTTTACCTCTTTGGTTAATTCCTAAGGAGTTTATTCTTTTTGATGCTATTGGTATGTGAAATTGTTTTTGTAATTTCCTTTTCAAATTATTCATTGTGTATAGAGATGAAACTGATTTTTTCTTTAAATATTGCTGAATTTTATTTGCAAATATTTTATTAAGCATTTTTGTATTAACGTTTATGAGAGTTAACGGATTGTAGGATTCTGTACTATTAGTGTTCTAATACATTTGACGAGTTTTAGTATCAGGGTAATGCTACCTTCATCAAATAAGTTGGGAATAAATTTTTTTAAATCTATTTTCTGAAAAAAACTTGGTTAAGATTCCAAACATTTTTTTGAGATGAAACTGATTCTTGTGTGTTGACTACTTTGCTGAATTCATTTATTCTACTACTTTGCTGAATTCATTTATTAGTTCTAACTACTTTTTGTGGAGTCTTTAGGATTTTCTATACCATCATACCATCTGCAAACAAATAATTTTACTTCTTCCTTTCCAATCTGGATGGTTTTTATTTCTTTTCCTTGCCTAATTGCTCAGGATAGAACTTCCAGCACTATGTTGAATACAAGTAGTTAAAGTGGGCATCCTCACCTTCTTCCTGATCTTAGAGGAAAAGCTTTCAGTCTTTCACCATTGAATATGATGTTTGTTGTGGATTTTTCACACATGGCTTTTATTGGGTGGGCCAAAAATTGGCCCACCCAATAAAAGTTTACTTAAAAGTTTTTTAAGTAAAAATAAAAGACACATTTTTCATTTTCACCAAGAATTTTATTGAACAACATATTCACCCTTTTGTTCCACTACCTTCTGCCATTTTTCAGGCAACTTCATAATTCCATCTTCCCAAAACCTTTTATCTTTTTGAGCAAAGAACTGTTCCAGGTGCCTTTTACAGTCTTCCAGGGAATTAAGATTTTTTCCATTAAGAAAATTTTGTAAAGACCTAAATAAATGGAAATCCTAAGGTGCAATGTCTGGTGAATACAGCGGATGAATCAGAACTTCCCAGCCAAGCTGTAACAGTTTTTGCCTGGTCATCAAAGAAATATGCGGTCTTGTGTTACCCTGATGGAAGATTATGTTTTCTGTTGACAAACCCTGTATGCTTTTCATCGAGTGCCACTTTCAGTTGGTCTAATTGAGAGCAGTACTTGTTGGAATTAATAATTTGGTTTTCAGAAGGAGCTCATAAAAGAGGACTCCCTTCCAATTCCACCATATACACAACATCACCTTCTTTGGATGAAGACCAGCCTTTGGTGTGGTTGGTGGTGGTTCATTTCGCTTGCCCCACAATCTCTTCCATTCCACATTGTTGTACAGTATCCACTTTTCATCTCCCATCACACTTTGTTTTAAAAACGCAACGCTTTCCTTTCGTTTCAGTAGAGAACCGCATGTGGAAATATGGTCAAGAAGGATTTTTTCGCTTAATGTGAAACACAAACATCAAAGTGATTCACATAACCAAGATGGTGCAAATGATTTTCAACACTTGATTTGGATATTTTGAGTATGTCAGCTATCTCCCACATGGTATAAAGCTGATTGTTCTCAGTTAATGTCTCAATTTGATCGCTATCAACTTCAAGGGGTCTACCCAACCATGGAGCATCGTCCAGCGAGAAATCTCCAGCACGAAATTTCACAAACCACTTTTGACATGTTTGATTAGTCACAGCACCTCCGTACACTGCACAAATCTTTTTGTATGTTTCAGTTGCATTTTTACCTTTCTTGAAATAATAAAGCATAATGTCGAAAATGTTTTCTTCCATCTTCAATATTAAAATGGCTACACAAAAATTCACCAATATTTATGTCTTTTTTTAAATGCACACTGATATTATAGCTGTCACACACAATCTAACAAATTGTTTTGAATGAAGCTAAAGACCACTAAGTGCTACTGGAGCCATCTTACGGGAAAAAAAAAAAAACAGAACGAACCTTTTGGCCCACTCAGTATTATGTTGAGGTAGTTTCCTTCTATTCCTATTTTGTTGAGTGTTTTTATCATGAAAAGGTGTTGAATTTTCTCAAATGCTTTTGCTGCATAAATTGAGATGATTGTGTGGAGTTTTTTTCCCCCTTCATTTTGTTGATGTGGTGTATTACATTAATTGATTTTTGTATGTTGTACCACCCTTGCATTCCAGGAATAAATCCCAGTTGGTCATGGTGCATAATCCTTTTAAATATGCTGCTGAATTCTGTTTGCTAGTAATTTGCTGAAGATTTTTGCATCGATGTTTATAAGGTATATTGGCATTTAGTTTTCTTGTAGTATCTTTGTCTATTTTTGGTGTCAGGGTTATGCTTATCTGACAGAATGAGTTAGGAAGTGTCCTCTCCTGTTCAATTTTTTGGAAACATTTGAGAGGGATTGGTATTAATTCTTTTTTAAATGTTTGGTAGAATTTACCAGTGACGCTGTCAGGACCAGGACTTTTCTTTATTGGGAGATTTTTTATTACTGACTCAATCCCCTTACTACCTACATGTCTATTCAGATTTTCTATTTCACTGTGATTTAATCATTTCATCTAGGCTATCCAATTTTTTTTGCATACAATCATTCATAGTACTCTCTTATACTTTTTTATTTCTGTAGAATCAGCAGTGATACCTCCACTTTCATTTCTGAGTTTAGTAACCTGAGTCATCTTTTACTTAGTCCATCTAGCTAAAGGCTTGTTCATTTTGCTGATCTTTTCAAAGTACCAACTTTTGGTTTCATTGATTTCTATTCACTATTCTGTTTATCTCTGCTCTAATCTTTATTACTTCTATCCTTTTGTTAACTTTGGGTTTAACTTTTGGATTTAATAAAATAAGCATTTATTAAAGGTAATAATATTTTTTCAGGTTACCATGTGCCAAGCTTTATGCTAACTACTTTACATATATTACCTAATGGAATATAACAACACTATAAGCACCATTCTACCTGCATTTTACAAAGGAAACTGAGGCTTAGATCAAGCGATTTCCCCAAAGTCACACAGCTGATAAATGTCAGAAGCCAAATGATTCCAAGAGTCTCTGATTTCCAAGTCCACGGCCGTCACCTTGGGTGACTCTAGACAGAGACATCTCACCTGAAGAGCTTTGGGGAGGACAAAGGGGGCCGTTGCTGATATCCATCCTGGTTCTGAGGCCTCATATCATCTGGTAGCAGCAAAATGTGACTCAAATTGTACAATTAATTCAGACTTTGATTGCAAGAGGTGAAATAAATTAAATGAGACACGAAAGAGGCATGAAATCTGCACATCAGAGAATGGGCAAGACTATGGACAGAGGTAATCAATAAACACTGCTCCAATCAATCAATGAATGCACATGACTTGCAGTGGACTTTTAGGTATGGGGCACAGCATGTAGTTATTAAACTTGTTCTTTAAAATCTTTCTTTTCAAGAATAAATTATACATTGAACATGTATCATAATCAGAAAAAAAATCTAATTTTAATTCCCCTTATCCTATAGTTAGTCTTGGTTAACTATCCCATAGTTAGTCTCTGTTAAAAAAAAAAAATCTAATGTGAATTTGATCTAAGAGAAACCACCAGGACACAATATTATATAAAACTCCAGGAAATAGGAATTGGACTGTACATTAACTTTGCCTCCATTATAATATAGTGTTTACAGGCAGGAGGCAATGTTATAGAAAGGATTAGATATTTCATGAAAATCAACTCTTAAATTTCTTTGAACCCTAAATTTCTTTTAACCCTTCTTTGTTACAAGTTTCTTCTTGGTAAATAACTTACGACCTTCAGATGCTAAAATGGTCATGCTTTGAAATACAAAACTGCTAAATTTACAAAGATTTTTCCCTCCCCAAGTCAGAGTTTAACTGAACATGAAACAGTAATTGGTTAACTCTACATGGTTCCAAATCTGATATGATTTAATTAGCCAAGAGAGGAAAGCACACCTAAATCAAATGCTTTACAAAGAAAGCACATCCCATGGTTGGCTACAGATGACACTCCTCTCAACACATCATGATGAGGCCTATGTCCCCTCCACTTGTATCTGAGCAGATCTTGTCATTGTTTGACCAAGAAAATATTACAGAAGTGATGCTATGACAGTTTCTGGGCCCAGGCCTTAAAGTATTGGCAGTGTCCACTTCCTGTCTCTTAAAACACTCATTCCTAGTTGTCATGCTGTGAGGAAGCCCAAGAAGGCATCCCCATAAGGAGGCCCATGTCAAGAAGAACTGAGGTCTCTGGCTGAACCCCAAGCCAACAGCCAGCACCAACTTGCCAACAGCCATATGAGTGAGCCATGTTGGAAATGAATTCTCCTATCCCACTTGATAAACCCAAGTTGATACTTGAATAGCAGAGACAAGACATTATTGCCAAGTCCTGCCCACACCATACATTTGTGAACAAATGTTCTGTCACCAAGTTTTGGGGTAGTTTGTTATCCAGCGATAGACATTGGACCGCTCCCTAATCACAAACTGATTTTCTCAAGTTGAAAGCCTGAACATACCAACCCCACTGCCTCACAGCTACATGGATCACATCTACCATTAGTATGGTTCAAAAAGGCCATGGACATCAGAAACAGACAAACAAACAAATACACACAGCCAGGCACCTGAAAACTCTTCACTGCTTCTTTATTAGGATGCACCCACAGTACAGAACCTCTCACACACCTGTGAAAGGGGAAGGTTACATTTCCCTTTGGGAGCACCTTCATTTTTGTTTCTGTTACCACTTTGAAGAAAGTAAATCATTTTCAAAGAAAGACATTTTAAAACTCCAAATGTTTTAAGACTCGGCTTGCATTTTGTTGTGTTTGAAAAGGAAGTAGCATATTTTAGCCAGCGCTGGAAGATTGCTTTGTGGCATTTTAACTTTAATGTGGATCAGAAGTCTTCACTGTCTGGTTGAACCAGTCTATAATTTTCATATGCAACTTTTCATATCAAAAATGTTTCATTTTTACCTCTACCCACAAACAGATGCTGTTTAAAAAAAACACACACACAACTAAATTTAAAACCAATCATGAACCACAGCATTTCTAACAGGGAAAATGAACTTTTGCTGCCCTCTCCTGCTAAAACAATGAAATACTAAAATACCAAAAGATTTATGAAGCTAAAGCGAAATCCTCAAACCAAAAGCAATGGACATGTCATTCTCATTATACCTCAATCAAAAATCAGACAACAACCAGAAAATGTATTGGTAATATTTATATTTGAAAGTTCCCCATTGATACATGAGGTCTGGATTACAACTTATATACAATAAGTGATTTCCAAAAAAGTAAAGAAAGAGAAGGGAAGGAAGGAAGGAAAGAAAGGAGGGAGGGAGGGAGGGAGGGAAGGAAGGAGGGAGGAAGGGAGGGTAGAAAAGGAAACCTATATTCATAGACATCATAATATGGGATGTTTATTTCCAAGAGAGATACTACTGCTGCTATCGTGCACAAGAAGCAGCAAAAATTAACACTAGATTAAAATTTGCTCAACTTTCTCTCAAGATGCACAATCCTTTTAGAGTTTCAAAATTAAATACTGAGAAATATAAAATGCATTGCCAATATAGCTACTACAAAAATCCTTTGTGGCTCATTCCTTAACTCCACTCAGAGAAGCAGCTGAGCCAGAATATAAAAATAAAAATATTGATGTGCAAATAAAATATCACTGATCATGTCTGGTGCCACCTTTTTGCTACAGGTGACTGTCACTTTGTTGTAACATTGGTAATAGCATCAAAAGAGAGAATCTCTTCATTTCTTGGGCCAGGTCAGTGCATCCAATTAAAGGGAAGAAAAAACAAAACAGAAGAAACAAAACAAAACAAAACAAAACAAAACAAAACAAAACAAAAACCTCTGAACATTTAAAAATGCCAATAACATCCATACATCTTCCCTTTCCCACCCCCCGATCCCCACAAAAAAATAAAAAAGCTTTTAAAGCTCTAAATATACTTTTTTTTTTTCTTTCCATAGTGTGATTGAGCCTAGGGCTATACATTTAAGTATAGCAGGTGCAATTATAAGCAATTCCTAGCTCTGCACCCTGGACTGTCCCACGCATAGAAGGAGGTACAAAATAAATTAAACCCTTCCATTTAGGCAAGCAAGCCCAAGATGAAGGAGCATAACCCTGCTTGTGAGTATCCAGAGGCATTGAGGGTATTATCTATGTCTTAGTTTTTTTATTTTTTATTTTATAAAAAACAGATGTCAGGGAGAGCAAAATATAATAAAATTTAAAAGGACGAAAACACTGAAGGAAAACAACTAGAGACACCTGCACAACGAGAAAAGGAATGCATGCTTGATTCAAAGTATGAGATGGGTCAATTCACTCACATGGTTGTTCTAGGCCCACAGCCTAAGGCCTCAGCATCCTTCTAAACCACAGGGTTCTGTTTTTGTTTTTTGTTTTTTCTTCCAAAGACACTCTTAATCCTACCCCTGAAACCAATATGGTAGGGATAAGGTTGGAGTGATCATCACTCACTAACTACAATATTTGCTATTTAAAAAATATATTTATATATAGTTCTGGAAATTAGGAAGCAAACAAAATATAACACAAAGATGCATTTGTCACAATTAACTCAAGTTGCAGCAACAGCAGAAATGTGGGAAAGGACAAAGAGAGGGCTGCTGCAAATGCAGCAAGTACGTCCTTAAATATGTCACATAGTGCAACAGTCAGATTACCTCAGTTACTGTGCATCACTGGACACAACGTGACAAATGCCACATTGTCACTTTCAGTTAAAAAAGAAAAGACAGTGTTTCTTCTCAGAAGTTGCCGTATGAATTTTAGACATATATCTATAATAACTTTAAATATGTCTAAAATTTGGCTTTATTCTTCTCAGTTTGGAATGATCAACATATGAAATTGACATCAAGGATATCGGTGTAGCTCTCACCTTAACTCTGAGGACAGGGTAAGGTGCAAAAAAGGATCCTGGTCTTTCTCATCTCAAATGACTGCATTTCATTCTAATGGGCAGAGATATTTCATAAACCTGTGATTGTAATGTCCTCAATCTAAAAAGATGAATTAATGGCAAACAAAAGTTTATATTATCAAAATTAAATGTAAAGCAGAGTTAAAACTAACAGGCTAAAATCAAAGGGCTAAAGGAGATGATTCGTTACAAATTTATTTTTATCTTTAGCATTTGAACTTGCACCTTTGTTCCAGTACTTTTAAAGTAAGTTGTTTTCATCTTTGGCAGCCTCTGCCAGCTTTACATTGAATTCCCATTAACGTTCCTTAAAAAAAAAAAAAAAAAATCTATTAATTCCATTAAACCATGTTGTGTTTGGTATTGCATATGACTCCTTTACTGCTGTTTCTTTTTCAGAATTAACAATGTCAAATTTTGTTTTTGTTTTACAAAGTTATTGAGATGACAATATCCATAATCAGCTGACTTTTACGCACAAACTGTGACCTGATAATCCTGAAACGCTTAGTAGGGGAGAAAGGTCAGTGGCTTCTTTTTTTCCTTTTTTCTTGTAAAGAATAAAACTGCATATTCTACCTTATATTTTAAATGGAAGGAAGAAAATATACAAGCCCATATTGATACCATATTTCTATTAAGAGCAACAACAGTTCATATGTTCCTGTTTGCTACTATCACAATTCAACACATGAACGCAGAATCAGCTCTATACCACGAATACTGCTGGAAGGGATTGTTTAGGATTATCAACTCACTGCTGCCAAGTCCATAACAAGCAAAAGCATCCTGGAAATAAATCCCAAAACACATATCTTTCAGTACATAATAATGCAACTGCTTTAGGTAAGTACATAATGTACACAAGTTTTATCAGCATTTTAACTCCCCAAGATGTAAGCTTCCTCTTTTAAATACAAAGCAGAGAGCCAATAAGATAGATCTATAATACAGCCTTAGATTTTGTTTTTTGTTTTTCTTAAACAATTTGGTCACAATGCACCTTTGATATAAAAGCATTTTTAAACTTTATTATTAACACTCAGGACATTAGGAATTTCCAGATTTTTTCAGTAGCATTTGTAGAACCACTTTTGGTAACAAATACAGTAGTTAGGAACACGCATTCAATTCAGAATGCATAATAATATTTATCCTGAATCCTTTCTGGCTAAAAACAGGGCTGGCGCTGTGATGGGATATAGAATGAGAATCTACAAAAAACACTGTAATATGTTTCTTTTTTTCCCAGAGGCTTCATCCTCTTTTGCTGGAATACTTTATAAATACATATTAAAAAGTAAGGCAACAACTCCAAACAGTCCAAGCTGTTTGCTCGACTCTATTCCCAATTAGATTCGCAATCCTGGTGATCAATTTCATGGTTGTACTGTTTAGTGTTTGTCTTTCTTATTTCAAAATGGTCCAAAAGGATGTCTTCTGACATTTCTAAAACATCTCTGGTTTGTGTGTTCAATGACGTACATAACTAATACTGGTCAGGTACGGAACCCTATGATGTCCCAGTGCCTGTTTTCAAAGGATTCAAGACATTGATTTGGAGTCACCATAAACTGATGCGTGAATCCAAAATTCCCTTCCCTACTATGTTTATCACCTGCTCTCTTTTACTCCTAATTTTAAAACTAAAGGAGTACCAGGACTACCTGCTTACTGGAAAGATGTTCACTCCAGTGAACAAAACTTTTATCAGGGACCTTTATAATTCATGGCCCCATTCCACGTGGACATTCAACTCATGAAGATGTGCAAAAGGAAAATATGTCAAATTACAGTCAAGTTACCCAGAGGAGGATGTTATACAAACTTATAAGGAAATGACAGTCTTTTTTTTTCCCTTCCTTTACTATAAATACACTTAACAGCTTAGCAGAAAGACAAGCTAAATTTAAGATTGTTCACATTTGAAAAGTGTTTCATACTCTCTGCTAATGATAAATAAGGAACTCCCAATAATGGAATTTTAATATACAAATTTCATTGACAGATCTTTGAAGACTGCTTTTTTTTTTTTCTTTTAAAAGAGGGTTAGAACAATGATTATGTTTGCCAAGTTCTGAGAAGTCCATCTACTGTCCAAACTTTGGACTGAAGTCCTTATTTTTTTTTTCCTTTACTTAGAGACAGGTATATACAGTGCTGTTGTAATAATGAAACAAATGTGAAATCTACTGTAAAGTTGCACAATACAGAAAACTGCTGTTCCATCTTCTACTACATAAATGTGTGACTCCACAGGTTAGTAAGGTTGTTGTCATTATTTCTGTTAAGTTGGAATTATCCCATCACGTCTAAGACCTCTCTTTAACTCCAGATCCTCCAGTTTTTTCCACAATTCTTCACGCTCCTTTTCTTTCTTTTTCTCACTGGGGAAAAAATAGAATACAAGGTAAACAACTGAGAAAGTTTAAAGAGATTATCCAACAATAACTGCCCCTTTGACATACTTTTCCCCAGACTTTTTAAAAGGTCTCTGAAAAGTTTGGCATTTTTGGTTTTTCTCTCTCTCGCTTTTTATTTTTTCTTGACACTTATATAGACATAAACTAGAGTAGGAGATGACAAGAATATTTTAATATTTTACATTAATATTCCTTTATACTTAGCTTAATAAAGAAAATTAACTTCAAAATTACCAAGAAAGAAAAATGATGATCATTTTTATGTATCTGTTATCCTAAAACCAATGGTACATTATTCATTTTTACTTTGGGTCTAGTTCAAATCTGATTTTCTTTTTGTCTCCAAATAGTTTCTCAAAAGGGTTGATAGAGATGACACTGATACAAAGAATGTAGTAGGTCAAGAAAATATACTTCCTCTTTATTATTACTCATTTTTCTTACATTATGTATATGTAAACTCTTTAGCAGAATCTTGTTCTTACAAGTATTAAACCACAAAATCCACATTACTAACTTATTTTATACCTATATATATGGACAAATTAAACATTCTTCTGTGATTTCAGTTTTAATTCTGGACAGAACTTTGTTGATATTATTGGGTATTAAATCTGTAACGTTCCAAGCCTTCAAATTTGGCTCAATATCAATTTGACTAATGACTTCCAGAATTTTCAGATTTCACTGTTTGGTAAAATTTACCAAAAAACTAGATGTTCAAAATAGGGTAGGGACTCCCCTGGTGGAGCAGTGGTTAAGAATCCGCCTGCCAGTGCAGGGGACACAGGTTCGAGCCCTGGTCCGGGAAGATCCCACATGCCGTGGAGCAACTAAGCCCGAGCGCCACAACTACTGAGCCTGCGCTCTAGAGCCTGCGAGCCACAACTGCTGAAGCCCATGTGCCTAGAGACCGTGCTCTGCAACAAGAGAAGTCACCACAATGAGAAGCCTGCACACCTCAACGAAGAGTAGCTCCCACTCACCGCAACTAGAGAAAGCTGTGCGCAGCAACGAAGACCCAACACAGCCAAAAATAAACAGATAGATAGATAGACAGATAGACAGATAGATAGATAGATAGATAGAGTAAACAAATTTTATTTTGCCAAGGACATTTTTAGATTACCATATTTTTATAAAATAAAGAACGTTAACTTTAACATCAATGAAGTAGTAAGTACAAAAATCAGGAACACATGGCTATACTATACATTAAATAATTTCATATTTATTAAAAATAATTCACTACACTGTCCCTAGTTTCTTCATGTTGTGATGAACCAGTAAACAGCAGACCCAGATAACATCTGTGAATCCATAAGTTCAGATAAATCCTGAAAACAGGGGCTCTGCCACCCCAGGCATGGCAGATTATGGTCCTTAAGCAACTTCACTTGGCAAGAATTTAACTCCACTTAGTAAGAATTTCGTACTTCACTACAGTACAATATGTACTCAGGGAAGGAAATCCACATAGGTTAAGTGAAATGTGTATATAATTCCATTGCCTCATATTTTTTATTGTCACCAATTTTTTAAAAGTTATATTGATATCTACAGCAACAGAAATTAATCTTCATCCCCCTGCCAAAATGTCTCTAGAAATATCTAAGGAATTTTATAACCTCATTCCACTAGGGTATTGAGGGAACATTTAATTATATAATATGGTAATTAATATTATCATTTTATAATTATTATTTCGGTCATTTAAGCCTTGTTTACTACAACTAGTTCCAACCAGCTCAAATACAATCTGCACAATATGAATTTCAGTGAGTGTAATAGTTTTTCAAACAATTACCTATTTGGTAATTTTGATCCTGAAAATTTTTATTTATAGGGTAACAAGGGCAAGATTAGATAATTCTCCAACCATTATGGATACTAGATTCTTAACTGTAAAGCAAGCTGTTTGGTAAATTATCACTTTCGGTTTCTCAGTACAGTCTGGGGATAATATTAGGTCTAAATAAATGTTATCACAGAACACTGATTTAAAAGTAAATTCTACAGATCCTGCTGAGTTTCAATGCATATTGATCTTCCTATTTGGAGGAGGAAGAAGATGGTAAGCAAGGGCTTAGAGACCTTATCCAACTAAAAAACAGCTTAAACATATGTTAGGTTCTTACTGCCCTAATCTGCAGTTTAAATTAAGTGCTGACATGATTAAAACACTCATCTTGTTACTGAAGCATTTCACGAGTCTTTGATCAAGAGTTGCATGGCATCATCGCAGACTATCCTGTGGGGCTTTTCTTCCAGATGAACTTCTTGCTGAGTTATCATACATCTTTTACACTGACAACTTTATCTTCAAAAATCCTAAATATTTCTGAGATAGCTTCTGTCACCCCCATACTTTCCCACTTTTCTCTCTCCCTGTAGGTGGCAATTTAAAACTCCACCAAGTTGTCATACTAGAGATAATGTCAAACTCTCTTCCAATTTCAATTTCACAGAGCACTAATGTTGGCATATGTATCAATATCTATGAGTGTTACTTACTACACCCACCTGTTTTCAGATTTGTAATACTTAAAAAATTTTGATCTGAACTGAAACAGTTAGTTACTTCTTGCCTTCCGGAAGTGAAATCCTCCTTTCATTTCTTGTCTAACAATACCAAATAAATCTCTTTAGTCTCTTTTTCTCTTCCCACATCCATGGAAAAACCAGTATTTCCAACTATTCAGTACAACTTTCTATTGCTCACTTGACAAAATATTACCCTGGCTTTAAAAAAACCCTTCTGTTATTAAGAAAGTCCACTCACTATAAGTCGCTTTAATTTACCAGATTATCAGAATCAGCTTCATAGTGTCTATTCCTGGTCCCCTTGGTTCATTCTTATCTTTTTCAAGAGTTTGGCCTATTTAGTTTAAATGATAAATGATCAGAAAACAGTTCTGAAATTCAACAGAAATGAATGAATTTAATTCAATCGATTTGAATATTTTAGAAATAAGGTCTTTAATAGTCTTAATGGAATTCTACAGATTTAATCCTTATTCAACTAGGATAATAAAAATGGGTTTTTACTTACCATAAAAGAAAGGATATTATGTACAATGCACTCCTTAATTGTATGTCACAGTATAAAAATGTGTCCTGTATCCCCTTTACTTAAATAACATTTTTTTAAAGATTTTAATTTAAGTTTGGAACATGGAGGGTTACTATAAATTTAATGATTTGCAGCAACTATAAATACTGTATAGTAAATTAAAAGTTCTTTAGGTATGGTACAACATATCCAATAACTGGTATTTATTTCAATGTGGCATAAAAAATCTCAGTCTCTTCTCTCTACCGTTAAACACTCGCCATAGTCCATAATTAAGTCACTTTTCTATACTGCATCCTGGTAATTAAAACAAAAAAATCGGCTTCCCTGGTGGCGCAGTGGTTGAGAGTCCGCCTGCCGATGCAGGGGACACGGGTTTGTGCCCCGGTCCGGGAAGATCCCACATGTCGCGGAGCGGCTGGGCCCGTGAGCCATGGCCGCTGAGCCTGCGCGTCCGGAGCCTGTGCTCCGCAGCGGGAGAGGCCACAACAGTGAGAGGCCCGCGTACCAGAAAAAAAAAAAAAAAAATCACTGTGAAGGTCCTTTGTCCCTGCCACCAAACCTTTCCTTTCATTGTTCTTTTTATCTAAAATCCAAGTAACACATTAAAAATTGGGCAAAGATGCAAGGGAACCACAGATAGTTTTGCTCAGGAGGTTCCGCCAGGTCTTGAGTATGAAAACTCTGGGATCCTTGAAGGTCCGTGGTTTTATGATATACACAAAGCTGACATTTTCTTCTGGATGAGAAAAGCCAACCCAGAGGCTCAACTACTAACAAGCTCTCCAGACTTTCCTCAATCTCTCCAAGTATATCAAGCCAGGGTCTGAATATCTGTGTGCCCCCAAAATTCATATGCTGAAATCCTAACCCACAGAGGTGACGGTATTAGTAGGTGGGGCTTTGGGGAAGTGATTAGGTCATGAGGGTGGAGCCCTCATGGATGGGATTAGTGCTTTTATAAAAGAGACCCCACAGAGATCCCTTGTCCCTTCCACCATGTGAAGACATAGTGAGACCAGATATGAACCAGAAAGAGGTCCCTCATCCAACCATGCTGGTGCCACGCTCTTGGACGTCTAGACTCCTCAACTGTGAGCAATACATTTTTGTTCTTTATAAGCTACCCATAAAATACCCATGTGGTCTTTTGTCATAGCAGCCCAAACAGACTAAGACAACATCTTTTGGAAAGTGAACACATTGAACAAGAAATATCAAAATTGAAGAATCATGTAAATGAACTCAACAAAGGCCTACTAAACCAGAGCATTTACGATAAAGAGTTCAACTGGTTTCTGCTCTCCTTTGATCTTAAACATTTCAAGATCTGTATAATACACTCTACCTCCTTGTTCTTTTCACTGCTCTCTAAATCATAAGGAATTTGTTGGGTTTTAGTATAGAAAGTAAGTTCCGGGCCAAAGAGCTAAACAAAAACGGTGCCTCATCTCTCCTGCTGCTGGAGTGAAGTACAAATCAGTTCAGAAATCTAGTTCAGAATGGGAGTGACTCCAGATGGCAAACTACCTGATGGTCCCCTTAAGTGGACCTGAAATACCAGTTATGTGCCAGGCTCTTAACCCTGAGGCAGAAGAGAAACATTATGGAAGGGAAGAAGGAAAGCAGCCTTTTTCAAAATGACACTTTGTTACCCAGTGGCAGACTAATAAAGTCACAGCTAATGATCATGTGAAAATGAATATGGAAATAAATAAAATGTGCTGCTTAGGATTTCAGGTACAATTAGGCAACTTCAGCAAAGAGCAAAAAAAAGAACTCAATGGTATTATGCACGGCTGACAAAAAAGCTTTAAAAAGTTACCGCTGACGATCTGACTTGTATGTGGCTGTCAGCTCATCAAACATGGTGCTGTTCATTTCCATAAACGCCTTCAACACGTTGTACACTAATGCCACGATAGCCCTGGAAGCACAGAGAGAAGGGAACGTATTGGTTAGTCCTACATAATGGGATGCTGAATGAAGAGAGCGGATGTACAGCCTTTATCTGAATGAGCTCCTCACACTGCAGTCTCCCTCCCTTTTTAGTTGGAACAACTAGAAATGACCTACAATTCACTTCCACATCAAGAGAGCTACATTCTTTAGGTAAGATATCTTTCTGAGGGGTTGGCAGGATTAGAAAAACAAAATCGAATTTTGCCCTCTTAACTATGGGTACCCAGAATAGACTTGCCTGTGGGCACTTGTTAATTTAATTTAATAAAAAGGCAAGTATAAAAATAAAGCAACTTCACCCTAAGAATGAGCACCTGTGGTAGGACCAACCTTCAAGACCTGAATTTGCATAGAATTTTATTTTTAAAGTGATAATATACATAATTCATCAAAATCAAAGGCTGTTCCCATGGTAACAAATTTTATATATCTATAATTCATATTCAAAGATGATACCAAGCCTCTGTAAGCAGGGCAGTTTAATACGAGTTACGTCTCTAGTTGGGAGTTGCATCAGTCCATCCACTCCTTAGTCCCCTTGCTGACCCAATACACAGGCTGGTAAGGTAACTGGCAAGCTGGTGATGGCTGCTACTAGCTGTGGAATACTAAACAGCTAAAGAGCCAAGCGGCTGCCTATGCTTATCAAGGGGAAGAATAAGCTCTTGGCAATGTGAGGACTCGGCCGTGACGGGCTTGGTATATTCAGACTCGAGTCTAAATGACACTGCCCTTTGCAAAACTACACGACATTACTCCCCTTTAGTGTGTTTCGAATACCATTGAAAAAGGCATTGGTAAAAGTTAGGCCATATAATAAACCCTGGGTTTGATGTTTCTAAAACATTTATAAGAAAGTGGACTTGCTGTGTTGCTTCTGCCCTGTGTCCATTAAAAGGGAAACTTATGGGGAACGACCTTCTCAAATAGGATGGGCAGTGATGGAGAAGAGCCAAATACAAGCTACTGAGCAGTTACAGACACTTGCTAGAACCACTCTCTAGGTTCTCAAGAGGCTATCTACATAATGAGATTTGTTTGCTAGCTCTTTATTCTTGTAAGTTTTAGTCATAAAAATTGACAAATGTGAAAAGTAAGAAATATGGTATTTTATAGTTGTATGTAAAACTTTTAGACAAACATACTACGAATATACTAAATTATCTCTAATTTTTAATGCCACATTAAATTTTCTTTCTATTCCACAGAGAAATATGTAAAGCTCTTCAAATACAGAATGCTTTAACTTTCATAAGACTAGAGGATAAACTCCTCTTTGAACATTTTAAAATGTTTTTCCCCCTAGAGAACCCATATAGTGACTGAACTGGTTTTTAAGAAATGGATCTTGTTAAAATGCAAATCAGTTCAGAGCACTTCCCTTCTTACAACTCTTTAGTGTTTCCTTATCATCCAGTGGGTGAAGACTCACGTGGGCACCACTCCACTTTCTAACCCTACCTTCCAGCAACCTCCCCAAATGACCTTGTGCTTCAGCCCTCCCAAATTCACAGGTCTCAGAACACGACAGGTGCTTCTTACCTTTTTGTGCCTTTTTGATGTGATGGGTAGACCCACTATCTGAATGGACTTCTCCATCCCATCCACCTGCCAAATTCTTTTAAGATTCAGTTTGAGCATCATCACCCTAGCAATATCCACAAACTTCTCCTCTTGATCCAGAGCATCCCCAAAATACCTCAGCTACCTTCACAGACAGGTCAAGAAGCCCTCAAGTAAACAGATATCTGAACATAACAGCACTTAAAACACTGTTTTATAAAATATCTGTTTATTTGTGGGTCTCCCCAACCAGTCAGTGAATTTCTAAAATGTAGGGATTTTATCTTTTCACAAATCTATCTTCAGCATCAAGCACAACATCTGACGCAGAGCATACATGCAAGACATTTTATTAAGCAAAAGAGAAGGAGGGAGGAAGAGAGGCCAAAGGAGTGGGGAGAGAGAGAAGGAGGGAAGGAGGGATGGAGGGAGGGGGGAGGGAAGAAGGAAGGAAGCAAGGAAGGAAGGAAGGGGAGGAGGGAGGGACGGAGGGGGAAAACTGTGGAAACCTACGGATTCCAATGTTCTTTTGAAATCCTATAAAGACTGGAAAACATGATGGGAAGGATGACATTAGAGTTTTCTTCTATCAAACTCATGATGTATTCATTATTCCAATAATAGAGTGCCCTTTCTGCCACCTTTGAGAAAAGAAAAATAAAATGTTAAGAGAGAAAGATAAAACAAAATTATAATCTCTTCAAACAAAAGTATTTTAAGATGATCTTAATATCATTCAATCAAGTATAAAATTAAATGTTGATCACACTTTACATTTTTGTGGGTTTAAAATCTTTCAGAAAGTTCTGAAGTGGTTCATCAATTTGGGGATGAAAAAGAAGTTTTCCTACTTATTTATATTCTCCTTTAACAATGCCCATTCAATCTGATTCCACATTTTCCCTACACAGCTCGCAAGCTCCAGACACCCTCACCCTACTTCTATGTGCTACACTGTTTTCCCCATCACTTTAATCCCCTTCTTGGCTCACCTCTTTCATCCCGCACACTGTAGATCAACCACAAGGTGCAGCGCGTGGCTGGCCTTCAGTCAGTAGCTGCTGAAGAAAAGCCAGCTGCCCATCCCTGCAGAGCAGGCGCATTTGCTAAGCACCTCCTATGGCCAGGCACTGTGCCCACGCTGCAGGCAGAATGTGTCATCCTTACCACCATCCAAGGAGTGGCAATCACTGTACAGAAGAGGGCACTGAGGTTCAGAGAGATTGGGAACCTGGCCACAGTCACACTGCTAGTCAATGATAAACTGGGATGTGAGTCTAGTGCCCAGACTCTTTCCGGAGTTCATTTCTGGTCCCTGCCTTTGAACTGGGTAAGCCAGGAGGAAGTCACTCAGTTTAGGACTCAGGGATACTGGCTGTACATACATTCGCTTGCTATCTCAGACCCCTTTTTTCGGACTGCCACATTTATCAACTGACTCTCTGAATTCAGAGGAAGCCCTCAAAAAAAAATCTAAAAAGTAATCTAAAATAACAATAATAATTTCAATAAACCAAAGTCTCAAAAAAAAAAAAATCTAAAAACCTCTAAAAAGAGTAGTTATATGGGGAAAGGGAAAAAAGAGCAGCTTCTTTTATTCATACAGATTAAGAAATGATCTTTTAATTAAATAAATTTAAATTTAACTTAAATGTAATCATTTAATTTAATAAAATGGTACAACCTGTGCCCACCAATAGACTCTGGGAAATTAGAACCTTTCCATTTACATTATTCAATTTGGTTCACAAAAAATTCCTGGGTCTCATAAGGCACTAGACACTCAAGAGTACAAAGAAAATAATTCACTATTATTGAATGTTTACTATATGCCAGGCACTGTGGTAAGTGTTTCACTTACATATTTTCTCATTTAATCCTCACAACCAACACACAGAGTAGGTACCATTATTTCTATTTTGCAAATGAGGAAACTGAGGCTCAGAGGAGATAAGCCATAGCCTCAAGGTCACATGGCTAGCAAGTGACAGACTCCTAAGTCCCTGCTTAACCTCTTCACTCTATCATCCCTATGGAGCTCGTGTGCTGGTAGGGAAAGGGGGTTCCACGATCCCCAATCCAACATGAACTGTGATAGATGCTGTATCAGATCTAGAAATAAAGAGCCAGAGGAAAGAGCAGAAAGAACAATCCAGATGACTCGGGGGAGAGGAAGAGGGGCAGAAATGTACCATAGGCCATAGCATCTAAGCTGGGCTTTGAAGGATGAAGGAAAGAAGCCAAAGGAATTACAGGAAAGGGGGGCAGAGGCACCAACATGGACAATGTGTCTAGAAACATGAGGCATACATGTGGCTGAGGCAGGTAGAGCACAAGGCAAGGAAAGGGCAGGGTGAAGAGGAGGAATAGGCATGAGGCTGTTCTGAAAACAACCCATAGGAGAAATTTTTAAAGAGACCACAAGAGGATGCTAGTAAAGGCAGAGAGACCTAGGCTTTTCCTATATCCAACTATGAGTCTGATATTTACCTGCTACTTAATGCTAATAAGTATCCTAAGCTCTATGTATCTATTCACCAATATGTAAAATCACTTACAGAAAGAAAGTCAGTATCCAGCAAAGCCCTTTAAAGAGGAAAGGCACTGCTTATGCAAAGTGAAAACTAGCATGTCTGACAGCAGGACAGAACCACTACTTTCCTGGGACCCACTGTCTTCCTGCACACACACAGTGCAGTGTCTCTAGCTCAGAGCCTTCTAACCCCAATGCCTCACCTGGGCAAGTAGTGAGCAGCATCTGACTACACAGAGTGACACTCGATAAATGTTTGTTGGATGAACCAATGAACACTCAATTAATGAACAAAGAACTTCTTTACTCTCCTTCTTTCTTTTGTTCTCAGTTTTACTTCTGTCAAGGAATTTAAATTTCTTTTCCTTCTGCTATGGACTGAATTGTGTTCCCGCTCCCCTACCTCCATCTCCGTCTCCCCCTCCTGCAGGAAATCCAAATGCTGAAGCCCTAACCCCTAGTGTGAGCGCATTTGGAGATAGGAGTTGATTAAGGTTAAATGAGGTCATATGGGTGGGGCCCTAATACGATAGGCTTGGTGGCCTTATACGGAGAGGAAGAGAGAGATTTCCTTTTCTTTCCTCAAGCATGCAGGAGGGAAAGGCCATGTGAGGACACAGTGAGATGTGCAAGCCAGAAAGAGCCCTCAGAGAAGCATACCACACTGGCACTCGGATCTCAGACTTCCAGTCTACAGAACTATGAGAAATCAATTCCTGTTGTTTAAGCCACACAGTGTGGGGTGTTTTGTTATGGAAGCCTGCTGCAGTCTAAATGTTTGTGTCCCCCCAAAACTCCTATGTTGAGATCCTAACCTCCAAAGACGATGGGATTGGTACCTTTTAAAAGAGGCTCCCAAGAGCTCCCTAGCCCCTTCCACCATGTGAGGATACAGCAAGAAGTCTGCGACCCAGAAGAGAGCCCTCACCCAACGCTGCTGCCACTCTGATCTCAGACTGCCAGCCTCCAGGACTGTGAGAAAAAAGTTCTGTTGTTTATAAGCCACCAGAGTCTGTGGTATTTTGTTAGAGTAGCCCTAAGACACAGCCCTAGCTAATTATGACAGTCTGTCTCCTCTCTAAGCTTCTGAGCTTCATTTAAGGCTTCCTGGTGGTACTCATTTGAGAAGAGAGTCCCACTCTTTGCCCTCCATTACCACAAACACATGATAAAAACTGAAAAATAAGGTAAACAATCCAGATATTTGAGCACCACAGGCCATGTGTAATATGTAAAACATGTACATAGTGTCCCGCATTTTAAAAAAAATCTAGACGTGTCATATCATCTGAAGGTAATGGTTCATGTAATGGTTTCTACTCTTTTTTTGTTTTTTTGGCTTTGTGGTACAATCGTAAAGTTGTCATAAGATCACTGACTTGACATACTAAGATGTCTTTAGGTCAAAAATTAAAACAACAACTACAGCCAGTGTCTCTAACTATGCAGGATAATGACAGCTCAGAGAAAAGTCCACCATCAAGTCCCCCATGTTAGCAATGGGGTTCTGTGCTGCCAAATACAATCTGAACAGTCTCTTCAAATCAACAGGCAGTATATAAAGAGTCAGTTCTCTAGGTCTGTGACTTGGACCTTTGGTGAGACAGCCAAAGTATAAAACCTAATGTGTTTCACCCAAGATCACCTTCTTCTCTCCAGTGTGGGTCCCACAGCACTGCTAAAATGTCCCCAGTCGAGAAAAGGGTTGCCCAGGCTCACCCTCCCTGTGTTCTCCCAGAGCGGCCACAAGGAGGCAGAGTGGTGCCACAGGAAGGGCACGGGCTTTCACCAGAAGCGACGCCTATGTGACTCCCCACTCCCTATTAAGTGGGGAATTTGAGCAAATCATTCTCTGAGCCTCATTTTTCTCATCTAGAAAGTGGGGGGAAAGCCTCAGAGGATAATTTGAAGTTTAGGAGTAACGTATGTAAAACATCTAGCACAGTATAGAATATCAGCATTCCCTTTTTCTTTTAAGCTTTATTCAGCATTCTCTCTTACACACTATAGGAGCCCTACCAGTCCACCTCTTATTCAGCCCTTTTACTTGAGACATGTTATTTTACCACTTTGAGGGTCAGTGTTTACATCTGTAAAAATCATAATGCCCTCCTTGCAGAGTGGTCATGAGAATTCAAGTTACTGGACAGAAAGCACCATCACAGCGGCTGTCATGTAGCAAGTGTTCAAGATGAAGGTGGTGATTACCAAAAGTATTGTTATCGTGTGAAAAATCAGCCAATAAAAACAACAGGTAGGGCTTCCCTGGTGGCGCAGTGGTTGAGAGTCCGCCTGTCGATGCAGGGGACATGGGTTCGTGCCCCGGTCTGGGAAGGTCCCACATGCCGTGGAGCGGCTGGGCCAGTGAGCCATGGCCGCTGAGCCTGCGCGTCCGGAGCCTGTGCTCCGCCACGGGAGAGGCCACAACAGTGAGAGGCCCGTGTACCGCAAAAATAAATAAATAAATAAAACAAAAAAAACCCACAACAGTTAGGGTCCATTACATTAGTTAGTGTCCATTACATTTCTTTCAATACCAATGAAACTTGACCAAAATAATACATGTTTTATAAGCCACTCTGGCTCACGCCCTCTTATTACTAACCTGAAAATGGGGGCTAGAGACACACTTGGCAATTTGTTTAAACAAAGGTTCTTGGATTTTAACAAACTGTGAAGGTTCAATCACATCCAATATTTCTTCCAGCTCCCCAAGGAACATAACCTGGAAGTACAGGCAAAACACAAAGTGTGAGGTGCTTGATTAAAAAAATCCATATGGACAAAGAGGACTAATGAGGGTTTTGCACAGTTTTAATATAATGAAAATTTATACATAAAACCAAACATGAACAAAACAAATCAGGGTTTAACTTATGTTAGATGTTCATTTCACAAGGAATTCACCAGAGAGTACTTGTTAAGAACAAATTCCCTACGGCATTGAAAATGTGATTCTATTTACTTTGGAAAAAATACTCCATGTGCTACATCTATTATACAGAATGAGGGGTACTTACACACTGCAGCAGGGCCCTGGGAAACGGGACTATCCCTTTGGGGTTCTCCTCCCCTCCTCCATATTTTTAAAACAGTGGGCAAGTGGCCCTCCGGCACGATGGACAAAGCTCACAGCGGCAGCACACGCAGATATTTGCCAAACATTTACAGCCCCTGCTATGTGCTAGGCGCTCCTCTAAGAGACACCAGTTTGCAGAACACACAGAGTCAGAGAGACAGACGAGGAGGTTCAGCCACACACACACGCCACTTTAAACCCCTCAGCACACACGGACCCAATCTCCACACTTACACACATATACATATGAACACACTCACTCGCTACAGAGCACAATGAATCTTGTGACCTCAGTACCATCTGCCTCCAAAACCACAGCTTTTAGATCACAAAATGGAGTCAAATCAATAGGAGGGTCACTCGTTTCCAGTATAATGGAAAACTGACAGAAGTTAAAACCACTTTCCTATTGAGGCATGAAGAAATAACTGCCTAGAAAAAAAATTAAGCCTGCAATTAAAGTACAAAACATGACGTTTTCATATCTTGAGATGCATCTGGGTAGCAATGCATAGTTTAATCTTACCTAACAGGTATTAAGAAATTAGATGATTTTCTGGAAATGTGTAAAGTAGGGTTTTGGAGAATTGTAGCTGATTTGAGAAGGAGGGTGTTTCTGTTAAAAGCGAAATATAGTCGAGCCTTGCCATTTGTTGAGAAACATTCTGAAGTTCTTCCAAAATACTCTCCAAATGAAAAACTAACAGCTGACCTTTGTTTGTGGGCCATTTTCCATATGGTTTCTAACCTTTCAGAAAAGTGGGTGCAGATCTGGTGCCCAGCTAGGCTCACCGCGAGGCTAAGAGCTTCACTTCCTCCACGGAAACCTCACACAGCACACGCTCACTTAGGTCTTGGCAAAAGTACAAATGATTGTAGATCAGAGATTTCCAGGGCCACTTGTGAACAGCTGAAACTAAAGGTCTGTAATATATTTTAAGATTGTGCATAGTGAGATCCCACCTACATGATGCTTTAAAGTAGGTATTGGGGCAGCTTGCTGTAGCATCTATCAACAGTGACAGGAAAACCTTCATATTATGTAGGTGGTCACTAGGAAGGGGACATCAGTAGAGCTAGACAGTTGGACACATGACTGGGGTCTGCCTTGGGCTTACCCAGGGCTGAGCAGCCCAGGGTAAAAGCCCAGGGTTCAGGAATCAGGGAGGCACGTTGTGGCCTAATCACCTGTACTTAGCATACCCAGGTAGGCTACTTAACCTCTAAATAGCAGTTTCATAACTAGTAAAATGAGAATATTTACAGCCCTGCCTTGCTGAGTCACAATAAGGATTAGAGGAGATAATGCATTTTTACACACGCTTATTATCTCAGTGCTCTAGTAAGCTATTAACACACTGACATTGAGCACTTACCTCTTTTTGACTACATGTTTTGGGCCAAAATTTCATTAATCCCCTAATAACCTAAAATGAAAAGGAGAAAAACAAATTGCAGTTAATTTTCTTCTATACATCATGAAAAGTGGTCTTTCTGAAGTTTTCTGAAATTATGGAAAAAATACTTACTGGTTCTGTGAGTGAAGGATCTTTCTCCAGAAACTGTACTATGCAATATGCCAGCTGGAGAAACAAACAGACAAAAGACAAAATTGGAAATTCTATATACTCAGGGCTCAAAGATGTATTATTAAAAAGCCCTAAAAAGTTTCCAGAGTCTGGTTTTAATAACTTCACATTCAATTCATTTTTAAAATAAAATATATATAAAGCAAAATATGAAGCTACTTTTTCAAGCCAAAGATTGACACTAACAAGGCTCCAGGGAAATTTGTTTAAAAAGAATATTGGGACATGAAATATTCAGCTAATGAAAAGCAGAGGTGAAACAGCACATCCAGTATATTCTGAAAGTATCTCATCTACATATAGTTTGAGCTACATCTCATGGGCTTCTTTTCTCTCTGCTGGAACATCAACAGTACTGGGGTTTACTGTGGTTCCAGAAGAGTCCTATATGAGAAGCAGGCACTTATTAAAAACATTGCTGGTGGCATGAAATGGCACGCGCAAACTGAAGCAGCTTCATGGAAAGATAAAAGGTTGTACCTGCCACAGGTAGAGCCCTGGACAAACACGAAGAGTTCTACATCTGATGCTAACTCATCGAGGTAAGAATTTGTAAATGATCATGAAGTGTGATATCCTATTTCAAACACTAGAGACAAGATCTGCAAAAGGGCTCGTAAAGATTCTTGGACAAGAAATCCACCCTTGCGAAACAACATTTTGATGGTGTTCTAAATTAGAAGCATATGGACTAATTTTTCCTCGAAACACAGCATTTCACATTTAAAGAGGAACACCACTCTGAAAAATGTGTTACATTTTTATGCAAACTCAAAACATTCCCATTGCAAGGAGGAGGGCGTCAGAGGTTTGAACTGGTAAAATTAAAATGCCACTAGATCATTTATCTACCTCCTACTGACATGCTTACCATGCAAGGCAGTTTTAGCAGGGAAATTAGAGTGGGGACTAGACAGGGTGTGCTTTTTAAAGTAATGGAGGCTAAAAATAAAAGTAAGTGAAAATACTGATTGATTTGTTTACTTGTGAGAGTGTTATTTGTATATAGAAAGTGAGAAAGAAATGGTGGATGAACTAGAAGAGGGGGCAAAGGGCAAGGATAGACTAATGCAAAATGAGGATGAGCTAAAAGATTCAAGAACATCCCAAAATGATTACACATGTCCAAAGGTACAAATCTGAAAAGCCCATTACATTTTATTATATGCAACCTGTTCAGTATATAATTGTGTGAACTTGGGCAAGTATCTAAGTTCTCTCTGTAAAATGATATGATTAAACAAATGCTTCTCCCACTTGAAAAATATTCCCATGATACTCCTATACATAGGAAAATATATACACATTTTTATTTGCCTTGGGGAATATTTTAAACTTTAACAAGCGTTTTGTTTGTGTAAATTAAGTAAATAACAATATCAATGAAACACTGGGTTTACAAACTTTATTTTGCTTCCAAAAGTAGTTGTACAAAATTCTACCTGGGCATGGAAGAGTGATAAGCTCCTCACAGTGTGTAAAGGGATCAACACTTTCACCAGAAACTGTTTGTGTTCTGCCTTAAGAGGTAAAGCAAAGCCATTGATAATACTAGGAAAAAGAAAAGAGACATGAATTAGCAATGTTACCACAACAAGCTAAATTGAGACACTGTTCCTGTGAGATTAGGTTAAATCTTAATCAGTTTATGTTTAGTCCAGAACAACCCAAAACCCACCCCAGTGGCATTCAAGACTTCTTAGTTGCTTTAAAGAATATCTTTAAGTAGGAAGGAAATTTAAAAGAAGGAAATTTGCTTCTGATCTCCCAGCAAAGGCTCCTGAGATCTCACACCTAGTTGGATAGTTCCCCAAAGCTTTTGTATCAACAACTCTTTATTTTTCCTTCCCTCTTTTCCTTCCCCAAATAATCGCCTGCCTTGCTCACTCATGACCCTTTCCATTTCCAGACATCATCCCTTCCTGTTCCTGAAATTGGCCCAGGCCAAGATTATCCCTGGGTAAAGAGCCCAACTATGGGAAGTCCCAGAGAGAACCGTGTGACTCCACCTTCCCTCTCTCCTCATATTAGGAGGAGAGACTAAGTAATCACATCGCCCAGTTACATTAGCTCTCTTGTGTGTAGAAACCCACACAACAGCTGTCTCTTTCCAATTCATTCCACTACTCCAGGCAGCAGCTGTTCAAGAACTTGACTTGGGTACATGGACTCTTTGAAAATGGCAATCTTTCTAACTTATTATAAACTTACTTTCAAAAATTATCGCAGAGGAGACGTAGCCTAGAAACAAAACTGACAAGAATAAGATGTAACTGGCCTGACTGCAATTAGATGAATAATGAATAAACTGTTAGCTCTTTCAGTCATTCCAAAAAAATAGCAATTCATAATTATGGAACAAGGGAAACACAAAACTGCGTCTTGTAGAGTCAGCTGGGAAACATGCTATAAGCACAGATGAGACCCGACGTACATACAAGCAAGGGATTTGGGGTAGCATTTCCCTGTGCCACCTGAACCTGTCACAACGACATTCACCTGAGATTAGCAATGAGATAAAAATGTGCTTACCTTCCTAATATTTCCAGCAGTTCAGCTACACCATTGAAGTGTTCTGTTTCATAAACAAACCTAAAAAGAGACAGAAAAGAAGAGGGGAGGGGAGGGGAGGAGAGGAGATAAAAGAAAAAGAAAAAAGAGAAAAAGTCAGTACACTATGGTCAAATATTTGAGGTTTACTTAATACTTCTATAAAACCACCAACTTTGCTTCTCCTTCTCCCCCCACCCTCCACTTACCTTAGAAAAATATTGTTAATCTGTTTTCGGATAAATGCTCTAAGACCAAGAAACTTGCCATAAATTCTGTGTAAGACTGTTTTTAAGTAGTCCCGTTCCCGTGGGTCTTCGCTGTCAAACAGCTCCAAAAGCTGTTGTAAATAAAAGACAGTGTCGCTGTCAAAAGCAGTTTCAGAAAAGGATTTGGGAATTCTGCCACTCACTTAAAATCCCTTCCTTCCTTCCTTCCTTCCTTCCTTCCTCCCTCCCTCTCTTCCTTCCTTCCTTTCTCCCTCCCTCCCTCCCTTCCTTCCTCAAAAAATTATTGAAAATCTATTATGTGGCAGGCACAGTGCTAGTCTTTGGGAATACAGTGATAAATAAGTCAGACAAGGGTAGCTTATACTGTAGAGAAGATATACACAATAATAACAATCATAATAATCATAATAATAGGTAACACATATACAGCACTTAGTATGATCATCAGGCAATTTTCTAAGCAATCTGCTTATATTAATACTCCCTATGAGGTAGTCTTACTCCCATTTTTCAGAAGAGGAAATTGGGGCAGAGAGATGCTAAGTAACTTGCGCATGGTCTCAAGCAGTAGAGCTGGGATTTGAACCCAAGCAGTTGAGACCCTAGAGTCCATTACCTCAATCACCGCAATTCTATACAATAAGCCATCTACTGAGCTTATGTTCCAAATATATAGTTAAGCTTTCAGCTCTGCCAGAGCATTCAAGTAAATTTAGATAACCCACACCAAAGCAAGCATCAGAGTTCCCAACAATACTGGCAATGTTCTCTTTCTAGATCCTGGCTCTTATTACATGGGTGTGTTCACCACTGAGGTAAACACTTACGATTTCCATATGTACGTTATACATGAATAACATTATTTTTAAGTTCCCAATCATTTGTAATCTAAAGGCAATAACTGAATCCTGATAAGATCCCATCTTATCAGAATTGAAAACATATGTCAACACAAAAACTTGTACATGAATGTTCACTGCAGCATGATTCATAACAGCCAAAAAGTGGAAATAACCCCAACGTCAACTGCTGCAAAGTGTGCTTGCAGTGGAATATTATTCAACCATAAAAAGGAATGAAGTAAAAAATATGTTACCACGTGGATGAACCTCTCAAACATCATGCCAAGTGAAAGAAGCCAGACACAAAAAGGCCACATATTGTATGATTCCATTTATGTGAAATGTCCAGAATAGGCAAATCCACAGAGACAGAGAGCAGAACGAGGAGTGGCTGCTAATGGGTAGGCTGTGTCTTTGGGAAATGATAAAAAGTGCTCTGCAATCATATAACAGTGATGGTTACACAACTCTGTGGAATATATTAAAAAACATCAAATTGTAAACTTTAAAAGGCTGAATTCTATGGTATATGAATTATATCTCAATAAGGCTGCCTTTTTTTTTTTTTTTTTAAAACAATAGTGGGCAGGTTCCTCTAGCTGAAGAACAAACTTGGAGACTGGTCTAAATTTTACTGAGTTCTTCATACCTTCATTATCATTGCAATAAAACAAAACTCATAGTTCTAATGTTGACTTCATAGCAAAACATTTCAAGAGCATATAGAGAGCATACAAATGAAGAGACTACCCTAATTACAAAAAAAGAGCTATCAGGACAGACTAAAGCATGATTTCAAGTGATTAAGACTGAGGTTGAGACCGACAGCAGAAGAAGGCAGTGGGCAGTAATCAAATAAATCATCTACTTTGGTGCTTTTCTTTGAACAAAAGACAGAGTTACAGACAAAAAAAAAAAAAATCCCTTTACATAATGGCAGAAAGCACAAACTGAAGAATAGTCTTCAAAACTGGGCAGTGAGACAGACAAAATTTTTGACTGTACAATGTCATGCATCCATTCAAACAATGACTGTTTCAAATGAGTATGTCGCCAGTCACTGGGCAAGGTGTCAGGGATACAATGATGGGCAACCCTGCTTTTACAGAGCCTAACGCAATGAGGGATACAGGGAAATAAGCAGCATGGTAAGTGGCTCAGGATACTATATAAATACATAGCAGACACATCTACTCTATTTGGGAGAAGTGGAGTGATCAGGGAAGGCTGCTAGAGGAAGTGCCATCCATGAAGAAATTAGGAGTTAGAGGTGAAGGAAGTGTTCATGGCAGATTCAATAACACATACCTTCACCAGCAGCCTATCTAAACAGAAGATGTGGTTAAAATACCTGCCATCTCTCTGCCTACTTTGTCATGCAATCAATCAACCAGTCAATCAGTCAATCTCTGCACGCACCAGGGATTGTCCTCTTTGCTGCGCGCACGCACGCGTGCACACACACGAACAAGCTTGGAGTCCACAGGAGAGCAATGAGCAAGTCAACTACACATTTCCACAAGAAACGGCCTAAGAAAGAAAGATGTGAACGCTGTGGGCCAAAAAGGCCCCACCGGCTCAGTATCTCTTACCTAATGCCTGCATAAAATGACAGAAGATTTCTAACCTACTCATTCCATTCCTTGTTAATAGAAATAATTATCCTTTGAGTTCTATTTTTTTAGTTGGTTTCTATTTTCAAGTGTTGTAGAAGGGCTTAATGAGTAATTTGCAACTAACGTAGGAGAAGGTTTGAGGGGGTGTACTTTTAGCAAAACTTGAATCAACCATGCTTATGTACTGTTAATCTTTTTTTTTTTTGCGGTACGCGGGCCTCTCACTGTTGTGGCCTCTCCTGCTGCGGAGCACAGGCTCCGGATGCGCAGGCTCAGCGGCCATGGCTCACGGGCCCAGCCGCTCCGCGGCATGTGGGATCCTCCCGGACCGGGGCACGAACCCGTGTCCCCTGCATTGGCAGGCGGACTCTCAACCACTGCGCCACCAAGGAAGCCCTGTACTGTTAATCTTTAAGAGTTTAATGAACACATAATAATTAAACAAAAATTATTTAACTAATGTTTCCATTAGGTCCTCAAAGAAAATGTATTACCAGGCACCTAACCTGAGTGAGTTTTAAAGCCACAAATATTATATATTCTATGTTCTTTGAGAAAGATAAATTGCAGTATATAAACTAATTTTCTGCTGCTCTACAGAACACACTCTTGATGATTTCATGATGTATGAGACAAAAGAAAAGGTAGAACAGTGCACAGGCCCAAACGGAGAG
The DNA here is from genome assembly GCF_964374135.1 of Grampus griseus. Classification (NCBI taxonomy): domain Eukaryota; kingdom Metazoa; phylum Chordata; class Mammalia; order Artiodactyla; family Delphinidae; genus Grampus; species Grampus griseus. The sequence goes on along the minus strand of NC_139018.1, from coordinate 38,063,364 downwards.
AGTGGGATGAGCTCTAATTTCCAAAACAAAGTAATATTTGTGTGCTTAGTCATATATACACTTCAAACACTCCCCACAAAAAAAAAAGCAATGAAAAACATAATCCAGTATTTGTAAATGCCTAGGTAGACTATGCTCCCTACAATGTAACAGGCAACTTGTTGTCAAAGAAGCGAAGCTGGAGTTTCCAGGGTGATTACAGAGCAAAGACAGACCTGTCAACATGCTGTCTCCTAGTTTACAAAATCAGCCTTCCTGAAACTAACAGACAGTGATGAACTGCCTAGTGATTTAGCCAAAGAACCTCCCCTGAACCTCATAATAAATCTACAGTGAAATTAAAAGGGCAAAATGAAAAAGGTAGTTAGGGTCTTTCAGTTAGACTTGGGAGATTGAACCTCTCTCCTCTTGAACACTCCCTGAAGTGAGAGTAAAAAGAATAAAAATGGAAGAAATCCATGGGGCAGAAAGGATTGGAGAGAAGATTAGGCAAATTTGCACATCTCTCAAAGATGGAAAGTAGATGGCAAGGGGTAACTATCTTAGGTTTCCTCTTTCTCCACTCTGCTAAATGTTTTTCCATTCTGCCAGCAGGGAGGGACGCCAACAAGAAGCAAGCCAATTCACACCAGGGAACCCTTAAAAGGCATAAGAATTGACGGCACCAGATATATTTGATGTCAAGGGTGTGAGGAGCTAGAAACAGCAGAACTGACTGAAAGCCTGGAGAAAGAGTAACAAGACCTCCCAGATCCTCTGTCCCATGCAGTGTACTGAAGATTGAAAATCAAGGTCTGGAGGGAATAAATGAGTAAGTCTCTAGTCTTGGGGATATCAGATATAGCTAAAGTAAAACAGTTATTGAAAATAATGGGATTTAATAAAATTCTGCATGCTGAAGAACATGACCTTGCCAGGCCCTTCCCTGACTAAGCTCTCAATTCTGACTGAGGCAGGAGATTAGACGGTCCCTTTTTGGGGAAATTGACAGCCTCAAGAGGAAAACACCTACAGATATACTAATATTTGAAGGTTTCTCAATGAAATGGCAAGGCCTCTGCCTAATGTGCCAAGTGTCTCCCACTTACACGTACACACACACACACACACACACTCACACACACTCACACTCACAGACACAGGTTCTAGGAGGCTTTTTTTGTGTGTGTGTGGTACGCGGGCCTCTCACTGTTGTGGCCTCTCCCATTGCAGAGCACAGGCTCCAGACGCGCAGGCTTAGCGGCCATGGCTCACGGGCCCAGTTGCTCCGCGGCATGTGGGATCTTCCTGGACTGGGGCACGAACCTGTGTCCCCTGCATAGGCAGGCGGACTCTCAACCACTGCACTACCAGGGAAGCCCTCTAGGAGGCTTTTTTTGGACTAACGTATAACTATGAATATTGTCAAAGATCACCAAACACTCTAACATAAAAGATAGAGACCAAAACAAACCATCATAAAGAACTCAGAGGAAATAGCCATACTGCAAGGAGCAGAAAAAAACTGCAAAAAATGAACCTATAACATCCCCAGAAATAAACAAATCTACTAGATACTTGAAACAAAATCAGAATGCTATTACAGATGAATATTCAGAAAATAAAATAGAGCTTTTGGAAATTCAAGATGTAACAGAAATAAAAGTTTCAGAAGGACTGGCGCATTAAAATGAGCAAATCTATGCTGAAAGTATAACCAAACGATGAAGATTGTAACAGAAGAAAGAAGATAAGAAAACTAAAGGATCAATCCAAAAGGTCCAACACGTGACTAACAGACATTTTAAATGGGTACAGAGACAGAGAAACAGAAAATAAAGAGAAGGAAATTATCTGAGAAATAATTCAATGTAATTTTCTAGGAAAAAAGGACATGACTACATGAGTTTCAATACAGATGAGGGCCATTATGTCCTCTGCACAATAAATGAACAAAGCACAACACTTTGAAGTTTCCGGACATTGTGGACAAAGAGTAGATCACAAAAGCTTACAGAGAAAACAGGTCACTATAAAGGATAAGGAATTCAGCTGGCACAGGCCTTCTCAACACCAACACTGAAAGCTAGAAGACAATAGAGCAATTCCTTAAAACCGCTGAGGGAGGATGGGCTCCAACCTAGAAATCCAAACCTAGCCAAAGCATCAACCAAGTATGTGGGTAGAATAAAGCCATTTTCAGAGAAGCAGGGCTCAAAAAATTTACATCCCATTCATGCTTTCTTAGGAAGCATTTAGCGTATGTATCCCACCAAAACGAAAGAGAGGAACCCAAGGAAATAAAGACATAGTCCAGAAAAGCTAAGTCCCAGGATGGCCACTGCAGATACAGCCTAGAGAAAGCAACCAGTGCCAACCAGAGCAGGATGACTGGAGCTCCAGAAAAAAGGCCTCCAAGAGGAAAAAAAAAAAAAAGACTAGTTATCAGCATGGGCCAGACTGGGAAGAGTTGTATGGTGCTCTCAGAGAACTAAGGGATATACTAATGACGACTACATAAGAAAGCAAGCAAGTGAAAAATAAGGCAACTACTAATTCTAGGGGTTAAAAAAAAAAAAAGCCCTATAAGAGAAGAAATGTAATTATAGCATAATGTGTGTCTTGGCTCTGAACAACATATACACAGTCATACTAATGCAAACACTACAATTTGATTGAATTAAATTTTGTGACATAACTGCATTGGAAAGACATAGAGGGAGACATGCAGTGGCTTATAGTAGGAACAGATGAAAAACATCAACAAAGGGCAGTAAGAGTGCTCTTTAGAATTATGGAGATACATATGAGGAAACAGCTAGAAGACCTGAATGTGGTTACCTATAGGGAACGAGACTCTGGGTTGGGGAAGGATCAGGCAGGGCTTGCTATTTTTCTTTATAAACCATATGAGCAAAAGACTTGAAACAAAAAGCCCATTACCCTCTTCTACATAAAGAAGCAACTGCCCAGTGCTATTTCATGTAAAAAAAAGAGTAAATAATCAATGAAATTAGTATTCTCAATGTTTTAAACCAAACTAAAATCAGATCTCTACATGTCTGGCTTTGTTTTTCACTTAAGCTACTCTGCTAGGTGAAAAAAAATTATCTTCCTAATACCTTCATCTCGATCAAGTAATAAAGCACCTGGAGAAAACAGCCCAGAACCAAGAAAGAAGAGCCAGCGGCAGCCTGACTCCCATGAATGGTAACAACTCAAGAGGACCAACGTATGAAATGAACTGACCTATGGGCAACCACTGAGCGAGCACAGCGTGGACAAGGAATCAAAAGGTTGCACATTATAAGCTTCCAGCAGTTCTGACTTCAGCACCCCTATAACTCCGTATAAACATTTCAAAGGTGTCAGTCATACAAACATGAACAACTCTGCCAAGTCACAGGCTTTTATTTCTCTCCTAATTTCAGCATTTTTCCTACAAAGTAGAAAAGTCCATTCTATTCTCCCTCAAGCACTTATTCCAACTGATTCAAGAAAACCCTGCGATTTAAATTTTTAATTCGGTCAGCATTTCAAGAAAGAGTTGCTATGGTACATAATGATGCACTTAGCGGGATACAGGCAGGGACTAGCTACATAATTTGTGGGCCCAGCGCAAAATGAAAACGTACTGCTCCTTGTTCAAAAAGTACTAAGAATTTCAAGACAGCAACAGCAAAGCGTTAAACCATGAAAAAGGTCCTTCTAAGCACAGGGCCCGCTGCCCCTGCACGAGTTCCTTGCCTACCAAGCTGGCTCTGGATGCAGAAGTCAGAGCAGTACAGCCCTTTTTTAAGGTTTTTGAGTTATAGTTGGACAGGATGGGATGGGGCAATTTATTGTTAACTGGTTATGTCTATCTGATAAAATTCCTGGTAGAAATAAACTCTCTAAAGTTTTATTTGCTATAGACTCTGAGAGAGAAATGTAAGCATTTTGACATATTCAAGGAACTTGTTTGGAAAATAGTTCTTTGTATTAGAGCTGAGATTCAAGGCCTCGTGAATTTTATTTCAGTTAAGAACCTAACATTTTTTCATGGGTTGGTTTTGTATCATGTCCAATTTGTCTTCAGTTTTTAAAACACAATAACAAAAGGTCACTTTTAAGGACAGGCTGGATGATTTGCATAATTTGCATGATAATTACAGTACCTTTCAGCTAAATATAACCACAAATGTGAAGTACAAATTACTAAGGAGCCACCTCCAGCAGTACATATGTTTATGGAGATGCTTGAATAGTACATCTCTTAGCAACCACTGACTACTTTTCAGACTTGCAGAGTGGTTGAACGCAGTCTTTAGAGATATGCTACTAAACTCTTACCACGACAATTCACCCAGTGACGCAATTCAAGGTTTGGCAATTCACTTTTGGTCTTGGGGGAGGGAAGTGTCATAAAGAAACCATTTTCTCAACCACCCTAATGCAGATGAAAATTATCTTTACTGGGAATAGACAAGGTTGTTTCCAAAGCCTAGGCAAGCCGACACACTTATAGCTAAGTTACCTAAGTCTAAAATCAACAACATTACCATGGACACAAGGGCACTATTTAATCAATCGACTAGCTTTGATAAGTCTCTGACAGCTTCCTTATGTAAAGACTTAGATTAAGTACATAAGAAGTGCTAAAGGTTATGTAAATCTAGATTTAACAAAAATTACTACGAAATTTAAACAAAGTAGTCCATTCTGAAATAAAAAAGAGCAAACCCTTCAAAGGTACAAGTCACTGACGATTTTGACTGGCCCATACAAAAATCTAGATTTCCAGGTTCTCTTAAAAAATCAGAAGAATCTAGCAACACTTGGCCCACTTAGCAATCAGCCAACAGTTAACAGGAACAGATTGGCAGCAGGGTCCGAGCTCTCTAGGTCACCACTGTTTCCATCAAATCCTTTCTGTTACACCCAGACTACTTCATTATGTATCACTTGTCTGGCCTCTGTAAAGATTTGAATGCGCTTTCCCTGGTTCTTACACACTAAAAAGTACATGCTCTTGGCACTAATTAAACATTTACTTCTAACACTGATTGGAAGAAATCAGTTGGTGAAGTGGAACTGATGAGAATTCAAGGACAAGAGACCATATTTAACATCTTTAAAAATCCCAACAGCCCACGAAGAACAATATAAGCAGAGTCAAAAGGGTTTTTTGATTTTTTAGAATGGTAAAAGTTAGATTTCAAAAAATGGATAACATGCTAGGTAAGACATGACAGACTAACATCATGTAACTTCCTGGATTGAGGCTGTTCTAGAAAATAATGGTAAAGAAAGTCTTAAAAACAAGAACTGAACCTAATAAAGATAGTAGTGACAGCAGCAGTGTAACATTTACTGAACAGTTACTATTATCAGGAATTGTTCTTAGTGCTTACATACGTATACACTTACTGAATCTGCACAAGAACCTTACAACATAATTACTATCATACAATGGGTATTTTGCATCTACTTTCCAGATGAGGAAACTGAGTCATACAGCAGTTATATAACTTGCCCAAGGTCATGCACTAAAAAATGGTAGAGTCTGAATCCAAACCAGTCTATACACTTAACCACTAATCTATATTGCTTCCTGCTGAGGAATTAAAAAGAGAGGTATTGAAAGAGGCCCTTGAGGCAACACAAGAAGCTTGCCACTGAGCTTCAGACTTTAAAAGGACATGCACAAATGATAAAAGGAAGGAAATACAAAAAAATGTTAAGTATAAAAGAATGGCATAGTCTTATAAAACATACTCTTGGGAAGATTAATGAACAGAATCAGCTGAGTTTTACAAAAATGCAAGGCAACAAAATGAGAATGTAGCTGTAGTTGAAATATTTTGACTGTTCTTATTGATTATAACATACATGTTCACTATTTAAATGCAAAAAATAGAAATTAGAAAGTAAAGATCATCACACATAATCTTACACCCCACCAGACAATTAATAAAAACGTGGTGTATCTCCTTCCAAAATTTTTAGTGCAGAGACAAACATTCCTTTTCCCTAAAATAACAGACTCAGGTTCAAAATATCATACTGTTCCATAATATGCATGTTTCACTTAAAAACAGATCATGTGTAGCTCTATCTCATTCTTTTTATAGCCTGATGAATATTTCCTTAAATGAATGTCCACAGCTTATTCAACCAACCCCTACTGAAGAACTTTTAAATTGTTTCCAATTTTCTAATAATCATTAACAATGATACATTCAATAACCTTGTACATATTGCTTGGTGTACACATCTACTTCTCACGGAATTGCTCAGTCACAATCTAAGTCAATAGAATTCTATCAGATCTCCTCTTCAGAGCATTATACCAATTTAATATATATGTATGTAGGTAGGTATCTATCTTATCTACTTATTCATATATTTTTATGAATTTTATAGCATACTAAAAAGGGTCTTTTCCACCCAAGCCTCTACTATGTTCCAGTCTCCTATACCCATACCATGCTGTTTTAATTAATGTATCTTTACAGTATGTTTTAATGTCTAATAAAATATCACTAGTTTTCTTTTTCAAAAACTTTTTATTTCATGAACTCTGAAATTTTCAAATAGAAAAACTACTGAAATTTTAATTAGAATTGCACGAAATGTACAGATTAATTTGGAGAGTCTATGGGCATTTTTATGATGGAAAGTCTTCCCACCTAGGATTACGTTACATTTCTGCATTTATTCAAGCCTTCTTTGCAAAATTTTTATTGTAAGTTTCACATAAATTTTAAAATTTTGTTTCAAAATGTGGAAGTTTTAAAACTAATATTGGAATCAAGAAAAATAAGACATCCTACCAATATGGACAGGTAACATAATATGAGGATGTGAAAAGAGGATTGATATTTAATGAGCAACTATTAGGCCCCATATATGCTACCAGCAGACATTTATACAAGTCATATTATTTTATCATCATAACAGCCTATTTTTTTGTAACTTGTAAGAAAGACGACTGTTATTGTCATTTTATAGAAGAAAACACTGAGGCTCAGAATAGTCAATTATCTGCCCAAGTTTTCAGTACCTGTTTAAGACTGAAGGTAGGGAGCCTGTGTTTGTATCCATGGTGCCAATTCAATTAAGAAGATTTAACAGTTGTCAGTTTGGGGGTATATCTTATTTTACTGAACAGTATCTCACTTATACTGTTATCCCCACGTCATGAATGAGGAAACTCGTGCTTGGTAGCAAGCGTATTAACTTGCTGAAAGTCACATTGCAAGTAAGCAGAAAAGCCTGGGTTTGAATGCAGTTTCTTCTTATCCCACAGCTCATATTCTTAGCTCCTAAAATATACTTAGAGTACATAGGGGAGTAAGGATTCCAATCCAGAGCCTTCTAAGTTTCTCTTCACTACATCCTGTTAAAATAGCCCAATTCTTTTTTTTTTTTTTTGGGTACGCGGGCCTCTCACAGTTGTGGCCTCTCCCGTTGCGGAGCACAGGCTCCGGACGCGCAGGCTCAGCGGCCATGGCTCACGGGCCCTGCCGCTCCGCGGCACGTGGGATCTTCCCGGACCGGGGCAGGAACCCGCGTCCCCTGCATCGGCAGGCGGACTCTCAACCACTGCGCCACCAGGGAAGCCCAAAATAGCCCACTTCTTATTTTGCTTTTGGGGATGCAGGAATCAGAGTCAGAACAGACTGTAAAGAATACAGCTAGCTGCTACAGAAAGTAAGTGTAAATCTTGTGGCTAGAATAAATTATGTCTTACTAAATAAAAGAGTTCTGAGTTGAAAACTCTTTTTGAGATCTTTGAGAATCCACAGAGAATAAGAAATCTGCTCAAAGAAAAGGAATAAGGTGAATGTCATCCTGATTTGCAATAGGGAAAAGTATGAGGGTTCCCATGGCACAAGAAAACCAGGCTAGGACCAGGTAGCACCTTGGGAGTCCATGCGGTAGAGAAAAAAGAGGGAAAACTGAGGGTATGCAAAATGAATGAGCTGACTAGACGGTACAGACATACGAAGGACCTGCCAGCTCAAGGACAGTTAAGGCATGGTGGTCAGAGGAAGAGGACGGTAGGGTGGGATGGGGGATAACAGGATAGAATCTCAGCAATAACGCTCAAGCTCCAAAAGGCTCACCCATTGCCATCAGGTCTCAAGTCGGGACCAAAACTCTTGAGGAAGGAAGCTTAGGAGAAGCAGGCAGGGGATTGAGTCCCCACTCCTAGAAGGTGTTGGGGCAAACTTAGGGAAGGAAAAGGAATAGGAGGCCAACTTTACAGGTTACGAACATGAATGAACAGGGTAATTTGGAAGTCGGCAGCTGATAGGCAACCAGAGCTTCTCCCCATCATGAAAATTAGTGCACTGGTTAGTCACAGGATTACATTCAAGTACCACTCAGTGGTGACGTTAATTCCACCAATACCCTGCCTGACCCTTTCATAACTGATGCAGGCACTGAGGTAAGCCCTGGTCTAAAGGCTGAGTTCATCAACAGATCCAGCAGAGGGAGGATAAAGAAGGCAAAAAAGTTGAAAACATGAGGCAGGGACTGAAAACAAAGCATAAGTAGATGAGCTTCACTATTTATACTTTATTACTTGTCTCTCACAAAACTTGGGGACAGATGATCAGTGCCATGATTTGCAAGTACTTAGGGCAACATTACCAGTAAACCAACAGTAGCCCCCAGAAGTTCACTAATGCCCCGTGGCAGACGAATGGCGTTCCTTTTTATTTCTTTTTCTTTATTATTATTATTCTTTTCGGCCATGCCCGCAGCTTGAGGGATCTTAGTTCCCTGACCAGGGATCGAACCCAGGCCCTTGGCAGTGAGAGTGCAGAGTCCTAACCACTGGAGAGCCAGGAAATTCTGGCATTCCTTTTATGATAAAGTTCCAAGGCCCATGGAGGAGGGGAATGCTGTAAACATGAAGTCCTGGCTTCTACCATCACATCTGATGAAGTCTCTACACTCTCCTTATAAACAAAAATTTTAAATGCGAGGATGAGGACATCCCAGGGTAAATTTCTTTTTCTTTTTTTTTAAGATACTTTCTTTAAAAAATTTATTTATTTATTTAATTTTTGGCTGTGTTGGGTCTTTGTTGCTGTGCACAGGCTTTCTCTAGTTGCTGTGAGCGGGGGCGGGGGGGGTTCTCTTCATTGTGCTGCACGGGCTTCTCATTGCGGTGGCTTCTCTTGTTGCGGAGCACAGGCTCTAGGTGCACGGGCTTCAGTAGTTGTGGCACGTGGGCTCAGCAGTTGTGGCTCATGGGCTTCAGAGTGCAGGCTCAGTAGTTGTGGTGCATGGGCTTAGTTGCTCCGCAGCATGTGAGCTCCTCCTGGACCAGGGCTCGAACCCGTGTCCCCTTCATTGGCAGGCGGATTCTTAACCACAGTGCCACCAGGGAAGCCGCCATCCTAGGGTAAATTTCTAACTGGCTCAAGGAGGGAATCCAAACACTGTTATTAGTGAATCTGTGCTAAAAGAAAGTGAAGTTGCTAAAGGCATGCCACCGGCCTCTATCCTGAGTCCTGGCTAGTTTAACAATTTTAATCAATGGCTTCAATGAGACCAATCGCTAGTAATCACAGATGTGATTGGAAGGCACAGTGAATAAGGTGGATGACAGAATCAAGATCCAGAAAGACTTCAGAAGGCTGGGGAGATAAGATATTCCATAGGAATACGTGTCAGATCCTACACCCAGATAAAAAAGCAAACTGTAAAATGAACAAGGGAAAACGAAAACGGGTTTATGACAACATGTGTAAAACTAAATTAGAAGTCAGTTAAGACCACAAGCTTATTAACCTAAGTTAGCAGTGTCATGGAACAGCAAGAAGAGCTAATGAGACTTCCCCTTTAAGAAGCCTAGCATCCAGATAAGGGAATGGAGACCCCCAACTCTAAGCTGCATTGGATCGACCAGGCTCAGGGCACTGTGTTCAGACATAGATGTCATCCTTGAAGACAAATGGACACATGTTGAAGACCAAAAACTGACAAATGAGACAGGGTTGACAGAACTAAGGATTCAGTCTAGAGCAGAGAACACACACTGACAGCTGGTAGGCTAGATCCAGAAGGCAGATGGCTTTAATTCATTCTGAACAGGATTTTAAAACTATCAGAAAATTTCACAAAAAAACTGAATTTGGGAGAAAAAAATTTCTCTTCGGGAAAAAAAAAAATGTCTGGCAATACTTAAGAAAGAGGTATAGTCAAAGCTCCCTTCAGTAGGAGCTGGTCTGCCTCCTATTGTCTGACATCTGGCCACCAGACTATTATAAATGAGCCTATAGGCATTTGAGTTGTAACTGCTGTTTTAGAGAAAAAGAGGCAAGAGGTAAATACAAAAGCTGTGTTCTAAGACCTGAAAGGTTATGCCTGGGCTAGTGATATACTAAGGGACTCTTCTGAAGAAATAAGGCCAAAAGGTATCAGGTATAAGGAGATTCAACATAAAAAATAACTTTCTAACAAAAATGGAACAATCTACCTGAGTATGTGGCCCTTTCTCACTGAAAAAGGGCAAGGAGAGGTCACCCCTCATCAGGGTCTCAAAGAAAACTGATTCACGGTGTAAAGAACTAGAAGAGACAACCCAAAATGTCCCTTCGAAGTCTGCGTTTCTCTGTTGTTTTAATTTTAGGAGCTTTATCAGTACCCATCAACCACAGAGAACACACTGACTGGGCCCTTTGCAGGATTTACTGTTTCCATGTCAACTAAACACAGTGTCTACTGTTGAATCATTATCCGATCCTCTCGGGCACTTTAATTTACCATAAATGTAAGAGAACCTTGTTTTTCATCAGTGTTGAGAGACGGGGGCTACTCCTGCATTGAAGTCATTCCAAGTTATGGTAAAGGGAATCACAAGGAGGCATCATGGTTTAATGGACAGAAAACCAGAGTAGGAAATGTGCTGGGGAAACCTGGATAACTTTTCTAGACCTCAGATTTATTCATCTATAAAATGGGCACAAAACTTGCCATGTCTCCTCTAGATCGCTGTATAAATCAAATTAAATAATGCATGTAAAGGTGGTCTGACAACTATACAGTGCTACAGAAATGCAAGGACTTTCCAATACAAACACAGACCTGTTATGTCTTGCTTTTGTTTTGCCTGAAATGCATTTTACCTACTTGGGATAAGGGTCTGGATCAACCTATTTCCCAGTGATCCATGAATCTACCTATTTATCTACTACCTCTCTAGCTATATATCAAATCTCACTTTTCCAAGCCTTCTCAACCTAGTATGTCCAGAATTCTAAATGTATTAATTTAAGGAATGAGGTCATCACTGAGGTTATCAACCTTTATCCAAGTAAGGCATAGGAGATCAGTTTTCTCCAAAGTAATGCTTTAAATTTGAAGTTCTGCATATTGGCTCACTAGGAGATATTTATTCTTTTCCACATAAGGCATCTCACTAATCACTTAAAAAGGAGTTACAACAATCCATACATCAGTTGGCTCAAGTATGCATTTTTTTATAGATGAATGTTAACAAGAGCAAGGAGATACTACCTAAATATTCAGGGCCATGAAAGTACCCAATTCCGGGGTAAAAATATATGATTTACAGTTATAAAATGTAAAATTACAAATCAAGAAAATTACGTAGGTATCCTGAAAAGTTCCAAACAGGTGAGAGTTACTCTCTTCAAGGGAATCTTAAGGTGTTAAGCTGTGCTACTTCCTAGTTGTGGAAGCTCACCAGTACCCTGACTTTGATTATTTATTAAAGCTTACCTATGCTCTAGACCATGCCTACTCAGTTTTAACAGATGAATGAAATAGTTTAAAATCCTTATGCAAATAAAAGTTTTCAAGCTTACATAAGGATTCACACAAACTAGGGTTATACAAATGAAATTCCTTTATAATTAAACTTTAAGAAAGAAAACTGCAGGGATTTAGGCATTAGCATTCCTTGTTGTTTAAAATGTAATTAATTTCCAGCACAATAAACTAAAGAGGTACCTATTACTTTTAATGGGCAATAATGAAAAATAACTTATGTGTATATATTTGTTTACAGGGTGATATAACTGTCACTGTAAGATTTTGTTAACAAACATCAAGAGAAAATGAGATAAAGTGTTATCAACTGAAAAACAAATACATGCAACCACAACAATGTGCTTACCTGTAATACAAATTTCTGATCTATGTATTTTTTGGCAATGCTGGGTTGGAATTCTTGGCTTTCCAAAAATCGTATGAAAAACTCATATACAAGCTGCAACAAATAGGTTATCGTTAATTTCAAAATATAATTCACTGAGAATAGTATCAAAAACCTTAAAAAGCTCTAATACTAAAACTGACAAGGGGTTTAGTAGGTTTTAATATCATTCAACTAGCAGTGCCAGCCTTTCTTGTAGCTCACAGCTGCTGTTGTGATTTTTAACTTTTTAAATGTAAAATCTGGAAACACAGCCAAAGAGAGCAAATAAAAATATCCCATAATCTCACCATTAAGAGTTAACCACTGTTAACACTTTAATGTATAAAACTCCCAATTTTTCTCTATACTTCTACAATATACCAATGTACTATAAATATAAATATATATATATATAAAATATAGTTTTAAAAGTACTTTTACCATCTAAACAATATATTGTGGACAATTTATGCCAACAATATCTAAGCCATCATTCTCAAGCTACAAGCAGTCCATTATACATATTTATAATGAATAATTCCAATACTCATAATTAATTTAACCAATATCCTATGCTTAGACACTTAAGTAGTTTTTAATTACTTCTCTATTAAATTATGCCAGAATGTACATTATATAACATGCATCAGTGTGCACGTGTTCAATTATTTTATGAGGAAATATTTCTAAAAGTAGAATTGTTAGATCAAAAGATATCCAAACACGTCAGGATTTTCAACATTCATTACCAATTTCCTTTTAGAGAGTTTATGGCAATTTACACTCCTCTAAGCAATATATGATGGTGTATCAGGATATTCTCATCTGCAAAGAGTAAGAATACTCTCATCTGCAGAGGCAACCTCAAATAACCGTTTTAATAAACCGTGGGGGATCACTGTTTATGCTCTTTGCAAAATAAATCTATGTTAAAGTATACATTAAATCCTGGTGTAGTATACAACAGTATATCAAAACCAGGACTTTCAAGAGACAGGTAGACACTGGGTTGAAAGCCTAGCTCTACCCCTTACTAACTGTGTGACCCTAGGCAAGTTAATTTCTCTAAAAGTCTTTTGCTTCAACTGTATAATGGGGATGATAATCCCTGAGATTAATGTGATTAACCTCTGCACAGTGGTTAACACATATCACCACTGTCATTACTGTCAATATTGCCTGAAACAGCATACTCAAACTTTTTAGTCTTACTCCTTTACACTGAAAAATTATTGAAGACTCAAAAAAGCTTTCTGTTTACATGAGATATATATATGAAAGTAGAAATAAAAATTGAGAAAATTTAATATATTTATTATTTTAGAACAATAAAATATATCACATGTTAACATAACTAACATATTTTTGTGAAAAACAAATTTATTTTCCAAAAAAGTTACTAGGAAGAGAAGCACTTTTTTATTTTTGTAAATCTCTTTAACAGCATATGAAAAGACAGAATCTTGGGCTTCCCTGGGGGCGCAGTGGTTGAGAGTCCACCTGCCGATGCAGGGGACACGGGTTCGTGCGCCGGTCCAGGAGGATCCCACATGCCGCGGAGCGGCTGGGCCCGTGAGCCATGGCCGCTGACCTGCGCGTCCGGAGCCTGTGCTCCGCAACGGGAGAGGCCGGAACAACGAGAGGCCCGCCTACCGCAAAAAAAAAAAAAAAAAAAAAAAGAAAAGACAGAATCTTATCTGTCTCCATATTCAAGCTGTCGTAATATACTGTTTTGGTTAAAGTATATAAAGAAAATCAAGCTTCACAGAAATCTACTAGTATGAAAAAGGGAGAGTATGTTCATAGTTTCTTCACATAATTGTAGATACTTTTCTTTGATACTACACCAGAACTTGACAGTCATTTCTTGAAGAAAAGTTGCAGTTGTAGAATCTGAAACTGTATCAATGAATTTTTCATACCATTAAACTAAATTCCAATCATCTCTCTTGCACTTTGGATGATCTTTAACCATGCATGACTGCCTAACATCATTCATTGGCCAACTGGAAAATATTGGTTCACTGAGTTATGGAGATTTTTCAAATGTTGACACATTTCATTACATACATACATAGTATCAATAAAAGTCACATTCCTTAATATCTCTAACTTTATAAAAAAAAAAGGCTTTAAGCTTTGGGGAGCTGTAAAGCTCAAGGTAACAGATAAAGGAAAGATACAGCTTTTCAAAATTCTAATTCTAAATTTTTCTTCAATGCTTTAATTTTATCAGTAGTAAAACAATTGTTTGTTTGTTTTAGAGAAAACATCCACCAAATACCCAAGTCAGAACAACCATAGTTTGTCAGGTATTCTTTCAAGTAAAAATGACAGTTCATGAAAAAACAGCTAGTTTAGCTTGCAGCTCAAACAATCACACAAATGTTTTAGCACAAGACAACTATTCAGTATGCAGCAGATGTGCTTTATGCATACTTTCCATTTCATCATGAAGAATATTATCTTTAATGTGTACTCAAAGGTCAAGATTTAATAAAATTAATAATTTTTGCTGCTTCTTCAAGGACATTCTTGATTGAAATTGGCTTTTTTTTAAATTTAATTTTAATTTAATTTAATTTTTTTTAATTTAATTTAATTTTTTTTAAGTGCATGGCAGTGAAGAATATGACTACTAGACCAGTTGGGCACAACTGCCTTATTTGTGCTAACACATCAGCAATTTCAACCACCACTGCTTTTACAAATATTAGTGCAAATGTCAACACAGTGAAAGGAGCAAATAATACAGTATTATTATAAAACTACTTTTGACCTTGCAGGCCACTGACAATTAGGTCTCAGGTCCCCCCTAAGGGTTTACAGATACCACTAACCTAAATGTGTCACACAGTGACCTTGTGACTTCAGACTCTAACACTTAATATTAGGTATTCACATTAGGATTTTACTTCTTTATAAAACTATGTTTTTCTCTCTGAATTCAGAAGAAACTTCTTTCCCAGTTATCTGAACATTGCCAAGTTGTACTTCTAGTCATAATAATGCCTGAGTTCAAATACCCCCTAGAAGGATTGTTCTTTTTCCAATAAACTAATCTTTCAACTCTTGGTTTTACAAACAGAACATCAGCCTTGTTCAAATAACCCATAAACAGGGGTTTCATCTCTCTTTTGAGTCCTACAAAGTGGAGAGATTCTCATCTTCCAGGCCTGACTTGTGGGCAAGCAGGGCTTTCCAGTGGGATTGGCAAAATGTCCTCTCCCCTCTGGTCCCTTGAAAGCAGTTATGGTTTAAAAAATTTGATGGAAACACTTCAGACATATTAATTAATAAGCATAAATGTTCTCTACTTTAAGAGACAGATTTTACCTCAGAATCAAAAATCTCCCTTGAGTTTCTAAAGGGAAGGACTAGGGACTGCAGAGGATAAATTACTTTTCAAGGTCACATAAGTGAATTCTTCAAGGAACACGAGTAAAAAGACTTTAGTATTCTGGTTTTTCAGTCTCCAGTGTAAAGCATTAAAAACAATCCCTTAATTGTAAATGGAAGTCCTACAAAATTGTATTCTACTATAAAAACAGACCCAATTTCAAAAAATACGCAAAAAATAACCATGGGATACCAGTTTAAAAGATACCAACGCAGATAATAGAAAAGATCAAATGACACACATACAGTAGATCTTTTGACATATGTGAACTAAAAATTTGTAGATTTAATACTTTTTCTTATTTTTAAATATCCTCAAGGATCCATGATTTGTTGTAATGAGTAACTTTATACGAGCCACAATTAAAATCAGAGTGTGCAGGAGCACACAGTGAGGCAAGGAGCCTAGCCAACCACCCAACGACCATAATGTGATTTTGTTGTTCTCTACTATTGTCAGAGATTTGGTAATAAACACCGTGCTTCCTTGCAAAATGTGGGCCAGAATCAGCAGCACACTGCTTAATGCTGGAGTTAAGAAAAAGTGAAAAAGCTGAAGAAAGTGCTGTTTGGGTCTGGAAAAATCGATTGTTGGATCAATCATAAAGTAAAATGTTGAATTTAGTGATGGGTCACCACGACATGAACGACCTATCACGAACAGAAAAGAAGTTTTCTTAAACATTCAACGAGGGCTCTTGCCAGTACTAAAACCACTTATTCGTGAAAATGGAAAGGTGACTGATTTGTGGAGTCAGAATATACAAAGAAAACACAGAATTCGTGAGACAAGTCAGGAGCCAGTACAAATACTTCCATAAAGCAAAAGATAGTGCCTTCTGACTTGGCCTTTGCTATAAATGAAGGTTCATTTGTGAATTTTAAGAGTAGATTTCTTTTTTTTTAAATTAATTTTAATTTTATTGGAGTATAGTTGATTCATAATGTTATGTTACTTTCAGGTGTACAGCAAAGTGATTGTTATACATATACATATATTCATTCTTTTCTCTTACAGGCTTCTTTACCTGATCCAGCCTATGTCATGTTTCCCCCTGAGCTAAAGAAGGGGAGAGAGGACAACAGGCTGAAACAAGATGTCAACACAGATGAAACCAGCCTGTTTTGGAACACAGTTTGTGACTTCAGATCCATTAAGGGTACAGGTCTCAGCATCACTCCTCACTGTTGCTTTGGTTTTAAGCATTGCAGATGAACTAATGGTTAATGTTCCTGTAGTAAAGACACAGTGTAAGCTCAAGATTTTTGGTGGCAGAATTCTGCTTAATAGCTTTAGAAATTAATTTAGACCCATATTTTATAGAGTCATTAAGCTTAGCAAGGATTAACTGAAATACTGAGTTCAATATTGAGTATGATAAAGTTTATCACACTTTAGGGGAAATTTATATCTATGGCGATCATGATTTAGAGTATTCAAAAAGCTCCTGCAAATGGCAAGAATGGTCTACTCTCTCTTCTTCAGGAGGTAGACAAGACAACAAGTTGAAGCTTTGAAGACATCTCCTTCCCTGTCTTTTCAACCACAAGATGCAGGACTTTTCTGAGAAAAGTATCTTTTTTGTTTGCTTTGTTTTTTAAATTTCTTCCAGACTATACTGCACTTCTGTGAACTGGTGCCAAGCATCAAGAATAAGACATGACAAAAAGTCCATCCATTCAAAACAGTAATTCCATTTTTTGTTTTCTTTTTGGATTTTTTGTCATAATCTGGGATACACCATGAAAAGCACAAGTAGTTTTGCAAATTTCTTAGATTACAGATAGTATGTCTGGCACCTTATAAAAAAAATCAAGCATCTAAGATAGTAAATCAACTACAATGTTTTAACTAATTTACTCTGTATTTTGGCATTGGTAGCAGGAATACATATGTATTAATGCCTAGGTAAGAGTTGAGAAAACACAGCCCCTGAAAGCTCTCCACATAACTAGGGGAAAGAGCATTACATGTATATCTGCAGCAACCTTGAGCTTCCAAAGCAGGACAGGGAAAGCTGCAAATTTATGTCAATAATTCTGAAGTGGGGAAAAAAATAAACCCTTAGAATATCTCTAGGCCTTATCTCCCTGCTGCATAGTTTTCTGCCCTTCAGAAAGTCAACTAGTAACCGTGAGCACACTTCTACAAAGATGCAGTGACTTCTGCCTTAGGGTGAAAATGGACATGGTCATATTCCTTCTCTACCATCCCTTCCCTTCTCACTAGCTGTCACACAGCCTCTGAGGACATTCTAACTGAATGGAAAAATGGCTTTGAGGTTCATTACACTCACATTTCCTTGTTCTACTCATTTGAGAAATGCTGGCCTTGAAAGAGGGCAGCCAGGAAAGGAGGATGGAAAAGGTCTGGTATGGATAAGTAAATATGATACAAATGGGAAAGGAGATGCAGGGGTGGTCCTAATCTGTCCTGGCACATGAGGATGATTGGAAAACATGGCCTTCTCAGTGCAAGAGTGCAAAATTGGCCTTTGCACAAGATTTTTCTCAGCTATTGCTCTTCCTTACAACACTGTGAAATAGCTATTGCAA
Organism: Grampus griseus; assembly: GCF_964374135.1. Lineage (NCBI taxonomy): Eukaryota > Metazoa > Chordata > Mammalia > Artiodactyla > Delphinidae > Grampus > Grampus griseus. The sequence continues at coordinate 38,045,267 of NC_139018.1, read as the reverse complement.
TTTGATTTTGCCCTTCCAGGCTAAAGAAACACATTCGTGGTTATCTTGAAGACAGGCATTCAAAGTCCCCCGGGTACCTAACTGCTGAAAATGAGGTACGTACTCTGTGACCTAATCACATCTAACTAGTATTAATGGAAAATAGTTCTGTTCTTGTTTGAGCCTCCAGCAGGAAGGATCACATAGAAGCTCTAATAAAATCACTGGCTGAGCATGCAACCCAGGAGGGCCCACCCTAAAGCATTATAATGCTTATTATTTTATTCTTTTGGCATCCTAATTATCAACAGTAAGAAACATAAAAAGCATTCTCTAGCTTTCCAGTAATGTACTCTAATTTGATTTCTTGGTGAATAAGGCCTTCAAGGAATTCCCATGCTAATCAGCTAATGAGTTAATGGATCTTTCTTTTATAACAAATAGTAGTTCAAAGTACCTGTAAGTGTGGCCACGATGCCTCAAGGGTAGGTTCATCTTCTTCTGGATCAAATTCATTGCTGTCACTAGGAGGGAGAGTTCTGAATATATTGCAAGACACCTAAAAATAAACAAGCAGCAGAGTTAGCTGGAATGGAATCACCTCCTCAGCAGCCTTACACAAGGTCTTTGCAGCCAGCAGAAGGGAACCCAGACGACAGATGACAGGAACACCACCAGACTGGAAGGAAAACTCTTTCTATAGGCTTTGAGGCCAGAACCACCTCCAGGAAAAGATGGAAAACAGCAGAGCAGCACCCTCTTGACCAGTATTTGGAGTACTTATAAGGCCTCCCCCACCCAGGTCCCTGTGATCTTATGCCTCCTATCAAAGCTTGTGCTTCGTTACTTATCAGTCAAGCGTGCTCCTAATTAATCAGTTTACACTAAAATATAAATAACTGTTAATGGGCTTCATTTATTTCCCTTCTCAGGCTTATTCATGATTTGCAAATTTACAGTTATACTAATAGTAAAATTTCAGGCATCTACAAAAAGCAAATCAGAAAAGATGTTTCAGAAACTGAAGTTCTTAAAATCATATCTAATCTGTTCTCAGTTGGTTTACAAAATAGTAACAATGCCCAGGGTAAGACACATCTGTAATACAAATTTCTATAGACCAGGTATTTCTTTACCATGGGAAATTTCCAGATTAAATCCTGGATGCTCAAAGAATGGCCATGAGTTGATAACTGTTGAAACTGGGCTATGAAGAGACGAGGATTCATTATACTATTCTACTATTTCTGCATATATTCCAAGATTTCTATAGTAAAATGCTTATTTTTAAAATGCTGTTGCTACTATTTTGCAGTAACCTACGCAGGGTTCCTTCCAATTTCTATTCTGTTTCTTGTTCTATTACTTATCTATCCTCTCCTAATGACCCAAATGTATCCTCAGATCTAAAAAATAAAACAGGGGTGGGGAGGGAATTCCCTGGTGGTCCAGTGGTTAGGACTCTGAGCTTTCACTGAGGAGGGCCCGGGTTCAATCCCTGGTTGGGGAACTAAGATCCTGCAAGCCACCGCTGTGGGCCAGGAAAAAAAAAGGAGGCACGGGGGGGAGAGATTGCACCAGAAGCCTTTGCTGGACTTTCTGTATAAAGTAGAAAATACGAAGCTATGATATGTTGCTCTGAAAGAGGGAAAAAGAAAGGCTTCTGGAGGCCCATATAATCTGAATGTGTTTACTCATTCAACAAAAAATTATTAAGTGCCCATTATGTGCACACACTGTTCTGGGCACTGGGACAATAGCAATGAACAAAGCAGAGAAAAATCTGTGCCTTCCAGGAGTTCATATTCTAGGTAAAGTCATGATTATCCCTATTTTCTAGATATGGAAATTAAACCCAGATGTGTAAGCTCTGGAAAGAAGATTTGATTTTATTCTAAGCTCAATGGGAAGACACCAGTGGATCTAAACAGGGAAGTGACATGGTTTGATTTTTACTTTAAAAAAAAAAAAAAATCACTCTGGCAGCTATGTATAGAACAGACAGGAAGGGTACAAGTTAGAAGTCTGTGGAAGTGGCAAGATATGATGATGGCTAGCAGAGAAGACAGAAATAGAATGATTCAAAATATATTCTGGAGGTAGTATTTGCTGCTGGCTTGGATGTATGGGGTGAACGAAAGGAAAGATTCAAGGATGAGTCACAGATATAAGGTCATTTACCAAAGATGGAGATGACTGGGGAAGGGAAGTTTTCTTTGTTTCCTTGCCTTGGTGGGGAGATCCAGAGATCCAGTTAAAAATATGTTAAAGGAGCAATATCCAGGAGCCAATCAGACACATGAATCTGTACCTCAGAGCTGGACAGGTCAGGACTGGAGACATACAGGGACTCGGCAGCATGCAGACGATATTTAAAGCCATGGGACTAAGGGATCTCCTTGGAAAGGAATGAATAGAAAGAAGGGAAAGGACCCTGAAGTATCCAACATTTAGAAACCAGACAGGAAAAAAAAAAAAAAAGGCCAAAATAGGCAAATGAAAAGGAGTAGGAGGTAGGAGAAGAAAACAGTAGAGTAGGGGGGTCTTAGGAGCTAGGAGAGAAGAGTGTCTTAAGAAGGAAAAAGAGGACAACAGCAGCAAGTGTTGTTCTGAGGTGGACTAAGATGAGCACAGAGCAGCACTGAAGTGGGTACTGTCATTCCCCAATTTACCGCTGAGGAACGAGAAGCATGGATGTGGAGATCTGAGGTTACCATTAGTAACCAGCAGCTATGACTGAACCCAGTCATAGCTGCTGGTTACTATACTAACACTATAGTGGAGCTGTCAGGCTCCACTATAGTGTTCTAGAAAAGTGGGCAGACTACCTCTTTGGCTCTCCTTTAGCTTAGATGACTGAAAAAAAAAATTATCGTATTAGAACATTTTTGCTATGGCTAATTACAGCATGCACATTCATATTATTTTACTTTGGTTCCTTCCAATGATTATTAAAAATTATGTTTACAGAGAAACTGGTGACTTTTCAAATAATCATCAACCAATGACTTCTCTTCAACCAGCCAGTCATACTGTAATCAAAAGAGCAAAAATCGGGCTTCCCTGGTGACGCAGTGGTTGAGAGTCCGCCTGCCGATGCAGGGGACACGGGTTCGTGCCCTGGTCCACGAAGATCCCACATGCCGCGGAGCGGCTGGGCCCGTGAGCCATGGCCGCTGAGCCTGCGCGTCCGGAGCCTGTGCTCCGCAACGGGAGAGGCCACAACAGTGAGAGGCCCGCGTACCGGGAAAAACAACAACAACAACAAAAATCTGGGTAAAAGGACACAATCTTCTGTTTCTCTGAACTCTCTGACACATTAACACTCTTATGTGCCCATCATGGGCTGCAGCAAGTATTTGTTTGCATATATGTCTCTTCCCGCTAATTAGGAATATGCAATGTCATATTCACATTTGTTTTCTTGGCACATATCGGGCATCCAATAAATGTTCACAAAATAAAGGTTTGGATATATAATAAAACTGTATGTTTTGGTTTTCCTTTAACCAAATTTAAATTTTTGAGTGATTTAGTGATTATCTAACCTAAGATGTTTAACTCTGCACAGTGTTCTAAACCTCTCTTGGTCAAAGCTTCATCTCTCAATTATCATCACATCAAAAGAATGTTGAATTGTGTAAATAATCCAAACAGCAAATAGTTCTAAAGGCATGTACATCTCACTGAGCCACACACTGCCATATCTTCAGATCTGCCTTCCTTACGACGCTTTAGTATACTTCTAAACATTTAGTGTACTACTAAGCATTCACCATGAGTAATGAGGAAGCAAGGATCTATTAGGCTGGACAATTAATAGTCAACTCAACTGGTTAAGTAGTTCTCTATCACAAATGGAAAGAATGTCAAAGCAAATCAAGTGTCACGGAAAAGGCCAAGCCTTTGACCGTGCCTAGCACATAACAGGTGCTTAATAAAAATGGCATGAATGAATGAACCATTGCTCTCATCCTTGAGAATCTATCCTAAGAAACTAATCTAAGACAAGACTGAAAAAACTACTTAAAGCAGTCATTTGCAACATTCTCCAAAGAGTGTAAAACTGGAAATAACCTTTATGTCCAACATTAGAGACGTATATCTATTTAGTAGAACACTGTGTAGCACTGAAGATGATTGCTATATTGAAGCACAAAGAAATGTTAGAAATAAAGATTTAGGGGGAAAGATGATGTGACTATAACGGTGTGACTAATTACAAAGATAAGAATGAAAATGGATAACTAAAGGGAAATTAAGAAAAGCTGTATTAAAGCAAGAGAAATATGGATAAAACAGTAGTTGCTGTTTATCCTCTTGGGACACACCAAATTAGTCCTAAATCCATAAAAAGCATAAGGTATCGACATGCAGTATGTGAGTTATACTTTTAATTTCAAGATGAAAATGCGCTCTTGAATTTGAACAAGATTATTACCGTCAGGAGAGTTAAAAATTAGTGCTGCTCACAATGCCTAGAGTCTAGCTCATGAATGAATGGTTGAAGGACTGAATGACGGGACCACTCTAAGTATACATTTGAGCTCCAAAATCATGAGTGTAAAATTGGGTCATCCTTGAATGGGCTGGGGGAAAGGGGCGGGGGAGAGGGGAATCCTCTAAATCTCCTGAATTTTCTGCAACACTTTGTATGTGTGAGCCCAACTGGGGAAAAGATCCAGTTGACTTCACAAGATTTTCAAAAGGCTTCCAAGATCTAAAAATGGTTAAAAACCACGGTACAAAATAATAAATTTGCATCCATTAAATCTTCCTTTATGATGGCAGCCACTTCTGATTTATAGCCCAGGTTTTAAATGGATTATTAAGTAGCTAACATTATTAAATAGGTAATGCTAGTTGCGTGCTATGAAAATGTATCATGACTACAAGTAACCACCAGCATCACTCCTCACCACAGAGCAGTACTGTAAAGAGTCTATATAGCTAGAAGAAAATGCATCCAGGTATTTATAAAGTCACAAACTATCTCTATTAATATATTTAAATATATGAGGCTCTAGCCCTAAGCCTTCTATTTTATTCCTTAAAACACAAATTATCAAAATAACTAAAAGAAACAACCCAATCGAAAAAGGGCAGAAGACCTAAATAGACATTTCTCCAAAGAAGATACACAGATTGCCAACAAACACATGAAAAGATGCTCAACATCACTAATCATTAGAGAAATGCAAATCAAAACTACAATGAGATATCATCTCACAACACTCAGAATGGCCACCATCAAAAAATCTATTAACGATAAATGCTGGAGAGGGTGCGGTGAAAAGGGAACCCTCTTACACTGTTGGTGGCAATGTAAATTGGTATAGCCACTATGTACAACAGTATGGAGATTTCTTAAGAAACTAAAACTAGGGCTTCCCTGGTGGTGCAGTGGTTGAGAATCTGCCTGCCAATGCAGGGGACACGGGTTCAAGCCCTGGTCTGGGAGGATCCCACATGCCACAGAGCAGCTGGGCCCGTGAGCCACAACTACTGAGCCTGCGCGTCTGGAGCCTGTGCTCCACAACAAGAGAAGCCGCGATAGTGAGCGGCCCGCGCACCGCAATGAAGAGTGGCCCCCACTTGCCCCAACTAGAGAAAGCCCTTGCACAGAAACGAAGACCCAACGCAGCCAAAAATAAATAAATAAATAAATAAATTTTAAAAAACTAAAAATAGAACTACCATATGACCCAGCAATCCCACTACTGGGCATATACCCAGAGAAAACCATAATTCAGAAAGAAACATGTGAGGGAGACCTTCAAGATGGCGGAAGAGTAAGACGTGGAGATCACCTTCCTCCTCACAAATACATCAGAAATACATCTACATGTGGAATAACTCCTACAGAACACCTACTGAACGCTGGAAGAAGACCTCAGACCTCCCAAAAGGCAAGAAAGTCCCCACGTACCTGGGTAGGGCAAAAGAAAAAAGAAAAGACAGAGACAAGAGAATAGGGACGGGACCTGCACCAGTGGGAGGGAGTTGTGAAAGAGGAAAAGTTTTCACACACTATGAAGCCCCTTCACTGGCAGAGACGGAGGGGGAAGCTTCGGAGCCACGGAGGAAAGCGCAGCAACAGGGGTGCGGAGGGCAAAGCGGAGAGATTCCCGCACAGAGGATCGGTGCCGATCGGCACTCACCAGCCCGAGAGGCTTGTCTGCTCACCCGCCGGGGAGGGTGGGGGTTGGCTGCGTGAACACAGCTTGAAGAGGGCTAGTGCGCCACAGCCAGCAGGGAGGGAGTCCGGGAAAAGTCTGGACCTGCCTAAGAGGCAAGAGACCACTGTTTCAGGGTGCGTGAGGAGAGGGGATTAAGAGTGCTGCTTAAAGGAGCTCCAGAGACGGGTGAGAGCCGCGGCTACCAGCGTGGACCCCAGAGCCGGGCATGAGACACTAAGGCTGCTGCTGCTACCACCAAGAAGCAGGTCACTATCCACACCTCCCCTCCTGCGAGCCTGTGCAGCCCGCCACTGCCAGGGTCCCGTGATCCAGGGACAACTTCCCCGGGAGAACACATGGCGTGCCTCAGGCTGTTGCAACGTCATGCCGTACTCTGCCACCGCAGGCTCACTTGGCATCCGTACCCCTCCTTCCCCCAGGCCTGAGAGAGCCAGAGTCCCCAAATCAGCTGTCCTTTAACCTCGTCCTGTCTGAGGGAAGAACAGATGCCCTCAGGTGACCTACACGCAGAGGCGGGGCCAAATCCAAAGCTGAGCCCCTGGGAGCTGTGCGAACAAAGAAGAGAAAGGGAAATCTCTCCCAGAAGGCTCAGGAGCAGCGGATTAAATCTCCACAATCAACTTGCTGTTCCCTGCATCTGTGGAATACCTGAATAGACAACGAATCATCTCAAATTGAGGAGGTGGACTTTGGGAACAATGATATATATATATTTTTATCCCTTTTTCTCTTTTTTTTGAGTGTGTATGTGTATGCTTCTTTGTGTGATTTTGTCTGTATAGCTTTGCTTTTAACATTTGTCCTAGGGTTCTGTCTGTCCATTATTTTGTTTTTGTTTTTAGTACAGTTTTTAGCGCTTCTTATCATTGGTGGATTTGTTTTTTGGTTTGGCTCCTCTCTTCTTTCTTTTTTTTATTTCTTTTTTTATTACTTTAAATTTTTTTATTCTTAATAATTATTTTTTATTTTAATACTTTATTTTATTTTTTTTTTCTTGCTTTCTCTCTCCCTTTATTTCCGAGCCGTGTGCTGACAGGGTCTTGGTGCTCCGGCTGGGTGTCAGGCCTGTGCCTCTGAGGTGGGAGAGCCGAACCCAGGACATTGGTCTGCCAGAGACATCCCGGCTCCATGTAATATCAAACGGTGAAAACTCCCCAGAGATTTTCATCTCAACGCTACGACCCAGCTCCACTCAATGACCAGCAAGCTACAGTGCTGGACACCCTATGCCAAACAACTAGCAAGACAGGAACACAACCCCAACCATAAGCAGAGAGGCTGCCTAAAATCATAATAAGGTCACAGACACCCCCAAAACACACCACCGGAGGCGGTCCTGCCCAGCAGAAAGACAAGATCTAGCCTCATCCACCAGAACACAGGCACTAGTCCCCTCCACCAGGAAGTCTACACACCCCACTGAACCAACCTTAGCCACTGCGGACAGACACCAAAAACAATGGAAACTACGAACCTGCAGCCTGTGAAAATGAGACCACAAACACAGTCCTAGAAGAAGAGGAGAAAAAGAAAGGGACGGAGAAAATACTTCAACAGATTATAGTTGAAAACTTCCCTAATATGGGAAAAGAAATAGTTAATCAAGTCCAGGAAGCACAGAGAATCCCATACAGGATAAATCCAAGGAGAAACACACCAAGACACATATTAATCAAACTATCAAAAATTAAATACAAAGAACAAATATTAAAAGCAGCAAGGGAAAAACAGCAAATAACATAGAAGGGAATCCCCATACGGTTGACAGCTGATCTTTCAGCAGAAACTCTGCAAGCCAGAAGGGAGTGGCAGGACATATTTAAAGTGATGAAAGGGAAAAACCTACAACCAAGATTGCTCTACCTAGCAAAGATCTCATTCAGATTCGACAGAGAAATTAAAAGCTTTACAGACAAGCAAAAGCTAAGAAAATTCAGCACCACCACACCAGCGTTACAACAAGTGCTAAAGGAACTTCTCTAGGCAGGAAACATAAAAGAAGGAAAAGACCTACAATAACAAACCCAAAACAATTAAGAAAATGGTAATAGGAACATACATATCAATAACTACCTTGAATATAAATGGATAAATGCTCCAACCAAAAGACATAGACTGGCTGAATGGATACAAAAACAAGACCCATATATATGCTGTCTACAAGAGACCCACTTCAGACCTAGGGACACATACAGACTGAAAGTGAGGGGATGGAAAAAGATATTCCATGCAAATGGAAATCAAAAGAAAACTGGAGTAGTAATTCTCATATCTGACAAAATAGACTTTAAAATAGAGACTATTACAAGAGACAAAGAAGGACACTACATAATGATAAAGGAATCGATCCAAGAAGAAGATATAACAACTGTAAATATTTATGCACCCAGCATAGGAGCACCTCAATACATAAGGCAAATGCTAACAGCCATAAAAGGGGAAATCGACAGTAACACAAACATAGTAGGGGACTTTAACACCCCACTTTCAACAATGGACAGATCATCCAAAATGAAAATAAATAAGGAAACACAAGCTTTAAATGATACATTAAACAAGATGGACTCAATTGATATTTATAGGACATTCCATCCAAAAACAACAGAGTACACATTCTTCTCAAGTGTTCATGGAACATTCTCCAGGATAGATCATATCTTGGGTCACAAATCAAGCCTTGGTAAATTTAAGAAAATTGAAATCGTATCAAGTATCTTTTCGAACCACAATGCTATGAGACAAGGTATCAATTACAGGAAAAAATCTGTAAGAAATACAAACACATGGAGGCTAAACAACACACTACTTAATAACCAAGAGATCACTGAAGAAATCAAAGAGGAAGTCAAAAAATACCTAGAAACAAATGACAATGAAAACACAACGACCCAAAACCTATGGGATGCAGCAAAAGCAGTTCTAAGAGGGAAGTTTATAGCAATACAATCCTACCTTAAGAAACAGGACACATCTCAAATAAACAACCTAACCTTACACCTAAAGCAATTAGAGAAAGAAGAACAAAAAAACCCCAAAGTTAGCAGAAGGAAAGAACTCACAAAGATCAGATCAGAAATAAATGAAAAAGAAATGAAGGAAACGATGGCAAGGTTCAGTAAAACTAAAAGCTGGTTCTTTGAGAAGATAAACAAAATTGATAAACCATTAGCCAGACTCATCAAGAAAAAAAGAGAGAAGACTCAAATCAATAGAATGAGAAATGAAAAAGGAGAAGTAACAACTGACACTGCTGAAATACAAAGGATCATGAGAGATTACTACAAGCAACTCTATGCCAATAAAATGGACAACCTGGAAGAAATGGACAAATCCTTAAAAAAGCACAACATTCCAAGACTGAGCCAGGAAGAAATAGAAAATATAAACAGACCAATCACAAGCACTGACATTGAGACTGTGATTAAAAATCTTCCAACAAACAAAAGCCCAGGACCAGATGGCTTCACAGGCAAATTCTATCAAACATTTAGAGAAGAGCTAACACCTATCCTTCCAAACTCTTCCAAAATATAGCAGAGGGAGGAACACTCCCAAACTCATTCTATGAGGCCACTATCACCCTGATACCAAAACCAGACAAACATGTCACAGAAAAAGAAAACTACAGGCCAATATCACTGATGAACATAGATGCAAAAATCCTCAACAAGATACTAGCAAACAGAATCCAACAGTACATTAAAAGGATCATACACCATGATCAACTGCGGTTTATTCGAGGAATGCAAGGATTCTTCAATATATGCAAATCAATCAATGTGATAAACCATATTAACAAACTGAAGGAGAAAAACCATATGATCATCTCAGTAGATGCAGAGAAAGCTTTCGACAAAATTCAACACCCATTTATGATGAAAAACCTCCAGAAAGTAGGCACAGAAGGAACTTACCTCAACATAATAAAGGCCATATATGACAAACCCACAGCCAACATCATTCTCAATGGTGAAAAACTGAAACCATTTCCTCTAAAATCAGGAACAAGACAAGGGTGCCCATTCTCACCACTATTATTCAACATAGTTTTGGAAGTTTTAGCCACAGCAATCAGAGAAGAAAAAGAAATAAAAGGAATCCAAATCGGAAAAGAAGAAGCAAAGCTGTCACTGTTTGCAGATGACATGATACTATACATAGAGCATCCTATAGATTCTACCAGAAAACTACTAGAGCTAATCAATGAATTTGGTAAAGTGGCAGGATACAAAATTAATGCACAGAAAACTCTGGCATTCCTATACACTAATGATGAAAAATCTGAAAGAGAAATTAAGAAAACACTCCCATTTACCACTGCAACAAAATGAATAAAATGCCTAGGAATAAACCTACCCAAAGAGACAAAAGACCTGTATGCAGAAAACTATAAGACACTGATGAAAGAAATTAAAGAGGATACAAACAGATGGAGAGATATACCATGTTCTTGGGTTGGAAGAATCAACATTGTTAAAATGACTATATTACCTAATGCAATCTACAGATTCAATGCAACCCTTATCAAACCACCAATGGCATTTTTCACAGAAGTAGAACAAAAAATTTCACAATTTCTATGGAAACACAGAAGACCCCGAATAGCCAAAGCAATCTTGAGAAAGAAAAACGGAGCTGGAGGAATCAGGCTTCCGGACTTCAGACTGTACTACAAGGGTACAATACTCAAGACAGTATGGTACTGGCCCGAGAACAGAAATAGGTCAATGGAACAGGATAGAAAGCCCAGAGATAAACCTACGCACATATGGTCACCTTATTTTTGATAAAGGAGGCAAGAATATACAATGGAGAAAAGACAGCCTCTTCAACAATTGGTGCTGGGAAAACTGCATAGCTATATGTAAAAAAATGAAATTAGAACACTCCCCAGCACCATACACAAAAATAAACTCAAAATGGATTACAAACCTAACTGTAAGACCAGACACTATCAAACTCTTAGAGGAAAACATAGGCAGAACACTCTATGAAATAAATCACAGCAAGATCCTTTTAGACCCACCCTCTAGAGAAATGGAAATAAGAACAAAAATAAACAAATGGGACCTAATGAAACTTAAAAGCTTTTGCACAGCAAAAGAAAACATAAACAAGACGAAAAGACAACCCTCAGAATGGGAGAAAATATTTGCAAATGAAGCAACTGATAAAGGATTAATCTCCAATATTTACAAGCAGCTCATGTAGCTCAATATCAAAAAAAAAACAAAAAACCCAATCCAAAAATGGGCAGAAGACCTAAACAGACATTTCTCCAAAGAAGATATACAGATTGCCAACAAACACATGAAAGGATGCTCAACATCACTAATCATTAGAGAAATGCAAATCAAAACTACAATGAGGTATCACCTCACACCAGTCAGAACGGCCATCATCAAAAAATCTACAAACAATAAATGCTGGAGAGCGTGTGGAGAAAAGGGAACCCTCTTGCACTGTTGGTGGGAATATAAATTGATATAAGCACTATGGAGAACAGTATGGAGGTTCCTTACAAAACTAAAAATAGAACTACCATTCAACCCAGCAATCCCACTACTGGGCATATACTCTGAGAAAACCATAATGCAAAAGGAGTCATGTACCGCAATGCAGCACTATTTACGATAGCCAGGACATGGAAGCAACCTAAGTGTCCATCGACAGATGAATGGATAAAGAAGATGTGGCACGTATATACAATGGAATATTATTCAGCCATAAAAAGAAACGAAATTGAGTTATTTGTAGTGAGGTGGATGTACCTAGAGTCTGTCATACAGAGTGAAGTAAGTCAGAAAGAGAAAAACAGGGCTTCCCTGGTGGCGCAGTGGTTGAGAGTCCGCCTGCCGATGCAGGGGACACGGGTTCGTGCCCCGGTCTGGGAAGATCCCACATGCCGCGGAGCGGCTGGGCCCGTGAGCCATGGCCACTGAGCCTGCGCATCCGGAGCCTGTGCTCCGCAACGGGAGAGGCCACAACAGTGAGAGGTCAGCATACGGCAAAAAAAAAAAAAAAAAAAAAGGGTCTGCAAGAAAGAGAAAAACAAATACCATATGCTAACACAGATATATGGAAACTAAAAAAAAAAAAAAAAGGTTATGAAGAACCTAGGGGCAGGACAGGTATAAAGACGCAGAAGTAGAGAATGGACTTGAGGACACACAGAGGGGGAAGGGTAAGCTGAGACGAAGTGAGAGAGTGTCATGGACTTAAATATACTACCAAATGTGAAATAGATAGCTAGTGGGAACAGCCGCATAGCACAGGGACATCAGCTCGGTGCTTTGTGACTACCTAGAGGGGTGGGATAGGGAGGGTGGGAGGGAGACGCAAGAAGGATGAGATATGGGGACATATGTATATGTATAGCTGATTGACTTTGTTATAAAGCAGAAACTAACACCCCATTGGAGAGCAATTATACTCCAATAAAGATGTTTAAAAAAAAAAGACATATGCACCCCAATGTTCACCGCAGCACTATTTACAATAGCCAGGACATGGAAGCAACCTAAATGTCCATCAACAGAGGAATGGATAAAGATGTGGTACATATATACAATGGAATATTACTCAGCCATTAAAAGGAACGAAATTGGGTCATTTGCAGAGATGTGGATGGACACAGAGACGATCATACAGAGTGAAGTAAGTCAGAAAGAGAAAAACAAGTATCGTATACTAACACGTGTATGTGGAATCTAAAAAAATGGTATAGATGATTTTATTTCCAAAGCAGACACAGACGAAGAGAACAAATGTATGGATACAAAGGGGGAAGGAGGGGTGGGATGAATTGGGAGATGGGGATTGACATATAAACACTATTGATATAATATGTATAAAATAGGTAACTAATGAGAACCTACTGTATAGCGCAGGGAACTCTACTCAGTGCTCTGCAGTGACCTAAATGGGAAGGAAATCCAAACAGGAGGGGATATATGCATACTATAGCTGACTCACTTGGCTGTACAGTAGAAAGTAAAAACATAACACTGTAAAGCAACTATATTCCAATTTTTTTTAAGTGAACAAAATAAGTTTTTAAAGTATGTTAGAAGAATTTATTTTTCAAATATTTTATTTTAATCTACACTGGGGTTAATGCAAAGAAAAATAAAATTAAGAAATAAGTGTCCCTTCCCCGTGGTTTCCAGTTCACACATATGGGCACATAGTTCACAGTGTAAAATGATATATTGGTCTTCCAAATGATTACTTAAGAACCATCCATTTAAACTTGAACCGTTTAAATTTTTTTCCTTCTCATTTAACAACAATAAAAAGTAATAAAAATCTTTCTGTGATGCCAGAAGAAACAAAAAAGAAAGAAAGAAGTGTCCTTGAGGTAGTCTAATTCATTTTCATTTCAACGATATTCCAATAAACACTGAATGTTGGAATCAAACTAAAGGCTTGAAGGCACTGGCCTGGCCTCCAGAAAGTGACGATAAGGACTGAAAGCAAAGCTGGGGGAATGGGAGGAATGGGAATTAAAATCTGGAATGTTAAAAGCCCTCCTCGGGCTTCCCTGGTGGCGCAGTGGTTGAGAGTCCGCCTTCCGATGCAGGGAACACGGGTTCGTGCCCCGGTCCGGGAAGATCCCACATGCTGCGGAGCGGCTGGGCCTGTGAGCCATGGCCGCTGAGCCTGCGCGTCCAGAGCCTGTGCTCTGCAACGGGAGAGGCCACAACAGTGAGAGGCCCGTGTACCGGGGGGGGGGGGGGGGGGGAGGGGGGAGGGGGGAGGCCCCCCTCCTCAAAGACAGCAAACCTAGGATTAAGGATTCTACTGAGTTGCTTCTAGAATCAGATCACGTTAGAGACTACGTAACCCAGCTCCATTTGTATGAAATAAGAAAAGTGACGTCCAAAGAGCTTGTGAGTTTTTCAAGGTAACACAGCGCCGTGATCTGCACAGAGAGTTCTGGGGGTTCTTTCCTTGACACATCACCTCCACCCCAACCCCTGAAGACCATGTATGGACCCCACTTCTTTATATCTCTCTCTCTTTTTTCTCTGATTCCCCCCATCATTTCTTTTTATCATTTTTATTACTCTCTCATTTTCCCATCCCTCCTTTCCCATCACCCCCTTCTTAGGTTTTCAATGGCATCCATAGGCATTGTTTACCTGAGAGCGTTCAGGCCTAAGCTGATGGATGACCCTGCCCGGCACTAACAGAGAAATAAAACACGCTGTGCACGCCTGCTGTCTGGTTCAGCTCCGCATCATCAGACACCTAGATGACGGCAGTGGTTTCCTCTCTGGTGTTCCTGCTCCTCACATCCCTTCTTCTCACCTGCGCAATTGGATTTTGAGCCCCTCGGGGGCTCTTTACTAATTTCTGAATGCCTAGAGCCTGATATACAATGAATGGAAATAAATAGGGTTTCCAGATAACATACAGTGTACCAGTTGAGTCTAAGTTTCACATAAACAAATAGTTTTTTGCTCAAGTATGTCCCACATACTGCAAGGGGACTGAAAAAAAATTATTCATTGTTTATCTGAAATTCAAATTTAACTAGGCGCCCTATATTTTTATTTCCTAAATCTGACAACCCTAAAATAACACCAGTATTAATTAAGAACCTCTACTGGTTACAACTCAGTTGTGACTCAGGACTGGTGCTGTAACATACGAGGGAAGAGGAGGAGATGGGGATACTGTTGCGGGCAAGGCCTAGGACCTAACAGGGTCTTGCTTTGAAGAACTGGCTGCTCTCTAACTTTTCAGTTCTTTAGTTTCCTGCTGATTACTGTTAACTATGGCATAAAAAAATAAATTTCGAACTCTTGGCCAAACGTGAAAGAGAAGACTAAAAGGTTCCTAAGTGCATGGCCCGATAAGCAAAAGAGGAAGAAGTGTTTAGGCATACTTTCATCAGTTTTTGATTAAATAACTTATTACTTTTTAACTTGCGATATTAAAATACAACTACTAATATTTTAGTTACTTAAAACACTGCAGAAAAATAAATAAATAAATAAAAACTCACTGTCCTCAATCCCTTCCTCTCCAAAGAAACTACTAACTTTACACCATGATTTTGGTCGACATCTTGCTGTTGTTATTGTTTAAGGAAAATAACTAGCACATTATAAAAGAACAGAATGTGTTAGCACCTAGTAGCTAGTCACTAAATACCTGCCAGGATTAATAAAGAACAAAACAGAAGGTAAGGACAATAGAGTGAGTATTACTTTAAAAAAAAAAACACAACTATTTAACTTAAAGGACTATTAAAAAGTATTTTTAAAAGGTATTAAAGGAATACTTTTTATTTCCTTTAGTTATATATTTGTTAGCACTATTAATACTTAAGGCTTGGGAAAACCAGGCATGTAATGTAATCAGGGACCACTTTCACCACAGCATAACAAGGCAACTTAAATCATCTTCCCTGTGCTTTAAAATATTTTCTAGATGATTAAGTACCATCTTTCTTTGATAAAAGCAGGTGAACTTGTTGATATCAAAAAGATTTCTCCCTCTTTCATCTGTGAAACTATAATTTCATACACTTATGCAATACTGCAAGTATACCAACTGTAAATATAAAAATGACATCATAGCTATAAAATACATTTTCTTGGGATTATCTAAGAAGCAAATTTTCTAACAAAAAAGAACTATATGAACAATGTTAAATAGAGAAACTTCAAGCAAAATTCAAAGTGCCATTATTCCTCTAGCACTACTTGTATTAAGACCTCACGCAAGTAACAATTTTAATGATATCCCTGAGGTTTTCATCCAGTTCTTCATTCATTCATTCCATAATCCATCAACTATTGAAAAGAAACAATGATTTAATCCAGCATTTATAATCAGAGGGAGGACCCAGTAAATGCAATGTTGAAGCTAGGTCATCGTGCATTATTTTCATAGTGTTTTGTGTTAGCCCAATAGATGCATCTAAATAGATATAGTAAAACTAAATCTTGAAAGAAAATAGGAAAATCTCATAAGTAGTTCATCAACATGTACCATGGATGCAATTTTCAAAAATAATTACATCTAAAACGAAAGTGTGAACATAAACAAAACTTACTTTAAATCTCTAAATCAGACATTTGAACAGAGAAGACTATTTCCAAACATACTAGGATTTGTATTAAATATCCAAACTCTAAGAATAAGAACTAAAATTCCAATAAAATTTGCCTAGATACCCTGCTATGCTATGTATGTTTTATAACATCAAAGTAATAAATAGTTTATACACATAATGTCAAGTTACTTTTGGCAGCACCAAATTTAAGAATTCTTAACGGTCCCAATGATAAAGAACCTTTCAAACCTGACTCTCAGCCCCTTTTAAATAATTATAGATAAATAATTACTCATAAATAAAAACAAGGGGAAAAATCCCAAAGCACATGTAATTACACTCAAGGAATTTAGAGCAGATAAATACCTTTGAAGCTGATGCTCTGATTAGGAAACAAATGGCAGCATTTTCAAACTTTCAATTAGCACTTAATTTAATTCACTGGCAATTTGTTCAATCAATAATTTGTTTCTAAAGCCAAACTATGTCTTTTAATTACCGCAATAAATCTACCGTAGTCGTCAGACTAGGTATAAATTCTCTTGTTAAACCTCACTGTCTACGTGAATGGATGAGGCTGTTTAAAAGTTGTGAAACCATTAAAATCCCTTATTCTAGCATAAAGACAAGTCCTTAGCACTAACTCTAAAGAGCAGAAATTTAACTAAATCAGTATGACAACTTCCTAGATTATGAGCCATCCACTGTAGGTGTCACTTTATTCTCTAATATATTAAACATGTAACTGTCATTGCTATGTAATATTATCAATACAATTAAAATGTTCAGACAAGCGTTTCCACAAGTTATTATTCAAACATGCTCACTTGCGTTAAATATGATTCCTTGAACCAAAACCACCTCGGCAATGCTGGTGTGTGCCACAAGCACAGGTCCTAGCGACACAGTAAGGACTAAAATATTGTGATACACAGGTGTGTCAAGCTACTGCAGCAAGGGTGTTCACGTTTTTATCATAAAACCACCTTTGTGTACAAAGCTCTATATCTTTCAGAAAATATTCACCGAACCAGAACCAAAGACAGAGAGCACTGTTTCCACGTGACTAAGAAACACGTACTTGTGACAGTTGTGAGATTTGTTTTACAACATTCGGAAATTTAAAAGAGGATTTAAAAGATTTCTAAAGTCAATGATTACAACCTAATAATTGTTACCCATTCACTTTCATACCTTAAGTCTGTAGTAACAGGGCTTTCTAGGACATAGCAGCCATTCTATTAAACCTGATTTCTGAAATGAGGCAGAAAGAACATCTTAAAATGATGAAAAGCTTAGCAGTCAGTTGAAGAGAGTAACAAACAACAAAAAAGGAAGTTTAAAAATTTATGTTGCCCAATTAGAATTTTTAAATACGTAGACAAATTCAAAAGACAAGATTAAATTAATAGAAATTTTGGTCATGTACTATTTTCCTAACTCACAATGATACCATCATTTTTACTTATATTTCCTTCATTAAGTATTTCTTTCAAAAAAAAAAAACCTGTTTTCATTGATGTTATTACTGCTGCTGTTGGTGGTGGCAGTATTTAGTTGATAACTGTTATGATCAATTGGTGTAACTGGATTTTTCTGAAAATAATTTGATCCCTTTAGACAATCAGTTTCTAGAAGGATCAGAGCACTGACAACTGCATGGGAAGAAAGGGATCTGTCCACAAGAGATTAAGACCAGAGGATCAATAGAATTTGAATACAGATCAAACATAAATACTAGGTACAGTTTTGAGGAATAACATCAACATTTAGTTACAAGGAGACAAAAGGGAGAAAGCGCGTGAACGAAAGATCTCTGTCTTTTGTTCCATTCTCTCTGACCTACCACATGCCAATCAGAAGACAGCAATGCGCCAATAGCAGGAAAAGAGATCGGGAGGGTAGGGGGATGCAAGGGAAAGAGGAGGATATCTGAGCAGAGCCCCCTCCATGTGCACTTATATAAAATTCAAAATCTCACAAAACTAACTAATAGCATTAATGCCAGTACAGAGCAAGGAGAGAGGACTCAAACCCACAAAATCTGTGCTCTTACTCACAGTGCCACATCCAGGCATATTAAAATGGGAGCCCTGTATGAGAGGGTGGCATTGAGACCGGCTGGGCCATTTCCTTACCACAACCCCCCTTTCGTCCTCCCAGGAACTCTCCTTTTATTGGTGCCTTTGGGTCTTTTCTCTTGGGTTTGTCTGATTCTCCAGAAAAGAAACATCCATCTCCAGAGTAGAGGCAAAAGGGATCTGGGAGCTGGGATGGGGAAGAGGGTTAAGGATCCTTCCACTCAACATGATTCCCTGCTTTCAGAAAGGTACCATTGCTCTGAACTGTGCCTTATATCCCTGAGTCTAGATTCCCTCCAGTTTAGCCTCTCCAGAGAGTAGTCCTTCAGTCTTCTGCTGGGAGTTGGAGGGCACAGTCATCTGGCTGCCTGGTTTGGGGGGAGTGGGTAGGATTAGGAGTTCCAACTACTTCTTACACAGACCTTCCACCAAGTCTCCTATTTTTGCCCCCATGCACCCTTACTTTGAAAAGTACCTTTCTGCACCTTCCAGGGGTTAATACGGTATGAGTTGGCTACTTCTGAACTGTCCTTGCTGTTGCTTAGGGTTCAACTGTCTCTAATCAGCCAAGATAGTGACCACAGGTTCATTTGCTTTCTGGCTTCCAAAATGTTGAGTCTGAGATGTCCTCTCCGTTTGGCTTTGTTCCTGTGGGCTTTATTTCCTTTCAGTAATTTTTGTGTGGGTTCAGAGATAAAGCAAGTAAACATAACGCATGTATGTGTTCAATTCGCACTATTTACTCAAAAGTTAGCAATTGTTTCCTATTAAATTATTTCTTCCATTCTCCAGTAACTTCTGCTAATTCAGGCAATTTAATTTTCTTATGCAAAAATGTCAATCCCCCATTAGTGGGAAAGAATCCAGCAGAACGACAAGAAAACTAAATGGCAGCTGCTCTAACCTCAGCCAAGGTAAAGTGAGAGATGCCCACATCAAGTTTCCTTTCTCAGAATTAGCACCAACCACAGTAAAAGATCTTAGTGTGAATCAAAATAGAAAGCAAAGCACATTCTGGATCTTGGAATACTGAATAAAGAAGTCAAATGAATGCCTCAAAGTCATCAATTTCACCCAATGAACAAGTACACAAATCTCAAAAGAAAAATCAGCACTACAACTCAAGGTCGAGCAAAGCTGAACCCTTGGCATGATGCTCTTGTCTCAATACTCAGTTCTCTGTCATCTCTTCTACTATGATTTCTGTTTCCAGGGCACTAGGATGTCCTTAACTCCATTATTTCCAGTTATGTACAGAGCAATTCTGACATCTCATTAGATCTCGAATTCATTCTAGTCAAAACCAATCACATCCTCTATTTTCCCCTGAAAGAGAATTCTCTTCTCACCTTTCTCATCTGTCTAACCCTTTGGAATTTTCTTTAACTCTTCCTCTCCGCTAT
Source organism: Grampus griseus (assembly GCF_964374135.1). NCBI lineage: Eukaryota > Metazoa > Chordata > Mammalia > Artiodactyla > Delphinidae > Grampus > Grampus griseus. The sequence continues at coordinate 38,025,535 of NC_139018.1, read as the reverse complement.
CTGCTTTATGCAACTTATCAACAAGTCATTTTATTTATTCCTTCACAACGTCTCTTGGGGCTAATGGTGGTGTTACTTTTTTATTTTTTTTAATATTTTTTGATGTGGACCATTTTTAAAGTCTTTACTGAATTTCTTACAATATTGCTTCTGTTTTATGTTTTGGTTTTTCGGCCACGAGGCATGTGGGATCTTAGCTCCCAGACCAGGGATGGAACCCGCACCCCTTGCATTGGAAGGCGAAGTCTTAACCACTGGACTATCAGGGAAGTCCCAGTGTTACTTTTAATAGTGGAATTTGAGAACAGTTTAAATGTCCCCAGATGGGAAAAGCGTTAAGTAAACAATGGTATATCCACATGATGGGGTATGAGGCAGACATTAGAACGATGTTTTTAAAATATATTTAATTACATGAAAGCATGTTTACATCATAATTCTAAAGAAATTTTTAATGCAAAATTAAATACATAGTAAGATTAGAAAAAAAATTTTAACAAGGGAAAACAGGAAAGGGAACAAGGCAATTTTCTTAAGTGACGGCAATGTTCTAGATCTGGCGTTATCGTTACATGAGTGTATAGAATTGTTAAATTCATTGAACATTCACTGTCTAAGCCCTGTTCTTAAAATTGTATTCCATGTAAGCATATCTAAAAATTTTTTATTTAAGGGAAAAATCTCATTTTAAAACAGTGACTAGGAGGAAACTGGCCAAAATGTGGACAATGATTGAATTTAAATAATGAAACTATGGATCATTTTTTTCTCTGGTTTCCAAACTTTCTTTTATGAGCACAGGAAAAAAAGAGAGAAGATGGGGAGTCCCTTTACATATTATTTTCCAGTTCCTCTTCCTTTGCTACCATCTGACAAGATTAGGACAACAGCCTTCTGCCACCAGCCATCCTGGGTTAAATCTGCCAGCCAAAAGTCTCTGTAAAGCAGCTGGCAGGAAGCTTTTTTTGTGGGGCAGGAGAAAGAAAAATAAGAATATCGTTTACATTTCACCTCCTATTCAAAAACCTTAGCAACTCTCTGCTTGCTGTCCATAAGATTAAGTCTAACCTCTTCTACTTAGCTTGCCAAGACCTCTGTAATCTAGACCCATCCCTGCCACTCCATCTTATTACCCACAAATTCCAACCACGAACCCTCCAGTCCCATTAGGCTTCTATTTCAAGACTAAACTTTGCTCAAAGTAAGAGGCAACTTTTTACCTGCTGAAATGCTGACAGTAATGTTAAATTAATTCTCTCTAGAGTCTATTATCCCCACACGAACCATCACCAGGAAATATTTCCCACAGAGAGACAACTATATTGCACTGCCTCCAAAACTGGAAATGTAGCAGTGAATCCAAAAGTGAAGATTGTTGATATTAAATCTTGGAATCCAAAAATAGAGGTGTAAACACTGCAATAGTCATAGTGCTTACTGTGTATAAATACGGAGCAGGCCATCTTGCTGCTGGCAGTCAAGCACTCACGTCCCACACACAGGCTAGCCCTGTGATACCAGGTTTTTGCTACATATCATTATGCATGGACTACGGATCCTACATCCCAGAAAGGTACTAAAACTGGTAAATTAAGTCATTTTGGTAAGAGCCAAAGTGCACAAGTTGATAAAACAATAACAACACGGGGCTTTTTTGAGAACACGTATAGTCCTTTAACATCTGCTTTGAACACTTTACGGTTCAAAATCAGCTAATGCTAAAAGAAAATCTAAACCTCTTGAATTTTGAATTTTAAAAACGCACAGAACACTTGAGGCTCCTGAGGCAGAGTTTCTGGCTATTGAGTATGTGTTCTTATATGAAATCACTGAAAATAAACAGGGAACTGTCAAAACTGTCACTGCCCCTTACTCTGTGTCTGTGTGTAAGTCTCTGTCTCTGTGACCCTTCATTAGTAAAATAAAGCCCTGAGCTAAAGGGTGAGCAGTGAAAACAAAACACACCTGACCTACATTTGACCAGAGATTAACATCACCCTTTACCAGATACTACTGCTTCATAATAAATTGAGGAAGAAGCCCCTCCAGACAGACAGCTCTCCCTCACCAGCCTCACTGAGGCACGCTGGCCTCATCTTGGAGGGGGAGACAGGAGCGTGGGTGTCAGTTCCTGGGAAAGGAACCAAGACAGGGTTCTAGGGGCAGGTACTGCCCACCAACCCTTTTAGCTTCCTTTTTCTAGGGGGTGCCGCACCGCGAGGCATGCGGGATCTTAGCTCCCCATTCCCTCTGCAGTGGAAGTGCAGAGTCTTAACCACTGGACCGCCAGGGAAGTCCCTAGCTTCCATTTTCAATGTGCTTTTAAAGACCATTGCCTTCCAATTATTTCACCCTTCAAATAACTACACTTACTTTCCAGAATAGGGCATGACAAACTCCCCACTTTGTACCTGATGGCAGCACAAATACAAAACTCAACTTTCTAGCACCTTATCTAGCACCTTATAAGCTTAACACATTTTTCTAACTTCTAAGAGAAAAAGCCAAACGTCCCGCAAAAGGAAGAGGCCTGCATTATTCCAGAATGTTCTACTCTATTCTACTCTATTCTCATAAATGCCTTAACTTCTTCAGGAAGGGAAATTCCATGGTATTTCAAGGTAGCCCATGGAGCCCCTGCCCAGCCCCCGCTCTCTGTTTGTAACCCACCTTTCTGTAGGGCCAGGAAACATTATACTCTCCAGAATACCTTGCTTATCCATTTTATTAAAAAGTAAACTCACTCTCCAACTTACCAAATAGTTATAACAGGTCCTATTTTTATTCAGAAACATCCTCTCTTCTGTATGTCACCCTCTGCCCTCCTGGCACTGCTCCTCCCGCGGAGCAGCATGTGGGATCTTCCCGGACTGGGACACGAACCCGTGTCCCCTGCATCGGCAGGCGAACTCTCAACCACTGTGCCACCAGGGAAGCCCAAGTTTGGCTTTTAATATTGGTCAGAAGCCACCTACCTCCTGGAAATGACGTGCGTTGTTTTCTTGCCAAATTCTTGCCTCAAGCATTACTGTCTCTGAGAATGCCACATGGAGGACACTCATTTTCTCCGTTTCTTCCTGCTAATAATGCACCACTGTGGCGTAACCGGCTTTCCCCTTAGAGAATCAACCAATAAATACCTCTCTCTCATTTCTGTCTCTCCTCAGTAAAGAGAAGACTGAGCCATATAAACTAACATCAATTCCTACGCTAGAGGTTAAGACCCACTTATATATACCACAGGCAGTATTTCCCAATCATTATATCATCCATTTTCTTGGCAGATTTTTCCAGAAGTATTGCTTACATCGCTAACCATATTTTCAGTTTCAAGGTTAAATTAAAAGGTGGGATAAAAGAGGAATCAAAACTTGAATGCAATACTGTAACTTATCCTGCAAAACTCTGCTGCCAGCTTGGGGGCGTGGGGGAAGGAGAAAGAAGGGGAATATTCTCATCTCCGTGAAATGATAGTATTGGATAGATCAGTGCTAGACAAGTCACAGCTGTCAAACCATTTTAGGTATATTGAAAACTCTGAACAATCTGTAAAGCAGTTAAGCCACAGGGACTACAGCTTGTAAATGAAGCAAACAGCAATCATGAGTAGCTCATTGCTTCCTGAGTAAAAATCTGCTCCTTAAAATGTTTAAATTAAAACTAAACCCATTAAAATCCCTGTCTGATATTTTAAGAGAGAATGTTTGCAGGAGAGAAGTGGTAAATTATTAATACCGTGTGGACATTACTATGCAAGTAATATCAGGAAAAATTTTATGTAGGGCAGCATATATACACATGTATATATATAGTTATACACACACGGGCACCTGCAGATTAACAGGGCTCTCCCCACACCCTCAAAAAAAGACTTGAGAATAAAATTTCCCAGAGAGAATTAAAGTTTAAAATCAACAGTCAAAGATATGGAAAGTCATCTTAAAGAGACAAAAAAGCTTTCAGGCTAGCAAGACTTCACTGTAACCAGAAAAACTGATTAATCCATCCAAACAAAAAAGGTTAAGTCTAGCAGAGGTGGCAAAGGTGGTACTATGAATAATGATAACAGTAACAACATCATAACAACCTTTATAAAGTTACAGTGGGTAACAACTTTAAGAGGATTAAGACTCATCTAAGATCACACGGCTAGGTAAGTGGCCCAGGTCATTCCATCTACATCACAGACCCAGGGAGGACCACAAAAAGGAAAAGCAGGCTGTACAAATGTTAAGTGCTTCCAAGGATTAGGGGCCAACATAGAGATGGAGGGGCATTTTTTTTTTTTTTTTTGGCGGTACGCGGGCCTCTCACCGCTGCGGCCTCTCCTGCCGCGAAGCACAGGCTCCGGACGCGCAAGCCCAGCGGCCACGGCTCACAGGCCCAGCCGCTCCGTGGAAAAGGGGCCCCTCCGGACCGGGGCACGAACCCGTGTCCCCCGCATCGGCAGGCGGACTCCCAACCACTGTGCCACCAGGGAAGCCCAAGAGATGGAGGGACATTTAAATCATCTAACTCCCTTGCTCCAATCCAAGCTAACCAAACAATTTAGGGATCCCTTGGCTGCTGACATAGCTTGCCTGCTTCTAACGGTGGGGCAGAGAGAAAAGTAGCATGGCGGGAGCACATGAACTTAAGGGATACGACCATCTCGAGGATGGAACAGAGGAGAGTTCTGAACTACACAGCTTTCCTCCTGAGGTCCTCCTCACCCCCAATCACCATGTACTCCTGCCTACTGGGAAGGAGTGGTAGGGCAGAGAAAAAGTGTTAATTTGAGAATAACACAAAGGCAATGTAGTTATTATATATAGGATAGTGAGGTGGTGTGGGGAGATGGAGTGAAAGGGAAGCTGTTTCTTAAGCAAAAACAAACATTTAACCCCAGAGCCTATTATTTGATAAAATAACAAGCAAGGAAAAGGTAGAGGGAAAGCATCAAGGCCTTATGACTTATTCAGAGGGGCTCAGGAGGAGAACATAGTACTGAGGCCAATAGTCCAAATTTAGAGATTTTAGTCTTCATTCCTATTAGAAAGACTGATCCCAGGAGAGCATTATGGCACAGCGGTTAAGAGGATGGGCCCTGTAGCCAGAAAGACTGGGTTCAAACCTCAGTTCTGCCAGTTACCCAGGTGAGTACCTTTGGGCAAGTTTCTTAACCTCTCTCTACTTCCTTTACATCATCTATAACATAATATATAATAATACTATAACAAAATATAATATAATATAAAATTATATAATTATATAATATATAATACAAAAGAAGGTTGTTGTTAAGACTGAATTCATCCACACAGTAGTTGCTGCAGATTATTATGCTGCTAACAATGGAAGGTGTACAGGTGCTGGTGACCTTCTTTTGTTAGTGCACACCTTTATGAAGAACCTCTAAAGATTAAGTATTCAACCACAATTCTAAACTGTATAACCATTATAAAAACCTACAAAAATTGACACAAGGTAAAACAAAAAATCTGAATAGTCAGACATGTATTTTAGAAATTGAGGGGGTCTGGGAGGGATGGATTGGCAGATGCAAACTATTATATATAGAATGGATAAACAACAAGGTCCTACTGTATAGCGCAGGGAACTATATTCACTATCCTGTGATAAACTGTGATGGAGAAGAGTATGGAAAAGAATGTATATAGATAGACAGATAGATAGATAGATAGATAGATAGATAGATAGATAGATAGATGTATAACTGAATCACTTTGCTGCACAGCAGAAACTAACACAACATTGTAAATCAACTATACTTTAATAAAATAAATTAAAAAAAAAAAAGAATTCACTGCCAGAAAACTTCCCATAAAGAAAACTCCAGGCCCAGATGGTTTCATTGGTGAAATCATTCTTACAACTTCATTTTTCATCTTTAGTTACTGCCATAAATGGGAAGACCCTGCTCCTTTCCAATCTCATCCTACATTTTCCAACAGAGCAGCATCAAGCAGAGCACTGCATATGTAAAAATCGAGCTTAAACCATTCTGGAGTCAGATTATATCTTTGAAAATTTAATCAAAAGCTACAGATCTTCTCCCACAAAAAGAGGCAAAACACAGAATTTTGCACTCAACATCAGGAGGTCCACTGACCCCCATGAAACCAACTGACGGACACCCAAAGATGCTAAATGAATATTGTTAAATGAGCATTAACTGAAGTAGCACAGAGTGACAGTTTAAGGAAAGGACAGAGCGCCTGCCAGTTTCTCTACCCTCTGATAAATTACAAATGGTAACAATCTGTTCCTAACCTTGAGCAGCAATTCTTCCTGACCTCATTCTAAAAGTATCTTTTGGTAATCTTCATCATCATAACCTTAAATTCTTTTCAAAGTACCAAGGAATTCTTTTTCTAATTTAATTCTTAGGTCCTATCTTTTAGACTTATCCTATCCATAAAAATTCCCCAATAAGTTCATCACTTCCTAAATGACTTTCCCAGATGTCACTCAATTCTTTCCCATTATTTATATTTCCAATCTTGTAAGCAGCCCACCTTCCCCCATCCCACATCCAGTGGCTCACACCAAAAGATCTTATCTCCTTTGGGCCTAAAGAGTCGCCTCCAAGGCAAATTCTGGCCGGGGATGTATAGTTATATTCCTTATCAGATGCAGGAGGATGAAAAATGGAAATTTCATATTCCCCCTGGTAGTTATCATTCCCAAGGCTACCTTTAGATAGCTGTTATTTTATGAAAAGAAATCCTCCATCCTTTAGCCGAGAGAGGATGCAATGAAGTTAACAAAGCATTCCTAAGAGTCTGTGTAGGCACACTCTGAGACCTTTAATTGCGACTTCATATTTTTCTACAAAACCATATTATCCTATTAAGAGGCTAACCAGAGCTGTGATTTCCAGTTAAGTCACAGAATGTATAAAAGATAAAGCACTTAGATAACCAAGTGACAGGACATAATTTGAGAGCGGGAAAAAACGAAGCTAATGTGTGGCCAAGAAACAATATAAAGGACTCAAGGAAAGATTTCAATAGAAAAAAGAAGAAAAAGTTGTACAACATATTTTATCTTAAAACTACATTCGCTTTGGAAAATCATATATTCTAGTTTGAGATATACAGAGATTTAACCACAGATGAGGTAGGAATAGGGCAGACTCTGAAATCAAGAAAAGCCAAGATATAAAGAGAAAATATGAAAATAATAACAGCAAATGACCAGTGCAACAAGATATACTTTGTGCAGGAAAGAAGTGATAGGGTTTTACTCTCATGAGGACAGTACACCCAAGATTCCACCACTGTACGTGCAATCATTATCTACAGCCGTCATTTCAACTTCCTCATGTTTTGCATACTACCTCCCCCGAACCACTGCACTGAGGCACAAGGATTCTCTGCATCACCTGGGGTCCCAGTATTGTTCTCTTTCTCTCCTGCTCTACTCTCATGCTAATAATTACCAATCTCAATCTCCAACTTTCCCATCTAGGACTCCTGTAACCTCAAAGTTAACACATCAAAAATCAACCCAGCTTCCACCCAAAAAACCTGCTCCCCTTCCTGCTGTACCTTTCTCAAATAGGAGCACCATGACTACCAAATTCCCAAAGCTATCCTAGACTGCTTCCTCTCTGTCTCACTCCAAACATCAATGCAAATGTTACGTGCCTTCAATTTTACCTCCTAGTGAGTCTTAAATGCCATCCTTTCCTCATCTTCTCTACTTTCACCCCGTGCTTGGTTTAGGCCCTCTTAACAACTTCTCTGATACAACAGGCCCCTAATCAATTCCTCTCTGCCTTCGAATTCAGCCCCCTCCAATCTACCTGGCTCACTGCCATACAGTACAAATCTGACTGTGTCACTCCCCTGCTTACAACTTTTCAATGATTATCAACCCACACACGCGCACTTAATGCTGTAACAACACAACACTGCTTGTGTTCCTCTGAATATATCATGCGGTTTGGGAATTCCTTTGCATCATGTAATTCTCTTTTTCATTTCAACACGATTTCAGCCCCTGGAAAACATGTTTTCACCTTTTAATACTCGGGCTTTCCTCACTTTGTAAAGCCTTCCTTGACCACCCCTACCCTCCTCGGATTAACCTCCCTTTTGCTCTACTCCTTCCCTGCCTTCTACATACTTCTATTAATGCACGTATGACATATTTTATTATTTGTTCACATGACTGCCCTCTCTACCAGACTGTGAGTCTGTTGACAGAGCAGGGTCCTGTCTTTTTTTAATCATCAAAATGTAAAAACGTGGCTCTAAATCACTCAATAAACATTACTTGGAATTAATTAAAATGATGTCTTCACCCGTTAAGATTTCCTCTCACATTTGAACTATCCCCCAAAGAGATGGTTTTGAAAAGGAAGATGTGTGAATATAAAGAGTATAAAATACAGTTTAAGTTTGAGTAAAAAAAAAAAAAAAAATTAACCCAAGATTACTTGGAGAGCTAGAAATTCTAAGAAATCTTTTAAATGGATGCATGGCAACAGAATCAGAGACAAAACATGAGCATAATGTGGTAAAAATACTGCCTCAAAGACAGAAGCCTGACACTTGAGATGATGCACGGCAAAATGTGCCAAAGCCTAAGGAACTAACAGTCCCGGTTCTCATGTTTCCATCAGATGTGACCCCATGAGAAAGAAACACATGGAAGAAACCACTTACAGAGCAGAAGCAACTACTCTGGACAGTGTTCTGTAAACTTTAAGAATGGCAGAATCCAGAGACTTCCCTGGTGGTCCAGTGGTTAAGACACCATGCTTCCACTGCAGGGGGCACGGGTTTGATCCCTGGTCAGGGAACTAAGATTCTGCATGCCATGCAGCGTGGCCAAAAATAATAATAATAATAGAAAAGAAAAATAAAAGAATGGCAGAATGCATTCTAAATTTCTTACACTGTGTTGACGAAAGAGCTGGTATTTTTCAGAGCTGGAAGGATGTGAGAGACCACCACCAACTCCCTCCATTTACAAGCGGAGACTTGGGGCTTAGAGCGGAACCCAAGTCTCACCACTGATTAAGTGGAAGATGAGAAATGAGGACAGTGGCTTCTACTTTCTCTATCTGGGGCTCTTTCCACTACCCCACACTACCCTTCTGCAGGTGAGTTAGGTGCTATATTTTTTTAAATTTTGTTTACACATAAAGAGTTATTTGTCTTTCTTAATTCTAAGAGTCTGTAGGTGGTGTCTAGACTTTATATAAATGCTAAAAATGGTTTCCACACTCATAGATTACTTTCATCTTCTACTCTTTTCTTACCCTAACAGGCATAGCAACTCTCAAAGTACAGTCCCATCAGGTTTTGGTAATAATACTGACATCAGAACATGCCATCTTAAGTCATCACTCATCCTGGTTTGTAAAACCTAGCTATCGCTTCATTGATATTTCATTAAAAGCACTACCATTTCCCTCACTAATCCTAGTGAAGTAGTTTCATTTTACAGTAATAAGAAAGAGGAATAGGTGGGAACAGTAACTATTCAACAGGCAGGATTGGAATTACAGAATTTGAGGACCACTGAGGCAATGGGGTACAGCATATCGAGCTAACAGAGCATTTTAAGTCCACAAACAGGAACTCTGGGTTCCCCCAATGATTATAAAGTCAAGTATCTAATAACGAAATCACAAAATACAGTAACAGTATCATTGATTAAATGCTTGCCATGTGTTAGCGACTGTTCTAAGGGCTTTACATACATCATCGCCAATCCTCACAAAATACCCAAAAGGTAGGTACGTTACAGATGAGGAAAGCGAGCAGTAATAGCACCAGGATTTCTACACACAAGGGGCTCACATGTGGCAAAACAGAAGGGAGTAGAGGGCAAGTAAGGACTTGGTTCCAATCCTTCTTAAAGAGACATAAATCCCTGTTTACTAGGTTGTATGTGTGTCTGAGGTGGTGAGAACCTTGATGTACAAACAAAGCACGATTTTCCTCAGGTGGACTATTCATGGAGCAGGGCAGGAGAGACTGTGGCTGCCCTTCCCCCAAGGCCACACACCTCTTAGCACCTCACAAAAACTGAGGACTCCAAAGATGGAGGGCTCTGTCCGCAGTGATGAAGCAAGTAAGTGTGGCCGGAGTTGGCATTTGAACCCAGGTTTGTGTGGTTTCAAAGCCCTTTCTCTTTCTACACTGCCACGCTACTTCCTTCTCTATAAACGCCATTTTGTCTAGGAACCATGCAAAATTAGTCGGTAGCAATTTCACAAATCACAAAATATGAAAAATAAATTACACCTCTGAGAACCCTAAACTATCACCCAGAAAGTCAATTATCTAATGCCCTAGAATAGCATGCATGCTACAGATTCAATACTTCCTAAAGTAGGGCTTAAGTACATTTTAAAGTACACATTCCCCCACGAATGACAGGAGTCTTTTTTTTTTTTTTTTTTGCGGTACGCTGGCCTCTCACTGTTGTGGCCTCTCCCGCTGCGGAGCACAGGCTCCGGACGCGCAGGCTCAGCGGCCATGGCTCACGGGCCCAGCCGCCCCGCGGCATGTGGGATCCTCCCCGACTGGCGCACGAACCCGCGTCCCCTGCATCGGCAGGCGGACTCCCAACCACTGCGCCACCAGGGAAGCCCAGGAGTCTTTTGTTTAAAGTTTTTTTGTTGGGGTAGAGGGGCATGGGGGGAGGTGATAAGAAGAGAAAATGGTCTCCTCTGAGAGACTCAAGCTGGTTTAGGACCAAGTTGGTTCACAGGAATGAATGGGTTTTTGGATTATAACAGCTACTGGGTTTAAAGCTGAATATAATCCAATGACATCCAATATTTTCATCCTAATTTGAGAGCCTAAAATGCCCCTATTTTAAGAGGGAATTCATCTATTCATTCAACAATCTCCAGGTAGGCCTGGGCTACGAGGTATTACAGAGGCCACAGAGATGTGCAGGACAACTCGGAACAGTTCCTGCTTAGGAGTACTTACAGCCTAATTAGAAAAATCAGATAAACATGCAAAAGGATTAAATAGCAGCAAATGAACAAATTCTAAAAGGGTGAGTTGCCAAGAAGTGGTAGAAGTGAAGGAAGGGAAAACTCTGGGCTTTTCAGGAACCAGTGGTAGCACTGTAAGCCAGACCTTGAAAGGAAGGGGCGAATCAGAATTAAAGGCAGGAGGGCAGGGAATTCACAAAGGTCCAGGAACAGGGAAAAGGGCTATTACAAAACAAATCCACAAATACCCAGATGTTCTCGCAGAAGGGCGAACTGAGGTGTGTCCGAGGATATCCATGGGGTCGTGGTTAAATAAATTATGGCACATCCACACAACGAAATGCAGCTATAGAATGAATGAGGCAGCTTTATATGTACTGATGTACATTATATACTGCTAAGTAAAAAAAGCAAGGCACAGAGAGTGTGTATACTATGCTACCATTTGTGTGTTTACAAAAAACAATATTTATACATATATGCTTGTATATGCTTCAATATTCACGGACTATCCATGGAAAGATATAGAAGAAATTTATAAAGGGTGGATACCTCTGTTCGCTGAGGACATGGGTAGGTTAAAACCAAGGGACTGTGCTCTGCAGAAGGCAGGTGGGCTAGAGAATATCCTAAGTATCAGGGTAAGAGGTTTAGAGAACATGCAAACTCTAGAGCATGGTTTCTCAACAGTGGCATCATTGACATTTGAGGCCAGATAATTCTTTGTTGTAAAATTATCTACAATTCTTTGTTGTAGAACAATCTACAAAATTGTTGTACAATGCTGTCCTGTGCATTGTAAGATATTTAACAGCATTCCTGGCCTCTACCCACTAGATGCTGGTAGCACCCCACCTCCCACCCCTGGTTGTGACTCCCAAAAATGTCTCCAGACAATGCCAAGGTGCCCTGGCAGGGAAATCGCCCCTGGTTGAGAGCCACTGCTCAAGAACCACAATATAAACAGTTAGCATACAAACCCTGTTTTACGTTCCTATAAATTAACAAATGCAATATACACTCCAATATGGATCTGAGGAATATATTGGACATTGTTTTGAAATGACCTTCATATATGTCATAGTTTCTCAAGTTGTGATAATTCAGGTCCCTTCCCAAATCTGAACTATTCATTTTTAACCATAACTACCCCATCACAGATGTCTCTTTTCTGCATTTGTTGAATACAAGTGATAAAAGTGAAAAAGAAAGGCTAAGTACATTTTCAGCAGTACACAGAGGGTGGGCGAGATTCCCCAGTGGGCTTCCCATGATGCACTGACCCCCTTGGATCTCTTCAGCATAACTTCTCGAGTTAGTAGACCAGCCCCACTTCCTCCAGATATCATGTGCTCTCTAGATCCAAGATCTTCTAGGATGCCAAGGAAGGCAACCCTCCCACAGAAATCTAACAGAAAACTATATTTTGGCTCAGCTTCTGAAAAACTAATATAATTATTGACACAATAAGAACATAATTACTCATATTATGCTAATAATGGTTCTTCTCATAACTCTTAACGACCACACAAATTACAAGACGCTGTTCAAAAATAATGAAAGACATCACTCCTGTTTCTAAGATTATAAAGAGAATGAGTAGTTTATAAAGCCAAGAGAGGCTTTACCTAGGTTCTACATATCACGATTTCATTAAGCTTAAAGCCATTTCTAATATACCACAGTGAATAGGGAGAAGAAAAAAAAATCAAGACATCCAACAGGCTTGAATATTTTTCAAACACAGATCTAAAACTTTTGTTGATTCTCCTGTGTCTTTTCTTTTCCCAATGCCAGAAATCCAGTAACACCCTGGCAATCTTTGCTTCGTATTTTGAAGTCACTGATTCCTCCAATACTGTTGTAGGTGAAAAGTTCTGGATTTCATTCTCATGAAATCATGCTCTTCAAATTTTAGTATTGTGCCAACTACTTGTGCTTAGCTCTCAGAAGGTTGGCTCTCATTTGTAGAGGTGACCTCCAGTGACCTGACCCTGCAGTAAATACACCTGTGAGTCCCTAAGGAAGGTGCTTAGATGTGTCCGCGGCGAAAAAAAGAAACTCACCATTCTAACTACTTCAGGGTAAGTCTGCTCTGTCAAACAGCCTCTGCTTATTGTAATGTAGTCCACCAGTTCATTAAGAGTGGAGCGCTTGTATTCTTTCATTTTAAGATCAGATAGCGTGTCCATGAAGTCAAAAATGACACAGCACTGCTGAAGTTTCTTTAGGAACAGTTCAGGCTGCTCTGAGGATGGAACGTCTAAGAAAAAAAAAGGAAATGGTGTAAGTCTGTCATCAATTTCTAGGTAACAGGAATTCTCTGTGAAAGTTAACTTCAAAAGCAAGCTCAAAAAAATAAGAATTCACATGACAACAGTGTTCTTTTAAACAGTTACACATGGGCAGGAGGGGATACCATATCCACTACTTCAGAGACCTTGTCTTTGGAAACTACATGGTACCAACACAATTGACAGCATTTGCTATTCAGCCACCAAAGATTGACCAAAATCCCAAGAGCTGTTAGAGAGTTGAAGCAAATTTTAACCAAAAACACCCCAATGTCAACACCCTTAAGCCAAAAACACTGAAAAAGGTCAAACTTTCCATTATAAGGTAGACACAGAAGTTTTCACTGTTGGTTTAAATTAATTTTACTAAAAAAATTTCAAAGCAGAAATGTCAGTTGATTCATTTTAATTTCATGCTGACATCCTTGGTATTTAAAGCAACTGTTGGGTGTGTGAGTTTATATTTCTTGTTTTGTTTTGGCTTGATATCTATGACGCTTCTTTGTCAAAGAAACTCGAAAAATCAACAAAATCAAGCAATACCAACTCTCTCAAAAAGGGCACATGAGTAATGGAACAATGCGAGTGAACTCTACTAAAATCTAGGCTCTCCCTTTTGACCCATCTTCTTCCTTTATGGTGGGAGAAAACCACTAACATTTTTATTAATATGTTCTCAGAATAAACATCTGTTCTTTTCCTACAGGCAGCAGGTCAGACATTTGGTTTGGTGTCGTTTCTAAAAAATATGTAGAAATTTTACACTAAAATTCCCCAGCGAGAACGGAAACCTGACCTACAATTAGACTTGAAAGACACCAACTAAGTTGTCGATAGCTCTTTCCACTCCTATCTTCTTTCCACTACTTTATTTATTCCACCAAACTGGAGCTTCTCTGGAAAGGTGATGAAATTATAACAAGAGAACCTCTGCTGCCTTCATCCAAGGCGATTAACTCATTAATCCTCAGAACACTCTTTGAGGTAAGCAGGTGGCATCATTTTATTATTCTCTATTTTTCACAGAGAAAATCAGAGACAATCATGGAGGTCCCACAGTGAATGAGTTATGAAGCTGGGCTCAGCACCTGGGTCTCTAACCACACTCCCACATTCCTTCTGTACGACTCAAGAAGGACTTGAACAATGTTTGACCTGTCACTTGCTACCATCCTCAGTTGCCAGCCTCCCAGTAAGTGCTTTACAGTGGCCTCACAGCGTGGGCCACCTGCTCCCTGGAGGTAAGTGCAACGGCTAACAGCACCCGTCTTACAGCCACCGGCAGCAGGGAGAGAGGGCTAGATTCCTAGTCACAGGATCCACATGACTCCTCTCCACAACCCCCTTGCCTCCCCACAGCCCCACAACCCAAGCGCCAGCCCATGTACCCAGGACCTCATGGATAATTCCCCCCAAACACCACCTACTGACATCAACTTTGGGGTAAGCCTAGATGAGGTGCAATGGGCATCTGAAAGTATAGCATTTCCCTACCAGATATAAGGGAACAAGAAGTAGTCGATGTTTTTAAAGGTATATAGCACCACTGCTACTCTCAGCAAAAACAAGTTACATATTTAGAAATTATTCTCAACCAATGAGTTGCCCCTTCCACCCCATAAATCCCCAAAGGCCTAATGTATCTTATAGTCAAAGAATTGGGGATTTGAGTTCAGCCATGACATACGTCTTATTCTATGACCCTAGACTTCATCACTTCCGAAACATTTTAAGCTTTATAAGAACTAAATTTAGACAAACCAAGCTTTCCCTTTAATTGCTATTTGCTTCAGGTATTTACATAAACAAACAAAAACTAAACAAGGCTGCTCATCAACATGACTGTATATCGTTAACCAATGGCTAATTATATGTACACGACCATCATGGTTAATTACTGAAGTCTTCTAAGTTCTAAATCAGATTCCATACCTCAAATCTGAAGGGGAGTTTTGACACTGCACAGGGAACAAGAAAAGCCTTATTAATGTTACACTGAAGTCTTCAGGACAAATTTTAATTAATCCTATTTTTGATACAGTAACTTTAATAATGCTTAAAAAATCAGACCATGTACATGGAGAACTCCTTAACTCAGCATATATAAAAGCATCTATAAATGATAGCTTTTCCTCCAAAAAGCAAACCATCATTTAAGCAGTGACAACAATGATTACTCTTTGTGGTCACTGCAATGATACTCAAGAGATTCACATTTGGCCACTTAAAAAAATTCAGGCAGTTAACATTTAGTTCTTTTTCTTAATGTTAGACAGTTGAAATTTATTCTTTATTTATCCAAATTGATATAATGTCATAGACAAATGTGAGGCAGGCTATCTACCTAACCAATGGAATAATGATAATAGCTTACATTTATTGAGCACTGGGTACTATTCTAAGCACTTTACATATATTATATCTTATTTAGTCCTGACAACAACCCTATGCGGTAGGTACTATTCAATTTAACAGATGAGAAAACCAAGACACAGAGAGAGTCAGTGACCTGCGCAGGGTCTTAGAACTAATAAGCAGTGGAGACAGGATTCCCACTCAGGCAAACTGGCTCCAGAGCCTGAACTCTTCACCACTGTGCAACAATCAACCTCAGTGAAACACAAGAGTAATACCATATTCCAGAAAAGAGGGTATGTGCAAAGAGAAAAGAGGAAGAAACAGAAAGAAATCAGCCAATTCATTTCCAACATGTCCTCATTATAAAGTATCATGCTGAACCCCTCTAGCCCATTCCCCAGAAATGAACACATACAGCAACAAGCTATGCTTTATCCTTTATCACAGGCTAAATTCCTCTAAAATAACTTGCTTCACCTAAATTAAAGAATTTAAGTAATCAAGACTGACCAAAAGAGAAAAGGGGAATGGAGTCCTGAAAGAGCCAATTCCATTATAACAACTTCTTTAAATTGTGTTTTCATTCGTGCTGAAAGATGACCTAATTCACAACAGTCCAAGCATAGGGCTCTTCCTATAATGTTTGGCCCTCAGACTGCCCCACATAGCTGTGCTGCTCCCACCCTCCTTGCCCTCATTTCCCTAGACCCAGTGGGATATAAAAAAAGTAGAATGTGAAAAGGTAGGACCAGCCAGGATCAGAGAAGGAACACTCTGAGTAGCGCAGAAGGTTCCAGTGATACAAGTTTAATGTCTATGGAACCAGTCCCAGTAGCAATACAAATATTCTTTTTAAAGAAACATTTGTGTGTAGCTGATTCACTCTGTTATAAAGCAGAAACTAACACACCACTGTAAAGCAATCATACTCCAATAAAGATGTTAAAAAAAAAAAAGAAACATTTGTAAAATGTATCAGGTACTAGGCCATAAAGAAAAATCTCATAAATGACAAAAAGAAGAAATCAGACAAGCAGTACATTTTGACCACATGCAGTAACACTAGATTTTAACAACTCAAAGCTACCCACCTCCCAAATCCAAGCCACCTGAAAATCTAAATGTTTAGTAACTTAGATGAAGGAAAAATATATATAGACATTCAAAATAAATGTAAACTAGAAAAATTAAGGGTCATCGCAGAATCCCAAAGCAAACCAGGCAATGGATGCTTGTGTCATCTATCTTCCAACAGAAACCTCTGTCCTGCACAGGCCGTCCCTAACAGCAGGAGAGGGATCCCATAGAATCATAACCATAAATAATGAGGAATCGGTAAGTGGTTATATAATACCATGCAGGTCATTAGCACAACAACCCACCCATCCAATGTTAGTATTCATTTAATGGGGAGAGTAACTGATCTAATGATCACAGCTTGATAAGATTCCATAAGGTCAGATTCCACTGCTCTGGAAAAACTCTTAGAATTAATTTAATTTCCAGAATATGTTTCTCACCCAGGGAAATAATGTACTGACCAGCTAAATGGTCGATGCTCTTGGCAGTTGCATTTCTTACTGTATTGTCCTTCTCTTTCCTTTTCAGCATTAGTCATTTTCTCACACGTGCTTTTCTATCACCATCTCTCAACAGCCTCCTATCAATTTTCATCAGTAAGTTGGGGAAATGATTACTCTCACCTCCAAGGTGTTCATACCCAAATAATTTTAAAATTTACAAGTGCAAAAGGTAATGGAAAAATGGGCACAGAATTCAACAGTAAAGGGAGGATGCAAGTACAGATTAAGGGACAAAGATTCTCGTGTGTCTAAAGAACAGTCAACGTGTATTATACACATTTAGTTACACAAGCACACGTGTGCATGCGTGCACATGCACACACACATACACACACACACACACACACACACACACGTCCCCTCACCCTCATTATGATTTTAAGGGCTGGTTGTTTATTGATTATTTATTTGTTTATAACTGGCAGAAGCTCCTTCCTGCCTAATCAAGAGCTTTCATTGTTCCATCCCATCTAAAGTTTGGGGCGTACAGTCATGGATCCAATATCAGCCCATCTTCCCTTGGGGCCTGACTCAGTCAAGACTTTGCAAAGCAGAAAGTAGCAAAGGTACAAGAAATAAAACATGAGCCCAATGTCCTTTGGGTTTGGTGCTCTGGGACTCAAATCAAATGAAATTGTTGAAAATCATTGCAACCTGCAAATGTGCCAACCGAGGAAATAAAGAAGGCCCACAACATTAAATTGATTAGACACAATATCACAGGAAGAAAGCAGATTGGTTTAAAAAAAAACAATGTGGGCTGATAAGTTATTTACACATAAGCTGTTTAAATGTATATAGATAAATTTTCCATAAAATGGTCATGTTTGCATTGGAAGCTAAGCAGTAACATTGTTTGAGCTCCTGATGAACAATATTTATAGCTGGTTATTCCCATTCAAAGGAAATGGAAAAAATATTCTTCTAAATTAACAATGCTTTTCACCTGAAAATGCCCTACAATATTACACACTTCGCCCTTCTACATCCATTTCCCCTATTCTCACAAAAAATAAAGGTACCTGCAGAGATTGAGCATGTAAATGTGGTCTTTGATCCCTTCCACCTCATCCTTTAGAACTTTCCTTAAGGTGAACACATCCCCATCCAAGTATGCGATCAGTCCCTCACAAACGACCCTCCAAAACTTCAACAAAGTCAATGAAAATTGTACCTGCATATGCATATGAGAATATATTTACAGAAAATTAGTCTCACAGCACTGAGAAGAGCTTAGCACTAAGATATTAAGTTGACTTAGCCTTGAAGGACTAAAGTGTGGTATGTTAGCACATGTGGTAAAATGCCTAATAGCCTGTCCATGTGGTCTGTCTAAACCCGTGCCACCAACTTTACATCTAAACATAGATACAACAGGTAGCATTCCCTTTTTGTCATACCTATTTCAAAAATCCTAAAAAGAATCCTATTTTATTTGTGGCACTATGCTTCCATTACGAATTGCTTTTGACACTTGAGAAAAAAAATCACAGACATAGCCAACAATATTTCATTAAAACAAGAAGACCACTATAAATCCTTACAATGAATCAGATGAGAAAATTAGGCTTCATGTACTATGAACTGAACCCAAGTATACCATGTTGGTTACACAACATAGTTCCATGTTAATAAGCAAATAAGAAACTGACATGTGAGCTAAAATAAGTATTAAATACCTGACCATTCCAATTACTTTATTACTGTATTCAAAATAGGGGTTCCAAAAAAGTTTGTTGTGGATGATAGTGGTGGTAGTCGTGGTGTGTTTCCACTACAAGGTATTTGTATTTTATAGAAGCAGCTCATGTGATTTCAATGTGTGACCACAGCTGAAAACCACTGTTTTTAAAGTAATAACTTTTCAAATCCTTCTTTCATCTCCTTCACCTTTGAAATTCTCTTTCTCAGTTTATTTAAAGCTAACAGTGAAAATTTCTGGTTTTCAAGCAAAGGCAGGTCCCTGGCAACACCTACAGCAGTGAAAGCATTCCTTCTTTGCCTTGGCTATAAATATGTGAATGTAGAATTGGCTGCTTTTAGAACTCTTCGCAGTCTATTAGGAAGATCGAAAAACACTTTGCTGATTATTAGCATACACCTTTTTTTTTTTAGGGTCAAAACATGTCTCATAGAACTACTACACCAATAAAAAAAGTATCAAAAGAAGGAAACCAAGGTGTATTAATTAAACAACAAACCATAAAGCAGATAAGGCCACTACTGATATTTCAAGGTAAAAAAGAATGATGACAATGTTAACGAACATTTACTATTGCAAAGCATTGTGCTAAGCTCCTGACACACATTATCCCTTTTAATCCTCAGAAGACCTTATGAGTGGCCACTATTAATATCCCAGTTTTTCAGATGAAAAAGAAGAGGCCCAGACGGCTAAGTCGCTTACCCAACATCACCCACTACTAAGGACCGCAGCTAGAATCTGAACCCAGGTAGTCTTACTCCAGTGCCCTCACCAATAACAATAATGATGATGATGCTGGTGATGACTGTGATAAATAGTAGCAGCTAACAACCACCACCACCACTGGAGCAACGGGTAAATTGTCATGGCTGGTTATTTGTTTAAGAAAAGATGTAATCTGAAACTAAAGGAAAATTTGGTTGACTTTTCTGCCAAGTATTTACACGTTGTAAAACTTAAACAGCACAAAATTAGCCTTAAATGAGTGAACAATAGTAGGTGGGTAAATTAAAGTTTTAAATAATAATCATACATTAATGATTCCTCCCAGCTTGGACAATCAACATGTATTATTATTCTTTCATGGATCTCTCCAGTTATCCTTTCCCAAAAGCTGACAAACATGTACACTCCAGTTTATAAGCAAAACCCAAAGGTGACCACTAACGCAGAATAGCGGCCTCAGCGTCAAAATCACAGGATTCAGAGCTTTCACATTGTTTTGACACTATGTTCTAATCAGAATAAATAGGAAACACACACATGCACACACACATACCCATTTCTAATAAATATTTCTGTTTCCAACCTTTCATAATTCTCCCTCATGCTTTACCTTCTAATGCCAAGGTGGTCATTGAAACTTGTCAGGACAAGAAAAATAAAACATTTAAAAATTGATCAATGCCTAGGGGCTTCCCTGGTGGCGCAGTGATTAAGAATCTGCCTGCCAATGCAGCGGACACGGGTTCGAGCCCTGGCCCGGGAAGATCCCACATGCCGCGGAGCAACTAAGCCTGTGCGCCACAACTACTGAGTCTGAGCTCTAGAGCCCGCGAGCAACAACTACTGAGCCCACATGCCACAACTACTGAAGACTGCACACCTAGAGCCCGTGCTCCGCAACAAGAGAAGCCACGACAATGAGAAGCCCGTGCACCGCAACGAAGAGTAGCTCCCGCTCACCGCGACTAGAGAAAGCCCACGCACAGCAACGAAGACCCAACACAGCCAAAAATTCTTTATAAAATAAATAAATACATTTATTTTTTAAAATTGATCAATTCCTAATTATAGGTATGGATTACTTTCCTGCCACCAAACTTATCAACAGGATAGAAGCCACCATAGCTTCTGACTAACACAGTCAATCTCTCTACTATCAATTCATTACCTACGGGCTTTTTTGCAGAGGTGAGACACCAGGAGTATAGGGACCAGGGCCTTTTGAATATAAGGAATTCCTGAAGCATGCCGGGCTATACCAAAAAAAATAAATAAATAAGGGCTGCAAGAATTAATTATACAGTGTTCTGAAGTATCCCTGACAGTGGCTCCCTCTGAGGATTTTACCAGTAAAATTATTAAAAAGAGCAGGTTGACTTTTTTTTATTTCAGGAAAAGGAATTAAAATAATAACTAGCCACCACCTATTTCCACTATAATTTCATAAAACAAAAGGACCTTTAGGATAGTAAAAGAAGAGGAAGGGCAAACCTAGAAATCCTTACTTAAAAAGGAGGGTGGCAATCCTCCACACATAGGTACACACGCGTGCATGCCTGCACACATGCGAGCACATACACACACGGAGATGTGTTTTCTCTCGATCTTGCTTCCCTTCTACTTCTTTTTCACTTTGCCCAGTAACAACTTTTCCACTAGTCTGTATCTGGGAATCTCTGAGCCACATCACTCCTTTGTTCCAACATTTCTAGCATGGATAACAGACGTCCAGCTGTAATGACAGTACTAATTTCCATTGTATTTAGACGACTGTAAAAGCTGAGAAGATCATCATATACCCTGCATTAGTATAGAAGTACCTCACTCTATGGCAGCCATGGAGCCCTTAGAAATCCTGTAACATAAAAATCCTTATAAAACTTTATACATAACTCCATTCAAGGATTTGCCACATTACATTGGGACCTTTTTTTTTTTAACCGATGAATCATGTGTCTTGTTCTTCTTTTAATACCCAACCCCTAAAAGAAGTTTCTAGAATATGGCAGGCACATAATAAATGCAGGTTGAGTCAATAAATTCTACATATTGAATCTTATTTCTGCATATTTTTAACTGTAAATTAGAACTTTATTCCTCTAGAAATAAAATTATACTGAAGAATAGAGGAAAAGGTTTAATATAACATATTTAATAGAATAAATTATTTCCTAATATTTTAATAATACCAAGTCATGAAATGCAAATTTTAAAACTAAGATGGACTAAGTATAAGTCAGACAGAGAAAGATAGATATTGTAGGATACTGCTTATATGTGAAATCTAAAAAAGTCAAACTCTTAGAAACAGAGACTAGAATGGTGGTTACCAGGGGTGGAAGGGTACAGGAAATGGAGAGATGTTGGTCAAAGAGTATTAACTTCTAGTTATAAGATGAAAAGGTTTGGGAGATCTGATGAAAGCATGGTGATTATAGTTAATAGGGCTATATTATATACTTGAAAGTTGCTAAAAGAGTAGATCTCAGATGTTCTCACCACAAAAAAGAAATCATAATTATGTGACCAGATGGAGGTGTTACCTAACAGCACGGTGGTAATCATTTGGCAATATATGAGTGTATCAAATCAACATACTGTATACCTTAAACTTACACAATGTTATATGCCAATTATATCTCAAAAAAAACTAGAAATAAATAAAATTTTAAAATAGGATGGTTTTTAATGATACATTTATGAAAGTTAAAAAAAAAGAAGTCCAGCTGACTTGACAAAAACCTAACTAAAAAATGCATGATTCCTTAGTTCTTTGAACTATCTACCCCTATTAATATCCAAAAAGATAATGTCTTACTTTCTAACACTTTCTAAAGAAAAAATCTGGCTGACTTTTAAAAACAAACAGAGTGGTTTATATTCACGGATGAGAGAAAAATGCAACAGAAAAAAATATTCAAAATGAAGGTGAATGCACAAAACTAATGAAGTAGTATTACTTGGAATGCCCTTCATAGCAAAAATATACTAATAATTTTGTCAAGTATATCATTAATAAATGAAAAGTGGGAGATCTGGTGCAAAGAGCATAGGCTTCGCGTTCATTCACCAAATATTCACTGAACACTCACTGAGGTCTAAGCACTGCAGGGATATCACAACGAAGAAAAGAGACAAAAACCCCTTCTCTTCACAGAGCTTTACATTCCAGCAGCAATAGATAAATAGCTGCAACTAAAAATAATAAATATATTGTATGGTATATGCTCTGGGGGAAAATATACAGGGCAAGGGGGATGAGGCATGTTGGGTTGGAGGGTATGATTTTAAGTGGAATATTAACCTGAAAGATGGCATTTGAGCAAATACTTGAAGGAGATGAGGTAGTCAGCCAAGAGGATATCTGTGGGGAAAGTGCCTGAGCAGAGGGATAGTAAACACAAAGGTACCCTGGCAGCAGGGAGTGTGCAGGTCAATCTGAGGATCAGCAAAGAAGCGAACATGGCTGGAGCCTGAGCGGAAAGTAGGGAGATGGGTCAGAAGAGTAAGGGACGAGGAGTGTAGGAGATCATGTTGGGCCTTGGGAAACACTGTAAGGACTTTGTCCTTGACTCCAGTTCAGAAATGGAATCACACCTTTATGGTTTACTAGGAGATACTGGACAAACCACTTACTTCTCTGAGCATTAGTTTCCTTATCTGTAAAACTGAGAAAATGTACTGCACAGGGTTGAGTGAGAAGTAAATGAATAAGTGTTTTGTAGGCTGTAGAGTGCTTTCCAAAAGTACTTTCAAAAAGTTATCCTTTATTTGACAAACATCTATCAAATATCTACAACATACAGTATGGAATCAATTCTCTATTTTATAACTCCTATTAAAACTATTTTCTGTATAGAAAGACTTACATTTACTTTTTTGGCACATCTTCAAAATTACTTTAAAAGCATTTACAAAATAAATTCTGAAATAAAGTTTTTGAAATATTAATTTTTGAAATTTTATCGAATAATACCAAAGTTCAATTAAACAAAGGCCATCTATTTAAAACCCTCAGATAGGGACTTCCCTGGTGGTGCAGTGGTTAAGAATCCGCCTGCCAATGCAGGGGACACGGGTTCAATCCCTGATCCGGGAAGATCCCACACGCCGAGGAGCAACTAAGTCCATGTGCCACGACTACTGAGCCTGCACTCTAGAGCCCGCGAGCCACAACTACTGAGCCCACGCACCACAACTACTGAAGCCCGTGCGCCTAGAGCTTGTGCTCCGCAACAAGAGAAGCCACCGCAATGAGAAGGCTGCACACTGCAGCAAAGAGCAGCCCCCGCTCACCGCAACTAGAGAAAGCCCGCGCAGAGCAACAGAGACACAACGCAGCCAAAAATAAATTTAAAAAAAAATAAAGTTCTTAAAAATGCTGTGAATTCAGAACACAATGATAAAAAAATTTATTAAAAAAAAACCCCTCAGATAACCACAATTTGTCTTCTCTCCCACATTTGGCTTTTAAGATAAGGAGTAAATCATAAAATCATAATCTGATTAAAAAGTAATTAATAGAAAAAACTTCTGGGATGTGCCCAAGAGTCAGCACTGTTAAAGCCCAATTTTCAGCCAGGTTCAAAAGTATAAGCAACAAAAATCTTCAAAAAGACTACTTTCACTTGTGCCATGATTATAAGGTAAGAAATAAATTAATGGGATTATAGATTTTTCAGCAAGCACTTATCCTTCAGTGGACCCTCCCCCACCAAAAAAAAGAAAAAACTGCAATTAAAGAACACATTATTTTCAAGTATTCAGCTAATTGACCCGCCCCCACGCAAACCCCTTCACAAGGGATTACTTCTGCAAGGGATAAAAATGGCCTATCTACTTTCCATTTGTTTTGAGGATTAACATCAGGGGGAATCAGTTCAGAATGAGATGAACCTCAGCTATTTTAACAGTATGATATGAGGTTTAAAAACAAGTTAGATATATATCACATTAATATCAATTAAGCCCATGTCTGCTATTTCACAACTTATAGCTGACACCAAAGGTATCATTAAACTTTTTTTAAAAAAAGATTTAAAGCACAGAAAAGAGTCAATGCAATGTTGCAATGCCAGCTTAGAGATGCTATTTCTGAACCTCAGCTGAGAGTTTTAAACATGAGACCTTAAGCTCCCGAGAGTGACAGAGGACTGCGTGAGTACAGTGGAATGGCCTCTAATCCCAAGAGTAATAAAGAGTGTATATGTACAATTAAAGTCATAATCTGGGCAATAAAATCCAGTGATGGCATGTAGTACACCGCACTAATTATGGAATGTGCCTATGATTCATACAAACTAACAGAAATTAAATATAAATGTAAAGCCCATATATAAGGTTTGAGGAAATCCAAAATTCGGATTTGAAATACCATACTAAGAAAAATGAAATCCATTTTGAAACCTTATTTCTTATTATGTATAAAAACAGTACTGTCAAGTATAAAACAACAGAGAGACAGGAACTTACATGTACGTACCCATGTATTATGTACATACGTATGCATAATAATGAGTGCATGACTCCAAAATGGAAACTTAGAGAAAAGTAGTACCGAAATTTTGTAAAAGACAAAGAATGTATCTGGAAAGCTTAACACCTCCAGAGCAGAGAAGCATTTTAAAACACTAAATAGTAAGATATGATAGGAGTTAGAACCAGAATATTTATGACATAAGTCCCTTCTTTGCTATTGACTTCCTGGCTACAAATATCTGTCACCAAAGGTAGGAAGAGTCATTGAAACCTGAAGATAAGCACGCTAATGAGGCAATTCTGAGCACAGGCCTCTTTACTGAATCTAGATGTAATTCAGCATTCTACACCCAATGTGGTACCCCAGGGCTTAGCTAAACATGCCACTGGGTAGTACAAACATTTTCTCTTCAGTTATGCTAAAAATGACTTTTAGGAAACATATTCTACAACTGTATCTTCCACTTACGGAGCCAGACCAAATATGCAAAATAAGATCTGGCGTTAATAAGAGTAATAAAATTAACACTAAGCAGGGCACCTAAGTCTACTATCTCAAAAGTTTGTCAGTTGTAATTCTGGAGGAACATCACAGAAATGTTTACAATGCCAAATTAAGTTGATTTCTTTCAGCACAATTTCTTTCACAATTAAAAATTGGAAACTTGAAAAAAATATAAACTCATTCTCCATTCTTCCAAATGGCTGAGATTATTCTTCAGGTCCCACACTTTGAAGTGAGGGGCCTGGGTTCTAACCAGGCTCCACGGTGTACCAGCTTGGCAATTTGGGGAGTAGGATGGGGCCTAGGTTCTAACCAGGCTCCACGGTGTACCAGCTTGGCAATTTGGGGAGTAGGATGGCAGTTAAGACAATGGGCTACAAAATCAGACTGCCAGGATGCTGGATTCCAAGCCTGGCTTTGCCACTTCCTAGGTGGAAAACCAGAGGTGAGACTGAGTGCATTCGTTTCCTCAGGTAAATGAGGGCATAAGAGTAGTACCTACCTCATATGATTGACTTAAGGATTAAGTGATTGAATAAAAATAAAAACACATAGAACAATGTCTGGAACACTTTAGGTGCTTAATAAACTTTAGCTGCTACATTGTTGTTGTTAAAAAGCACTGCTGGGCTTCCCTGATGGCGCAGTGGTTGAGAGTCCACCTGCCGATGCAGGGGACGCGGGTTCGTGCCCCGGTACGGGAGGATTCCACATGCCGCGAAGCGGCTGGGCCCGTGAGCCATGGCCGCTGAGCCTGCGCGTCCGGAGCCTGTGCTCCGCAACGGAAGAGGCCACAACAGTGAGAGGCCCGCGTACCGCAAAAAAAGCACTGCTGAGACTATCCTTTGCAAAATGAATCTAAGAAGAGTAGCTCTGTCACAGTGACAGCTCAAACATTTCATAATACATAAAATGTTTCACACAATGCCTGGCACATGGAAAATGTTCCATATATGTCAGCTTTCTAAAAAATACCTAACAAATGAACAACATAAATTGATGACACACATAGGGTTTCTTTCCTCCCTTTTTGTGTGTGTGTGTCCAATTGTGTAAGCCATGTTTGAAGAAAATAATATTGAGCTTTTGACCTACTAATATCCAGTGAGAT
Source organism: Grampus griseus (assembly GCF_964374135.1). NCBI lineage: Eukaryota > Metazoa > Chordata > Mammalia > Artiodactyla > Delphinidae > Grampus > Grampus griseus. The sequence continues at coordinate 37,998,806 of NC_139018.1, read as the reverse complement.
TACTTCGAAATAAAATTGTAATTTGATTAGAGGAAAGGTGAAGATGCTGAATCAATTCAATACGTGAAATGATTCCGCCGTCAGGACATGCATCAGCAATGTGTCAAAATCCTGAAGAGTGAAGAGAGTCAGCATTTGGATGAATGAATGATGGCCTAACAGAGCACTGGGAACAGAAAAGCAAGAATTTATGAGAAGTACAACAAACTGGAGGAGCACTGCCAAGACCAGGACCCACCAGGTTCTCACACATTCTCAAAGATCCCTTCAGATACAATCAGGTTTATGCAAAGTTTGCAAAGGAAAGAAAAATAAACAGTGTTTCACAGCTTTGTCCTTCAAGCCTAAATTTTAAAATAATATTAGTATTCACAGATGTTAATACTTATAAATTTTAGCTAAAAGTAATAACAGTAATTTACACTTAAAGCGTTCTTTACAATAACATATTTATAACAAACATTACTGACCTCCCACTAAAATAACATCAAGTACTGAACCACTTCAAAGTATTTTGTAAACCTTTTTTCTTTTCCACACACTCTGTTATTTAAAGATCTAAGGTGTTAGTTAAAATTCTGCAAACTTTTTATAGCCTCCTACAAGGCTTCAGGCTAAGTCTGGAAGGAATATGATAGGTAGTTTCAGGCTTCCCAGAACAAGTATTCACTTAGAATCTACTATGTTTAACTTAATAATCAATCATTCATTCATTCATTCCACAAATATTTACAGAACACTTTTTACATGCCAGGCACTAGTTTAGGCCTTAAGTACACATTTCTGAGCAAGATCAAACAAGATTCTAGCCTTCATGAAGCTTACAGACCGAAAAGGAAGAAAACCTAATTAAACGGTCATATACATAAATATAAAACAGGCTGCACTATGAAGAAAAGGTACAAGATACTATAAGAGCATATACTGCAGAGAATAAAAAAAGAAGTGGTGCTTGTCCTCAAAAAAATTCAGTCTGGTGGGAAGCAAGATTAACATATATAAATAAGAGCAAAAAATATAAGAAAAATGCAATGAAGTACCTAAATGTCATGGACTAAAAGACAGGAAAGTAAAAGCATTTAGCGAGGACCTAAAATATTCCAGCCAGGGTACTTCCACGTACTCTCTCATTGAGGCCTTGCAAAAATCCTGAAAGGTAGGCATTAATATTCCCATTTTACAGGTAAGAAAACTGAGGCTGCAAGATATTCAGTTTTATTAGTATGGGCCAATAACCGTGGTGTAGAAGCAGTTTCATTATACAGAACCGGAAGATATGATAACTTTACATCAAAATGGAATCCTTCTTTGACATTAATTTGGACAGATATATGTGGCAACAGGAATGTGGAGACCAGAACAATGAATCTGTCCTCCTCATCCTCTACTTCCCTTTTTACAGCCCACCTCCAACCCTCCAAGGCACATGGTATTTTCACAATCACACCCTGCGCTCATGACCTTTCCACACTTACAAATATCTGCCTTGTCCTCTGAAAATATGGTTGATTACCCTGAATGCTAAAGAGCTAATGGGTTTACCCCCACAAAGAAACATATTTATACTATTGCAAAGACTTCATAAACAATAACAAAATGGCTTCATCCAATGGTCTAATTTGAATAATGGAAATTTCAAACAAAATGGGCAAGTTACTTGGAGCCCCTCCAGCGACATCTGTATTACTTTCACGTCATCGTAAGGCAAGCCTTATCAACAGATCTTGGACAGGAATAAAAGAACACATCTTGATAAAAAGAGAAAATATCTTTCTTTTCTTCCAGTTTTATTGAGATATAATTGACATACAGCACTTTACATGTCTAAGGTGTACAGCATAATGATTTGACTTACACACATCATGAAGTGATCATCATAATAAGTTTAGTGAACATCCATCATCTAATATAGATACAAAGTTAAAGAAATAGAAAAAAAATTTATTTTCTTGTGATGAGAACTCTTAGGATTTACTCTCTTAACAACTATCACATATAACACACAGCAGGGCTAATTATATTTATCATGTTGTACATGACATCCCTAGTACTTATTTACCTTATAACTGGAAGTTTGTACCTTTCGGCTGCCTTTACCCAATTCCCCTTCCCTCACCCTCACTCACCTCAGCCTTAAAAAGATGAAATATATATTCTGAAGTTTAAAAAATTTACATTGGGGCTTCCCTGGTGGCGCAGTGGTTGAGAGTCCGCCTGCCGATGCAGGGGACACGGGTTCGTGCCCCGGTGCGGGAAGATCCCACGTGCCGCGGAGCGGCTGGGCCCGTGAGCCATGGCTGCGGAGCCTGCGCATCCGGAGCCTGTGCTCCGCAACGGAGAGGCCGCAACCGTGAGAGACCCGCGTACCGCAAAAAAAAAAAAAAAAAAAATTTTACATTGTTCGTTCATACCATTAGTGCACACTGAGTTCACAAAGTTAACCAAGCAATAGCTTCTGAGCCATTGCCCTTCCCTGAAGTCCAAAGTCTTGAGAGTTACCGAGCACTGCATGCAAACGACAACGTCTCTTTGAAAGGGTAAAGTGCAGCAAGCTCAGCAGAGCTTGAATGACATTGAATGACCTTCATCCAGAGCTCGGAAATTCTCATACTACCTAAATTGGAAAAAAAAATTTTTTTGCACCAGATTCTGTGGGAATAGAAAGCACATGCTAAAATGTGTATGTTTCCAACTTCCAATAAAACCAGATGCTTTAACTATATAGATTGTTCATGGATCCAGATGGGCCAGGAGAACCTCATTCACACAACTCTCATTAGAGTATTTTTCAAAATCCATCCTCTGTTGAAAATACCATGATCTCCTACAGACAATCTGCCCTTTTAGGATCTGCAACACTATCAACAATGTCAAAATATATTAGTTCACGAATGAATAAATCAAAATAAACAAGAGCCACCAAGGACAGATCAGGTATGAAAAAAAAGAAACACATTTTCAAGAGCCATTTCCTGTCTCACAATAAATAGTTCTTTCGGAAAACCTTGAATGAGTCACCCTTTCCCAGCCATATCATGTATACATAATAATAGTAAGAACTTAGTAAGCACTTACTCTGAGACAGTCACCATTCTAAGCAGTTTGCATGTATTAACTCATGTAATCCTTTCTACAATATTGTGCAGGAGGCATTATTATCCTTATTTTACATACAGGAAATTTTGAGTCCCAGAGAGATTTAGTAACTTGCTCTCGGTCACACAGCTGGAAAGGAGCCCTGCTGAGCCTCAGACTCGGGCAATCTGGCACCTGTACACTGTATCACCTCTGCTAGAGAGTAACATGAGTTGGCTTATCAATAACCACTTTTGCTGTTTCATCTCATACCTACAACATACACTAGAGGGACTATCTGAAAAGGTTAATCCTCTTAATAGATTCTTTAATATAGACTGAGGCAGGCATGAGCTCAGTGATCTATCTCCACTTTGACCAAACAAAATGCAAGTACCAGGGGTTATACAGATTCTCTAGCTGGCTTGTTATTTCTGTTAATATTTAAAGGACCTCTTTATGTTGGTGTTAAGTCTTTCAAATGATGATTACAAGTCTTCTCTGGCCTTCCAACATTCTCCTTTGCACCTAAGCTGCCTTACCTTAAAGAGTTCAACATTCTTTCTGTTTGGCTTTAATTTACTTTTCAGGGAAATGTAATGACACAGAGGTTTAGCTGTTGCATTTTGTTCTGGAACACTTGACATTTGTTGATCCTTCATATGTTTTGATAAGATGAGTCAAACTGAGTGTTCAACCCTTTGTTATCACTGGCAGGGCCTAAGGTCAAGAAGACATCCAGCAGGTAGATGGCAATGCGACTTAAGGGAAGCACGAATAGGACAAGGAATAAACAAAGGAAAGGTAAGAAGACATTTTAGGCAAGAAGAACATGGAGGTTAAGAGTGAGCACACTGGGGCTTCCCTGGTGGCACAGTGGTTAAGAATCCGCCTGCCAATGCAGGGGACACGGGTTCGAGCCCTGGTCCAGGAAGATCCCACATGCCTCAGAGCAACTAAGCCCGTGCACCACAACTACTGAGCCTGAGCTCTAGAGCCCGTGAGCCACAGCTACTGAGCCCACATGCCACAACTTCTGAAGCCCGCGTGCCTAGAGCCCGTGCTCTGCAACAAGAGAAGCCACTGCAATGAAAAGCCCGCGCACCGCAAGGAAGAGTAGCCCCCACTCGCTGCAACTAGAGAAAGCCAGCGTGCAGCAGCAAAGACCCAACACAGCCAAAATAAATAAATAAATATTTTTTTTTAAAAAGAAAAGAGTGAGCACATTACATGGGAAATATGAGAAGATATGCAAAACTGACTGGATAGAGGGGATAGTTGAGTGGGAAGAGTAGGAAATCAGAGTGAAGAATTAGAACAGACCTGGCCTCAAAGGATAATAATCTACATGATAATCTGGGTTTCATGCAGCTGACAACAGAGATCTGTTGGGCAGGAGCAAACACGATAAGTGTTTTAGAGAGGTTTGGACAGAGGCAATTAAATTAGCTAAAACTCTGTCACCAAAACCAAGCATGAAGAGTTATGACAGCCTACACTACACTGATGGCAATGGAGGAATGGAAGAAAAGGAAGTCTGAGATACGTTTAAAAGACAGGAACAAAGGGATTTTTTTTTTTTTTGGTCATACTAGATATAATGAAAAGGAAAGACAGTCAAAGATTACTAATGTTTCCAGGTTGAGAGAATGATGATACTGCTGATAAAAATGGAATCATCAGAGAGGGTTTATAAAGGAAGCTCATGTATTTCAGTGTTGGGGACAATGGAGTGTGAGGTTAACTCCAGGGCATGCAAGGGAAGAGAAATTCATGACAGCATTGGAAACATGGGGCTAAACTAGAGAATAGAGATTCCAGAATTTTCCCATAAAGGTGAAAGTCAGAGAAACAGATAAGCTCAATGACAAAGCAAATGGAGAACTAAGAACAGAAGGTTAAAAATAGAACCATAAAGTGGCTAGAAACAAGATAAAGAAAACTCAACAACGAGGCAGAAAGCTCAGTGTGGCATGGGACAGAGGATCAAGAAGATGAAGTGTCAACCAAAAACAGTAAGTAGAGCTTCTAATCCACATCCAATGCTAACAGTGTATGACAGACATACAAGTGGAAAAAACTTCCTCTGTAGTCTTAAAGAAATTCTCCTGATGCTAATGAAACAAACAAAACAAGTTCCCAAAGAGGTCTGAGAGATACCCAATGAAATCAAAGACTTGGGAGACTGGGACAGGGCTAGTTGTAATTTGGCTTTGATGTGGTTTTTATCAAATTAAGAGAAGAAACAAGAGGGAAACGAGACAAGATGAAAGAGGAAAAAAATCAAGTCCATTCAAGCTCTTGGACACTCAGGAGTTTTAACCTACATGCTTTTGATTTCAATATTAAATTTTAATTAGTAATGTCAAAAAAATTGCACGAAAAAAGCCAAGGTGAAGAGAGAAGAGCAAAAGGTAAAGGTAAGGACCTTGGATTTAATTCCAGATGCAGTGAAAATCCATGGTAATGTTAAAGCCTGAGGGAGAGACATAGCATACGATTTCTACTTTTAAAAAGATTACTGTGGTCACTATGAGCTGAATGAATGGAAAAGGGGCAAGAGAAGAAGTAGGAAAACCAATTAGACCACTGGTATATAAAAGGCTACCACTATGAGTCGCTATAATGACTGGAGACAAAGCGGACAAATTAGAGATATATATTGGACATGGCATCAAAAGTACTTGCTGATAGTAACCGTTCTGGGGGGAGGGTATGAAGGTGACTTGAAAGTGAGAAACAGAGAGGAATCAAAGATGACTATTGGTTGTCTGCTTGGAATAGCTGGGTGAACAGAGGAGTCGTTAGTAAAAAAGAAATAGTTTAGTGGGGGAAATCAAGTGTTCCACTGAGACTGCGTTATGTTAGAGATGTTTAGGAGACACATACCTGAAGATGTCCAGTCAGTAACTGTATATACAAGACCAAAGTTTGAAGTAAAGTCAGAGCTGGAGATAGAAATGTGGAAGCCAACAGTACATAAATGGTCTTAAAGCCAATGGCATAGATGATATCACCTATGGTTAGAGTGCAGAAAGTGAAGTACAAGGAGCCCTGAAAAATATAACACATACAAGTGGAGTAGAGAAGGAAGAACCAGCAAAGAAAATGAGAAAAAACAGAGAGAGGTAGGAAGAAAATGTGAGGAGTGTCACAGAAGCCAAAGAAGAGTATGTTTTCCCAAGGAGAATGTGGACAAGTATCAGGTGTTGCGGATAGACATGTGTTCATCAGGATTTGGAGGTGGCCTTGACAAGAAATTTCAATAAAGCAACAATAAAGGCAGAACCACACAACAGCAAGAATTTATGGAATCCTACCCTATGGCCCCACTGTAAACATAATTGTTTTTTCTTCTGTTTTCAGCTTCTATTCCTGCCTTCAACTGCTCTGTGCCAAGTTCAAACTTAGGGGTTCTGATTGGTACAACACGTCACTCTCATCTGTTGGGTAGAGACTTTGGGTAGGATTACTGCCTGGGTCAAAGGCCTGCCTATCCATTGGATGGTCTTGGGTCAGGTGGCCACTGATTCAGTCATCTGAGACCAGACCACAAGGTTCTACACGACATCCTTTAGAAGAGGGTCTGTGGATATAATGGGTATTCTAAGTCTTGGCCTGTCTCTAATATACTTTACTCAAATTTAAAACAAAGATCAATGAATATTTCTACTGATGAAGGTCTAAGAAAGTTTATATATTATAAGCAGTTTACTTTTTCTTAACTTGGGATAAGCATCCAGGTGTTCAAGATATCATTGTTTTTAGATCTTATCGTAAGTTTATAAAAACGATTTACATTCTTTTACCTTGGATAATACATTGAAGACAGTGATCATTTTAAGTGGAAAAACTACGACAGCAAAGAAAAACTACTTATGAATATGGAGTGAAATTATCTAATACTTTTTTAATCATTAAAGAAAAAATATGTACACGTGTTTTTAAAACTTTTACGATAAAATGTTATAAAGTGCAAGAAAAAGTTTTTAATAGCATGCATTCATTCCTTATTTTTAAAAGGAAAAATAAAAAGTTTCCAACCAAAAACATTTGGGCCCTATAATTTCATCCCACAGGAAAGCTAAGCTAAAATGAAGGAAAAAAAGAAAAAAAAAATCTAAAGAGAAGTTTACAGTGGAAACTCTGACAAATGCTTAACTATAGTGTCATGAACAGCACTGCTATCATGTACTTATGTCTGTCTATATAGCCAGACACAGATGCATACATCCTTCATTTCAATTAGTGGTCAAAAAAATAGAGGATCATGATACTTGCAGCTTACACTTCTCACTGATGAACCTAAACAAAAACTTAAAACCATAAACACAAGCTGGAGCCAGAACACTCTTCAAACAATGCCTTTGCATTTGAAAGTAGAGCTGACATTAATTTACATTTGTATAGTACTCAAAAGATTTTCAAGGCATCCTTAAAATATATTACTTCATTTAGTGATCCTAACAAATCTGTGAGTTAGACTGGCTAGGTTTGATACTAATTTTGCAATTGAGGAACCTGAGTTGCACCAAAGATGCACAATTTGCTCAAAATTATACACATAGGAGGTAACAGGGACCATATTCAAATCTATGTCTTGTAGGCTTCAAGAGGTCCACTTCTCCCTATACCAAAGTTTACATTAATATAGCCTTTAATTAAAGGGTTTCAAATCCCTGCTGGAATTGGTTCAAATATCACATAAAATACTGTGACTTCTAAAACAGACTCAACTATTCACCCAAGTAATAATATTAACCAGGCTTTGATTATCAGTTCTGAGGCATTAGATGCCCTCCTATACTGGTATATTACCAGAAAGCCAATTTTGACAGTTCATTCATTATGCTATTATTTTTCCTAATGAACTCATTATAAGACTGCTGGTGGGCACTGTGTTTCCATCCTTTCTTAGAAGTTCCACTGATTTCAAACCCATTAACAATCAGTAGTCATAATCTATAAATTACTCATTCATGACATTCAGGCATAAGATCATATCAATGTATTTAACACAAACTTAACTAAGAGACCAATAATAGCTGAAAATTAAAGAATGAAGTGAATCATTTAGAATATAAAGTATTAGAGGGTCTGTTTTGTGACTTATACATACACCAAAAAAAAAAAAAATCAAATAGATCTCTACTTTTTAAAATGCTTATTTACAAGTATCAAATCATTTTTTTAATTTTAATAGGACATTTTATTTAACCCAATATATCTAAATATTATCATTCACCATGTAATCAATATAAAAATATTAATGAGATATTTTGCATTCTTTTTTCATATTAAGTCTTCAAAATCCAGTGTGCATTTTATACTTCCCAGCACATCTCAATTTGTATTAGCCTCATTTCAAGTGCTCAATAGTATCATGCATGCAGTGGCTACCATAATAGACAGAGCATATCTAAAGGAATCAAGGAAGGCTCCAGGCAAAATTAGCAGGTGCCAGAACTTTGTCCTTAATGCTCCTCTTCTTCTCCCTTTCTCTACTGAGACACCTTCCTGCTTCCCCTTTCAGGACCCCAGTGTTTTGCTATTCACACTATGGCTCTAGGAAAATAAGAGAGCACAGGGCATGGAAATACATTATGATTCAAACAGCCCTAGATTTGCAACCTGAAATGCCATTTTACCAGTATCAAATCTTCTCCCTACTTCTCATTTAATTTAATGGCTGTTCTCAGGAGTATCCTTTATGAAGTCCACAATATCTACTAAATATGTATGGATCGTAGCCATGATCCAGCATCTGCATCATTTCCTAAGAAACAAAAAATCTCATTTAGAAATTAAGACAGCATATAAAACTACTAGTACTTCACATCTGCCTCAGCCAAACTCGATACACCACCTAAAAGCAAATATGCAATGCAATAATATTAAATAATATGAATAACTACTATTTACTGAGCACTTGATACATTCCAGGAATTGTCAATCTGCTTTAACAATAACAAAAAATAATAGCAGCTAACATTTACTGAGCCTTTAAAGAGAGTCAAGCAATGTTCTCTGTGGTTTACAGAAATGACCTCCTTATACCACACTTTACAAACGGAGAAACTAAGATCCCCAGAGACTAAACATTTTGCCCAAGGTCACACTGGCAGTCAGGGAGAAACCCATCACCAGAGCCTCTGTTCCTTCTTCATCGTGTGCAGGTGAAATGGGCTAATTTAAGTAAAGTGCTCAGAGCAATGTCTGGCACATGATAAACACTCCATAAATGCTAATAATTGTTACCAATATTACTCAATCTTCATAACAATCAAGTAAAATAAAAACAGTAGAAGAAAAGAATATGGAAACTGGGAAGAGAGAAGGAAATAGATCCATAGATAACACCTCCAGAAGAAACAAGTCAAAGCTTTCAGAAAGAATGGCCAAGTTCAATGATGACTGTCCAAAGGTTTATCTCTTTGTAATAAAATGTGTTTTTCTTTCATTTTACTGATTTATTTATGTAAAAAAAAAAAGAATGCAGTGATAGAAAAAGGAAATGGAAAGGGGAGAAGAAGGAATAAGGAAAATGAGGGAAAGAGAAGTTAGGTACATTGTCTGTAAAAATTAACTGCCAAATAAATGCAAATCCTCATTTTAAGGCAGGCGCTTTCAAAGAAAGTATAGAATAGCTATAAGGTTAAGTCTCTAATCTATCCACTACTGGATCCTACAGAAAAAGTACCTAATTAATGTGTATAATAGAGTTAAAAGCCCAAAAATCTACATGAGAGAAACAATGAATTCCAACTGGTACTGCTCTTAAGCAAAACATGGGCAAATGAATCAATCTGATTTAGCTTTGAGATCCTTCCAATACTCACTTGAGGCTGCTTTCCCGCCTCAAATGTGGAAATTATAACCAAAAAAAAAGACATAGCTCAATTTCATTTAATACGTGGTTCATTTAATACTTGGTCATCTGTTGAAACAATAATAAGGAAACCAAAGAAGGGAAAATCAAATAAAGATTTTTATGATGTGGACACCTACCCTGTATAATTGAACACTGAGACTACTGTTTTCAACTGCTAAACATCAAATGACAACTTCTGGTCTTCAGCAACCTAATATCCAACATCCAACCCTTTTTTAAAAAAAAAAAAAAAGTATAAGGAAATTGAAGCCCAGAGCGGTTAAGTCTCACAAAAAAGCCAAACAGTCCAGTGGAAAGCAAGTGCATACTGGAATAAGACATACTTGGAGTAGAATCCTGGTTCCCTCACTGACTAACTATCCAACGGGAGAATTATACCACTCTCCCAGCAAGCTGTGATGAGAAATAAAGAAAACAGAATGTACAACATTTAGTAAGTAATAGGCACTCATAAGTGGTAGCTATTGGTTTTAATGTTACTCCAATCTCCTTGCAGGTGGCTCAGAAGATGACAGTTATCATTGTTATCATTATGAATACAACCTTCTAGGGGGAGAGGACTGTATCTGCCTTAGACAGTTGGTATTGTACAGGGCCTGGCATAGAGTAGCCATTAAATACTGGAGGCAGGGAGAAAAGAAAGAAAGATTACACAAATAATGAACAGAAGAATTGATATTCAATACAGTTTTTCAAAATTCCTTCTAGAAGGCACTTATACCATATGTACAGTAACAATATGTACCATTTCATTGTTTTTTTCAAAATCAACTTAGGGAATTGCAGCACCATGTATTTTTAAATGAAGTAGAACAGAAACAATATAATAAACAAGTGCATCTAACATAGTAAGTATAAGTTCTACTTCATTTAACTTTTATATTGGTTACTGTACACTGTTGCATTAATTGGGGGGGATGTGCATATACTGCGGTCAAACTGTAAAATGAATTCTTTACTGCAGGTAGCACAAAACCAGAAAAACACCATCTTAGATTTTCTAGGATAGGTCCACTTTTATGTGATCTTGTATTTTTCAGTAAAGGTGAAATGAAGTATATTAACTAAATAGGATCTGAGTTTTATACATATGTGTATCAAAAATCATGAAGAAAAATTAAATCTTTGCCAGACCCTAAGCTCCAACTATTGGTTTTGAAAATACAAACATGGTACCTACATGAAAGCTAGAACTTGAAACATACATCCAAAACTACACCAAGGAAGTCACCCTACAAAACTCAGCTGACACTAAAATCATATTGGCTTAGCAGTTCTAAACCACAGTAACTTTTCTGTCCCATCCAAAACACAAAAAGTACTTTACTATAAACTCAAGATAATCTCTGAGCATTATTATTCTTTTGTGAGATACCACAAAATCATCATATGAGATGCCTGAGATTCTCTATAGCGAGGCTAAAGTATCAAAGCAAATTGTACTGTGGGCAAAGCTCTCTACTGAGCTTTCTAAAAAGAAAACTCAGGGAACTTCCCTGGTGGTCCAGTGGTTAAGACTCTGTGCTTCCAATGCAGGGTGTTTGGGTTCGATCCCTGGTTGGGGAACTAGGATCCCACATGCCGTGTGGTGTGGCCAAAAAGAAAAAAAAAAGAAAAGAAAATTCAGAGTCTAAATCTATATATCACAAAAGCCAGAGTTTTGTTGTAACTTGTGCCATATGATACCTAACTAGGCAAAAAAAAAAATGCATTAAATGCTTAAATATTAAATGCTTAATATTTATCCTCTATTAAGTTAAAAAGCATAAAAGTAACACATTTAACTAGAGAGCCAGGAAACTCTTGGGTGACAACGACCAAGCTGGCTAACGCAGCATACGCTGAGTACAACTAGTCTAGGGTATGGAGCATACAACACTGTGAATCCATGAGAAGCAGACTCTATCCCTGATTTACCATGATAGCACACTAAATCACTTACCTTCTCTAGATCCCAATCTCCTTCTGGCTAAAGAAAACATTAAGAACAGTATCTATCTCCAGTCTGTTATTCCCATACTTCACAACAAAGACAAAAACACAGAGACACACACTCTGAGCTCTTTAGGAGATTAATTTCTCTCTAAAGTCAACTTGTCAGGTACTATTCAGGTGACAGCTCCATCTGTCTGGCCCCGAACATTCTCTTCTGTTCACTTAACACCTCACTAAATGAACTGACCCATTTGTTTGCCCACACTTAGGAATAAAGATCTGAACAAAACGTAACTTAAGTAATTGGTAATAGAGGTAAGACAAGGCTACATGTTTAACTCAAGCTACATAGCACCTAACACCATACTGACAGCAAATTAAGAATCTTTTTGACAAATTTTAACTAAAAAAAATTGTCTATAAGGATTAAAGACCCTGAAAAAAAACTCTCCCTGAGCCATCAAGCTCTGTTCCAATTAGTGAAATGAAAGTGGTATGGAGGGAACAATATATACGATCAAATATTGTTATGTTGAATTATATAAAACTATCATTTTTATAAGTCAGAAGTGGTCCTAGGCCTATATGAAACATAGGCAATTTCATTTGGTTCAACCTAAGAGAATGCCTTACTTTGTTAACAGCACTAAGGCTAATGGTATTAGTAGCATCAAAGGACAGTGGTCTCACACCAGAATACACATGCTTTGTCTTGTTTTACTTTTTGTTTTGTATTAAAATATACTCAAAAGGAAAAACAATATAATAAACCCCCATGTACCCATCATCCAACTTCTCTTTCTGACATTCTCTAAATGTCAATATTTATAATATCCTGGAAATTACACACTATGTAATTATCTAAACATACAAGATAAACGTCAGAATCAATTCAAAAATTCAATGTTCTACAAAATTCTATCAGGTTTATATAACTAAAAATGTTTGAAAACTGTTGCCATGGGGTATGTGTGATTTTGGACTCTATATAGAGGGTATTCTGAAAGCATGAGTTTTGGTGAAATATTTTCTTAGTTGTTGAGTTTTGGCTTAGATAAGAAACGGGGGTAAATATAAATTGGCACGAAACACATCTCACCAGCTAGGACATCTGAAACTAATAGAGAGTAAGCCAGCTTTTTACAAAAGAGGAAATTTACTTGAATGCATAAAAATCCTAAAAAGCATTTAATTATAGTTACTTCTACGTACCAGACAAGGGCACAGGCATACACCTCCTGACAAGTATAACAGAATAAACTATTCATCAACAGTTTAACGTATCCAATGCCTGTTGTGGGCTGGGCCCCGACATATTTCCTTCAACACATATTTCTTGAGTATTTTCTGTGTATCAGACACTGCTCTATGCACTGATGATACGGCAGTGAACAAAAGAGGTGAAGAGCCCCGCCCTGGTGGGGTTTATGTTCTAGCAGCGGGCACAGATACTATTATAAATAAGAACATTAGCTAGTATGTTAAAAGGGGATAAGTGCAATAAGAAAAAGAAAAAGAAAGCAAGGAAAGAGGAATGGGGAGGGCGGCGTGGTTACAGTTTTAAGTAGGGTGAGCTCACAGACTTATGGCCAAGACAGACATTTACCTAATTATGACGTCAATGTGATAGATACTACATGAGATTTGATCAAGGCTCAGAGGGAAGGAGGAGGAGGCACTTAATTCTGCCTCCCAGAGGAGGAACATCTGAGCCAATTTTTTTTTTTTTTTTTTTTTTTTTGCGGTACGCGGGCCTCTCACTGTTGTGGCCTCTCCCGTTGCGGAGCACAGGCTCCGGACGCGCAGGCTCAGCGGTCATGGCTCACGGGCCCAGCCGCTCCGCGGCATGTGGGATCTTCCCGGACCTGGGCACAAACCCACGTCCCCTGCATCGGCAGGCGGACTCCCAACCACTGCACCACCAGGGAAGCCCCTGAGCCAGTTTTTGAGAGAGCAAGAGAAGGTGGCCAGAAGCACAAGAGGACAACAGGCTCCCCTTGCCCAGAGAACAGCATGTGCCACGGCCCAGAGAGAAGCAACAGCCCAGAGCGCTGGGAGCAGGCGGCCTCCCGGGACGAAGCCTAGTGTACATGATGGCGAAGAGGCAGCCCAGAGAGGCAGGCAGGGGTCAGAGCAGGGGAGTTCCATCTTCTGGGGCAGGGGGGCTTTCTACCACCGAGCTGTGCTACAGAAAGCTCATAGAGGCAGCTCTGAAACGTAGCTTCACATGGGACCAGGCAAGAAATGAAAGAGCAGAGGCAGGATGGGGAAAGGAGAGGACAGGACAGACTCAAACATCTACTGAGCAGCTATAAGTAGAAGCGTCGGAGCCCAAATAGATGCAGTGAGGCCCACAATGGAGATGAAGGTGCCACTTCCTAAAATGGGGAAACTCAGAAGAGACCCTAGAGAGATTTGGGGCATGCTCAATGTGAGGTACCCGTGAAAGGGACCACAGAGTAGCTAGAAATGCAGATCTGGATTAGGGAAAATTCTAGCCTGGGAGGGGCAGCTGAAGGCATCAGAATGGATCTCTCTCTCTCTCTTTCTCCACCCCCCTCTCTCTCCCCCTCCCTCCCTTCCTTTCCCTCCCTCTCCCCCTCCCCCTCCCTCTCCCTCTCTCTCACACATACACACACACACACACACACACACACACACACACGATTATATCAATTATAAAGACAGCACCAACGACTTCTAATCATTTCCTTTTTCAGAAAGAAGTAGCCTGCAACAACACTGCTCTTAACATTTTTTTCATTTGTCCTAAGCACACACTGTCTCAAACACCCACAATTACCCCAAAGCAAAAAGCAACTTCTTAAGAATGAGGCATACTCAAAAGATCAGGAAAGCCAGACACAACAAGGTTCTAAATCTAGGCCAAGTATATTTGCTGAGTCCTTCAGAGTATTCTCAGGCTAGTCAAAGACACAAGAAGTTTAAAAACACTACCAGGGCACAGTGAAGTTCAACTTTTATGGCCTAATACTTCAATAATTTACAATGAAAACAGATAAGCCAACAAATTCTTTTAAATTTGCAGGAGACCAAGGAAGCAAAGCAGCACTGGGCAGCTTTGCTCATCTCTCCTCAGAGGGAGCACTCCTGACAACACTCCTGTAGGAAGGGACAATGGAACTCCACCTCTTATTTTAAAAACTACTTTTCAGCGCTTAAAGAGAAGGGGGTAAAAATCTTTCTCTTAAAGCCATTATTATATCCAAACTCAACCATTCTCGTCTTTAAATAGCCTTTTCACATGCTTTGTTTTCACAAAAGTAAATGTTCTGTCCAAAAGAAGCATCAATTCCTTTTGTAGGGTTTTGGCCTGCTATCTCTCTGACTCACAGAAGAGCTGGTACTGCTACGGTATTCAAGTAAAAACATACTTCTTAGGACTTCTCTGGTGGCGCAGGGGTTGGGAGTCTGCCTGCCGATGCAGGGGATGCGGGTTCGTGCCCCGGTCCGGGAGGATCCCCTATGCCGCGGAGCGGCTGGGCCCGTGGGCCGTGGCCACTGAGCCTGCGTGTCCGGAGCCGGTGCTCTGCAACGGGAGAAGCCACAGCGGTGAGGGGCCCGCGTACCGCAAAAAAAAAAAAACCATACTTTTTACACACATAGTTCAACAAGAGGAACTATGAAATGTGAATGCTCTCTTTCATGTTTCTCTTACCTTTTTTTATTTTTTTAAGGTAGGAAAAAAAAGGCTACAGTTGTTTCCATTTTTAGTAACATATAACTTGTAATTAATTTGCAATCTGTTTGTATACTGACAAACTTTTGTGGTGGAGAATCCTCCCAAAGGCATTTCCTCTAAAAAATGTGTCATCTTGGGCTTCCCTGGTGGCGCAGTGGTTGAGAGTCCGCCTGCCGATGCAGGGGACACGGGTTCGTGCCCCGGTCCGGGAGGGTCCCGCGTGCCGCGGAGCGGCTGAGCCCGTGGGCCGTGGCCGCTGAGCCTGCGCGTCCGGAGCCTGTGCTCCGCAACGGGAGAGGCTGCAGTGGTGAGAGGCCCGCGTACCGCAAGGAAAGAAAAAAAATTTTTAAAACGTGTGCACTTTACATTTAGTACTAGCTATGCTCCGCACCCGCTCTTTTTACTTCTCTCCTCTCCTCCTCACCCTTCTCCCCCTCATCCTCTCCTAACTTCCGACTCCTCCAATCTCTTTCTCACACACACACACATTCTTTAACATTTTCACCATGAAGCAATTTTCTTTCCATGATGCTTGTAAGTGGAAACATTTGCACAAATGAGAGGTTCTCTAACAAATCCAAAAGACACACTCTTTTCTGCGTTTCCCTCTCTCCTCTCTCTCTCTCAAACAGAAAGATCTATTATGTATATATGCCAGTATTTTACATTTTGCCAACATTATTTTGAGATGTACATACTAAGTTACACACTGTAAATTCTCATCACAAACTGTTTACCAACACCATCATTTGGGATATAACAGTAGAAAACTGGAAAAATCATGAGATCCACCATGCTCCACCATTTCCTTCCCCTCCCATTTTCTTTCCTATCCCTCCTCTGCTTTCCCGCCTCCTCCTTCCCCATCATCCCATATAAACTCCAAGCCCCATTCAAATTGTTACCTGTGTTTCAGTTAAAAGACCCCCAGCAAGTCTTCACTCTCCCTGTTCTGGCCCCTTCCTCCTCCAGGCTCTATCTCCATGCATCTTCAAATGTCACTTTCACAATGTTCTGTCATGAAGCCATTCCTGGTGATTCCCTCAACCTGATGTGATCTTTCCCCTCCTTTGAACTTCAGGGCCCCCTTGCTTGTACCTCTCTTACTGCACTCAACTAGATTACAGGACAAAATAATATCTACCCTCTTGGAATTATATTTAATTATATTTGTACCCTGTAGTCCCTATGAGACTAACACATAACATGAATAGAGCTAAGCTGTCTGAAACCCACATGTTTCTGTAGCAAATAATTTATTTTAGATACAGCTACCCATAAAGCTGCACAGGTACCCTGGCTCTTTGAGAAGCAAGTTATTCATTCAGAAAAGTAATACAAAACCAGTATCCTAAGTATTTTAACACATTGCCTTAGTTTCCATAATGCCACCAACTAAATATATGACTTGAAAGTGAAAATAAATATTAGCTCAAGTTGTTACGAAATTTTAAAATAAGAGAAAAGTGATATATTCCACAAGGAAATCAGACTTGGAATTAAAATAATTAAACAATTAAAACCATTTATCCTGCCTCTCTCAAATGTTTGGTCTTTCTCCAGAGCAACAGATGATTTTCTTTTTCAGCTTAGTCATTTGAAGAAGAAAAGGGGCTTGAAAATGGTTAAAAATCAGAAGGGGGACTTCCCTGGTGGCGCAGTGGTAAAGAATCCACCTACCAATGCAGGGGACACGGGTTCAAGCCCTGGTCCGGAAAGATCCCACAGGCCACAGAGCAACTAAACCCGTGCGCCACAACTACTGAGCCTGAGCTCTAGAGCCCGTGAGCCACAACTACTGAGCCCGTGTGCCACAACTACTGAAGCCCGCGCACCTAGAGCCCGTGTTCCACAACGAGAAACCACCGTAATGAGAAGCCCACACACCGCAACCAAGAGTAGCCCCTGCTCGCCACAACTAGAGAAAGCCTGCTCACAGCAACGAAGACCCAACACAGCCATAAATAAATAAACAAACTTTAAAAAATTAATTAATTTGACAAAAAAGCAGAAGGGAAGCACAGTGGTTAAATGTGGATAAGTGGACAGGGTCGGTGCCAAGGATATAGGCGTTTAGAAATCAATCAAGTGGTTTCTGAAAAGCATTTCAGAGACTACTATATGAACCTGGGAGGACTATGTTTTGAGGATCTTAACAAATTTGTAATTTTAATCCTTTCTACTTCACCAGTTGGTCATTCAGCTTTCAAAACTCTTTAAACTCAGTAATAAACTCAACTGTATACTCTCTCTATATTTACTATCCCAAAGAACCCTTCCTGTTATTTCTAAAACTCAACAACACTTAATTTCAGGGTTCCATCCTCACACTTGTCAGCCCAACACAATCATTTTTTCTTAATTCTTCTCTCAGATTCAGTCAAAATATTCTTTTCTCAGATTATTCCAAATACTGCTTTATTATAGTACTCAAGGTTTTCTTAATAATTTCCTCTTATTTACCTTTTACACGGTCCCAACTACTTCCGTATATTCTCCCATGTCTCCAAAACATTAAACGGTGTTAAATGAGATACTAAACAAAAAAGTACTTTTAAATTTATACAATACTATGTACATACTCACTTTTTTTCTATTATTTGTCCTCATTTTTGTCCTTCATTCCTCCTTTCCACTCCCATCTCAACCATCACCACTACTACTTAGGATAATGTTTTCCAAATTCTTCAGAGCTAAAGGACACTGCATGGCACTTAGGAGGCACTTAATAAACATTCATTCAGTGTATGACTTCAGAAGGAGTTCTCAAGACTCTCTTCAGGCTACATATTCCTTCTAAAGAAACTAATCAACTTAATTTCTGGTTTTACAGGTGAAGAAATAAAGACTCAAAGACGTTAACTGACTTGCCCCAAATGATATAGATGATTAACAACAAAACCAGGATTAGAACCAGGTCTTCAAACCTCCTCACTTTTGTGTACTACTGGTGGTTTTGGTTTTTTGTTTTTGTGCTTCTCTTCCCTTCTAGGTTGTTTTCCCCTTTTGGGGGGGGGGGGTGTGTGTTTCTGATTATAAAAATAGAACAAGCTCACAGTAGAGTATTCGGAAAGTAAAAGATGAGCATAAAATATTGTTGATTCACTTTTAAAGGGCCACTGCCTTTCACATACCCTTATCCAGGACAAATTATATGTCTCAAAACTCAGAGTTCATTTACAGAAGTGTAAGTTTAAGTCCAACTGAGTCCTATCTTCAATTTGTAAAGTCTTAATAAAGGCAGAATCCATTTTCTTCTTTATGGATTTGTACTACAGTACCACACTCAATGCTGGTTACCAAATACCAAAATTCTTAATCTTAATTATCAACAAGTTCCTGAGGACACTGAGGTTTAGAATGTTTCTATCACACAGTACATTAAAATTTAATTCAAGTAGAAGTCATTTTTTCCTTAGATGACGCTTTTCTCAGCTTTACAACTGGTTTTAAAGACTACCCGTCACAGGAAAACTGCACAGCCGCAAACACAGTGAAATCCAGGCCAATTTATGCCATCAACTACAATGCTGAAACATGACAGACACATTTGGAGTATCCTAAACAAGAGTGGTTACGTTTTTTTTCTTAAATTATATGTGTTAGTATATGACTGCCTTTGTCTGAATGGCCTGTAACTAATAAGTAATAAAAATTCTTACAGAGTTGAAACAGATCAACTAAAACTGTGCTGTCCAGGGGGTGGAAAAAATGGCGAGATGTTGGTCAAAGACAACAAACTTCCAGCTATAAGATGAATAAGTTCCTGGAGGCCTAATATATGTAATATAGTGACTACAGTTAATAATAATGCATGCCTGAAATTTTCTAAAAGAATAGATCTCAAGTGTTCTCATCTCTCTCTCTCTCTCTCTCTCTCTCTCTCTCTCTCTCACACACACACACACATACACACACACACTCACACATACACACAAAACCAGTAACTATGTGAGGTGATGAATATGTTAATTAGCCTGACTGGTAATTTCACAATGCACACATGTATCGAAATAGCACATTGTACACTTTAATTATGCATATAACTTTTATTTGTCAATCATACTTCAGTTTAAAAAAAAAAAACTGTTCAGTCCAATACGGTAGCCCACATGTAGCTATTGAGCATTTGAAATATGACTAGTCCTAAGTGAGGTGTGCTATAAATATAAAATACACATGAGATTTCAAAGACTGAGTATGAAGAAAGAAATAACTCATTTTTATAACAGCTACCTATTAAAATGATAATATTTTAGATAACGAGTTAAAGAAAACATTATTAAAATTGATTTCACCTGTTTCTTTTTCCTTTTTTTAAAATCTGGCTACTAGAAAATTTTAAATTATGTATGTGGCTCACTTTGAGGTTTGCATCCTATTTTGAGGGGGGCAGCACTTAACTAACCGCAGCAAAAGAAAGAGACAAATTGATACAACAAAAAACAAAGGGGAAAACTTTCCCCATTCCCTTGGACCTGGAATAGCCCAGAACCTTTCTACTCTGTGGTCACAAAAGAAACCCAACCATTCTCTGTTCTTCAGTAACCTGACTTACAGCTTACTACCTCTGAACAAGAATTGCAGGCAAACCTTAAATAAACAGCACACTGAATTTTTACACCTTGACAGACACTTCATACACTTAGTCTAAACCTAAACTTTCAGGGAAAAGGAAGAAAGAAGAATATACCTTATTTCCCAATGGGAGAGCTTCCTTCTTATTCAAAAGGAAATGTACTTCATGAGAATCTCTACCCTAAGCAACTGTTCTTTCCGTTGAGGACCCCAAAATTCCTATCTGTTTTTCTCTTACGTGATGGTTAATAATGTAAGAAATGTGGCCAAATATAAAGGTGCCCTTTAGAAAGACTTCCACTAAACAAGCAGTATTCCATGTTGTTACGACTCTGAGGCCTCTCGTGAAGATTTTTTAAAGGGTCACAACAGGTTTAAATTAACCCCACAGAAAGAATCTGGCATTTTAAAAGGATCTGATGACTCAAAACATTCTTTTGGACTCTCCCAGCCTCTTCACTGGAAATGTCCTCAGGACAGTCATACCAGTTAGTTTTCTTTTATGCTAGCCCAAGTCAAGTACAAACTTGAAATGTGAGATAAAGATAATTACTTTAGGCTCTCCTTGTTCACCAGGTGTTTTGTTTTTGTTTATTGGGAGTTTTTTGTTTGGTTGGGTTTTTGGGTTTTGTTCTTTTGTTTGGGGAGGGGGAGTATTTGTTTTACTTCTTCATTTGAGTGGAAAATAATAGCAAAATAATAATAGCCAATTCCAAAGCAGAAATTACCAGAGTCCTCACTAGAACTCAGAAGTCGACTCTTTATACCAGGCTTTATTTTGTCAAGCTCTACTTAACTCTGCCTGTCTCTACGTCTGAGCAAAACATGAAGAAGCTAGAAATTCTAACAAAGTCCCCAAAGGTAGCTAAGGGTAGCCATAGAGTCACCCGCCAGCCAGTCACTCTAAGTAAGGAATCCTGACATATTAAAGATAGACCTGGCATGAAGCTGCAAGAAGTGGGGGTACAGTTTAAGAAAAGGAATCAAATAGTTGTTAAGGCTAAACATCCTAACTTCTTTGTGTAGAGCTGGGTTTCTCAATCTCACACTATTGGTATTTGGGGCCAGAGAATTCTTTATTGAGGGCGATGTTCTGTGAATTGTGGGATACTTAGCAGCATCCGTGGCCTCTCTCCCCACTAGATACCAGCAGTAATCTCCTTCCCACACACCCCCACCACGAGCTGTGACAACCAAATAGGTCTCCAGACATTGTCAAACGTCCCCTGGGAGACAAAAAATGCCCCTGGCCAAGAATCATTGGTAGAGAGCAAAAGCACCTGGAAAAAGCTGCAGTAGCCGCCATATCAAAGGCAGCTTTCTCTGCACGTAGGGTTTTAAGTTGTACTCAAACAGCTGGTCTCGTGTACCTCGTAAGAAATACTTCTGACGAAGTTTCAGGTATGACCAAACATGAAGGATAACAATTTAATGAAGTACTCTAGGGATCGGAACCAGCCGAGCTTCACATGACACAAGGTTCTTCAACTACAGTGTAAGTGAAGCTTCCTGCCTCAGTAACTAATTTAGTTCTTAAACATTTTTCTTTATTAGATTAACCAACAATAATTATTCAGAAGACATGATGTTCCAACACCTAAACTCAGATTGTTATTTTTTTTACTATAGTTTTAAATAAAAATAAGGTACCATGGACTTCCCTGGTGGTGCTGTGGTTAAGAATCTGCCTGTGGGGCTTCCCTGGTGGCACAGTGGTTGAGAGTCCTCCTGCTGATGCAGGGGACACGGGTTCGTGCCCCAGTCCGGGAAGATCCCACATGCCGCGGAGCGGCTGGGCCCGTGAGCCATGGCCGCTGAGCCTGCGCGTCCGGAGCCTGTGCTCCGCAACGGGAGAGGCCACAACAGTGAGAGGCCCGCGTACCGCAAAAAAAAAAAAAAAAAAAAAAAAAAAAGAATCTGCCTGTGGGTTTGAGCCCTGGTCTGGGAAGATCCCACATGCCACGGAGCAACTAAGCCCATGTGCCACAACTACTGAGCCTGCGCTCTAGAGCCCGTGAGCCACAGCTACTGAACACACGTGCCACAACTACTGAAGCCCGCACGCCTAGAGCCCATGCTCCGCAACAAGAGAAGCCACTGCAATGAGAAGCCCACACACTGCAACAAAGAGTAGCCTCCGCTCGCCACAACTAGAGAAAGCCCGTGCACAGTAATGAAGACCCAAAGCAGCCAAAAATAAATAAATAAATAGATAGATAGATAAATAGATAAATAAAAGAAATGAGGGAGGGCTTCCCTGATGGCGCAGTGGTTAAGAATATGCCTGCCAATGCAGGGGACACGGGTTCAAGCCCTGGTCCGGGAAGATCCCACATGCCGTGGAGCAACTAAGCCCGTGCACCACAACTACTGAGCCTGCACTCTAGAGCCTGCGAGCCACAACTACTGAGCCTGCATGCCACAACTACTGAAGCCTGTATGCCTAGAGCCTGTGTTCCGCAACAAGAGAAGCCACCAACGAAGAGTAGCCCCCACTCGCCACAACTAGAGAAAGCCTGCGCACAGCAACGAAGACCCAAAGCAGCCAAAAATAAATTAATTAATTAAATTTTAAAAAAAAAGAAATAAGAGGGAAAAAAAGTCTCCAAGTATTTTTAAGAATAAATAAACAAGGTACCACTTTGTGACCCATATAATTACCAAAAAATTAACAGGGCTGAGAACATCCAGGAACTGTAGGAAAACAGGTATTCTCAGATACCCTTCTAGGAATGTAAATTGCTACTTACAAAGCAATTTGGCAGCATCTACCAAACTTTTTTACTCAAAATTCCACTTCTAGGAATCTATCCTACAGATGTGCTCACCTCTGCACGAGGAGAGGTATGCATTAAGCAGTTCCCATAGCACTGTTTACAACAGCAACAAATTAGAAATACTTCAAATGTCAATAAGAAAATAGTTTTAAATAAATTACTGTATATTCACACCTTGGAAGACTGTATACCTATTTTTCTTTAAAAAAGCAACAATAAGACAAACTGTTAAGTGGAAAATAAATGTACAAAGAAATATATATATATAGAGAGAGAGAAAGAGTATGGTCTCATGTTTGTAAAAATAAACATGTATATATTTGTGTAGATGCAGACAAAGAAAAAAATCTGAAAGAATATACACCAACTTGTTTTCATTTTTTCGACAAGTGTGTGCTTTTTTAAGCCATTAACAGTAATTTTCAAGACACAGACTTAAAATTAGACTTGGGCTATCTTCATTTTTCAAATTTAAGGGCTAAAAACTGTTTTTTTCTGTGTGTCACTTCTTTGATAAATCAAGCTTTGTGGATAATTCTATATCACACACTGGGATGTACTGGTGTCCACTGTTTGTTCACCAACATTATGCTGACATTGTTATGCCTTCAAAGCAAGTCACATAGGCTTAATTCAATTTGCCAAACCAGCTTCAAAGAGGTAAGAAACCTCACCAAGCTGCCCTCCTGAACCATAACCAGTTGACAATTAAGAACATATCCAGAAAGAAGTAGTTTAATTTAGCAGAATTTTTTTTAATTTTTATGAAATGTTTAATAAATGTTTTATTGTTTAATTTAGCAGACTCTGATCTTAGGCAGTCAAATTTAAATTTGATTCTAATTGTCTTTTTCAATTTATTGATCTAAATGATCAATACTTAATGATGTGGCTTTTCCTTTCCTACTTAAATCTCCAATGAATAACCAAAGTCAAACGTGTGAAGGACTGACAGACCTGATAATTAATAAAAATTAAAACCTCAATTCTAGACTTAAATAACAAACTATTTTCTCTGGGTGCACAGTAGAAAATTTCTGGTTCTACAATAAACGAGAAGACACAGTTCAAAACAAAATGTCAGGCACTCACGGTAATAGCTATGGCCTTTAAACCATCCTAGCACCCCTCCCTCTACCTCAGTTCTAACCAGTTTAACTGCTTTTAAATGGAACATTCTAAATTATAAAAATAAACTGTATTTCCTCCTGCTTAAGCTTTCCCATTTTTCCAAGACATTTTAACCTTTATTCGGGCATTTATCACAAATATACTACATCCATACGATACCATTTCTAAATATTTTACACAGAGATGCATAAATATGAGTGTGATACTATTTCCTTTCCATTTAAAGAACAATATGACAAAAGAACCTTGAAGGTCTTTATTCAATTAGAACCCTGGATCTGAAGACTGGCTCCATGGGATTTCATAAAACTTGAGTCCACATCAAAAGGTCACAATGCTTTTCTTTCTTGACAAGCACCATCTCTAGATAAACCATAGCCCTTCACTCTCCAAAGGTAACTAACAGAGTACAGGGTAAGTAACTGGATAGAAACACATGAGGCTGCTCAAAGTTTACCCAGAAACTGGAAAGTAACTCACTGCTTGCTGCAAGCTGTCATAGAACACTGCTCCTTTCATGGCCAGAAACACACTCATTTTAGTGGCAACACTTGGTATCACATCTCTATTGTTCATATTTCTTTTGTCACAAATATCAATAAATCTCATTTCCTTATTCACCTAGGAGAAGATAATACATTTAGTGAAACTTTGGCAATAATTGAATTCAGTTTCTATAGCTAATGTCTTATTTTAAGCATGATACCAATTCAGTCAACAAAATAATCATCTTAGAAATGAAGTTAATATCTTTCCCTTATAAGTTAGATAGCTTTTTTTAGTTAGGATCAACCAAGTCTTGAGGGGCTATTTGAATGTTTATCTTTTTGTCTTGAGACCAAATGCCCTAAATCCATTAAAGAGACAAATAATGTGGGTTTTATTAAGTGAAAAGGCAAAAGCTTGCTTAAATTAAGTTTTACTTAAAACAGAAACTACTTAATATATACATGTTTCTCAACAAATCTATATCAGGTGGGTTCAGCTGACCATTTCACTACCTTCTTGACATGGTTTTAGACAAGAATGTTTTTCAAGCTTACGTACATGAACCTTTGGAAGGGTTTTAAGTGTCTGTGGATCTCTACATGCTAGTGATTGTATCATTAATATCACTGAAGAAAATACAAGGACAAAAGATTTTTCTGAATTCAGTACATGTTTTTTAAAAAACTTGTGCTTTATTAATCACAAGCACCTATATACATCTGAAAAACACTAGTACATTTATGCCCGAGGCCTATTTATTTAGTCAGCAGCTTAGGGGTTTGCATAGATGACTGAACCCCTTACAATAACTACATATCGCTCATCTTTTAAAGCCCACAGTTGGGAACCACTGGCAGGGAATATGAAATAGAAAACTGCCTAGTTACAAAGAGTATAGATCTCTACAGTAAGTATTTGGAATCTGAAGTGACAATTTATTGTGTTAGGTATGAATATGCTTTTTCCCTCTAAAACTACAATTCCAAATTTAAACTCAAAATTAGTCACAAAAATCATTTACATACAAGCATTTACTTCATAGGCAATTTTTAAGAAATGGAATTACTCATAAAAAGGCTTCAGGACACCCTGGAACACAGGATAAGGCAGCTTCCATTTCTACCACCACCGAGGGAAGGTTGATTTTAGTCCTGAGCTACGCTGCCCCGCCAGACCATCTGTAACTATAATCTTAATAAGATTTTGAAGGTATCACAAGTCAGAGCTGCTTGTGAAAGACAAATACACATGGCAAAAATGCATAAATACAAATTATAAAACAGTCACCTCACCATGAAACTAGAACAGCTGTGGTAGTAATGATAAGAATGGGGGAAAGAGCAATAAAAACACAGATACAGTGACTTCTCTGCCCTATCCTTCCCTTACTAATGCACAGAGAATTGATCGATGTTTGGTAGTATCTTGTTTATTGCAAATGAGAAATAAACCAAAGAATTTTTGCTCTGGATGAGTCCCAAGAGACCATCTATCCTGGACCCACTGTCTCATTTTACAGATGAGAAAACTCAAGTACATAAGTGGCATGCTCCAGGTTGCTAAGCTGACAACTGATAGCAAGTCGTAGTCCCAGAACTTCTGGTTCCTAGTGCAGCATCTCTAGTGTCTTATCTGGTATTTCACAATCCCTCTCACATGTCCTAATCTAGATCTGATTTGCATTTATATTGAAAATTATCTTGACAACGATAACTACTTTAAACAGACTTTCTCACACTTCATTTTACTATCCTGCAGATCATTTAAATTGAGCCTCAGAGTTTACCCATCTATGGAAGTGGTGGTGGTGGATATGTTTTTTGGGCACTGGGAGTTTTTCTTATAAGAACATATGAAAATCAAATGTGTCCAAAAAAATCAGTTTCAAATGCAACTTTTCAAGAAACAAATTTACTTTAACGAAGTCCAATTTGGTTTTCAGAAACCAATGACCTAGATTTACTTTACTTTAACTAAATCAGATGGGTGCATCATCTCCCATTCAAATAAACACATCAAGGTGCCAAATGAAGATGCATACTGCCAAATGCTGCAGGCTTTTTTTTTTTTTTTTTTTTAAACCAACTAAGTCTCTGTGACAGGAAACAGTTTACAATGACTAAATTCTAAACTCTGGAGTTAGGACACAATACTAAAACTGACCTGAATAATTTTTATAAACTTTAAGGTTAGCTGTTAACAACACAGAAACAATAAATACTAATAAAGAAACTTCAAAATGAATTAATCAGAAACATGACAGGTCGTAGCACAATAACAACAGCTAAAATTTACAGAGTACTTATTGGGGACAGATACAATTTTAAGTGCTTTCCACATGTTAACTCATTTAATTTTTAACACCCCACATGTCGGGGGGACTTCCCTGGTGGCACAGTGGTTAAGACTCCGCGCTCCCAACACAGGCAGCCCAGGTTCGATGCCTGGTCAGGGAACTAGATCCCACATGCATGCCGCAACTAAGAGTTCACATGCCACAACTAAGGAGCCCGCCTGCCGCAACTAAGGAGCTGGCAAGATGCAACAAAGAGCCCGCCTGCCACAACGAAGACCCGGCACAACCAAATAAATAAATAAATATCAAAAAACCCCATACGTAGGTACTATCATTATCTTACAGTTTACAAACTAAAAAAACAAGGCAGAGACAAATTAAATGATGAGCTCACGGTCAGATGCTAGTAAGGGATTTAAACTCAGAAAGTGTAGCTCTAGAGTCTGTATAGGAAATGCTAACAAGACACAAAGATGGTGGAAAATTTACATGAAATGCCCAGAATATCTAGACAAATCTAGAGAGACAGAAAGTAGATTAGTGGTTGCCTGGGGCAGGGGGAAGGGGTAGAGAAAGGAATGGACAGTGACTGCTAATGGATATAGGGTTATTTTTTGAGGTGATAAAAATGTTCTAGGGACTTCCCTGGTGGCACAGTGGTTAAGAATCCGCCTGCCAATGCAGGGACACGAGTTCGAGCCCTGGTCCAGGAAGATCCCACATGCCGCGGAGCAACTAAGCCCATGCGCCGCAGCTACTGAGCCTGCGCTCTTGAGCCCATGTGCCACAGCTACTGAAGCCTGCGTGCCTAGTGCCCGTGCTCCACCACAAGAGAAGCCACCACAATGAGAAGCCTGTGCATCGCAACGAAGAGTAGCCCCCGCTAACCGCAACTAGAGAAAGCCCGCGCTCAGCAACAAAGATCCAACACAGCCCAAAATAAATAAATAAATAAATTTTTTAAAAAAATGTTCTAAAATTATTCTGTGGTGATAGTTACACAAATCTGTGAATATACTAAATAACTAGTGAACTGTATACTTTAAACGGGTAAACTGTATGGTATGCATATAATAGTCATCCCACAGTATCCTCAGGGAATTGGTTTTAGGACACATACCCCACCCACATACCAAAATGCTAAGGTGCTTAAGTCCCTTATGTAAAATGGCATAGTATTTGCATATATGGCATAGTATTTGCATATAACCTTTACACATTGTCCCTTATAACTTCAAATCATTTCTAGATTACTTATAATACGTAAGGTAAATGGCTATGTAAATAGTTGTAAATACAATGTAAATGCTATGTAAATAGTTGCTAGCATGAAGTAAATTCAAGTTGTGCATTTTGGAGCATTCTGAAATTTTTGTTTCCTGAATATTTTCAATCCACGGTTGGTTGAATCCGCAGATTTGGAACCTGAGGATAGGGAGGGCCAACTGTTTATCTCAATAAAGCTGTTTAAAAAAGAAAAGATGGTGGTGAAATATATTCAAAACTGAACCATATTCAGTAGAAAAAAATGGAGATGACAGTTATGTAAATTGCTACTATTAGGGAAGCAATTTGAATTCTCTGTTTTTGCAACTTTAAATCTAAAATTATTTTAAGTTCTGGGTTTTTTGTTGTTGTTGTTGTTGTTGTCTTTAATGGAAGCATCAACACAGCATAAAGTAGAAGGTACCAGAGTTAGAGGCATGAGGTGCTGGGCCTGCCTCCTACCACCTGCAACTTCCCTTATCTAAATTATGAGGATGATAACACCCATCCTCCTCACTCCCTCACCTGCCATGAGAACCAAATGAAACGTAAGGTGAGGAAAGACAGCCAGGATAACAGCAGAGATGACCACTGGAGCAAGGACTGTAATGGATGAGTTAACTATGACTCAAAAGGGTTAAGTTCTTGCCAAGGGTCATACACAGGTAGAAAGCAGCAAATCACTAAGGCCTGTTCTCTTCCACTCCCCCATACTCCCTCTATGAATACAAGAAATCTTTGTATTGGCATTAGTCAGCAGTTATCTGGATTCCTTCTGCCAGGAAGACGGAAGGGTGAGAAGGGAACTGGAGAAATGTACACATTATGTCATAAATCATCATTCTCCAAAATGCAGAGAAGCTGAGCATGAGTACTCTCCTTCCTCAAACTACAAGCAAAAATGTTCTGGCTCAGTTTCCAATATTAAAAAAAAGTCAGTGGTTCCCAAAACGGGTAGTCGAATGAAGCAGAGGACATACGACCTAATATTCTAGTAGCACTGCTTTATGTTCTTTATATTTCAGTCTTGTTGCTCAACAAGCACTGATCTAACCAAGAGATATACTACTATTTAGCTAAGTCAATTACTTGATGTAACTTGATAAAAAAGGCAAATTAATATAAATTACTCACAGTCGGGGATAAGATAGAATTAGCCCTTCCCAAAAAAATGTAGGGTTAATTTAAAAATAAATTCAGGGGCTTCCCTGGTGGCGCAGTGGTTAAGAATCCGCCTGCCAATGCAGGGGACACGGGTTTGAGCCCTGGTCCAGGAAGATCCCACATGCCGTGGAGCAACAAAGCCCATTCGCCACAACTACTGAGCCTGCGCTCTACAGCCCGTGAGCCACAACCACTGAGCCCACGTGCCACAACTACTGAAGCTCACGCACCTAGATCCCGTGCTCCGCAACAGGAGAAGCCACCGCAATGAGAAGCCCGCGCGCTGCAACAAAGGGTAGCCCCCGCTCGTCACAACTAGAGAAAGCCTGTGCACAGTAACAAAGACCCAACGCAGCCAAAAATAAATAAGTAAAAATAAATAAATTTTAAAATAAGTAAATAAATAAATTCAGAATTATTTTCAAGACCATGAGCCCATACACAGAGTCACCCCCTCCCCTCCAAAAAGCCTGAAGAACATACAACAAAATGTTTGAAATGGTAATCATCTCTGGAGCTGAGAATAGGTGATTATTTTTATGTCCTTCTATAATGTTCATCTGTATTTTCTATAATGATATATGCATGACTTTTATAACTTTGAAAAAGTTTCCTTTTTTCTTTTTCAGAAGAAGACCAAAAAACACATTCAACTATTCACAGAGGAACAATCTGTACACATTTGGAGGGTGGTGGGGGGAGGTTCAGAAAAACTTAGCTCAAGGCTTCTAACTGGAATTGTTAGGTCAAAATCTCCTTTAGCAGCTGTATATTCCAAAAGATAATATTCAATCAATAGTACTTTAATTTTAATGGTTATTAAAACATTACTCATCACATGCTAAATTATAATGGAAATGAAGCACTGGTGGCAAAAGAACTCTAAAAATTAAAAAAGAACTTTCATCAAATTTAAGACTCTGTGACTAATCTTAAATCATTTCTGTTAGTACAGTTCTTTCCTAAATAAAAGATAAAATAGTACCACCATATTTGTTATATGAAATTGATAAAAATATTAGAAGAAATAAGCTGAATATAAACAATTAACTGGGTGCTATGGAGAACATAAAAATCTAAGATTACTCCTACTTCCAAGGAACTGAAGATCTTAACGAGAGAATGGACAATTTTTTATATTAAAAGGTTGTACATTATGCAGTGAGTGTAAAATCTGCAAAGCTGTGCGTGGGAGCCCTGAAAGGTATGCTAGTAAGGCAGCCCAATATATGGGAATGGTCCAATAAGCAGTACACCCCATACATCAAGAATTACATACTCGAGGAGCTTGGGCAAGATGGCAGAGCAGGAAGATCCTGAGCTCACCTCCTCCCACAAGTACACCAAAATGGCAACTACTTACAGAGCAACTATTGATAAGAAAGACCAGAATCTAGCAGAAAAGATCTTCTACAACTGAAGATACAAAGAAAGAACCACAATGAGATGGGTAGGAGGGGCAGGGTTGTGGTATAGTCAGAACCCATATAGTCTGAACCCATACCCTTGAGTGGGCAATTCACAAGCAGGAGGATAATTACAATTGCAGAGGTTCTGCACAAGCAGCAACAGGTCTGAGCCCCACATCGGGCTCCCCAGCTCCGGGGATCCTGCAGCAGACAAGCCCCCAGAACGTCCGGCTTTGAATACCAGTGGGACTGACTTTCACAAGAACCAGAGGGCTGTGGGAAATAAGAGACTCCACTCTTAAAAAGCACATACAAAATCTCACATGCTCTGGGACCCAGGGCAGAGGCAGTCATTTGAAAGGAGCCTGGGTCAAAGCCACCTGCTGATCTTGGAGAATCTCCCAGAGACGCAGGAGGCAACTGGAGCTCCCCCTGGGGACATCAAACCCTGGCAGCAACCATTATTGGGAGCTTGTTCAACCATGTGGACACTGGTGTCGGCAAGCGACA
This sequence comes from Grampus griseus, assembly GCF_964374135.1. NCBI lineage: Eukaryota > Metazoa > Chordata > Mammalia > Artiodactyla > Delphinidae > Grampus > Grampus griseus. Next base: position 37,967,581 of record NC_139018.1, on the reverse strand, counting down.
TTTTGGAATCCTCCCTCTAGCTTATTAGCACTGGGGATCTGGACCCGCCTATCAGACTGTCAGCACCAGTACTGGGAAGTCTCAGGCCAAGCAACTAGATGCACAGGGACACAGCCCCACCCATGAGCAGGCAGGCTGCCTTAAAACCCCCTGAAACCACAGCTACCCCAGGACAGGGCCCTGTTCACCAGAGGGCCCAGGACGCAGCTCCACCCACCAGTGAGCAGGCATCAGCCCCAGGAACCCCTGGGCCTGGCCCCACCACCAGTGGGCAGGTACCAACCCCAAGACTCACTGGGCCTCAGCCCCGCCCACCAGCAACACACCAATTCCGGGACCCCCAGGCTTACAGTCAGAGACTCTGGGACCTGGCTCCACCTACTAGAAGGTCAGCACTAGACTGGGACCAACCTCACCTACCAGTGGGCAGGCACCAGCCCCAGGACCACCGCAGCCCCACAGACTGACATATCAGGACCCATGCAACATGCCAGCAGGCTGACAAAAGCCCTAGGATCCCCAGGGCCCTGGTCCTGTCCACCAGCAGACCAACACCAGCTCTGGGACACCTTGGGCCCATCAGCCAGCAGCCACACCCACTAGTGGGCTGATACCAGCTTTGGAAGCCCCAAGGCCCTGCAGCCAGAGACCCCAGAACCCGGCCCCACCCACCAGCAGGTAAACACCAGCTCTGAAATACCTTAAACTCCTCAGCCAGTCACCCCAGGATCCAGCCCCACTCACCAGCAGGCCAGCACCAGCTTTGGAACACCCCGAAACCCACAAGCAGCCATGACAAGAACTGGCCCCACCCACCAGCAGGCCTACACTAGATCCGGGAACACTGGTCCTGTAACCACTCACTCCAGAACCCTGTTCTGCCTACCAGTGAGCCAGCATTAGTTGTGGGACCCCCCCGGGGTTCCGCAGACAGCTACCTCATGACCTGGCCTTGCCAACCAGTGGCCAGCAGCCTCCACACAAGGCAAGGTCTGGCAACCAACTGGGCTGGGGGCCAGCCACACCTACCAGATTGCCCATAGCAGTCAGCCCACCACAACAGAAGGACCCATGCAGCCTACATAGGGGCACTGCTAGAGCATATAGCCCTGGTGACTAGAGGGAAGTGGGGTGCTGGCACGCATAGGACATCTCCTACAAAAGACCACTTCTCTAAGGTGAAGAAACATAATCAAAAAAAAAAAAAAGAAAGAAACATAATCAACCTACCAGACACATAGAAATAAAAACAGCAAAATGGGCAAAATGAGGTGACAGAGGAATATGCTGCAAATGAAGGAACAAGATAAAACCCCAAAAGAAGAGCAAATTGAAGTGGAGATAGGCAACCTACCCAGTAAAGAGTTCAAGGTAATGATGGTAAAGATAATCAAAGAACTTGGAAGAAGAATGGATGAGCAGAGTGAGAAGTTAGAAGTTTTTAAAAAAGAGTTAGAAAATATAAAGAAGAACCAGAGATGAAGAATACAGTAACTGAAATTTTTTTTAAGAAACTAGAAGGAATCAACAGTAGATTAAATGATACAGACGAATGAATCAGCAAGCTGGAAGACAGAGCAGTGGAAATCACTGAAGCTGAACAGAAAAAAGAATAAAAAGAAACCAGGACAGTTTAAGAGACCTCTGAGATAACATCAAGTGTACTAACACTCGCATTACAGGGGTCCCAGAAAAAGAGAGAGAGAAAGGGGCAGAGAACGTATTTGAAGACACAATAGCTGAAAACTTCCCTAACCTGGGAAAGGAAACAGACATTCAGGCTCAGGAAGCACAGAGTCACAAAAAACAGATCAATCCAAAGGGGACCACACCAAGACACACTGTAATTAAAATGGCAAAAAATAAAGATAAAGAGAATATTAAAAGCAGCAAGGGAAAAACAACAAGTTATGTACAAGGGAACTTCCAGAAGGCTATCAGCTGACTTTTCAGCAGAAACTCTGCAGGCCAGAAGGGAGTGGCATGATATATGTAAAATGATGAAAGGTAAAAATTTACAACCAAAAAATTTCATTCAGATTTGATGGAGAGATCAAAAGTTTTACATACAAGCAAAAGCTGAAAGAGTTCAGCACCACCAAACCAGCTTTATAAGAAATGTTAAAGGGACTTCTCTAAGCAAAAAAGAAAAGGCCACAACTAGAACATGAAAATTATAAAAGGAAAAAGCTCACTGGTAAAGGCAAAAACACAGTAAAGGTAGTAAATCAATCACATACAAAGCTAGTAGTAAGGTGAAAATATGAAAGTAGTATGGAAACACAAAAGAGCCCAAATAGCCAAAGCAATCTTGAGAAAGAGCAGAGCTGAAGGTATCACACTCCTTGACTTCAGACTATACTACAAAGCTACAGTAATCAAAACATTATGGTACTGGCACAAAAACAGACACATAGATCAAGGGAACAGAACAGAGGACCCAGAGATAAACCCACACATTTGTGGTCAATCTATGAGAAAGGAGGCAAGAATATACAATGCGGAAAAGACAGTCTCTTCAATAACCAGTGCTGGGAAAACTGAACAGCTACATGTAAAAAAATTAAATTAGAATATTTTCTTATACCATATACAAAAATAAACTCAAAATAGATTAAACACCTAAATGTAAGACTGGAATTCATACAACTCCTAGAAGAAAACATAGGCAGAACACCCTTTAACATAAAACATAGCAAGATTTCTTTGGATCTGTCTCCTAAGGCAAAGGAAACAAAAGCCAAAATAAACAAATGGAACCTAATTAAACTTAAGAGATTTTGAAAAGCAAAGGAAACCATCAACAAATCAAAAGGACAACCTACAGAATAGGAGAAAATATTTGCAAATGATATGACAATCATAAATAGTCTCTCTCTTCTTAGGTATAATGAAACTGTGAGAATTGTATGAGTGCCTTGAAAGCCCTTATTAATAGCAGATTGCAAGGGAAAACATTTGGAAAAACCCCAATCGACTCAAACAAACAAAAAAATTCTGCTTTACTAGGAAGGGCATCGCCCTGTTTTTAAAAACAAAACAAAACAGAAAAACTCTTTGAAGTTCTGATTTAGCATGCAGCACCAAAATCACATGCCAGGGTCCTGAGTCCCAAATTTGAAAACATAAGTTCATTACTCAGAAATGAAATCTGGGTAAACAGCCAGGGAGTATGAGCTACTTCCAAATTTTTTTTTTCTTCCAAATGAAAAATCAGCTACAGGTATGGATTATTCCTATCACACTACCTGGGTAGCCACTTGGGAGATCCAGACACACTGTATACATTATAAACTTCAAAGTTCTGATTTCACCAAACAGCCCTCGTGTTTTCTTGGCAAGAACCATGGCCACTGAGCCTGCACGTCTGGAGCCTGCGCTCCGCAACAGGAGAGGCCACAACAGTGAGAGGTCCGCGTACCGCAAAAAAAAGAAGAAGACAGAGATCATTGCGGACTAAAGTAATCAAGAAATATTTCATGGGTAAGACAAAGTCTTGAACCATGAAATCTTAGAGCTGGAAAAGATCTTATTATAGCATTAGCAGGATCACGTAATCTGGTTACTCCCAAGGAAGTTTCTAAAGATGCCAAAAACAACTTTACATCCCTAAGGTTAAAAAGATAATTAAACTCAGTAGTAACTACTTTAAAATTGAGGAAATCCACATAAACAGTGGGGACTATGCAACCGTAATTATAACCACCTCCTCACACACTCTTTCCATTCACTCTCCCCCCCAAATCTTTCCCCACTCTCAAAAGACCAGGCAAGGGAGGCTGTGTCCGTGGAGTCAGCCTGTCTCCAAACAGTCTCTGTCAAAGTTTGACGGAATATCTTTTGCTGAGGATTTAACTCCTCACATCCTTTTACATCCGCTTTATAATCTTTCTCTAACCTGGTTTCTGAAAGCTGAGAATCAACAAACTATATCCCCTCTTTAATTTACAGAGTTCCCCAGAGAAACTCATCCATTCACAGGCAACATTTACTGATCACCTTATACTATCCTGCTGCACATGCCAGAAACTTAGCTGGGAACATAATGGACATATCACCTGCTTCCCAAGGTATCACTGGGTGGAAGAGAAAAATATTACAAACAAATTACAAAACTGTGTGGGAGTATTATCACAGACATAAAAAAGCATATACTCTAGAAATCCAAAATAGAAACTAACAATTTTGTATAAAAAGCCTGGCAAGGCTTTCAAGAAAATATAGTGGTTCATTCATTCAACAATTACTTATTAAGCATGTACTATGTACCAGGCACCGCATGGGCACAACAATGAATATTTGCCCTAGATGTTGAAAGACTAAGTAGGGAGTTTACTACATAAAGAGGAACAGGAGATGGGGAAAGATTTCTTAGTCAAGAAAAGAAGCACAAGCAGAGAGTCATGAAGTAGGAAAAGAGTACGACATAGGTGAGATATTCAGCATAGGTTTAAACATTGGTGAGATACTCGGCATGTCTAGAAAGGTTGTGCTAAAGAAACAGAGGGCCAGCTTTAAATGTCAAACTTAAGTATTTAGATTTTATCCTTTATGGACAATACAAAACAGACAGACATTTCTGAAGAGGGAAGTGACATGATCAGCATGGAGTTTTTAGAAAAAGATCTCTTTTGTGGACGACAGAGTGGTGTAAGCAGGGCAAACAGACAATGACTTGCGCACTGTCAATCAGTTCATTAGTGGTAAAAGTGACTAAAACCCAGGTTCTCTTGTTCCTATCCCAACATTCCACAGAATAGCTTGGGATTATAAAGCAGGAAGAGGGACTTCCCTGGTGGCACAGTGGTTAAGACTCCGTGCTCTCATTGCAGGCAGCCCGGGTTCCATCCCCGGTCAGGGAACTAGATCCCACATGCATGCCATAACTAAGTGTTCGCATGCCACAACTAAGAGTTCGCATGCCACAACTAAGAGTTCGCATGCCACAACTAAGGAGTCCGCCTGTCGCAACTAAGACCCAGTGCAACCAAATAAATAAATATTTTTTTAAAAGGAGGAAATTTAAAAAAAAAAAGGAAGAAAAGCACAATTCAATAAAAGAAAAAATGAGATAAATGGCACTTCATCAAGATGAAAAACTGTTCTGCTTCAAAGGACACTATCAAAAAAGTGAAAGGCAACCCACAGTATGGGAGAAAATATTTACAAATCATGTATCTGATAAGAAAATTGCGCTCAGAATATTAAAGGAACTCTCGCAACTCGATAACAAAAAGACAAACCAAAAATGGGCAAATGATTTGAACAAAAATTTCTCCAAAGAATATGCACAAATGACCAATAAGCACATGAAAAGATGCTAAACATCATGAGCCATCAGGAAAATACAAATCACACCCAATAGGATGGCGCTAATCAAAAAGACAAAAGAATAACAAGTGTTGCCAAGGATGTAGAAAAATCAGATCCCTTATACATTGCTAATGGAAATGCAAAATGGCATACCACTGTGAAAAACAGTTTGGCAACTCCTCAAAAAGTTAAACACAGAATTACAATATGACCCAGTAATTCTATGCCTAAAGTATTTACCCAAGAAAACTGAGAACATGTCCACACAAAAACACAGCGTTACTTGTAATAGCCACAAAATGGAAACAATCCAAATGTTCATCAACTGACAAATGGATAAGTAAAACGTGTTACGATGGAATATGATCAACCATAGAAAGGAATGAAGCAGATACATGTCACAACATTAGGAACCTTGGAAACATGCTAAATGAAAGAAGTCAGTCACAAAGGACCACATAACATACGATTCCATTTATGTGAATAGAATAGGCAAACCTACACACAGAAAGTAGATTATGGTTGCCAAGGACTAGGGGTGGCAGGGGTGGGAGCAGGAAAATGAGGAATAACTGATAATGGATACAGTTTCTTTTAGGAGGAACAAAAATGTTCCAACATTAGACAGCGGTAATGGTTGCACAACTCTGTGAACACACTAAACACTGAATTGAACACTTTAAATGGGAGAACTGCACAGTATGTAAGTTATATCTCAATAAAATTTCTTGAAAAAAGCAGTAAGAAAAAGGCTGGGTATTTTCGGCCATGGGAAGAGAAGAAAAAAAAAAGGTGGGAAAGTAGTAAGCACTAAAGCACTGTTAGTGGGCTTTCAAAAACTCTCTAGATGCCTTACAGAAAGGATTTGGGGCCTACAAGGCCTGGAAGAATAATGAGGGACCCCGCCTGCCTGCCTGCAGGCTGTTGAGTGTGAAGCCCTCCTAAAGGCCCTTGGCCCTCGCATTCCAAATACCCTACTTACTAATTATCTTGCTCCTGGACTGATCCAAGGAGGGCAGCGCGAGTGTCTTCTAGAAGCCATAGGATAAACATGGCACATCTCCCTGGAGCCATAAACTTTACTAAAAACACCAATTTTTAGAATGAAAAGAAGCTAATATATTATGGAATGCAAAAATCTCTGAATTTGTAAAGTAAAAAAAAAGACTTCAAAGAAATTGCAGGATTGTGGCAGGGCAATTCTCTTATGCCTAGAGGCACCTCAGTGGATAAATTTGAGCATTACCCTACTGATCCATCTTATACCAACAGGAGAGCCTTAGTTTATATCATCCCTCCTTGTAGACGCCTAGCTTGAATGGCTCCTAAATGCCTTTGCCATCAAATGTAATTGCCAGATTGAAGCCTGCAAGTCCTTACTCCACTCCCTGCCCTCCCACCCGGTCCCCAACACACTCCTATACACACCAGTGCTCTCCTCCTGCCCCGGTAGCTCTCTGCCCCCACTACCACACATATGCTTTTCTCTCCTCACACAACCTCACACTCCTCTCTATGGAGCCACTTTGCACACGTCAAAGTCCCTGCCCATTCCTTGCTAAACCACTGGCTACCCACCCCAGCTGCAGGCCTTGTGAATGCTATGACAACCCCTTCCCTCTCCCTGTCACCGCTCGCTCTGTCCCTCTCACAAACTAACTGCACATATTCAATATTTTCATAGGGGCCAAAACGTCACAAAAGACTGTGTCCTCGTGCCCATTTTTAAGCCCTTCTGGTACCGTAATTTTTCTGAATTCTTGAAAAAGTGTGCCTTCTCTATATATTAGCTAACATTTCCTGAGTATATATTATGTGCCTTTTCTAGTACTAAGCCTTTTGCATACATTAACCTCACTTATTCCTTACAAAAAATCTAAAATATAGGTTCTATCAGCATCCCCGTTATGACAAAGGAAACTGAGATGTAGAGAGGTTCAATAATTTAAGATCACTCAAACAGTAAATGGCAAAATCTGGACTAAAACCTTAGCCTGTCTCCAAAGTGCATGTTCTTAACCCTGTCCATACCATCATAAGAAGCCAGAGACCATGGGCTTCCCTGGTGGCGCAGTGGTTGAAAGTCCGCCTGCTAATGCAGGGGACATGGGTTCGTGCCCTGGTCCGGGAAGATCCCACATGCCGCGGAGCGGCTGGGCCCGTGAGCCATGGCCGCTGAGCCTGTGCGTCCGGAGCCTGTGCGCTGCAATGGGAGAGGCCACAACAGTGAGAGGCCCGCATACCACAAAAAAAAAAAAAAAAAAAAAGAAGCCAGAGACCAGAACAGTCCCCCAGTCCCTGCTGCCATTTATGAGCACTCTCTTTCCACTAAATTATTTTTAAATTCCTCTTGTTTTGCTTTCCAACTTCCTAACTCAACCAGCTTTGGGGCAACAGAAATTAATACATATCCACCCACTTTCTAGGATGGGAGAAGATGTTTCCACAGAGGATTACCTGAACTTCCAAGGAAGGAAGTTGAGGCAGTGAGACCACCTGTCACAGCTCCTTCTCTTCCAAATTTCCACTTTAAACTTGAAGAATGTGATTATGATCAAGTACAAGTCCATCTGTACCTGCATACTTTCAGGTCTTCACTAATTGGGAACGCTCTATACAAAAATCAGTAACTTTTTCAAATCAAAGCTTTCAGGAAATTTATGATTCTTCAGGTTCTTTGGATTAGCCTTCAAATTCTGAGTCAAATAACCCTCACAAAGACGTTGCTGCTTACCATTCTTAGCTTATTCTGTAGGCCTCTTGTGAATTGTGAATATTTCCATACTGCTGCTCGCACAGCTCATTATGTCTCAGTTACATATTAGTCTATAATATACATTATAATTTAAAAATCATATAATTGTCTTCAAGTATTCTGTGATTTGGAGGCTTCACTAAGCCAGACTGCCCTTCCTCCTACTCATTCCCGTCCCATCTCATTATTCCAAATTAGAGGTTTGACTCTATGTTACAAACACATACCTGCAGATGGTAAACTCCTGTGGACTAACAATTCAGATTCAAGGCCTGAGAGGCAGCTACAGCAAAGCCATTTGAGAGACAAATTACACCTGAAGGACAGCAACCCTATGCCTGGGTTAGCTAAAGCTCAAGGGAAGCCTAGCCCAGTAGGACCTGAATTTGGTATACAGGCCTAAGAAAAAGGGGCTTGGGGACTGAAGGAATTTCAAGAGTACAAGAAGAAGGTATTAACACCACAACAACTGAGCCTCCACGTCTAGCCCAGAGAGTTTGCTGTGTGCCACCCTCTGCAAAAAAACATAAATAAGTATTTATGTATTTACCTAAGCCATCAGGATAAAATAATTACATTTCTGAGTCCATGAAGATAGACATTTATAAAGAAAAATGATCCAAAAACCAGTAACTCTAAATTGTTTAAAAATTTCTAAGGGAAATAGGATAAAAACTTCATTAAATATCATTACACCAGTCCAGCTGAGCACTGGGCAAGGGGAGGAGAGACGTTGCCTCTAGCCCAGCAATGATAGGACACAAGTATCACCAGCTCTAGGGAAGAGCCCACTGAGACCAGGTGATGAATTTCACTTAACAGTCATTCCACTGAGGCTCAGGGTGCATATACCCTGCACCAGGCACTGTTCTAGTCACTGTGGATAAACACTCAGTTGCAGCCCTCAAGGAGCTTACGTTCTAACTGGAGGAGAGAGAAAAACACGTCAGGTGGTGGTAAGTGCTAGGGAGTAAAATAAAGCCAGCCAGAGATTGGTAGGAAAGACTGTTATTATACGTAGGGATACCAGTGAAGGCCTCTCTGAGAAGGTGACACATAAAAGAAACCTAAAAGAAGTGAAGGAGGGAGCCATGCAGGATATCTGGCAGACAAAACAGCAAATGCAAAGCCTTGAGACAGGAGCACGTTTAGTGTATCTGAGAAACAGCCAGAAGGGAAGTGTAGCTGGATAGGATAGGATGAGTGAGGAGAAGAGTGACGTAAGATGAGGTCAGAGAAACGGCTGTATCGTGTAGTATTGCAGCCTTAGTAAGGAATTTAAATTTTATTCTGAAAGAGATAGGAGGTGAATGGAAGGTTTTGAACATGATCTGACTTTTATTCGAAAAGTTTGCTCTGGCTGCTGTGTAGAGCACAGGGGGCAAGGGTGGAAGCAAGGGACCTGTAAGGAGGCAAAAGGTGATCACGGACTGAACTAAGAGGTAGCACCAGAAGCGAAAGGTGGCGGTAGATTCTACGTGTATTTCAAAAGGGAGACAATATCCACTGAACCAAGATCTGAAGTCCTCAGAATATCTGTGGCAGACTGCAAAAATGGCCTCAAATTCTTTTCCTCCTTGTATTCATGACATCGCAGTATAATTTTACAGCTCCTCCCACAAAGGGGTGGAGTCTTTCTCCACCCTTGGGAGTTCAGCTCCCTTGTAACTTGCTGTGGCCAGTGGGATAACAGCAAACATAACGCAAGAGATCTGAAAAGTACTTAAGCCTTAAAGCTTGCCCTCCCTCACTGCTTCACAGAACCCCGCAACTTACCACGTAAAGAAAACCAGGCTAATCTGCCAAATGTTGAGACTCACACAGCCCAGACACCCCTGTAGCCACAGCCAATCAACGGTCAGCCAACCATCTGATATGTGAAAGATTCCATTATGCGCCAGCTGACTGCAGGTGCAAGAGTGAGCCCAGCAGAAGCCAGGACCATCACGTCGCGGAACCCAGCCCCAGCGGCCAAACCACAGAATGGTGAGCTAAATAACGGGCTGTGTTTTGAGCCACCAAGTTTTGGAATGGTTTATTAAACAGCAAAAGCTGATTCAATATCTTTTTACCCCCCCCCCCCCCCGCAAATCGAAAACAAACCACTAAGCTCTCTTGGTTTCTCTAATGGCATTACACAAAAAGAAAATTTCAATTCTAAAGTAAATTGATACAGAATGGGTATGATGGGGGCTTCCCTGGTGGTGCAGTGGTTGAGAGTCCGCCTGCCGATGCAGGGGACACGGGTTCGTGCCCCGGTCCGGGAAGATCCCACATGCCGCGGAGCGGCTGGGCCCGTGAGCCATGGCCACTGAGCCTGCGCGTCCGGAGCCTGTGCTCCGCAACGGGAGAGGCCACAGCAGTGAGAGGCCCGCGTACCACAAAAAAAAAAAAAAAAAGAGGGGTTGACAAACAGCACCAGGCTGGTAACAGAATGGGCATGATGTTGATCAGATGATAAGCTGATTAGAAAAGGAGAGAACACAAGTCACAAATTACTGTATAGCTCATTAAAGTGTGGTGTATGACAGCCAGGGAGCTGAGTTCTTTGTGAAATAAAATCACCAAGATAAGAATTTCAGAAAACTGTGAGAATAAAGGATTTCACACGGATAGAATTTACCTTTTCAATGTCCTACACAACATTTCTGAAAATTACCAAGTACTTTACCCTCCTTCTAAACGTTAAAAATAATGTTTTTTCAAGGTTATCCAGATAGATGAGCAATTAAAGCTCTTTCCTTATAGAAAAGAAACCAACTATATTAAAGAGATCACAAGTTGAGGTCACAGTTCCTTGACTGATACAGACAGATGGGTAGATGGATGATGGGTGGATGGAGGATGGAAGGATGGAAGGACAGACATACATACATCAATAATACTTTCGATTATTAATTACCTTCAGTATAAACATTTATGCTGTATGGAAAGACTCCTGAATATATTTTCTCACATTACAACTGAGGCTTAATCTAATGATCACCAATGTTAAATGGATCATTTTATTCCCACTAGTTTGCTTACTTTCACTAGTTTGGAAAACAGACACAGGACTACTGTTCTGGTTTTGTTTTGTTTTGTTTTGTTTTTTTGCGGTACGCGGGCCACTCACTGCTGTGGCCTCTCCCGTTGCGGAGCACAGGATCCGGACGCGCAGGCTCGGCGGCCATGGCTCACGGGCCCAGCCGCTCCGCAACATGTGGGATCTTCCCGGACCAGGGCACGAACCTGTGTCCCTGCATCGGCAGGCAGACTCTCAACCACTGCGCCACCAGGGAAGCCCTGTTCTGTTTTTTAATTTTTTTTAAATGTCACGGTAGAAAGTGAAAACCTCCATTCCTATTTCCCCAAAGATAATCAATGTTAACAGTCCACTCTCCCTCACAAAATATTTTCTTAAAAATTTGAAACCTGGGCTTCCCTGGTGGCGCAGTGGTTGAGAGTCCGCCTGACGATGCAGGGGACACGGGTTCGTGCCCTGATCTGGGAAGATCCCACATGCCGCGAAACGGCTGGGCCCGTGAGCCACGGCTGCTGAGCCTGCGCGTCCGGAGCCTGTGCTCCGCAAAGGGAGAGGCCACAACAGTGAGAGGCCCGCGTACCGCAAAAAAAAAAAAAAAAAAAAAAAAAAAAAATTGAAACCTAAGTATTTAATGGGTGAGGGCAAATCACCTTTTTTAGAACTGAAACAGAACCTGTTTAGATGGTTAAATGAAAGAGCTTGCCAGAGTTTAGGGGCTTAGTTTATGTTTGACGTTTGGAAATGGGGCTTCGGGAAGAAAGGAAATTCTGGGTGACAGATCCTGATTACCTCCGTATCTGAAGCTATGCTCACCAAAGAAAGGCCTCCCAGGGTCATAGACTGGTCTATTCAGAATATACACTGCATCTCCTTTCAAGTACAAAGGACAAGGACAGATAGATTGAGTCTTATCAAAGTATGCATAGCAAAATGAAGAGCCCAGAAAATGAGGTTTCTAGTAAAAGAAAATCTTCCCAAATACTGTACGGATTTTCAAAAATATGAACCATGAAGTGTGCTTCTCATGTTACTTAAAACTTTAGCAAGCCACATCAAATCCTTGCACCTCTTAATTATACTCACTAATGAAGGGATAGAAACATGAATAACCTAAAATTCACTTCTTCCTGAGTATTAAAAAAATATATAGGGGGTGGGAGGCAGGGGGTAGAAGCAGGGAGGGCCTCCTGCAACAGCCAACAGAAACTTTTCCTTTTTAATTATGTTTGCTTAAGGCTAGAATTAAAATAAGTCTTTTTAGATTTCCTGAACACACACCAAACAAAAGTAAAGACAGACTGGGTGAAGAAAAAAGTCCACCTAAGAGGAAAGAGAAACTACACAGAGCACCAGGGTAGTAACTTTTACAGCACTTCTCTCTCATTAATCATGGTGAGCCAGAACGGGTGTGTCTGAGCTGACATAAATCCCTACAAGGCAAGAGGGGCCAAAGTGAGAGAAAAGACTAGAACATCCACATTCTCTCCCACAGCTCACTCTTTCACTCAAACATCCCCCATCCAGAGGAGACTATACAAACGTGATGCTTTTCAGGTCCTAGGTTCTAGCTCAGGGGAAACTTCTCTATGGTGTATTTTAAGGAGAGCAGCAAAGTGCCAGGTTAGTGTCAGCAGCAATTACCGTGAACCAGCAAATCTGTTTGGTCCAAACCCGAGATGTGACAGGAAACTGAGTTGGTTTTACTGTCAAGGAGGTACTAAAATTCATTTAATGTTTGCATACTATTTCTGCTTTTCAAAGCTGATCAAATAAAAATCACCCAGTGAAGACCCCACGAAATTTTGATATCTTAATGACCACCATATTCATTCATTCTATAAACACTCACTCCATGTCACAGCCAGCTCTCAATCACAGCTGCAGAGACCAAAGATAAAACCAGAAGAGGAAGCCTTTCAAAGCACTTGGCAACATTTTTTTTAATATAGATTTATTTATTTATTTACGGCTGTGTTGGGTCTTCATTGCTGCGTGTGAGCTTTCTCTAGTTGCGGCGAGAAGGGGCTACTCTTCTTTGTGGTGCGCGGGCTTCTCATTGCGGTGGCTTCTCCTGTTGCGGAGCACGGGCTCTAGGCACGCGAGCTTCAGTAGCTGTGGCACACGGACTCCAGAGCGCAGGCTCAGTAGTTGTGGCGCACGGGCTTAGTTGCTCCGCGGCATGTGGTATCTTCCCGGACCAGGGCTCGAACCTGTGTCCCCTGCATTGGCAGGTGGATTCTTAACCACTGCGCCACCAGCGAAGTCCAGCACTTAGCAACTTTTGATAATCCTTTCAGAGACTGTGCTCTGTCCAAAGCAGCACCTTTCCAGCTAACCAGAGTGGGCCATAATCATAAACATTTGTCTTGTTTGTTTTTTTTATTGTGGTAAAAGTCACATAATATAAAACATAGGATTTTAAACCATATTTAACTGTACAGTTCAGTGGCACTAAGTACATTCACATTGTGGTGCAACTCTCACCATCATCCATCTCCCAAATTTTCTACCTTCCTAAACTGAAACTCTGTCCCCACTAAACACTAACTCCCCATTCCCTCTTCCTACCCCCCACCCCCACCCCTGCCCCTGGCATCTACCAATGTACTTTCTGACTCTGTGAATTTGACTATTCTAGGTACCTCGTATAAGTGGAATCAAACAGGATTTGTTTGCACCTAATGTATACTGGAATGCATTTTTAAGGTTAACTTACATAAACATTTGTCTTTAAAGCTATGCTCAGTTTATTAGACAACTACATTACACATTAAAATACATACTGATATATACATTTGTTAAAAGAATATTTAAGATACAAATCAGAAAACAAAAAGGAATGAGTCAGCACTGCTTTACATACATAAAGAATTCCTTTCCTACCTGAAGGATGGCTTCACTCAACAGGTACTCAATGAGCAGGGAAGATGTGGGGGGCGGGCACTATCCTAGACAATGGGAATACAATCATAAATGGACATGGGCCCTGACCCCAAGGATGGAAATATCATGACGAGTGTCAATTACCAAGTGTCTACCATGTATGAGGTACTGGTCTAGACATATCACAGACATGGCCTCTCAAACTAATCCCGCAAGGCAGATATTATCACTTTACAGATGAGTAGACTGAGGCTCTGAGAAGGTCATTTGTCCAAAGTCACCCAGTTTGCAAAGAAAACTGACTGGAATTCCAAGACTTTTGGCTGCTGGCTCACAAATCTATCCTCTTTCCATTAACTCTACCTTGCTAGACATGCAACATCTTTGTGTCTTAATCATCAGTCTCCCTAGCTTCCCATGCTACCTCTGTACTTCTGACCTGGCCATAGCTCAATATGGCCTGAAGTAAACCCACCTGAAGAAAAAAACTAAGCAAGAGAAACAGAGAACGAAAAACAAATGTTGAAATTTTGTTTTAAAAAAATTTCTAAACAGATGGGGAAAAAAGTCTGGGAAGTGTCTCAGGCTTCAGCAGAGTATGGGACACACATAAGGTGCCTTGCCTTGACTGAAGCTTTCTTGTCTTCAGTCTTTGAGTCTTTATTTTAAATCTTTAGATAAAAAGTAAAAATTCAAAGTCGAACAGAAACAGCAGCATCTACCGGCTCAAGGAGATAGGTAACTTGGAAGAGAGAGTTCTTTTCTGATTAACATTCCAATTCAACTTTGAACTGCCAGTGATTTCTTGGAGCCTTGGTTCCCTCATTATATACCTACTTCAAATGTATGTACACTCTGCTTTTATGAATATTTTCAATTCACGGTCACTTATTTTATTTGAATTCATTATTTCTCAACAGAAACTGAAGACATATCAATGAGAATACTCATTATCTTGAGTTAAGTTTGAGAAAAGAGTGCTTTGGACATTGTAATAACCTCAACTTCCCATGGGGGAAAAAGAAAACTTTCTAGGTCTAGGCCTGAATAAAGACTAAATACAGGTTTCACTGCTAATCAGAATTACACATGCACAACAAATCCATAATCTCAGTTCATAAAAATAGCTTTAGGCAAAAACTCACAGGTGAAGAAAAACTTCTAATACACTTGAAACTCATATTCTAAGCCACTTGTTCCAAAGATACTTTTGCAAAACTCCTAGCAAACTCTTTAGATTGGGGTGGGCTGGGGGGGTGGAGATTGGTGTTTTGTTTTGTTTTACAATTTTTCAGTGTTCCCACTAAATGAAAGATGTTAGGTTGATAGCTATTTCCCTATCTGTCCAGGTGGCATCCAACAACATCTTAACTCCATTTAGCAACCACCTACGGTCCCTCCTAATGTTTCACAGTGACAATGTTCATTCAGTGTCATCACACACATGCAACTCCCCAACCCACTCTCCCCGCAAAGCACCAGCTGGGGAAGACAGGTGAACGCAATGCTCTAGGTGAACATAACGCAATGCAGCTCACTCTTGGCTAGACTAGCCCTTGGGTTCAGTAATTTTTTTTTTGACAGCTTCCAAATGTTACTTCACTCAAAAATTCATTTTAAATGTTCTCTCAAGTCCATTAGCAAATGTAATACATAGTGCTATACTGTTTTACTTAAACAATTTTGTCTATGTGTAGACTAAATAGATTTTAAAAATCAAAACACCCATTTCCCAAACATAGTATACAAAAATAGATCTTTACAGGATCCACTTGAAACCCAAGCCTTAAGATACAAACAATTAAGTAGTATTTATAAATAAATGATAATAACAGTAACAACAATGACAAAGATAGCTAACATTTATATAATACTTGCCATGATCTGGGCCCTGCTCTGAGCATTAGTTATATTAACGCATTCAATCCTCAAAACCACCCTGTGGAGAAGTTCTTGATCTCTCATCATTTCCAAATGAGTCAAGCAAAACATCACAACTTTCTCACCAAGAAAGAGGCAAATAACTACTTAATTATCCTTGCATTTATGGAGAAATGAGTATAAATCATTAACTATGATGTAAAATTATTCTCTTAAAAGACAGTACAAAATAAAAAAAGGATATCTTTCTAGCCAGGAAATGTATGTGGGTAAAGTGTCCTACCTACTTTAACACAGAAAATAAAACATTCCATTAAGTAAAACTGTAAAAAAATATAATTTTACCAAGAGTATATTAATATTAAATATAGATTTGCACTTAGAGGTGTGTACATTGATTCTAAAATCATTTTGAAATTCATTAACCACTAAGGTACAAGAGTGGTTCTTTAAGCCCTGACTGTCAAAAACTCCAGACTCTACAGTTCTTTTACTTATTTTGCTGGATTTCCCCACAAGTCACAGTCTGAGATAATCACAGATGATGCTTTTTCCTTATGTACACCATCACAAATTCAGTTCTGCTTCAAGCACTGGTACTGAAAAGCACTCACTCCGCTCAATTTTCACCACCTACAGAATGCAGCACAGATAACACTCAATAATTTAAATCATAATAGCTCAGGAAAATTTTAAATTAGCAAATGACAAGTAGGTGGATTCGATTTTTAACTTCATTCAATTTGTCAGATTTAAAATACTTTCAATTATTTATTTTTCTCAATCTTTGCAGTAACCATAACACTTACTAATGTTAATTGCTTTGCCTAACTGGTTTTACTGTTGCCTGCATTCTCATTTAATGACCTTTAAGTGGTGCTGACAATAATGCTAGCTCTGATCTTTCTAAACCTTTCTTCTGTTAATGAATTAAATCTAATCTATTATGTTCCCCACTATTCCAAGCAGCAGTTCATAAAACAGTGAATTAAAACACATGAAAACTTAAGATCATGCACTTTAATAACACAGTGCCATGTACAGAGTATGTAGCTGGACCTACAGATGGATTTTATTTAGTTTTTAAAGGACTTGATACCTTTTTTTTACAGTTTGTACATTTCATGTTTATAGTGTGAAAGTACATTGGTAATAATTTTCAAAAAGCAAGCAATGATTAAGCAATTTGTTTTCAAAGAAACCCCAGTATCATAAGATGACAACAAGAAAAAAGAACTTTTTAAAATTCCAACTCCAATAATAAGACTATCTCAAAGTAATTTAAATGGTATTAATCATTACACATAACAAAATTTTTTTAAAGCATAACACAAGAATATATAAACATGAGGGAAAAATACTCATGACTAGGTAGGAGGTTTGTGGGTGATTTATATACTCTGTCGTTGTATATTTACGGCTATGTACAAATGCCCTCAGAGTCAAGGACAAACTTTAACCCAGCCTGGATGATTTGGCCCAATGACCTAAATAGTTCCATCAGTCTCTGACCTCCAGCTACAATGGCCTTTTCAGAAGTACCTCATCAATCTTCTTGTTTTGCTCATCACTGTGTTCCCAGGACAGTGCCTAGTACATCACACCACACAGTAGAAATCTGATGAATGAATGAATGAACTGAATTACAGAGCCCACAGAAAAATTTCAAAAATGAGAATTTAAGGCCTTTGGATGTGACTGATTTAGCCAGGTCATATGCAGACTCCTTTCATAGCTATTTGCTTCATATATACTTTGAAAAATACTAGCACACCATTTATTTCATTCGAGTCTCACCATAATTCAAGAGTAGGAGTATAGGGTCTACCACTCCTAAGCCCAAGGGTATTTTAAAGTATATACCATTTCTAGAACATACCACTAAACCAGAAATGCCTAAACAAATTCCATTAGTTGAAATGCCTTTTACAATGTCAAAATGTAAATCTAAACACAATAAAGTATAGCTCTATCCAAAATCTTTAGGAAATAACTAACTCTAGATAGTAAAGCACAAGGTGTTCTCAGCAGCCAAAGGTTACATCAAGGTTCCTCATAGCTAAAAACTTATAAGCCTCCAAGAACCAGCCACATCCCAAGTTGAAGGAACTAAGTTTTAGAACTTCATCTTAACTGTTATTGATTAAAATATCTTTAAGCTTTCTTAAAGTGAAGTGAACTTTATTTCTAAATGCTTAGGTATCGTTAAAAACACCAGTTAGTTATACCACTTGTAGATGTAGTTGAAGAGGCAAACACAGATGAATGCATGGAAGACAAGGCAGAACAGAGAGTACTGAAACATCCTTTTACTTTTTAGAAAGTCCCTTGTATCAAACTGCTTTCAAGTCATTTTGACTTTTGCTCACAAATTAGGGAAAAACACCAATTCTTCTGATTCATCACTATATCTTTCTGAAAAGTTAACTTGATGAGTCAAAGGTTGAAATAGCCTTCTGACCCGCAAAAGAAGCTTCATTTTTGCTACAAATGTCCCTGAATTCAAAATACTCATTCAAAAAGAAAAGTGGTACATGCCTATAATGTGGAAGGTACAATGTAGCTGTGATTTCCAAACTGCTAATATAAGAATGTATGAGAGGTCCTCTGGAGCCTGAAACCGCTCTGAACTCTCACTGTATATCCTTATTAGGTATGGCAAAGGCGCAACCCCTCCATTCCCAGATATTGTCTTCTGGGCTTGCTTTGGTGAAAGGCTAATTCCAAAGCCTTCATCTTCCTTGTTAGAAGACAGTACTTTTCCTGAAATGGTGGCAAGTCCCAATTTTCTCCACGTTCTTTTTAATGTTTTAACGTTTGACTTTGAACAGTGTTCCAGGCACTAGCAACGGCAGGTTAATTACATAAAATGTAACCTCACCTTAAGATGAAAGTCCTTCATGGTGCCTACATAAATGGAGGAACTTTTGCCAGACCCCTTCCCTCACAACACTGTGTATTCTGAAACACGATGCAGGCCCACAGGAGTGACTCAAAGAAAGATCAATGGCAAACAGACAAACAAGGGAAGGAATATTTATTAGGCCACCGACGACACATTAGCAGTTTACCCACATTATCTCACTCCTCACAACCACCTTGGGATGTATGAGTCCCATTTTACAAAAGTGGAAACTGAAGCTCCAAAGAGGTTAAATACCTGATCTCAAATCACAGACGTGGAATTATCACCCAGGCTTGAACCCATATCCTTTCCTACAATATGCTAGTTCCCAAAGATGGGAAGATGATGGTAAAAAATACCACTGCCAGAATGCTACCTGTTTACCAAACTCTAACTCTCCCGCCTTTATGGTGACAGCATTTGTGTCCCACAGGGGTCCAGAGAGGCATCTCCCCCTCCCTGCCAACGTGAGGTGCTGGCTGTCCTTCCTGTCTGCCTCTTGGTGGCACTGCCTTGGCCTTTCCAAGGAGCTGAGTCTGTGAGGCCTGCTGCTCTTCCTCAACTCTTCCCTGTCACCATCCACCACCCACAGTGCCACTGCCAGCCTGGCTGCTCCCCCCGCTTCTATTCTCCACTTCTCTTTCTCGTCACCTCAGTCTCCTCACAATTTTCAGGGTTCTTACAAGAGGTAGTAAGATGATTCACGTAATAAATCATCCCAGCACAGCATGAACAAGCAGGCTGTTAGCTCCAGTGCTCACCTGTGTTCATCCACCACTAATGCACATAATGGAAAAGGCCCTGGCTTTGGAACCGGATGGAACTGGGGTCCCAACTCAGGCTCTCTCCACCCGCAGTCAACAGCAAACATCCCTTGTTCTTGGTGTTGTTGGGAAGCTTCAATGTGACACCATGTGGTACCTCACCTGGCACACAGCAGGACCAAGAGATACTGCTTCTCTTCTCCTTCACTGGTTACTAACTTATTTCTTCACCAGCAAAGAGAACCTGAGTTTCTCCTCCCGACTTCTTCCAGGTCCACAGCTGTTCCAGAGAAAACGCTATTTTACAGGCACTCTCAATTTTACCAATGGTAGTTCTATTCAAGCAGCTTAATTTTTCAAATGACACTGATCAAAAATTTCCAAACAACCACACTGGGGTCATGTAGTAACTTCTACCCTCAAATACCTTTTAAAGTTCTGTTTGGTATCAAAAAGAATTAAAAATCAAAAAAAAAAGAATTAAAAATCAGAAAACACATGCAGGAGAAACCTCTTGACATGAGATCTCCCTTCTACAGAAAGGAATTATATGACAAATTCTCTCTCTCTGCTCTGAGTGAGGAAACTGACACCTACCACCCAAGGCAATGGTTGCTAGCCCTTAGGGGAACTCCTTTGAGAATCTGATGAAAGCTCTAAACCCTCTGCCCAAAAAAAATGTCAATCTGCACAGAGACACAAAAACTGCCTGGAATTTCAAGAGGGTTAAGGACACTCTGAAACCCACCCATCAACAGCAAAATAAGAGCCCTTGACAAAGAACCTTCTATGATACTCCTTAAACTGGCAAAATCCTCAATTCAGATTTTGTTTCTTTAAGGTGCAATAAATTCAAAAGCCTAGACAAAAACCTCAATAAGATAAAGAAAGAAGTTTTCTCATTCACTCTCCACATCTGGCTCCAATGTCAACTCTTTCTGGCTCAAAACAAAATGCTACAAAATTAACGAGGCTCAAAACCTGAAGAGAAGGTTCTCTCTATGAAGCAAAATGTCAAAACAAAGATGTGTTAGGGTTAGTGAATGTGCTGGGAGGTGAGCAAGGGAAAAGGAGGTAAAAAAATTAAGTATTAAGAACATCTACACACTTTATTTTCCAGTATCATCCTTTTTAACTTTCTATGTCTGTGTATATTCTTAACATGCATTATATATTCGTATAATAGCACATGTGTGCAACATATAAACAGAAATATACATTATTTTTACTGACAGGAGTAAGCAATCACAACAAGTTTGCAGATCCTGTCCTACTAGACAACTTCCAAAATGAGTTTACCTAACAATAATTTCTCCTGGTTAACTCTCCACAAATGGAATTTCCCTTGAAAATAATCACATTAGCCACCTTAAGTTCTTATTCCTGAAATGAGAAGTCAGTTTCAAACTAATGTTGACTAAACAGTAATGCTGAGATTGTTCCACAAGAAGCAGTTCTCCTTTTTGCTTTAAAAGTCTAATTCTCACAGCTCCACATACTCCATATTTTTCTTCCTTAAGTGTAAATAATTCATGTAATGTATTAAAGAAATAATCAACTGAAACACTGGCATACATTTTACACTACACAGTTCTTCCTATAATTATAATAGTTAATATTCTTCAACTCCTACAACATCGTCAGCACTGAGCTAAATGTTACCTGCTTGATGGCACTTAATCTGACCTTACGAAGTGGGTTCCTCTCCCAGTTTTGGAGATTAAAAAACCAGTGCTTGGAAGTCACATGTCTGTGAGTGGACCTAGAATTCGAACCTACGTGTGTGTTACCCCAGAGCCTCCATTCTTACCTCAGAGAGGCCACCTGCCTCCCTCAGGTAATATGTTACATATATTAGGTATATACTGTTACTAGGTAATAATATACTAATATTATACTGTTTAATTAATAAGTTCCTTTATGCATAATTCTACTATAATATAAAAATAAGATCCCTGTTTTGTTTTTATGAAATCTTACAATACAAAAGGTAGAAAAATATTTTTAAGTGGTAAAAGAGAATGTCATTACTGACAAACAAACCGAAGAACTACTTTAGTTAGCCGTTTTGTAATATCTAGAAACTTTACTGTTTTTTTTCAAGCACTACAAAATCTAGTTAATATTAAGAGCTTCCATTATTATAAAAGTTTTAAAGACAAGAGAAAATTTGACCATAAAACACTGCTCTGAAAGTCCATTATAATATCAGATATGCTATTCTCTCTTAAACTATATAAAGAAAGAAAGCCTGGTGATCTGATCAGCCTGTAATTCAGTCCCCAAACACCAGCAGAAAAAAGAAATTTCACTATACTTAATATCTTAACTTCTACAAAATGAAAGTGATGAATCTCCTAAGTAAAAGGAATGTCTGTCATACATAAAATCCACTCCATCCTCTCTCCACAAGATGTCACTTCTGTTTTTAACCTGAAACATGCAGAATTACCAAAGAAGAAAAACACTCTCAGCTTTTTAAGTGAACACTCAGCAATTTGATCCTTTAAAAATAAAAAGTCTTCATTAAACAAGTTTATAATTTTGTGTAGGGCTTCCCTGGTGGCGCAGTGATTGAGAGTCCACCTGCCGATGCAGGGGACACGGGTTCGTGCCCCGGTCCGGGAAGATCCCACATGCCACAGAGTGGCTAGGCCCGTGAGCCATGGCTGCTGAGCCTGCGCGTCTGGAGCCTGTGCTCTGCAACAGGAGAGGCCACAACGGTGAGAGGCCCGCGTACCGCAAAAAAAAAAAAAAAAAAAATTTGTGTAAATTACTAGTTAAAATAAAATCTGCATGGCCTGGGTTTGGGGGGCAAAATTTAATATTTAGAAAGGAAAAATAAATGTCTATAGTGCTATTACTAATAACCTCGATGTTTTCAACTAACAAGATTCATTCATTTACTAACAAATACTTATTGAATACCAACTATGTATGAGGCACTGATCTAGCCCCTAGAGATAAGAGAAACAAGGTTTCTACACCAAAGATTATATTCTCATGGGGGAGGAAAAACAGATAACATACAAGTGAACAAAGATAAAATAATTTCAGATTATAAATATGATGCAAAAAACAACAGAGTGATAGAAACGTCAAAGGAGACTATTTTTAAAAGTGATGAAGGATGGTCCCTAAGAAGGTCCCATTTGTGCTGAAACTTGAAGAATGATACAAAGTCAAGAGAAGAAAGTTCTAAGTAGACAAGGACCACCTCACCTTAGGAGAGGTTTCATTTGGCACCTTAACATTTTTATGCCCTGGATGGGTTATATCCTGGAGAGACCCATTTTATGATGAATTCTGTTTAAAGCTTACAATATTTATTGGTAAGTATCCAATGCATCTGCACACACATAAAGCTAACATGATACTCAGGAAAAACAATAATAATAATAATTCCCAATCTTTTGGTCTAAGCCAAAAGCTCTTAACTCTGGGGAAAGAGCAGGAATGGTAGAGCTAAATCTTTGAGAAGTTGATGAAAGCAATGAACTCTATCCTCCAAAAAAAAAAACCAAATGCACCTACACAGAAATTTTACATATAATTTTTGGAGGTTCTTAGAAACTTGAAGCCCATCCACGATGCACACACCCTATCCCCAATGAGAAATCCATGAACCCTAAGTTAAGAACTAAACAGTAATTATCACACTCAGATGGGACGGATATGAATGCAAGCTGCTTACCCTACTTTTAAATGATTCACGAATCAGGAACGCTTACTCTCAATTTATTTTGGCCCACATGAGACTTCGTATGGGAATTTTCTCTATGCTACAGAAACAAACTATTAGGAGATATAGATATAGATATATAAAATTCTCACCTAAAAGTGAATGAAATGCCTCTTCACTACAACTAGTATAATCTTTCGCACATGATAACAGTGTCATTTGATACTGGTTTTGCGCAAGATCTTATAATTTCTTCCCCCAAAGAAATATATTACCACATTGCTTCAAAGGCTGCAAAGCTGTATGTTAACACCTATTAACTTACAGATGTTCTTCTGGTTCAAAAGCAAAGCTTACGATTATTTTTTTAAAACCATTCACACATACGCACACACTCACACTACAATTTAGTTGCCTAAGGAATATACATCAACTACAAATGAACTTATTTACAGAACAGAGACAGACTCACGGACATAAAAGGCAAACTTACGGTTACCAAAGAGGAAGACGGGTGGGGGGAGAGGGGATAAAGCAGGAGTTGGGGATTAGCAGACGCAAACTACTATATATAAAATAGATAAATGACACAAGGTCTTACAAAGAATTATATTCAATATCTTGTATATATAACTATAATGGGAAAGAAAAAAAAGAACATACATCGTTAATCTAAGGTACAAACTAGATCAATGGTTCTTAACTTTTTTGATTCAGACACCCCTTTGAGAATTTGAAAAATGCTATGGAATTATCCCACTTAAAAAATGGACAAATTCATACAAAATGTGCATATAATTTCAGCCTGCTCAATGCATTTCAAATTCATTCAAGGGTTTAAGAATGCCTATACCTACAATACAAGTATATTATGACTAGCTGTTTCTGGGAAGGGGAGCTAATTAGGAAAACCGACTTGGGAGGAAGATTTTTCATTATACATCCTTTTGTATCTTTTGGAATTTGAACTATATAACTGTATTATCTATTCAAAAAACGAATAAGTCAAAAAGCACTACACTAAAAAATGTGGCAGGATACCAGTGCAGAAGGTGAAAAACCACCACGTAAAGATGCTTAAAATAACGTCTACTAAATTCAACACATTTGCACACTGTTTCTTTGTATTTGGGGGGTTGAAAAAGGTTCATGACCTCAAAACTATGCTCTTGTTTCATAATTTTCAGAGAAATCTCCAGTTTCAACTTTTTTGCTAGGAAAATACAAAAAGTCACATAATAATTTCACATTATTCATATTGTAACTTCTGAAATCCCAGTTAAATGACAACAGTTAGTAATATATTGAATGTGGTACTGCCGCGTCTCTTGATTTTTATTATCATCCCCATTTGACAGACAAGAAAACCAAGCTTTCCAAAGCTAACTCGCTTGCCCCAGGCAACACAGCTAGTGAGCTAGCCAGGACTCTTGCAGGCAACAAAGCCCGTGTACTTCCTCCCATGCGACACCACGGCATAACCTATAAGGAAGACAGTGAACACCAAAATCGAGGACATTATTTCTTAGGAGATCATTCGCATTATAAATACAGTTTAGAGCACTAGTCCATTATAAAACTGGGAATTCAATCTGTATGCTCCTTTACACTATACAAAGCAGATAAAGATGAAAGAGACGAATTATCCCATCCAATAATTTTAAAAGCACACAAACTAGTTTTAACTTGGAATTTTTCAAGTCCTTACAAACTGTCACCCTATAAAATAAAAATGTAAGCTGAATCGTAAGCGTAGAGTTAAAAAAACATCAGAGAATTAGTGTTACAGAAATACGTTACCAATCTAAAGGTTTCAACACCAAGGTGCAAAGAGTTTCTGCTGAACAGCACCTCCAGCCATCAAAGTTTTTGGAATGTTTGATACTGACTGTCCAAACTATGAGCAAAATGCTTTAGAAATTTATGATGAATTGTGAGGCTAGCAACAATGATGCCACTTTCATTATAATCCCATTTTCAAAGAGGTGGTAGCTTTCAAAAACATCTCACTCAAATCTAAACTTACATAATCGTTTAAAGTTAAAACGAGAAGGAAATACGGCGTGGGTAGAAAACATAAACCACCTAACCAGATACGACTACCCCTAGTAGTTATTATTATTATTGCTATTGTTACTAATGTGTGTGTGTCTATTTGCCTAAGTGTTTATTTTGTCCTTATTCAGCGACTTACCTAGGTAACTGTCCAAGCTTGCTTTATGTCCTGCTGTGCAGGCACCCAGAAAGCATCCAAGTCTTTACTTTCTTATCAAGCACATAAGGCACTCAACCTCTACTGAATTCCCCTTATCAGGAAAATGAGTAAAAGTCCTTCAAGCTCAAAAACTTTAGGACCTTCTGAAAATATTTTCAGAAGTACTCTATGGAGAAAACTCAAATGTCTACATGTCAAGGTCTATCCTGCAATTTCACAATTGTAGGAAAAGCCAGGTCACTCTGATATATTTACACAAAACTACATGCTGGTGTTGCTGTCTACAGAAAAATAACATCATTGATACAAATTTCAAAAACCCACCTATTAGGAAAAGAGCAAAGGAGATGAAACTTTCCTTTCAGTTTGTTACAGTGCTGCAAGTGAAGAGACTTTTAAAATGCTAAGAAATAATGGCAGTGTTACTTATAAGTCAGTCAAATATTACCATGCATATAATAAGCATTCTTATAAGGCAAACACACAAAACAAGTGATTAATGAATACCTAATTTTTGAGCTTTCAAAAATTACATATTAAAAAGATGAGCTACATAATTACTATGTTTACACAATTTCTGTTTTCAAACTCACCTAAAATTAAAGACCTTAAGGACATGTTTTTTCTTTACTCTTTAAAGCAACCCCCAAAATTCAACTACAGTTTATACTGCACCCCCAAATAAAATTATCTTAAACCTTCCAATTCAGTCCAAACAATTCTATAGAAAATTAAATCAATAACTACCCTTTGGCATGCATATATAATTTACTCTGGTTTTTCCTAAGGAAATGGTAAAAAAAAAAATTCCTTTTATGTTTTCCTTATATTTCATAAACCACCTCCTAAAGTTGTGAGAAGGCACACAAATAAAAGTCAATCCATTGTAAGGAAAACAAATGTTATTCAACAAACTCTTTACATTCACTATAATAATCAAGAACAAATACACATTTCTAAAGTCTATACATGATTGTACTTCTTTGTTATTCTACAGATATGGAAATCTAATTTATGGAATGCTTCCCGGAATATTTTCCCAGAATGTGCTTATTACACAAGAATCACTTTTAGTCTGTCTGGAATTTAAGCTTGTGGATGTATCTAGTATTATATGATCTTGTTGCTCTCCAATGCTCCTATGCTGGCAAAACATACAAGTTCACAAAAACCATATTCTTGGAGAGCAGAATTCTTGGAAATTTTACAATACTATCAGACTCCACTTAAAATATGAGAAAAGGATATACAAATGGCCAAAAAGCACATGAAAAGATACTCAATGTCACTAATCACTAGGGAAATGCAAATAAAAATCACAATGAAATACTACTTCATACACATTATGATGGCTATTATCGAAAAGAAAAAAAAAGGAAAAGAAAATAACAAGTGTCTGTGAGAATGTGGAGAAATTGGAAGAAGCCTTGGGCTCTGCTGGTAGGGATGTAAAATGGTACAGCTGCTGTGGAAAACAGTATGGCAGTTCCTCAAAAAATTAAACATATGCTCCAGCAATTCTTCTGGGTATATACCCAAGTGAAAGCAGGGACTCAAAACGATATTTGTACACCCATGTTCTCATAGCAGCGTTATTCACAATCACTGAAAGGTGGAAGGAACTCATGTATCCATTGACAGATGGATAAACAATACATGGCATATATATACATACACACACACACGCACACACGATGGAATATTATTCAGCCTTAAAAAGGACAGAAATTCTGACACATGCTACAACATGGATGAATCTTGAGGACATTATGCTAAGTGAAATAAGCCAACCACAAAAGAGACAAACATTGTAGGATTCCCCCTATAGGAGATACCTAGAGTAGTCAAATTCAGAGACAGTAGTGGTTGCAAAGAGGTTAGGGGGAGGGGTAATGGGGAGTTAGTGTTTAATGGATACAGAGTTTCAGCTGGGAAAGATGAAAAGCCTTAGAGATGAGTGGTGGTGATGGACATACAACAATGTGAATGTACCTAATGCCATGCTTAATGCACACTTAAAAATAGGTAAAATGGTCAATTTTATGTTATATATATATTACAATTTTTTTAAAATGAGATAAGAAACAACAAAATATTAAAACATGTGCCAAATTCTTCTCACGCATGCTTCTTTCACTACCCACAAAACCAACATCATGGCTCTGAGTGGTCAGTTAAGTTCTAATTGAAATGTTTACCATGGGCCCCAAGAAATTAATATAACAAAGTTTAAATTTGTTCTAACCCTAAGAAAGTTTAAACTGCTTCCTCAGAATAAAATCCGTTGCCAGATATAGATGCTAATAGCTATTACATGTCTATTTCAGATTAAATAAACTACTAAAGAATCCAATATACCTCCCAACTTTGTATTTCAAGTACAGTTACTTTTATCCCTAGCGAGTTTTTCCTTCATTTTTCTTCCAAAGCCTCATAAAGACTATTTTCATTTTTACCAGCAAAAACTTTAGTCAAAATTTTCTCCCCCCAAACTCATACGAGCTCATCTTCATTAACTGTAGATATATCATCTTTACAGTAATAGTATTCATTTCATGTTTACCAATTTCAAGTATAAACATGGAAATCTCATTTATGAATCTTCCTCCCTTAAAAAAAATGTTCATACGGGAAAAACAGAAGTTTGAAACATCCTAGGCTACATTTTGAGGATCTTTTCTAGTCACACTCCAGTTTTTCTTTTAATACCTTCCGATTTCACAAATTGTTACAGACATAAATGTTCACTAACTAACTAGCAACCAAGTTTTTTGATTTCCTCTGAGCCAGTAAAGTGTATTGTATTGTTCACGTCCCCTTTCTCCTCACTCTTAAGTGTTCAGCAGACAAAATTCTACCTTCAACGGTAGATTCTAATAGCTCCATGCTATAAATGCTATGTTCGGATACATTTCAAACAACGCTTGTTCATAAACATAAAGCAAATAGATAAAAATTAAAAGGAACAAAAAGTACCCACATACTCAAACAAAAGGTAAAAGGTTTAATTTAGAAAAAAAAGTTCTCACATTAATTCCATAAACAATATGATCATTAAATACTTTTTCTATTTGTACTATCTGAAAACAAAAATGCATGTAATCAATTACTGACCATTTTTTCTCAATTTTAAAAAATGAATTATTTCAAACATCATTTTCTATATGTAAGTTAATGGCACCATCTCCTCTACTAGGTCTACCTCCTGTGATTAAATCTGTACAATTTGTAGTTGTCACTGCATACGATGTATACATCTAAATGTCAACAGAAGACAATAAGAAAAACACAGACCCAGACCTCATTAGTTTCTGTGGCATTCAGTTTTTCTACTTATCAATGTGAGAGATTCTCTGATAATAAGTTTATTTTCATTTGTCCATGGCTATTTATATTAAATTGAACCCTTTAAAAGGGGGAGTGGGTGTATCACACACCAATAACTTCAACATGTCAGAAACCTCCCATCTCTTCAATCTGCAACACGGAATTTTAACAAATATGGAACTCTACAAAAACGAAAATTATATACAGATACAAAAAGATCAATTGAAAAGGAATCCATCACCTGGTCATGAGCCTTACCTTTTAGCAGCGGCAGAGGTGTTAACTCAATAGGCTTGCCTTGAGACCTAAACTGTGAGGAACTTTGCGACCTCTTCTGTCTGGCTTTTCTGACGGACTTCCGAGAAAATCCGTCTACTTTATCCACTGATGGAGGAGTAGTTGGTGCTGAGGACATATCCCTACTGAAAAGAAAGAAGTATCATCAACACATTCCCGAGGTAGAAGCATACAAGTGAGTTACTCAAATTCTAAAATTCCCATACACTGTTTTTGAAAATGGGAGTATGTTTAAAAGAAAGCAAATAAAATCAATTAAGAGCAGTCACATGTTCAATGGGAAAACAGAAAAACTTGGTGGAAAACAGAATATAAGTACTATATAAGCAATACTGTAATGCTAATGCATTGTGCTACTCCCACTACGATATGCATTAAAGATGTTCATTTAGGGCTTCCCTGGTGGCGCAGTGGTTGAGAGTCCACTTGCCGATGCAGGGGACATGGGTTCGTGCCCCGGTCTGGGAAGATCCCACATGCCATGGAGCAGCTAGGCCTGTGAGCCATGGCTGCTGAGCCTGCGCGTCCGGAGCCTGTGCTCCGCAACGGGAGAGGCCACAACAGTGAGAGGCCCGCGTACCGCAAAACAAACAAACAAACAAACAAACAAAAAGATGTTCATTTATACTTGAACATGTATTCATTTTATAACTGCACAGCTCTTCTCATCTTGAGATCCAGAAGTAACTGAGGAACTATTCTACAGCTACAAAATTTCCATCCAAACATTTTCCCAAGATAGTTAATATTATGAATGGGCTCTAGAGTTGAAACTCTTATGGTACTTCAAGAATCTACACCACTGTATCACAGCCAGGTGAAATTTACAATTTCTCAACTACCAAGACATGACTTTTAATGCAATGTGCTGTGTTAGCTATGATAAACTACACCACACCACAAAGGAGGACAAGCTAGGTTACTTTAAACAGAACACATAAAAGGCATAATTAAA
The DNA here is from genome assembly GCF_964374135.1 of Grampus griseus. Classification (NCBI taxonomy): domain Eukaryota; kingdom Metazoa; phylum Chordata; class Mammalia; order Artiodactyla; family Delphinidae; genus Grampus; species Grampus griseus. The sequence goes on along the minus strand of NC_139018.1, from coordinate 37,937,579 downwards.
ATCATTTCAAAGAAGTCTTCTTTTTGAATGAAGCCATCTGAAGTTACTAAAGCTTAATAAACAAAACTATGATGAAATGGTACACCAAAGTTGAAATAAAAACAAATTCACAGCCTACTTAGACAACCAAGTTGAGTTCCCTTGAAGTTCATCATCAAATATTAATTTTCATTCTATCAAACTAATGGAACTGAACAGTTATTTGGGATTTTTTTTAACATTCTCAAATCATTAAAATGAAGGCTATTTCCTAAAAGTAACAAGGATTAAGCTCAGTTTCATTCACCAATTTAAACAGATGCCATCATTTCTATGGCACTGAGGCTCCATGCTCCATGGAAGATTAATGGCAGACTTGAATAGAAATAACGCACATGGGGGAAATGCTGAAATGCAATTACTCACCTGTCATTCCAATACATAACATAAGTGTTTTTTAACCTCTAAAAGAGTTAAGGAGTTTTTTCCTGAACGTGTGAGAATAAAAAGTTACCTGGATTAGCTGGATTCTGACAAAGTAAAAATAATAAAAACATAAACAAAAAACAAACAAAACCATATGATGTTGAGGTTTGGAATTTTGAAGTCCTGTTTGGTACTCTTTTTTAAAAAAGTTTTTAACAATCTAATTTAGCCTTAAATAAAATGTGACAGATAAAAAGGAATTGCAAACCATGAATGATTATAGAAGAAGTAAGATGACTTAAAAATTTATAATAACTGCATCTGCAAGAAGCTCCACATCACATTTGTATGTTGTAAATTTAGGGGCTGCTTTTCCAATCTGGTATGTGAATTATTTAGACTACATTTAACCCTCACAACACAAGATTTCCATAAATCCTGTTCCTCCTCCACTCTTTTTGTCTCTCCTTTATTCTTTATCTCCCATCTCTAAAGATGATTTACTGGTAGCAAAAACAAATTCTGTTTTAATCATTTGCCCGCGGTCCAGGATAAACGTCAAGGATCTCAACCCTAAAGCGCTGCAGAATTGAACGTGCAGTAGCAGCGGGTCCGTACAAAGCCCGGGGAAACAGGTTTCGCCGTGGGCTAGGACGCCCGAAGCTTTATCATCCTCTAAGCATTGGGCACGGGGCATTTCCAAGGCACAGGATAACCCAAAGCGGGTACTGGGGTGGAGGAGAAAGACAGAGAAAAGGTTGGTCTGTAGGGATGCTCACATACTCCGTTTGCTCCCACCCACCCCACCCCACCCCGTGCCACCCCAAGCCCTGGAGAAGATAAGCTGCTACAGAATCCTTCTCACTACACCAATCCCCCTTTCCTCCCCCCCGCCCCCGTCAGTGGATAAAGGGGGACAAGAATACGCCTCCAATGCCGGAAGGTGGAGAAAAAGGGGGGTGGAGGGCAGAGTGAATGAAAGGCATCATCAGAAGCATTTGCAGATAAATCAGACAAGTGGGACCGGCGCTCCCTCTCCCGCACCTCACCCCATCGCACCCCTCGCCGGCCCAGGCCAGGCCTTCCCCAGGTCGGTGCCCCGCAGGTTCCCCAGGAGGTCGGGTAGAAGGCAGGAAAGGAGGAAAGGAAGCAGACGAGCCGCGGTGCTGGAGGGACGAAGTTACCTTGAAGCTTCTGGAGAAGAATCCGAAGATGATCTGTGGTTTCGGAGGGGCGGGAGACGGGAGAGAGGGCCGCAGCGGGGGCGGGTGGCGGGACCGGGGCGTGCGAGGGGAGGTCCGGACAGCGGCAGGGAGCCCGGGGCGACGGCTGTCCGGCGCGGCGTCCCTCCGGTTCCGCGGCAGCGGCGCCTCTAGGCCTCACGGCCGGACCTGAACCTCAGCGCTCCGGCGGCGGCGGCGGCGGCCTCACGATCCTCCCCCGCGGGCCCGTCCCATCAAATCGGCACCGACCCCGCTGCGGCTCCGCCGGTGGCTCCTCGCTCACATTCCCGGCGGGCGGCGCCTCTGCTCTTTGCCCCGGACCCGGCGGCTGCAGCGACGACGAGGGGAGGGGGGAAGGGAGGGAGGAAGACTGGATCCGCAGAGGCAGCAGGAGGAGAAGGAAGGAGAAGAAGGAGCCGCTGGGGCTGGAGCCGCCGCTGCCAGAGCCGCCGTTCAGTGCCCGCGGTGAGTCCCCGTCAATGCCCCTTTCTCTCTCCTATTGTCAATATCACCGGGCAGCTGAGTCCATGGCACACTCGCAACCGAACCTTCTGGCCAGCAGCGCCCGCCTCCAGCGCCCACTCACTGGAGGCTTCAAACGGGAAGCGAGGCTTCATTGGCCGGCGTCCGCCTTCACTCCCTTGTCAGCATGTTGGGCTGAGACCCGATCGGGGATTGGCGGCGGGGGGGCGGAGAAACAGGAGGGTGGGAAGAGAGGAGGCCGAGGATTGGGCTGAGGCGAGAGGGACCCGGATGCAACCGCGATCTCCGGCCGCGCTGCCGCCGCTTCCGCCAGGCGGTGGGGTAGGCTGAAGCGGGGATCCGCTGCCGCCGCCAGGCCTGAGCCGAGCTCCTTAAACCCGGAGGGGTGCGCGTGACATCAGTGCGATGGGTTTCCGCGCTGTGCGGATCCTCTGGGCGGCGGTCGTCTGCAACCTGAGGATTCCAAGGGCAAGGGTCGGCTAAGGGTGGGGGCGTCCCTGGCCCTTGATTCCGCCCCTTTCAGCGGCGAGGCTAGCCCTTCTGGACTCGAGGAATCCCATTCGGACGGGAACCAGCGCCGCATAGAAAGAAAGAAAGGCAGCCTGTGCGCCGCTGCCTTTGTAGATGGGCCCCTCGCAGCCCGGGGCTGTAAAGCCCCCAGCAGTCGCTCTCCGCTCCACCTTGTGGGAGGCCTGGCACGGAAATCTGAACCCCTGGGGCCCGGCCAAGGGTTGGGTATCGCTTCGAATTCTCTCTCGCCTAGTCTCCTTTTCCCTAAACCTCTGTTTTGAATATCAGCTCCCTGGAGCTCCTGCAAGCCTGGTTGGGGCCAGTTCAGTGTAACTTGTGCAGGTGGGAACGCGGTCTCCACGCTCTGTGATCATTTATTGAGATAATCTCTTGGGCCCACCCGCTGTACAGAGCGCAGGGAAACCCAGCTTCAAACTGCGGGAGCTTGGGAGCTCTTCACTGGCAAGTTGGATCCGAAACAGTTTATGGAGAAGGCTTCACTTAACTCTAGCTAGAACAAGTGATAAAATATTTAGAGATATGTTTGCATCCTTAGTGAGTCCTAGGCCAAGTGGTGCATTTCCAGAGAATATTCTTGGACTCTTGCTCTATTTGAGTGGATTCTACGTATGTCTTTTGAGAGGGTTTAAAAAAAAGAAAGGAAGGAAGAAAGAAATTCTTAATGCTTAGTGCAAAAAATAACGTTTATAATCCTTCAACCCAGAGATAACCACTGTTAGCATTTTGGTGTACTTCTGTCCAGTATTTTTTTTCTTTAAAATTGTGTATTCCGTTCTGTAGTTTTTCCCCTTCGCATTATATCATGTTTTCTATACAGTTAGGAAATAGAACTATATATAAATAAAACTGTAACATATATACAACTGACAATAACAAAAATATGCATTGTTATTTCTCTTGTTTGTGTTATTTAGCACTCAAGTGTTGCAAACTTCTATGCACATCCCCAGAAATGGGTCTTGAATGGGTCTTTTTTTGTGCCATTAAAATTTTTTTTAATTCCTGTTTTGAACTGAAATGGGAAACAGGAAAAGATGGTGCTCTTATATGGAAGCAGGCTTCCTCTACTGACTCCAGGTGATTGGTCACTGTATAGATAGTGTCTGTGTTTGCTCTGAAAAGTTCACCTCCCCTAGGCCTTACAAAACTGGCTAGAATACCAGTCTCCTTCCCACCTTCAAGAAACTTACATTTCCACATCTCAGTTTCCCATACCAGTCTTCGTGAAGAGTTCAGTGCCCCAGCCATGCAGAACTTGTTTGCTCAATTTCTGATTAAGGGTAAATGCAGAATTCAAACCAAGGAAGATTTTAAAGCCAACTCAATTTCCCTTGGCAACAATTGAATTGTCCAAGAGTAGTGCACGTTTGAAATGCTCACAGCTGTTGCTTAGAACATTTCACATTTTGTAGAGTGGGGATTTTGCTTGCAAATTATGAATCTGTAAAGATGATTCATTTCAAAACTCTTTCACTTTCTGTAAAATGGCTGAGTAACTGAAATGAGTAGGTCTTTTTAAATGGAAACATCCTTGCCTATGTGAGAGATTTTTCCTTGGACCAACAGTTTCTAAAGGAGGTCCATGCAATGCATCCCAGGGGTATGTATATTCCAGGAAGAATGCAAGTCAGTCCGTTTGGGATGCAGGAGAAGAAAATATGAGGACATCTATTTATGCTTAGTTCTAATCGAAAAAGAAAACTATTTTATATAATATTTTATATACATAATGAGGGACCCAGCCCATGGAATGGTCTCTTGGCCCATAACATCGTAGGAGATGTCCTCAAGGAAAAGTGGGAGTTACCCATTTCCAGGGGTTGGCAGTGGTGGTCCCACCCAGTCAGTCCTTGTCAACATGTAATGACTTATTGTGGTTTGCTAGGTTAAAGAGGACTTACTGATTATCTAGGTTTAATTAAACTAACCCATAGAAAATGGGCAAGTTAGTTTACCAGAGTCCTTTGCAAAGAAACCACAGGAAAATAAGCAAATGGTGGAATTGACACTTCTCCCAGTATCAGGTTTTTTGACAGCACATTTCAAAATTAACGATCCAATAAATCCAATCAAATTTTGGCTTAAAAAATATCAAATTCATCAAGATTATTTGAATGTGGATTTATATCCACTGTTATTAACAATGAACTTCAGGGCTTCCCTGGTGGCGCAGTGGTTGAGAGTCCGCCTGCCAATGCAGGGGACACGGGTTCGTGCCCCGGTATGGGAAGATCCCACATGCCGCAGAGCGGCTAGGCCCGTGAGCCGTGGCCGCTGAGCCTGCGCGTCCGGAGCCTGTGCTCCGCAACGGGAGAGGCCACAACAGTGAGAGGCCCGCGTACCGCAAAACAAACAAACAAAAAAACAGTGAACTTCATCCTGAGCATATATTATAATTGAGTTATAAGCTAATGATGATATATACTTTACAAATAAATATACATATGTTTGGTTAAGAATTGCTCCCCAAAAATACACTGATCGGAATGAATGATCAAAAAAGTTTGCAGACTGCTACTCCAGATAATACAAAAAGAAATACATTATAGCCATCTGGGAAGCCATTATCAAGTGACAAAACACTGTCCATTGCTATCAGATGAAAGCATTCACTTCCCAGACATCAAGGCTGAGCTTATCATGAACCTACTGGCAGACTGGCCATGTGATGAGACTGGAAGACATAGTAGACTATTAAATGGTAGCTGACTGGTGAACTAAAGAAGGGATAAGATAATAAGCAGCAGTATCATCAAAACAATTATCAACCAGTATAGGAGGAAAAGACCTATGCTGATAAGACGACATCATCAGAGGTAGACTAGCCCAATTTGTGAGTGCGAGTGGAGGGTACATTAAACTGGTTGTGAGCTGAGAGGGAAGAATAATGAAAAAGCCTGAGACAAGAGCTGCTCTCTTAGGAAAAGCAATGAAAGATTACATACACAGCTAGTGTAGACAAGGGACTTTGGTGTTATATTTCTTCGAGCCACATTTATCTACACAGGTAACACCCTCAGCAGTGACATTTTCTTGGGTCGCAATTTAAAGAGTACAGTTGCATTTTCAGATGTGCCTCAAAAGTCATAGGTCATGCATGGCTTTCCATGTGATTAATGTGTATAATTATAGCTTGAGATTTAAAATGTTTAGGAGCTCCAGTTCCATTCCTAGCAGTGAGAGATCCTCGGTCACTAGTGGATCAAGGCAGGAACAGGGACCCCATGTCACTGATGGGGAAGGAAAATGGACCAAAAAAAAAGGGGGGGGGAGGAGAAAGCCAGCTTCAAGTGCACTTTATTTCACATAGGATAAAACACAAAATAATGCACCACAAGCAATAATTTTCCTGGTAAAATAGTCAACTTATACAATTAAATGAATTAAAGTTATAACTAATTATAAGCATAATGATGAGAACACAGACTCTAGAATTAGATATACCCAAGGTGGAATCCCAGCTCTGAGAGCCAGGAGCTGGGGCAAATTTTTCACTCCTCACAGCCTGGGATTCCTGGCCTCTAAATGAGCAGAATAACACTTCCTAACTCATAGGATGGTCATCAGATTTAAATGAGGTTATGCACTTACTATAGTGCCTGGCACATGTTAACTGCTAAGTAAATACTAGTTATTACCATAATCATCTACTTTCTTCACATTTTAATACTTTTTATCCACTTAGAAATTTTTCTTTAAGTTTTGTCTTTTTTTTCCCCTCAAAATTATATTCCGGAATACCCCTCTGTGACAGGAAGAAAACAAGGAGCAAGGAAATGAGAGGCATGCCTTTCAATCCACTTCCACACTAAATGATCAAGTGCGTGTAGGAGCGTTCATTAGCAATAACGGGGATTTGCATTTTACAATATCCATATACTTTTGAAAGTAAAAGAAAAAAAATGGTCATTTGACTTAACATCACTTCAAAGCTTTATATTCATTTCTAATTTATACACCTTTAAGAGAGGCTTAAACTATTTTGCTCTAAGCTTACCTATTTCTCTTTCTCACTGCAACCTTCAGAATGGCACTAGGACTGAGTCCTAGCCCCACCTTAATAATGCCCTAGCCTTGGTGTGGTGGATATCTGCTTCCCACGCATCCCCACTTTCCCTTTGAGGACCACACTCCTCACTTCATGTGATCCTGGTGGGACTGTTAACCAAGAGTGATGGGTTATCTCTCTTGGATCCAAGGGGATCGCTTGGATCTTCCACAAAATTTGCTCTGTGAAAGCTGGGAGAGAGATGCCTCTCTTCCTTTTGGATAATAAACCATAGAAATGATGTAAGCTGGAGCTACTTATGATCATCTCCCTCCCTCTCCTCCATCCTGGAGGAAGCCAATACTCTGGGAAAAACGTTGGCAAATGCTGAGTTTTAAGAACATGATTGGAGCTGCTGGATTCAGCTATGTTGGAAGCTAGTTTCTGTTGTGTGACCCAGTGAATTCCCTTTTTTGTTTAAGCCACTTTGGAGTCGAATGTCTATAACCTACACCAAAAAATATCCTGACTAATAAGGCATGGCCAAGTCACTAAACCTCTCCAAACCTCAGTTTACTCTTAGGCCCTGAATCTGGGGTTTTCTACTGGTTGAACTAAATGAAATCTTTAGGTGAAATCTAATCCTAAGCATGAAAGAAAACCATTTAAAGTGATCCTGCTAGAAATTCTTTCCTAATGTAATTTATCAAGGCGAATTTATTTGTTGGGTTTTATTTTAAGACTCAAGGCAGATATTCTTAAGAATTGCACCTACAGAGTTAAGTTCCCCTAGAATACACTTACATGAGGAGAGATGGTGAAGTGACTTACCAAACACGAAAATAAGCTTTATTCTTAGCAAACTGCAGCTTTTCACTAGGTCATTTTTACTGTGTCACTTAAAACACCAAGGCCATATTTTAGAAAGTGCAGCCTATGACTGAATATTGCATCTAAGGTTCTTATCTATCTATCATAAAGAGCAAACATTGCTTTTAACATATCAATAAAATTGGGTAAAACCTATGAACATAAGGTAAATCACTGCTAAAATGTTCTCAAGGGGCAAGACAACCAAAAGAGGGTGAGAACTTAAATTTGAATACACTGTTATTAAAACAAGCAAGCAAGCAACAACAACAACAAAAAAAAACCAATAAGGACAATATATCCAATCTCGTATGGTGCTGGTAATAATAACTGCAAACATGTGCACAGCAATTTAGCTCACTTTCCTATGCAATACTTAATTTGAACCTTAATTCTGTAGATACATATTATTTCCATTTTATTTATTTTCTTATTTATATAAGAAAAGTGAGTATCAGGGAAGTTTTCCAGTGCCACACAGCTAGTAACTAGTAGAACCACAATTTGTTCTTCCAAGGGACAGTCCTCTTCACACTGTACCAAGTTACCTCTATTTTTAAATCCTTGTTTGCTAATGATATGGCCAAGTAATTGAATATGAGGCTACTCTTTTCTCCATCTTACAGAAGGAAAGACTAATAAGATACAGAATTTAAATGTCTTATACAATGTCATAAAGAAGAAAAAAAAAGCATAAACGATGGGCCAAGTCTTCCATCATCATCAACGTGAACTCCCACTCTATAAGCCAGGAACAATGGCAGACATTTTACATGTATTCTCTTAATTCTTAAAATAACCTGTTAATGTAAGTAATTTTATCCCATTTTACAGGTGCAGAAACTAAGATACAGAAAGCTTATTTTCTTTTCAAAGGTCATACAGCTAGTAAGTGGCAGAATTTGGGCAGGAGTTAAGACTAGAAGACAGGCACTGAAATTCAAAACTGTTTTACTGCCTGTCCCCCCTGGGAAATGGTCTATACAATCTGGTTTGTATATAGTGCTGTGTAGAATATGTAGAAAGCATGAAACCTTTCTAGCTCATTTCCCTTGATATTTAAGCCTTTTTCCAAAATAACAAAGAAACCCCATTATGTCTTTGGTGAGAAGCACACTTTGCTGGTGGAGTTAGGTTGCAGTGTGGATCCAAATCAACCTTCATGTTGTTGAAGAGATTTGTTTTGGAAAACTTAGTCTTAAAGAGCTTTGAAACAGGGATAATGGCAGCAGTCACCTGTAGTATTTGAAAATGTTCTGTCTGGTGGGTTTCAAAGTCAATAAAGCTTATATTCTTGGGACTTCCCTGGAGATTCAGTGGTTAAGACTCTGCACTTCCACTGCAGGGAGCGCAGGTTTGATCCCTGGTTGGGGAACTAGGATCCTGCGTGCCATGCGGTGCGGCCAAAAAAACCAAACCAAAACAAAACAAACTTCTATTCTCAGATTTGGATGGTTAGTGACCCGGTTAACAAACCAGTTGGCAACTGGAACAAACGATTTATGAAAAAGTATTTTTGAAGAACAAGCGTTGGAAGAGACTCATTCAAAGTATAAAATTCCAGCTCTCTTGACCTTTAGAGGAAAAAAGTTATAATTAACTAAAAGTCACTGGCTTCAAAGGCAAATGGGAGCAAGTGCTCAGCTTCTAGACAAATCACCATGATCATCATGGTGAGTACATTTCAATAAGCCTTTCAAACACTTAATATCAGAGAACTTTCCTCACCAAATTTTCATTATTTCACTTAATCATTCCCTCATGCATTCATTCCAAACATTTAAGTAACTACTCTGTGCTCTGGGAAAATTCAAATATGAATAAGACATAATAAGTACTATCACTCCAGTGTATTACAAGATGTTATGATCAAGAGCTAATTATTATGGGAGCCCAGAGCCCAGTGTAATACCTTGTGACCAGGAGGGGGAAATGGAAAAAAAAAATTTAAAGGAAAAAGAGGGCATGATATATAAGCTGAACCTTGTGACACTCAGAGCTCTCATTCCCTCCTGGCTTGACATCTTATTTGTTCATTTGTTTATTCTTTACTTTAGGCCAGGAACTATCCAAGTGAGTCACATAGATTATTTTCATTTTATTAATAAGTGCTCAACCGGGGTTGAATTCTTCCTTCCATTCTTTCACATCTTCCCTAGGCCACCTTCAGATTTAAGAATTAGGATACTCATTACCCTTCACTCTCTGTGTGCTGGGATATTGAGGGATAGGGCAGAATCTAGGGGTCTCTCTCTTGAGTCAGAGCAACAGGAGCCTTACCAGGGACTTAGCTGGTGTAAGCGAAGGGGAGGAATTGTTAGAATTCTGGGCAGGGACACACAGCATCAGCAAGCAGAGACTAGCAGCAGGACAGGAAAGCCCTGAGGTCTTTTTTTGTCTCTGTCCCTTGCTGTGATTGTACTCTATTTTTTTCTCTCATTAAAGAGGGGTTTTCTCTGAGGACAGAATGGCAGATCAAGCTCTCACATTTTCATTGGCTCCTTTTAAGAGAGCATGCAGAAGTTAGGCTAGAATCCCTGGATAGGGGGCTTTGGTCCAGCCTAGGTCAGGTACCCATGTCTGGTCCAATCAACTATGGTCAGGACATCAGAGGCGTGTTGCACAAAATGAGTGACTGGGGCTCTCTGCTGTTTCAATGTGTGCTGGGAAAGAAAAAGAAGAAAAGGAGCCATTGCCCCAGAACACATGCAATGATTGTCTACTTACGACATCTTTGATTTTTTTCCTCAAATTAAATTTATACTAGTGGAAGTAATGGTCTAGGGATAAGAATATTCCTTAAGTCCTTGATTAAGTTCCGCCACATTGCCAACACTATCACTCCCTTTCTCATCTTGTCTAAGTTGATAGGCCCCAAATTTGAAACTAATCATCACTTGCATCTCTTTAGTTACAGAGCTAAAATAGTTAAAATGTTTTCCACATGTTTAGTAGTCATTTATATTTCTTTTCCTGCAAATTGTCCATTAGCGTTCATAGCTTATTTTTCTATTACAGTTTTAATGCTTTTGTGATTTACTTACATGAGCTTTCTACACATTGATTTTTACATACAGGAGTGTACCAGATTTCCTTTGGGATTTCTTTCATTGCTAAGCATAAATTCTTAGAAAGTCTTTGCCTTAAAAATTCCTCCCCCTGGAAATATTTCAAACAAAAATACTCCTAAGGTTTACCAGGGATATTCACTGAAGAATTTTAATAACAAAAAATATAAACAACTTAAATATGTATCAGTTGAGGGATAGTAAAATAAATTATGGTACATTCATACTATGGAACATTATGTAGCCATTAAAAATACAGGAGATGTATATGTACTCATATGGAAAGGTATCTATGACATTAAGTGAAAAAAGCAAGAATTACAAAATTTTAGGTTAAGTAGTACTCTATATTAGGAGAAACCTGATGTATAGTTAGATATATAGATATCTAGAAAAGGTAAATATCTAGAAAAAGTCTGGAAGAATATACTTGGAACTGTTAACAGTGAATATTTTGGGGCATGAGTCAGAGGTAGGTAGTAAAGATTAAACTATTACTGAGATAGTGTTTCAATTTGTATAAGGAATATGCAGCTCCTAAATCTTATTTAAAAAAACATTTTAAACTTACAAAGAGCCATAATGAGTAATATAACAATAGTATAACCACACGACTCTAGAAATAAATACCAACGTGGCGGAAGTCTCCTATGTAACAGTCCCCCGTCACATCCCTTCTATCTCAGAGGTTACCATGACCCTGAATCTGGAGCTTATTCTTCCCATGATGTCATACTTTTACTAAATAAGTACATTTTCCTAAACAGTATGTAGTACTTTTTTCATATTTTATGATTGCATACAATTGGTGTTATACTGTACATTATCTTCTGTAACATAATTATTCACTCAATATGATGTGTTTTTAACTTAACCATGTTGATAGAGGTACTCTGGATCATTCACTTTCCCTGCTATATAGCATTCTACTTACAAATGTTCTGCAGTTTATTCATCCTCTTATTTTGTGATGTTTGGGTTGTTTCCAGCATTTTACTATCTTGAACAGTGGTGCTGTGAACATCTCCTTGTGTACTGTAGTTTCTCCAGTGTGTGTAGTGGCATCAGGTCATAGGGTATGAGCTCTTCAACTTCACAAGATAGGGGCATATTGCTTTCCTAAATGTTTGTACAAATTTACAATCTCACCAGCAGTGTATAGGAGATTCTGATGTCCAAAAAAATCCTTCCTCATCCAGAATGTGGACATTTATCTACATTATCTTCTAATTTTTTTTAATTTTTCTCTTACACTATACCGTTCAATTGAGCTTGAATTAATTTTGGTATATGGTGTAAAATGAGAACCTAAGTTGATTTTTTATAAATAATCACTTTTCCCACCATCATTTATTGTTACAACAAGTCCTTCTTCATTACACTTTTAAGTCTTTTTCTTCCTTATTCTCACCTGATGACTCGTGTAGTTGAATTTTGGTATCATGTTGTAGAGCTCTCCTAAGTATTATAATTCACTGAGATTTGATTGCTATTGCATTAGGCCCAAGAATTATTTTAGCCTAAAATCCACACTGGACAGATCATTCTTCCACTGTCAAACTGAAATGACTAAACTCCTCACTGCACAAAATCCAGTATCCTCAGCCACTACTGAAGTCCCCCCAATATCTGTATCCTCTTCTCAACTTTCAGGCTCATCATTTCAAGCAGGCCTGTGTCCTCTTTGTCCCCTAAGCTTTCGTCATCTATTTTTATCTCCAAACTTTGCTCATGAGGTTCCCTCCTGCCAGAAATGCTAACCCTTCCTTCCATTCCCTTATTTTGTTTATTCAAGACTTTTCCTTCCTTCAAAGAAGAAGGAAGGGGTCCTAGCTACTCTAAGAGTCCTAGTCAGGAGTGATCCCACTATCTTGCATTGCAATTCAATTTTCTCACGTGTTTGTATTTAATCTCTCCAATTCTATGATTGCGTTAACTAAAATAAGAAAAGAGAGGCAAGTAGAACTTGCCTGGAGAGAAGTTGGTAAGAACAGTTGCTGGTAAGAGGATCAGCAACCAGGTTAGGCATTCCACTTTTAAAATCTGTAATCTGGAGGTGGAGAAAATAGCAGGACAAATGGGAGACAGAAGCTCAACATCTCTCATGGTGCTTCAACATGCCACCCTGCCTGGTATGGCCAGATGCAAGAGTGGGGAAGCCGGATAATAGAGAAATCCACATCATCACCATAAAACAGTGCTTTAGGGTCTGCCAACTTGCACACACATCATCTCATTTAACCCTGAAAAACTCTTTGAAGTAGTGACATGATCTCCATTTTACCAGGAGACTTAGACACTTAGACACTGAGACTTAGAGGTTAAATGCAATTCCAAGCTCACAGTCAAACAGCTAGGAATTGGCAGTGCTAGGTCTACAACTCCAGCCTTCTAATTGAAACCTACTCACCACTCTTTTTTTTTTTTTTTTTTTGCGGTACGCGGGCCTCTCACTGTTGTGGCCTCTCCCGTTGCGGAGCACAGGCTCCGGACACGCAGGCTCAGCGGCCATGGCTCACGGGCCCAGTCGCTCCGCGGCATGTGGGATCCTCCCGGACCGGGGCACGAACCCGCATCCCCTGCATCAGCAGGCGGACTCTCAACCACTGCGCCACGAGGGAAGCCCTCTCACCACTCATTTTATCACACCGACGGTTGTTTCCATGATAACTGTGTTAACTTTTTAAAGTATCTTTATTTATTTATTTGCCGAGCCCCGAGGCATGCAGGACCTCAGTTCCCCAATCAGGGATCGAACCCATGCCCCCTGCAGTGGAAGCATGGAGTCTTAACCACTGGACCGCCAGGGAAGTCCCCTAAAATTATTTTTTAAAAATTTTAATTGTGGCAAAAAACCCACATAATATAACATTTTCCCTCTATTTTTAAGTGTATAGTTCAATCGTGTTAACTGTATTCACTTTGTTCAGTAATAGATGTCTAGAATTTTTTCATCTTGCAAAACTGAAACTCTTTAGCCATCAAACAACTCCCCATTCCTCCCCGCCCTCAGCTCCTGGCAACCACCATTCTACTTTCTGTTTCCATGATTTTTGACTGTTTAGATACCTCATATAAGAGGAACCACACAGTATTTGTCCTTTTGTGACTGGCTTATTTCACTCAACATAATGTCCTCAAAGTTCATCCACGTTGTAGCATATGATGGGATTTTCTTCTTTTTTAAGGCTGAATAATATTCCAGTGTGTGTTTATACCACATTTTCTTTATGCATTCATCTGTCCATGGACACTTGTGCTGCTTCCACCTCTTGGCAATAGTGTAATGCTGCAATGAACACAGAGGTGCAAATATCTCTTCAAAATCCTGCTTTTAATTCTTTTGGAATATATACCCAAAAGTGGATCACATGGTAATTCTATATTTAGTTTTTTAAAGAACCAGTTATCTTTTAAACAAATAGCCCCATTCTCACGGACTCTCCTGCAACATGTTAAGAGGCGGCATGTTGCCTTCCCTCTAATTAAATTGAAAATAGCAATCATGCTCATACACAACCATTACAATATGTTTAAACTTCTTACTTAAGATGCATCAATTACAATGTTGGCAACTGTAGACACTTCCATTTCCTCCCATTCTCAGTTGACAAGCCACTCTTCACTTTTAATATCCCCCCCCCAATTATCAGGGTCACTAGATCAGAAGATACATGATGGAAGGACCTATCTGTTTCGTCCAATACTGTGCCTGAAGTAACTAATCCAGTCTCTGAAATAGAATAAGCACTCAAAAAAGTGGATAAATGGGACTTCCCTGGTGGTGCAGTGGTTAAGAATCCGCCTGCCAATGCAGGGGACACGGGTTCGAGCCCTGGTCCGGGAAGATCCCACATGCCACGGAGCAACTAAGCCCGTGCACCACAACTACTGAGCCTACACTCTAGAGCCCATGAGCCACAACTACTGAGCCCACATGCTGCAACTACTGAAGCCCAGGCACCTAGAGCCCATACTCTGCAACAAGAGAAGCCACCACAATAAGAAGGCCGCGCAACACAATGAAGTGTAGCCCCCGCTCGCATGCAGCAATGAAGACCCAACACAGCCAAAAATCAATCAATAAATAAATAAAATTTAAAAAAAAACAAAAAACAAAAACGGAATGTTATAAAAAAATGGATAAATGAATAAGTACATGAACAAAAGACCATGTTTCTGGGTATAGTTTGAAAATTGAACTTAACCCCAGAAGTGGGTGTTGTCATTGATGAGAGAGAATAGTTTAGCACTTCTTGTTCCAGCAAGCAGGAAGTAGAACACAGATGGTAAAGAAACACTCAATGACATGAATTTTGCCAGAATGGTAACATCCCTAGGATGAATTCAGACTAAATCTCTGCTGATAAGACTAAATCTCTGCTGATAATGTAGGATCATACTAACCACAAGGATTTGGGGCGCTCAGAGGATTTGGGGAGCTCAGAGAACCCTTGGAATTCTAAGGTCTGCCAGATTGATGGGACAGTGCTCTAGGTAGGAAAAGCCAAGAAAGGGCGCTAATAGTGCAGGATTGTATTTCCCCTCTCTTCTGCCAGACAGCATGAGCCCTGGGTAGAGGGCATCAGAAGCAAAAGCATTGTCACCTCAAGTGGAAGATTCTCTGTTGGCCAGCTTGCTGTGCATTAGGCTGACTGATGCCCTCTATTGGGGACAGGGGTGTAGAAGCAAAGACAGGATTAAACACACTGAGGGTAGTTATTGTCTCAATGAGAAAGCAAGCTCTCCTGTTAAAGGCTGCTGTCCATACATCCTTGGACTTAATATATAATCTTATGAAAGGAGAAATGGGATTACACTGTATCAATGAAAATTAAATTTAGACTTTAAAAATTACATGAATTTATAAAGGATATAGGCACCAGAACAAATTGCTCAGTGGAATCCGTGCTCTGTACATATCTGAAGAATGAATGAATTGTAGCTCTCTTCCATTTTAATGAGGAGATGGAATTCAACAGAAAAGTTATCTTCTAATAGGCATGTCTTTCCAAAGGGAGGAAAGACAAGGTTAAGTTGTTCAGTGATTTTGTGAAATTTTTTCCCATTCTCTTAGTTAAGAATTTAAATTCACACTAGCAAATCAATACAGTAAATAGTGGGACCTTGTATACATTGCTCTATAGCGGGGTCAGCATGGTTTAATGGAAAATCTGCTAAACTTGGGTCAAAAAGACTTGAGTTCTGATATTGGTATTGATTTGACCACTTTAGCCTTTCAGAGAATTATCAGTTCCCCTTGTCTACACTGCCAACAGAATGATACAAATCTCATCATTGTCACTCCCTAACATAAAATTCTTTATGGGCTCCCATCACCTATAGGGCAAATTCTGAACACCTCTGTCTAGTACATCCCTTCATTATCTGACTCCTGCTTACCTAACCCGCGTTAACTTACATCATTTGCCCCTCACTTCATGACAGGCAACACTGAATGGTCCGTAGTTTCCTCAGGATACACCATAGTCGTTCAAGCTTCCTCTGCTTGAATACCTTCCTCTCTTCATTTACTTGGCAAACTTCTCAACATTCCTGTCCCAGCTTAAATGCCACTTTCCTCTGACTTTCCCCCTGGAATTCCTGTATGTCCACTGATCCTTATCTGTACCTCCACAATGACAACTGTATTATAATTAGTAATTTGCATCCCTGCCTCACCATTAGACTCTTCCCTTGCACCACACCTTTTACTTTTCTGACTGTAAAATTAATATACTTTTATCATATAAACTCAAACAAAGTGTAGAAAATAAAATGGCCTCTCAAAACCCACTCCCAAAGATAGCTCTTGATAACCAAAGAGCAGGAACCATACGTTTCCATCTTTGAATTTTCAGAACATAACAGTGCCTGGCACATAAGAGGCCTCTCTAAGTAGTGTTGAATGAATCCATAAAATGAAGATGGCATAACTGGCTATACCAGCCAATAGAGTGATGGAATCAGGCAGGATAATAAATGTGAAAGGTCTTCGAAGACTGTAAAACATTGTGCAAGCACAAATTTTTGTGATCAGTGACTAATGGTCGTGGGCCTCATTTTATCTGACTTCTGCTACCTGACAAACTCGGTTCCAGTGATGACGATGATGATGATGTTGACGGCTAACACTTATCGAGGACTTTTCTTGTCCCAAGTACTATGCTAAGTGCTTCACCCATATTAATTCATTTAATTCTTATAACAACCCAAAAGGTAAAGGCTATTAATTGCTCCATTTTTTTCAGATGAGGAAGCCCAGGCACAGAGAGGTTATGTAACTTGCTCCCCAAATCCACAGAAGCAATAATTAACATAGCCAGGACTTAAACGCAGGCAATCTGACATCTGAGTCCACACTCCTCCTTTTTTTTTTTTTTTTTTATGGTTTGCGGGTCTCTCACTGTTGTGACCTCTCCCGTTGCGGAGCACAGGCTCCGGACGCGCAGGCTCAGCGGCCATGGCTCACGGGCCCAGCCGCTCCGCGGCATGTGGGATCTTCCCGCATCAGGGCACGAACCCGCGTCCCCTGCATCGGCAGGCAGACTCCCAACCACTGCGCCACCAGGGAAGCCGAGTCCACACTCTTAACCACTCAGATCACATTACTGCCTCCTACAGACAACCATGAGGATGTCACCCGTTTTCAGAACAGAAGCCACTTCATAAATACAGTCTAGTTTAATCAATGAGGAGGCTACTGGAACCAAAAAACAAATAAACAAGAAGACTGAAGCTAAATGAATGCAGCATTGCCCCTAGGCTAGGGACTAAAGACATAGGGTAGAAAACTAACAAACCTGGCGTTAACTAGAAACGAAAATCTAAAAACTAACCAGGAAGTTTTTACAAAGCAATCTTGCAAATGTTCTGAATGTCAGAGATGAGCGTAAGCCTTTAGAAGGAAGAGCTTCTGAATGTGCACAATTGCAGGATGAGTCAACGGCGAGGCCCTGAACTGGCACCGAGGAACACTTCTCCAGAAGAGTAATATTAACAACTTCACTTATTATCCAGTGGTATTGACGCCAGGAAACAGGCTCAGGGAAACACAGTCCTCAGAATTAAAACAGTGAAAAATCAAGACGTAAGAGATGCGATGAGCCATCTGCGGAGGTAACTCACCCTAAGAAATGTTTTGTGAATGTGTTTGCAGAGAAACTCAGGAAGACCTGAGTCCGATGCTCGTGACTAAAATTAACCACGTATTTTATGCCTCTGCGTCTGTGCACATGTTGTTCCTTCTGCCCATTTTATCTTCTGTTGCTCTTTTCTCCCCTTTCTCCAGTCTATCAGGTAAACTATTTTTCTTTCAAAATACAGTCCAGGCATCATCTATTCTTAACCTGTGCCTGAAAACAGAATGAATCATATTCCCATCCCTCCTACTTGTGCACTCCGTACGTCGTATTATTATTATTAGAGACTCTATCTCATCTAGCACATTGCAGCCCCTGTGAGGACAGAGACCAAATCTCTTTCTCCAGCATCATCTACTACAGTGTCCGGTCCAACAGATATTTATCCTAACTGATCAACTGAATCAGCCAGGAGAAGGAAGGAGCGGTATGTCTCCTCTAAGGGTGGTGCATCAGGATCTTTTGGCGGGGGTCTGGGGGTGGGGAGTGAGGAGGGGTTTGCAGGATTGGCATATTAATATTGTAAAATATTAAATAGGTTTAGGGGCTGTATCTATCAGTATCTATCAGTATCTAACCCTATTAAATAGGTTTAGGGGCAGTATCAGAATCTACATGAGCCATGAGATTTTTATGTTTATTGAGAGAGAATTCCAGTTGTTTTTGTTTGTTTTGTTTTGAATGAGAAAGAGTGGTTTAATAGGGAGACAAATGTGTAAACTGAAATATCAAGTTGCTATAAAAGTATACACAAGATTAAGAACCAGTATAAAGCAAAGGAAGGATTAACTCCCCAGGTGGGGATCAGAAAAAGTTTCAGAGAGAAGGAAATGATTAATCTGGGGCTTAAGGACAAATACAAGTTTGCCAAATAAACCTCTAGACAGAGGGAACAACCTTACCAAAGCATGGAAATAGTATAACATTATAAATGTTACTTTGCACTCACTCTAAAAGCTGATAATGCTCTAAGAGCTTTGACATATATCAGTTCACGTAATGTTTTGAACAATCTTAAAAACTTTATACAATGTTATCAGTTAGGTTCCACTGTTTACAACAGAAACCTAAAATAAGAGTGGCTTAAGCGGTAGTTTAATAGCTCCTTTCTCCACAAAACCTCAGGGTCCCAGGCTCCTTTTAGCCAACTACTCTAGAAGCTAGTTGTGGCCATCATCCTCCTGGTCCAAGATGTTGGCTAGAGCTCCAGCCATCACATCCACAGTCCAGATGGCAGGAGGGAGCACAGGGAACTCAACGGTCATTTTATGGAGGTTCTACATACATCTCATTAACCCAAAATAGTCTTTTTTTTTTTTTTTCGCCATACCATGTGGTTTGTGGGATCTCAGTTCCCCAACCAAGGATTGAACCCAGGCCATGGCAGTGAAAGACCAGAATCCTAACTACTAGGCTACCAGGGAACTCCCAACCCCACATAGTCTTATAACCACAAACAGTTGCAGAAGACTCTGGAGAATATAATCTTCATTCCAGGCATTACATCCCCACCTGAAATGTGGGGTTTCCATAAGTATGGAAAGGGAGAACAGATAATGGGAGACAATTAGCAGGTTCTGTCACATACTCATCTTTCTTTTTCAGATAACAAAACTGATGCAAAGTGTGGCTGCATTATTTTCATGGGGTATTCAGGGATTTCAAGTTAATTTCTTTTGGTTTATGCATAAGGTGTAAGAGTGGGAAGAATGGAGGGTGATAAGGCTGCAAAGTCGTATGATTTTAATTCTGACACTTCACATGATCAAAAAGATAATGGGCAGTGAAAAGCACAAAACCCAGGCAGCACTAAAGTTCAGAAGACCTAATGTGTGAGTAATCTCAAAGCCAGACAATTGAGAGTTGGTTTGTGGATCCGAGAGATGGATTTACTAATGAGACAGTAATTGAATAATAAATTAATTCAATATGATATTACTGATTGCAGTGGCAGAAGATTACATAAACTTTGCGAAAAAGACAACAAAAATCATCTGGCACATTTTTCAATTTTTCTTTTAATTTTTTTTTTTTGAAGTATAGTTGATTTACAATGTTGTGTCAATTTCTGGTATACATCAAAGTGATTCAGTTATACATATATATTCTTTTTCATATTCTTTTCCATTATAGTTTATTACAGAGTATTGATTATAGTTCCCTGTGCTATACAGTTGGACTTTATTTTTTTACTTTAATATTTTTTAAATATTTACTTTATTTTTAGCTGCGGCACGCAGGATCTTTGTTGAAGCACGTGGGATCTTTCCTTGCAGCATGCAGGCTCTTCATTGTGGTGCGCCGGCTTCTCTCTAGCTGTGGTGTGCGGGTTTTCTCTTCTCTAGTTGTGGTGTGCAGGCTCCAGAGCGCGTGGGCTCTGTAGTTTGCGGAATGTGGGCTCTAGTTGAGGCGCAGGAGCTCAGTAGTTGTGGCACGCAGACTTAGTTGCCCTGCGTCATGTAGGATCTTAGTTCCCTGACCAGGGATCAAACTCCCATCCCCTGCATTGCAAGGCGGATTCTTTACCACTGGACCACCAGGGAAGTCCCTGTTTATCTACTTTATATATAGTAGTTTTCCTTTCCATTTTTTAAATGTCTACCTCTCTTCTAAACAATAGTCCAATAAAGATATAATAGATATAATAGTTTGCATTTAATGCATGTTGATCACTACAACAGTGCAAGTTAATCATCTCACAAATTTTTTTTAACATCTTTACTGGAGTATAATTGCTTTACAATGGTGTGTTACTTTCTGCTTTATAATAAAGTGAATCAGGTATACATATAAATATATCCCCATATCTCCTCCCTCTTGCGTCTCCCTCCCACCCTCCCTATCCCACCCCTCTAGGTGGTCACAAAGCACGGAGCTGATTTCCCCGTGCTATGCGGCTGCTTCCCACTAGCTCTCTATTTTACATTTGGGAGTGTATATATGTCCTTGCCACTCTCTCACTTCGTCCCAGCTTACCCTTCCTCCTCCCCGTGTCCTCAAGTCCATTCTCTACATCTGTGTCTTTATTCCTGTCCTGCCCCTAGGTTCTTCAGAACCATTTTTTCCCCCTCACAAATATCTTACATTTATTTATTTGATTCAATGATAAAGTGAAAAGTATTTTGAAGTAACACATACACATAACTGAAGTAGTTAGTACCTGTAGAAGAACTACTCATCAACCCCAACCTACTTTTCCATACCCTTCTCTGAACCCATGTGCTTCAGATATGTTATCTCCAAAACCATAGGCAGTGAATCATGATTGGGCCAGTTGGTGGTGACTCTATTTCTCTGGCTAGTGACTATTTTTGGCTTGGGCACATAATGAAATTTCCACCAATGACACTTGCTGCACAGCTTCTCAGAAAGTGTGTGTAATCGTTAATAAAAAGAATCACAAGCAAATGTCTCCATTAAACATTATTGAGGGGACTTCCCTGGTGGCACACTGGTTAAGAATCCACCTGCCAATGCAGAGGACACGGGTTCGAGCCCTGGTCCCGGAAGATCCCACATGCCGTGGAGCAACTAAGCCCATGAACCACAACTACTGAACCTGCGCTCTAGAGCCCATGAGCCACAACTACTGAAGCCTGCACGTCTAGAGCCCGTGCTCAGCTACAAGAGAAGCCACTGCAACGAGAAGCCCGCATACTGCAACAAAGAGCCCGCTCACCGCAACTAGAGAAAGCCCACGCGCAGCAACGAAGATCCAACGCAGCCAAAAATAAATAAATAAATTTATATATTTAAAAAAACCTTTGTTGAGTATGGATGTGCTCATTGGCTGATTGTAGTCATCTTGTGAACTTGAACCTGACAAGATGAAAACTGGCAGAGCAGAAAAATGGAAAGAATTTGCATTCTTGCTAACAACCAGCCCTGGGAATGCTTCACTTCTGAACTTATGCAAAGTAATATGTTCCTTTTTTGGTTAATTTGAATTGAGCTGTATTTGCAGCCAAAAGTATCCTGATATTCTACCAGAAGGTATGCATATAACAAAAATCAAAGAACAACAAAAACAGCAGTCTCCTATCCTTTCTTTTCTGCCTTTCTTCTCCAGAGGGAACCACTTTCAACTCTTCTGTTTTGGCAGGTGATTTACTTACATACTTCTAAAAAATACGCTTATATGGCTATTTTCTTGACTTTTCCATAGAAAGAATGCTGACTTTTTACTATGGAAAAGGAAAGCTAAGCATTTGCACACCCCTTTCACTTTCCTTCCTTGCTCTCAATATAGTTTTACAACTTTTGATGAAATCAATATTGTCCTTACACTATGACTACATAAATATTATTCGCCACGGGGTCAAGCAGTATACTACAATTCCATTTCTTTTCTCATACAATTTTTCCCCCCTTGGAGTTAAAAATTATCCCCCGCCTCTTCATTTGCATGGTTTTCCATATGCCTATGATTAGTTCTCAAACTCTCCAGTGGGGTTGTACTATCCCTTCAAAGAGATTTTCTTTTCTTTCCTATTAAAATTATTGTCTTATCTCTCTCTCCTTCCTCTCTCATTCTCCCTTCCTCTTTTATTTCTAAACCCACTTCCATTCCCTTCTCTCCCCATACCAGGCAACCACCCTAACGTGATTAACATGTATAATTGTCTATATATTCTTGCAAAATGTGAATTGCTTTTTGTATATTTTAAACGTATATAAATGGTTTTCCCCACACATGTATTCAATTTCTTACTATTTTCATTTGGTACTATATTTTTATGATCAAGCCATATGGCTAAAGTACATCTAGTCTGTGGTTTGTACGTATTGCAGAGTACTTCACTGTGTACATCCACCACATTTTTACCTGTCTCCCAGGGATGGATATCCAGGTTGTCTCCAACTCCATGACATCACAAATAATGACCGACAATGGACCTGTATGGAAATATCTTTGGAATATCACACCAAGCAGTGTTATTCCTAGGTCAGAGGGTAGATGAACACGTTTTTGCTCTCCAGAATAGTTGTATCTGTGTGTCTACACTCCCATCAGCAGTGCATGAGGGTTCCTATATGCCCACATGTCTCCAATATCTTGGTATCATTTAATTTCCTAACTTTTGTAATTCTAAAAGATACAAGGTGATTATTTTATTTTCATTTTCTAATTACTAAAGAGTTTGATGATTTCTTTGGTTTCTTCTGAAATTGCCTTTTCATATTCATTGCTCATATTTCCATTGGTTTTCCCTTATTGATTTTCAGAATTCCTTCTGTAGTCTACATTTAATCACTCATTGATTTCAAGTATCTTTTCTCCCATTCTGTCATTTATCTATAGATGTTCTGTGACCAGAAATGCTTAATTTTGATATAATCAAATTCCTTTTGTTTTTGTCTTATACTTCATACTTTTTTTTTTTTGCGGTACGCGGGCCTCTCACTGTTGTGGCCTCTCCCGTTGTGGAGCACAGGCTCCAGACGCGCAGGCTCAGCGGCCAGGGCTCACGGGCCCAGCCGCTCCGCGGCATGTGGGATCCTCCCGGACGGGGGCCCGAACCCGTGTCCCCTGCATCGGCAGGCGGATTCTCAACAACTGTGCCACCAGGGAAGCCCTATACTTCATACTTTTGAAGTTTAAGAAGCCAGTTGCCACCCTCTAGGTTAGAGATATTCTCCCATGCTTCCTTGTAAATTTATAGTTATAACCTTTTATCATTTAATTCTATCATTTAAGGAATCTAGTTTTATTTTTCTCTGTATAGTGAGCTAGTATGCTCAAAACCACTTAATAAAAAACTCTCCTTTTCTATTATGTCACCTTTACAAATATTAAGTTGCCATATATCCATGCTGTCTCTGAGCTCTATTCGTTTGCATTGTTCTATGGCCATATCAGTTCTTACTGCTATGAGTTTGTGGAATATCTTAATATCTGATAGAGAAAATGCCCCTTTCTAAAGTTTACTTAGTTATTTGTGGACCTCATTCTTCCATACAAATTTTAAAGTAAGTTTGGATTCCTCAAAAAATTCAACTAGAATTTGGTTGGGATTAAAGATTAAATTTAGAATGTTCACTTTTTTAATATTGTCATCTCACTGGAAGCATGGAATGTTTCTCAGATCATTTCCTATGTCTTTATTGGAATTTTAGAGTTTTCTGCAAATGGATCTCTTATATTCTTGGTTAATTCCTTGATAGTTTTTAACTTTTGCTATTGTGAAATGATGTTTGGATTTTTATAGGCTGACTTTCTTCTGGCAACTTTGCTGAACCTCTTTATAGTTCAAATAATTTGTTGATTGTTGGATTTTTTCAGGTATTTATCTTTTGCAAAGGAGAGGTTTTTTTCCCCTCTTCTCTTACAATCCTTATATATTATAGTTTTTTTTAAAATCTTTCTTTATGATATTAGACAGAATCCATACTATTATAGGCTTATCCACTGCCTTGGTCTTGAAGGAAATGCATTTAATCTAATAACATTTCTCCACTAAGAATAACATTTAGTTTAGATTTTTTATATATAAACCTTAACCAAGTTAAAAAATTATTCCATTGCTGGCTTGATGCTGTATTTTTCATAAATAGGTGTGAAACCTTACCATATGCTTTTCTATATCAATTAAGATAATCACACTTTTTTTTCCCTTTTTTGTCCATTATTCTGATAGATTTTCTGATGTGGAGTCATCCTGGTATTCCTGAGATAAATCCTATTTGGTCACGTATTTTAAAATACACCACTGGATTTGGTAGCTAGTATTTTTAACTGTGAATATATATTCATAAACAAAATGGGCCTTTTTTCTTCATTTTCATCTGGTTTTGAAATCAACATTAGCCTTAAATTCTATTTTGTCAATAGTTAAGATTGCAATCTGGGCTTTGGGGTTCATATTTGTCTGGCATATACTTTTTTTGGCAAGAGCTTTATTCAGATATGGTTCACATACCATACAATTCATCTATTTAAAGTGTACTATTCAATGGTTTTTAATATGCTCAGAGTTGTGCAACCATAACCACAATCAATTTTGGAATATTTTCATCACCCCCCCAAAAGAAATCCTATACCCTTTAGCTATCATTCACACCCTCTCATTCCCCCCCCGCACCTCCCAGCCCTAGGCAACCACTATATATATATATGTTCTCTTTATAGATTTGACTATTCTGAACATTTGATGTAGATGGACTCATACAACATGTGGTCTTTTGTGGCTAGTTTTAGTTAGCATGTTTTCAAGATTCATCTAAGCTGCAGCTTGTATTAGTATTTCATGCCTTTTTATGGATGAATAATATTCCATTGTACGTACATACTTTTACCCATTCATCAGTTGATGGGACATTTGGATTTCCACCTTTCGGTTATTATGAATACTGTTATGAACATTCATGTACAAGTTTCTGTGTGGACTGTTTGCAACACTCTTCAGCATATGCCTTAGGAGTGGAACTGCTGTATCAAATAGCAACTCTGTTTAATCGTTTGAGGAATTGCCAGACTGCAACTATACCATTTTGCATTCCTAACAGCAGTATATGAAGCTTTCCATTTCTCTACACCCTCACCAATATTTTTTTATTATATCCACCCTAGTGGGTGTGAAATGGTATCTCACTGTGGTTTCCATTTGCACTTCCCTAATGACTAATGACGTTAAACATCTTTTTTTGTGTTTACTGACCATTTGTATATCTTCTTTGGAGAGATGTCTATTCAGATCCTTTGACCAGTCAAAAAGTTGGTGTCTTATTATATTTTTAATAGATTTGTTTTTCTTTTTCTTTTTTTTTTTCTGGCGGCGCCACATGTGGGATCTTAGTTCCCTGACCAGGGACTGAACTTGCACACCCCGCAGTGGAAGCATGGAGTCCCAACCACTGGACCGCCAGGGAAGTCACTGGGTGGTCTTATTACCGAGTGGCAAGTTTTTTTCATTTTTTAAAATAAGTTGATACAAGTTCTTATCTATTATTTGCAAATATTTTCTTCCATTCTGTGGGTTGATCTACCTTTCCTCATCCTTTTATGTTTTAACTTATGCCTTTAAGTGAATCTTATTTATTGCTTTTATTTTTTAATCTTTTAAAAACTTCTATTTTTTAAAGGTTTTCACTTAAAATTTTTCAATATAGGATCTCCTGTAATTGGTGAGTTTAATCCGCTTATACCATTTTCTCCATGGTCAAATGCATTGGGTAACCTGTCAGTTCATTTTTCTCCCTGGACATCTCCCTCCCCATAGCTCATCCTCCTCCAATCTGGACTGAATATTGTGGGCCTGCTGCAAATGTTATCCTGCCACTATACTGGGTTGGGGCACTGATTTCTGGTATCTGCTGCCTCCCTTGATTTACTCCCTTATTTTTTGTGGACTTTTATTTATTTTTATTTATTTTTATAGTAGACTTTTATTTATTTTTTCCTAGATGAGCCTTTTTTTGGCCATAATTAACAATTTATTTATTTTGCAAGTGTTCATATTTAAGTTTTGGTTTTTTCTACTTCTTTTAACATCTTTATTGGATTATAATTGCTTTATAATGGTGTGTTTCTGCTTTATAACAAAGTGAATCAGCTATACATATACATATATCCCCATATCTCCTCTCTCTTGCAACTCTCTCCCACCCTCCCTATCCCACCCCTCTAGATGGTCACAAAGCACAGAGCTGATCTCCCTGTGCTATGCGGCTGCTTCCCACTAGCTATCTATTTTACATTTGGTAGTGTATATATCTACATGCCACTCTCTCACTTTGTCCCAGCTTACCCTTCCCCCTCCCCATGTCCTCAAGTCCATTCTCTAGGTCTGCGTCTTTATTCCCAATTTTTTTTTAAGATTCCATATTTATGTGTCAGCATATGGTATTTGTTTTTCTCTTTCTGACTTACTTCACTCTGTAGGACAGACT
Organism: Grampus griseus; assembly: GCF_964374135.1. NCBI lineage: Eukaryota > Metazoa > Chordata > Mammalia > Artiodactyla > Delphinidae > Grampus > Grampus griseus. The sequence continues at coordinate 37,910,980 of NC_139018.1, read as the reverse complement.
CTAGGTCCATCCACCTCACTACAAATAACTCAATTTTGTTTCTTCTTATGGCTGAGTAATATTCCATTGTATATATGTGCCACATCTTCTTTATCCATTCATCTGTCGATGGACACTTAGGTTGCTTCCATGTCCTGGCTATTGTAAAGAGCTGCATTAAACATTGTGGTACATGACTCTTTTCGAATTATGGATTTCTCAGGGTATATGCCCAGTAGTGGGATTGTTGGGTCATATGGTTGCTCTATTTTTAGTTTTTTAAGGAACCTCCATACTGTTCTCCACAGTGGCTGTATCAATTTACATTCCCACCAACAGTGCAAGAGGATTCCCTCTTCTCCACACCCTCTCCAGCATTTATTGTTTGTAGATTTTTTGATGATGCCCATTCTGACTGGTGTGAGGTGATACCTCATTGTAGTTTTGATTTGCATTTCTCTAATGATTAGTGATGTTGAGCATTCTTTCATGTGTTTGTTGGCAATCTGTATATCTTCTTTGGAGAAATGCTGCATAGAAACTAAAGTTTAAAATGTTGTATGTCTTAAATGTTTTAAACTTCTCTTCATGTTTTAAACTTGAAGTATAGAACATGAGGGTAGTTTGGTCACAGAATTATAGGATGGAAAAGCAAGTATCTCCTGAAATCCAAATCTCTTTTATTTCCTAGGTTCAGCCATTGAGTTTGGTCAGCAACGAATACCGTTAGCTAAATGAATTTGGTTCCTGAGTTTCAGAGAGCAAGAAGGAAGTGTTCAGTTAGCAAGGGATGTGTCAAAAAAATTTACTGTAATCCGAGTTTAGATTGAATAGTTTGAATCTACTGTAATCTTCATGAATTTGGAGAGCATAATTTCAGATAGCAGGAATATGTCCTCAGAACTTTGAAGGCATTGATCTACCATTTTTTGTCATCCAGATTTGCTGAGTCTAATGCAGATGTTATTCTTGTTCCTAAGTGATTGTTTTTCACCCTCTCTTTGAAAACTTTTAAGATTTTTCTCTTTATTCCTAGAGTTCTAAAACTTCACAGTGCTATGCCTTGGTGTGGGTCTTTTTCATTCATTACACTTGACACCCTTGTTGGGCCTTTCAACCTAAAGAATGAAGTTCTGGGATAGGCTCTTATGTTATTTCATTTTAATAATCCCTTCCTACCCCTTAAAAAGTTTTTTTTTTTTTTCACTTTCTAACACCATCAGTCTGATATTAGACCCCTCCTGCGGCCTTTATCTTTTCTCTCACTTTGTCTCTTTCAGAGGTATTTCCTCACTTGCATCTTACAGCTCTAATAATTACTTCTGAATTTTAAATATTTTTAAGAGCTCTGCTGTTTTATAACTCCTGTTGCATTTCCTGTTATTGCATAAAGGCAGTGTCTCTGAAAGTCTTTTTTACCAACTTTTCCCACTTACAACATAGTCAGCATTGTCTCATATCCTAAATATCTTGAAAACATGGTTTTTCATTTTAAACAGTCCTCTATCAAAAGATCAAAATGTATCAAATATTTTAAGCAGCATGAGGCATTATCAAATCTGTGTTTTCGATGTTCAGTCTAGAAGTAGTAGGGAGAATGAACTGGAGCAGATTAGAGTCTGTAATCTAGGAGAGAAATGATGAAAGTCTTATCTAAGGCAGTAGTGCCGGGGGTGGGGGGGTAAAGTCAAAAGAACAGGCTGACAGATTTTAGGAGGTGGAATGGCACAGGACTTGGCGATTGACTGGTTAAGGGAAAAAGGAAAAGTACTATATTACCCTCAGGTTTATGGTTTGGACAATACCAAGAATAGCTGAATCTCTCCAAATAAGAAACATGTATTTTTAATATATTTAATATAACAACAACTTACCTGTTGTTCAGTCTCATTTGAGTTAAGCTAAATCATATCTAAATATAAGTTACAAATGTTCTATAGAAAAATAAAAATTTCCTCCAGTGCTACAGTCTCAGAGATAAGATACCAAACCTTTAGAGGGATCAACTTTTTAATTAAGCTTCTTTAGAGAAATATTTAAAAGGAAGGATGGAAAAATTAGCAGTAAACAAAAATTCAAGTTTAAAATTATGGATGGATGAAACACTATAGAAGAAAATTTTATCACAAAATATTCTAATATTTTGAAATAAAAAGTCATTCTACTATTATAAATACTTTTGTTTTTGTATATTCACTTTGAGTCTCAAAAAGCATTCTGCAAGGTAATTTCCTTTTCATCAGTGAAACACCTGTTTACTGTTTAACCAACAATATTAAAGTGTGGACGCAAATATTTACTAAATATACTTTTCTCAAATAAATGCAAATCACTATTTCTGAAAAGGTTTAATTCTATTTAAATTCATTAGAATATTTATATTTAAATATGCCAATGTAATCTATATGTATTAAGCAAGTAGGAGCTTCTCGAATGAAGAAACAGTCTGATTTGGTTTTATAAATAATGAAGATGATTTAAAATGTAAAAAATTGAGCTTAAAAAACACAGCCCAAACCACCTGTTTTATAAAGTCACACCAGCCATCTACTTCTAAAAAGCCTTTATCAAAGCTATTTCTTCAAACTCAACATTTACTAATTCAACAGATGGGTTTTTAAAATGAGGAATGTAATTTTACTTTCAACTCACTGATTACATACTCAAATGGCGACTTAAAAAATAATAATTTTGGAATACACAAAGACCTGAATTAAACCATTCTCAACATTTTTTCAGGACTGTTTGCTAACTGGCTTGTTTTTATTTACATATGAGCTTTAAACACGTCTACAACAGGTAGTACACAGAAATAATTATTTGCAACTATAAAACCTGTCAAGTAAACTCCCAATGTAACATCACTGCTTTTTCCTTTTCTTATAAGAATCATTACTATGAACTCGAACTCGCTGGTACACAGAGGATGCTATTTTCATGCTGTCTTTCTTTGTAAGCGTCTTCTCTACTGCTCCAGGTTTCCAAAGTAACAACTGTGCATCTTCTCCTCCAGTTAGCAAAGAATCATCCTGCATATTCCAACAGAAAGAACGGACTGTAGCAGCATGCCCTCCCTGAAGCCTGGTCACATGCACCAATCCTGATGTAGTACAGCTCATTATGTGAATAATTCCTGTGTTTGTTCCTCCAACTACAAACAATTTGTCTGTCTTTTCATGATATAGGCCGCCAATCAAATAGTCCAAAATCCCTTCTTTCACATTAATTACTTCTCTGACATCCGGGATGTTCAAACATGTAATTGGTTCATTGGTATCCAGATGATTAAGATCCCACCAGCAAAATCCTTCATCATGTGTCATGCAGTAAATCTGTTTATAATCTTTCCCAGACCAACCAATATAGCTTACTGATGAAACTGAGTTACAGGTTGTAACCAGTGCATCTTCTTCATTATCAACAGTAATATCAAATACATTTACCAGGCCGTCAGTTGAACCTGAGACTACCATGTTGGGATTGCTGGGATGGAAACATACCTGAGTGATATCATCACTATGTGTCTCTGAATATGCACCAAGTGGGTCTTTAGTAGTAGACAAATCCTGAGAATTAATTCTTGCATCCCAAAATACCAACAATGCATCATCATCAACTTTTTCTGTACCAGCACAAATGACATGATCATTACAGCTGATATCAAAACTGATAAAAATATTGGAAGGGTAACCCTTGAACAGCTGGACAGGTTTTTCACTGGCTAATCGAGCATCCCAACATTTTACAGTGCCATCAGTGCATGAGGAATACACGCTGTCACAGGAATTTGCAAACTTGACTCCATTAAGTCCAGGATATCCTCTAAATTCTCGCAGTACATTTAATCTTTCTTTATCATATATTCTGATTGATCCATTAGAACATAAAACAGCAACCAAGCTTCCTTTTTCTGCTTGTACAGTCTTTGATGTGTCTATGCCAAGCAGATAAGTAGGCTCTTTAGTTTCTGAGGAACGTTTAACAATGTTCAAATTAGCAAATTGTTCCTCAATCTTCTCCATATCAGGAGTGCATCCAAGGGTAGTAAAAATCTGTAATAAAAACAAAAATTAAAATTAAACCCAAAGCGTCTCTACATTGTGATTAAATCAAGAACATTTCCCTCTGGGAGCTGGCACAAAACAACAGAACTAAAATCTAATAGTTTAATCATTTCCCTACCATGATGTAACTAAAACTCAGTTGCCTACTTCTAATTAAATCACTTTTTATATACTGAATCTACTGACAGTAAGAGAATTTTAAAACATGTACATACCTTGCTTAGTAATTCCTTTCAGCTCAAACCTAATAATTGGTCCTACGCACAATCCTCCGCATTAGCCAGGATCTCCACTTTGAGATCATCTTCACCTGGCCCCAGCTGCCTTAACAACTATAGAATCTAAACATAGATGTGTTAGCAGAAAAATGGTCCCTCAAAGATGTTCATGCCATGGGGCTTCCCTGCTGGCGCAGTGGTTGAGAATCCACCTGCCAATGCAGGGGATACAGGTTCGATCCCTGGTCTGGGAAGATCCCACGTGCCGTGGAGCAACTAAGCCCGTGCACCACAATTACTGAGCCTGCGCTCTAGAGCCTGTGAGCCACAATTACTGAGCCCGCGTGCCGCAACTACTGAAGCCCATGCACCTAGAGCCCGTGCTCCACAACAAGAGAAGACACCGCAATGAGAAGCACTGCAACGAAGAGTAGCCCCCGCTCGCCGCAACCAGAGAAAGCCCGCGTGCAGCAACGAAGACCCAACACAGCCAGAAGTAAATAAATTCATAAAAAAAAAAAAATGTTCATGCCTTAATCCCAGGAACCTATGAATATGTTAGGTCACATGGCAAAGAGGAATTGAGGTTGTAAATGGAATTAAGGTTGCTAATCAGTTGACCTTAAAATAGGGAGATTATTCTAGATTATCTGGGTGGGCCCAAAGTAATCACCAGTGCCCTTAAAAGTACTGGTAGAAGAAGCAGGCAGAATATGAGAGTCAGAGGGAGATGTTACTATGGAAGAAAGGTTCAGAGAGACACACTGCTGGTTTGGGTAAAGGAGGCCAATAATTGGGTGGCCTCTAGAAAGCTGAAAAGGCAAGGAAACAGCCTCCTTTAGAGCTTCCATGTGAAAGTGCAGCCCTGCTAACACCCTGATTTTAGCCCATTGAGACCCATTTTGGACTTCTGACCTCCAGAGTTATAATAAATTTATGTTGTTTTGAGCCACCAAGTTTGCAGCAATTTGTTACAGCAGCAATAAAAAACTAATAGAGGTACCCAGTAGGAATTCTGGAGATGTGCTTCTCAGGCAGTAGCAGCTTGTAAATGTTGGAGATGCAATTTGAACTTAGGCATTCTGGCTTCAGGGACTCTGCTCTTAACCACCACGCTAGATTGCCTCTCAATGGTAGGTTGTATACAGAACAAGTTCAAGGCCAGAAAAATATGCATGCCTAGTGACTTTATCACAAACTTTTCTATCTTGCTTTCACCAATGAATATTCTAGCCTGCCTCACAAATTCACATTTTCATTCTTAAGATGAAATGCTTTTTTTTCTGTTGCTTTAGTGATAGCTTTTTAACTGTCTGTATTTTCATCTTTACAAGGAGAAATGAACACTAATTCAAGAGTTGTTAGAAGGATTAACTGAAATAACGTGTCTGGCATATCATGATACACATTCAACAAATGTTACGTAAAAATGACCAGTATTACCATTATCAATACCACTAACACCACATGGGGAAGAATTTGGATCTATCAGAGTGGCTCCAAACAAAACAATTAAACCAAAAGGCAAAAAATATTTAAAAGTTGCATTGGGCTTCAAAAAAAGAATAAGCATCCTCCCCAACTTTAAATTTTGACTATTTAAAAACTTAAAAAGTTGAAAGAATAGTACAACGAACACACACACACATAGCCTTTCACCTCCGAGGTTCAACAACTTGCTTTCTTCTATCTCTATAAGCACACACACACACACATTTTTTGATGAACTATTTGAAAGTTAACTGCAGACAAAATATCACTTCATTTCTAAATACTTTAACACAGAGCACCTCCCTAATCTTTTGTTTTCTTAACACTGAATTTTTTTTAAAGTCCAGGCCAGTTGTCTGATAATATGTCCCATATTCTGAATTTTTCTAATTGCTTCCTTCTCATGATTAGATTCCAGTTTAATATTGTTATCAGGGATAAAATTTAGGTGATGCTGGGTACTTTTTTTTTTTGGCTGCATTGCATCTTCGTTGCTGTGTGCGGGCTTTCTCTAGTTGCAGCAAGCGGGGGCTACTCTTCGTTGCGGTGCGCAGGCTTCTCATTGCGGTGGGTTCTCTTGTTGCAGTGCACAGGCTCTAGGCACGTGGGCTTCAGTAGTTGCAGCACACAGGCTCAGTAGTTGTGGCACGCAGGCTTCAGTAGTTGTGGCACGTGAGCTCAGTAGTTGTGGCTCATGGGTTCTAGAGCGCAGGCTCAAATTGTGGTGCATGGGCTTAGTTGCTCCGCAGCATGTGGGATCTTCCTGGGCCAGGGATTGAACCCATGGCCTCTGCACTGGCAGGCAGATTCTTAACCGCTGCGCCACCAGGGAAGCCCTGGGTACTTCCTATTGCATCACATCATAGAGACTCACAATAACAAGTTTGATTACTTACTTAAATTCTTCTTGGTGCTCAAACTGTCCCCAACTTGACCACTGAGAAACTCCTCAGGCAGCCAGCTTCTGTGTGCTTTTGATATGTCAATATCACAATTAGTATGTAAGCCCTAAATGGAACAACTCTGTACAAGAATAAGTCTGAAAATGGTGAGCATGCTTCAAGTATTCTGAGACTAAATGACCATTTACCTCTACAGCATAACTGTTGGTTTTACAACCAGATAGGCTAAAATGGCCTTCTCTCCTTCAACATGTCATGCTTGCTTCTGTCTCAGGACTGTAGCAATAGCTGCTTCTCTGCCTGGAATACTTTCTGTACCTTTTTTGTGTAACTCCTTCCTGTTATTCAGGTCTCAATATGTTATCTCCCCAGAGAGAGCTTCCCTGATCAACCAATCTAAAGTAGCCTGTCACCCCCCTATCATACTGCCCATTTTATTAATAAAAAAATTAAAAATGCTTAATTATGAAATATTTCAAATATACAAAGAAGTGTAGAAAAAAGGAAACAGACACCCAAGTACTGTACATATTACCCAGATTTAACATTTTGCCACATTTGCCTCAGTTTTTTATTTAAAGAAATGAAACCTTATAGACACAACTCCTATGGTTAAGAAATTTTTTAAGTGGCATCACAATTATATGTATCTTTGTTGCAATTTGCTCTTTTCACTCAATATTTTTTAAAAACCTGATTTTACTGGTGAGGTGAACTTATTACCTGACTCTTTCTTGCTTTTTTGTTATCAATATGATTGTTGAATAAATGACTGAATAATTGATTCAACTTTCATGCATTAAGAGCTGAAGAGTTCTTCCAGGAGAAACAGAATAAATCTAAAATGATATTGCATGTGTCTGTGTGTTTGCAGGGGGAGCTGTGCTTATGGAAATTAGTAAAATAATGGCTTTTTTATTTGCTGTACGCGGGCCTCTCACTGTTGTGGCCTCTCCCGTTGCGGAGCACAGGCTCCGGACGCGCAGGCTCAGCGGCCATGTCTCACGGGACCAGCCGCTCCGCGGCATGTGGGATCTTCCCGGACCGGGGCACAAACCTGCGTCCCCTGCATCGGCAGGCGGACTCTCAACCACTGTGCCACCAGGGAAACCTGGCATTCTTTAGCAGTACTTTAAATAAAGTACAAAAAGGAAATATAGAAAAAGAATTTGTATTTGTGAAAAAAAACTTATTTAACTTAATTTTTTTTTACTACAAGCTCTTCAAATACATCCTAAAATGTGTGTTCACTTAAGAGTGTACTGCCTATACACTTCAAGGAAAAATCCTTTTTAATTCCAGATAGAAACAACTGCCCATTCTTGAAATACTAGTCAAAGTATTAATGAGATTACAAAAGAAACAATTCTTTGCTGCTGCTTCATATTGATCTCTGCATATTAAGTATCAGATTTTAAACAATAAGAAAGTTTAATGTGACTTTTAAGCTAATAGTAAGTTATAGGACTCTGACTATGCACTGCTACCCCCAAGCAGGATAGTAGTGCGGTACTCCTTCCCTCCACAGTGCTGCCTGGAGAGTCTGTTTCACACTGGAACAGTCCCCTGCAAGGATCTGGGGATTGATGAGGCAGGCAGAGTGGGCCCAGATGGAACGCTACAACAAACACTTTTAAGACAGTAGTAATGGTAACAATCTCAATGGTTGTCCACCTGACACACTGTTTAAATGCAGCATAGTACTTCAAAAAAAAGATAGATGTTAGAAGGTAGGTAGCTCCTACAACACTCTCATGCTGTAGAGTTCATATTCATTTGTCCATAGATACAAAGAGTAAAATAGTTTAATCTCTTAGGGAAAAGATGAAAACCTCTGGCTTATGCTTTAACACATTAATATGCAAGTGAATCATATTTGAAATATAACTTCCAAGGCTACATAGTTAATTTTAATTTAATATACTAATGGATCATTCTAAAATGATGAATAAACCCTTTTACTTCTATGTATGCCCTTCTCTGTGTTTTCTTTGTATGACCCACTTCCCAGTCCTCAAGATAAGCCATAGGCTCTCTTTTCTTATCACTTGACATTCTCACAAGACAACCTCATTGACGTTCATGTTTTCAAGTGCCACCTAAGTGCCAATGGGCTCATCTATTTACAAGTCCATATTTCCAAGTGTCTACTAGCCATTTCTCCTCGAACATGTCCCACTACACCTCAAAGTAAAACTGATTATTTATGCCCCCACCAACCTTCTCCTTAAAAACAAAATCAGAATATGCTTCTCAATGTTCTCCACGTTGGTCAATGGTATTGGCACCATGACAACACTCTGACCCACCCAGTTCTCTAAGCCAGAACCTCTGGGGAACATCCAACTCTCTTACTCAGGGCTCTCTTCCAATCCATTTCTTTTTTCTTTTTCTTTTTCATTTTTAACATCTTTATTGGAGTATAACTGCTTTACAATGGTGTGTTAGTTTCTGCTTTATAACAAAGTGAATCAGCTATACATATACATATATCCCCATATCTCCTCCCTCTTGCGTCTCCCTCCCACCCTCCCTATCGCCCCCCCTCTCGGTGGTCACAAAGCACCGAGCTGATCTCCCTTCCAATCCATTTCTAAATCTCACTTCTGCTGAAGGCTACTAAGAGTATATTGAACTATAAGGTTCAATCTATTTCTGTAGATCAAAACAATATTGACAACTTCATATAGTTCAACCTAACAAAAACATATAAAGAAAACAAATAAGATTATCCATAATTTTAATCTTTTCTCTATTTATTTCTGTTAGATGCATAAAAGGAAGCTTAGTTAGCATTCTAGATCTCAACAGGCTAGTAAGAGCTGAGGATGTAGAGTGAGCCTTTCTTATATTAATACACACACACACACACACACACACAAATGAAAGAGGGGACAAAAAGAGAGGGACGGAAAAGAGTACTAAAGCAAAGAGTAGGGAGGAGAAAAGAAGAGAAATGAAGATAAGCCAAAAGAGAACAGCTGAGAAAAGAGAAAGTAATGGATGGAGTTACCGCCACTACCTGTTGGATCACATTACAGTTCTTACTTTCCCAACACTGACATGAGACAAGAAGAGGTCCAGGTAAAGGAAGTTTAGTAGAGTCTAAAGCTATGTTGGTTCACTTGGCTAAAGAGTTTTCATTAAAAAAAATTCCTTGTCCTTGAGTTAGTAGATGTAGCAAGCAACCATAACCCAATTTAAATATTGGCCTAACTGTTCTGAAAAAATTACTAATATCTCATCTTGACCCACCTGGTACAGATCAGGAAATAGCAGACCCCCAGCAGTGTCCTGGCATTGAGCCACCACCACTGCTGTTGTGGTCTTTACTGGGATACAGAATTCTCATGTCTGAATATAATGCAGTAGCTGGAAGATGTTTAGAAAGACACCCTAAAACAAACACCTTAGGCTAAGCTTCAAGGGGGTGAAAATATTAACTTCTTGGTGAACTGCCACCTTGAAACACATTAGAAGGGAAATGCTGACTAATCTCTAATCTGAAGAAATGTCCTTAGGTAATAAAGAGTTAGTTACTTGATAACAAAATCCCTAAACATAAGTATTTCTTTTGTGGCTTTTGCCTTAGTAAAATTTAAGTTATCTTTATCAATCAAAATATTCTTTCATTTTACTTCCTATTAAAATAAACCCAATAAAATGTTATTTCTATATATAAAGTACATCCTAAATACATCTAGCCGCAACTAGGTGTTGCTCTTATTCCTGAATTGGCCAAGTTTGAATATGAAATCTGAAGGACAGCCTAGGTAGCTTAAGTCATTCCATGATGGAAGAGGAAGTAGCTTTCTCTCTCATTTAAACAAGATGAAAAAATGCATTAAACGAAAACACACATTTTATACCTATTTAGAAACTACTGATTACAAAAGGCACTATACTAAGTCTTTGGCATATTACTTTGTAGGAAGTCAGAAATGAGCAGTATCCTTAGAAATAGATATATTTCTGTCTTTCAGGTATGAATAAATGTTCATTATACTTGAAAGATCTGACAGCATAACCAACAAATACTATTACATTTTTACAACTAAAGAATAAGAGTTGTATTTGAACTGTACATTGGATAAAGGACTAGTTTTCTTTTGAAACAATTTAACAGACTTGGGTCAGAAAAACTAATTCCCCACAGCTGAAATTTAATACTGCCCATTGACCGCAAGGAACTAGCTCTGATGATTGCACAATGCAGAGATTCGGGTAATGTCCCCAATGCAGGGAGAAGCTAAATGGGAAAAGTCATTCAGGAATGGGCTCTAATAACTTCACAATCCATACTTATAATTTAACTACAATAATGCTAACATATCTATCAAATTGGGCTAGGATGATTGAGTCTCACAGAGAAGAAAATAATCATAATTGGAGTTCAACAAATGCTAGGCGGTGTGCTAGAAACTTATTGATAAATCTAATTTTTTTACCCTAATCATTTAACCCTATGAGACAGGTATTATTATCACCATTTTTCAGAGGAAACTGAAGTTCAGAGAAACTAGCTTGCCAATGCTCTCATAGGTAATAACAGGGGGAGTTTGATTTGAAACCCAAATTGTAACTTTAAAACCTGTGAACCTGTGTTCATTTCAATTCTATGCTATTCCTTTTCCATGTAAGTACTAAAATATTAGTGTCAACTTTAATTAAGGAATATGCCTATTAGGCTTTGAGAGGAAGAATTACATATTAATTCTACATATAAGCAGAGGAGAAAGAAAGGGAGCAGGATGGGGGCTTCCCTGGTGGAGCAATGGTTAAGAATCCACCTGCTAATGCAGGGGACACAGGTTCGAGCCCTGGTCCAGGAAGATCCCACATGCTGCCGAGCAACTAAGCCCGTGTGCCACAACTACTGAGCCTGCACTCTAGAGCCCACGCGCCTAGAGCTCATGCTCCACAATAAGAGAAGCCACCACAATGAGAAGCCCGCGCTCTGCAACGAACAGTAGCCCCCGTTCACCACAACTAGAGAAAGCCTGCACACAGCAACGAAGACCCAATGCAGCCAAAAATAAATAAATAAATAAATTTATTTTTAAAAAAAGGGAGCAGGATGATTGAAAAAACACACAAACACAGAAAAAGGTTACAGTAAGCAGCCATCACTTTTAATTTTTTTGTGTCCCATTTTTTATTATGGAATTTGTATGGAATAAAGAATAGTAAAAGAAACCCCTATGCAACCCATTATCCACCACGAACAATTACATTCCTCAAAACTTATTATTAGCAGTGGAGGGGTCAAACATATATCTTATTTTATTTGAAGGGCAATTAAGAAACTGTAGAGGACATCTAGTATGATGGAACCCCTCCAACTCACCCCTCTTCCCCCTCCATGTGGCATCAACATTGTTTCAGTTGCCTGTAGCACCAGGGATGGATCCTGATTAACCTAACCATAGTAATGCCATCCTTTTAAACCAGTAATTGTTCAGAAACCTTACATTTTTGCCAGTCCACGCATGTATTCCCCTCCTAACTACAATCTGTTCACATGTGGAATGCTAATTCTAAAGGGTACCCAATCCAACTGATGGAAAGAACTTTAATTCCATGTGTATAAGATTCAACATTTTCTGACTATTTAAGTCAATTTGCAGTGGAGTTTTTGTTAATGCAGCCAGAACCAGCCTAACTAATTAGAGATAATCAAATAAAGTCTTGGGTGTTATCACCAAGTACTGACTTAATGTAAGAGGCTCCTACAAATAAAGATTTAGGGAACATACTTTAAAAAGTCAAATGTCATTCATATTAAAGATGGGGACTTTGATCTTTTGTTCCCTTTAGAACATTCTATCCTCTCCCCTTTCCCACCTATTCCAAAAAATATGATACACAAAGGAATTGTCAGAAGACTATAAAAACCTATGCTCAGTAATAATGGTAGGATCCCTCATTCTAAAGACACCAACAAAACAAAAAAACAAACAAACCTCTGAAATGCTACAATATTTTAAAACTTAATATAAAACTCTATCTGGTAAGTTTGTGTATTTTTAAAATTTATCTATATTTTTGAATTTCTAAAATAGTCCCATGGCTCAAAATTCAAAAGGTTCCAAAACTAATATCTTAGAACATTTCTGTCCTCAAGCCCCTTTCTTCTCCCAGGAGTCGTCAAATGTTACCAGTTTCTTATGAATGTTTTCAGAGATTGTCAATTTGGAAATAATGCAGTGAAGTAATTTTCAGCTTGTCAATAATCTGTCAGTGTGGCACAATAAAAAAGCAATATACGTTTAAGAAAAAAATATACTAATTTCAAGCCCTTGTTCTACCACAAACTAGCAAAGTCATCATTGTACAAATTAACCCAACCTCAGTTTCTTCATCTTTAAAATGGGGATAGAAATGGACATACTTGATATTGAGCACCTTTTATAGCCAAGTACAGTGCTAAACGCTGGAGATTCAGGTGAGAAACATACTTGCTGTCTTCAAGAAGTTAGGAGACAGACCAGTAAACAATTACACTATAGGGTGATGGTACAAGGACAGAGATAATCAGAGGATGACACAGGAACACAAAGCAGAAGGATGTAGTGGGCATAATTCTTGGCATAAAGAAAATAAGCAAATATTGATTTCCTTTCTTTCTAATAACTTCATTTGATTTGCCTTATTTCATTTCACATTCACATTTTAAAAAATACCATTCTACAGCTTTTAAAAATGAAAGCATTCTGTTACTTTTATATTAAAACTATTTTTAAAAAATGAAACAATATGCAAAATTTCATGAACATGAATATCAAATCAGCAACTCTCAATTCTGAATAAACCACTGACATATCAAATTGAGTGGGTGTTTTGTTTGGTTTTTTTTTTTGCGGTACGCAGGCCTCTCACTGTTGTGGCCTCTCCTGTTGTGGAGCACAGGCTCCGGACGCGCAGGCTCAGCGGCCATGGCTCATGGGCCCAGCCGCTCCGCGGCATGTGGGATCTTCCCGGACCGGGGCACGAACCCGTGTCCCCTGCATCGGCAGGCGGACTCTCAACCACTGCGCCACGAGGGAAGCCCGAGTGGGTGCTTTTTAAGATTTCATTTTTAATTTTTTAATGAAAAATACATTTCTAAAGAGCAAATGAACTTCAGTATGTTTTAGAAGATGATATAGTTTCACTGAAGTGAAACAAGTTCTCAGTGAACTCCAAAATTCTTATCTTTTAGTTAGGTACCAATCAGAAAGGCTTAAGATCTACCCTATTAAAAATACCCTTGAATCTAAAAATATGTATATGTATAACGGATTCACTTTGCTGTATACCTGAAACTAACACAACATTGTAAATCAACTATACCCCCCAAAAAATTAAAACTACCTTTTGACCTCCTTGGACAAATGGCCTGAAATTGGGTCTGGACAGGGAAAATACAAGATGAGCCTACAGCATCAAATAGTGCCTGAAAGTAAAGAAGTGCTTAAAAAAAAAAAAAAAGACGCAAGAGCCAAGATCTCCCACTGGTCACTCTAGACCAGTTTGAGCAAAAAAGCAGCCAAACAATAAAATAAATACCCATGAATCCATACTGATAAAAATAAATCATTGAGTAAGTAAATAAATGAGGGAGAAGGGACATATCTTCCTTACAGAAAAATTCCAACTTATATAAGCAGATACAACCTCCTCTAGGAGGTGGAGCTCAGTTCTCCTCTTCTGGAGTATAGGCTGAACTTAATTACTTGCTTCCAAAGAACAGAGTATTGAAAGAGTAAAAGATAGTAAATTCAACTAGAGAAAATCAGAAGACACCACCTTAACCAACTGATCAAGGTCAGCATCTTTGGTAGTAAGTCATGTTGATGTCACTTGCCCTCTGATGTGATGTGATGAGAAAGATAGCTTACTTCTGTGGCATTCGTCTCAAAAATTCATAACCCCAGCCTAATCTTGAGAAAACGTCAAACAAACTCAATTGAGGGACAATCTACAAATACCTGGCTAGTACTCTTCAAGTTTCAATGTCGTGTTAGCAGAGCATTTGGAAGCAGTAGCTGCTAATGTCTAATGTCATGTGCTAGTGGCAAGGTCAGTGGCAAATGGGAAAAATCTAATGTTAGCTACAAAAGTTCTATACTGGACATTAAAGAACAGTCCCTCATATGCACTACCAGTATGCCCTAGAGAAATCAATACCTTGGGATAAAAAGCATGCATTGGTTTAACTTCTGCAGAACATTTCTGAGAAAACTTTTATATCAAAAATTTAGAAGGCTTCCCTGGTGGCACAGTAGTTAAGAGTCCGCCTGCCGATGCAGGGGACACGGGATCGTGCCCCAGTCCGGGAAGATCCCACATGCTGTAGAGCGGCTGGGCCCGTGAGCCATGGCTGCTGAGCCTGCGCGTCCGGAGCCTGTGCTCCGCAACAGGAGAGGCCACAACAGTGAAAGGCCCGCGTACAGCAAAAAAAAAAAAAAAAAAAAAAAAAATTTAGAGAAATTTGTGTGTATGTTTTAAACTGACACATAATTGGCCTTAAAACAATCTATCAAAGAACAATTTGTTTTAAATTGGGCAGAAGTGCTGCATATTTAGTGGAAGGTATGCTAAACTGACATCTGCTACAATTTCAATGTAATTTTCAATATCATATTCATTAATGACTGAGACAATGTCTTTGTAAATTAATCCTGGTTAGCGAGCCTGAATATACTATTTTTGTTCACACGAATGTTCAAGATACTGGTTGCAGCAACATATGGCACTTCATGCATTAAATACACTAAAATGCTTAGGGAGAGCACAGTTTTTAAAGTGCAGGAATTTGTTACCAAGGAAAAGAGGGAGGGGGTGGGAAGGAATGACACACACACACTTTCTCATGCAGTATGAGATTATCCTTCAGGTTCCAGATATAACATTCAAAGTATCTTTAAAAAACAAAGACATTTTCCTCAATAACATCTTGAGATATCCAGTTTCTCAAGTAAATCTTTCACCCAAAAGTCACCCTTTATAGTAAGTCTATGAATACCCAGCTTCTTTCAACAAGAACAATGAACTGCCTTTGCCTTTCCAAAACAACCAGCTGGTTAACCAAACAGAGAATAAACCAAACTTCTTCAGTCACCAGATGTCTTAATTTGGAACAGATAGTAGCAATGTGGAATAATCCAATTCTTGAATTGGTACTCTATGTTTACTACTTCTTTTTCTAATTCTCAATAGATGCTTTTAAAAACTAAGCAAATGCTCTCTGTAATAACTGCGATAACTCTGTAATAACTGCAAATGCTCTCTGTAATAACTGGAGGGGGAATAAAGAGTAGTGACCTATAATAGAATGATGTTAACATTATCAAAGAACAATCCACTTGAGTATTATGTTATAGTTAAAAACTGATGAGCAATATCATTAAATCCCTAGGACTTCCCTGGTGGTCCAGTGGCTAAGACTCCATGCTCCCAATGCAGGGGGCCCAGGTTTGATCCCCGGTCAGGGAACTAGATCCCACATGGAGCAACTAAAGATCCCGCATGCCACAACTAACGCCTGGTGCAGCCAAATAAATAAATATTTCTAAAAAATAATTAAATCCCTATTCAATAATTCAGAAATGATTCTCAAATGGCTAACATGACAGGCCTAAAACACAGTGGATTTAGCAAAGTCCCTTCTCTCAACAAAGAGCAGTGGGGAGACAGACAGATATATAGACAACTAATTATAATAATGAAAATAGTGATAAGTATTATAAAAAATAATATTGGGTAAGGCAAGAAATGGGGCAGGAATAGCCTTTTAGATTTGGTCATTAAAGGCAAGCCTCTCTCATGAGGTGAGATTTGAGCCAATACCAGAATAAAATGAGGGAGCAAAGTATTGGACCGTGTGAACCAAGAGAAAAATAATGAAACAAAAATAAAACCAAAAATAAACAAATGGGACCTAACTAAACTTAAAAGCTTTTGCACAGCAAAAGGAACCATAAACAAAACGAAAATTCAACCCTTGAAATGGGAGAAAATATTTGCAAACGAAGCAACCGACAAGGGATTAATCTCAAAAATATATAAATGGCTCATGCAGTTCAATATCAAAAAAAACAAACAACCCAATCCAAAAATGGGCAGAAGATAATTTTCTCTCCTGGGCAGAGAAAAATAGCAAGTGGGCCAGTGCGGCTAACACTGAGTCAGAGAAAGAAAGTGGTGTAGGAAATAAGGTTGAAGGGGTAGCTGCAGTCAGATAAGAGCTTTGCAGGCCACGGTAAGGACTTCAGATTTTATTCTCAAGAGAGAAAGCAAGCCACTGCAGGTTGACAGCAGGTGAGAAACGTCTGTGAAGAGATTCCTCCAGCTGCTGACTGGAAAACAGACCCAGGGCAAGAATGAAAGTAGTAAAGAGGCTTGTGCACAATTTTGGGCAAGAGATACGAAAGTAGGGAGAAGTGGCTGGATTCAGGCCACAATTATGAAAGAGGAATAAACAGCATTTTCTCATTAGACTTCAAGAGGGGTATGAGAACAATTGTCAAAGATGATTCTTAGGTTTCTGGCCTCAGCCACAAAGTGAATAGACCATTGGCATGTTACTTTTAGGATAATTACAAGCTTTCAGGATAATTACAAGATGATTAATTAGATAATTAGACAATTATCCAATTGTTTAAACAGTCTTTATAAACCGTGGTATATTAATACAATAAAATTATACACAGCAAAAGACAAAACAAAAACCCACACACCACTGGTACATGCAACAAGGTGGACGAATCTCAGAACTGTTTAGGGACAGAAGCCCGACACAAAAGGTTGCTACAGGATTTCACTTATACAGAGTTTAAGAACAGGTAAAACAAATCTACAATGGTGGCAATCGGAATACTGGTTATCTTTTGGGGGAATCTGGACTGGGGAAGAAAGCAAGAGAACTCTGTGAGTCGTGATTATGCACAGATGTATACATTTGAAAAAACAAACAAATCATCACGGAGGAGAATGACCCTCTGCCTCCATCACGATTCTCACACTGAGTAAAAAGCATCAACAGTCTACTGCTGGAGGAGAAACAGCATGGTGAGAAATCCCCTATCTGGCACATGCCAGCAGTGCCTGCTAAAAGTTGCGAGTGGAGAAGAACAATGAGGAAAGCCCTCCAGCATCCCAGGCCCAACACTGTAGTGGCTTATTAACATCAAACAAAGGAGAGGCCTGAACAAGCACTACTAATTCACTCAAAATTATCATAGAACTAAATGTGAGGGCAAGAACTACAAAACTTCTAGGAAAGAAGCAGAGAAGTTACGACCCTGGGTTAGGTGAAGACTTCTTAGAATCCAAAAGCACAAACCAGCAAAGAAAAACTTGAATTAATTAAAAATTTAAACTTCTCTGCTTTTTGAAAATCAGTTAGGAAAATAAAATGTCAATCTCTGGGACTTCCCTGGCAGTACAGTGGTTAAGACTCTGTGGTTCCAATGCAGAGGGCACGGGTTCAATCCCTGGTCGGGGAACTAAGATCCCACATGCCGCTGCAGTGCAGCCAAAAAAAGAAAAAAGTCAATCTAAAAGAAAAGAGGCGGGCTTCCCTGGTGGCGCAGTGGTTGAGAGTCCGCCTGCCGATGCAGGGGACACAGGTTCGTGCCCTGGTCCCACATCCTGCGGAGCGGCTGGGCCCGTAAGCCATGGCCGTTGAGCCTGCACGTCCAGAGCCTGTGCTCCGCAACGGGAGAGGCCACAACAGTGAGAGGCCCACATACCGCAAAAAAAAAAAAAAAAAAAAAAAAAAAGAGGTGAAGCTCAAGGTACCAGAAATCAAGTTTATTTGGGAACAGCAGAGGAATTGCAATTCGCAACAGCCAAGCTGCAACGAGTTACAGGCAAGTCTGTTGAAGGTTTAGGATGGGTTGCTTTTATGGGCAAGCGGTGCCAAAAAGCAGAGTCCAGTTGGGGGCCATGCAGCAAGTCACTGGTTCGAAGATAGGAAGAGATTCTTGGCGGATGCTCATTAGTCACAGGTTAAGTTTCGATAAATCTGTAAATTTGATAATTCTCTAAATCGGGTATTCATGGGAAATCAGTCTCTCAGTCTTTAAGTTTTGTTTTTCTGAGGGCACATGCATGGGTCTACATTTCATATCTTTTGGTTCCATTTTAGATTAAAATCCTTTCGCTCTTCCCTCGCTTGAGCAGGATCTTTCACAGACAGTATCGCTGATCAACCTTATTGCGTGGGTATTTGTTTAGTCAGAGATGTTGTTAGATGTTGGGCTGTGTGTCCCTTGGAGCTGCAGAGGACCATTCTAAGATGTTCTGTTCCACCGAAGAGGGAAATGGCAAGTGGATTTTTGGCTTCATTTGAACAACATGGGGAATCTCAGTCATAGTCCTCTAAGGTGGTCAGGTTGATTTCCATGGTCAATTGAGCCTCATGATGAGCCTTAGGAACTTTATTTTGTACATACGTCTGAGGGAAAGACATTTGCCTACTGAAATAAGACAGCAGAAATTTCATTAGGAGGATGACACCCAGGGTCAGAAGTCCAGTTATGGTTACTGACTGGAACAAACTTCTCAACCAGTTTCCCCAGCTACGTAATACTTAATAGGTTGAGAATGTCCCAAGTCCTGGAGCTTGGCCTATTTCAGTTAACAGATTGATACTGTCCATCATTTTTATTTCTTGCATTATTTTTCCCCATTTGTTAACATAAAAACAGCCTTCTTCCCCAAGCAGGACACAGGTTCCTCCCTAGTGTGCAGTGAGGAGGTGTAGTGCTCTGTGGTTTTGTAAGACTACTTCCGCTAGGCTGTCTGTTTGGGTTTGTTGATTTTCAAAGGCTCTAAGAGAAGCATTAAAGGTAGTTGCCATGACTACGGAGAGGTTTCAAATTGCTTTTTCAAGTCCGTTACTCCAACCCAAGGGGAAAAAGACTCAGGCAAAGGCACGCCCAAACCCCTTTCTATCTACTATGGGGTTATTTGTGGGCATCCATCCAAAATTATATCCATCCCAGCTTTGACGTGCTCTTTTAAGTTGTTAGGAGAAAGAACCCAGACTGGGTACATAGGCAGCGGAAGGGCAACAACTCCACAACGTCCCTTCCATTTAAGGAGGAGTGTTTCTGCACAGAAAGAAATAACCAGTGTTTTCTAAAGACAGGGTGTTAAGTGGGCCCCCTTTTTTTCCGGGTATAAAAGAAGAGCTCTCAGGATCAAAAACATGGTCATTTACACATAGCACATGACAGTCAGCATGGTGGAAATGGCTATAAGAACATTTTAAATTTCTATACATTTGGAATAATAGATGAGTTTGATTATTGCGGGTGAGTTTCTCATGGAGGTCTGGGGAATCTCTAGGGAGAAGGTGAGTCGAATTAAGTTCCCACCATTCACCAGACTTTTGATCAATTCCCTATTAAGTACCATTGAAAGGAAGCATATCCGCTTCCCATTCCCTGGTACCATTATAATTTTCATTATCCCACCACAGAGCTACATTAATGGAGGAGACATTTAGTCTTCTTGATTCCAGCAGGGAGTGAATTCACGATCATCTGAGTCATATAGAATTGTATAGTTACAAGCGTTTAGTGGGAGGGAGGCCAGAGTTTTGCCAGTACCATAAATGTTTTCAAAACACAAAGAAAGATTTTGGGTAAGAGTCCAGACTTGATTAAGGGGTATTCCTTTATGGGCAGGGGGCACCCAATGGAATTCTGTAATGTCTGGTGCCAATTTGCTGCAAGGAATAACATGCACCTCTTCAAAGGTACCAAAGGAAAAGCCTACATCTCTGCCAGACAGATTTCTCCATCCTTCTAAGGTTAATGGCCAGGTTACCAGTTCAGGTTCATCATGAATGTTATTAGCTCTGGCACAAATCAAACAATCAGTAAGGCTGGCAGAATCAGGGAGTTTTGGTAAGGTGCGCCAAGGGATGCGCTAAAGCTAAAGAGAGCAGCAAGAAAGCCAAAGAAAGGGCAATTAGAACTTTAAGCAGCATGACACAGGCCTGTCTGGATATCTTGGGAAAGCTGTCTACTTCTGATGTCATCTGGTTCAGTAGAAAATTTTAGCTTTGAATCACCAGTTAGGTTGCAGATCCACTCAAGTTTGGGGGCCTTTTTACAGAAGAGACGCATGAATCCAGGAGTCCATCCCTTGGAGCTTAGCGACACAGGGGTTAGTCAGCAACAGCTGGTAGGGGCCCTTGCAACAAGGTTGGAGGGAAACTTTATGGCTATGTCTTCTCCAGCAGACGAAGTCACCAGGCTGCAAAGGGTGGTGTCTGACATCTTTGTCTCCTGGGAGCATGCTGTGGAAAGATTATTCCTCCAAAGCATTATTATTGTCAATGGATTTAATTAGACCTTTGCAAAACTGAAATATATCCCCTTTTATTATTTGTAGGTCAAAGGAAGCAGGGACTAAATGCGTTGGCTGTCCTATAATTATTTCAAAGGGTGAGAGCTTATGAATCCTGAATGGAACGGGTCCAAGATTTAGAAGAACCAGCAGAAATATTTTTGGTTGAGGTATCTGGAGATTTTTAACTAATTTAGCCAATGGATCTTGATAATTCCATTTGTATGTTCAACCTGTCCTGAAGAGTGAGGATGATAAGCAAAATGAAAATGTTGTAGAACTGGCCAGATGGCACAGATTTGTGAAAGTACTTACCCAGTAAAGTGGGTTCTCCAGTCACCATGGAGTTCCAGGGAGGTTCCTCAAATGGAAGTAATCTTTTCTAAAAGGACTTTAGCTACAGAAGAGGCAGCTGCCTTTCTACATGGAAATGCTTCAGTCCATGTGAAAACATGCACACCATTACTAGTTTAATATATTTATATCCATGAGACAGGGACAACTGTATGAAATCCATCTGCCAGACCTCAAATGGTCTATTGGGTAAATCAAAATGTCCCCAGGCAGTGTAGACAGTCTCCTCTGGGTTAAATTTAGGATAAGATATGTGTTTTTTGTGGCCTTGCCAACGTTTCTCCACCAATATTGATTCATAAATGTTACCATTTTCTCACTGGACCAATGGTTTAATTCATATATGGTAGTTAAAAAGGGAAATTTTAGATTTTTTTTGGCAGGACCAATTTATTACTGTTTCCAAACCAGAGTCCCTTTACTTCACAGTACCAACAGCCTTTGATTTTCCAATTCTGTTTTTCTCTTTCAGAGGCCAACTGTTGTACTTCCCTGGCTAGTTCCCTTAGGTCCTTGCCAGGGGGAGTAGCCTTCTGGACTATGACAGAGGTTTGGTTTATAGATCTCAGAAGGGTGGCATTTTTTGCAGGATTCCTGGTGAGGTGGTTTCCTTTGGCTTCCAGAAAACCAGACTTGGAATGCCCAGGGACTTTAATGACAGCTAGAGCTGCTGGCAGCAGTACGGCATCCAACAAATTTTGGACATAAGGGCCATTCTTAATTTTAACTCCACTAGAAGTAAGGAAACCCCACTGTTTCCATAACATTCCAAAGTCATGGGCTATCCCAAAGGCATGTCAACTATCTGTACAGACATTTGCCGTCTTGCCTTTGGCTAAAACACATGTTTGAGTGAGAGCACGTAAGTCCGCTTGTTGGGCTGAAGTGGTCGAAGGCAAGGGTGCAGCCTCAATGACCTTGCATACCTGGCACAGAATTTGCCATTCTCACTTTTTAGGCAGGAACCATCAAGTAACCAGATCAGCATTCACCAAGGGGGTTTCTTGTAAGTCATCATGAGGGGTCAAGAGGTGATCCATCAAAGTCAAACAAACATGGGGAACTTCATCAGTGCAAGAGGGAAGAGGGATAGCAGGGTTGAGACTGTTATAATGAATAAGAGTCATATGAGGGGAGGTTAGTAAGAGGATTTCATAGGTGGTGAGACATCTCGCTGAAAGGTGTTGAGTGTGGTGCAAAATTTAAGAAAGGCTCAACAGGCTAAGGTACAAAGATGATCAAGGAGGATCCTATAACAGTCTCTTCAGTAGCCTTTACTAAAAGATTGGAAGCAGGCATCACTCTAAGGGGTGGGGGTGGAGTATTCTCAGGCCACTGGATCTCACTGTTGGCTGTAGAAACCTAAAGGTCAGTGATAGTCCCCATGTTTTTGGGTAAGTAATCCGAGGGCATTCACTTCCTTTTCATATACAAAAAGGAAAAAGGGTAGCTGATAATTTAGGTGTCCAAAGGCAGGTGGATTTATTAGGCTTTCCTTCAAGATCTGAAAGGCCAAGCTATCTTGATCATCCAAACAATGGGGTCAGGTTGGTGTTCTTTAGTAAGGCATATAGGGGCTGAACCACTAAGGAGAAATTTGGGATCCAATTATGACAATGACCAGCTAGTCCCAGAAAGCCTCCAGAGAATTTTATGTCGTTTAAATCAGTCTTTCAAACTTGTGAGAAGTCAGAAGGCCTCAGTAAAGCCTTGAGGCATGACTGTCCAGATGTACTGTTGTCCTTCAGGTAAAGGCAAAGAGACGCTGACTACCCCTTTCAACAGGGATACTAAAAACCCACTGTATAAGTTGACTAGAATGTAAAAGTTGCTTCCAGTATGGATGGATACCAACAGCATGTGGGGATTAGAAAAGACAGGACGGCAGAGAATTACAATGTTATTTATTGCCCTACGGTCTTGGACAAATCTCCATCCTCATCCTGTTTTTTTTTTTGGCGGTACGCGGGTCTCTCACTGCTGTGGCCTCTCCCGCTGCAGAGCACAGGCTCCAGACGCACAGGCTCAGCGGCCATGGCTCACGGGCTCAGCTGCTCCGCGGCACGTGGGATCTTCCCAGACCGGGGCACGAACCCGTGTCCCCTGCATCGGCAGGCGGACTCTCAACCACTGCGCCACCAGGGAAGCCCCATCCTGTTTTTTTAACAGGCAAAATAAGGGTATTACAAGGACTAGCACAAAGGATAATAAGCCCTTGGGCCTTATGGTCCTCTATAATGGGCCTTATGCCCTGTCAACCTTCTTTATTCACAGGATATTTGTTTATTCTTAGGAGAGGTTTTGTGTGGTCAATCTGGATCATAATGGGAGGGGCACCATGAATTGTGCCTTTTTCTGTTAAGAATTTTGTCCAAATATTAGGGAATACCAGGTTTAATAGGACAGATGAGTACAAAGTTTGGACTGCCTTGGTTTGTAGAGTGCCAATAATGGCAAAAGGGGTTAAATTTTCCTAAGTGTAGAATTCAAACTCAAGGGATATTTCTGCCTTTTGAGAGAAAAAAAAAAAGGCAGCATTGTATTTCTCCAGAAAATCTCATCCCAGTAAACGTTTGGGAGCAGGCATTTATCTTGCAAAGGTCCAGACAAAAAAATATGGGCTGAGAAATATG
This sequence comes from Grampus griseus, assembly GCF_964374135.1. Taxonomy (NCBI): domain Eukaryota; kingdom Metazoa; phylum Chordata; class Mammalia; order Artiodactyla; family Delphinidae; genus Grampus; species Grampus griseus. The sequence goes on along the minus strand of NC_139018.1, from coordinate 37,886,993 downwards.
GACACATTGCAGTTTTTTTAAGACTCCCACTATTTGAACATACATATTACCCCAAGAAAGGGACTGTTTAATTGTAGTGGGGTTGAGCACTTATAAGAGTAGCTCCTGTGTCAATTAATACTGTAAGGTGGGACTTTCCTGGTGGCGCAGTGGTTAAGAATCCGCCTGCCAATGCAGGGGACATGGGTTCAAGCCCTGGTCCAGGAAGATTCTTCATGCCACAGAGCATCTAAGCCTGTGCGCCACAACTACTGAAGCCTGTGTGCCTAGAGCCCATGGTCCACAACAAGAGAAGCCACCGCAATGAGAAGCCCACGCACGGCAAGAAAGAGTAGTCCCGGCTTGCCACAACTAGAGAAAGCCCGCGCGCAGCAATGAAGACCCAACACAGCAATAAATAAACAAACAAACAAACAAATAAATGTATTAAAAAAAATACTGTAAGGAATTTGTCCCTGATCTGGAGAGTAGTTTCCTCCAGTCTACATAATGGCAGAACAAGGAACAGTCCCTGTGTGTCCTTGGAGTCCCATCATTGGGGGTGGGTTTGGCCATGGGTTCTTAGAAGGTTGTGACTACTTGGATTTCAATTTGTAGCAATCCTTTTACCAAGGTCAGGTTTTTTACAATAATGTCATAGTCCTGTAGGACGGATTTGCTTTGGAGTTTCTATCCGTTGGTGTTGTAGATTCAAAATCTTTGTTGTCTTTTTTCTAGAGTCACCTTCTATGGTGTGAGCTAATTTATTAGGCAGATTGACAAGGTCAGGGGTGAACACTGTCTCCCATTCGATACAGGTTCTTTTGACCAACAAGGATAAGTCCTTGTGCAGGCAATTTATACAAATGGAATTAAAAGCCACCTGAGTGGGGACTTCTCTGGTGGCGCAGTGGTTAAGAATCCGCCTGCCGATGCAGGGGACACGGGTTCGTGCCCCGGTCCGGGAAGACCCCACATGCCGCGGAGCGGCTAGGCCCGTGAGCCATGGCCGCTGAGCCTGCGCGTCCGGAGCCTGTGCTCTGCAACGCGAGAGGCCGCAACAGTAAGACGCCCGCGTACTGCACTGGCTAGGATTCCCCAATGGGGAGGCCACCTTTAGTACATTCAGATGACTAGATAAAATTATCAGAAACAAGAGTACTTACCAGAAAGACAATCTGTCTCTATCTAGATTTTGAATAAAGTAAGACAGCTCAACCAAAAGGAGGCAGCTTGAGATCTGAGAGGAGACTTACCAAACTGAAAGTTACAGCGACTCACAGAAGCAAACAGTGCAAAGGACTCAAGTGCAGGAACCTCACTTGATCCCGGAAGTTCAAGTGGTTGGCGCCTTCAGATCACTTATGACACCATGCAATGTCAACCTAAAAGAAAAGAGGTAAGCTGAGTTACCGAAAATCGAGTTTATCCTGGAGTAGCAGAGATATTGCAGTTCAGGACATGCATGCTGCAGTAAGCTACAGGTGAGTCCACTGAAGGTTTAGGCTGGGTTGCAATTATGGGCAAGGAGTGCAAAAGGGGAGGGTCCAATCAGGGGCCATGCAGAGTTCACTGGCTCAAAGATGGGGAGAGGTTCATTGGTCAGAGGTTAAGTTTCACTCTTTTGTAAATCAGGCATTTATGGGAAATCAGTCTCTCAGTCTTTAAGTTTCATTGTTCTGAGAACACAAGTGTGAGATTCTCCATTCCATATCTTTCAATTCCATTTTAGATTAAAATCCTTTTACAGTTTTATCCACATCAGGCTGGAGGGACATATGGGGGTAGCCAAGGGAGGATGTAAAATAGACATTTGGATACATCAGTTTACAGCTCAGGAGGAAAGTATAAAACTGGGTCATCAGACTATAGGAAATAGGCAGTAGTTAAAAACTAGGGACTTGGATGAAACTCCCGAAGGGGAATTATACAGAATGATATAAAACAACAGGTCAGGGCTTCCCTGGTGGCACAGTGGTTAAGAGTCCGCCTGCTGATGCAGGGGACACAGGTTCGTGCCCTGGTCCGGGAAGATCCCACATGCCACGGAGCGGCTGTGCCCGAGTGCCATGGCCGCTGAGCCTGCGCGTCCGGAGCCTGTGCTCCGCAACGGGAGAAGCCACAACAGTGAGAGTCCCGCGTACCGCAAAAAAAACAAAAACAAAAACAAACAAAGAAAACAGGTCAAGAATGGAATCCTGAGGGCTTCCCTGGTGGCGCAGTGGTTAAGAATCCGCCTGCCAATGCAGGAGACACGGGTTCGGACCCTGGTCCGGGAAGTTCGCGGCATGTGGGATCTAACTAAGCCCGTGCGCCACAACTACTGAGCCTGCACTCTAGACCCCGCGAGCCACAACTACTGAAGCCTGCACGCCCTAGAGCCCATGCTCCACAACAAGAGAGGCCACCGCAATGAGAAGCCCACGCACCGCAGCGAAGAGTAGTCCCCACTCGCCACAACTAGAGAAAGCACACGCAGAGAAACGAAGCCCCAATGCCACCATATATACATACACACATACATACATACATACATACATAAATATGAATTAGGAAAAAAAAAAAGAATGGAACCCTGAAACACCAGTTAAAGGAATGAGCAGAGGAAAAATAAAAACTATAAAGGAGACAAAGAAAGAACCAGAAGAATCTCAGAAAAGTGTCCAAACAATAGACAGCTAGTATTAACTGATTAATAACTAGGTTCCTGTATCAGTCTCTTCACATGTATTGCTTCATTTAACCCTACCAATAATCCTAAAAGATAATCTTTTTATTGCTGCTTTTTAGGTGAGGAAACTGAGGCTTAGAGAAATAGGTATTGCACAGTAGTTAAGAGAATGGGTATACCGCCAGACTGTCAGGGTTCAAATTCTGGCTTCACCAGCTGCATAGCACAGGGAGATCAGCTCTGAGCTTTGTGACCACCTAGAGGGGTGGGATAGGGAGGATGGGAGGGAGACGCAAGAGGGAGGGGATATGGGGATATATGTATATGTATAGCTGATTCACTTTGTTATAAAGCAGAAACTAACACACCATTGTAAAGCAATTATACTCCAATAAAGATGTTAAAAAAAGAAAATTCTGGCTTCACTAGTTATGTGTTTCAGCTTCCTATTCTTTAAACAGAGGTTAACAGTTCCAACCTAACAGGGTTGTTATAAGATATAAACTAATTACTACATGTTAAGTGCTCAGAATGATGCCTGGCCCGAAAGACCAGGAAGTGCCAGCACAGAGAATTTCAAAGAAATGCAAGTGTCAAACGATAAACTTGCAGAACAACCTACTAGATTTTACATATATATATATATATATATATACACATATCCCCCATGCTGTTAACCATGATAACTGACATCAAACTGAATATATACACTGGGGGCAGTGGGGGCAGGGAGACAAGCAGACTAGATACTTCTACAGTGAATTCACAGTATGAAATGTTCTCCCCAAAAGTCACCAAACAGAAAGATGCTTTAACACTTTAACATACTAATAATTCTTTTAATTTCCACTGTTAACCAGTGCCTGAAATAAGGTTAAGCCAGAATGAGGCTTCCTAATACTGGAGAGCTTATAATCATGTCCACATATCTCTCATACAAAAGGCAACAGTTTATAAATATTTATAAATAGATAGTTAAAGATATCTTCTTTTACATTTTGAAGTATAGATTCACTATTTACTACTCCAAATTAGATGAGTATCCAAAAGGGATCTATTGAAATAGAAATCAAAACAGTGGTAAAAACCCTTAAACATAAATATTTATAGCTTTATATTCGTGTAAAGATTCAATAGGACAGACCAGTTCTCTTAACCACTTTGTGCCATATCACGGGAAGATCAGAATCTAGTTAAGTTATAAACTCATTTCCTTTCCTCTGAACACAGTGAAAGATCCTGATATCAGAGAAATAACCAACAAAAGGCATAATTCTTGAACCATGCTACAAAAGCCGGATATTAAGAGGAAAAAAAAATTCCACACTTACTGTATAGATCTGATGTGAAGGATAAAAAGGACTGGAAATATTGTACTGTCAAGTTTAACTTTACTAAACATGAAGACTTAAGCTACCAAATTCTTTTTTAATACTTGCCTTCTTTGCTCATGGCACTGATGACTACTGCCATCGAGCAACAGGTGCAAAAATTAGAGAATGACAAAAAACATCATTCAGGACTTAATTACAAAGTCTCTAAACAGAATAAATTTCCACTGTTACCCAGGATAACTGAGATTTTCTTAAGTTGTTTTTTCCTCTTCACCTAGCAATATAAATTCCTACCTCTATGTGAACTCCTAGATTTTATCCTCAACCCTGATCTCTCTTCAAAATTCCAATCCCATATTTCTAATGTCTGCCTAGACCTCTACCCTCGAACGTGCTGCCAAAACTTCAAATTAAATATACTCAAAATGTAACTCAAACATATATTCCTCATCTCTGTTAACTGCACAATCTTCTCAGTCACCAAGGCTCAAAATCTCAGAATTACCTTTGATTAAAAGGAGGCAAACGACAAGATTCTCCTCGCTAATAAAGCCTACCTTGAAAATCACCATTACATCCATCTCCTCACTGTTTGTCCTGCCACTATCCTCCTGTTTTCCATTACCTCTCGTCTGCAACTGCAATAACCTCCTCTGTGCCTGATACAGAGCATGACAGGAAACACTTGACTTAACATCTGATTCCTGGCCAAAGATGTCAAGAACGGGAAAATTTCTTACTTCCCACACGAGAAATATCATGTGAGAGTTTTATTCTTAGAAGCCAACTTCATGTTGTAAAAAATATTGACACTCAGTATATCAGAAATAAAAGCAAATATAGATTTCACGAGCATTTCTTAAGTACATAAACTAAACACTTAATTTTTATAAAGTACTACATACATTCTTTTGTTGTTTCTGCATGAACTGCAGATGTTTGAACATGTGAATTACACACTATATTTTATAGCAAGCCCAGACTCATCAATACTTTAATAGGCTAGGCAAAATATTTTACCCACAATACAACTGCAAAAGAGTTGCTACTCTCTCCAAGAACCCTACATCATTTTCTTGAGTTATCTAGATAATACCCATGCTTCAAGATATAGCTCAAATTCTACCAGTACTACAAAATCCTTCTTAACTCAGCCTAAAGTGAGTTTCTACTTCCTCTGAATGCCAAAAGATCAACTGTTATTAATTTAGCAATCATATACCAAATATACTAAAGTGTTATTTATCTCTAGTTATGTTTTATATATTTATATTTGCTTCTTTCTCAGTGTAAAGTATAAACTTCTTAAGGACAGGAACCGTATTTTCCAATTCTCTAATATCAATCCTCCACCTGCCTGAGACTAACTCCACAGCTTACCTCACGAAATGCTACTTCCCATAAGAGGAGTATAAAAATATAAACACACACAAAACACACTCAATAGAGGCAGGCAGGAGGCAAAGACAAGGAACTACACATAGATGTAAAACAATGACAGTCAAAGACAGGAAACACACACACACACACACACACACGCACACACACACCAAGCTTTAGAAGCAGCTATCCCTTTTGCGGAGAAATTAAATAGTACTAATATTATCAATATTGATAAAACATCCATAACCACAGTTTAGAGGTAAATTCACTCAACCTCCTAACATCATAGAAAGCACCAGGAAGGCATAACTGAGGAAGCTAAGGAAAGGGCTAGGATTTGGGAACATCATCTTACCATCTTACACAGTACCCTACAGGCAGAAAGTATTCAACAAACACCTGATGGTTTGAATGCAATTTAATAACTAGATCTGCAAACCCAAATCTCAGACCAGAATGTTCAAAATGCAACTCTTCTTTCACAAAATACTTTACGGGATCAAACTAACTCAAAATTCCAGTATAATGCACTAAATACTTTGTGCTTTGCTTATATGATACAAACATGCTTTTGATGCCAAAAAGATACATCCACATTATAATCTTTAAAGATTTTAAAAAATAACCCAGTGATTCATAAAATTGTATTCTTCCTATTTTTATAATGGCTCAGGGTGTTTGTGTGATTTTCAGGCTCCCTTCTTAGTTCCTAAGAAATAACTTCAATTTGACTTTACAACCTCAGGGTGGGGTGGGGACAGGGGAAGGGAAAGTTTGGAAAGAATAAAATAGCTCTGCAAAAATAATTCAGTGCTACATTAAATACAAATTAATGATAGGCTAATGAAATCACAGTGGCGCAGTGGTTAAGAATCTGCCTGCCAATGTAGGGGACACAGGTTCCAGCCCTGGTCCAGGAAGATCCCACATGCCGCGGAGCAACTAAGCCCGTGCGCCATGACTACTGAGCCTGCGCTCTAGAGCCCGCGAGCCACAACTACTGAGCCCACGTGCCACAACTACCAAAGCCCGCGTGCCTAGAGCCGGTGCTCCGCAACAAGAGAAGCCACCACAATGAGAAGCCCATGCACCGCAACGAAGAGTAGCCCCCGCTCACTGCAACTAGAGAAAGCCCGCTCACAGCAACGAAGACCCAACACAGCCAAAATTTAAATAATTAATTAAAAAACAACAACAACAAACACTAACCGCTATGAAAAATTTAGCTTCAGTATCTATTCTTTCTTCCTTTCTTGAAAATAGATGCCTGTCATGCATGCTAACAACTTTAGGTCTGAGTAATACAGGGCTGAAGGATTCATGAAGAAACGGAAGCAGTCTGACAGAATTAGAACCAAGATAAAAATACTCTAACAAGCAGCCAAGAATTGGAAACACAATGGAAAACGAAGGAACGTGCCTCTGAGATGGACCTAGTCAATATGAGTGAGCTGAAAGGTGTTAAAGGTGGAAATGAAGGCAGTGTTTTTATGGGAAAAGATCTGCACTAGAAGTAAGGAGGCTTACTTTCTTTTTTTTGCCTGTGACCTTCAGTAAATCACAGATCCAATCTGAATCTTGGTTGCCTCACATTTCCACTTGTTCTGTTTACTGATACTTTTGTATGCATCAGTGACATTAACAGTAACTAAGACATAATGAACTCTTGTTATAATCCAGGCACTGTTCTAAATGCCTTATATGCATTGTATCTCATTTAACCTTCCAGACAGCCCTACAAAATAGGTACACTTACTTCTCCCATTTTATATAATTAGGAAGTAAAGCTTAGAAAAGGTAGGTGACACACCAGAGGTCACTTTGCTCACAAATGCATAGCAGGGACTGGAACTCAAAACTGGTTTCAGAGCCCACACTCTTAAATACTTTCTTATACTGCCTCTCAAATGATATAAAGGAAATATTTTACAAAGCATTCTTAAATGGCCATTCAAATGTAAAGTCCTGTTATAATTCTTATTTGCACTAATCAAAATGACTTCATACAACCAAGCAACATAAAGTTAAAATATTTAAAGCATGAATATGTGGAAGGCCTTAACAAAGTTTTTTAAGACAGTGATAATATCAATGATGTGAAATCCAGTGCAAATTTTAGTTGAATGGATGTGTAAATTTCCAAGTATTTATAGCCTTAGAGACTTACAGTATCAGCTACAAGATATAATTTAAAATATAAGCCATCTCCTAGAGCTTTTTCTCTTTTAGCTATTATTTCACATTAATACTTGATGAATGATACTGAATAAAATCATTAAGGAAGGAATTTATTTAATAGTGTTTGTCAGGCACTGTTTTAAGCACTTCACAAATATTTACTCATTTAATCCTAACAGTCTACAAAGTAGTTATAATTGGAGCCAGTATTCAACTCAGGTCGTCAGGTTTAAGGATCTGTGCTCTTAACCACTAGCTCCATTGCAATTCAAGAAATGGTGAAATTCTTTTTTTTTTAGGCCAATATAAAGTACTAATGATCAGTATGAATGTCCACAAAGAGAATAGAGCCATCACTTACCTCAGCATACATACTAATGCAAAGGAACATGTAAAAGAAATATATTAACTGATATGGTAAACTAATCTACGCTATCAGGAAAAGTTATTAGTCTTTGGAAGAAGAGGTTTCTTTTAATTTTCCTATGAAATTGTACTGTTAGCAAACCAAAGGAATGAAATTGGGAAAATAATATTAATTAACACTAATATTAATTTTAAAGAGTTGATAGACAGGATTTTTATCATTTTTTGGTCCAGGCATCTTATGAAGCAGCAAAAAACTTAAAAAAAAAAATCACATGAACTACTGGATTTCACAATAAAATTCATGCTAAATTTGAACCCTTTTAAGGTATAACAGATACTTAATACAACCTTGTATTTTGTTTATGAAAGAATTACATTTTTCAAAGGACTACAGTATTTCTTATTTCATCTGTTTCTCACAACTCCGAGAGTTAAGTAGGAGAAGTACTATTATTCTTATTTTACAAATACGAAACTTAAGCTCAGAAAACTTAAATATTTTGCATGGTCTAGATATACCTTCTGACTCCAAGTGCTTCTTCTATTACATCATGCTGCCAAAATTTTAAGCTTTATACTTTTCAAGTTGTTACACAGCCAAGAAAATTTGGAAAATATACAGCAGAAAACATAATGAAGTTTTATGGTCGTTAAAATGTAAAGAGATTTGCTAAAAATCTCATTATTATATGATGTACAAGTTATCTAGCTGAAATGATGAACAAGTTAATTCAGCCAAAATGAACTTGGAACCCAAGAAAAATCTGCATTTAAAGCTAAGTGATAGGGAGTTACTTACACACACACACACACACAAGGTAACTGAATCCAATTTTAAATGCATAAATGTGAAATAACGTAACTCTACAATAATACTATTTTTCAGGTAGTAAAAAAAAATCACTTCTAACTACCATTCATCTCAATCACTTAAATGCTAGCTTCCCAGAGATTATCCGTTTCAAAGATAGTTTTTAAAAATGTTCATTCTGGGGCTTCCTTGGTGGCGCAGTGGTTGGGAGTCCGCCTGCCGATGCAGGGGACGCGGGTTCGTGCCGCGGTCCGGGAGGATCCCACAAGCCGCTGAGCGGCTGGGCCCGTGAGCCATGGCCGCTGGGCCTGCGCGTCCGGAGCCTGTCCTCCGCGGCGGAAGAGGCCCACAACAGTGAGAGTATCGCGTACCGCAAAAAAAAAAAAAAAAGTTCATTCCGGGACATACCTGGTGGCGCAGTGGTTAAGAATCCGCCTGCCAATTCAGGGGACGTGGGTTCCAGCCCTCGTCCGGGAAGATCCCACATGCCGCAGAGCAACTAAGCTCATGCGCCACAACTACTGAGCCTGCGCTCTAGTGCCCGCGAGCCACAGCTACCGAAGCCCGTACGCCTAGAGCCCGTGCTCCGCAACAAGAGAAGCCACCGCAATGAGAAGCCTGCGCACCACAAGGAAGAGTAGCTCCCACTCACCGCAACTAGAGGAAGCCTGCATGCAGCAATGAAGACCCAACGCAGCCAAAAATAAATAAATTTATTTTAAAAAAAATTTTTAATGTTCATTCCTCTATATCTATTTCACCTGAATTACTACCCGGCCAAGGAACAGAGAAGGCTGGTGAACCAAATAGGAACATTTAACAAATAAGTGAAATAGCTTAGGTTTGGATTATCAGTTATATAATTATCGAGAAAACACCCAATAAACTGTACCTTAAGTGCACAAAAATAAAAATGTTGTAGCTATAAACTGTGTACTATACCCTCACAGCCCTAAGTTAGGTGGTGGACCACCCACATTGGACTTGCAAAGAAGACGGCCTAAAACTAGTCTTGTAATCATTAGCTTGACACCAATTTGAGGGAATAAAAGCACTAAAGAAGCTGATAAAGAATTTTTTTGGAATAAGTTATTTGTGGAAAAATATTACAGAAGTTTTTCCTCAGGCCCACTTTACCATGCATGAGAGTGGTTCAAACTCAGACGTTTTTTTAAAATTTCTTTTTAAAAATTATTATTTTTTATTGGAGTAGAGTTGATTTACTTTATGCTGTACAGCAAAGTGAATCTGTTATACATATACATATATCCACTCTTTTTTAGATTCTTTTCCCATATAGACCATTACAGTCAAACTCAGACCTTGATCTGGTACCCTGTAGACTGCTGATACAAGAGCCATGCCTGGAAAAGTCCAAGAGACTGTGGCTGGATACCTGCTCAAACAGAACAAGGACAAATGGGTGCATCGCACTGCATTGTTATTTATAGAGCAAAGGATGTCAGACTTTTTCTTGTGGACCTGATGATGGCAAAGGTATGGAGCCAGCAAAAAAAAGAACTTTGTGTAATAGGTTTGTCTAGAGGCATTTGGACGTCAACAGAGTTCACAGGGTGAAGAAACTAAAGGCTGGAAACTAAGGGCTGAGGACAAGTCTTAAGAAGTTGGCTACAGGTACTGCCCATTGTAGCAGACTGCTAACTCATCAGCAGATCACTAGGGTAGGCGCACAACTAGACTGGTTAGATGTGGCTATGTGACAGAGTCTTAGCCAAAAGAACCTGAGAAAAAGCAATGTATGTCACTTCTAGGGCTGGCCCACAGAAATGTCCCACATGTGCTTCTCCTTGCCCTTTACCCTTCCATCTCCACGCAAAAAGCACAGAGACTGTTACAGAGTAGTTCTTATATACTGAATGCCTACTTGAAGCTGGGTTCTTTCGTATTTTATCTTATTCCAACATATCCACACTGGGTGGGATGGTAACAAACCCAACTCATCAGATTCTGTCTCCTGAGAATTATTAATTCCAGCCAGACATGAGAGGAACAGAATATTACCTCCTTCTGAAGATACAACAAAACACTGAAGTCATCAGAGCTACTATCTCCTTGCTGGGGGGACTAGAGGATATCAATCATGAGGGACTGTCAGTCCAGTTCTCCAAGAAGCCTAGTGCATATTCTAGCCTTAGGAGCAATGAGACTCAGCGTATTTAGTTGCATAGATGGCTTCCTTATAATAAATCCCCATCATCTGAGGTCATGCTTCTTAAACTAGGATATACACCTATGACTATAGTAAACTGGCTATTATAAGAAGCCACAAAATAAACTATCTCCATAGAACAGCAATGTTATGATGTGGCAATAGTTCAAAATAGTATCAAATACAAATATGAAATTAAATGCAATACTCACATGAATTTTTAAGGCAGAAGATTAGAATATAAAGAAATTTCACTCTTCTAAGGGGTTAATTCAGGCTAATGTGGCTAATAATTTGTATCCACATTATCACAGGAATATTCATTTACCTCTTCTGTTTTCCAGGGGAAAAGCTGAAGTACCAACCTATGGTAATTTAGAAGGGTCTTTTCACAGCAATCCAGAAGTCATTTTTTTTTTCTCTTACAGCATATCCTACTAGACTTTAAGCTGCACTAGGATAGGATATGTTTTACGCTTCTTTATACCCTTTGTGGCAAGCTAAAAATAATGCACCCCCAAAACATCCAAGCTCTAATTCCTGGAACCTATGAATGTTTCCTTACACATCAAAAAGGATTTTATAATTAAGCTAAGGATCTTGAGATGGAGACATTATTCCGGATTATCTAGATGGGACCTAAATATAAACACAAGTGCCCCCACTAACACGAAAGTAGACGGATTTGACTACGGCAGAGAAGGTGATATGATTACGGAAGCAGAGATTGAAGTGATGTGCTTTTAAAATGAAGGAGCCACAAGCCAAGGAATATAAAAGGCTACCAGAAGCTGAAAAAGGCAAGGAAATGGGACCTCCCTTCAGAGTCTCCAAAAGTAATCAGAACTCAGAAAAGCAGTTAAATGAGCTGATCTACTTTTGCTTTATGCTAATTACAGCAGTCTGAGGAAAGAATACAAACCAGACAAGTACCACTTCTGCATTCACAGGGAATACTATCCTGAACCCTGGATAAGCAGATAAGTGGGCCACATACGCTTAAAAGGTATTTCACACTCTAGTGGTACTAGGCTGCATGTTATCCACTGTATGTGTGTATATACAGAATACTTTAATTATAATATATATTGCATATTAATGATAGTCTAGCTTCCACAGGAAAGAATTTGAAAAGCATAAAACTGTCATATGTAGTTAACATCAGTAATTTATACATATTATATCATTTAATCCTCACGACTCCAGGAAGTAGACAAGTCTGGAATTGATTTCAATTCTGCAGTGGAGGAAGCGGCGGCTGAGAAGGTGACTTGCCCAAAGGTTAGTAAATGGCTCCTACTCTTATGTCTTTCTACTAGATCATTTTACCTCGATAACATCAATCGATTTACTTCTAGGTATGTTTTATTAACTTCTAAAATAACTTCAAGTTAGGAAAGAAAACAAGACCAACATTTTACAAGCAATACCATATTTAAATTTTACGTGCGTGGAAGCCGAATGTCACACTCAATTAAGTGGTCAGAGAAAAGTTGAAGAGAAAACGTGGACGAGTAACTTAACATATCTGTTTCTTCGCATGAAAATGAGAACCGTAACAGTACCTAACCCTTTAAATGTTGCTGTGTGGATTAAATGAGATAATACACGTAAAGTGCCTATCATGAAAGCTAGTCTCAGAGTTCGTACTATATACTCCAGCACGTCTCTTCCCAAAGGAAAATCTGCTTTCTGACCCCGAAAATTAACCAACCCAGGAGGTGGGTAATATAAGAATGCGAGGGAAGGGAATGAGGGTAGGGGAAAAATAGGTCCTGGCTACGTCTCCTTGAACACTTGACGAATAGGCGCTTTGTTTTTACTCAAAAATAACCCAGAGGAGTGCTGGGGGCGGCTTCGGCGACACCAACCTAACCCTTGGAAGGCCCGCGGGGCAGGGACAGCACGGGCATGACCCAGGGGCTCCGACAACTGCACCAGAAGCCCCAACACGTGGTTCTCTCCTCCCAGCTCCTCCCCATTTCCCTCTGCTCCTCGTGCTGCAGGCTCAGCGGCTTCGGCTTTCTACAGTCAACCGGCACTGTCGCTGCCCGTCTAGAGAGCTGCCCATCCCAGGAACCTGCACAACGCAAGTCTGGGAAATATACCTCATCAGAGAGCCCACACCTGCTGCAGGAGAGAACTCGGAGTACAGCCTCTGCGCGGACCCGTCGACCGGAACTCCACCCTCCACCTCTCTGATTGGATAAACGCACAAAGGAGGATGCAGAGGATTGGTCAGCAGCAGAGAGGCGGGCCATAGCCCAGGGGAAGGGAAAGAGGTTGGGCGGGGGGAGCGAAGAAGCTCCAGGGAGTGGCCTCTCTCCGGATTGGACGAATGCAAGATATCTGCGCCAGCGTAGACCCAGCTTCCGTATAGCGCTGCACAGCACTGCCCTTTACGTTACGTTAGCGGAAGTTTTAACGACTTATCGTTTGTGCTGAAAGCTTAGGTCTCATTGCTGCGTGGCCAATAAAGAGCAAGAATAAAACGAGTTCCGCCTCTTCCTCGGACGAATGGGTCCTTCCGTTGACATAGGGCGATGTGACTTTCTTTCAGCGTTTAGACACTAGAACTCCCACAGAGCCACACTCGGGTAGAGAATTGCTATGTTGACTAGACAGTAACTGCGGGTGAGAAATACTTAGTAGTTCGAATCGGGCCCTGAAACACCCACATACGCTCAGAACTCGTATGATTTCAGCGTTGTAATGTGAAAGAATTAGGGCTTCTCGCGGTCCTTTGCTTGGCTGTGTCATTGGCTGAAAAAGCTGTCAATTTGAATGTAACTCCGCCTCCACCCCAGGGAACCTTGGGATTTCAAGTATCGGGCGCAAAGATCCTATGGCTTTAAATGTGGTTGTCTCTGAGCTCTTCGTTGCTAACAACCGCTGACATTTATTGTGGTTTTCATGTGTTCCGTTGTGCTTTTTTAATCCTTTCACTTATCAGCACCATTAAGGCCAGAGGACACTTAGGAAAACTGGAAAGACTTCATGTATGTTTGTAAAGATAAATACTAGTGTTTCAAACATTCCACTACTGTGCCTGGCTCTCTGCTAGATGTTCGTAACTAACGTACTAAGCGGATACTAAGTCTTAGCTTTTGCCTTCACAACAAAATGGTCTTTGATTTGCATATTAGTGTCCATTCGAGGATATTTGAAAAGCACCCTAAATTTAACAGCTATCTATACTGTTTTGTCGCTGCTTACATAAATCAAGTGTTGATACGACATGAAGCAGAACTGGCTGCTGTCTTGACAGAAAAATAATGCTGTAATTAAAATGTCAAACGTGACCAGTTTCAGGAGGCACGCACATTGTATGTTATTCGAGATTGTATTATCACGTCTATTTTCAGTCTTATTGGAAACATGTTAGTTTAAGGCAGAATTTCCCTGCCTTTATTGAATCATGAACTCCTTTCACTTCTGTGAGCACATTTAGTAATGTTTCATCACTTTGTGTTCAGCAAAAGTAAAAATCAATGTATAAATACCAAAACTTTTTGAGTGGAATTTTTCCTTCCAACAAATTTTTTTCTATTTAATATGTAATACAAATTTTCATATATGTAAGAAAAGGGCTTGTTGTTGGACTAAAAATTAAGTACACTTTTAGAGGATTTAAGCCAAGCAGAAACTGCTTTTTTGACTGATGGTTGGAATAATTACTTTTATGTTTTAAAAAAATCAAATTATTTTAATAATTTTTTGTGTCTTGTTTGTAGATGATGAGAGAAGGTTTCAGGTTTTATTTGTAAATGAAACATGAGAAACATAACTTTTTTATAATTTTCAATAAATAGCCAAATTGGGTGTAATCACCACTGTATTTCTCCTTTAAATATTTGATATGATGTACTAAGTGACATATATGGATACGAAAATCACCCTGAGACAAAAACGCAGATTTATTAGTTTTAATGCTTTCCATTAACTAACATGTTGAAAGAATTTTCCTTTTGACTCCTATTTTAAATCAGTGGTCCATTTGAGATGTTAATTAAATTCGTTTGACTAAGAATAAAAACCATTAAAAACTGCAGGTATCAAGACTGCTACTGTCGTTAGCAGGGTTCAGCAGAGTGATAAATCAACTGAGTGACTGACTCCTAGACACATTTGGCTGATCTGTATCAACTGTCCTAAGTGCTCACTCTTTCGCAGTCTTTTGTACGCTCTCAAAGTGTTCCATTTTAAAGAGAAAAAACTTCAGTAGTTATTTTTTGTTTAACTGAGAATTTAAAAGTAGAAATTGCAACAGGCACCATTACTGCTTTTTAAGATGTGAACCCAGGAATCACCTTGGTACACCATCTGCTGGGAAATAGTTTAAAGAATGACCTCAAGGTGAGATAAATGCAAGATGACTTTTGAGATACAGGAAGAGAATAGTACAATCCCCATTTGTAATATTTACTTTTTAATATCAACATTTTTCTTTTTCTTTTTATATCTGTATTTTTAAAAATAGTGAACATGATATAACAGTATAAACTTTGAAATCTAACCATATATATGTATATATGTTTATATATATATGAATGGTTAAAAAAATTATTGAGAAATATGTGATCAAGAAAGGTGTGGAGGTGTTAAAGAAAAGATTATTCATGACACTTTTTAAGATGGTAAGGCAGACTTTATTCAACAGGGGCTACTGTGGTAGGGTTTTGTAATAGGGGAGAGAGATTGGACTCAACTCTGAATACAACAGGAAAAGTGGGAATTTAGAGCCAAGGAATAGGGGATAGGGGGTCAGTGGATGGAAAATTACTATGAAGAAACATCAGGCATAAGGGGGATTATTGCTACATCACTCAACAGTATTCTTACCAAAAGTAGGTGGGTGTAATCACACATCAACTGGGGGATAATGAAGGATGAGACACTCAATCAGATATTGAGGGAGGGTGATTCTGGTTAAGCTGCCTTAGCAGAATTCTTGCTACAGGATTCTTAAACGCTACAAGGAAGGACATGGGAGCTGAAGGTCAAGCCTAGTCAAAAGAGCACACATGTATATACAGCCCACACATACTCTTACTCCTATATATACATAAAAATATTTGTATTTGCTATTGTTAAAATATGAAGTCTGAATTACACATAATAACTGCTTGAAAATACTCAGGCACAATCACTATACCAGGGCTCAACCAGAGAAACAGAATCAGTAGGAGACACATATTAAGGAATTTTTTGCGAGGAATTGACTTACACAGTTGTAGAGGCTGGCTAGGGGATAAGTCTGAAATCTGTAGAGCAGGGTGTCAGGAGAGGCAGGCGGGAACTCTCAGGCATGAGCTGAAGTTGCAATCCACGGGCAGAATTTCTTCTGAGTACCTCAGTTCTGCTCTTAAGGCCCTTCCACTGATTGAATCAGGCCTACCCAGGTTATCCAGGATAATCTTTATTTATTTATTTTTTTTGTTTTGTTTTGTTTTTTGCGGTATGCGGGCCTCTCACTGTTGTGGCCTCTCCCGTTGCGGAGCACAGGCTCCGGACGCACAGGCTCAGCAGCCACGGCTCACGGGTCCAGCCGCTCCGCGGCACGTGGGATCCTCCCGAACCGGGGCACGAACCCGTGTCCCCTGCATCGGCAGGCGAATTCTCAACCACCGCGCCACGAGGGAAGCCCAGGATAATCTTTATTTAAAGTCTACTGATTATGAATGTTAATTACATCTACAAAATACCTTCACAGCAACACATAGATGAAGAATTTCAGATCATTCGTTTGAGAGTCCGGTTTCAGGCTTGGAACTCGTTCCAAAGAACCGTGTTTGCCACTGTGTCTTGTATTTGGGGAAGTGGGTTAGTATAAGCATATAGGATGTACAAACCAATTCCATTTTCCACTCTCTGGTAAAATACATCTAAAAGGAACAGCTCTACCTTCAAACTCCATTCCAGCCTACCTCTCTAATTCCCTACCTCTTTTGGCCGGCTAGTCCTTGAGATCTTGGCCTCACAGCCTACATTTGAAGTCTTTGGCTCCATTCTTTAGCACCAGGAATACTTTGCCCAACTCTTCAATCACAGAGGTTTCTCAGTAAATAAGGCCCACTCGTAGGCAAGCCGGCCTCTACTATATGAGGAGTGCTTCCTGGTAAGCTACCAGCTCTAAAGCTTTTGAAAATGTCAGCAACACTGCCCTTGAAGCCAGAAGGTGGAGTGGTGGCTAAAACATCCTGTAACAGGTGCCAGCTGGTTTATACCAGTCACCATGCCCAAATTTTTTCAAGATAGTGGTGGTATTTTAACTACTTCAGTTTTAAGATGGACTTTCCTATTACCCCTTTTAATTTAGACAGCTGAAAGTTGAGGAAGAGGCAGAGCTAGTACTGAAACTGATAATTGTGTTGATCGAAAACACTACCTACCTCCAGAAAACCTCTCCATAGGGCTGCTCAAAAGCGGTGAATCAACTGCTTTAAGCTGTTTGTTCTCTTCCTGCCACTTTGCAGTTAAAAAGAATGAACAGACAGTAAAGTAGCACACTAAATGGAGTCAAGAGCAGAAGGCAGACCAGGCTATCTGACAAACTGGTCTTTGGGTCTTCTGTTTAATTAAGAATTAGGACCATAGTTTATTTAAAGAGAGAGGTGTGGTTAGGATCAATAGGAACAGCTTAGGATCTTAATAATTGCTATGAATATTCATTTTTTTCTGCTTTTCTTTTTCGGCCGTGCTGCGTGGCTTGTGGGATCTTAGTTGCCCGACCAGGGATTGAACCCGGGCCCCAGCAGTGAAAGCGCCCAGTCCTAACCACTGGACCACCAGGGAATTCCCATCACTTTTTTATTAGATAAGTTATGAAAGTGCCCATTTACCCATGCATGTGAAATTGATCCAGGGTCCTTCCTCAAGATCGGCTCTAAAAGGATATAGCTGGAAGAGTTATTGAATTGCTCAGATGAACGCTACCACAATTTACACTTTCTTTTTTATCGTGATTCTACTTTCCAGTTTACTTTTAAAATCTGTTCAGTGTGGAAAAGTTCAATTGTATACAAAAGTAGAAAAAAATATCATGAACCCAACTTTAACTGATGGCTCAACTTACTTATATCTATGCTCTCACCCACATTCCCACCACATCTCCTATCTGATTATTTATAAGAAAATCCCAGCATCATTTCACTTGTAAATAGTACTCTTTGTAACTCTATGTAATGACTTCCCCCCCCAAATGTAACTACAATAGGCAGATATTTTAATAATATCTATTACTCAAAACTAGGTGTGTGATTTTGAGCAAGTTGTTTAATCTCTCTAAACCTCAAATTACTCATCAGGTGACCATATATTCCTTTCAATGGGGTTATGAAGATTAACACAGTGGAAATAAAGTGCCCAGCACAGTGCATGCCACAGTGCAGACGTTCAGGAACTGTTGGTTCAAATTCCAACATTTGGTCTACTTTCACCACTTGCTCTGAGAGATTATAGGAAGGATGACCAAAACCAAGATGTTTGCTGAGCCCTTTAGTTGTTGAAAATTATCCTTGAAAAAAGAAAAAAACTTTAATGATAGCACTAGGAGTGTACAACAGCCAGGAAGTGGAATCTAAGAAGTTTAAATGAAGTAGATCAAAGTTATAGGCAAAGTAGAGTAGAGCCCAGTAATAAGATAATTGATATGAACTTATGTGAAATATACTCCTTGACTAATCTCATATCCTTAGGGTTTTTCTTTTTTTCATGTGATCTCCAGTTGATCCATATGAGGGTATAATACAAAACTATTCATCTGAGCTGTAAAAGAAATATGAAACCTTTCTGTTTTCTTTTGTAGGATTTCTGGAACTTTTAGCCCCCAGACTCAAATACCACTGGTATCCCCACTTATTGTCTACGTCTTTTTGGATTTACATATTGTGTGATTCTCTCTCACCTCTATTCTAGAAAAATATTTAGTAGGAGGTTGGCTTTGATTTTCTAAGCATTATATTAAATAAATTTCCTTGCCAGATGGCACAATATCCTAAGTTGTGCCGAGCATTATAAAGATGAATCTGATCATGATGGCCAGCATCTTGATATCTGAGCAATAATAATATCACATCGCAACAAAACCGTGTTTTCTTTCATTTAGAGAAATATGTTGTGTATAGAAAAATATATAAATAAAAGAAAATTTTAAAAAATATGTTGTGATGACGGAGATAAAATATAGGGTCACAGTGAGAGTCAGCAGCTTGAATAAGTTTGCAATCAGATGATTATAAATGATTACAGATGATTGCTCTTAGGCTGATGAAGTGAAAGGTTAGAAGAGGAAAGGAACGTTAAGTAGATTGTCTCAGTCATGAATATATTAATCTAATTAATTAGCATTTTCTCACCCTTAAATTCCCAAATTGAAAATCTAAACATGGTAGTTGTTGGTTGTACTATAAAACTGACTACTTTTGATAATCATTTCCCACTTAAACTTGTAGCATGTAATAATTTTTCCTATAAAACTTCCACATTAAGAAAATGTATATTTCAAAAAAAAAAACATATTTGAGTACTAGTTAGAGCAGCATGAGCAGTGAAGGAAAGAGAACTGTCTCAAAGAGCAAAGTCATAAATACCAAGTTTAAGTGAGCTAAATTGTAACCTTTGTCCCCCACCCTTGAGAGAATGCTCTGTGCAGGAGAAAACAAATCTCCCTCTTCTCCCTTTTAGATGCCTTGACTACCTATTTGGTGGGCTAAGATAAGGGAAATCAAGGACTTCAGAGTTTTGCCAGGTCTTTGAGTAGATAGATGGTGGAACCAGAGGTAGATGACTGTAACATGAAATGGTTACCATATGGTCATTTCTTATGTACAAGAAGGCCTCTGGGCATGATTAGGAAGCTGGAGAATAAAAAATGAGAAATGGAAACCACTCTGCAAAAATAATATAAAGTACTACATGTATTATGGCCAGGAATTTACATAAAATGTGCTTTATTTGGAAAATGTTTCTCCTTAATATGAGTTGATTCATTCATTCAACAAGTATTATCTATCACCTGTTATGTACGCAGTATATTTTACATCCTGGAATTACAATGTTAAACAAAACAAAATTCCTGCCTTCATGCAGCTTACTTTCTAGTGGGAAGACACTAGAAATATAAATATAATGTATATTTTTAAAGTATATAATATAATTTCAGCTAATGACAAGTACTATGCAGGGTGGAATAGTCAAATATTTAACATTGGTATGGCCAGCTTTGTGATACTTGGTATGGGTTCATATTCCCTTGTACTCCTCTGTGTTTGCTCCCTTCCTTCCCTGCCTCACTTCCCTTTCCTGCTCACTCCAACTTCCTTGACATTGAACTTCCCAATAATGTGTTAGTATATCAGCTTTCGCTTGTAACTATGTTCCCACATACCCCTTCCTACTCCCACCCTAATCCCTCAGAACATGGGCAGGCCTTAGACTAGTTGTGACTGGTGTTATCCCTTTAGTTGCCAGATCATGGGAAAGTCTGGGAGATGCTAGGATAGCAAGAACTGGGGATGCACTCAGGATGTGGGGCAGCAGCTATCTTCTTGCCAGCATAGAAGTAGAGTATCTCAATATTATAACAATTGATGTAGCCCTGCTAAAGTAAATCAGGTGAAAATCAGCCCTGCTCCTCTGAAGAAAAATAAAGCAAGCTAAGAGGGTGGAGAGTTATAAAATAGCTGTGTATTAACTCTGTATTCTTCCTGAGAAGTATAGAGTCTTTGGGAGGTGTGTGTGGGGGGATATTTTATACAACAGTTATCTGCTGGATGACCAGAGAGCATGGGAGATCTGTTTACCACACACTGATGGGGAGACTTCAGTGGGAACAAAACTAGGAGTGCCAAAGACAACCTTAGACTCTTCTGATAGTGCCTCCTTTGTGTTGTCCTGGACTGAATAATTCATATTTGGGGATATATATTACAATGACAAATTGTTTCCTATAGACTGAACTGGTATGATAGAGACATCCGAGTACAAGACAATTTTGTAGGTGGGTGTATTCTGTGTGTGTTTTAAGGGGAGCAGAGGTTGCAAGAAGGAAATACTAGGAACCTCAGGGGTGCCCTTCTTTCTGAGGCACTTAATCACATGTCCTATGAGGGCTTGAATCATCAATTGTGTCCTCACTTTATTTTCAACCTTTTCCTCAATTCTACCTTTTCCTTCTTCCTACACATATGTAAGTCTGTCCCATTCTATAAAAACCTTTCCTGTGACCCTGAGAACCCATTGATTTATTCCATTTTCTATATCTTATATGCTGCCTCTATTTCATCATCTCACCCTCATTCTTTGATCAGGTAGAATATAGCGTTCATCTCTAGGCTTCCATGAAAACTTCTCTCAGAGGTCACAAATCAACTCTTAATTGCCAAATCCAAGGGTTTTCTCTACTTTGTCTGACAGGACCTACCTACATTTGAAAACGTTGACCCCTGCATCTTGTGAAATACCATTGGCTCCTGATTTCCCTTCATCCTAATCCTCTTTCAGTCCCTCTGTCTCCTCCTAAATGTAATGTCCCCAAAGTCCCACAAAAAACTGTCTGCACCTTCAGTGTTGCCCCTCTCAGTGCCTTCCTTATCCTAGCCAACCACATACACGAAAGCCCTTTACATAATTTTTGACCCTCAACTTAACCCTTTGCATTCAGTCACACATTGATAGCATCTGGAGGAAGAAAAAAACATTCTCCTGTACCCCTGCTTTCCCCACTGCTACCTTCCTAACTCAGACCCTCTTTACTGTTTACTTGGACTTTGCAATAGCTTTAAACCAGCTTTGCCTCTACTTTCTCCCTCCTTCAGCCTCTTCTCCATAGTCACCAGTGCTTTACCTTGTAGAGAGAGCAAATCCTTGACTCTCCTGCTTAAACCTTCCGTGGATTTTTGGTTTTAAAAGGTAGAGTAACATAACAGTTTCTCTCTACTTCCTCCTATTTTCTAAAATTATCATAAAGGAATGAAAAAAAGTTAATAATCCAGAAGGACCAAGCAAACAAGAGGGAAGAAAAGAGATTTTAACGGATTTTTAGAAGATGGAAATTGAGTAGAAGGTGGTAATTGATTTAGCAGGGTGGAAGAAGTAACCATTTAAGGAACAAAATATGTAAATCTCGGGCTTGCCTGGTGGCGCAGTGGTTGAGGGTCTGCCTGCCGATGCAGGGGACACGGGTTCATGCCCCAGTCCAGCAGGATCCCACCTGCCGCGGAGCGGCTGGGCCCGTGAGCCATGGCTGCTGAGCCTGCGCGTCCGGAGCCTGTGCTCCGCAACCGGAGAGGCCACAACAGTTAGAGGCCCGCGTACCGCAAAAAAAAAAAAAAAAAAAAAAAAAAAGTAAATGTTAATGAAAAGGCAGGTAATTAGCTCTGTTCTCATCCTATTCATTTGGATGAACGTGTAAGTGTTTCTCATCTGTTTCAGCTTATGGTATTTGTTAAATTCTGAGTTAAGAATGAAGTACAGGAAGAACTATTTTTCTTGAGCCATTAAAAGAAAGATATCCCAGAGAGGTTATGTTTTCAGTAATAAATGACTTTGCTAATAAAAACAATTTTGCATGGGAAAGCAAAACTGATTTTTTTTAGTGGAGCAACTGGTTTCACTTGAATAAATGAATTCTCTGGAACATGGTTACAGTGCTAATAACACGTGAAATCAAATCACTGGATTCTTCATTGGTAAGTTACAATGACAGGAAAGTTGGAGCCAGACTGTATGAAATTCTACAGAATATCATCTATTTTAATGGAAACAAGACTTTAAAATTTTAGTGTAGACTCTTTACAATACTTTTTAATTAGCCGTAGAATGGGCATGAAATTTTTTTATACAACAGAGAGAGGTTTACTGATATTTTGTGGCAGAGTACTTAAAAGAGCTGCCAAAATGAAGATGAGTTTCACATTTTCCCTTTACAAAAGAGAAAGTGTTTCAAATTTCCTGTGCTGACAAGGGGCTCTCTGCAAATGCAATGTTGGCAGATATTTTGGGGAACAGAAAAAAGGAACACTTTATCTGTTCCTTCAAGGTAATAGCGACCTTTTCACAATGAATGGAAAAGTAATTGCTTATCAAAAGCAAGTACAGGGACTTCCCTGTTGGTCCAGTGGGAAAGAATCTGCCTTCCAATGCAGGAGACTTGGGTTTGATCCCTAGTCGGGGAACTAAGATCCCACATGACACGGGGCAACTAAGCCCGCACGCCACAACTACTGAGTTCGGGTAACTTAAAGAGAGAGAGTCTGTGTGCCAAAAAATACAGAGCCCACACACCCTGGAGCCTGCACACCACAACTAGAGAGAGAAAACCCGCACACCACAACTAGAGAGAAGCCCACACGCCACATGTAAGAGCCCACGTGCTGCAACTAAGACGCGACGCAGCCAAATAAATAAACTAAATAAATAAAATTTTTATTAAAAAAAAGGTGATTCACTGAGTAGGCATCACATTTTTAAAAAAAAAGCAAGTACAATTTGAAAACACGTTTGGAAATGTTTCTATCATTCTGTGATTTTATTGCTGAAAATGATGTTTTGTCATCTATAAAAAATCAAGTCTGCTGAAATTGGGAAACAGAATTGTCAAACTTGTTTGAAAGTTTTCCAATGAAGACTTACAGTAGATATTTAATCCATATGTTAGATATACACCATCTGATTGACATTAGGGAAGATTTCTAGTGGAATTTCAACAAAAACTTCTACTTTTCTAGTGGAATTTTCAACAGAAATTTCCATAATTAGGATATAGATAATAAAAAATGAGTATCCTGATTTTGCACCACTTCCCTTTGAAACTTAGTACCTTTTTGAAGTATGTTTTTCATACATTATAGACATTAAAACAAGAAGTGAAATAAATTGAATGTAGAATCAGACTTTCAAGAAGCTTTATATCCAAATTGTTAAACCAAGATTTTAAAACATAATGAAATTATAGTAATTATTATTATTGCTGAGAGCAAAACATTTGAGAATGATTAATAAGTAAAAATTATTTAAAAATCTCATCCTTTAACAATTTTGATTCCATGTATATATTATAATACAAAGAACATTATTATAGTACATGTGGGTAATTTATTAAGTAAAGTTTAGGGATAGATGATTAAAAATTTTTTATGATGAATGTGCAATCAACAAAGTTTGGTGACCACTGGTCTAGTGAATAGTAAGTACTTCATTGACAGAATGCTCTTTAATCAAACTCTCCAAGCTGATACAATTAAATTTTTTTTTTTTTTTTTTTTTTTTTTTTTTTTTTTTTTCGGTACGCAGGCGTCTCACTGTTGTGGCCTCTCCCGTTGCGGAGCACAGGCTCCGGACGCGCAGGCTCATCGGCCATGGCTCACGGACCCAGCCGCTCCGCGGCAAGTGGGATCCTCCCGGACCGGGGCACGAACCCGTGTCCCCTGCATCGGCAGGCAGACTCTCAACCGCTGTGCCACCAGGGAAGCCCCACAATTAAATATTTTAATTTCATTCTGAAATAGGTAAAAATCCAAGATATAAGAATAAAAATATAATCTCCAATTTTTTCTTGGCCAAACAATTTTACATGAAGTAACGTAGTGTGTGGAACTCAAGCATCCTTCTATAACAGGAGAGCTATGTCAAGAGAGCAAACATGTGAACCAGCCTGCTGCACAGTGGATTGGGGTCTGCCTTACTTGTTGACTATCAAGAGCTAAGAGAGATGGGCCACCTTTCACACATTAATTCTACTCAACACAGATGTCATTGTCTCACCATTTCACCAAATAGATAAATCCCTCTTGCATTCACAGAGGCGGAGAAAGCAGCATCTCCCTAAAACTTCCCAAAGAATGCAAGTTTTGGCAGACATTCCTGTCTTAATGGCTGAGGGAAAATGTACAAGAATAAGAGAATGAGTTCCCTCAAAAACAGTTTAAAAATCCTAAAGGTAGCTGTTTAAAAATTTAATACAAAGTTCAATCACTTTGTATAAAGTGATAAAGAGAAAAGACCCAGTTAGAAAATAAAATGAATAAAAGATCCCGTATACTATTTCAAAGATTATATACTCAGGGAAAAACCTAAGAAATGTTCTGGGCCTGTATGAAGCCAATTGGAGGATACTGAAGATGATTTGAGTATATTTGAGTATAATTTGAGTGAGCTTGGTTGTCACTTCTTCAGGGAAGACTGCCCAGACCCCCAAGGTTAGATCAAATCACTTAATATAGGCCCAGCATGTATCTCTCCCTTCACAATTTTATGTTTATATGTACAATTGTTTGCTTAATCTCTATTTCCCCTACTGGATTTCATAAAATCTATGATAACAGATACACTACTTTAGTTACACTTATATCTCCAGTGCCTAGCAGAGTTCTCGGTATAATAGGCACTCAACAGATGTTTCTTAAGTTAGTGATGAATGAATGAGATGGAAAGACATATATTGTGCTTGGTTAGAAACAATAATGTAAAAGTGTTATTGCTATGTAAATCTCTACACTGAATATAATAATCAGAATATCAACAGCATTATGTTTTGGAACTTGACAAAGTGTTACTAGAATTCATCTAGATTCTGGGGATGAATGGTGGTGACAGTCGCACAACAGTGTGAATGTGCACAACTGTACACTTAAAAATGGTTAAAATGCTGAATTTTATGTGTATTTTACCACAATAAAACAATCTGGCCAAAAAAATTCTTCTAGAAATATGAGAATAGATGGAAAAAAAACTTTTTTAAAAAAGAGCAGTTATGGAGGATTAATTAGTCTTATAAGAATTTTAAACTTATATAGCTACAGTACTTGAAACTCTTTGCAACCAGATAAACAAATCAACGAAGCTGAATAAAGAATCCAGAAAAAGACTAATATTTATATGGGAATTTAGTATATGATAAAGATGATATTTCAGAATAATGAGTAAAAGATGGCTGATTCAACAATAGTTTTGGAAAAATAGGATAGCCATAAAAGAAAAAGACTGAATTTAAATTATCTCACCACTTTAGAAAAATTATGAACTTTGAAAAGGTGATTTGCATTCTTGATAAAACAAAAAACCTTGAAACAGCACAAAAGTGTATACACTAAAAAGTGAATAGGGAAGCAGGTACTTTCATATACTATTAGTGGTGCTATAAATTGATATAACCTATCTGGAGGGCAATTTGACATCTATCAACAATGAAATCCACAAAAATTTTGACTTGTCAGTTACTTTGCATAAATGCATTAAAATGTATATACAAGGATAGACTCTGTATCACTGTAATTTTTAAAAACCTAGCAATATCTTAAATTTATAAATAGAATACTGGTTAAACTATGCTACAAGAATACAATAATATGCAGCCATTAAAATTAGGTAGATCCTTCATACAATTTTTAAATGAAGAAACTGTACAGAACCATACATATAGCTCATTTTTATTTAACTTTCAAAGAGATTTTTATGCTAGTGTATACATTTTTTAAAAGTCTACAGGGTCAACAGTGGTTACTTCTGAGGAGTAAAAGGAAGACTTTTATTCTCCCCTTTGTATCTCAGTTATATTTTAATTTTTTATGTAACTATGAGCAAGTTTTATTAACTTGTGATAAACTTTAAAAAATATCAGTGCACCAAAATGGCCACATAAAATAGCTACATTAAAATGTCATGTACCGGGCTTCCCTGGTGGCGCAGTGGTTAAGAATCTGCCTGCCAATGCAGGGGACATGGGTTCGAGCCCTGGTCCGGGAAGATCCCACATGCCGCGGGGCAGCTAAGCCTGTGTGCCACAGCTACTGAGCCTGCACTCTAGAGCCCGCGAGCCACAACTACTGAAGCCTATGCGCCTAGAGCCCATGCTCCGCAACGAGAGAAGCCATGCAATGAGAAGCCCGCACACAGCAACGAAGAGTAGCCCCCGCTCGCCGCAACTAGAGAAAGACCGCGCATAGCAACGAAGACCCAATGCAGCCAATAAATAAATAAATTTATAAAAAATAAAATAAAATGTCATGTACCCATTCAGAAATCTTTGCTGCAATCCCCCTTCTAGAAAAAAGCAGCCTCTAAGCTCCAAGAACAGGGTCTCTATACAGACTGGAATAGCACATAAAAATTTGTTCTTCCAGATATTGACTGTAGGAGAAAATTAGACTCTCCATTGTTAAAGGAGAATTAAATTGTAGTTACAAAGTTATGGAAGTAATTTATTTGTAAATTTTCAAAGACTTTCATTAAAAAGGGCTTTCATTTAAACACAACTAATTTTTTAAAAATTAAATAGTTCATCTCAAAGCATTCAGGTCAATTTCTTTTTAACTGACGTTTAGCTATAAAACAACACACTTTATCACTTTTTCTCTATCAAAGACAGCGAAAGTAAGTTGTTAATGTTACTTCCTGATTTTGCAAAACTCTGATATATGCTTTGAATGGCTATAAGAAATAGAGTTCTTTCTCTTGAAAACACAACTACTGTTCCACTCTTCTGTGGTTATACATATCACTAAATTTTGAAATGTAAATGTTGATTCTCGAGGGAGCACTCTCTTCATAAGATAAAAGTATTGTGAATACTATTCTTGAAATACCACTTACAGAAATAGAACCTTTTTAAGAAATGCCAACCTATATCACCAGAATTTGTATTGAACACTTATTTGAAACATTTATATATTGAGAACCTTGAAAAATGTAGCATATGTAGGTTAAGGTCCCACCAATATTATTAATGATACATTAGTAGGTATATAATATTGGAAATCACCATCTTGCTCTCCTTTGAACATAGTGGAGAGGAAGAGCTGTGTAAGTCTGGCAACAAAGACTAATTTCCAATCTGGTAATAATACATATTCGCCTTTTATAGTTTGAACTGGTAGTTAAATTATTAACAATTAGGAGGTCTTCATTCCTTGTCATCTGTTAAGGACTCCAGTAGCATGAGAGGTATGGGTTTCTTGCAGTTGTTTTACACTTTTATAATTATTATGGTACTAACTTATGGGGTTTTTTTCCCCTTGCAATAGAAATGTCTTTAAGTGCAGTATTTCAAATTTGGGATTTTAAGGAAAGTTTGCATAGCAGAAAATAAAATGCTGATTTGATAATCTGGATAAATTTAGGGCAATAGTTAGAAATTTCAGTTCAACTTACTCTAGAAGAAACCGAGTTCATTAAATAGACATTATTGAATATACTAGATGTATTTTTATAGGAACTTTCATAAACGTTCTTCCTCTTTTCTTTCAAACCAAACCATGATTTATAAGGATTATTATTTTTGAGGCAGGAGAAATTATTTTTATATTGACAGTTTTTCATCAAAATACTGTCAATTTAAATGTTGATAAATGTTTAGATGGTATTTGAAACATGGTAGTTTATGCTATTGCATGATTATTAATAAACATTAGTGATATATGATTTTCCATTGTACTAATTGAAATGTGGATTTAATAAAGACAGGAAAATAATGCACCTGCATTTGATTGGTAGCAATGAATTCAAAACAATTTGGAAAAATTTTTTAATGAATTGTAAATATGTTGAATACATGAATTTAAAACAATCATAATCACCAGCAATCATTTCAAGGTTACATGATAATTCTGAAGCACAGATTGTCTAGACATTCTTATAGTTACAAGATAAATTAAGGACAAAGTTCAGAAGGAGAAACAAAGATGTCACTCTTAAGGTTATTGTTAAAAAATGCTTTGAATCTGATGATGTAGATATCCATTAAACCCATGCTATAACTTTCACTATAAATAAAATGTTGATTAGTAAAGAGCATTTTCAATTTTTATTTAAAAAAAACACTGAAAATAAATGTTCTCAGTTTTACAAATATGGATCACACAATTATTGATCTCAATGGTGGGGTTCTGTCTTAGACCTTCCCTGGCATACACAGCACTGGCAAATGTGAGGATGCCACTTCAAGCCTCGTGCCCATAGCACAGATTGACCAACGGAGGTAACTAGGACCAAACCAGAGTCAGAGAAAGTAAGAGAGGGCCTTGGGTAGTGAGCACAGGTTCAGCAGAGTCAACACTATGCCTGTAAATACTGACTAGATCATCTATTTTCTGACACTGGGTTGATATTATACAAAGAAGCGAGCTTTTAATTTCTTTATGTAAAGACCTTCAATAATTGCGAGGCTGAAAGGAGAACTCAGTAGGAGAAGCACACTTTCTAGATGAAGGGTTCTTTTTTTTTTTTTTTCTTGCGGTACGCGGGCCTCTCACTGTTGTGACCTTTCCCGTTGCGGAGCACAGGCTCCGGACGTGCAGGCTCAGCGGCCATGGCTCACGGGCCCAGCCGCTCCGCGGCATGTGGGATCTTCCCGGACCGGGGCAGGAACCCGTGTCCCCTGCATCGGCAGGCGGACTCTCAATCACTGCGCCACCAGGTAAGCCCGTGAAGGGATCTTTTTAAAGGATCTGATCATTTTGAAATGCAGTCTAATATATTATTATGTAATATTATATGTAATACAGCAATGTAATAGATGTACAAATAAACTTGTAAAAAAAGGGGGGGGAGAATTTTTGCAAGGCATATGTTACAAATGGGTAGTGAGGCAAAAATTCAACAAATAGTTCTGTTCTTCACAGACAAATATGTCAAAAATGACTGTACGTAGTTTTGATGTGTCAGGAATTGGCTCTGGGTACCTGAGACTTCTGAGTTCAAGCCCCAGGGACTTAAGGAGAGGAACTTCTCTCACTTGTGGGATCACTGGTGCCCAATGTGAGTAATCATTTTTCCTCCAGCTCTGAGGTTTCTTAATATATCACAATTGGCCAATAGACCACAATACCCTTAAAAGACTTTCAGTTGGCTCTGAGGCCTTGAAAGGGTTTGGCAGTATAGCATCTAGGCCAAGTCCACCAAGTAGATCAGTAACTTAATAACTATGTGGCTTATTTAATAAGAAAGTACCATTATAATATGTTACAATATAATAACTCAAGTGTACACCCAAATTACCTGTTGGGCTTGTTAAAAAAATTGCTGGTTCCAGCCTCCAAATCTTTTTTGATTCAGTAAGTCCTAGATGGGGCCTGGGAATATGCATTTCTAACAAGTTCCCAGGTGATGCTGATGCTGCCGGTCAGGGAAGTGCACACTGAGAATCACTGCTCCAGGTAGTTTAGCTAATCCCCTAGACGTGGTTCCCTGATGTTTTCTCTTTGTTTGACAAGTGTGAGATAAAAGCTGGATTAATGGTACTGAAATTTATTGCTTAAGATCAGGTGCTACAAAGTCATTGGATGGATAGTCTTAGCCTTAGGTTTTACATTCTTTCCAATTCATATGCAGTCTAATCTTAGATTTAATGTAGATTTAAAAAACTGTATATAATAAAATTAGTTCTAGCGTGTAGTACCTACCAATTTCACAAATTTATAAACTTCAGAAATATACTTACTGCCTCATTCCCCAGTTATTTTGTTCCCCCTCTAACTCATTATAATCTGACTACTAATCCTACCACATATATTATTGAATTTGCTCTCTTTAAAGTTAAACAAGAAACCCATGGCTTTTCTCTACCCTTATCCTGAATCCTTCCACTAGCATTTGACACTATTGATCTCTTTGTTCTTCTGGGAACCCTTTCCTCCCTTTCAGTCTGGATTTTAGAGACCTTTTCATTGACTTCTTATCTTCCACCCCCTTTCTCTTGCCCTTGGCAGATATCACTATCAACAGAATTTGAATAATTCTTCACAACACAGCCCTTTAACACTTAGTTGATCGGTTTTTGTCCTTGAGATGAAACATGTGTTGTAAAGACTCCCTCCAGAAGCAGATTTTAAGTACTAATTTTCTTAAAATAAATTATACATTTTTGATATACTTCAGTCTACCAACAGCTATTAAATATAAAGGGAATACAAATAGCAATAAATATCCATTAAAAATGATAGTTACGAAATGTCCGGTACTGGACTTTTAAACATTCTAGTATAACTTGCTGAAGACATGTACAGGCAGGGAGCCAACAGGGATGAATAAGATGACGATGATGAAAGATCAAAGTTAAAATTATTTGTAGAGGTAATTTTAAGGGTCTTCTATCTTCTTACAATCCATGGTGATTTCTGAGACATAAGAGAATTTCAGATCTAACTAGACTGGGACAGAGAATACATTCTTGATGATAAAGCAAAAACTTTCTCTTTGGATCTAGCTATTAAAAGAAACAAACTTGCTTTATGTTTCAAAATTACTTTGGGTATGAGGGCTCTTTAAATCTCTGTGGAAAAAGGAAATAGAAATGCTGTTAGGAAAGAGGACAGGATATAGTCTTATTTATTCACCTCTGTTGGCTCCCTGCCTATTTGCAGTCACATGCAATTACAAAATAATAATAATAATAAATAAAGACACATAGAAGAATCTTTAGAGTAGCATTGTTATAGCAAAAAATTAGCAGCAATCTGAAAGTCCATGAATATAGTAAGCATTAAGTAAACTCTGGTAGATTTATGTAATTATACCATGCAGCACTGTAAAATAATAAGGTAGATCTATTCAGTCATTCATAGGATCTATTCAGTCATTTATTGAGTTGGTGCTGGGAATAATGCAGAGAACATGATAGATATGGTTCCTGCCCTCATGGAGCTTCCAGGCTAGTGGGGAAAGAATATAACAAGCAAACAATTAAACAACATAATTTCAGTGCTATGAAAAAAATACAACAGGATAATGTGAAAAAGGCCATTGTGACTGGGATGAAGTTTAAGTCAAAGAAGTAGGTAGTAAAATCCAGATGGAATAACTATATACAGATGGGAATGGGGGACACAAATTCTATAAGTACTAGAAGAACACATGGGGAAATATCCTCTGGCTACAAGGTAGGGAAAGCTTTCATAAATAAAACTTAAAAAGCATAAGCCAGGAATTCCCTGGTGGTCCAATGGTTAGGACTCGGCACTTTCACTGCCGAGCGCCCGGGTTCAATCCCTGGTTGGGGAACTAAGATCCCAGAAGCCACTCAGCGTAGCCAAAAAAAAAAAAAAAAAGAAAAAGCATAAGCCATAAAGCAAAAGGTTAATAAGTTTACTATCTTAAACTAGAAAAAAACTCCATACTGCAAAAGATATAACAAACAAGGTTCAATAAGTGACGTAGATAAAGATTAAAGAATTCCTACAGGGGCTTCCCTGGTGGCGCAGTGGTTGAGAGTCCGCCTGCCGATGCAGGGGACACGGGTTCGTGCCCCGGTCCGGGAAGATCCCACATGCCGCGAAGCGGCTGGGCCCGTGAGCCATGGCCGCTGAGCCTGCGCGTCCGTAGCCTGTGCTCCGCAACGGGAGAGGCCACAACAGTGAGAGGCCCACGTACCGCAAAAAAAAAAAAAAAAAAAAGAATTCCTACAAATCAATTTTTTAAAGACAATCCAGTAGAAAAATGGGTAAAACACTGGAGTAGGCAAACCACAAAAGGAAACTCGAATGGTCATAGAGGGAAAAGCATTCAATTGCACTGAGGAGTAGAGATGCAAATAAAAGCAACAAGATACCATTTCATACTCATATATTAGCAAAAACTAAAAAGCATAAAAATAGGATATGTTGGCAATGATGTGAAGCAAAAAAGTACTGTTACTGGGATTGTAATTGGTACTATTGCTTTGGAGAGCAATTTGTAGCTACTAAAATTATGAATGTGCATAATTCACAACCCAATACTTCCACTTCGGATATGTACCCAAGAGAAACTCTTGCATACTTCCACAAGGAAATTGTCACAAAGGTTTTTATAGAACTTTTTATTTTTCATTTTAGTTTTAAAAAAGTGTACAATTCAGTGATTTTTAGTATACTCTCAAAATTGTGCAATGATCACCAATAACTAATTAGAAGATTTTCATCATTTCAGAAAGAAACCCCATATCCATTAGCAGTTATTCCCCAATCACTCCTCCCCCATCTCCCCCTGTCCCTGGCATCTACTTTCTGTCCGTGCATATTTGCCTATTCTGAACATTCCATGCAACAGATTCACCAAATATGTAGTCTTTTATATCTGGCTTCTTTCACTTAACGCAATTTCAAAGTTTCATCCATTTTGTAGCATATATCAATACTTTTTATGGTCAAATAATACTCCATTGCATGGACATCCCACATTTTGTTTATCCATTCATCAACTGATGGGCGTTTGGATTGATTCCACTTTTTGGCTATTATGAATAATGCTACTATGAGTATTTGTGTTTAAGTTTTCGTGTGGATGTAAGTTTTTTTTTAATTGAAGTATAGTTGATTTACAATACTGTGTTTCAGATGTACAGCATAGTGATTTTTTTTTGCAAATTATATACCATATAGGTTATTACAAGATATTGAATATAATTTAACCCTGTGCTATACAGTAGATCCTTGTTGCTTATCTATTTTATGTATAGTAGTTTGTTAACCCCACATTCCTAATTTGTCCCTCCCTTCCTCCCTATCCCATTTGGTAACCATAAGTTTGTTTTCTGTACTGAAACAAACTCACAGACATGGACATATGTTTTTAATTCTCTTGGGTAAATACCTAAGAGTGAAATTGCGGGGTCATATAATTACTCTGCTTATATTTTGAGGAAGTGCCAAACTGTTTTCCAAAGACACTGCACTATTTTACATTCCCATTAGCATGTTTGAGAATTCCAATTTCTCCATAGCCTCACCAACACTTGTTATTGTCCGTCTTTTTTTTTTTTTTTTGGCGGTACGCGGGCCTCTCACTGTTGTGGCCTCTCCCGTTGCGGAGCACAGGCTCCGGACGCGCAGGCTCAGCGGCCATGGCTCACGGGCCCAGCCACTCCGCGGCATGTGGGATCCTCCCAGACCGGGGCACAAACCCTTGTCCCCTGTATCGGCAGGCGGACTCTCAACCACTGCGCCACCAGTCATCCTAGTGTGTGAAGTGATATCTCATTGTGGTTTTGATTTGCAGTTCTCTAATTGACAAATGAGGTTGAGCATCTTTTCATGTGCTTGTTGGTCACTTGTATATATTTTTGGAGAAATGTCATTCAAATCCTTTGCCTATTTTAAAAATTGGGTTATTAATCTTCTGTTATTAAGTTGTAAGAGATCTCTATATATTCTAGATACTAGACCCTTATCAGATATTTTCCTCCCATTCTGTGGATTGTCTGTTTCCTTTTTTGATGGTATCCTTTGAGGCACAAAAGTTTTTGATTTTGATGGTCCATTTTATCTATTTTTTCTTTTATTGTTTGTGCTTTTGGTGTCATATATAAGAAATTATTGCCTAATCCAAAGTCACAAAGATTTATTCCTATGTTTCCTTCTAAGAATTTTATAGTTTTAGCTCTTAGTTTATCCATTTTGAGTTGTTTTGTAAGTCTATTTTTTTTTTAAACTTGAGATTTTTTTTTTGAGCAAGTTTAGGTTTACAGAAAAACTGGGGGCAAAATACAGATATGCCCCCTAATCCCCTCCCCAACTCCCCCTATTAAGTTTTGCATTAGTGTGATATTTGTTACAATTGAGGAGCCAACGTTGATACATTATTATTAACTAAAGTCCATAGTTTACATTAGGGCTCACTCTTTGTGTTGTACATCAAAGCATGTTATATTAATATTATTATTTAATTAATTTATTTAATATTTAATATTATTTTAATATAAAATTGCATATTAATATGTGAAAGAAGCCAATCTGAAAAGGCTATTACTGTATGATTCCAACGATATGACATTCTGGAAAAGGCAAAACTATGGAGACAGTGAAAAGATCAGTGGTTGCCAGGGCCTTAGGGGGAAAGAGGGAGGCATAGGCAGAGCAAGGGGATTTTTAGGGCATTGAAATTATTTTGTATGATGCTATAATTGTGGATACACGTCATTATATATTTGTCAAGCCCATAGAGTATACAACACAAAGAGTGAACTCTAATGTAAACTATGGGTTTTGATTAATAATGATGCGTCAGTGTTGGTTCAGCTATTGTAACAAATGTACTGCACAGGTGCAGGATGTTGATGGTGGTAGAGGCTATGTAAGGTTTGGGGAGAGGAGAGGTGGGGGAATGTGAGAACCCTCTATCCTTTTCCTCAATTTTACCGTGAAACTAAAACAGCTCTAAAAAATAAAGTCTATTATATTTTTTAATGAAACATATTGATAATTTAATTGTCCCTTCTAGAGGAGTAAATTGTGGTATAATTATATAATGAAATACTATACATTAGATAACAAATGAATTAGATCTATAAATTATAAACAGGGATATATCTCAAAAACATAATGCTGAATCAAAGAAAAGCAATTGTTGAATGATACCATTGATGTATATTTAAAAGAACACATAAAATATTGTACACTGGTTATGGATATACAAATATGTGCATAAAAGTAAACAATGGACTGGAAGGACTCATAACAATTGCCTCTGCAAATCATGAGAGATGGGAATATGCCAATGATTAAAAGAAGCTTAGGTTCATCTGTAATGTTTTACTTCTTTTTAAAAATAAACTAAATCACTAATCATCAGGGAAATGCAAATCAAAATCACAATGAGATATCACCTCACACCTGTTAGAATGGCTATTATCAAAAAGACAAATAAAGATATGCAGAAAAGGGAATCCTGTACACTGTTGGTGGCAATGTAAATTGGTGTAGCCACTATAGAAAGCAGTATGTTAGTTGCTCAAGAATTTTAAAAAGGACTACTGTATGATCCAGCAACTTTACTTCTGGGTATTTACCCGAAGAAGGCAAAAACACTAACTTGAAAAGGTATCTGCACCCCCATGTTCATTGTAGCATTACTGATAATAGTTAAGACATGAAGCAACCTAAAAGCCCATCAATGGATGAGTGGATAAAGAAAATAAATACACGTATGTACACACACAATGAAATATTATTTAGTCATATAAAAGAATGAAATCTTGCATTTGCGACAACATGGATGGACCTTAAAGGCATTATGCTAAGTGAAATAAGTCAGACAGAGAAAGATGAACACCATATGATCTCATTTATATGTGGAATCTAAAAAACAAAAATACAAACCCATGGATACAGAGAATAGATTGGTGGTTGCCAGAGGTGGGGGGAGAAGAGTGGTCAAAATGGGTGAAGGTGGCCAAAAGGTACAAACTTCCAGTTATAAAATAAATAAGTCATGGGGATGTAACATACAGTATGGTGACTATGGTTAATAACACTGTATTATATACTTGAAAGTTGCTAAGACAGTAAATCTTAAAAGATATTATCATAAGAAAAGAATTGTAACTGTGTAGTGATGGATGTTAACTAGGCTTATTATGGTGATAATTTCATAATATATACATATATCAAATCATGTGTACACTCAAAACTAATATAATGTTATTTGTCAATTATATCTCAATTTTATTTATTTTATATCTCAATTTTAAAAAGTAAAATACAATAGACTGGAAGCAAATATGACAAAATACCAAGGGTAGTTCATTCTAGGTAATGGGAATATAGATATTTATTATATTCTTTTAACTTTTCTGTAATTGTTATAAATTCTCAAATAAAACACGGAATGGGTGGTGAGGAAGTGAAGACAATATACAGACAATTCGCAAGAAGCTGAGAACAGAGCCATGAGGCAGACCGTGTTTGTGTGCTCCTGGCAGCAGTTGAGTAGATAGGGAAAAGTCCATGTTTCAGGATAAAAAAGATAACTCCAGGAGAGAAATTCTCTATGAACTCCAATATATATCATTAACTGGACAAAAAAGAGGGGAGCAATTTGCAGAACAATATGTACAACATCCTGCTTTTGTTTAGAAAACCCAACTTTTATGAAACACAATTATGTATTTCAACACGTGTGAATATATACATACAAAAGAAAAAAAAACCCTCCAAATGGCAACACTGGTTACTTCTGGGAGGAGAATGCAATTGTTATAATTGTCAAATAGGACTTCTGCTTTTCTTGTATTTGAATTTTTTTACACCACCAATGTATCCATATATATCTCATGTAATTTTTTGTGGCAAGTTAACTTCCCATTTCTGTGAAAAAATTTCACTGTAAGAAAACAGCTGACTGACATTCAATAACCTCATGTTTTCTAACAGAACTTTTGAAACATTTTTTAAATGCCTTACTGCAATGAGCACTGTTGAAATTTTAGAAATGTTCTCATGAACAAAGGTAGTGATTTTATGTTCTGCTTATTTTATTTTTACAAAATATAACTTGATAATGTGCTCTGCAATTTTTAAATGTCTTGAATTTATTACAAGGGTCTTATTTTCTAAAATACAACATGAATCTTCAATGTTCATACGAGATTTA
Source organism: Grampus griseus (assembly GCF_964374135.1). NCBI lineage: Eukaryota > Metazoa > Chordata > Mammalia > Artiodactyla > Delphinidae > Grampus > Grampus griseus. The sequence continues at coordinate 37,849,758 of NC_139018.1, read as the reverse complement.
TGCTTGTAATGAGATAGTTTTACATTCTTTATCAAGCATTCTCTTCTGTTTTTTCTTTTAGTTCTGATTGAGATTCCCAAAGGGAATTTTCTTCTTTCTCTTTCTCTCTCTTTTTCATTCACTGTTCATCTCCATAGCTAGCAAGATTTGTTGAATGAATTATAGAATTACTGAGGTCTTTGGCGTCTATCCTGTCCTTGCCCCCCTCCCTTTATTTTTTAAAGAACCATCTGTTTAGGGTGATTACAGTTCACAGCTATTTGGATAGTAGGCTGGATTAGGTAATGCCTAGTGGTCACTTTAAACCTTGTGATTCAAACAAGAATTATAACGGAGACTTATAACCTCTTATTATGACCCTTCTAAAGCTATTAACTCATTGTTTCTCTTTGGAGAAACTTGAAACTTTCTTAAACGGGTGCCTACAAACCTTTTACGGACAGGACAAGATAGGCTCCTTCGACTCTATTCCCTCAGTGAAAAGGGAGTAAAATTTTTTCCGTTAAATTTCAGTATCCTCATAAAACCAATAGAAATATTCCTTTTGCTTTTGCATGCTTCGTCTAGTACAGTTTATTAAATTTTAGTGTTGAAAGGGATCTTAGAGAACATCAAGTCCAACGTCTTCATTTTATATGTGAGGACATGGTGTTTCACGAAGACGGAGCTAGTGCCTAAAGGTATACAGCAAATTATAGTCAAAGACAAAACAAAGTCAAAACAAAAATTCTGCTCTTCTGACGTCATCTGTAACATACTGGCTTGAGTCTGTTTCTTTTATTCAACATACTTGTTTTGTTGTATTTACTGGAGAAAACAGACACAGAATGGGAACATAAAAGTCAATACCAGTTTGGCACCAGCATCTTCATGCAGAATGCAATTCATACACAAAAATTTTCACAAAAGTTCTGTAAAAAATGAAGAGTTCTTTATCAGGGTCAGGATTTGAGAGAAACCACTGCTTGCGAGCTGGGAATCTGGAGTCAGCTTTATGATAGACTTGCAAGGGCAAGAATAAGAATGTAACATATTATGACACGGAACACCTTAAAGTCCCCCAAAACAAAATTCTATGATCTTTCTGTTCTACTTACAAAACCATCTCATGGAAAAGTCGCCAAATGGTTCTTTGAATGAGAGTTTCAAGTGAATGATATGGAATGGCTAAACTTGCAGATCTGCACTGTCTAGTAACATGTTTGAGGGCTAACTGGAAGGTAAATATAAGACAATATAGTTATTATGTCCTTTTAAAATAGGTAATAGACACACATACACACCTCTAATGAGGAAGCTAAGAGCCCTCCTGAACAATAATGTTGAATCAGAAAAATCAGGTGCTCATGGGTGTACTGTGGATTATCTGACATATATAGAACATATTTATGGTGTCTCTGTGATTCTACTAGCAAACATCCTTCCTACACTCACCCCACAATCCATGTCTCAAGCAGTTGGGATTGATCAGATGTGTGATAGGTTCTGACTTCAAACCAAAGAAGAAAGTTCAGTCTCAAGTATGGTGGGATAGGAGATAAATTGAAGAACACCAACATTACTCCCAGAGCATGTCTAGAAATCCCAGTGCATCCCCTGGGAGGTAGTTCTTGTCGTGGAACACATGAAAGGCCTGCAAACTCTGCAGTCCTCGTGCTGCATTCCTTAGGGTCATTCACGGGGTTCTTGGTGTGCCATTATTTGCTTTACAACCCTCTAGTGAGGGTGGAAGGTTGGGGGCGTGTAACTTCACATTCAAAGTTCTCCTAAGTCACTTGGGGCTCCTTTAAATAACTGCAACTGTAGCAGTCATGATCTCATGTCACCAAACTTCAAGGCCTTGGGCTTCTTCATATAAAATCCAGGATTAATAATAAAAAATTGCCTTACTTCTCTTCTCAATAAGTAAATAAGACTTAAAGCTAAACACACAACTCTCTTCCTTTATCACAGATTAAAAATATATCCTTATTTATTGAACAAACAATAGCTTTTGATTACCTTCAAGTTGGGTGTAATTTCATCCACAAGCAATAAATAGTGCAGCTCTTCTACTGGTAAAGAAAGGCAACATCCACTATTACCATTGTTTACTGAATAATTTAACAAACTTCTCAGCTTTACATTCTACCACTCCCTCCCAGGTACCTTGATGCTCCAGACAAACTGCAATCCATTTGTTTGCCAAACAGGTCTAATACATCCCATTTACATGTTTTGGTTCATCCGGTTGCTTCTACCTAAAATGTATCCTCTGTCCCACCACACGGCTCTTAGCCCATTGAAATTTTATTTCACTTATTTCATTCGTTCATTTATTTCAACAATGCATCATAAAGTTACAATCTGCCTAAGTATTTAAGAAGCCTGCACATGATTATCTGCTAATAATATTATAGATTTATGCACTTGGTAAGAAATTGCCATATATGAGCTCTAAGATGCCAGATACATCTAAAGTATTTTGTAATTCTTACCATATGACCCAGCAATCCCACTCCTGGGCATATTATCCAGACAAAACTATGATTCAAAGAGATACATGCACCCCTATGTTCATAGCAGTACTATTCACAATAGCCAAGACATGGAAACCACCTAAATGTCCACTGACAGATGAATGGATAAAGATGATGTGGTACATATATACAGTAGAATACTATTCAGACATAAAAAAGAGAACAAAATAATGCCATTTGCAGCAACATGGATGCAACTAGAGATTATCATACTAAGTGAAGTCAGAAAGACAAAGACAAATACCATATATCACTTATATGTGGAGTCTAAAATATGACACAAATGAACATATCTATGAAACAGAAACAAAATCAGGGACCTTTGAATAGACTGGTGGTTGCCAAGGGGGAGGGGGGTGGGAGAGGGTAGGAGTGGGAGTTTGGGATTAGCAGTGCAAATTGTTATATATAGAATGGATAAACAACAAGGTCCTACTGTATAGCACAGGGAACTATATTGAGTATCCTGTGATAAACCATAATGGAAAAGAATATGAAAAAGAATGTGTATGTATATATACACATATATATATATATATATATATATATATATATATAAACGGAGTCACTTTTGTAAATCTACGATTAGCCTTAACATATATAACATAGTTGGAAAATGTAGACAACTTATTTTTAGAAAAGGAAGAAAAATATTTCAGATATAAATGTCATGTTTGGGTTATAATTAATTAATGATATTTATAAATTAAGTTATATGTTAATTTAAAAAATTTACAACTTGTATCCATGAATAATTTAAATAAGATTTTGGGAATATACTGCCAAGAGAAAGAAATATTTTTAAAATATTTATTTTGTAAAGCTACTTGAAACATTTTGCAGAGTGGAAATGTTGAGGGACTATAACTTCTTTTTTTTCTTTTACTTTTTCAAGTTTGTCATCACAGCATTTCAATCAGAAATTAGCAAAAGTAACACCACCATTAAAATGAGTTTGGTGAATTTTGTCCCTTAAGTCAGCCCAGATAAAAGCAGGGAGGGGGACACTGGGGGAACTTTAAATATTAGGGGAATTAGAATCCACTTTATTGTCACCAACCCCAGTTGAGTCCCACAAGTCTGGGCCTGGAGACATTTGGAATCCAGGGGAGTCTTTGTGCTTAAGTAAAAAAATGGATATTTAAGCCCTGACTATATCTCATCTACATTTTAATTATAAATATCACTTTAATTATAAAAATCACAGATTGTGAAGTAGCTGGTTATGTGAAAGATTGAAGATCAAACTGTACAAAGTAATATTCTCAAGAACATATTTATATAGCTTATTACTAGAAACTAAAGTTATATCCCCATATATGCAGAATATTTTCTTCTCAGATTTTATTTTAATGCCAAAGAAAATAACATCTTAAAACTTATTTGGATACAAATCATTCTATACAATGGGGTATTATAGTAATTACATGTAAAACATTTCAAGAATCTAAACGATTATCCTTTAAATATTTGCATGAAAAGTGACAAAATTTTTACTAGATGAATTGGATGCGTTTATTTACAATCTAAACCTTTAAAACAGCTAGAACAAGAAGTAAAATGTAGACTATTACAGAATTTTAAACTTTTTTAGATCACCGATCTCTCTGAGAAGCTGATGAAAATTGTAGAATTTTTCACCCAGATAAATACACATACTGAAGCCTGTCTAGGGACTGGGTATTCATTCAATATATATTATTATGCATGCTCTGTCCCAGGGATCCAGAAGTAAATAGAGGCACAAGCCACTTTTCCTCATAGAGCTTACATCATGGAGATGAAGACAGAAAATCTAAGAAAATAATACATAAATAATCACAGGTTGTGATATGTGCTACAATGGATTTCAGTTATGAGAACCCCTAATTTAGGACAAGGGACAAACCTCAAATCTGAAGAGGTAATATTACCGTAGTAACTATTTTTTAAAAAGAGAATCCATTTTACATCCCATAAGAAAATGTCATTATGTAACAAAGGAAACTTTAAAAATATGTATTAAATCAAATATTTTGCAAACAGCATAATAGGTAAGTGTATGAACTTTTAAAACCTGAGATAATGGACTTTATGACATTTAAGGTTGAAATAAACCCAATGATGTTGTAGACATCATGATATAGTATACATCATAAAGCTATTTTAAAATTCACTTGGCTTTTAGAAAATGACAGGAAAATACCCTTTAAAAACACACTTTAGATTTCTGTCATATCCTGTCACTTACAGTACTAGGAGCTAGGCTTTTTAGACATCCATGGAAAGTGCACCAAGACTAAACATGATGAAAGGAAAAAAGGACAAATTAGCAGATACCAGATAGTTGAGGTTAAAAAGTTAGTGTTTATTTCTGTAAACATTTTTATTTAAAAAATATATTTCTTTTATTTTTCTTTGAATTTTCCCTCCTGTGTGTCTCACAAGGAAGGCATGGCATGCTTTGTTTATAAAGATTTGTAGTGGTCTGGTGTGCTTAAAAATGAAGAACTTTCTAAAATGTCCTTTGTAATTAGCATGTTAAAACTTATTTTTATTGTGCTATTTATAGTCTATGTAACCACCATTAAAATCCAAGTGTAAAAGTTATTTAAAATTCAAGTTTTAAAGTTTTTTTTTTTTTTGCCGTACGCGGGCCTCTCACTGCTGTGGCCTCTCCCGCTGCGGAGCACAGGCTCCGGACGCGCAGGCTCAGCGGCCATGGCCCACGAGCCCAGCCGCTCCGCGGCACGCGGGATCCCCCCTGACCGGGGCACGAACCTGAATCCCCTGCACCGGCAGGCGGACTCCCAACCACTTCGCCACCAGGGAAGCCCTAAAAGTTTTCTTTTTAACTTATGTATATAACAGCAAAAACTGGAAGAACATGACCAAAACTTGACAAAATAATAGCGTAGTAACATCCACTACATCAAATTACTTTCTCAAACTATTGCCTCTTCCCTTTCTCAAAATAATCTCCACAGTAAACAACAAAAATTCCCTTCAGAAAAACTAATTCAGCTGTAAAGTTGCATTTTAAAAACTGGGCCTTATTGATGTCCAGATTAAACAGTTTGGTTTTAAATCTAGAGTAAACATTCTTCATTAACAAGAATGAAATTGCTTTGGCAATAAAAAAATCTTTGCATATAAAATTGTGTGATTATACACAATTTTACTCAAAATAAAAACATTTTAACATTTACTCATCTTTATCAAACATTTTATGAAAATCTGCCTTTAAATTATACTCATATCACTGAATTAATTTTTATGTTGTCTTTGAAAGACACATTTAATAAACATTACTTGTAAAGAAAGCTAGTAGATAAAATTAAATTACATAAATCTACTATAGTAGCATTGCTTTATATTAGGTCTTATAATGACTTTCAGGAAGCCCTAGTGTTTGCAGTTCACATGTCATGGTACTTTATAATTACAAAATGAAATGTCCATATGTTTATTTTGCTTGTAAAAGTACCTGTTCTTTGTATTATGATTAATTCCTGGATTAATGGATTAACAGCCAACTACCTACAATACTCAGTCGTGGATTTTACTGAAACATGTTTTATGCATAAGTTTTAAAAATAAAGTTATGAAACTTTTCACTAAAAGTACAGTGTCAGAATGATCATATATAGAGTCCAAAGCAGTTTGAACCTTAAAGAATTTCTTCAATGTCTTCTATTTCTAAAAACAGTACTTATATTGAATAAAACGCTTCACAGGAAAAGACTGCTAGAATGAAAATACTAGATATATTTTATAAATCTCTACCAGACAATACAGAAACAAATGCATAGAAGGCAAACAAAACACCCTCCAATCTTGAATTTGGCTTTTATTTTAAAATACATTTAGCATGGAACTATCATAGGACAGAAAATAATAAATCACAAAGAAATGGAATATTTTTGAATACCTTTTAAGCTAGATATAAAAATTAATAAGATAGCGTATACTCAAATTATGGGAAATAGTCCCTAAAATTTGATTAAGTGAACACATTTTGAAAGAAAAGTTCTTTGCACATTTTCCAACGTACCGATATGTTCCTAAGTGCCTTGGTTTTCTGTTAACTAATAGGTAAATGTCGAAAATTTAGTTGTTTTACTTACAATTATCAGATTCACTATTGGCAAAAATTACCATGTCCCTAAATTCTCAATCATAATTATAAAAATATGAGCTCAAATAGTTATGCTGCCCAAAATAGAAACATCTTAAGTTGATACCTCTGGATAATCAGACAGATATTGCACTAAGTCAGTAACTCCATACCTGATGCTCATTTATATGGAAAGTTAATTCTCTTCTTTATGAAAAACTTACTACAAATAAACTTAATGTTAACCTAATTACAATTACACTTCAAAATATAAAGGCACGAACAGCATAAAGAATAGTTTAATATTTATACTCAAATATTCCACCATGAAAATAACAAAAGGTTGAAAAAAATAATAGGACCTAAAATACTGATACTTTAAAATTTTATAATTTACCACAGTAGCTAATAAATGGTATTAAAAGTTAACACTGCTAAACCCAATCGTTTCCAAATAATTTAGAAAAATGGTTTGTTTACATATGAAATGTGCATTGTCCCACCTATAAAGTTCAATTACAGTTCCATTCACTGGAAATATCTACCTGTAGTATAAACGATCAAGACAATGTACAAAAAATATATCTTGTTCCTATAACTTACAATGCACAGAAAAATACCTACAAAAATGGAAATATTTATCCATTTAGGTTCCCAATAAATTAGTGAGAAAGTTTAGTCCATTCCACATTTCTTTCTAAACAAAGGCTGAAGAACTGAAGGTGGTTTACTGCTAGCCCTGTTAGCTTGACAGATATTTTTTAAAATATTTGTCTGATTATATGTAACTTAAGATAAAGTTAGTCTTATTTTTATATCACAGTATACATGGCATTTCTTAATTCAGCAACAGAAAGGCACAATTAGCAAGCAATAAAATTCAGTACCTGAATTATTAAACTAATGTCCAGAACAAGTGCAAATAAAGTACATTCAACACAGTGTACAGAACTGGGAAACAAAAAAAAAGGAATTCAAAAACTAATTTTTCTGAAAATTTGGTCCATTAAAAATGCCTCCTATGTTCAACATCATGAGTAACATGAAAGGTGATGGCAGTATAAAAAGAGGCAGGAAACCAATATGTGGTAGCATACGAATTCTGGTCTAGTAATTATGCAATTTGATTAGGAAATGGCTCCCATAGTAAATAAACATTAAATATATCTGTTAATAACAACATACCTGTATTAAGTCCAAATACACAGGCACAACTGTTTGCATATTATTATTGATTTTATAATACACCCCCATGGTTTTAAAAAAAACTTAGGTATATTATTTTATATATAACATATATTAGATACATAATTATATATTATGTTCCTTAATATATATTATATATAACTTGAATCCATAACAGCATAAAACTCTCCAAATATTACATGAACATTCCAAATGGATACTTATCATTTTCTCAATGTTGAAATAGCTCAGCTCACCTAAAACAATAACTGGATGTGCAATGATAAAATGCACTGACTCCTATGAATTTACTTAAATAATTATTTAAGTTAAATTCCTGCAAAAGCCTAACTCTGATTTGGCTTTTAACTAGAATATGGTTTTAGATATCAGTAACTGATACCCTCCTTTCTTATCGTAAACAGTATTTCTCCATCAAGAGATACCAATAAAGAAAAATATGTAAGGAACAAAAAATGTGATCGAGAAACCAACCATTCCATAGGTAATATACCGATAAGGAAGTTCAACTTCCATGTGCTGTCTTGCTTTTCGAACATCATCACATGGTATATTGAAGATTTTACAGGCTAAAGGAATAGTGATCCTTTTCATTATATCTCTGACTACTAGTACAAACAACATCCCTACGAGAATCCGCAATATGGCTTTTCCAAACAGAGTCACTGAAATGGGGGGCCTAGGTAAAGGTAATATATCCAGAGGAGGATCTAATATTAGACCCATTTTATAGGTAAAATGAGATCCACATGCAATCCCAGCACCACTTCCTAGAATCTCAGCTGTGTCTCCCCGGGATGTACTCCAAGTGTCTAGAGTGAAAGAAAAGATCCCCAAGGCTAGATGAAGCCCGATGATGATTAATGGAGCATATTTGTGAGTTTGGTTGAAGTTGTCAATCAGGTCCACAAATGGATAGAAGATAGCTAAGATTAAAATGGTATATATGAATCCAGCAATAACATCCTGAGAAAAGAAGAAGGTAGAGTTGTTTAGTATAATACTTTTTTGGCATTTAAGGAAATATATATATATATATATATATTTCACATTTCAATGTTAATAAATGTACATTTTTAAATATGTCACATTCTTAAAGTAAACTTTATATAATAGGTACTAAAAGCTGTTTTAATAATACTAAAAAGATTCACTGATGATAATAAAATGATTATGCTTTTATAGCTCTGCCCTTTTACAAATTAATACATATATGCTATACACAAATGTATATTCAAATGAACAATAAACTATGCTTAACGTATGTAGTGATTTCTGGGAAAAACAATATACAGCTGACCCTTAAACAACATGAGTTTGAATTGTGTGGATCCACTTAACTGCTGATTTTTTTCAATAGTAAACAGTAGTACAGTCCTACATGATCCCCGTTGGTTGAATCTGAGGATGCAGAACCCCTGATACAAAGGAACTGCAGATACAGAGGAACCAAGTTTATGAAGGGCACTCTGTAATGATAGGTGGATTTTTGATTGTGCTGACCTCTGCGTTGTCCAAGGATCAACTGTACTTATTTTTCAAAGACTTCATCTTCATGCATTTAATATAATAATCACACATTTAAATATATAATTATTTCCATGACTAAAGAGGATACAAAGCCTATTTTTCCTTTTCCCATTCATTCATTTATTCACTGAACAAATACTTATTGAGTACCTACATGTGCCTGACACTATTTTAGGGGCTGAGGATACACTGCTTAATAAATGAAAAGATTCCTACGCCATAGAGCTTACATTTTAGTGGGGATGACTGACAATAACCATGTGAGTAAAAAATAGATAAATATTACAATTTCAGATTGTTATAAAGAAATTAAAACAAGACAATGGGATAGAATGATGAAAGACCCTATTAGAGTGATTAGGGAAACCTGTCTGAGGAGGTGACCCTTGAGCAGAAATTTGATTCCAAAAAAGAGTCAGCCCTATCTTTAGATCTAAGAAGTGTCCCAGGTAGAGGGAATACCAAGTGCCAAGGCCTTGAGGCAGAAAAGAACCTAGTGAGTTCAAGGAACTGAGAGAAATTCCGTGTGGCTCAAATAGTGAGAAGAGTGATGTGATATGAGATCCAAGAGACAGGCAGATGTCAAATCATGTAGATAGGGCCCCTGTAGGCTAGGTAAGAAGTTCAGATTTTATTTCAAAAGTGATAGGGAGCCTGAAAGATTCCCAAGTAGGAGTGTAATAAAATCTGATGGATATTTATAGAAGAACATTCCATCTGCTGTGTAGAGAATATATTATAGGGGTAAAGTATGGAAGACAGGAGACACTAGTGGGAGGCTACTGTAGTGGTTCACTCTAGATATGGTCCATATAAAGAGACGTACATAGATGGATTTAGTAAAATATTTTAAAATTAGAGTTGACGAACTTCAACTTGGTGATGATCTGAATGTAAGAGAGAAGCAAAAGAAAAAGGGATCAAAAATGACTCCTACTCCTACTTTTAGGTACAAACAACTGGGTAGAAAATAGAAGATGGTTTATTGGAGGAAATAACACTATTATTAAAAGAACTTTCCTTTCTGAATCATTCCTGACATGAACAAAACTGTTTCAGAATTTCCACCTTAAAACAAACAAAACGAAATCCTGGGATCTAGTATCACTGAAAAATTTATCGGAAGAGTTGCTTATATTCACTGCCTCCACCTTCTCACTTCTTATTTTTTCCTAAACTCATCACTGCATTGAAACCACTCTTTTCATGGATACTAGTGACCTTTATGCTGCCCAAAACAATGGTTACTTCTCAACAGCATTCAGTACAGTTAAGCAGCAGAGTAGGTGCTTAATGTTTTTCTGTCCTAAGATTTTTATTATGTAATAGTTAGTACATAGAATAAGATACGTAAAGTATATGTGAAATTACAAAAAGAATATCTATGAAGTCACTGCCCCCAAAAAGAACTATAATATTACCAGTACTTTGAATCTATTGGTATGTTGTTTCCTAGTTCTATCACTCTGCATAAGCCTGAGTATTAGCTGAATAAATACCTGCTTTTAAAAACTGTTTTATCACATATCTCCAAACAAAACATTACCTAGTTTTGCTTCTTCCTGAGCTTTATAATAATGTTAGGCAGTATGCAGTCTCTTTTGATTTGCTTTTTACACTTAACATTAAGTTTTTAAGATTCATTCATCATATGTAGTTAGTTATAGGTCATTCACTGTCACAACCATGTAATATGTTATTGTGTGGTTATACAATTTATCTATTTTCCCACTGATGGTCACTTAGGATGTTTTCAGCTTTTGGATTAGTTCATTGGTTATGGTTGAGCTTTCTTAATTGGTATATATTCTTAAACCAAGCAGCATTATAAACAATGCCTCTATGTTCTTTCTTTTTATGTTCCCATATGGGTCTATGAAAGTTTCTCCAGGACATATGCCTAGGAATGTAATGGCAGAATCATAGTATATGTGCACGTTCAATTTTACAAGACAATAAAAAATTTCCAAAATGTTTACAGAAATTTATATCCCATCAGTTGTTGGTATTTCTTGATGTTTTATTTGCATTTCCCTGATAATTAATTAAGCATTATTTCATATGTTTATGGACTGTTCCTTTTCTATACAATGTATATTTGTGTCTTTAAGGCAACTATTCCTTTGGATTTTCTTCTTCTTACTGATTTACATGGTTATATATATATATATATGATAACACATCAATTATATTTTTAGATGTATATTTCAGTATGACAGAAAACATCCAATATTTGTTGTCCTCTGCTTTTCTTTTATAGCTCTATGAATAATAAACTTAGATTACTACAAGTCTCTATACAAATCTGCCTCCTTTTCTGATTGAATTATTAATTATTTATAATATTATCCTGGATAAAAAGGCACATTTAATTTCCATGCTACAGAACCAGAAGGAAGAATGATTGAATTCAGGACATAAACATGGTGGCTATCACTGTAATATCAATTTAATGTACAATATTAAAATGTGTAAGTGGTTTTAAGCATTACAGCACAAAGTATGCAATAAAGAAAAGCTGATGTTAAAGGTAGCATAAAGAACTCAAAGTAGGAAATTTTCCAAAAAGAAACAGGAAATAATTTTAGATACTTATTAATTATAGATAACATATATGCCATAAAAGTTAATAATTACACATTTGAATGGAATGTTCATGGTTATCAAATTTATGGTAGAAGATATCAAATACCATAAATTCAATAAAGATTTCTTATGTTTTAAATCTGAAATTGTCTCCTTTTCATTTCTTCCAATCAGTAAATAAAACTAGAGAGGCTAGTGATTCGCTGAGGCTAGAATTCAAGACTTCTGCTGGCTCCTAGGGTTTTTTCTTTTTAATTGTAACATATTTCAGGTGTTCTGCTTCTAATTCAACATGTCAGTGATGCCAACAGTGTTTCTAACAAAATGTATTATTGGAATGCAATTCTTGATTATAAAGGCATTATTAGGGATGGATTTTGAAATTTTTATCTTTAATTAAAATTCAAATTTAATACATGTTCAGTACAGAAAAACTAGAAAATATGGATAAACAATAACAAGTAATTATTACCCAGAAATAACCACTATTAAAACTCTTAGTGTTTACTGTTCTGGATCTTTCTCTATAACATGATTTCAGGATTTTTCCTGTTGTTTGGTTAGTTTGATTTTTATGTCTTGTTATAAAAATGGGTTTGAGAGGTACATTCTACTTTATGATCTCATAATACCTTTCTAAAAAGACTTTCCACATATAGAAAAATAAACTTTTAGTACAATTTTGGGTAAATGTAATTATAACATATTCATAATTTTACTAATGTAGAAACAAAACAGTAATTTGTCAAGTACTTAATCTAGTAATTTAAAAATGGCTTGTGTTTCAAGAAATTTTTAGAGCTAGGTTTGATGATGAATAAAGGAAAAATGGGGACTTCCCCATTAAGTTACGACTCTGCACTCCCAATGCGTTCGACCCCGGTTGGGGAACTAAGATCCCACATGCCGCATGGCACGGCCAAATAAATAAACAAATAAACAAATACATACATAAATAAATAGAGGAAAAATGGATGTGGTAACTCCTCTACTTTTCTGGGGATTAAGAAAATCTAGGAAGGTAGGCAAATGTTAAAAATAAACTTAAGTGTTGCTCTTTGTGTTATAACAATAAAAACAAAGCATATGGAAAATACTCAACAAAGTGCTCGTTAATATAAATTATTTAGACTACATTATCAGAACTTTCTTCTTAATGTTAATAAAGACATCTGCTTAGATAATATGGCAGCTAAGCACCTATTAGCAACTTCTAGGGCATACTCTGCCTATAGTTCCATAGTAATTTCACAATAAACAATGAAGATACAAATTATGATTAAGAAAATAGTTCAAAATGCAGGTAACTACTGAAGCATTAAAATATAGGAAAAAGTGAAAATTGTGGGAATATATTAGATCCATAATGTAAAAAGGGGGGGTTCATTATGACTATAATTTCATATATCAATTATCAAATGATAAAACCAATATATTATTGATTAGGAATAATTGTGCTTATAATACAGAAACATAATTTACGATGCTTGCAAGTCATCTGTGATTTTACTTTTAAAAGGAAAACAACTTGCAATGCTATACATAGTAAAATTCAGTAGCTAGTCAGAATAAAACTGATAAAGACATTTTATGGGACAAGATCGTTTTTGAATAATTAAAAGATGGGCTGGGGAATTCCCTGGTGGTCCAGTGGTTAGGACTTGGTGTTCTCATTGCTGGGGCCCGGGTTCAATCTCTGGTCTGGGAACTAAGATCCCACAAGCCTCACAGTGCGGCCAAAAAAAAAGACCGAGGGTTATCAGACTCATGATTTGGTTGTCAGACTCATGATTTGAAAAATAATACCTCAATATTGTTTTTACTTCAGCTGATTCAAGAACAGATGTTATCCAGTATCTAAACATGAACTGAACTCAGCTTAAATATTTAATTAATTCACTATACATTTCCTTTTTTTTAAGAACAGCATGGTTGAGATTATATATTCAATATATTAAGATTCTTATTCCTCTTTTATGATGATAATGAATCTAGGGATAATATTATCATTCATAGATGCATAACCTTTTGTTAGTTTTTTAGGTGCAATATTGCTAATTGGTAGTGGAAGGGAATAACTGTAACATGGCACAGAGATGGAAAACATTTTCTTGTGACTAATATTAGATTTGATATAAAAATGTGATACTTAGTCTATTATAAAACTAGTAGAGATTAGTCAGAAAGACAGAATTATATGCCAATTCATAATTTGCATTAATATAAATAATTATAAAAAATAAAACACAAATAGCTTGCTTCTTAACATAGCATTTGGCACTTCTGGTAATTTACTAGTGAAGGGGCAGCTGCTGGAAGCAAGCAATCTGAGGAAGAAGTAGAAACCCAATACTTCTACAGCTGCGAAATAAGCTAATGAGACACTTTTATGAGTAGAAAAGTCTAAAAATGTGAACTTGTTAAGGACAAGAAAAATTTTATATAACCTATTATAAACTTTTGGATTCCATGAATTCATTTCTATCTCTCCATCTTTCTTCTGATCCTTTATCTACAAGATAATACATAATACATTCACAGAGTGTCATAAGAGACACCACACTAAATGCAAGGGATAGAGGGTTACTTTTCTCATGTTACTTATTATCTAGTGGGGATGAAAGATAAAGAAAAAAGCAATAGCAATTTAGCATAAGTGCTATGCCAGAATTATGTTCAATATGCTCTGGGAGAAAGGCTACCTAACCAGTCTTGAGAAAGGAAAGATGGGGAAGGTAATGAGGCTTTAGGAGATAATGTTTTTTTGTGTGTCGTGAAGAACAGGAGAGGATAGTCCGTTAGGCAAAGAAAAGGGAAAGGGCATTCCATGTGGCGGTTAAGGCATTCCTAATGGTATTGGGATATGAAACACCCTTTGCATTTGAGGAAACATAAGTCATTCAGTATGGCATCATACTTGTGTTTTGGACAGTAAACTACAACAGGAGGCTAAACACTGTACGGAGCAGTGTCTTATTGGAAGTGGGGCTGCTAATTAAGAAGTTGCTGCAGTAATCTGGTTAAGAGATGGTACAGGCCAGAACTAGGAAATGTCAATGGGATGGAGGGGAAGGGAAGTGAGTAGGCGTGGCTGGCTGAAAGAGCACAGGGTCTCTGTGCTGCTGCTTTTGAAACTGAATTGCATTCTCAAAATAAAATATCTGATGTAAGCCCTAAAATACTGTCGGGAAAGAGAAGAAAACTAGAGTTTAATATTCAAATACAAGTGGCACCAGGACAGTTTTAAGTTCATTTAGCTTCTAGTCACTGGGTCCTCACTTATAAGTAGAGCTCCTTGGTGTCTGTATTTACATTGTTGGTTTTGACTCAGTGGTAGGAAAGGCATAGAAGAGAATGAGAAAGAAAAGAAAAGTGAAAATGGAAGGAGGGAGAAATGTTATCCTGAGTATAATACTTGGTTATTGTGGGAACTGTTTGTATGAAATACGTGATAACTACATTAAAACTTTACAAAGCATCCTGTTTCTATTTTTGCAAAACAAAGATGATTTACAGTAACTATATTTTCTCATTTAGGTTTCCAGTAAGTTTGAAAATGAGTAAAAATTATACAATTGCCTGTCGATTTTAGAAAAAAATAAAGCTCTATGAACACAATGTTTTCCTTACCAGAATGGAGTGCATGCCCATGTAAATTCTACTTAGGCAAACTAGAGAACACCAGCAGGGAATAAGAATCAGTCCATATATAAGAGGATACTAAAGGGAAAAAAAAGTAAAATTAGTTAAATAAATTAGGTTAAATATAAACAAGCAAATAAAAAATCACTATACTACAAAACTCCAGGAGAACAAGAACTATGTGATTTTTACTCTCCGTTGTATTCCCAGCACCTAACCATAAGCATGGCACATAGCAGACATTCAGGAAATACTTTTACATGAATGAACAAATGAATCAAACGGAATGCTTCTACAATCTTCGTTGTGGGAATTGGCTCATTTTTGCTTCTACAGTAAAGATTCAATCACTGGTATGCTACAGAAGAAAAACAGGTAAGAGACATACTTTTACTGTAGCTCCAAAATGAAAGTGCCTCTGGAATAACACCTGAATCTGGTCCAGGTGAATATCATTGCTCCCTTGGGGAGGAGGCATTATCTCCCTCTCACTTCCATCAGTGACTGACTGCTATTTGCCATTTCCACATCTTCCTTTTGATATTCAGCATCACGTAATTTGTTGTCCATTTTTGCCCCTCCACTAAAATTTCAAATGGCAACCTTATTGCAAAAAATTCTGGTGGGATACTGGGAGCAGAAAGCCATAAATTGGGAAAAAACTTAAAATGTAGACAACTCTTAGTATTAATGGCACTGGTATTAGACTTGGCTTTGAAGCTCCTGATATTAAACGGAAGGAGGAAATGATGGATGGATGGGCATGTGCCTGATAACTTCAAATTTCTCAATGAAATTGAAGCCGAGATAGTTCAATTCAGTAAGAATTCAAGGTGGTTCAATAAGAAGTGGAGTTGAAAGAGTTAAGTAACGTTGCAAGAAGAGTGGTCAAGATTTAGTACACAGTTGTTCTGATTTGACTTCTCTACTGCTTTTAACATGGCCCACATATTTCTTCCTGAAAGTCTAAATACCTTGATTTCTACAGCATCACACTCTCGTGGTTCCCCTGTCACCACCTATTTTTTTCTGTGTTTTCTGCACAAGAGCATGTATTCCTCTAATTGTTCCTTAAACGTTAGTTTAACTAAGGGTTCTGCCCTTAGTAGTTATTGGCAGTCTCACCTTTTCTTATCTTTTAACTACTACTTAGCATGCTGAACACCTATCCATGTCCTTGGATTAAGAACCATTTAGCCAACCCCTGCACATATCTCCATCTTGAGATCCTTATGGAGTTAAACATACTATACCTCAAACCCAACTCATCATCCTACCACCTAGACTTGTTCCTCCTCTCATATTCCCTATGTCACTTGGAAGTATCATAATCTAAATGAGAAGTATGAATTATCCTTGATTTCTCCCTTATCCCTCATATTCAACCAATAAGCAAGTCTTGCTGATGCTGATTTTACTTTCTAAATATTTCTTGATGCTGTCATCTCTTCACCCTACTTATACTGTCCTTATTCGGATCCTCATAGTTTCTTTTCTAGGCCCCATGCATTTCTCCAGACATTCTTCCATATGCATGAGGAACTTGGTTAATGGGGCAGACAGACATGTAACCCTATAAGGAGGTTAAGGGCTATGATAGGAGTATAATAAAAATTCAGAGGGAGTCTAAGGGATGGGCCTTTAACTTAGTTTAAGGATGTTAGTTGAGTCTCCCAGATTAAGATTCAAATTGTCCCAAAAGATAAGTCGGATTTACTCTTTAGAGGAAAAAGGAGCACAGGGCAAAAAAGATAGAGGACATTACAAACAGCAGGAGCAAATGAAGAAATGCTTGTGTCCAAGAAGCTGTAAGTAGTGAGGTTTTCTAGGAGAATAAGTTTTAAATTCTTGCTGAGGAAAGGCACTAAATAATAAAAACAAAATATGCAAATTATACAATATGTAAATATATAAATGACATTTTATATAAAATATACAAATTATACAATAAAACATGATAAGTACTATGGAGAAATAAAAAGAGAACAGGTGTTGAAACAGTAATGTTCACCAAATATTCCTTGTGCTCCTTTTGCAGTTAGACTGGGGCCACGTGACTGGTTCTGACAATGAACTGGGAAAAAGGTGACTTCTGCCCCTTTCAATCATTCTATGAACTCTCTCTTCCCTACAGATGGGACGCTGGAAGCTGCATGTTGAGATGCATCACAAGATGGGCAAACTTCCATCAGCCTGGGTCCCTGAGGTTCTAAGTGGAACAGAGTCGTTTGCTAACCCATAATGGATACGAAACACAAATGAGAAATAAGCTTTCGTTGTTAAGCTGTTTTCAGGGTTAAGTCATTACCAGAGCATAACCACACCTATCATAATTAAAACTGTAACAGAAATAGGATTAGGAGTATGGGAGTGTGAGTGGGGCAGGTTAAAGTATTAAAAGATAGTCAGTGGAGGCTTTATATTGACAAGCTGAGATTTAAGGCAAGACTGGATGGAAGTGAGAGAATTAGCCAACCAGGTATCTGAGGAAAGAACCTATATGAGGGAGTGGGATCAGGTAGAGCAAAGTCTTTAATGAGGAAATGTGACTGGCAAGGAAGCTAGTGTGGCTGGAACAGAGAGAGCAGGTAGGAGGAGAGGTGAGAGAGGTCATGGCAACCAGAGCCTGAGAGCCCTCCGTAAGAAATCTGATTTTGTGGGGAATCAAATGGGGAGCCATTGCAGGGTTTTGAGCAGAGCAGTGTCATGGGATTAGACAATAAGGGAGCAAGGGTGGAAGCAGGAAGAGCAGTGTCATGGGATTAGACAATAAGGGAGCAAGGGTGGAAGCAGGAAGACCAGTTAGGAGGCTGCTGTTACAATCTAGGTGAGAGATGATAACAGTGGCTTTTGTCTCTGTAGCAGGCACTCAGGTATTTTCAATTTTTCTGTTCATTTTTTTTTAAACTGTTAATAGCAAGGGAGAGGCAAAGAAGTAAAAACTACCACCACCACCAAAAAAGTCTCCTATGCGTCTTTCTTCTTTCTCTTTTTTCACTTAGACCCCATAAGGAAGTAAAAAAGTACAAAGTTATTGGTGGGAATTCTCTTACACAATAGATAGAAGAAAAATTCATTTATTAAGTCTCAAAAGCTAGGACTGAAGGTAGGCAAAAAGAAGCATTTTAAGTTAACTGAATTTAACTTAACTTAATCCACCTTTATTCAGGTTTACTAACTCCAAGGTGTTTAAATGGGAGAGTTAGGAATGCAAACAAGCTAGATGTGGAAGCTTTTCCCCTATTCCAGAGCACCTTTAGATCTCACTGGGGTAAGATGACTACTTGGGAAAAGAACAAGTCATTTTTTTTTCATTGATGTTTGATTTTTTTAAGCAATTAGTCTCTACCTTCACAATATTTTCCCTAGATTTTTTTTGTGGAAAGAAACACATTTGGGGGAAGACCTGATTCAGTTCTGACTACATAACTTTCACATTCGCTCCCCGCAGAACAGAATTCAGTATAATTACAGTATCAAAGCAAAGAAGTATTTTATCAAGCAATCTTTTAAGCAGATAAAAAAGATCACAGATTTTAATGACTATAAAAAGTAAAACCGGGCTTCCCTGGTGGCGCAGTGGTTGAGAGTCTGCCTGCCGATGCAGGGGACACGGGTTCACGCCCCGGTCCGGGGAGATCCCACATACCGCGAAGTGGCTAGGCCCGTGAGCCGCGGCCACTAAGCCTGCACGTCCAGAGCCTGTGCTCCGCAACGGGAGAGGCCACAACTGTGAGAGGCCCGCGTACCGCCAAAAAAAAAAAAAAAAAAAAGTAAAACCACCGAGAAAAACTAGATAAAGTAATATTCCTAAAGTGGGATCATGTTGGGGGAGGAAGATTATGCATAATAACCAATTCATCTGGCACACTTATTTTATATTTAAGAATATCCAAATTATAACTACCTTTTTATTTTATGTTAAACTGTCTCTAAAATTTAGGACCACTAATATTTAGGACCACTGTCCTCATTTAGACATTGCTGGAAAGAAAACAGATTTATGTGGAATTATCCTTTCCTAAGAAATGACAGAATCTATTACAAATATATAAAATATACATAGACCACTCCTTTTCAGTCATTTTTGTTAGTTCCCCCCTTTATTCACAGCTCTTTAGTATTAGTGTGCCCATTTCCCAATCTACACTCACTCCCTTAGTGATCTCATCCAGTCCCAAGGATTTATATACAATCCATTTGTTCATGACTCAAACTTCCATCTCTAGCCAGGACACGTCTCCTGAATCTCAGACTTTTATTATCCAACTGCCTACGTGATCAATGTCTAACAGGCATCTCAAATGTAACATGACTAAATCTGAACTCCTGATTTCTCTGCCGTCTCCACATCTGACCAACTTAAATTCCTATGGTTATCTCCTTCCTAATAAATGACTTCTCCACTGTTCCATTCCTCAGGCCAAATACCTTGTTGTTAACCTTGACTTCCTCATTCATACCCATCATCCAATCCATTAAAAGTGTCAGTTATACCTTCAAAATATATCTAGTTATTAATTGTAATCCCCATGGTAACCACAAAGAAAGTATCTAAAAAATATACACAAAAGGAAATAAGAAGGGAATCAAAATGGTATGCTATAACCCTCCAGTTCCCTTTCCCATTGGATCTGAACCCTGGTCTCAGTGGTCGTAAAAGGAGGAATAGTAATTCTGAAGCTGTGTTCATAGTGTCTGTTATATAGCATGTGGGCTAGTTTAAAACAAGGTAAAAAAAAAAAAAAAAAGGTACACTATAAAAAACTCAAACACAAAAGAAAACAGCAATGTAGGAAATTAGAAGTAAAAAACGCATAAGACACACAGAAAACAAATAGCAAAATGTCAAAAGTCATTCCTTATCAGTAATTACTTTAGATGGAAATGGTTTAAACTCTCCAATGAAAGGCAGAGATTGGTAGAATGGATAAGAAAGCACAATCCAACTATATGCTGCCTAAAGAGACTCACTTTGGGTCCAAAGACACAAATAGGTTGAATGTGAACAAATGGAAAAACATATTTCATGCAAATAGTAACCAACAGAGAGTACTATGTGGCACTACTAAAATCAGACAAAACAGACTTCAGGTCAAAAATTGTTACCAAAGACAAAGGACAATATGTATTGATAAAAGGATCAATTCTTTAAGAAGATATAATGATTATAAACACATTTGCACCAAACAAAGCCCAAAAATAACTGAAGCAAACATTGACAGAACTGGAGAAATAGTTCTATAAGCCAGTCTCATCAGCATTGAAAACCTGCTTTTCCACATAGCCTTTTTCCTAAATAACACTTAGCAGACAACCTAAAGATTCTCCCACAGCCTCTTGATCTTGACTCAGGATTATTGCAAGTTTAACATTTTTCATGCTGTATAGTCTTTTGAAATGTGCAGGCCAGTCAGTACTACAAGAGAAGAATTTAATATTTTCTTACTCTGGGTAACATGATTTCATTGGCTTTCAGCTTCATAATGATGCTGCCCACTATGCTTTCTTTTTTTTAATTGGTTATCATCTCATGAATCCACAAAGTCAGACACTTTTTCATCTTTTCCATAGCTTCATCAGACACTACAGATACTACTTCAGCATTTCCAGAGTGGCCTTACATACACATCAGTGAATTTCCTCTTCCATTTTCTGGATGTACCATATTGTTGATGCATTAATATTGAACTCATGGCCAAAAGAACTATAACTGGTGCCTGAATGAATCTTACTTCACACATGTATATTTCCTTTGTAAAGCATATCACAGCCTTCTTGTATGTAGGAACACAAAACAGCACTGCAGCTTGGGGACCCTTTTAAACAGCAAAGCCATCAAAAAAAAAGCACAAAGACATGACAAATGTGGTACTGAACAGACTGCAAAAAGGACTCTTGTTTACAGTATAACAGCTGAAACAAGAAAGCAGTTTATTGCCTTGCTCAGCCTTGGCTGGGAACATGTATACCAGATGACTCAAATTTTTCACCACTCTGCACCAGGTCTGAATGTACTGATTCTCGAGTGACAAATTCTACTGAGTAGGTAAACTTACAAACAAGCAATGCATGAAAAATGAGGATCAACTGGATGTAGAAATTAAACTACTCTTTTTTTTTAATTGTTGTTTGGCTGTGTTGGGTCTTAGTTGCAGCACGCATTGCAACTCGAGGGCTCTTCCTTGCGGTGTGGGGGCTTCTCCAGTTGCAGCCCACGGGCTTCTCTCTAGTTGTGGCCCGCAGGCTCTAGAGCGGAAGGGCTCAGTAGTTGTGGTGCAGGCTTAGCTGCCCCGTGGCATGTGGGATCTTATTTCCCTGACCAGGGATCCAACTCGTGTACCCTGCATCAGAAGACAGATTCTTTTTTTTTTTTGCGGTACGCGGGCCTCTCACTGTTGTGGCCTCTTCTGTTGCGGAGAACAGGCTCCGGACACGCAGGCTTAGCAGCCATGGCTCACGGCCCTAGCCGCTCCGTGGCATGTGGGATCTTCCCGGACCAGGGCACGAGACCAGGGCACAAACCCGTGTCCCCTGCATCGGCAGGTGGACTCTCAACCACTGCACTACCAGGGAAGCCCAGAAGACCGATTCTTAACCACTGGACCACCAGGGAGGTCCCGAAATTACACTACGCTTAAATAACCATAGGCCAAAGATAAAATCACAGGGAAGTTATAAAATAGAGACAAGTAAAAACAAAACACAACATAATAAAAATCATGTAATACAATAAAAGCAGCACTCAGAGGGAAGTGTATAACAGTGGAGCCCTACGTTAAAAAGAAAGAAATCAGTCACAACTCTGTACCTTGAAGACTAGAAAAAGAAGAGCAAACTAAATGCAAAGCTAGCAACTGAGGGAAATAACAAAATGATAAGAGTGGAGAAAAATGAAATACAGAATAGAAAAACAAGAGAAGCAACACAACTAAAAGTTTTTTCTTTAAAAAGAACAACAAGGGCTTCCCTGGTGGCACAGTGGTTGAGAGTCCACCTGGCAATGCAGGGGACATGGGTTCGTGCCCCGGTCCGGGAAGATCCCACATGCCACGGAGCGGCTGGGCCCGTGAGCCATGGCCGCTGAGCCTGCGTGTCCGGAGCCTGTGCTCCGCAACGGGAGAGGCCACAACAGTGAGAGGCCCGCATACCACAGAAAAAAAAAAAAAAAAGAACAACAACAAGACTAATAAATCTACAGCCTGGCTGACAAAAAAAAAAAAAAAAAGAAGAGGATGCAAATAACTAAAATCAGAAACGAAAGTGGAAACATTACTATTGATCTTACAGAAATAAAAGGGATTACAAGACGGACTTCCCTGGTGGCGCAGTGGTTAAGAATCTGCCTGCCAGTGCAGGGGACACAGGTTCAAGCCCTGGTCCAGGAAGATCCCACACGCCGAGGAGCAACTAAGCCTGTTTGCCACAACTACTGAGCTTGCGCTCTAGAGCCCGCAAGCCACAACTACTGAACCCACGTGCCACAACTACTGAAGCCCTCACACCTAGAGCCTGTGCTCCACAACAAGAGAAGCCACCGCAATGAGAAGGCCGCGCACCGCAATGAAGAGTTGCTCCCGCTCGCCGTAACTACAGAAAGCCTGCACACAGCAACGAAGACCCAACACAGCCACAAATAAATAAATAAATTTATTTTTTTAAAAAAGGATTATAAGAGAAAACTATGAACAATTATATGCTAACAAATTAGATAACCTAGATGAAATACACAAATTCCTGGAAAAACACAAATTACCAAAACTGACTCAAGAAGAAATATAGTCTAAACAGACTTACAAGTAAAGAAAGTGAGTAAGTAATCAAAAACCTCCAAAGTACTAGAGAATGGACTTGAGGATATGGAGAGGAGGAAGGGTAAGCTGTGACAAAGTGAGAGAGTGGCATGGCCATATATACACTATGAAATGTGAAGTAGATAGCTAGTGGGAAGCAGCCGCATGGCACAGGGCGATCAGCTCGGTGCTTTGTGACCACCTAGAGGGGTGGGATAGGGAGGGTGGGAGGGAGGGAGACGCAAGAGGGAAGAGATATGGGAACATATGTATATGTATAACTGATTCACTTTGTTATGAAGCAGAAACTAACACACCATTGTAAAGCAATTATACTCCAATAAAGATGTAAAAAAAAAAAAAACCTCCAAAGAAAAACCTGAGTCCAGACAGCTTCACTGGTGAATTCCACCAAACATTTAAGGAAGATTTAATGTCAGTATTTCCCAAGCTCTTCCAAAAAACAGAAGCAGAGGGAACACTTCCTAACTCATTCTGTGAGGCCGTTATTACCCTGATATCAAAACCAGACAAAGTCATCACAAGAAAACTACAGGCCAACATCCCTTGTGAATACTGATGCAAAAATCTTCTACAAAGTATTAGCAAACAAAATCCAACAGCACATTAAAAGTATTATACACCACGATCAAGTGGTATTTATCCCAGAAATACAAGGGTGGTTCAACAAAGAAAAATCAATCAATGTAATACACCACATGAATAGAATGAAGTAAAAACAAAACAAAACACACGGGCTTCCCTGGTGGCGCAGTGGTTGGGAGTCCGCCTACCGATGCAGGGGACACGGGTTCGTGCCCCAGTCCGTGAGGATCCCACATGCCACGGAGCGGCTGGGCCCGTGAGCCATGACCGCTGAGCCTGCGTGTCCGGAGCCTGAGCTCCGCAAAGGGAGAGGCCACAACAGTAAGAGGCCCGCTTACCGCAAAAAACAAAACAAAGCAAAACAAAAAAATCACATGATCATCTCAATTGGTGCAGAAAAAGCATTTGACAAAATCCAGCACTCCTTCCTAATAAAAGCTCTCAAAACCTTGGAATAGAAGGGAACTTCCTTAACGTGATAAAGGGCATTTATGAAATATCTACAGACACTATTATGTTCAATGGTTGAAAGACTGAAAGGTTCCTCCCACCCTGCTTTCCAAGATTAGGAACAAGACAAGGATGTCTACCTCTCACCATTGCTATCTAACACTGTATTGTAAGTTCTAGCCAGAGCAATTAGGCAAGGAAAAGAAATAAAAAACATCTAAATTAGGAAGTAAAACTATCTCTATTCACAGATGACATGATGTTAAAAGCAGAAAATCCCAAAGAATCCACAAAAAACTACTAGAGTTAAGAAATGAATTCAGCAAGTTGCAGGGTACAGGATCAATGCACAAAAATAAGTTTTGTTTCTATACACCAGTGATGAGTAATCTGAAAAGGAAATTAAAAAAACAATTCAATTTACAATAGCACCCAAAAGAATAAAATACCTAGGAACAAATTTAGCCAGATAAATAAAAGAATGGTATACTGAAAACTACAAAACATTAATAAAAGAAATTAAACTGAAAACTACAAAACATTAATAAAAGAAATTAAACACCCTTACCTTTGACAGGATATATTTATGCATTAGGATATATTTTATGTATATTCTATATGTACATATATATTACAAATACTTATATGTACGTAAAATAATAGTATTTATTTTAATTATTGTCTAGTGTCTGCATATAGTAGGCAGTCAATAAATACTTGTTGAATGAAGTAAATGTAAGCCTTTAGCCACTAAGAACATCAGTCTTACAGTAACTCATTCAAGATAACTTGGGGTCAAAAGCCATGGTATCATTCAACTCCTGGCCTCAAACCTGGGCTACGTTAAACTTTAGTTCTAAGAGCATCTCTGGAATTCACCATGATAAACTGCAATCTGAAAATCCTGTTGAGTAAACTAGGAAAGGGAACTTCCAATACTTGTTTTAGAACAAACATTATTAGGTAAGGATTCTGTAGCTTAAGCTTTTAAAAGTAATATACACTTTCTAAAACAAAGTAACTCAAGTTGCATAGAAATATAAAAGCCACTTCATTCAACAACACAATATGAACTATATTTTCTACACTAAAAGCAAAAATAAATAATCAAAAAAATTTAATCAAAATAGCATGTTTTCCTTCATGGTACTTTCCACACCAGTAGACTAATGTAGAGTAATATGTCGGTTCAAATAGGTAAAACAAAATCTGACCCATATACGGTCATTTAATGTACATATTAATAAAAATGTGTACTAAAACATTTTCAACTCAATCTACTGTTTTGACCTATACACATCTGTTGTCATCTTAGTTACTGTTTCACTGTCAAACTTTTATATCACAATTTAGCAAAAGAACTCATCAATAGAACTTAATTATAATTTTAAATGTCTTTTATATTACAAACCACAATAAGGACATACTATTTATTAGCAAACTAGTTGATGTGACCTTATGTTAACAAAATAAGTCCATTTCCCAATTCCTATTATAGGGAAGGGATTTGTGAGGAAAAAAGATAAGGGCTACATGTAATATTACATAGATTGCATCATTTTAGAGCTGCTAAAGGAAGCTCTAAAGCCCACAGCTTTCCAGATAGTTAAGGTGAACAACAAATTCTTAATTCCCTCTGCAGAAACCAGAGTAGAAACAAAAGAAATTTAGTAAATCCCGTCTTCCAGGCAGTATCCAATTCATTAATTCATTATGATTGTAACCTGTCAAATCATTTTTAATCTAATTGTCTCTTGGATAATATAGCCTATTTGCTCACAAGGTCCCAGAAAATCTCTCCAGTGTCTAGTACAGATTCTGTAGAGACTTTTTTTTTTTTTTAAATTCCTAATTCAAATCTCTAGGGTTGGGAGCAAATCTAGTCTGGGATGACAACAGCTCTTCTGGAGCTGCCTCAGCACTTGGGAGAGTAAGTGGAATAAAGGCAATTAAGTACAGTAATTTTCAAAATGCAAAAGGCATTGCAATAGAAAACTCAAACTGGATTTTTTTATACCCCAAATTCAATTCTAGGCAGATGTTAGAAGAAATGTGTGTGAGTTTGTTTTCTACTGAGATGTTAATAGATTAAATAATTTAACGTACAATTTACCATGTACAGGCACTATTCTAAGAGCTTTACAAATATTAGCTCATTTAATCATCAGAACAACCCTAAGGGGTAGGTGTTCTAATTTAAATGACACAGGCAGAGAGAGGCCCAAAATCAAACAGGTATTAAGTTACAGAGATGAGATTCAAACACTGGAAGTCTGATTCCCAAGTCTGAGCTCTTAACCACTATACTAAGCTGTATAAAGTGTATTATTTGTTTAATTCCTTGTATTCCTAGGATCAAAAATACCACAGATACATTTTACTTAGTTTTTCTTAGAATGGAGGCTAGGTACAAACTTCACTTAATTGCAAGTACAAAGGATCGTACACTAATTCCTCTCCCCTCTCTTTACAAAATAAGAAACAGACCGAGCAATGCTAAATAACATTTAGTATTATATTCTAGTGGCCTATTCTGATGATTTTTCCAATTTACCATGCTTATTACTTTACACTTTTATCACTACACAAATAAGTTATAATTTTGAGTTTGGTAAGGGTTCCTAGCTTCTATTTTCTTTTTCTTAGAGAATGTTGAGCTTTATCTGCTGAATTTATGTTATTTCCTCTAAAAAGAATGTTTTTACTTAAGTCTTTAGATCTTATCAAAAAGGATGAAAGAGGGAATTCCCTGGCAGTCTAGTGGTTACGACTCCTCACTTTCACTGCTGAGACTGCGGGTTCGATCCCTGGTTGGGGATCCTGCAAGCTGGGCGGCCAAAGAAAAAAGCAAAATGACAACAACAACAGCAAAAAGATGAAAGAAAAATGTACAAATCCTTCCTATTTTCAAATCAATAAAAAATTACCAAACCCAAAACAGATTACATGACCTCCTAGATGTTTTTAATTTCATGCCACTATCTAATCTTTTCATTGCAAATCCTATCACAGAACACTTATCTAAACATTTCCTTCAGTTATTCTACCAAATGTTTTTACTTTTACTGATATGCTTTCCTTAAATATTTATCACTCATAATTGGAATTATGTTTTATATTAGGACATTTTCCATTCACACTCACTGATGTCAGTAAGTTAATAAAATTACTTACACTTAAAGCAGTTATAGGGCTGCCCTGCTGGCACACTGGTTAAGAATCCGCCTGCCGGGCTTCCCTGGTGGCGCAGTGGTTGAGAGTCTGCCTGCCGATGCAGGGGACACGGGTTCGTGCCCCTGTCCGGGAAGATCCCACGTGCTGCGGAGCAGCTAGGCCCGTGAGCCACGGCCGCTGAGCCTGCGCATCCGGAGCCTGTGCTCCGCAACGGGAGAGGCCACAACAGTGAGAGGGCCGCGTACCGCAAAAAAAAAAAAAAAAAAAAAAAAAAAAGAATCCGCCTGCCAATGCAGGGGACACAGGTTCAAACCCTGGTCTGGGAAGATTCCCACATGCCGCGGAGCAACTAAGCCTGTGCGCCACAACTACTCAGCCTGCGCTCTAGAGCCTGCGAGCCACAACTACTGAGCCTGCGAGCCACAACTGCTGAGGCCCACGCGCCTAGAGCCCGTGCTCCACAACAAGAGAAGCCACCGCAATGAGAAGCCCGCGCACCGCAACAAAGAGTAGCCCCCACTCGCCGCAGCTAGGGGGAGCCCGCGCGCAGCAACAAAGACCCAAAGCAGCCAAAAAAAAAAAAAATTAAATTAAAAAAAAAGCAGTTACAAAGACTGTTCTTAGTAGAAGTCAAAAAATTTTAAAGTAACTTAAACATGGGACAAAGGCAAGCACCAAGAAAATATATTATATTTTCCATTTGAGGAATGGACAGTGTTTAGATGAACAACAAAGGACAGGAAGAACACATTAATGATATATCCTGCATTGTTCTCATACACTGCTAGTGGAGTAAAAATTGAGGCAACCTTTCTGGAAAGCATTTTGTCAATACACAATGAGCTATAAATGTTCATATACATTGAATCAGTAACCTCTCTCCTAGAATTCTTCACTAAAGAAATAGAAATGAGGGCAAGGATTATATATAAATATGTTTATAATAAAATTATATATACCATACAACAATGAATAAATCAACATTTATTGATAATAAAGTAGTGCTTAAAATATCAGTTTTTGGGAATTCCCTGGCAGTCCAGTGGTTAGGACTCGGTGCTTTCACTTCCGAGGGCCTGGTTCAATCCCTGGTCGGGGAACTAAGACCCCATAAGCCACGCAGCGAAGCCAAAAAAATAAAATAAAATATCAGTTTTTGGAGCTACACAGACCTGGATCTAGCCACTTACTACATGCATTTATTGGGACTCTAAAAATGTAAATAACAGATATTAAATTATCTTGAAGGGAAAAAAAGAGATGTATCTGTAAAGATACAGAGCATCTCACAGGACCCTATGGCAGAATGAGGCTAAGCTTCAAGAAGAAACTGGAATTATAAACTGGAATTATAAACTGGACGGTCACAGGACCATCTCTTCTCTTTACATATCCACTTCATTCTTCTTTTTCTGCAGACTAGTTTCTCTGTTCTTCAGTCCACATGGTAGATAAAGCTTTCTGAATTCACTACTTCTTCATTGAGGAACCTGCCCAAACAGTACTCTTCTCAGTTCCTGATGGGCAAGAACACGTAGAGAAAATATGGCAGCCCTATAGGTGAGGGAACCTTCAGAGGGCTGGGAACTCGGCAGACTCTCCGAAAGGTGCCTACTTCTTCAGGTGTGGGACCATGGGCTAGTTTTATAGTCTCTTTGCAATGCAGTTTCCTTGTTTATAAAGATAATAATATCAACAGTAAGGACAACCCTATAGTATAAAAAGTATTTTGCAGGAATATGAAAATATTTCATTCATTAATAGTTTTCTAGGAATTTTTACTGATAGAAAATTTATGACATAATGTATTACTCAGAATTCTTTAGAGAAAAAGAACCAATAGGATGTATATGTATACATATATATTGAGAGATTTATTATAAAGAATTGGCTTTATATTGGATTTATTTTAAGGATTATGGAGGTTGGCAAATCCAAAATCTTCAGGGTATGAAAGCAGCCTGGAGACCCAGGGAAGACTTGACGTAGCTCAAGTCCAAAGGCAGTCTGCTAGCAGAATCCCTTCCTCCTTGGGGGAGGACAGTCTTTTTTCTCTTAAGGCCTTCAACTGATTGGATAAAGCTCCACCCACATTATGGAAGGTAATCTACTTTATCCAAAATCTACTGATTTAAATGTTAGTGTCTTTTAAAAATATCCTCACAGAAACATCTAGAATAGTGTTTGACCAAAAATCTGCGTACTGTGGCCTAACCAAGTTGACTCAAAATTTACCATCACATTATATTAAATAAAAAAAGAATAAAGTCCGCATACAATATGGTCCCAATTATTTCAAAATTGTAAGGAAATAAAGTTAACACTAGCTTTTTCCTATTCTTCTATTTTCCAAGCCTTCTATAAGGTTCAGTACTTATCCCGTTTATCTTTAGTAGCATTTAACAATATTAACTACTTTCCTTTTCCAGAATACCCTCTCTTTCTTTCACTTGTAGTTTATAGTATATTCTTTTTATGATACTGTCCAATCTATATGCCTCTCTTCTGCAAACATCCCCACTTAGACCCAGCAGTGTGGCCCTGGAGACATGCTCATACTGTGTGATCCTGCTCTCTTGACCACAGCCCCTGAATCAGACACTTGGCTCTAGGGAAGCAAATCCATTGGCTGGGCTGAGCCGATCAGATTCTTTTTCCTAATAGTAATAAAGTCAGAAAGTCAGTCAGTCTCTGTTACGTGCTTGAATTTGGAAATGACATAGAACTAGGGGTGAGGCTGACATACACATGCCAAAGTACAGACAGAAAAGAAAGAAGCAGAAATGAGAGACCATGCAACCTCAAGAAACAAAGATGGATGGCATGCCTTTAGTTCTGATAGCATTCCAGAGCCTAGCTCCAATCCCTCATGAGACCTGGTAGCACTTTCTTATCCTTGACTTCCACGAGACAGCCCCCCTCTAGCCTTCAAATAACGTTTTTTGGTTTTTTTGTTTGTTTGTTTGCTTGCTTAAGCTAGTTCAAATGGCTTCAAATTTAATATCTGTAAATAACAGATATTAGAACACTGCACCCCCACAACACACACACACACACACACTCACACACACGCTGCCTTAGTTAGACAATCCCTAAGATATCCTCTTAACCTCTCGAACTGCTACTTGTCAGATTCTGTTCCAGGTTCTTTTTACTCTATCCATTCCTTAAATATTGATGTCTTTAAATTTTTTTTTCCTATAGACCCTCTGTTCTTCTTACTCTGTATCCTCACTGAGGGCAATATCATCCACTCTAATCACTTTGTTCTGCACGTCTATGTTGTTGACACCAAACCTGTCCAGGTCTCTTTCATGTATACAGCTGCCTCCTAGATAGTTGCAAATGGCTGTCTTACAGACATGTCAAATTCAACGTATCTAAAACAGAACTCATCTCCTCCACGCTCCTGCCCCTTTCCACAAATCTGACCTGATTTCAATATCTTCTATCTCTATAAATCAAACTAATATTTCTCACCTTTCCAAATATCTGGAAATTTGGGAATAATCCTTTATTCCACTTTTTCCTCTTTACAGCCACACCCAGTTAATCACCATGCCTTGTCAGTCTACCTCCTAATAACTCTCAAATTCACCATTTCTCTCTACTGCCACCTAAAGGTCAGGGGCCAGCAAAGTCTTTTTCTGTAAAGAGCCAGAAAGTAACTATCTTGGGCTTTGTGGACTATACAATCAAGGTCACAATTACTCAACTCTGCTGTTGTAGCACAAAAGCACCACAGACAATTATGTAATGAATGAACACGGCTGTGTTCCAATAAAGCTTTACTGTATAGCCCCTAAAATTTTGCATAATATAATGTACACGTGTCACAAAATATCATTCTTCTTTCGACTTTATTCAACTATTTAAAAATGTGAAAACCATTCACAGTTCACAAGTCATATAAAATCAGGCAGCAGGCCTGTCTGCAGTCTCCTGATCTAGGTCCCCATCATCTCTCCCTTACACTGGCAGAGTAACCTCTTACTAGGCCTGGCTTACCTGCCTCCAGTCTTGCTTCTCTCCAGTCCATTTTCCATCCTACAGACACAAGAGTATTTCTAAAACACCAATCTAATCTCCTTGAGCAAACAGACCATATTTGTTTTAGTCACTCTGATATCTGGAGGGCTTATGTTATTGCCTAGTACTTATTAGAAATGTGAAGAGATCATATTTGTGGAATTGAATGTCATTACCTTGATTAAAGCTTTTCAGTCAATGAGAAGGAAAAAAGTGTACAACTACAACAGAACTAATATACTTGTCATTATTCTCAGCTGAGATGATTTTCCCTATAGAGAACAGATGAGACTATCCTACAGATTATTAAACTAATGGCGAGTTGAACAAAGTTTATATGTGATCAATGTATAAAAACCAAGGGCATTTCTATATTCCAGCTACAAAAAGTTAGAATATTTGAATTTTAACAAGATATCATTTACAACAATAACAAAAATAAATAAAGTAACTAGAAATAAATCCAACAAAAGATATGCTTGATCCATATGGAGAAAATTACAAAACTTCATGAAATGCATTTAAGAAAACATAAATAAGATTTACCATATTCAAACATAAGAAAATTCAAAATTGTCAGGCTATCAATTCACTCCATATTAATTTATAAATTCATTGCAATTTCAGTAAAAGTCCAGACAGGTTTTTACATGGAAATTAAAGGGCTGGTTCTAAACTGTATATTGAAAACAAATATTCAAAAATAGCCAACACAGTCTTGAAGAATATGATAGAGAACTTTCATAAACAGATACCAAGACTTATTCTAAAGCAACTATACCAATTAAGAAAGGTGATAATATTGCTAAGGAGAGAGACAAACAGGCCAGTGAAACAAAACAGAGAACCCAGAATTAGACCCATACATATATGGGAACTTGATATGTAACATAAGTGGCATTATAGATAAGTGGAGAAAGGATAAACTATTCAAAAATGGCACAAGGTCAGTTAATTATTTATATAAAACATTACATCAGATCCATACCTCACAGCACGTACAAGGCAACTGAAGGTGGATCAAAAACTTAAATGTGAAAGGACAACTTTATCTTTCCAATTAATAAAAAAACCACAAAAGGATTTTTCTTTTAGAACTAGACAGAATCGAAAGTACACGAAGACAGATAAATAAAAACAGCAAGAATTCTGAAAAACTATTTATAAAACTACAATAAATGTAATAGTATAGTACTTGCACAGAATATTAGATATATCAATTCTAAATCAAATTATGGACATAGACCCAAATATATACCTATACTTAATATATGATAAAAGTGACAGTTCAAGTCAGTAGGGAAAAATGGATTATTCAATAAATGGTGCCATTGGGAAATATCAAGTTGGATTCCTTTCTCAAAACAAGAGATGATTCAAAAATTTAAGCATAAAAAATGAAACCATAAAAGTACTATAAGAAACCATGGTAGAGGGGGCTTCTCTGGTGGCACGGTTGAGAATCTGCCTGCCAATGCAGGGGACACGGGTTCGAGCCCTGGTCTGGGAAGATCCCACATGCTGTGGAGCAGCTAAGCCCATGCGCCACAACTACTGAGCCTGCGCTCCGGAGCCTGTGCTCCGCAACAAGAGAGGCCGCGACAGTGAGAGGCCCGCGCACCGCGATGAAGAGTGGCCCCCGCTCACCGCAACTAGAGAAAGCCCTCACACAGAAACGAAGCCCCAACACAGCCAAAAATAAATTAATTAATTAAATTAAAAAAAAAGAAACCATGGTAGAAAGCCATCCTAATATTACACAAAATTGCGAAACTATGAAATAAAAGATTGATACATAGGGCTTCCCTGGTGGCGCAGTGGTTGAGAGTCCGCCTGCCGATGCAGGGGACGTGGGTTCGTGTCCCGGTCCGGGAAGATCCCACATGCCGCGGAGCGGCTGGGCCCGCGAGCCATGGCCGCTGAGCCTGTGCGTCCGGAGCCTGTGCTCCGCAACGGGAGAGGCCCGCGTACCATAAAAAAAAAAAAAAAGAAGATTGATACATAAAAAGAAAAATTTCTCCTTGGAAAAAAAGTCAGAAGAGAAGTAATGATTAGGGAAACATACTTCCAAATCACACCACAGTCAAAAGGCAAATTTCACCACTACATAAAAGGCTTCAAAAACTAGTAAGTGGGCTTCCCTGGTGGCGCAGTGGTTGAGGGTCCGCCTGCCGATGCAGGGGACACTGGTTCGTGCCCCGGTCCGGGAGGATCCCACATGCCGCGGAGCAGCTGGACCTGTGAGCCATGGCCGCTAAGCCTGCACGTCCGGAGCCTGTGCTCCGCAACGGAAGAGGCCACAGCAGTGAGAGGCCCACGTACCGCAAAAAAAGAAAAAAAAAACTAGTAAGTAACCCAAGAGGAAAAAAAAAATACGTCCACACAAAAACTTACGCAAAAATATCCATGGCAACACTATTCAGAATAACTAAAAAGTGAACTCAAATGTCCAACAACAGATGAAAGCATAAATAAAATGTGGTATATCCATCCAATGGAATATTACTCTGCAATAAAAAGGAATGAATTACTGATACATGCTATAATATAGATGAATCTTAACACATTATGCTAAGTGAAAGAAGCTATTCACAATAGACTACATATGTATGCTTCCATTTGCATGAGATGACAATAGTAGGCAAATCTCTAGAGTGGATTAGTGGTTGCCTAGGGGTACCTAGGGATTGGGGGAAAATAGAGAACAACTGCTATGGGTATGGGGTTCCTTTGGGGGATGATGAAAATGTTCCAAAGTTGATTGTGGCGATGGTTGTACAATACTATGAATACACTGAAAGCCAGTGAATTGTATATTTTAAATGGATGAATTGTATGGTATATGAATTACATCTCAGTAAGCTATTATATGTTAAAAAAAAAAAAAAACAGTAGAGGTAAGAGAATTTCTGTTTCTGCCCATAAATGATTAACTGTTGTAAAAGAAAACAAAGCTATTCCACTGTAAACAACAAGAAAACTAGACAAATTATATGAAAGAACTGTTTTCAGATACTGGAAAACAAATAGCACAGGACTGTGATTCATGAGAAAAGGGAAAACAAATGAGATGAGCCCTATGACTGCCCTGGCTTGCTGCTAGAGGCAGTCTCCAGGCTGTAGCACAGGAGGAGGAAGCAAAACAAAGTCCAACAGTCTCACTGAGTTGAGGGGAGAGAAACAGGAGTTCCCAGAGGTCAAAGCAGCAATAATTTTCAAGAGAGTACTGGAGAGAGGACTCTGCACAGAGAAAGAGCCCCGTGGGGGTGAAGGGGTCTCTGCAAATCACTGGCTGAGTACTAACCTGTGCACACACGGGATGAAAATCCATCAGCCTTTTCTATTGGAAAGCAGTAGGCCAAATAATTCCCAAAGCTTACACAGGCCTGTAATTGCTTTCCCACCAGGCAGAGTGCTGAGGGAATTGGGTAGTCTTTGGAAGGTTATCACCTTAGAAGTGAGGCTAAATTAGCTCTAGACTATGGTTATTCTAGACCCACTCTAGCAAGCCTAAAAAGATTAAACTGACAAGTAATTTAATTGTACACTAGACCAAAGACCCAATAGGAACTTCCAGATATAAAATATATAGTATCTAAAATCATATCTCATTCTACTTGATGAGTTTACCAGAAAACTAGGCATTGCAGAAGACCAGTGAATTTGAAGTTGTAGCAATAGAAACTATCCAAAATGAAGCACAGAGAGCAGAAACACTGCAATCATCATCATCATCTTCTTCATCATCGTCATCATCATCATCACAGCATTAGTGATTTACAAGTGACCAGTGTTAAACAAATCTAACATACATGAGATTGAAGTTCCAGAAGGGGATGATGTGAGAGAAGAAGGGAGAAAAAAATATTTCTAGAAATAATGCTGGAACACTCTACAAAAATAATAATGTATTCTGAGTATTATAACATATGTAGATGTAAAATGTACGACAACAATAATACAAAGGAGGGAGGGCTTCCCTGGTGGCGCAGTGGTTGAGAGTCCGCCTGCCAATGCAGGGGACGCGGGTTCGTGCCCTGGTCCGGGAGGATCCCACATGCTGCAGAGCGGCTGGGCCCGTGAGCCATGGCCGCTGAGCCTGCGCGTCCGCAACGGGAGAAGCCACAACAGTGAGAGGCCCGCGTACCGCAAAAAAAAAAAAAAAAAAAAAAAAAGTTGGGAAAAGGGAAAAATGAAGTATACTGTTGCTATACTTGAAATGGTGTAACATTATTTGAAGGTAGAGCAAGGACTTAAAGAAAAAAAAAGAAAACCAAAGAGGTATAGTTTTTAAAAATTAGTAAAATACCAACAATCTGATAGGAAAAAAAATAGAGAAAGTCTTTGAACTGGCAGTACTGGAATAGTCAACTTTTAAATAAATTACGCTGTTAATATACTGGAACATCATGCACATGTGAAAAAAATCAGATAGCTCTCTGTATAAAACATGGAAAATGCTAATACGGAGAGGCAATATAACAGTAGTATAGTGTCACTTCATAGCAGAACTGCCTGGGTCTGAATCCAGGCTCTGTTAGGTACTTGCAGAGTCATTTTGGGCTAGTTACTTATCTTCCCTCTGCCTCAGTTTCTTCTGCAAACCAGTGACAATACTCATGAGATTTTATGGAGATTAAAAGTCATGTAAGGCATTTAGACAATCGCAAGCACAAAATTAGTATTCATTAATTTTTGGGTAAAAGAAAAGGAAAATCTCCCCAATATATTTCTACATTAAAAAAGCAAGGTCCAGAACGGTATGTTGCCATTTGTATGAAAAATAAACTATATAAATATATGCCTACAAAAGTAAAGACTATCTCTATAAGACTAAATAAGAAACTTCTAACAATGAATCCCTCTGGAAATGAGATTCTCATAGCTGTGGAACAGAAAAAGAAGAGAAACTGTACTCTCCTCTTCATATTTTTATGTAAATATTGAATTTTCTACAATCTATTACCTGTTCAAATAAATTAATTTAAAATGAAGATTTAATAATAAGTACTTACAAAATCAGGAAAATGTGCATTTCAAACACAAGTATCATACTAGGTAAAAATAAATAAAGTAGAGAACCAATTTGATTTTTTAATAAACTGTGTTTCTTCCAAGAATTACTATAATGATCAGTTTCCTTGGCTCTTGAAGCCTTTTCTGGTCTCTCTCATTTGTGACCTACTTTTCTAACTGTTATGTCTTGCCTTTCTTTTATTGTTTCATGATCTCACAGATATCTTCCTTTTTAATCTACAATAAACTACATTATGATGGAATATCTTATGTTCTTTTTTTCCCCAAAGACTTCATTATGCTTAATTTTTTATTTATATTAGGAAGATAGAGGAAAGGAAAGGTGATCAAATCAGCATTTGATTTCAGTCAACAACTTAATGTTTAAAAGAAATATTTGTCACTATTGCACATGTATGTACACATTATTTTCTCAAGGTATATAAAAGCTGTTTTTGTATTTTAAGAACACACATATCTATTTCAAAAATTTTATTATTGCAAAGATTATTTAAAAATCACAAAGTATGATATGAAAAGAGTTTTCTCTGTAAGCTCTGGAGTTTGTAAGTTTAAAGACAGCTTGTGGGACTTCCCTGTTGGAGCAGTGGTTAAGAATCCGCCTGCCAATGCAGGGGACAGGGCTTCGAGCCCTGGTCCGGGAAGATCTCACATGCTGCGGAACAACTAAGCCCGAGTGCCACAACTACTGAGTCTGCGCTCTAGAGACCGGGAGCCACAACTACTGAGCCCTCGCACCACAACTACTGCCCGCACGCCTAGAGCCCATGCTCCGCAACAAGAGAAGTCACTGCAATGAGAAGCCCGCGCACCGCAATGAAGAGTAGCTCCCGCTCGCTGCAACTAAAGGAAGCCCGCGTGCAGCAATGAAGACCCAATGCAGCAAAAAATAAATGAATAAATAAATTAAAAAAAAAAAAGACAGCCTGTGACTCACTAGCTATGTTACTCTAAGTCATTTATCCTTCCTCTATGTCAGTTTCCTAATCTGTAAACTTGTATTAATAGTAGGACCAAACATTGGGATGTTTTAAGAGCAGACTAAATGAGGTAATAAACATTTCAAACAATGTCTGACCCATAGTAAGACCTTAATAAATGTTAATAAAGATAATAATATAACTATTATTATTATTAAAAGTAGTGAAAGCATATGCCCTAGTTGGGAATGGTAACCCTATAGGTAACACCTATAGGTTACCTATAGGTAACCCTATAAAATGTGAGATGTCACTAATTTTTTAAAAATGAAATTCATCTAAAACTTGCTTAATGTTATTAAATTAAATATATAATTAGAACTCATTATATGCCATATTATTTAAAAATTAAGACTTTTTATTTCTGGAAAGAACATGCAGACATAAATACAAAAGGAGTGCTTTATTTTTTATTTTAGATTATTCTTCAAAAGACTATGTTCTTAATATCTGATGTCCCTTACTTCTTATTTTTTTCCCAATTCAGACTACAAAAAATTCCAACAAATAATATGAGAGCAATAATCATTATCTTGGCCAATGGATCAAGCTATTTAATACCTGGAGAAATGCCATAACACTTTCTATCTTGCATTACTGGAAAAAATTCTTCCAGCATATCAAATAATTGTTTGGAGCCATACTGTTTCAATCTCCCTTTTTGTATTATTAACATATCTTTACAAGATTCAAAGAATCGAACTGCAAAAGAACTGAGACAGCAATGTTGTAGAAATATAAAATATATTCTAAGGATCAAGAGTTGATTTTACTGGCTGGAGGTTGGTTTGTTCGTTCTGCGGACCAGTCCCTTAATTTAAGAAAAAAGTTAATAACTATGAAGAATCTAAGGGGACTTCCCTGGTGGCGCAGTGGTTAGGAATCCGCCTGCCAGTTCAGGGGATACAGGTTCGATCCCTGATCCAGGAAGATCCCACATGCCGCAGAGCAACTAGGTCCATGTGGCACAACTACTGAGCCTGTGCTCTAGAGCCCGTGAGCCACAACTACTGAACCCACGTGCCACAACTACTGAACCCGGGCGCCTAGAGCCTGTGCTCTGCAACAAGAAAAGCCACCGCAATGAGAAGCCCGCGTACCACACGAGGAGTAGCCCCTGCTCGCTCCAACTAGAGAAAGCCCACGCACAGCACTGAAGACCCAATGCAGCCAAAAATAAATAAATAAATAAAATTAAAAAAAAAAAAGAATCTAAGGAATCAGACTTCCTTGATATTTTTGAAGGGACTGAAGAAAGTACATTTTTTCCTCAAAAATATTTGGGGAATTTCAGTAAAATGCAATACCCCTCACTTATCTAATGGATCAGAATCTCTGGGGGTAAGGTGCAGAAACTGCACGTTACAGAAGCCCCAAGTGATTTTTCTGGCTTACTGTCATTTTAAGAACAAATGAATAATGAAACAGAAAAGGTTCATTTAAAAGGCTCCATGTGAGTGAACCTTGTCCAGATTTCAAGTTAAGAACATGAAGTGAGGAGTGAGTGAAGTAGTTGTCTCAAGCCAAAGGGATGGCATATGAGATAACTCAGTTTCCAGAGACGTTTCAGCATCCTAGGCACTAGAAATAAACACACCTGTCCTGAATAAGCAGTAGGAGCACAAGCAGATGGAAACAACTGTCAACCAAAACTGCTATTAATTAGAAAAACACTAGGCTTGCATTGTTTAATTCTTATCCCACTTTCCAATATATATATTTTTTCATTACCCACTCTGGAAATATAAGCCTTCTAAGTACTATAATACTAATTGGCAGAGAAGAGGACCAAAACACCTTAAGCAAAGGAAGGTACTTTTGTTTTCAATCAAAACAAGGATTTTTTTAAAAAGTAAAAAATTTAAAAAGTCATTTTGGTTTTTTGTACTGCATTATTACAACCAAACATTTATAAACACAGAACTTTCATGTACAGGAGTCTTTCTTTCAAAACAACTAACCAGGGCTTCCCTGGTGGTGCAGTGTCCCGATGCAGGGGACACGGGTTCGTGCCCCGGTCCGGGGGGATCCCACATGCCGCGGAGCGGCTGGGCCCGTGAGCCATGGCCGCTGAGCCTGCGCGTCCGGAGCCTGTGCTCCGCAACGGGAGAGGCCGCAGCGGTGGGAGGCCTGCGTACCGCAAAAAAAAAACAACTAACCAAAGACAATCATTCAAATTTTGGAAGTTTATTCAAACTTAGAGTGGACACGTAAAAGAAGAAACAATTTTCCAAGATTAATTCTAATGTAACTGGTCAGTTTCCACATCTGTAAAATGACAGTTTGAGACTAGGTGATTTTTAAAGTCCTGTCTAGCTCAAATTCTAAAACTGTAAGATATATAAATTCCTCAAACTTTGAATTAAATATACTAGGTTGTTCAAAAACTGTAATGTAAGCATATTCTGATAATTCAAATAACCCTGAAGTGTTAAAATATTGATAGCTGCATCCCATAAACAATCCAGCAGTACTGTTTTCAGACTTCCGGTTAGCATGTGTTCTGAATGAATGATGAGCGACAACTACTTTCTCTTTCTTGGACTGCTAATATTAATAGCTTGCAACATAGCTACTCAACGAGGAGTTACAAAAGGCTCTATCATTATGGAATCTGGAAAATCCATAAAAATAAGAGAAACATCATTAGCTAACCAGTTAATATGATAAGTCAATGACAGTCTTAAATTCTGAAGCATTTAGATTAAATAAACTTGAGATATTTATCTATTATGCAAAACAGGCAGCACTAATTTACAATCTGAATATTACTGTGTATCTCCTTAGGTTAAACAGGAAAAAAAAACTGTTCATGGTACTCTTCCCTCATAATTCTGCCATTCTTACTATATACATTACATACTTTCCATGTTCCTGTAAGAGAGATGCACTGCACAGAAATGTCCATGAGGACAAGGGTTTATCTATACTGAAATTAAGCCTGAGATAAGTAAGCTTACCATAATGGAGTTTTATACAGAATGTGTATTTCTCAGTGTGAGATGATTTTGTGCTGTAATGGAAAAAAAATCAAGGAAGTCTGATTCTTTAGATTCTTCATAGTTATTAACTTTATTCTTAAATTAAGGGACTGGTCTGCAGAATGAACAAACCTCCTTACAATTTAAAAGGCAGATAACTAACAACATTGTAAACCAACTATACTTTTTAAAATAAGAATTTTAGAAAGACAGATAAAAAATCAGTCTAAGAATAAATTTTGCTTCTATATAAAAAAAGAATTAGCTTTTAAATCTAAGTAACATTTACAGACCATGAAAAACTGAAAAATGGGAGGCCAGAAGAAGTAGGCAAAATATAAAAGTTTACTGTTAAAAACTCATCCCCAGCTGTCAGGCTGATCTTGCTGTCATATTTACCATTTTTACAAACCCACTAGTCTGACCAAGAACCCTAATTTTAAGAATAACTTTAAAACCATTTGTAAAGCTAATTCAACAATAATACTGTAGCTCAAAGTGATAGTTCAGATCAGTGATCCAAAAGCTAATTAAACTGTGTCTATCAGCAAATTAGCAACCACACCCCTTTAAAAGAGCAGTCAGGCGGTGCTCCATTAACTTCCACAAAGGGTGGCTTTCATTTAAAATTCATTACTTCACTGCTTGAACGACCATGTTTGTTTCATAAACATTGTCTCGGGATAAAGCCAATGACTTTACCTACGCCTGAAACAGAAATCAGTCTGGCGAAAGGCACCATATAAAACGGGTGAATCTTAGTCACCCAACTATTAATTATAAGGACATTACATTAAGTAATCATAATTATATTCTGTGCATCACATTAAAATCGCTTAGAAACTCAACCAAAGCCCGATGATAATGTATTACTCCACGAATAGTGTTTACTTTAGGTTCCAAGAAAGGTATTACTATTAAAATAGAGTTTGACGACTAAGTCTGAAGGTTTCCCCCATTGTTTCATTATTTTTTTAAAAGCTAAAAAGGGCCTGTTTGCGGGTACTGTGAAAACCTGTGGGAAGAGCGGTTTGGGAGGGGAACGGC
This sequence comes from Grampus griseus, assembly GCF_964374135.1. NCBI lineage: Eukaryota > Metazoa > Chordata > Mammalia > Artiodactyla > Delphinidae > Grampus > Grampus griseus. The sequence goes on along the minus strand of NC_139018.1, from coordinate 37,808,082 downwards.
CAAATTCAAATAACTGCAGACAGCAACAACGGCTCGGAGTCCTTTAACTCCCCTAGGCTGAGCCGGGCGAGGACAGGGACCCTTACCTGCCAGCGGCCATAGGTGAGGAGGATCATGGAGATGGGTATGGCGGTGCCGGACATGGCATGGGTGGAGGGCATGCTGTACTCTGAGTTGTAGAAAACCTCCAACTTGACCACGGGCGGCGAGGCGGGCCGCGGCCAGCGGATGATGTCCTTGGTGCACTGGCCCAGGTACATGGCCAGCACCCAGATGACCACGAGCCTCCGGCCCACTAGGGCGTCCAGGTTCCAGATCCAGAAGGGGAAGAACAGGATGTAAAAGAGTTCATTGCCCAGCTCCGTGCCGAAGCAGAACAGGTAGTAGAGAGGCATGTTGCTCACGTGGGCCAGCTGGCCCTCCTCGCCCGTCAGCGAGTTGCGGCGCAGGACCCCCGCGCGGCGCTGCGAGGCCGGGCCCAGCTCGGTCGCCCGCCCGTTCCGCACGCCGTTGGGGGCGCCGCCGCCGTCTGGCTTGGCTGGGCACTGATTGCGGTCGCTCCCGGGCGGCGGGGGGCCTCCGGACGCCCCCAGCTGCCGCTCTCGGCGCCTGGATTCTCCGGCGAGGGGCGCCTCCGCCTTCTCATCCTCCCTCGGGTCGGCGGCAGCTGTGGCGGTGCGGCTCACCGGCGCTTCCACCCCGCACAGCCGTTGGAAACGAGCCACTTTCTGAGGGTCCTGCAAACTGCCGACCAGCTGGACCAGCCGCTGCCTCAACGACATGATAACGGGACCGCGCGGTCCGCGGGCCGGAGGACGGCGGCGGGAGGGTGGACCGGCCGCCGGTGCAGCCCCGATCTGTCTCTGCGCGCCTCGCCGGCGGCGCCTCCCTCCACCCGCTCGAGTCTGCCGGGTGACGGCGCCACAGGCCTCAGCGGCCGCGCGCCCCCGCCCCGCGCGTCCCCGCCCCGCGCGCCCCTCCTTTGCCGCGCGCTCCGCCACTGCCCGCGGCCTCCACGCGCCGGCGCGCGCCGCGCCCCGCCCCGCCCCCATGGCCACTATGGAAGGGGGCCCGGCCGCTTGGGTCCGCCCCGAGCTCGCACGGGCGGCGTCAGGGCGCCTGAGGCTCGGCGGGGCCGCGGCCTTGAGGTTCTCCTTATTAATACCCACCAGGCGTCGCGGCGCTCGGCGGGCGGGACTTTGCGCGTCCTCCTTCTCCAACTTCAGCCCTCGTTCCCCGCCAGCTGGGGTTGCTGGCTTCTCTCGGTCCAGTGTTGACTGGGAGAGGCCACGATCCTGGTGCCAGGTTCGGCGGTGCCAGTGGCCAAGCACCCGGACGACCTGTTGGCACAGAATCAAATGGTGAATGAAGGCTAAGTAACCACCATGCGCCCGGAATCGTTCGACTCAAGGAATAACAAGTAATTACGGAGCTGTCCCTGACGGTTGGTGTCCTGAAAGCCACGTGCCAGTTGACTAGTGGTGACAAGAGTAGATATAGATCCCAGGACAATAGCGTGTCATTGATTGTCAAAAGTTCACAAACAGCTGAAGTAAAACCAATAAATCACTGAAGTAGTAATTAGTGAAAGGGTATTGTGCACACACCAAAAAACAGTTTGCAAACTAGAATCACTCAAACCAAAACATGGAGTGAGGCTCAGGGATATATTGTTATAAAGCAGCTTATATAGTGAAAAGGCCGTGACTGTTTCTTCTTCATAGTGATTGGTTAAAATAGTAGAATTTTCAGTGGTTACCTCATATCAACCGTGAGAAACAGTTCAAGTTTTGTTTATAATTTCCAAAGGCATAAGCAAGAAATGACTAAATTGGTTTTGTCTGCCCAGGGAATTTTCAAGACTGGCCTTTGTTTGGTTTTAAGAGATCACAGTTATTATTGATTTACATATAGAATTTCCTTTTAGTAAATTCTAATAGCTAGCAGGGTTGCACAGAAGATACATAATTGGTGGCTGAACACAGGGTGTAGATTTTTGAGTTTGATAAGGCTGGTTGAGAGACTTAACTTTCATGTTTCACAAGTTACAAACTTGACTTCTAGAAAGAATCGTTTTTTATCAGAAGGGCTCTGAACTCTAATTCCAGGAAGTTATTTCAGGTACGGTGAATGTCTATAATTTTAAAATTTGAACTTCTTCCAAGAAACAGGCTGGAAACTTCCCCTCCCTTATGTCATTAGAAATATTTTCTTCTTTCCCAGGGAGAATTATTCTCCTTCTCCCACTCCACTTGCCAGGCCGTGGCCATGGAAAGATGAATAAATCATCAACCGTGCGCTCAAGTTGCTCACAGTATAAATGGGAGACAGAGATAGATCCACCTCTGGAGTACAGAGCAGATGGTAAGTGCTACAACTGAGTCATAAACAACATGCTCTGGAAAGAAGAAACAAGTTGACTAGGGACAGCAAGAAAGGTGTTAAGAGGTGATCCAATTGAGCTGGATCATAATTGAAGAGCAAGATATGAATAAGTGGAGAAGTCCATCTGAGGAAGAGAGAAAATGAATAAAGACAGGGGATGGAAATGTGCAAAGATGTATTTGGTAAACAATTAATAGCTCATAGAATACAGAGTAGGAAGGGTAAGTGGCTGGAATGGGGTTAGAAACGGAAGATAGGACCAGATTGTAAAGGCTGGGGATTTTATTTTGTAAGCAGTGGGGAGCCATCAAAGGCCTTTAAGCTAGGCAGTGACACCAGCAGAACTGTGCTTTAGAAAGATGACTAGGAAGGAAATCAGCAATGAATTGCCAGAGGTTAGAGACCAAAGGCCAGGTAAATCATTAGAAGATGATTACAGTAATCAGGCGAGAGAATGAGTGCCTGAACTAGAATCGGGTTCTGGGAATTGGAAGGAAGGGATTTGAAAGGATTTCATTTGAATTCAGAGATCTGCAGGCAAATAATAGTCCATCCCTGATTGGAAATTATTGTGTCTAATATTGAGACATTTCTAATCTAGTGAGGAAGACAAAACATGAGAAAACATGCAAGTATATTCAAAGATGTAAAGCCAGGCATAATAAACAGTTCTAGGAAGTGAGATACAAGCAATCACTATGTGGAGTGAGAGGCAGAGAGGCGGCATTGGGTTAGCTGTGACTGGTTCTGTGAAACAGACATAGTCAAGGAGCAACTGTGTTCGTAGAAAGAAATGTCGAACAGTCTCAGTGAGGCACTTTACACGTGCTTTTCTGTGAAAATAATTTGTTTGTAGGGGAATTATTCAGATTTATCCAAGAAATTTTTATTCTGGGCATTAGTCTAAAGATAGCAGAAAAAGAGGAAAATATATAAAACAAAGTAGAAGGTGATCTTTACAGATCTTACTCTATTTGAGGTGGGGGTCCTGATAAACCCATCATAAATTGAAAATATCGTAAGTCAAAAATGCATTTAATACACCTAACCTACCCATCATCTTAGCTTAGCCTAGCCTACCTTTAAACGTGCTCAGAACACTTACTTTAGCCTACAGTTGGCCCAAATCACCTAACACAAAGCCTATCTTATAATAAAGTGTTGAATATCTCATGTAATTTATTGTATACTGTAGTGAAAGTGAAAATCAGAATGGCTGGATACAGAATGGTTATAAGTGTCTCAGCTGTTTACCCTTATGATCTAGTGGCTGACTGGGAGCTGCAGCTCCCTGCCCTGCCCAGCCTTTTGTACTGCATATCCCTAGCCCTGGAAAAGATCAAATTCAAATTTGAGGTATGGTGTCTACTGAATGTGTAATATTTTGCACCATCATAAAGTCAAAAAATCTTAAATCGAACCATCACATACTGGGGACTGTCTGTGTATTCCATGGCCAAATTATGACTCCTTCAGCACTGGCAGATTTTATCAGAATGCAATATTCCCTTTAAAGGCAATGGAGACAAAAATGATGGGGAAATGGGAATTTGGCCTACGACTGCACTAAAGAGGAAAAAGAATGCAAGTTGTTAAGAGGCTAACACTGTCCTGCTGGTGCAATAAATCTGTTAATGATAAGGACAAAGTCTAAGCTGGAAACCAAAACACCACACTGGAAAGAATAGTAGTTTTGGTGGAGGCTATTCACATTCAGTCTGAACTTTTTATAATAGAATATCTTAAAACTTAACAGAAATTTAACTATATCAAAAGATTCAAACTTAAACATTCTGTGGCAAGCATTTTTATAATAAAGCATAAACATTTTTTAAAAGAAAAAAATATTGCTCCCAAGTAAGGATATGACTATATGGGTGTGATTCAGTGTCTTGCCTGCAAGGCCAAAAATGTCTTAATCCATGTCCCACAATCAACATGTTAAACAAATTTTGTTATATCCCTCTCCCTCTGTACTTCAGTTTAACTTTATGCAATATTGAAACATAATTTTTGTTTTGAATTTTATTTTATTTTTTTATACAGCAGGTCCTTATTAGTCATCAATTTTATACACAGTAATGTATACATGTCAATCCCAATCACCCAATTCATCACACCACCACCCCCACACGCCCTGCTTTCCCCCCTTGGTGTCCATTCGTTTGTTCTCTACATCTGTGTCTCAATTTCTGCCCTGCAAACCGGTTCATCTGTACCATTTTTCTAGGTTCCACATATATGCATTAATATACGATATTTGTTTTTCTCTTTCTGACTTACTTCACTCTGTATGACAGTCTCTAGATCCATCCACATCTCTACAAACGACCCAATTTCGTTCCTTTTAATGGCTGAGTAATATTCCATTGTATATATGTAACACATCCTCTTTATCCATTCGTCTGTCGATGGGCATTTAGGTTGCTTCCATGACCTGGCTATTGTAAATAGTGCTGCAATGAACATTGGGGTGCATGTGTCTCTTTGAATTATTGGTTTCTCTGGGCATATGCCCAGTTGTGGGATTGCTGGATCATATGGTAATTCTATTTTTAGTTTTTTAAGGAACCTCCATACTGTTCTCCATAGTGACTGTATCAATTTACATTCCCACCAACAGTGCAGGAGGGTTCCCTTTTCTCCACACCCTCTCCAGCATTTATTATTTGTAGATTTTCTAATGATGCCCATTCTAAGTGGTGTGAGGTGATACCACATTGTCGTTTTGATTTGCATTTCTGTAATAATTAGTGATGTTGAGCAGCTTTTCATGTGCTTCTTGGCCATCCGTATATCTTCTTCGGAGAAATGTCTATTTAGGTCTTCTGCCCATTTTTGAATTGGGTTGTTTGTTTCTTTAATATTGAGCTGCATGAGCTGTTTATATATTTTGGAGATTAATCCTTTGTTGATTCATTTGCAAATATTTTCTCCTATTCTAAGGGTTGTCTTTTTGTCTTGTTTATGGTTTCCTTTGATGTGCAAAAGCTTTTAAGTTTCATTAGGTCCCATTTGTTTATTTTGGTTTTTATTTCCATTACTCTAAGAAGTGGATCAAAAAAGATCTTGCTGTGATTTATGTCAAAGAGTGTTCTTCCTATGTTTTCCTCTAAGAGTTTTATAGTGTCAGGTCTTACATTTAGGTCTCTAATCCAGTTTGAGTTTGTTTTTGTGTATGGTGTTAGGGAGTATTCTAATTTCATTCTTTTACATGTAGCTGTCCAGTTGTCCCAGCACCACTTATTGAAGAGACTGTCATTTCTCCACTGTATACCCTTGCCTCCTTTGTCATGGATTAGTTGACCATAGGTGTGTGAGTTTATCTCTGGGCTTTCTATCTTACTCCATTGATCTATGTTTCTGTTTTTGTTCCAGTACCATATTGTCTTGATTACTGTAGCTTTGTAGTATAGTCTGAAGTCAGGGAGTGTGATTCCTCCAGCTCCATTTTTTCCCCTCAAGACTGCTTTGGCTATTTGGGGTCTTTTGTGTCTCCATACAAATTTTAAGATTTTTTGTTCTAGTTCTGTAAAAAATGCCATTGGTAATTTGATAGAGATTGCATTGAATCTGTAGATTGCTTTGGGTAGTACAGTCATTTTCACAATACTGATTCTTCCAATCCAAGAACATGATATATCTCTCCATCTGTTGGTGTCATCTTTAATTTCTTTCATCAGTGTCTTATAGTTTTCTGCATACAGGTCTTTTGTCTCCCTAGGTAGGTTTATTCCTAGGTATTTTATTTTTGTTGCAATGGTAAATGGGAGTGTTTCCATAATTTCTCTTTCAGATTTGTCATCATTAGTGTATAGGAATGCAAGAGATTTCTGTGCATTAATTTTGTATCCTGCTACTTTACCAAATTCATTGATTAGCTCTAGTAGTTTTCTGGTGGCATCTTTAGGATTTTCTCTGTATACTATCATGTCATCTGCAAACACTGACAGTTTTACTTCTTTTCCAATTTGTATTCCTTTTATTTCTTTTTCTTCTCTGATTCTCATGGCTAGGACTTCCAAAACTATGTTGAATAATAGTGGTGAGAGTGAACATCCTTCTCTTGTGCCTGATCTTAGAGGAAATGCTTTCAGTTTTTCACCATTGAGAATGATGTTTGCTGTGATTTTGTTGTATATGGCCTTTATTATGTCGTGATAGGTTCCCTCTATGCCCACTTTCTGGAGAGTTTTTATCATAAATTGGTGTTGAATTTTGTCAAAAGCTTTTTCTGCATCTATTGAGATGATCATATGGTTTTTATTCTTCAATTTGTTAATATGGTTTATCACATTGATTGACTAACGTATATTGAAGAATCCTTGCATCCCTGGGATAAATCCCACTTGATCGTGGTGTATGATCCTTTTAATGTGTTGCTGGATTCTGTTTGCTAGTATTTTGTTGAGGATTTTTGCATCTATAGTCATCAGTGATATTGGTCTGTAATTTTCTTTTTTTTGTAGTATCTTTGTCTTGTTTGGTATCAGGGTGATGGTGGCCTCATAGAATGAGTTGGGGAGTGTTCCTTCCTCTGCAATTTTTTGGAGGAGTTTGAGAAGGATGGGTGTTAGCTCTTCTCTAAATGTTTGATGGAATTCACCTGTGAAGCCATCTGGTCCTGGACTTTTGTTTGTGGGAAGATTTTTAATCACAGTTTCAATTTCATTACTTGTGATTTGTCTGTTCATATTTTCTATTTCTTCCTCGTTCAGTCTTGGAAGGTTATATGTTTCTAAGAATTTGTCCATTTCTTCCAGGTTGTCCATTTTATTGGCATAGAGTTGCTTGTAGTAGTCTCTTAGGATGCTTTGTATTTCTGCGTTGTCTGTTGTAACTTCTCCTTTTTCATTTCTAATTTTATTGATTTGAGTCCTCTCCCTTTTTTTCTTGATGAGTCTGGCTAATGGTTTATCAATTTTGTTTATCTTCTCAAAGAACCCGCTTTTAGTTTTATTGATCCTTGCTATTGTTTTCTTTGTTTCTATTTCATTTATTTCTGCTCTGATCTTTATGATTTCTTTCCTTCTGCTAACTTTGGGTTTTGTTTGTTCTGCTTTCTCTAGTTCCTTTAGGTGTAAGGTTAGATTGTTTATTTGAGATTTTTCTTGTTTCTTGAGGTAGGCTTGTATAGCTATAAACTTCCCTCTTAGAACTGCTTTTGCTGTATCCCATGGGTTTTGGATCATCGTGTTTTCATTGTCATTTGTCTCTAGGTATTTTTTGATTTCCTCTTGGATTTCTTCAGTGATCTTTTGGTTATTTAGTAATGTATTGTTTAGCCTCCATGTGTTTGTGTTATTTACATTTTTTCCCCTGTAATTCATTTCTAATCTCATAGCGTTGTGGTCAGAAAAGATGCTTGATATGATTCCAGTTTTCTTAAATATACTGTGGCTTGATTTGTGACCCAAGATGTGATCTATCCTGGAGAATGTTCCATGCATAGTTGAGAAGAAAGTGTAATCTGCTGTTTCTGGATGGAATGTACTATAAATATCAATGAAATCTATCTGGTCTATTGTGTCATTTAAAGCTTCTGTTTTCTTTTTTATTTTCATTTTGGATGATCTGTCCATTGGTGTTAGTCAGGTGTTGAAGTCCCCCACTATTATTGTGTTACTTTCAATTTCCTCTTTTAGAGCTGTTAGCAGTTGCCTTATGTATTGAGGTGCTCCTATGTTAGTTGCATATACATTTACAATTGCTATATCTTCTTCTTGGATTGATCCCTTGATCATTATATAGTGTCCTTCCTTGTCTCTTGTAACATTCTTTATTTTAAAGTCTATTTTATCTGATATGAGTATTGCTACTTCAGTTTTCTTTTGATTTCCATTGGCATGGAATATCTTTTTCCATCCCCTCAGTTTCAGTGTATATATGTCTCTAGGTCTGAAGTAGGTCTCTTGTAGACAGCATATATATGGGTCTTGTTTTTGTATCCATTCAGCAAGCCTGTGTCTTTTGGTTGTAGCATTTAATCCATTCACGTTTAAGGTAATTATCAATATGTATGTTCCTATGACCATTTTCTTAATTGTTTTGGGTTTGTGTTTGTAGGTTCCTTTCTTCTCTTGTGTTTCCCACTTAGAGAAGTTCCTTTAGCATTTCTTGTAGAGCTGGTTTGGTGGTGCTGAATTCTCTTAGCTTTTGCTCGTCTGTAAAGCTTTTGATTTCTCCATCGAATCTGAATGAGGTCCTTGCCGGGTAGAGTAATCTTGGTCGTAGGTTCTTCCCTTTCATCACTTTAAGTATATCATGGGACTCCCTTCTGGCTATAGAGTTTCTGCTGAGAAATCAGCTGTTAACCTTATGGGAGTTCCCTTGTATGTTATTTGTCATTTTTCCCTTGCTGCTTTCAATAATTTTTCTTTGTCTTTAATTTTTGCCAGTTTGATTACTATGTGTCTCAGCGTGTTTCTCCTTGGGTTTACCGTGTATGGGACTCTCTGCTCTTCCTGGACTTGGGTGGCTATTTCCTTTCCCATGTTAGGGAAGTTTTCGACTATAATCTCTTCAAATATTTTCTCTGGTCCTTTTTCTCTCTCTCTTCTCCTTTTGGGACCCCTATAATGTGAATGTTGTTGCATTTAATGTTGTCCCAGAGGTCTCTTAGGCTGTCTTCATTTCTTTTCATTCTTTTTTCTTTATTCTGTTCTGCAGCAGTGAATTCCACCATTCTGTCTTCCAGGTCACTTATCCGTTCTTCTACCTCAGTTATTCTGCTATTGATTCCTTCTAGTGTGGTTTTCATTTCAGTTATTGTATTGTTCATCTCTATTTGTTTGTTCTTTAATTCTTCTAGGTCTTTGTTAAACCTTTCTTGCATCTTCTGGATCTTTGCCTCCATTCTTTTTCTGAGGTCCTGGATCATCTTCACTATCATTATTCTGAATTCTTTTTCTGGAAGGTTGCCTATCTCCACTTCATTTAGTTGTTTATCTGGGGTTTTATCTTGTTCCTTCATCTGGTACATAGACCTCTGCCTTTTCATCTTGTCTATCTTTCTGTGAATGTGGTTTTTGTTCCACAGGCTGCAGGACTGTAGTTCTTCTTGCTTCTGCTCTCTGCCCTCTGGCGGATGAGGCTATCTAAGAAGCTTGTGCAAGTTCCCTGATGGGAGGGACTGGTGGTGGGTAGAGCTGGCTGATGCTTTGGTGGGCAGAGCTCAGTTAAACTTTAATCTGCTTGACTGCTGATGGGTGGGGCTGGGTTCCCTCCCTGTTGGTTGTTTGGCCTGAGGGGACCCAGCACTGGAGCTTACCTGGGCTCTTTGGTGGGGTTGGTGTGGACTCAGGGAGGGCTCATGCCTAGGAGTACTTCCCAGAACTTCTGCTGCCAGTGTCCTTGTCCACACGGTGAGCCACAGCCACCCCCCGCCTCTGCAGGAGACCCTCCAACACTAGCAGGTAGGTCTGGTTCAGTCTCCCCTGGGGTCACTGCTCCTTCCCCTGGGTCCCGATGTGCACACTACTTTGTGTGTGCCCTCCAAGGGTGGAGTCTCTGTTTCCCCCAGTCCTGCTGAAGTCCTGCAATCAAATCCCACTAGCCTTCAAATTCTGATTCTCTAGGAATTCCTCCTCCCATTGCCAGACCCCCAGGTTGGGAACCTCACGTGGGGCTCAGAACCTTCACTCCAATGGGTGGACTTCTGTGGTATAAGTGTTCTCCAGTCTGTGAGTCACCCACCCAGTAGTTATGGGATTTGATTTTACTGTGATTGCGCCCCTCCTATGGTCTCATTGTGGCTTCTCCTTTGTCTTTGGATGCGGGGTATCTTTTTTGGTGAGTTCCAGTGTCTTCCTGTTGATGATTGTCCAGCAGCTAGTTGTGATTCTGATGTTCTCGCCTAAGGGAGTGAGAGCATGTCCTTCTACGCTGCCATCTTGGTTCCTCCTCTGAAACATTCTTAAGACTTGTGTTCTATAAAGGTAAATGTTGCTGTCATTTCTAATGGAACTTTCCTAAAATTAGTGGGAAAACACAATATACAGTCTTAGCCTTGGTCATTTTACCTTCAACAGGTAATTTATCATATTGAGTTGTGATAAATCATTGATTCAGCTACTTTTACAATGAGTTCAAAGAACTTTATCATTAGAAATGCACCTTCTAAGTAATTTATGTTCAAAACTATGTTATACTGTATTGTATACTTGAAAGTTGCTAAAAGAGTAGATCTTAAAAGTTCTCATCACAAGAAAAAAAATTGTAACTATGTGAAGTGATGGAAGTTAACTAAAATTGTGGTAATGATTTTGCAATATATACGTATATCAAATCATTATGTTGTACACCTTAAACTAATACAATGTGCAATGTGAATTATATCTCCATAAAACCCCCTAGGGTGGGGGAAACTGTGTTACTTAATAAGAAAATGATGATATTCATTTTAAACTGAATATTCATTATAATTAATTTATTTTCTTTTGTCTACCAGGAACCCAAGTTAATTTCATTCTTTTTTTTGTTTGTTTAGAATTTTAAAAAAAATTTTTATTGAAGTATAGTTGATTTACAATGTTGTGTTAGTTTCAGGTGTACAGCTAAGTGATTCAGTTTTTATATATATATATATATATATATATAAAAAACTGAATTCATATATATATATAATTTATACATATATGTGTGTGTGTGTCTATATATATGTTCTTTTTCAGATTCTTTTCCATTATAGGTTATTACAAGATAGTCTAGTTCCCTGTGCTATACAGTAGGTCCTTGTTGTTTATTTCATATATAGTAGTGTGTATATGTTAATCCCAAACTCCTAATTTATCCCTCCCCCTGCCCTTACCCCTTTGGTAACCATAAGTTTGTTTTCTATGTCTGTGAGCCTATTTCTGTTTCAACTTAATTTTGTATTTGTTAAACTACAGAATTTATATGTTGCAAACTATTTACCATAAATTATTGCTATTACTGGAATATTTTTGACATGTAGATGTCATTACATAGCACTTATGGCATCAATAAGTGGTCATTATGAATATTTTTGAAAGATTAAACCCATGTTTATTAACTTCATATAACCTAATGGTTTTATCCTGCATCTTTGATTAGTTTTATATTTCTCAAAAATAGGATTTCTTTTGAATTCTCAAAAAGATACCTATCATACCACAAAGGTAAAGAAAATGTATGACAAATATAGATAAAATTTTATAAGTAACAGTTAAATTTTTTATCCTCTACATTTTCTATGCCCCAGCCTTTCAATCACTTTCTCCCAAAGAAAGATTCTATGGGAAAAATACCTTATAGAAAAATGGTCTGAGTGTATCTCAGTCAACAAATTAAATGGCCTCTCACCCACTTTGTTTCTGGTGCACACAGGCTGAGATCACCATGGAATTTTTTTCCTTACCGTGCAGACCATTTGCACTCAGGTTTATTTTACCCCAATTCTGTAGTACTTTTTTTAAATCATTTTTTTCTCCCTAATATTTTACTTTGTTTGTTAACATCTCTCTTTGCAGCTGTACTTTTTTGTTGTTGTTGTTTTTTGCAGTACGCGGGCCTCTCACTGTTGTGGCCTCTCCCGTTGCGGAGCACAGGCTCCGGACACGCAGGCTCAGCCATGGCTCACGGGCCCAGCCGCTCCGCAGCATGTGGGATCTTCCCAGACCGGGGCACAAACCCGTGTGCCCTGCATCGGCAGGCGGACTCTCAACCACTGCACCACCAGGGAAGCCCCCCATTCTTTATTCTTAAATCAAGTTTAGTTGACAAGGAAGGAAGGAGCATTCTAGGAAGTGGTTGAAGATTTACATTGTAAAGTGGGGTTTCAGAGTCACAGTTGACTCTATACAGGAAATCTATAATGGTTGCTTCAACCATAACAAATTCTGTGTTTATCTTTTAGGTTCAACATAATCAGTTTCTACCTTAGCAATCCAATGTTATTTCCAAGGAACAAGGATGAAGCCTCCATTCCAGTCAGGCTTGTCTTTCATTCATAGACCACTTACATCACTAACTCAGAGCCTCCTTTGCCTACCTGGAACACTGGCTTTCTTTCCTTCTACCTACCAATATCATGCCCCATATTCAAGGTTCATGTGAGAGAAAGTGAAACTGCCACAGATAGCAGCAGAAACAAAAGGTCTCAAAGACTCCTGCCAAGGTTTGAGCCCCTCCTCCCAGTTGTTCCTCAGGCCACCTTTGCTGCCCTGTCTTTCTTCATGCTTGACTGTTCAGTTCTTCCTTGGATTTCATGAGCCAATAAATTCTCCTTTCTATTTAAATTTGTTTGAGGTAGGTTTTCCAATTTTCAAATCAAATATAATCAGGCAGGTAGTTAGAGGCAGAGTTAGAACTAGAAGTCAGATCTGATTGCTAATCTACAGCTTTGCTGACAATTTTTTGTTGCTGCAAAACCTCTTGCTGTCCCCCAGAGGCAAGGCCCTGTGCTGAGCTTCTAATTCCTTTTTATTTCCAGTAACAAAATGCTGGGAGCAAAATTGACACTGAATAAAGAGTTAATGAGTTACTATAAACGTATGCAGTTACGGAAAGAACACTATCTCGATTCAGAAGAGCTAGATTTGGGGCTTGGATCTGCCACTGACTTCCTCTAAGATTCTAAGATCCTAGGCCAATAAATCACTTACAACTTCAGAGGTACAAATCCTCATTGCAAAGTGGAGAGAACAAGAGCCTTATAGGATTATGGAAAGGCTAAAACGACATTATATAGGTAAGAAATTTTTTAACTCTTAAGTGAGTTAATCACAGAATATACCTTGGAAATTTTATTTAAAGAACTGAATCTGGTATATTATCATTTTAACATCACCGTACAAATATCCGTCATTATCTCAAACTCAGCATATTCAGTTAGAATCATTGTCTTCTTCATACCTCTGGCTCCATTCACCACCCCCTCAAATCTCTTCCCTGCTTTAAAAACTGCTTTTTGAAAGGCAAACTGGATCACAGTTCTATCCTGCTTAAAATCCTTCCTTTTTTCCCTGTGGCCTTCAGGATAAAATTCAAATTTTACTTTGGCATTCCCGAAGGGCTAATGTTAGATATCTCAGGATGCAAGAGGAAAAACAGGTGATTGAGGTCTAGTCTATCCAGAGCTTTGGTTTTACAGAGGCTGTTTGGCTACTACCAGACTTTTTGTTGTCTTCTCCCCTCCCCCCATGAGGTATGCAAGCTAAGGAGACTGTTGACAGGCAGAATGAGGGAAGCCAGGTGCTATTCAGGCCTCATATACAAGGTCGTCATCATCCTGCTCCTGCCTCTCGCTCCTACCACTGCCCTGATACCCTCACTCTATATTTAGTTATTCTGAAATGAATTGCTCTGAATATTTAATTCTCCCTTGTGCCTCTGTGTCAGTGCTCTGTGTCCGTTCTCTGTGTCAGTTTATGTTATTTCTGTCTTGAACTCACTTCCTTCCATCTCTCATCTGGCTGAGTCCTTCAAGACTGTTTCCTGGGCTTCCCTGGTGGCTCAGTGGTTGAGTATCTGCCTGGTGATGCAGGGGACGCGGGTTTGTGCCCCGGTCCGGGAAGATCCCACATGCCGCGGAGCGGCTGGGCCCGTGAGCCATGGCCCCTAAGCCCGCATGTCCGGAGCCTGTGCTCCGCAGCGGGAGGGGCCACAGCGGTGAGAGGCCCACGTACCGGAAAAAAAAAAAAAAAAAAAATACTGTTTCCTATACGAGAACATGAATTAGTTGAAGACAGGAATAATATCCTTGATTTCTATATACCTAGCACCTAAATGTTGTCAACCAAAATATATGTGTGTGTGTGTGTGTGTGTGTGTGTGTGTGTGTGTGTGTGTGTGTGTAATAAAATATAGAAGGCTGCAAATAAGAAAAAGGTGTATTGGGGGTTTTAAGAATTGCAATTCAGAAGATACAGATTCAGGTAAAACCAAAAGAGTGTTTCGGGGAAGAGAAGGAGTCAGGAGCTTATAAAGGCAAAAGCCACAAGGCTGTACTCTGACATAAGAAAGGAAATATTTGTCCTCAAGGGGTAGGCTCTCCCAACTTTTTTTAGGGTCCAACAATTACTTTGAGCTCCTGGGCAGATTTTCTAGATGCCTTTGTCAGGACAATAAGTGGTCAAAAGGTCAGATTCCCTCCAGGCAGAGACATGCATAAGTCACATTTCCTCAGTGGTCTCCTGGCTCCATTTTAGAGAGCTCTCCTAGCAATACCAACTCTATTTTGACTTTCCTCCCACAGTGTTTACTGAATAACTGAATGAATACATATGAGTGAGTGAACTTTAGAAATCCATTCCTACAGAACTCTCCTAGAAAGACCCTGAAGCCTAAAGAGATTGTTAAAACGTATATGAACTTGATTATTTGGCTTTGGCTCATTCCCAGCACAGCTGTACGTTGTAAGAGGTCATTCCCTTGTCTGTTCCTATACAAATCTTTGAGAGACCTGATGATCCTTAGAGATGACACAGATCAATTCAAACCAGTGTGTCCAGTAACTATTTGGTAACAAATTCCTTGGAATTATTTGACTTAAATGATCACTAGAGGGAACAATAAAGTGAAGCTTTTCCTTTTTGGATACCCAATTTTGATATTAAAGTTAATATTTATTGGATCTTGTTATGTGATGTGTACTATTTGATATGCTTTACAAATAGTAACTAATTTAATCTTCACAACAACCCTGTAAGGTAAATCTTTCTATCTTCATTCTACACATGAAAAATTGAGGCATAGAAACATTAAAGAATATGCCTGAGGTCACAGAGTTGGTAAGTAGTAGAGCCTGCTTTGGACACCTGAAACCAGAGCCCACAGTCTTGACACATTATCTATATTGCCTCCCAGGAGGTCGTAAAACAACCAGTTCAATCTTTGCTCTTCTCTTATTACCATTATTAGTCAGGAAATTCCATCTCCTGCCTTACTGTAAACAACATTCAATTGACTTCTGAGTCCTGAACTCTCATATTTTATCTCCATTCATTTTAATTACAAGAGCAAATATTGAGTGTTTACCAAATGCAAGGCATTAGACTAAGGGCCAGAGAAGATACACAGAGGAATGGGCACAGTCATCCCCTCAAGAAGTTTATAATCTGGAAGGAGAGAGAAAAAATGTAAAGTTACTGTAATAAAAGATGACTGTGTTAAATATTTTAATGGAGGTACAGACACAGTGTCAGAGGAATAATAGTGGAAGAGATTAATTCCCAAACAGGGAAAGAATAGCATGTGTGTTGGATAGAAATTCAGAGGGGGGAATTTTGGAGGGAAAAGATTCAAGGCGCAGAAAATAAAATGGGCAAACACAACAAGACTGGAAATATCAAGGAAGGTTTTAGAAACAGCTGAAAGCTTTCAACGGGAGGAAGAAGAGATGAGGTTAGACCTCTTGGAAAGACGTAAAAGCTTCACTAAGGAATTTGGACTTTATTCTTAGGCAACAGAGAGCCAAAAAAGAACAAAAAGAGTGCAAAGAATGCTGAGGCTGGAGTAGTGATCTTGAGGGAGATTAATTTGCTAGCCATGTGAGAAATCAAATTAAATTGGAGGCTAAGGATACCAGTTAATAATGGGCAAGGATGAAGTTAATAAGGGCCTGAATGAGAGCAGTAGCTGTGGCAAGAAGATGGCAGATGTAAGATATTCTGAAAATATGTCTACTTAGGATGAAATAGTGTGAAATCAGTTCAATAAATGTCATATTCAAGGACAGACTATGTCAAATCTGAAAGCATTGTTCAGGGGAAGTGGGGGGACTGTTGCAATAAGGGGGAACCTGTGACCAGAAGACCTGCAAGTATCTCAGCAGTTGTGCAAAAAGGGGTTCTCGTTTATAGAGAGGAGTGAACAAGGCTAGAAAGGACCGGGTGAGGGGATGTAGGACGCAAGGGTGGTGTGATGGGAGAGTAAATCAGGCATGTTTTACCCCGAGGCTAGCCTCTTCTCAGAGAGCGGCCCTTAAGGAGGGGCTGTATGCTGCCTCAGGCTCAGGGTGGGTCCGAGTTCAGGGTCCTGGGGGAAGGAAAGAAGCTTAACCAAAGTTTGGTTAATATCATTTTGTTCCTGTTGATCAGTGGGGACAAAACAGTTCAGCTAGTCATTTATGAGTCAAAGAATGGAGATTTAGAGGGTCTGTGTGTGGCACTGTCACAGACAAACAAGGCAAGCATCTTATCTAAGTCCTATGGGGAAGAAGGGTGAGGGGACTGCCTAACCTTCAGATAAAGGTCAACGTTGTCAAATAAAATAAGAAGACATTACTTTATACTCAGATTCCTGTTGAGGAGCAAAAGTGTTAGTATTTGGATGTCAAGTGCAAACCTGTTTGAGTTTCATTTCAACACCTAGGCATACTCATTCATTCTAATACACCCACATCTAGTAAAAGGACAAAGACTCCAGTATTATAAAATTTATCTGGAGCTTAATCATTCCACTGTTTTCAAAGTTGTTCTTATTACAGTTTAGTGCTAGTCACTAAGAACAGAAATGGTTGCCAGATACTAAAATTATTGCTGAAAGGTAAAGTCCAAACGTTGGATCCTAGGCTTCAAACCTGTAATTTGAACACTGTAGTTTTAATTGTTGCTAGTTCAGGATAACAAGGCGAGTTGACATGAAGCAACCTTAGATTATCTCAGTGTGAGGCTAGAAAAAGCTGACATTTCAACCATCCAGTCAAGAGGCAGACACCACAGCCACTGACAAAGACTCTCCTTGACCAAGCCTAGATCAACCTTGGGCTCAGTCCTTGTCCCCTTAGTCTAGTTTTAGCAAGAATCCTGCTGAGTGGGTTTAGTGAAAATCCCCCACCTTTGGTATCTGATCACCTTCCATATCAGATCAGATTCCTCATACTGCACTCTTGATATCTTATTACCGTGGGCCAGCCTTCAGCAAGAATCTCCCTTACCCCTGATGTTTCCTCTTAGTAATGTTCTATTCACTGACCTCTACCCTGCTCCTTGGCTGTAAATCCCCACTTGTCCTTACGGTATTCAGAGTTGAGCCCACACAACCTGCCCTACTGCAAAATCCTCGTTGCAGGAGTTTGTCTTGAATGAAATCTTCCTTACTCTCTTTAAAAATGTCATGAACATTATTTTTTTAACAACGCCAAGTTCGCATATACATCCAGAAGTAGGCTATCACTTCAGAAGCAGGTCCCTATTACTTTATTCTTCTTTTTCATATTGTTTTGATTGTCTGGTGCACAAAATTATTTAGTTTCATGTATAAATTATGAGTATATAAATCCATATCACTCCCACTTACTGTCTGAGAAGAACAAAGCAATCTTTCAACTTCATAATTTCCGTTTTTAAAATCTTTTTATATTAATTCTGCAACTAAATTTAGCTGCTTTAGATTTTCAAAAATAGGTATTTTCATCCAAAAATATACTCAACTGAAAAAGAATTTAAATGGAATACTCTTACACATTGAGTTATCAAGAATACCAGAATATCAAAAGAATAATGATGATTCACTATTTCATTTGATCCTAACAGTGATACTATAATAAATTATTATCACCAGTCTATAGTGGAGACATCTTAGAATGTGGCAGAGCTGGAATGAGAATTAAGTCTGCTGGGTATTGGTGGAGTACTGTCTTCTTTTTACTACACTGCCCTATACAATACATAGTCAGAGAAATATTCTATGTAGGAGTGAAAGAAGATTAAATTAAAAGGAATGATAGTGTAGATGAAAGCATTTAGTTTGAATATATCTGTCTTACCTGCTTTCTTTAACTGGTTCATCTTCAACATAATTCAGAAATCGCCATTTACAGAGGAATAATATTTGTATCTATAGATGTATATATTTCTCTTCTATGGATAAATGGTACTCCTGAACAGTTTTTAAGTATATTAATGGAAATGATTGAATGAATGTTTGGGGTTATATGCTATAACTTAATTTATTAAATATATATATTATTTGGGGGATTCCAGAGCTGATATAGTTTCTAGATGTACCATTGCATAGGGTAATATTTAATCAGACTAACATGGCCTTGATAACCAAAATCAGAAAAGGACAAAACAAGAAAGGAAAATTGCTGGCTACTTGCACTCCTGAAATAAGATATGGATATTCTAAACAAAACATTAGCAAATCAAATCAAACAATGCATTAAAAATGCTAGCATATCGGATTTATCCTGGGAACACAAGGTTGGTTTAATAGTAGACAACTGATTAATGTAATTTACCACATTAACAGATCTAAGAAGAAAAACATATGATCTTCTCAGTAGATGAAGGAAAAATATTAAATAAAATTCAACATCCATTCACAACAAAACCATTTTTTTAAATTAGGACTATAATGGAACTTACTTAACTTGATAAAAGTTATCTGCAAAAAACCTATACCAAATATTTTATTTAATAGTAAAATACTAAACATGTCTTTAAGATCAGGAGCAAGTAAAAGATATCCATTATTACCACTTCTTGTATTGGAAATCTTAGATGCTTCAATAAGACAAAGATAAGGATGGAAGAAACAAAACTATCATTATTTGTAGATGATAAAATTTAAAAATCTAGAAATTAATTATTAAAATCGATAAGAGAAATTGGCAAGAATGTATAAAAACCAATATACAGGGACTTCCCTGGTGGTCCAGTGGCTAAGACTTGGTGCTCCAAATGCAGGGGGCCCAGGTTCAATCCCTGGTCAGGGGACTAGATCCCACATGCCACAACTAAAGATCCTGCATACTGCAACAAAGATCCCATGTGCCGCAACTAAGGCCTGGCCCAGACAAATAAATAAATAAATATTTTTAAAAAATCAATATGCAAAAGTCAACTGCAATTCAACAGTAAACCATCAACAACAAATGCCAATTCGAAGATGTAATTTTTATTTTTTTATGATTTTTAAAAATTAATTAATTAATTAAATTTATTTATTTATTTATTTTTGCAGTACGCGGGCCTCTCACTGTTGTGGCCTCTCCCGTTGCGGAGCACAGGCTCTGGACGCGCAGGCTCAGTGGCCATGGCTCACGGGCCCAGCTGCTCCACGGCATGTGAGATCTTCCCAGACCGGGGCACGAACCCGTGTCCCCTGCATCGGCAGGCGGACTCTCAATCACTGCACCACCAGGGAAGCCCTAATTAATTAATTTATTTTTGGCTGTGTTCAGTCTTTGTTGCTGCATGCAGGCTTTCTCTGTTGCAACGACTGGAAGCTACTCTTCGTTGCAGTGCCCAGGCTTCTCATTGCGATGGCTTCTCTTGTTGTGGAGCATGGGCTCTAGGCATGTCGGCTACAGTAGTTGCAGCGCGTGGGCTCAGTAGTTGTGGCTCACAGGCTCTAGAGCACAAGCTCAGTAGTTGTGGTGCATGGGCTTAGTTGTTCCAAGGCATGTGGGATCTTCCCAGACCAGGGCTTGAACCCATGTTCCCTGCATTGATAGGCGGATTCTTAACCACTGTGCCACCAGGGAAGTCCAGAAGACGTAAGTTTTTAAAAAGATGCTATTTTCTTTTCTTTTCTTTTTTTATAAATTTATTTATTTATTTATTTATTGGCTGCATTGGGTCTTCGTTGCTGCACATGGGCTTTCTCTAGTTGTGGCGAGTGGGTGCTACTCTTCATTGCAGTGTGCAGGCTTCTCATTGTGGTGGCTCCTCTTGTTGCGGAGCACAGGCTTTAGGCACGTGGGCTTCAGTAGTTGTGGCACACAGGCTTCAGTAGTTGTGGCTCGCACGCTCTAGAGCACAAGCTCAGTAGTTGTGGTGCATGGGCTTAGTTGTTCCAAGGCATGTGGGATCTTCCCGGCCCAGGGCTCAAACCCATGTCCCCTGCATTGGCAGGCGGATTCTTAACCACTGTGCCACCAGGGAAGCCCCAAAGATGCTATTTTCTTTTTGTGTGTGTGTGTGTGGTACGCGGGCCTTTCACTGTTGTGGTCTCTCCCATTGTGGAGCACAGGCTCTGGACCCGCAGGCCCAGCGGCCACGGCTCACGGGCCTAGCCGCTCCACGGCATGTGGGATCTTCCCAGACCAGGGCACGAACCCGTGTCCCCTGCATCGGCAGGCAGACTCTCAACCACTGCACCACCAGGGAAGCCCCCAAAGATGCTATTTTCAATGGCAACAGAAAAACCAAAAGTACTCAGGAATAAATTTAATAAAATAGATATAATCCCTTTTTGATGGAAATGATAAAATGTTAAGAAAATACAATACAATACGTTAAAATCCTAAGTAAATAAATATGTCAGGTTATTAGATAAGACTCTATTTGATAGTTTTAGTTCTCCCTAAATTTAACTACAGATTCAATTAAGTTAAAATTTAAAACTAGACAGATTTTTAAATTTTTAGTGGAACCTGATAGCTAATTCTAAAATTCATATCCGAGAAAAAGGACTAAGGTTAACCAAGAAGAACTCCTAAAGAAGGAGAACAGGGTGAGGGGACTTGATCTACCAGATAACAAGGCATTAAAGAACTATAGTAAGGAAAGCAAAGTGTAATTGGCATGGACTTGTATGCAAAGACCAACAGAGCATAACAAAGACTAAACAAACAAGCAGAACAACCTACCAGCATATGGCCATTTCAGATCATGGAGGAAAGACTGGGCATTCAATAAACAATGCCGAGGCCATTATGAATCCCTATGGGAAAGCAACAGATCATTCCTCATACAATATACAAAAGAAAATTCCAGGTGGATTGAGATGTAAATGTGGAAGGCAAAACTTCAAACCTCTTAAATGATATGTAGGAAGGTATCTTTATTATATTAGGAGTAGAGAAGGGTTTCTTAAATTGAGCACAAAAACCAAAAAGAAAATATGGATGAATTCAATACATTTAAATTAAGAACTTCTATTTACCAAGACACCAAAAAGAGTAATAAACTGAGAAGATACTGTGACACATAAAACTAATAAAAGATTAGCATCCAGAATAATTGTAAGACTGTTGGTTAATAAGAATAAGACAAACTAATACAAAAAATAGATGCAAGACGCAGGCATTTCACCAAAGAAGAAATCAAATGGTTCATAACCATATAAAAATATGCTCAACCTCGTTAGTAATCAGGAAAATGAAAATTTAAACCAAACAGAGCAATAATACCAGATATTGGTAAGAATATGTGGAATAATCAGAACTCTGATACATTGCTGGTAGAAGCTGAAATTGCTACAACTGCTTTGGAAAATAATTTGGCATTTCCTGGAAAAAAAGAACACAAGCATACCCAACATCCCACTGTTTCCACTCCTAGGTACACTTTAAGGCATCTCTGGCACATGTGCCTTAGGAGCATATAAGAATGTTCATAGAAGCAATATTTGTGGTAGCAAAAAATGGGAAACCCAAATGTCCTCCAACAGAAGAATAGACAAATAAGTTGTTGTAGGTTCCCACAATGGAATACTCTACACAGCAGTAAAAATAAATTAACTTTTTTTCTACTGTCAATGAAAATTCAATTAACTATCAAGTTAAGAAGAAAAAAGGGAATTTTATTTGAGCCAAACTGAGGATTATAACCCTGGAAGTAGATTCTCAGAAAGCTCTGAGATCTGTTCCACCTGTTATAAGTTGAAGGAATAGTCATATACATTTTTGAGACAAAGGATTACACATCAAAATGATATACAAATGCCAAGGATACATAGTCCAGCGATACATACAGTGACCATGACCCCCTACAGAGATGGGAAAGAACACTATTTTTTTTTTTTAATAAACTCAGGTACAGATCTTATTTGGATTGCACTAATTTTATTTTTTTTACTTATTTATTTTTTAATTGATTAATTAATTGTTTGGCTGCATGGGGTCTTAGTTACAGCACATGGGATCTTCGTTGAGGCATGCGGGATCTTTCATTGCAGCGTGTGGGCTTCTCTCTAGTTGTGGCTCGTGGGCTCCAGAGCATGCGTGCTCAGTAGTTGCAGCACAGGGGGTCTTAGTTCCCAGACTGGGGATGAAACCTGCATCCCCTGCATTGGAAGGAGGATTCTAAACCACTGAACCAGCAGGGAAGTCCTAAGAACACTATATTTTTTTTAATAGTTGAAGAGTTTTATTTTATTTTATTTTTTAATTTTATTGGAATATAGTTGATTTGCAATGCTGTATTGGTTTCAAGTGTACAGCAAAGTTATTCAGTTTTACATATACATATTCATTCTCTTTCAGATTCTTTTCCCATATAGGTTATTACAGAATACTGAATAGAGTTCCCTGTGCTGTATAGTAAGTCTTGTTGGTTATCTATTTTATATATAGTACTGTGTGTATGTTAATCCCAAACTCCTAATCTATCCCTCCCACCACAAGTTTCCCCTTTGGTAACCATAAGTTTGTTTTTAAAATCTGTGAGTCTGTTTCTGTTTTGTAAATAAATTCATTTGTATCATTTTTTCAAAATTAGATTCCAAATATGAGTGATAGCATATGATATTTGTCTTTCTCTGACTTACTTCACTTCGTATGATAATCTCTAGGTCCATCCATCTTGCTGCAAATGGCATTATTTCATTCATTTTTATCGCTGAATAATATTCCACTGTATATATGTACCACATTTCTTTTTTTTGCAAATCTTTTCAGGCATTTAAAAAATATTTTTTAAACATCTTTATTGGACTATAATTGCTTTACAATGTTGTGTTACTTTTTGCTGTAAGACAAAGTGAATCAGCTATATGTATACATATATCCCCATATCCCCTCCCTCTTGCGTCTCCCTCCCACCCTCCCTATCCCACTCCTCTAGGTGGTCACAAAGCACCAAGCTGATCTCCCTGTGCTATGCAGCTGCTTCCCACTAGCTATTTTACATTTGGTAGAGTATATATGTCAATGCTACTCTCTCACTTCGTCCCAGCTTACCCTTCCCCACCCCTTGTCCTCAAGTCCATTCTCTACGTCTGTGTCATTATTCCTGTCCTGCCCCTAGGTTCATCAGAACCATTTTTTTTTATTCCATATATATATGTGTTAGCATACAATATTTGTTTTTCTCTTTCTAACTTACTTCACTCTGTATGACAGACTTGATGTCCATCCACCTCACTGCAAATAATTCAAATTCGTTTATTTTTATGGCTGAGTAATATTCCATTGTATAAATGTGCCACATCTTCTTTATCCATTCATCTATTGATGGACACTTAGGTTGCTTCCATACCTTGGTTACTGTAAACAGCACAGCAATGAACATTGAGGTGCATGTATCCTTTCGAACCACGGTTTTCTCTGGATGTGTGCCCAGGAGTGGGATTGTTGGGTGATATGGTAGTTCTATTTTTAGCTTTTTAAGGAACCTACATACTGTTCTCCATAGTGGCTGTATCAATTTACATTCCCACCAATAGTGCAAGAAGGTTCCCTTTACTCCAGACCCTCTCCAGCATTAATTGTTTGTAGATTTTTTGATGATAGCCATTCTGACTGGTGTGAGGTGATACCTCATGGTGGTTTTCATTTGCATATCTCTAATGATTAGTGATGTTGAGCATCCTTTCATGTGTTTCTTGAAAATCTGTATATCTTCTTTGGAGAAATGTCTGTTTAGGTCTTCAGCCCATTTTTGGATTGGGTTGTTTGTTTTTTTGATATTGAGCTGCATGAGCTGCTTGTATATTTTGGAGATTAATCCTTTGTCAGTTGCTTCGTTTGCAAATATTTTCTCCCATTCTGAGGGTTGTCTTTTCACCTTGATTATGGTTTCCTTTGCTGTGCAAAAGCTTTTTTTTTTTTTTTTTTGTGCAAAAGCTTTTAAGTTTCATTAGGTCCAATTGTTTATTTTTGTTTTTATTTCCATTTCTCTAGGAGGTGAGTCAAAAGGATCTTGCTGTGATTTATGTCATTGAGTGTTCTGCCTATGTTTTCCTCTAAGAGTTTGATAGTGTCTGGCCTTACCTTTAGGGCTTTAATCCATTTTGAATTTATTTTTGTGTATGGTGTTAGGAAGTGTTCTAATTTCATTCTTTTACATGTAGCTGTCCAGTTTTCCCAGCACCACTTATTGAAGAGACTGTCTTTTCTCCATTGTGTATTCTTGGCTCCCTTATCAAAGATAAGGTGACCATATGTGTGTGGGTTTATCTCTGGGCTTTCTATCCTGTTCCATCGGTCTATATTTCTGGTTTTGTGCCCGTACCATACTGTCTTGATTACTGTAGCTTTGTAGTATAGTAGGAAGCCAGGGAGCCTGATTCCTCCAGCTCCATTTTTATTTCTCAACATTGCTTTGGCTATTTGGGGTCTTTTGTGTTTCCGTACAAATTGTGAAATTTTATGTTCTAGTTCTGTGAAAAATGCCATTGGTAGTTTGCTGGGATTTCATTGAATCTGTAGATTGCTTTGGATAGTATAGTCATTTTCACCATGTTGATTCTTCCAATCCAAGAACATGGTATATCTCTCCATCTGTTGGTATCATCTTTAATTTCTTTCATCAGTGTCTTATAATTTTCTGCATACAGGTCTTTTCTCTCCTTAGGTAGTTCTATTCCTAGGTATTTTATTCTTTTTGTTGCATTGGTAAATGGGATTGTTTCCTTAATTTCACTTTCAGATTTTTCATCATTAGTGTATAGGAATGCCAGAGATTTCTGTGCATTAATTTTGTATCCTGCTACTTACCAAATTCATTGATGAACTCTAGTAGTTTTCTGGTAGCATCTTTAGGATTCTCTATGTATAGTATCATGTCATCTACAAACAGTGACAGTTTTACTTCTTTTCCGATTTGGATTCCTTTTATTTCTTTTTCTTCTCTGATTGCCATGGCTAAAACTTCCAAACCTTGATTGAATAATAGTGGTGAGAGTGGGCAACCTTGTCATGTTCCTGATCTTAGAAGAAATTGTTTCAGTTTTTCACCATTGAGGATGATGTTGGCTCTGGGTTTGTCATATATGGCCTTTATTATGTTGAAGTAGGTTCCCTCTATGCCCACTTTCTGGACAGTTTTTATCATAAATCGGTGTTGAATTTTGTCAAAAGATTTTTCTGCATCTATTGAACTTATCATAGTTTTTATCCTTCAGTTTGTTACTATGGTGTATCACATTGATTTATTTGTGTATATTGAAGAATCCTTGCATTCCTGGGATAAACCCCACTTGATCATGGTGTACGATCCTTTTAATGTGTTGTTGGATTCTGTTTGCTAGTATCTCGTTGAGGATTTTTGCATCTATGTTCATCAGTGATATTGGCCTGTAGTTTTCTTTCTTTGTGACGTCTTTGTGTGGTTTTGGTATCAATGTGATGGTGACCTCGTAGAATGAGTTTCGAAGTGCTCCTCCCTCTGCTATATTTTGGAATAGTTTGAGAAGGATAGGTGTTAGCTCATCTCTAAATGTTTGATAGAATTCACCTGTGAAGCCATCTGGTCCTGGGCTTTTATTTGTTAGAAGATTTTTTTTTTTTAACTGAGAGTTTTTTTAAAAATTTTTATTTTATTTATTTATTTTTGGCTGCATTGGGTCTTCATTGCTGCGTGTTGGCTTTCTCTAGTTGCGGCAAGCAGGAGCTACTCTTCAATGCAGTGTGCGGGCTTCTCATTGCAGTGACTTCTCTTGTTGCGGAGCATGGACTGTGGTGTGTGGGCTTCACTAGTTGCAGCAAATGGGCTCAGTAGTTGTGGCTCACGGGCTCTAGAGTGCAGGATCAGGAGTTGTGGCACACGGGCTTAGTTGTTCCACAGCATGTGGGATCTTCCTGGACCAGGGCTCAAATCCATGTCCCCTGCATTGGCAGGCAGATTCTTAACCACTGTGCCACGAGGGAAGCCCCCCTTTTTTAAAAAATAAATACATTTATTTATCTTTTTTTTTTTAATGTTTGACTGCATTGGGTCTTCATTGCTGTGCATAGGCTTTCTCTAGTCGTGGTGAGTGGGGGCTACTCTTCATTGCAGTGGCTTCTCCTGTTGCACAGCGCAGGCTTTAGGTGTGCAGGCTTCAGTAGTGGCACGTGGGCTCAGTAGTTGTGACTTGGGCTCAGTAGTTGTGGCTCATGGGCTCTAGAGTGCAGGCTCAGTAGCTGTGACACACAGGCTTAGTTGCTCTGTGGCATGTGGGATCTTCCCAGACCAGGGCTCAAATCCTTGTCCCCTGCATTGGCAGGCAGAATCTTAACCACTGTACCACCAGGGAAGTCCCTGCTGGAAGGTTTTTTAATCACAGTTTCAATTTCAATGCTTGTGACTGGTCTGTTCATTTTTTCTATTTCTTCCTGGTTCAGTCTTGGAAGATTGTACTTTTCTAAGAATTTGTCCATTTCTTCCAGGTTGTCCATTTTATTGGCCTATAGTTGCTTGTAGTAGTCTCTCATGATCCTTTGTATTTCTACAGTGTCAGTTGTTACTTCTCCTTTTTCTTTCTAATTCTATTGATTTCAGTCTTCTCCCTTTTTTTCTTGTTGAGTCTGGCTAGTGGTTTATCAATTTTGTTTATCTTCTCAGAGAACCATCTTTTAGTTTTATTGATCTTTGCTATTGTTTTCTTCATTTCATTTATTTCTGATCTGATCTTTATGATTTCTTTCCTTCTGCTAACTTTGGGGTTTTTTTTCTTCTTCTTTCTCTAATTACTTTAGGTATAAGATTAGGTTGTTTATTTGAGATGTTTCTTGTTTCTTGAGGTAGGATTGTATTGCTATAAACTTCCCTCTTAGAACTGCTTTTTCTGCATCCCATAGGTTTTGGGGCATTGTGTTTTCATTGTCGCTTGTTTCTAGGAATTTTTTGATTTCCTCTTTGATTTCTTCAGTGATCTCTTTGTTATTTAGTAGCATATTGTTTAACCTCATTTGTTTGTATTTTTTACAGTTTTTTTTCCTGTAATTGGTATCTAGTCTCATAGTGTTGTGGTCAGAAAAGATACTTGACACAATTTCAATTTCCTTAAATTTACCAAGTCTTGATTTGTGACCCAAGATATGATCTATCCTGGAGAATGTTCCAAGAGCACTTGAAAAGAAAGTGTATTCTGTTGTTTTTTAATGGAATGTCCTATAAATATCAGTTAAGTCCATCTGGTCTAATGTGTCATTTAAAGCTTTTGTTTCCTTATTTATTTTCATTTTGGATGATCTGTCCATTGGTGAAAGTGGGGTGTTAAAGTCTCCTACTATAATTGTTACTGTTGATTTCCCCTTTTATGGCTGTTAGCATTAGCCTTATGTATTAAGGTGCTCCTTTGTTGGGTGCATAAATATTTACAATTGTTATATCTTCTTGAATTGATCCCTTGATCATTATGTAGTGTCCTTCTTTGTCTCTTGTTTTTATTTTAAAGTCTATTTTGTCTGATATGAGTATTGGTACTCCAGCTTTCTTTTGATTTCCATTTGCATGGAATATCTGTTTCCATCCCATCCTTTCAGTCTGTATGTGTCCTTAGGTCTGAAGTGGGTCTCTTATAGACAGCACATATACAGGTCTTGTTTTTGTATCCATTCAGCCAGTCTGTGTCTTTTGGTGGGAGCATTTAATCCATTCACATTTAAGGTAATTATTGATATGTATGTTTGTATTCCCATTTTCTTTATTGTCTTGGCTTTGTTTTTGTAGGTCTTTTCCTTCTCTTGTGTTTCCTGCCTAGAGAAGTTCCTTTAGCATTTGTTGTAAAGGCAGTTTGGTGATGCTGAATTCTGTTAACTTTTGCTTGTCTGTAAAGGTTTTCATTTCTCCATGAAATCTGAATGAGATCCTTGCTGGGTAGAGTAATCTTGGTTGTAAGTTTATCCCTTTCATCACTTTAAATATGTCCTGCCACTCCCTTCTGGCTTGCAGAGTTTCTGCTGAAAGATCAGCTGTTAAACTTATGGGGATTCCCTTGTATGTTATTTGTTGCTTTTCCCTTGCTGCTTTTAATATTTTTTCTTTGCATTTAATTTTTGATAGTTTGATTAATATGTGTCTTGTCATGTTTCTCCTTGGATTTATCCTGTATAGAACTCTCTGCACTTCCTGGACTTGGCTGACTATTTCCTTTCCCGTGTTAGGGAAGTTTTTGACTATAATCTCTTCAAATATTTTCTCAGACCCTTTCTTTTTCTCTTCTCCCTCTGGGACCCCTATAATTTGAATGTTGGTATGTTTAACCTTGTCCCAGAGGTCTCTGAGACTGTCCTCAATTCTTTTCATTCTTTTTCCTTTATTCTGCTCTGTGGCATTTATTTCTACTATTTTATCTTCCAGGTAACTTATCCATTCTTCTGCCTCAGTTATTCTGCTATTGATTCCTTCTAGAGTATTTTTAATTTCATTTATTGTGTTGTTCATCATTGTTTGTTTGCTCTTTCTTCTAGGTCCTTGTTAAACGTTTCTTGTATTTTCTCCATTCTATTTCCGAGATTTTGGATCATCTTTACTACCATTACTCTGAATTCTTTCTCAGGTAGGCTGCCTATTTCCTCTTCATTTATTTTGTCTGGTGGGTTTTTACCTTGCTTCTTCATCTGCTGCATATTTCTCTGTCTTCTCATTTGTTTAACTTACTGTGTTTGGGGTCTCCTTTTCGCAGGCTGCAGGTTTGTAATTCCTGTTATTTTTGGTGTCTGTCCCTAGTGGCTAAGGTTGGTTCAGTGGCTTGTGTAGGCTTCCTGGTGGAGGGGACTGATGCCTGTGCTCTGGTGGGTGGGGCTGGATCTTGTCCTTCTGGTGGGCAGGGCCGCATCCGGTGGTGTGTTTTGGGGTATCTTTGAACTTAGTATGACTTTAGGCAGCCTCTCTGCTAATGCGTGGGGTTGTGTTCCTGTCTTGCTAGTTGTTTGGCATGGGGAGTCCAGCACTGGAGCTTGCTGGCCGTTGGGTGGATCTGGGTCTTAGTGTTGAGATGGAGATCTCTGGGAGAGCTCTTGCCGGCTGATATTACATGGCGCCGGGAAGTCTCTGGCTGTCCAATGGCCTGTACTCCGCTCTCCCACCTCAGAGCCTCCGGCCCGACACCCGCTGTGCACCAAGACCCTGCTAGCCACACAGCTCGGAAGAAAAGGAAGAAAAAACCCAAAAAACTGATAGAACCCCAATCCAAATGGTAAAAGCAAAACTAAACAGGTAAAATCACACAAAGAAACATACACATACACACTCACAAAAAGAGAAAAAAGGAAAAAAAATGTTAAATATAAAATTTAAAAAAATAAGAAGGAAGAGAGCAACCAAATCAATAAACAAATCCACCAATGATAACAAGCACTAAAAACTAAAGTAAGATAAACATAAAACCAAAAACAAGTCAGACACTGAAAGCAAACCCCAAATCTATAGTTTCTCCCAAAGTCCACCTCCTCAAATTTGGGAACATTTGTTGTCTATTCTGGTATTCTACAGATGCAGGGTTTATCAAGTTGATTGTGGGGATTTAATCCACTGCTCCTGAGGCTGCTGGGAGAGATTTCCCTTTCTCTTCTTTGTTCACACAGCTCCTGGGGTTCAGCTTTTGTTTTAGCCCCACCTTTGCATGTAGACCACCCTCAGGCTTCTGTTCCCCACCCAGACAGGAGGGGGTTAAAGCAGCAGCTGATTAGGGCTCTCTTGCCCACTCAGACCAGGGAGGAGAAGGGGTATGGCAGTGATAATTGGAATGCAGGGCAACCCTACGAGGTCAGAGTCTAGCATGACATTACTACAGCCTGAGGCGTGCTGTGTGTTCTCCTGGGGAAGTTGTCCCTGGATCATGGGACCCTGGCAGTGGTGGGCTGCACAGGCCCCGGGGTGGGGGTGGGGGTAGTGACCTGCTCTTGCACACAGGATTCTTGGTGGCAGTGGCAGCAGTGTTAGCAGGTCATGCCCATCTCTGGGGTCTGAGCTGATAGCCACAGCTTGCGCCCATCTCTGGAGCTCGCTTAGGCAGTGCTCTGCCTTCTGTGGGCACATGGAGCAGGAATCCCCTCTCCTCACACACCCCGAAACAGTGGTCTCCTGCCTCTCCAACAGGTCCAGACTTTTTCCCAGACTCCCTACTGGCTAGCTGTTGTGCACTACACCCCTGCGGATGTCTTCATGTAGCCAACCCCAGTCCTCTCCCTGGGGTCTGACCTCTGAAGCCTGAGCCTCAGTTCCCAGCCACCACCCGCCCTAGCGGGTGAGCAGACAAGCGTCTCAGGCTGATGAGTGCTGGTCGGCACCGATCCTCTGTTCAGGGATCTCTCTGCTTTGCCTTCTGCACCCCTGTTGCTGTGCTCTCCTCCGTGGCTCTGAAGCTTCCCCCTGCCCACCACCTGTCCCCACCAGTGAAGGGGCTTCCTAGTGTGTGGAAAGTTTTCCTCCTTCACAGCTCCCTCCCAGAAGTGCAGGTCCCATCCCTACTCTTTTGTCTCTGTTTTTTCTTTTTTCTTTTGCCCTACCCAGGTACGTGGGGATTTTCTTGCCTTTTGGGAAGTCTGAGGTCTTCTGCCAGTGTTCAGAAGGTGTTCTGTAGGAGTTATTCCACATGTAGATGTATTTTTGATGTATTTGTGGGGAGGAAGGTGATCTCCATGTCTTACTCCTCTGCCATCTTGAAGGTCTCCTCCAAAAAAATTTTTTTATTTCTACTCTTTGGAGTATAGTTGATTTACAATGTTGTGTTAGTTTCTGATGTACAGTAAAGTGAATCAGTTATACATATACATGTATCAACTCTTTTTTTGTATTCTTTCCCCATATAGGTCATTACAGAGTATTGAGTAGCGTTCCCTGTGCTATACAGTAGGTCCTAATTAGTTACCTATTTTATATATAGTAGTGTGGATATGTCAATCCCAATCTCCCAATATCTCTTCCTCCACCCTTACACCCTGGTAACCATAAGTTTGTTTTCTACATCTGTAACCCTATTTCTGTTTTGCAGATAAGTTTATTTGTACCTTTTTTTAGGTTCCACATATAAGCAATATCATATGACATTTGTCTTCTCTGTCTGACTTACTTCAGTCAGTATGACAATCTCTTGGTCCATCCATGTTGCTGCAAATGGCATATTTAGTTCTTTTTTATGGCTGAGTAATATTCCACTGTATGTATGTACCACATATGCTTTATCCATTCATCTGTTGATGGACATTTAGGTTGCTTCCATGTCCTGGCTATTGTAAATAATGCTGCAATGAACATTGGGGTGCATGTATCTTTTCAAATTATGGTTTTCTTCAGATATATGCCCAGGAGTGGGATTGCTAGATCATATGGTAGCTCTATTTTAGGTTTTTAAGGAACCTCCATACTGTTCTCTATAGTGGCTATACCAATTTATATTCCCACCAATAGTGTAGGAGGGTTCCCTTTTCTCCACACCCTTTCCAGCATTTATTGTTTGTAGATTTTTTGATGATGGCCATTCTGACTGGTGTGAGGTGATACCTCATTATAGTTTTGATTAGCATTTCTCTAATAATTAGTGATATTGAGCATCTTTTCATGTGCTTTATGCCCATCTGTATGTCTTCTTTGGAGAAATGTCTATTTAGCTCTTCTGCCCATTTTTTGATTGGGTTTTTTGTTTTTCTGACATAGAGCTGCATGAGCTGTTTGTATATCTTGGAGATTAATCCACTGTCGGTTGCTTCATTTGAAAATACTTTCTCCCATTCTGAGGGTTGTCTTTTCATATTATTTATGGTTTCCTTTGCTGTGCAAAAGTGTTTAAGGTTCATTAAGTCCCATTTGTTTATTTTTGTTTTTATTTTCATTACTCTAGGAGGTGGATCCAAAAAGATATTGCTACAATTTATGTCAGAGAGTGTTCTGCCTATGTTCTTCTCTAAGAGTTTATAGTGTCCAGCCTTACATTTTGGTCTTTTTAAATTTTATTTTATTTTTATTTATTTATTTTTGGTTGCATTAGGTCTTCATTGCTGCATGTGGGCTTTCTCTAGTTGCATCGAGAGGGGGCTATTCTTCATTGCGGTGCATCGGCTTCTCACTGCGGTGGCTTCTCTTGTTGTGGAGCTCAAGCTTTAGGTACGCAGGCTTCAGTAGTTGTGGAAGTTAGGCTCAGTAGTTGTGGCTCATGGGGTCTAGAGTGCAGGCTCAGTAGTTGTGGCGCACAGGCTTAGTTGCTCTGTGGCATGTGGGATCTTCCTGGTCCAGGGATCGAACCCGTGTCCCTGCATTGGCAGGCGGATTCTTAACCACTGCGCCACCAGTGAAGTCCCTACATTTAGGTCTTTAATCCATTTTGAGTTTATTTTTGTGTATGATATCAGAGAATGTTGTAATTTCATTGTTTTACATGTAGCTGTCCAGTTTTCCCAACACCAGTTATTGAAGAGACTGTCTTTTCTCCATTGTGTATTCTTGCCTCCTTTATCATAGATTAATTGACCATAGGTGCATGGGTTTATTTCTGGGCTTTCTATCCTGTTCCATTGATCTATATTTCTGTTTTTGTACCAGTACCATACTGTTCTGACTACTGTAGCTTTGTAGTGTAGTCTAAACTCAGGGAGCCTGATTCCTCCAGCTCTGTTTTTCTTTCTCAGGATTGCTTTGGATTTGGGGTCTTTAGTATTTTCATACAAATTAAAAAAATTTTTGTTCTAGTTCTGTAAAAATGCCATGGTTAATTTGAGAAGGATTACATTGAATCTGTAGATTGCCTTAGGTAGTATAGTCATTTTGACAATATTGATTCTACCAGTCCAAGTACATGGTATATCTTTCCATCCTCAATTTCCTTCATCAGTGTCTTATAGTTTTCAGAATACAGGTCTTTTGCCTCCTGAGGTAGGTTTATTCCTAGGTATTTTACTGTTTTTGATGCAATGGTAAATGGGATCATTTCCTTAATTTCTCTTTCGGATCTTTCATTGGTAGTGTATAGGAATGCAAGTGATTTCTGTGTATTGATTTTGTATCCTGCAACTTTACCGAATTCATTGATGAGCTCTAGTAGTTTTCTGGTGGCATCTTTAGGATTCTCTATGTATAGTATCATGTCATCTGCAAACAGTGACAGTTTTACTTCTTCTTTTTCAATTTGGATTCCTTTTATTTCTTTTTCTTCTCTCATTGCCGTGGCTAGGACTTCCAAAACAATTTTGAATAAAAGTGGTGACAGTGCACATCCTTGTCTTGTTCCTGGTCTTAGAGGGAATATTTTCAGCTTTTCACCATTGAGAAAGATGTTACCTGTGGGTTTGTCATATATGGCCTTTATTTATTATGTTGAGGTAAGTTCCCTCTATGTCCACTTTCTGGAGAATTTTTATCATAAATGAATGTTGAAAGGAACATATTCTTTTAAGAAGTTACATGCTAGAGATAGAAGAAAGAGAAAAAAAATTGGTTTTTACGGTTAGGCAGGCACTCGCATCTTTGAGGAGCTCTGGTTAATGTGTAATGCAGATGCACAGTGCACATTAGGGAGGGAGGAGGCCCAAACAAACACACACAGAGAATTTTGTGTTTAATTTTTTCTTGTCCTGCCTTAAAATATAAATTTTATTTCATCACTATATATCAATATAGATGATTCTCAAGAACAAATTGTTGAAAGAAAAATTCAAGTCACAGAGGAAAAACACAGTATGATTTCATTTATACAGAGACCAAAGAAACACAGACCCAGATAATATATAGTAGTTACCTCTTGGGCAATGGGGAAAGGGCATGAAGTAGCTTCTAAGGTACCAGTGACTTTCTATTTCTGAATTGGGGTGGATGATGCTTTTATTAGGATTCTCTAAACTGCGCAGGTACCTTTCAAAAAAAGGAATGAAAACAAAATTTTTTTAATTACGGCCATCGTGGTAGAGTTTGTGTTTCATCATACCACAGCAAAGCCTGTGGCACATTTGCCAGAGTTTATGGACTCCTGATCCACAGGCACCTGAGATTATAGCAATATCTGGGTATTACTGTACTTATAGGATACATTTATAGTGTACCTTTGGTCAAGGTTCACTTTTATTTGCAAGTGGCAGAAACTAAACTCAAATTAATTTAAACACAAAAGGGTATCTGTCAGCTGTGTAACCGGGAAATGCAAGATTGCTTCCACCTTCAACTACAGCTAGATTCAGAGTCTCAGATGATGTCATTGGAATAATGTCACAAACCCACAATTCTCAGCATTTTCTTCTCTCTGATTTTGGCTTTATGCTCTTACAAGCTTTCTCCAAATGGTGGCAATGATGGCCATCTGCCACTATAGACTTATTTTCCTCACAGCAGCAGAAGAGTGCCTTTTCTTCAGCACAAATGTCCCAAAGAGGGCTGTGATTACCCCTGCTTGGTCCCTCCCCAAGATCAATCTCTGCTGCTACAGATGTCCAGTATCTAGCTAGGCTTGAACCATCTGTTTATTTCCTAAGGTGATGGTGGTGGTCGTATATGCAGAAGTGTACCCCTGATAGAGAGTGGTAGGAAATCAGCCCCACAAGAAATGGAGTCCCCAAAAGAAAGCAGGGAGGAAATGTCTACTGGGTAGAAAAGACTAACTATCATAATTCTCTGGCAATACTAAAGTGGCCTGTCATGTCCAGCATCATGTGTTTGTTGTTCATAAGAATAATTTCAGATCCTCGATAGGCACTCCTGTTTCAAATTCTTAAACTTTGGAATCAACTCCAAGAAATTTTCATCCTTCTTATGGTATATGAACCATTTCAGTACATGGATCTGGCAAGTATCCAACAACATTATAGTTCAAGGATTAGCTCTATTCTAAAATTAAAATTCTATAGTTCTAGAATTTCTCAAGAAAGTCATGTATTACAGCAATATGTAATGTGACATTTTATGATTTATGCAAAATGATTCACAAATTATCTTAACCTATGGCCCCACACCGTCAATGCCAATAGCTTTTCTCTTGGCTTAATTGTTTGCTCGTGGACTAATTATTTTACTTTGTCTAAAGCAGGTATTGTTGCCCAAGATACCAGACAAGTGCTAAGAATTTCTGACTAGATTTTGGAACTCATTTAGAGACAGTTTTGTCCATTGCCTCCCCAGTTTTCTTCCCGTTTTCCATTTTGCTTCGTTAGCTATTAAACTCTTATTCTCTACCTCCCACGTCATCAGAGCCATTTCATGATGTTTGTAGAATTTGATGTCCAACGTGTGTTGTGTTGAAGGCAGTATGTGTGGTGCTTAGGAGATCAACTTAAGAGACAAGTAAAAGTAAGCTCAATTCCTAACTCTGTTACTTGCTGGCTGTGTAGTCTTGGAATAGATCACAATGCTTTACCTCGTAGGAATTTTGCAAAGAATAAATGAGGTTATTAATGAAAAAAGTTTAACACATTCCCCGGCATATAGGAAACATTTAATAAATTGTAGTTCTTATTGTTGATCCTCTTCTCTTTATAAGGAGCTAAAATTGCTATTTTTTTTTTCCTTTGAAGTATTCATTGTATTTGAAGTTTTCTATTTCCTCCCATCCTTTATTCTAGTTTCCTACCTTTTGGTCACTGAAACAAAATTTCTTTCTACAATGAAAGATCCTGAAATAACGCAGTACCTCACTTGAAGAAAAACTGATTTAGAGAGTAAAATGAATTTGTCGAGTCAGTTTTGTTTAGAGCTGGTATTTAAAATTGGCAGTTATTAAGTATACGATACAGGAAGAGACAATCTGACTATAAAATACATAGACCACCATAACTGTGAAATTTTAGAAACTTACAGGAACCCTAGGTTGGATTTCCTTATCATTGTTGCAGTGTGTTTCATGACATTTTTATGAAAAAGAAAAAAGGTGAAGAAAGGGATATTATGAAAAGAAAGGAAACATAAAAATTGTAAATATTTTATTGCCACACTAAAGAATATTTTTAATTGGAGTTGTGCATGAATATGGTACCTGTGTGATAAACTTTCTGTATTGAATTGATAAGTGCTTTTAAGTTGAGAAATACTGCCCCAAGTCTATATTATACCATGTTTATGCTTTTTTGTCTGTAAATTTAAACAGATATGCTGCTAAAGGTGCCAGATTTTACTGCAATATTCTTATGATTCTGAATCTACTATAAAATAAGTTTTAGAAACATTCCTGATGCCATTAACAAAAGAACCTTGACAAGTGAAGTGTTCCTTTTACTTTTACCCCTTTAGTTACATACAGTCACATTCTAGTTGAAACTTAGTCATAACTTTAAAGGTTTTCCATTAGTATTTCACATTTGTTGAACATTATAAATTGGAAAATTTTGGTTATTATTGGAATATCCAGATATTGAAAATGTTGGAAATTATAAAGGATGAAAATATTAGTTGTGTCTCTGACCAGTGAATATTGCTTCTAGTGGATTGAAAAGAATCATTTATTAAAGTTATGCTTGTTCAATGAACCTAATGTTTATTGGAGGAAGACTGTCACTATGCATATTAAAAATAGTTGGGCTGAATCTCATACCCATTCAAAGATTTATCAATTAAATGCTGATAAACTTGCTAGCCTCCTCTCAGTTTAGACAAAAGCTAAAAGATTAATTCACTTCAGCTACCTCTTGTCAAGTATTTGTTTTCAGTAATGTAGGGCAGATGACCAAAGAAAGGAATACATGGCTTAAAGAAGGATTAGGGTGGTAGAAATGGTTGTTTCATGTTTCAAAGAGTGTTTTCAATCCCTTTTATTCTTTACAACTTAAGCTGCTTATTTTGTTTGACATGTGTTTTCAGCGACTGCTGTTGATAGCACCTCTTTGTTTTGGATGTCTGCTTTTATTTTCTTTCAGACTTTGTTGGCTTAATTTCTTTTATAATTCCAACTTTTCCTTACCTTTAACCTCCACCTGGCTTTTGATGTATCCTTTTTTCTGTTGCTCACACAGGAAAGCTAACTTTTTTTTTTTTAATAGAAAGTCTAGCTAACAGCTTGAGGGCACTGGTGGAAGAAATATAGTTGCAATAACTCCATGGTTACAATAATTGTGCCTTCAGACCTCCTGGAAAGAGGTTCCTTTGGTAAATGCCTCTGGTCTAATAGAACCTAAAGAACTAAAGAATCTCTCTTTGACGTGTGTGTGTGTATGTGTGTGTGTGTGTGTGTGTGTGTGTGTGTATGTATTACCTCTCTACATATGTCTACATGTATATACCACATACAAATATATATATGTATATCATAAAAACAGAAATATAGATGTGAGATAAGATCTTCACACAACAAAGCACACAAATCAAATTAGTGCCAGCCCACAACAGAATATCCTGTCTATCTAAGTAGCATGTTAAAGAAAGTCTTGTCTCATAAAACCATCTGGGGTGGATTTATTAGAAATGTCATCAGCACCACAATTCTTTCTGCACATCAGTTTCATTTCAATGTTTATGAGGCCATATATGTCAACCTGGGCTCTTACACAATCATTAAATTTATACTTACAAATTTATGCATCTTGTATATTCAGATATTTTTACATACTTATGAATTTATGTATTTTACAACAAATGAAAAATGCAGGAGATTTATCTATACATATGATTTCATCTATGTAACGTATACAAAAAAGATTAGAAGAAAATACATAAAATGATAACGATTGTCCCTTGTATTTTTCCTTCATTTTATTTTCATGTCATTTTCAAATTCTCAATAATTATCTTTACAATTTGCAGAAATTAAATAAGACATTGTTTTAACTTATTCATATAACTGTATGGTGACTTCTATGTAATGACTGTTGTAAAGGTTAGCAGTCCAAATGCAATAATTTAACATTCTATACGTAGCTGTGCATTTCAGTTTATTTCTTTTGAAAGTTTATTCCAGAGCTTTCTCAAAATATGAATAAGGGCTTCCCTGGTGGTGCAGTGGTTGAGAGTCCGCCTGCCGATGCAGGGGACACGGGTTCGTGCCCCGGTCTGGGAGGATCCCACATGCCGCAGAGCGGCTGGGCCCGTGAGCCATGGCCGCTGAGCCTGCGCGTCCGGAGCCTTGTGCTCCGCAACGGGAGAGGCCACAGCAGTGAGAGGCCCACGTACCGCAAAAAAAAAAAAAAAAAAAAAAAAATGAACAAAATGTATTAAATCGAAGTGTAATAACTTTAAAAAAGTGGTCTCCAAACTTTTTTGCATATTATTTATTTCTACATTAAATATGCGTATTACTGTACTAATATATAATGTACATTATGCAATATATAGACATTTTTAAGGGTGAAATTAAAATATAAATCGACATTTATTTAATTGTTTCTTCTCACACCTAGTGGATTGTCTTGTGTAGCCCTGAAGGACACACACGAGACTTTGGAGACCATTGCCTTAGAAAACTAAAAAGTCAAATAACTTAGGGTTTTACATTTATTTACATGCTGTGTTCCTTTCCATTATTAAAAAAAAAAAAAGATGTGAGAGTAAATAGTAGAAAGAAAATGAGAACTAAAATTTGCACGTCTTTGTTGCTAGATTTTGCATTCATTTTTTTGAAGATTGTGTTTACTATTTAAGTTCAAAATTTGGCATTCACTGCTTAGAATTATGTTTCATAGAATTTTATAGGAAAGGCTGGAAGTATAAATGAAACTGTCAGGCACAGCCCATGAACTAGAAAATGTGGGCAGAGCAAGGTTAGGCTGTGTCTAAGATACACTCTAACACATAATCTAGAGAGCTGTCCTTGGGCAAAGACGAGCACCACTGGTTTGAATTAGACGAGTGTTTGGCTGCTTCTTTTAGCCTTCTAGGACACTGTTCCTCAGGAATAAGCAAATAGTTCAAGGAATTCAAGCAGGAGCTCAAAAAATATTTCCAATCTCTGTAGTCTCCATTTTTTAGCAGGCATACAGATAAGGGGATGGGAAATTAATACTGAGTCATGTACAAGGGAGAAAAAAATCTAATGTCCCTGAAGAAAAGAAACCTTGTTCACTGATGCAAAAAAAATTATTAATAAATTTATATTTAATAAACCAATCAATGTTAGCTCAATATTCTAAATAGAAGGGATCAGGGAGGTAATAAACTGAAAGAAAAACAATCATTTTTTTGTTTTTATTTTGAAAGTGTTTAGATCAGATTTGTAGTATGTACATATGAGTAGATTATCTCCAAATCTATGTTAAATTAATAATCAACTACATCTTCACTTTTAGACTTGTCAAAATTACTTAAGAGAAGCAAAATTAGCAGATTTAATTTTTTTCTGTCTGCTCATTGGATATACAAATAAGTAATGAAATAAGCAAGAACTGACTAACACCCACATTTGTTCATCATTTTTTATGTCATCCAGTTGGTTGGCTATATTAGCATAATACTTCCTTTTTAAAAGATTTATTGGGGGAAAAATGCTATCAATAACATGTTTTGGACAATTCAGGAAACTAGAATGGACTATATTGTTAAATTTCTTGGCTATAAATATGGCATTGTGGTCATGTAGGAGAATACATGCTGAACTATTTAGTAGTGAAATGTCACGGTGCCTGCAACTTATTTTCAAATGGTTCAGAAAGTGAGAGAGAGAAAAAACCAAATTGGTAAAATGCTAACAAGTGGTGAATCCAGGCAAAGAATATATGTAGATTTATTATACTATTGTTTCCTTTTTTTCTGCAGATTTGAAATAAAAAATTGGAGGAAAATGTTGTAAACAAAAAAGTTTTTGAGGCATATTAAAGGGTTTTTCCCTTTGAAGCCTTTTGTAAAGAAGCAATACCCATGGCTTTTTTAAAAAATATTTATTTTTTTTTTTAATTTATTTAGGCTGCGCCAAGTCTTAGTTGCAGCACACGGGATCTTCGTTGCAACATGTTTAGTTGCAGCATGCAGGCTCTTAGTTGCAGCATGTGGTCTCGTAGTTGCGGCATGCATATGGGATCTAGTTCCCTGAACAGGAATTGAACCTGGGCCCCCTGCATTGGGAGTGTGGATTCTTACCCACTGGACCACCAGGGAAGTTCGCCCATGGCTTTTACAGGCTAAATAAAACCTATTTTAGGGAATTCCCTGGCAGTCCAGTGGTTAGGACTCTGCGCTTTCTTTCACTGCCAAGGGATCGGGGAACTAAGATCCTGAAAACCACAGGGTGAGGCCAAAAAACCTATTTTAATTCCTGAATCGTATTCTAATTTAGCTGAAATACTGGTTTATGACCAAATACTAAGCTTTTGTCTTCGCAAGAAATTTTAAAAGGAAGGCAGTATAGGTAACTCACAAGTTTGCAAGATGGGATTCTTTGGCATCAGATCAGGATAATAAACATTGGGGGGGATAGCTGCTGTAGGTAGAAAATATGACTATGTCTGGTCATAGATAAAACTGACATGTTAGTCTACAGATTGGACTAATGATACATACCTGAAAGCTTAGCATAATATACTGCAAGGAGCTCCACAGTGTTTGTATCAGTGAGGCTCTAGTCAGAAAAATAGAAACCACTTTTTGAAAGGAGAGTTTAATGCAGGGAGTTGGTTACACAATTGACTGAAGCGCTGAGGCTGAGAAGCCAAAGGGGACAGTGAAGCAAGAGTTAGCAGAGCAAGGAGACTCTACCACCTCTAGAGCTGAGGGGACGGTGGGAGGAGATGGCGTCATCAGAGCCTGGAAGCTGGGGCTGTCTTGGGAGCTAGAGCCAGGGCACTGTGGGGTGGTGGGGTGGCTGCCAGGTAGGAGCAGGACCCCCGAAGGGAGGGGCTTTTCCATGGGATCTGGAGCTACCAAGGAGACAGTCACTGCCAGAGAGACGGGGAGAAATCCCTGTCTTGCCCCTTCCTCCCCACTCTAACCTTTCACTAGTGCTTCTCCATAGCTGAACCTTTGGGGAAGCCACTGGGCAAGGGAGTTTGTGAAAAGTAATTTCTTGTAATAAAGAACAGAGTAGGGAGGACTTCCCTGGTGGCACAGTGGTTAAGAGTCCGCCTGCCAATGCAGGGGACACAGGTTCAAGTCCCGGTCCAGGAAGATCCCACACGCCGCGGAGCAACTAAGCCCGTGCGCCACAACTACTGAGCCTGTGCTCTAGAGCCCGTGAGCCACAACTACTGAGCCTGCATGCCACAACTGCTGAAGCCTGTGCTTCTAGAGCCCATGCTCTGCAACAAGAGAAGCCACCACAATGAGAAGCCCGCACACTGCAACGAAGAGTAGCACCCGCTCGCCGCAACTAGAGAAAGCCTGGGCGCAGCAACAAAGACCCAATGCAGCCAAAAATAAATAAAATAAAAAATAAATTAATTAAAAAAAAAACAAGAACAGAGTAGGGAGAGGGCAAGGGATGGATCTGAGAGCCAGTAGCTAGAGAAGAGGCACACATACTATTATACTTTTTTGCTGTTTTGCTAAAATTTCTCAAATTCACAACCGTGATAGGCTTTTCAGGAACAATAGGAGATACGAAATTCTGATAATAATGGTTGATGAGTTGATTTAAGACTAATGAGAGGGCTTCCCTGGTGGTGCAGTGGTTGAGAGTCCGCCTGCCGATGCAGGGCACACAGGTTCGTGCCCCGGACCGGGAAGATCCCACATGCCGCGGAGCGGTTGGGCCCGTGAGCCGTAGCCGCTGAGCCTGTGCGTCCGGAACCTGTGCTCCGCAACGGAAGAGGCCACAACAGTGAGAGGCCCGCGTACCACAAAAAAAAAAAAAAAAAAAGACTAATGAGAAAATAGGATTTGAACAACAATGTGTTCAAAGTATATCTGGACTTCTACAGGATTGTTACAAGATATTGAATTCATTTTGCACCTTCAGTTAATAGTCAAATATTTGTATAATTATATCTGCCGTTGGTATTACCTAACTAATATGTGAACAAAAATCTCTGGAGAGTGAAATTCGTTTTCCAGGAGAATTTACAATCTTAAATGTTGAATACCTGGTTGCCTGAAGGTAGAGCATCATCCCTGGGATATTGAACAACTGTTGGGACAGCTGGCGC
Source organism: Grampus griseus (assembly GCF_964374135.1). Taxonomy (NCBI): domain Eukaryota; kingdom Metazoa; phylum Chordata; class Mammalia; order Artiodactyla; family Delphinidae; genus Grampus; species Grampus griseus. The sequence goes on along the minus strand of NC_139018.1, from coordinate 37,765,880 downwards.
AAATAAGGGAACAGTTTCTATGTGGCTAAGTATATAATATATTCAGTTACCCACTGGCAGGGAGTTGTGCAACGGCACAGAAGCACAGATTTATCAGTGATGAAAAGCTCCATTAATTATTCTCTTCTAGGTAGACCATACTCTAGATAGGGAAGAAATTCTGGGACAACATTCAACATCTTTTCAGTCTGTAGACCACATCAGGGGAAGAAAGGGGAAATAAAAACCTTGCATTTCACCTATCCTACCTGCTTCCACTTCCCTCTGTAAAGAAAACTTCTGTGGGAGAGAGGACAAAAATGTCCTGTGACCTACTTCTGTCTCAGCTAGATCACTTTATCATACTAAAAGCAAGCACATGGGGATGGGATTGAAGATTTGGTGGTAGAATGGAGGGAGCGATGAGTAAAATGGGGGAGAGGACAAGATCTGTTGGCCCTTGTGGATGAGGTCATGCTTAGAAAGTGAACGCAAAATGCAGAGTCTAAATGAAAGATGACAAAAAGGCAGAGATGTTTTATTCAGCTTGCACAATTGTTTTTAGAATTTTAATGTATTTAACATTACAAATTGATAATTTCATTAAAAATGTAAATTCTAGCTTCTCTTATGATTGGGATGCTCTGGCCGCACTGGGCCCTCATCCGGCATGGTAAACATTTGCTGGAGCAGGCCCTTTCCAGTACTGCACATCCCAGCTTTACCTGGTTCAGGCATGGATGCCTGGCCTCTGTCAGCAAATAATCCTCTTTTCTTCTCTTCATTCTAGACTGGCTAAGGATTTGTACTAGCTATCACCCTCATATACTGTCCTCTCATATTGAATCAGTTTCTATAATGCTTAGGGTCTAGTACTTGGTAAGTCAGTAGTTGTTGAATCAGTGAAACCTCAGCCCAGAAATTCTAGTAAGTACTCCCGTTTCAAATTCCTTGTGAAAGGACGAATATCTGAAAGTGATTGTGTGATTACGTGCACAAACACATCTTTGCCTATAACTAAAAGAATTTGCTTTGACTTGAAATAAATAGATTACAAAACCAAAACAGTTTAAAAAAATCTAGAATAGGGAAGCCCCTGGCGGTCCAGTGGTTAGGACTTGGCGCTTTCACTGCCAGGGCTCTGGGTTCAATCCCTGGTCGGGGAACTAAGATCCCGCAAGCTGTGGCGTGGCCAAAAACTTCAAAAAAACAAACAAACGAACAAAAAAAAGCAAAACTGGAATAAAAGGCAAATGTCCAGTGATAAATGTCAACTACCTGAGGTTAAGCCTTCATGTAAGCTTCCTTTGAGGCTTTCCCTTTTGTAACGCTTACCCCATTACAACTTGTTTGCTGATTTGCACTCCTGCTAGACCATAAGCTCCTAATGGCAAGAATTCTGTTAATCTTTTATACTGCCATATTCTAAAGTACATATCACAGAAGTTCACTGGTTCAATAAATAGATGAAAATATATCAAGAAACTTTTTGCCCATTTGTTGCTCAAGCAAAGCTATAGCAACTAAACGGCATTATTTTTCAGATTCCTAGCAACCAGAACAAAGAGAGAAGCCGCCAAGGGCCTTAGCTTGTGGCCTAACAAGCCAGGGATTAGCCTCTGTCTCAGAAAGCAGTGTGGAAAAAACAAATACTCTAGCTAAGAAAGTCACTGTGGATTCCTACTTGTTAGTGCCTTGAGGAGCAGAGTACAGGGTCCATATCACTGGCCTAGGTTTCAGGGCAGGATTTTGGTCTCTTGAAAGGACACAGTCAGTCATAGAGGAACTGGCTTTCAGATGGGAACCTAGTTGATAAAGAACACAATGCAAACCTGGTTACTTGCAATGAGGGTTTAGGAGGTTGAAGAATCCCATTATTAGTCCTGTCCAACAGGATTAGAGCAGGACAAGCTTAATTAGTAGGAAGTGACTGGAGCTAATGCACTAAACTTCCCACTTTCAGGATTGGTCCCAGAGTCTAGGGAGTGGTTACAACATCAATGGCTGGGAATACCAAGAACAGAGAATCAGGCAGGCCATTCAAAATCCTAGGGTTAATACCCATCTAGTTGTTTCATCTCATAATGTGTCTTGTTGTGCCATAGTGACATGGGAAAATGAAATAAAAATAGTAAAATACCAGAAGGAAAAATGAGATATACTGCAAAAATGCTTTAAAACCCCAAGGTCTTGATGTAAATAACAGTGAAAAACGCTCAGTGCTCAGTAAAGCTAGACTCCACTACCCTGTGCATGCTTGGATGCTGTGCTATACATTCACGGACCCCTTTGGATTCTCTCTGGTGGCACACTAATCCTCAGTGATTACTCAGTATTTTCAAGAATGTCTTGTGAATTTCAAAGAAAAATCTCTTGTAAATTCCTTCATCGAGGCTTTCATTAAAAGTCATTTTTTAGTTGACCAGTGTTAAATATTCAGATAAGTGAAAAATGAATTCACCAGAAAACAGATGCAAGAAACAGACCATGGATAACTGGAAATTGAAATAAGACAGAGGTGGCCTGACAGATCAACAAAGAAGTATAAACCAACTGGAAAATGGGCAAGTGATATAACTAGATATCTCACATCTAATCTTAGCTATATGAAATAATCATATCATATCTTAGAAGGGGGAGCATTTATGGCCAAAAAACATGTGGAAAGATTCTTAACCTCATTAGTGATCAGAGAAATACAAGCTAAAACCAGTGAGATACCATTTCATACCTACCAGACTCACAAAAAAAACCTTGAAAATTGGTCAATTTTTGATGTTGGTGAGGAAATGGAGCCACAGAAAGCCTCATAGACTCTTTATGGGACTGTACATTTGATCATGACTTTGGGTAACAATTTTGTATTGCCTTATAAGTTGAAAATACCATTTCTAACGATCCTAGATATTTACCCTAAAGAACAATTTTTACACTCAGCAGTAGGAATGTGCAGGAGTTTCTTAGCTGTACTATTCATAAGAGCAAAAAGCTGGAAACACCATCAAAGGGTAAAACTGTGGTGTAGTGAAACAATGGAATACTATACAGCAGAAAAAAAGGATGGACTACAGCTATAGGGATGAATACGGATGAGAATCTCAAAAATGCTGAGTGAGGAAATAAAGTTAGCACAGAAAACTACTTAGAGTATGATTCTATTATATAAAGGTCAAGGACAGGCAAAACTAAAAACATACAATTCAAAAATACATAATTAGAAAGCAAAAAGTATTTTAAAAGTTGGTGTTTATTATTCTTTAAACTGTACATACTTATTGTATTTTACTCCTACATTTATGATATATTTCACAGTAATAAAGTAAAATAGAAAGTATTCATTTAATTCTGTATTCTGTGAGAGTAAGTATTACCCACTTGCTCCTGATCTCTGCTTGACATCATTATGAGACTAGCCTTCCAAATATGTTTTACATCAACCAGATCCCTACTCAGACCGCATCAAGGCTTCCTATTCACCATAGTGTGAAGTACAATCACTCTGGGTAATAGAGGATTCAAGGCCCTCCCTAGTTTGACCCCAGTTGACCTTTCTTGTCTTGTTTTCCACCATAGCATGTGCTGTAGCAACACATGGATCCACTCACTAATACTGAAACACACTGTGAGTGTTTTCACTTCTTGGTCTTTGTTTCTGCCATTTTTACTACTTACTAGTTTTAATTCTAAAAACTGTCCTCTTTATCACCATCAAGCTACCTACCAGCAGTTACTATTTTGCATTTTCAAAATAAGCTATCTAGTTTCAAAATGTTGTAAAGAGCAGGATTGTGGGGTTTAAAGCAACAGACTTCAGTTTTAAATGGAAAGTGCAGATACCAATGCGTTTGCCTGTGCTTGTTTGTGACCATCTTTCTGACAGAAGAAATTTTTGTTTGAGCTGAGCACATCTTGTTTTTGCAACATGATTATAGAATTAGCAATTCTGACCACTCATAGACTCTTACAACTATAATAAAATTTTTAATGCTTTGTATTTGTATGACAGGCTGTGAGTAACACAGTCATTCAGTTGATTATCAAGTAACATCAGATTTCTCCCTCATCTTACAGTTTAGGAAACTGAAGACAAGAGAGAACATTTTAATCAATGAAATCTGGTAGGTTTAAATGATTGCATTAGTAGTAGAAATAAAAATGGCAACAATAATAATATCCTGAATATGAAAGTCCATCAGATCCTGAGTTTTTCCTGTTACCTGAACAACTCTACTTACAGCAAAATTTACTAAATAAAGATGAATTTATTGAACAAACATTTGCTGACCACCTGCCAAAATGCAAGGCAACGTGTTACGCACTGATAGAATTACAAAGATTAATGATATGACATAGTATCTCCAAGAAGCTTCAGGTAGGAGGAGGAACCTACCAGTATTTTAGATCAGGTAATATAATAGCTTTTGTATGTGTGCCACAGACTAGACATTGTGTTCTCAGGTAACACACTAAAAAGAGAACCTAGTACTTTTCCTTTAACGTTAAAAGCCTTCAGAGTACATTCAGTAAATTAGTAAGCACACCAAGGAGGAGGGAGCCCTCTGACCTCTATCAGTGTATTGTTTTTCATTTAAACAGCGTCTTAGTTCACTGGAGGCTTTACGTGAATGTTTATCACAATATTTATTCCTCTTGATTAAGATGATAGCAGACGATTAATGGGTTCCGTATCACAATTAAAATGAAAATTTCCACCTTCCTGATAAACAGGAATATCCAGATGATAACAACTCTGAAACTTAAATCAGAGAAATTACTACATAACCCTAAGGTGATGACAATCTTTTGTAAATGTGTCTGATGCTAGAAGGTTAGCACAGTTATAGCTCTGAACTATTATGAAGGTCATATTTCAATTAGTACAGCTGTAGACATTCCTTTGAACTTAAGTAACTTTTGCTATGAACAATAAACATTTCTCAGCACAAGTCTTCTCTTTGTCTTTTAGTTTGATTACTATTATGAAAATGCCAAATAATACAGACTAGTAATATTGATGGCAAAATAATTAGTAATAAAGAGAATTTTGCATTATGGATCTTTGGATGAGTTCAAATAGAGAGAAATCAAAGGACTATTTTGTTGATAAGTGATTCTACTTGCTATCAAGTAGGCAGCACTTTGAAGGAGATCACGTAGGAGTAGGAATTTCTTATGTCAACGATTATTTTCTTATACATATACCCCTTGTCCATAGTCAAGCAAACTAAAATATATTGTTATTGAATTTTAGAGACTATCAGTGGCACACTTCCTTTTTTTTTTTTGGTACGTGGGCCTCTCGCTGTTGTGGCCTCTCCCGTTGCAGAGCACAGGCTCTGGATGTGCAGGCTCAGCAGCCATGGCTCACGGGCCCAGCCGCTCCGCGGCATGTGGGATCTTCCTGGACCGGGGCACGAACCCGTGTGCCCTGCATCGGCAGGCAGACTCTCAACCACTGCACCACCAGGGAAGCCCGGCACACTTCCTTTATTAATTAATTAATTAATTTAACAATGGTGTGTTAGTTTCTGCTTTATAACAAAGTGAATCAGTTATACATATACATATGTTCCCATATCTCCTCCCTGTTACGTCTCCCTCCCTCACACACTCCCTATCCCACCCCTCCAGGCGGTCACAAAGCACCGAGCTGATCTCCCTGTGCGATGCGGCTGCTTCCCACTAGCTATCTACCTTACGTTTGGTAGTGTATGTATGTCCGTGCCTCTCTCTCGCTTTGTCCCAGTTTCCCCTTCCCCCTCCCCATGTCCTCAAGACCATTCTCTAGTAGGTCTGTGTCTTTATTCCCAATTTTTTTTTAAGATTCCGTATATATGTGTCAGCATATGGTATTTGTTTTTCTCTTTCTGACTTACTTCACTCTGTATGACAGACTCTAGGTCCATCCACCTCACTACAAATAACTCAATTTCATTTCTTCTTATGGCTGAGTAATATTCCATTGTATATATGTGCCACATCTTCTTTATCCATTCATCTGATGATGGAAACTTAGGTTGTTTCCATCTCCGGGCTATTGTAAATAGAGCTGCAATGAACATTTTGGTACATGACTCTTTTTGAATTATGGTTTTCTCAGGGTATATGCCCAGTAGTGGGATTGCTGGGTCATATGGTAGTTCTATTTGTAGTTTTTGAAGGAACCTCCATACTGTTCTCCATAGTGGCTGTATCAATTTACATTCCCACCAACAGTGCAAGAGGGTTCCCTTTTCTCCACACCTTCTCCAGCATTTATTGTTTCTAGATTTTTTGATGATGGCCATTCTGACTGGTGTGAGATGATATCTTACTACAAGATGATATCTTGTAGCTTTGATTTGCATTTCTCTAATGATTAATGATGTTGAGCATTCTTTCATGTGTTTGTTGGCAGTCTGTATGTCTTCTTTGGAGAAATGTCTATTTAGGTCTTCTGCCCATTTTTGGATTGGGTTATTTGTTTTTTTTGTTATTGAGCTGCATGAGCTGCTTATAAATTTTGGAGATTAATCCTTTGTCAGTTGCTTCATTTGCAAATATTTTCTCCCATTCTGAGAGTTGTCTTTTGGTCTTGTTTGTGGTTTCCTTTGCTGTGCAAAAGCTCTGAAGTTTCATTAGGTCCCATTTTTTTATTTTTGTTTTTATTTCCATTTCTCTAGGAGGTGGGTCAAAAAGGATCTTACTGTAATTTATGTCATAGAGTCTACTGCCTATGTTTTCCTCTAAGAGTTTGATAGTTTTTGGCCTTACATTTAGGTCTTTAATCCATTTTGAGCTTATTTTTGTGTATGGTGTTAGGGAGTGATCTAATCTCATACTTTTACATGTACCTGTCCAGTTTTCCCAGCACCACTTATTGAAGAGGCTGTCCTTTCTCCTCTGTACATTCCTGCCTCCTTTATCAAAGATAAAGTGACCATATGCGTGTGGGTTTATCTCTGGGCTTTCTATCCTGTTCCATTGATCTATCTTTCTGTTTTTGTGCCAGTACCATACTGTCTTGATTACTGTAGCTTTGTAGTATAGTCTGAAGTCAGGGAGCCTGATTCCTCAAGCTCCGTTTTTTGTCCTCAAGATTGCTTTGGCTCTTCGGGGTCTTTTGTGTTTCCATACAAATTGTGAAATTTTTTGTTCTAGTTCCCAGCACACTTCCTTTAAACAAAATTGTGTACAGTGGCCCATCATATAAAACTAACAAAAATAGAGTTGTTCTGGAAGGGAGTAAGAAATTCTCCTTTATCTAACAAAGGGAGAAAATAGGTAAGCTACATCATGACACTTATGATGAGAAGGATGATTGACAGCTGAAGGAATTTGTGCTTGACTGCTTTAACAGAGCACTTTGTCAGAACAGAGGACAGTCTTAAAATTCAGAACAAAAATCATGAGAAACTGTACTTCCTATGAATTCCCAGAAGGTAAATCATTAGTAATGGAAACATGTCAAAGTATGGTTAATATCTTCTACTCATAATAGTCATACAAATTGGTATATTTAGTCTCAGGACCTCAAATTTGAAAGATTCAAAGAAACTAATTATAATTTTTGGTTATCCATATTACTGTTCTGGTAATGGTAGAGTAGTTCAAGTTAGACCAACCCTCCCATGGGTAACAATTTTCAACCCTAGATAAAATATAATTAATACTTATTTGGAAGCCCTGGAGAGTGACCAAAAGCTTCTAGAAACTAGAGAGAAGTCAATCCTGAAAAGAAGGGAAAGTCACTGAAATATATCTGCAATTTTAATGGCTTTTCTTCTGTGGGCCTCTCTAGTCCAGGCTGAATGGAGTAACTAGAACTCAAGCAAAAAAGCTCGTGTTTGGCACTCTCAGAATGGCTGAAAAGTAAAGGGGAGGGACTTCCCTGGTGGCATGGTGGTTAAGAATCTGCCTGGCAATGCAGGGGACACAGGTTTGATCCCTGGTCTGGGAAGATCCCACATGCTGTGGAGCAACTAAGCCCGTGCACCACAACTACTGCGCCCATGCGCTGCAATTACTGAAGCCCGCACTCCCTAGGGCCCGTGTGCCACACCTACTGAGCCCACATGCTGCAACTACTGAAGCCCGCACGCCTAGAGCCCGTGCTCTGCAACAAGAGAAGCCACCACAATGAGAAGCCCGTGCACCACAATGAAGAGTAGCCCCGCTTGCCGCAACTGGAGAAAGCCCATGCACAGCAATGAAGTCCCAATGCAGCCAAAAAAAAGTAAAAGGGAAAATCCTGGAAAGCAGAAAACCACAAAGGGAGAGTAGTGAATTCTGCATATAAATTCTGCCAAAATCTTTCACTTCCATTCTGTACATTCATGAGGGAGACTCCAAGTGGCACAGGTAAAAGCAAGCTTAAAAAAAAAAAAAAGAACAGGTTAAAAGATCTAAGCAATGATTACTGTTGCTGTCAACCACAGTGGGGACAGAGTTTGGAATTTGAGTCTAGCTGTGGTAGCTGCCTGATGGAACAACATTCAACACCCTCCAGAGTCTCTACCATGTAGCATCCATATTTGGCAAAAATATTATTCAAACTTCAAAGGCATAATAAAGATATTTTAAGACAAACAAAGGCCAAGAAAATACATCATGAGCAGACTTAAAGAAATATAATATAGTGTAGAAATTTGGATTTCACAAAAGCATGAAGAGTGCCATAAAAGGTAAATATGTACCTATATATGAGAGATTTTTTCTTCTTTTATTTAATTTTTTTAAAGTATTGATTATTTAAATATAAGACAAAAATAATAAAGTATTGTAGGCCTATAATATATGTGGAAGTAAAAAGTATGATGATGCACAAAGACAGGAAAGGGAGAGTGGAAGCATGCCTTTGTAAGGTTATTACATTATATGTGAAGTGGTATAATATTATTTGAAGGTAGACTGGGGTAAGTTAAAAATACCAAACTCAGAACAGAAGTATAGTTAATAATCCAATATAAAGGATAAAATAGAATATTAAAAATATTCAAAACAAAAGAAGATAAGAAAAGAGGAAACAAAAGGCCAAAGAACAGATGAGACAAATAGAAAAGAAATATCAAAATAATAGACTTAAACCCAATCATATCAATTATTCTATTAAATGTAAATGGACTAAACACTCCAATTAAAGGGCAAAGATTGCTTAGACCAAAATGTATGCATCTATTAGAAACTCATTTAAAATAAAAGACATAGAGGAGGGAGGGAGATGCAAGAGGGAATAGATATGGGGATATATGTATATGTATAACTGATTCACTTTGTTATAAACAGAAACTAACACACCATTGTAAAGCAATTATACTCCAATAAAGATGTTAAAAAAAAAAACAGGGCTTCCCTAGTGGCGTAGTGGTTGAGAGCCCACCTGCCGATGCAGGGGACACGGGTTCGTGCCCCGGTCCGGGAAGATCCCACATGCCACAGAGCGGCTAGGCCTATGAGCCATGGCCTGCGCGTCCGGAGCCTGTGCTCTGCGATGGGAGAGGCCACAACAGTGAGAGGCCCACGTACTGCAAAAAAAAAAAAAAAATAGACATAGGGACTTCCCTGGCAGTCCAGTGGTCAAGACTTAACCTTCCAATGCAGAGGGTGCAGATTCAATCGCTGGTCAGGGAGCTAAGATTCCACATACCTTGGGGCCAATAAACCAAAACATAAAACAGAAGTAATATTGTAACAAATTCAATAAAGACTTTAAAAATTGTCCATATCAAAAAAAAACTTAAAAAAAATAAAATAAAAGACATAATATCACTGATGACATAGATGCAAAAATCCTCAATGAAATACTAGCAAACAGAATCCAACAACACATTAAAAGGAGCATACACCCTGATCAAGTGGGATCTATCCCAGGGATGCAAGGATTCTTCAATATACACAAATCAATCAATGTGATATACCACATTATCAAACTGAAGAATAAAAACCATATGATCATCTCAAAAGATGCAGAAAAAGCTTTTGACAAAAGTCAACACCCATTTATGATACAAACTGTCCAGGAAGTGGACTTAGAAGGAACCTACCTCAACATAATAAAGGCCATATACGAAAAACCTACAGCTAACATCATACTCAATGGTGAAAAGCTGAAAGCATTTCCTCAAAGATCAGGAACAAAACAAGGATGTCCACTCTCGCCACTTTTATTCAACATAGTTTTGGAAGTCCTAGCCATGGCTATCAGAGAAGAAAAAGAAATAAAATGAATCCAAATTAGAAAAGAAGAAGTAAACTTGTCACCATTTGCAGATGACATGATACTATACATAGAAAATCCTAAAGATGCTACCAGAAAACTACTAGAGCTCATCAATGAATTTGGTAAAGTTACAGGATACAAAATTAAGACAGAGAAATCTCTTGCATTCCTATGAAAGATCAGAAAGAGAAATTAAGGAAACAATCCCATTTACCATCACATCAAAAAGAATAAAATACCTAGGAATAAACCTACCTAAGGAGGCAAAAGACCTGTACTCAAAAAACTATAAGACACTGATGAAAGAAATCAAAGATGACACAAACAAATGGAGAGATACACCCTGCTTTTGGATTGGAAGAATCAATATTGTGAAAATGACTACACTACCCAAAGCAAGCTGCAGATTCAATGCAATCCCTATCAAATTATCAATGGCGGGCTTCCCTGGTGGCGCAGTGGTTGAGAGTCTGCCTGCCAATGCAGGGGACACGGGTTCGTGCCCCAGTCCGGGAAGATCCCACATGTTGCGGAGCGGCTGGGCCCGTGAGCCATGGCCGCTGAGCCTGTGCTTCCAGAGCCTGTGCTCCACAACGGGAGAGGCCACAACAGTGAAAGGCCTGCGTACCGCAAAAAAAAAAAAAAAATTATCAATGGCATTTTTCACGGAACTAGAACAAAAAATTTTACAATTTGTATGGAAACAAAAAAGACCCCAAATAGCCAAAGCAATCTTGAGAAAGAAGAACAGAGCTGGAGGAATCAGGCTCCCTAACTTCAGATTATATTACAAAGCTACAGTAATCAAGACAGTATGGTACTGGCACAAAAACAGAAATATAGAGCAATGGAACAGGATAGAAAGTCCAGAGGTAAAGTGACGTACCTATGGTCAATTAATCTATGACAAAGGAGGCAAGAATATACAATGGAGAAATGACAGTCTCTTCAATAAGAGGTGCTGGGAAAACTGGACAGCTACAGGTAAAAGAATGAAATTAGAACATTCTCTAACATCATACACAAAAATAAACCCAAAATGGGTAAAAGACCTAGATGTAAGGCTGGATACTATAAAACTCTTAAAGGAAAACATAGGCAGAACACTCTTTGACATAAATCACAGCAAGATCTTTTCTTTTCTTTTTTTTTTTTTTTTTTTTGCAGTATGCAGGCCTCTCACTGTTGTGGCCTCTCCCGTTGCAGAGCACAGGCTCCGGATGCGCAGGCTCAGCGGCCATGGCTCACGGGCCCAGCTGCTCCACGGCATGTGGGATCTTCCCAGACCGGGGCACGAACCCGCATCCCCTGCATCGGCAGGCGGACTCTCACCCACTGCGCCACCAGGGAAGCCCTGCAAGATCTTTTCTGATCCACTGCCTAGAGTAATGAAAATAAAAGCAAAAAATAAACAAATGAGACCTAATTAACTTAAAAGCTTTTGCACAGCAAAGAAAACCATAAACAAAACGAAAAGACAACCCTCAAAATGGGAGAAAATATTTGCAAACAAAGCAACTGACAAGGGATTTATTTCCAAAATATACAAACAGCTCATGCAGCTCTATGTCAAAAAAAACAAACAACCCTGGGACTTCCCTGGCAGTCCAGTGGTTAAGAATCTGCACTTCCACTGCAGAGGGCACAGGTTTGATCCCTGCTCAGGGAACTAAGATCCTGCATGCTGTGTGGTGCTGCCAAACAAAACAGAAAAACAACCCAATCTAAAAATGGGCAGAAGATCTAAATAGACATTTCTCCAAAGAAGACATACAGATAGCCAAAAAACACCTGGAAAGATGTTCAGCATCACGAATTATTAGAGAAATGCAAATCAAAACTACAATGAGGTTTCATCTCACACCAGTCAGAATGGCCATGATCAAAAAGTCTACAAACAATAAATGCTGGAGAGGGTGTGGAGAATAGGGAACCCTCCTACACTGTTTGTGGGAATGTAAATTGATACAGCCCCTGTGGAGAACAGTATGGAGGTTCCTTAAAAAACTACAAATAGAACTACTATATGACCCAGCAATCCGACTACTGGGCATATATCCAGAGAAAACCATAATTTGAGAGGATGCATGCACCCTGATGTTCATTGCAGCACTATTTTCAATAGCCAGGACATAGAAGCAACCTAAATGTCCATCAACAGATGAATGGATAAAGAATATGTGGTACATACATACAATGGAATATTACCCAGCCATGAAAAGGAATGAAATAACGCCATTTGCAGTGACATGGATGGACCTAGAGATTGTCATACAGAGTGAAGTAAGTCAGAAAGACAAAGAGAAATATTGTATAATATTGCTTATATGTGGAATCTAGAAAAATCGTACAGAACTTATTTGCAAAGCAGAAATAGAGTCACAGATGTAGAAAACAAACTTGTTTACCAAGGGGGGATGGGGGGTGGGATGAATTGGGAGATTGAGATTGACATATATACATTACCTTATATAAAATGGGTAACTAATGAGAACCTACTGTATAGCACAGGGAACTCTACTCAATGCTCTGTGGTGACCTAATTGGGAAGGGAATCTAAAAAAGAGCCATTATACGTATATCAGTTATATATGTATAACTGACTCACTTTGCTGTACAGCAGAAACTAACACAATATTGTAAAGCAACTATACTCCTATAAAAATTAATTTAAAAATAAAAGACATAGGTTAAAATTTTTAATGGAAAAAATTATACCATGAACTTGTGAATTGTCAAAAAGCTGGATTATCAATTAATATAAGCTAAAGAAGACTTCAAGATGAGGAATATTAGCAGAGATAAAGAGGATATCTCATAATGATAGATGAGTCAATTCATCAAGAAGGCATAAAAAGTACTAAATGTGTACACAGGTAATAGCAAAACTTCAAAATAACTGAAGGAAAAACTAACAACAGAAAGAAGAAACAGGCAAACCTACAATTACAGTTGGAAGTTCAGCATGTCTTTTTTGGTAATTTATAGAACAAGTAGCAAGGAAGAGAGGAAGGGAGGAAAAAATATAGACCAATACTGTTCATAAACATAGGCAAAAAAAAATCCTTAACAAAATGTTAGCAAATCAAATTCAGCAGTATATAAAAGGTCAATACAACATGATTAAATAGTCTGTATCTCCCGAATGTAAGGTTGGGTTGACATTCAAAAGTTACTCAATGTAATTCACCACATGAACAGAATAAAAGATAAAAACCACCTCATCATTCCAAGAGAAACAGAAAGCATTACACAGATTCAGCATCCATTCATGATTAAAATTTTTCAGCAATCTAAGCATCTGTGAAAATTTTACAGCTATCATCACACTTATTGGTGAATTATTGAATAATTTCTCCCTAAGAGTGGGAACAAGGTACTGATGCCCACTCTCACTACTTCTATTAAGGAAAACTAGCTATTGCCATAAGGCAAGAAAAAAAGTTTTAAATTCATGAAAATCAAAACCATTGTGCTGACTGTAAGAAACCATACACAAAACAGAATGTAGCGTGATTCTATTTATATAAAGTTATAGATTAGAAAAAACTAATCAAATGTGGAATAAAAATTTTTTAATATTTCTTTACAAGTAGGAGCAGGGATTTACTAAGAAGTAACACAAGGGAACCTCCTGGGGAGGTACTAGGGTTTCCTATCTTAGAAGAGGTTTGTGCTTGTTCATACTCAACAAATGGCACAATTAAGATATGTATATTTCATTGTGTGTAAACTTTATCTTAAAAATTTAAAAAGGAACCATAAACAAATATTGAATCTAGTTAATGATATTCATGCAGAAGTACTTTGGGCAAATGAAATGATGTCTGTGACTTACTTTGAAATGTATCATCAAAATAAAATGGATTAATGGCTAAAGGGATGAATATTTGGATAGACATGTGATAAAGTAAGTAGAGTAAAATGTTCATGTAGATTCCAGATGGTGGGCATTTGGATAATCATTGTATTATTCTTTCAACTTTTCTGTACTTCTGGAAAGTTTTAAAATAAAATCTTAAATAAAATCAGTGATCTAAATTTCTACTTTAACAAGCTGGAAAAATAGGATCAGCTACAAAAAACTTAGAGCTAACCTTATATGAACAGTAAAGTATTAAATTATTTTTTTCTAAGTTCAGCAACAAGGCAAGGATGTCCTTTCTCAATATTTTAATTCACCATTGTGTTGGAGATCTTAACCAATGCAAGAAAAAGAAAAGGAATACAGACAGGAAAGGAAGAAGTAAAATTGTTACTCTTCACAGTTAATGAAAAAGTTGGAAATCTGAGAATCTGCAATACAACTCCCAGATCTGATACTCCCAAGATCGTAGAATACAGAGTCAAAATTTACAAATCAATGGTATTGGAAATACAACTCGAAAATGAAGTGAAAACAATTCTATTTACAATAGCATAAAATACTTAAGAATAAATTTAACAAAAGCTGTGCATGACCTCAAACACTACAAAACAAATACTGGTATATTTAGACAATGGAATATTATTCAGTAATAAAATGAAACAAACTACTGATACATGAATCAACTTGCCCGAATCTCAAAAATATTACACTGAATGAAAGAAGCTAGACCAAAAATAGTACATAAAATATGATTCATTTACATGTGGTTCTAGAACAGGCAAAACTAATATATAATGGAAAAAATCAGGACAGAGGTTGCCCCTGGATGGTATTGGGATGGGAATTGATTGGGATTGACTGGGAAGGAACATGAGAGAAATTTCTCGGATAATGGAAATGTTTTTAGGAGTGTGTTAAATGGGTATATGCAGTTGTCAAATATGTCTATTAATGTATGGGTATATACATTTTTTTTTAGTCTTGTCTGCTAAGAGGGCCTGAGAAACAATGACACACCAATAGCAGTGAGCACACCTAGCACCCAGATTTTATTCCTGTATTTTCCTCTTGAAGTAGGGAATGTACAAGATGAGCATAGCATATCTTTGTGCCAGAAATTAGACAAGTGCTTAAAGAATGATTAGAATGTGTCTAAAAGCATAAAGGATCTAGCTTGAAGGTTCTCTCACTACCTAAATTTAGGACAATTTGAGCATTATGATACATGATAGAAATGGAGTATAATCCATTGAATAAAATAAGATTCCATAAATCCTTATTGATATGAATAAATGAGTAAGAAAGGGGAAAGATTTTACTTACAATAGAATGCTAACTAAAAAATATAGAAGAAATTATAGAGTTAGATATCATTAGTGGATGTTAAAACTAATCAGTAAAAATATGACACAGAATATTTACATAGTATCAGTACTTCCACAGAAATTACTATTTACATAGGGGAAAATATTAACTTTACAGTGGAAACATCTCATGGCCACTACCTAGTGATTATAGCTAATTAGCAGTGTTGGGACAATCTGACATCACGTGTCTCCTGATATGATGCTCTAAGAAAAATATAGCGTCGCTTCTGTGTTATTCTTGCCAAAAATGCATAACCTGAATCTAATTATGATGAAACATCAGACAAATTCAACTTGAATGACTTTCTACAAAATATCTGGCTTATACTCTCAACATTGAGGAAGTGTTCCAGATTAAAAGAAACCAGCAAGTCATCACATCTAAAAACAATATGGAATCCTGGGTTGAATCCTGGACAAGGAAAAAGAAATCGTTATAAAGCATATTATTTGGACAATTGATGAAATTTAAAGATGAAATTCAGATTAGAAAATAGTATAGTACCAATATTAAACTTTCTGATTTAGGTCATGGTACTGGTTATATAAGAGAATGTTCTTGTTCTTAGAAAATACAAAAGTGTTTAGGGGTAAAGGCACAGTTGCCCTCTCTACCTGGTAACAACTTAATTTTTTAAGAAGTTATTTTATTTTATTTCATTTCATTTCCACACCACACAGCTTATGGGAGTTTACTTCCCTGAACAGGGATTGAACCTGGGCCCTCAGCAGTGAGAGCCTGGAGTCCTAACCACTGGACTGCCATGGAATTCCCCAACTTAATTTTAAATGGTTCAGAAAGAATATATATATATATATATATATATATATATATATATATATATATATATGCGGGCAAGCATACACACAAACAAAAAAATAAATATGTATCAGAGTGAGAGAGAGAGAGAAAGAATGATAAATGGTGCAAAATATAAACAATTTGTGAGTCTGGTGGGTATATGGAGTTCCTTATACTGTTCTTGCAACTTTTTAGTAAATGTGTAATTGTATCAAAATTAAAAGTTTAAAAAGTTATTCACACTACCAGCATATGTATGTTTAAGTGAACCTACGTGTGTGTGTGTGTGTGTGTGTGTGTGTGTGTGTGTGTGTGTATCAGGTAAATACAATGGCTTGCTATTATATTTGTAAGTATAGGAAAAATATGAACTCTTAGTGTTCAGTTTGAAATGGTGATTCTTATTCTTAAGGAGAACAAACCTCTATACTGATAAGTCCCACCATTCTCTATACCTCAAATGCTTTTTTGTTTCGTTGTTTTGGAAATACACTGTACTGAGAAATCAAGAAAAGATACCCTACTTTATTTCCACCCCTAATCAAAACTAGAACACCTCTTATCCAAGATCTACTCAGGATTTACTCTGCCTGGCAATGTGAATATTTACAATCATGACTTCAAATCTGTTCATGAAGAAATTACGTCTCTGTTTACTTTACTTCTAGGTATGGATTACTTGAAAGCATTAGTGTAATCCAAAACAGGACAATGTGTGTCTAGTGTGAAAAATGTGTCCACAAAAATCTACAAGATTCAGTAGATGGAGACGTTTTATAAAACCAGATAAATATGAAGCTTTAATGAAGCTTTTTTTAAAAATCATTGTCAGCATTATGTATGCACTTTGTTTAAAGAGTCAAGTAATTCAGCAAGTTTTGTTAAGAGGAACATCAATACCCTGCCCTGCTTCTTCCCATTACCCACTCTTCAGAGGCAACCACTTTCATCTTTCGTACCTGATTATTTTTATGTTTACTGCCATGTCTCTAAATAACAAGCTTAATTGTTATTTCTTTGATTTTTCAGTTTTATAAACTACTATTTATTTGTAAACTTACTGTGGAAGATGGGGACCCAACTCTCCTTGCTCTACCTTTACCCACCACACCGGTACTCACCCTTCCCTTCCTTCCATCCTCGCCTGTCCCACCACCTCCAAATTTTGTTCTATCAAAATTTTGCTTAGATCAATATTAAGGGTTTGCATAATTATGATCATGTAAATAGAATTTACAACTGAGACAAGTAGTATACTATGATTATCTTCTTATCTTGAACACGGATTTCTTTTCCCTGGAGTTAATAATTGCCCTGCTTTTTAATTGGCTTAGTTTTCCATGTACTTATCACTAATTCAGCCCCAAGTTCTTTGACAGCTGTGTGAACCTCCTTTCAAGAGGTTCTGATGCAGCAAATATTCTATTGGTTTCCTCTTCCAAGAAATGGTGCCTGTGATCTACGCCTGTCTGATTTGGTTTGCCCATGTGCCTGGTGACAACTGTCATCCTGGAATTTCCCTTCACTGTCATCCTTCACCTCTCAATTACCATAGATCTCCTGTTTCATTTTCGTTTTTGGTTATACTTTGTTTTAGGGGAGCACATTCTCCAGTTCCTTCATAAGAAAGATGCAAAGGAGTTTTGTTCTATAGCTTTGTTTGTTTTCTGAGTCTTTGCATTTCTGAAAATATCCCCCAATGTCCTTGACCTAGGATTAGGACCCTCACCACTGACACTAAGACTGGGAATGGAATAAATAGATACAAAAGTTAAAATCCTGTAGGAGAGTTAAATTCTGAGAGTTTAGGGGTAGATTCAGAGGATTGCCCCAAAACACTTACCTGGAATGTAAGGCCTTCGAGGAAGAAACTGAGATACCTTTAATTAGCAGGTTTACATTCCTACTCCACGTTCACCCTCCATCTGTGGAATGAGAACTGTAGAGGAACAGTGAGTCAGTCGCAGAAAATGAGGAATGCTGTATTTTTGTATATCTGATTTTGTGATGTGTTCAAAGTTGACCACTCCATGTACATTTCTCATTTCTTTTCCTTCCCCCCCCCCCCACAATGAGTGTCTTTTCCTTTTATAATCGGAAAAACAAATACAGGTGTTTCCATTTTGAGGCAAAGTTTTTTTGGAAAACAAAAGGCAATATTGTAGAGGAGCATTTCTAAGGTGTATAAGAAAGTTCCTAATCGACAGGTGATGAGAGAGAAAGAAGGGTGTTAAATAAGGGAGAAGCTGTCTGATAAATGAAAGGTCCCTAAGGGTATCATACAGTTCTATAGAACATGGTTTGATAGTTTGCAGAGGTGTCTGGCCCTGTGCAGAAAGATTTGCCACAATTTTTCAAAGAGCAACACAAGGATATAATAACTTTATTTTGCTACTTGTTTTCTTCTTAACGGAAACTTTATTCTCACTGGCCCTCTTCAAACTCTGCTGTCCAGAGAGACACGATAAAGAGCAGGAGCTATTTAATAGCTATCCCCCATTCTGGTGTCTGAGGGTTGTAGCTGTTGATATCTAACTTCAGTGAGCTTTGTTTCTCTTAACATTCCATTTGTTTCTGGATCTTATAATTGCTAATAAAAAGCCTACTGATGAGAAGTTCATGTCAATCTGATTCTTCTTCTTTTTTTAGTAATCTGTTCCCCAACCAGGAATTAAACCCGGGCCCTTGGCAGTGAGAGCGAGGAGTCCTAACCACTGGGCCATCGGGGAGTTCCCTCATTACCGTTGATTCCTACAGTTTAACTTCAGTGTGCCTTCCTGTTGATTTGCTCCTATTTATTCTGATTAAGATTCTTTGGTGTTTTTCAATCTTAGGATTCATGTTTAGGAGAGTTCTCTGCCATCATCTTTTTTTTTTCTTTCTTTTTTTTTTTTGCTGTGTTGTGTCTTCGTTGATGCTTTAGCTGTGGCGAGCAGGGGCCACTCTTCATTGTGGTGTGCGGGCTTCTCATTGCGGTGGCTTGTCTTGTTGTGGAGCACGGGCTCTAGGCGCTTGGGCTTCAGTAGTTGTGGCACACGGGCTCAGCAGTTGTGGTTCACGGGCTCTAGAGCGCAGGCTCAGTAGTTGTGGCGCACGGGCCTAGTTGCTCCGCGGCTTGTGGGATCTTCCTGGACCAGGGCTCGAACCCGTGTCCCCTGCATTGGCAGGCGGACTCTTAACCACTGCGCCACCAGGGAAGCCCCTCCTCCTGAAGTTTTTACTAGGTTCATGTTGGAGCTTCTCATTCTGTTTTTCATATTTCTTAGATTCTCTTTTGTATACTGTTTTTTTTTTCTCTGCACCACCTTCTGGATGATTTTTTTTCACATCTCTTGTTTCCTCTCTTTTTTCATGATGTCTGGTGAAATAAAATTGATATTTTATGGCAGGACAAGAAAAACTTAAACATAAAATTCTCTGTGTGTGTTCCTCCCTCCCTAATGTGCAGTGTGTATCTGCATTACACATTAACCAGAGCTCCTCAAAGATGGGAGTGCTAACGATGTAACTTCCTAGAAGAATAGTGTCCTTTCCCAGCTCCGTGGGGTGTCATGGTGACTTGCTGCTCGCTTTATGTGCTTCCCTGGACTATGTACCCTTAGTGAACTTTATGTAAAATATCACTATGTCATTTTGATGTACAATCTTTTGTTTCAAAAATGTACATGACTATACTTTCGACTTCAAACAGGTGGAACAGTTCTCAGAGCTTTCTGAGAATCTGCTTCCCGGGTTATAATCCTGCATTTGGCTTGAATAAAATTCCCTTTATCTCTTCTTGATATTTAATTGAATTTTCATTGACATGTCTTTTTTTCTTTTTTTTTCCTCCTTAGAGTTTCACTTGTTTTCTGAGAGGAACATAACTAGACTTTCATACAGCTCGGTCACCTCAGTGTCTGGCTGTTTGTTATATGTGTTATTTGTTGGATCTGCTGATTTTCTCGCATAGATATTTTCTTTATAATTTTTGACAGTGAGTTCATCCTCAGAGTTATTTATTGTGTGAATTCTATGTGCTCTGGATTATTGAGATCCTTACTGAATTATTTTTTATTTGGTTCTGCTAGGACCCTACAGATGTCACTGGTTCTTTATGATGTTTTTGTTTGGGGGGCTTTGGATGTTGTCCCCTTGAAGACAGTAGAAATATGTACCCACAGCCACTGCCTGCAGAGGCTTTGGGTTCAGATTTCTCTTGGTGACTCCTTTTCCACCCATGGCCCAGCCTGTTAGCCTGTTTCTATGCATGTCTCTACACACACACCAGTGGGTGGAGTTTTTCTTCTCCTTGTTTCACAGACAGAACGGCTTTTCCTGGTGCTAGCTTTCTGCAGAGAGCTCATCTCCTGTTCTGCCCTGAACAGGAGTCTGTATCCGTGGTGGTGGTCTCAAGCCCTCTTTCCTCATGGGCTTTTAGACCCTGGCCCCTTAAGCCAATATCCAGTTCTGATCCTTGAGGGACGTTTGGCTTTAATTCATGATCATCACTATTCCAGCTTGGAGTTTCTCTTCATTTATTGGCACCTAGAAATTTCTGGGTGGAACTTGTAAAGAGAAGAGCCAGGAAAATTGTCTTTAGCTGGGAGAAAAGTGGGTGTGAAACTTTAAAAATAAAACCAATCTCATTACGTCGCACTTCTGATATGTACTTATTATATCAGATTTAACTTCAAATAGCTAATAGTCTACTGATTTGTAAGATTTATTGATATTTAAGTTTGCATAGACTTTTTTTTTTTTTTTGGCTATGTGGCATGTGAGATCTTAGTTCCCCGACTAGGGATCGAACCCGTGCCCCCTGCAGTGGAAGTGTGAAGCCCTAACCACTGGACTGCCAGGGAATTCCCTAGACTATTTTTTTTTAAGCTGAACTTACCTTCTTTCTGGTTTCACAGAACCATAAAATTTCCGGTGGAAGGGTAGGTGCCCTCGTGAAAGCATGGTGTGGTAGAAAGGATAGGGCTATAGCATTCAGGCAGATCTGAGTTCACTTGCTGGCTTTAGCACTTACTGCTACCTGACCTTGGACAATTTACTTGTCTCTCAAGCCTTCAGTTTCTCCATTAGCAAAGTGAATACAGTAATACTCATCTACTATAACTGCTGAGAAGATTAAAAGTGATCCTAACAATTAATAGTAATTGAGTCTTTATGATGTAATCAGTGCTCTGCCAGGTGCTTTGCTGGATTATCTCTTTTAATGTATGTGAACTTTTTAGTCCACTGCCTGACACATGGCAAATGTTCAATAAATGTAGCTATTAGTCTCACGTAAGTTACCTCATCCTAGACAGGCTTTGATCTGCCTGTGACACCCTCCACCCCACTCCACCCCTACCATTAGTCAACAAGACTCTGCTTGAACACAGAGCAGTCAAAATTCTCTGTCTGGCCTTGGGCAAATATATTCAGTTCTTTATCTGTGAAACGAGGATAATAGCAGTTTCTTCTAGGGTAATTTTGAGGATAAAATGAGTTAATTCATGAAAAGCCCTTAGAATAGTGCCTAGTACATTGTTAATCCTCAGTAAGTCATCACCATTATTTTTATTATTATGGGAAATTTGTTATCACCTCGAACTTATTTTATTTCTGGAGTGTTCTAACATTAAAAATTTCTAGATTTGAGCTGAAATTTGCCAATCTACCAGTTGGTCTTTTTTTTTGCCCTCTGGAGTAGCACAGAGAAAATCTGATTCTCCTTTCCCAAGATGGTACTTTAAGCATCTTTTCTTTTTTCCAGAATAAGCACCCCACTTTCTTCAAGTATTTTTCATAGACATGGTTTGGAGTCCCCTCACCATCCTCGCGGCATTTGAACAGCATCACTCAGTTTGTGAGTCCTACAGTAGCAACACCATCCTCCAGGCATTGTCTGATGAGCTTGAAGTACTGTCACACTTCCTTCTTATGAATACTCATATTTGGTTAAACTATTATAAATTTAGGCTTTCTATTATATGTAGCCAAACTCATTCCTAACTGGCACAATGTTCATACTGCTTATTTTCCTCACTCGTTTGGACTTCTTAGTCTGTTTGGATCCCTAGACTGCCACCCAGTATATTAGCTTCCCTTCTAGGTTCATGACATTTTCAAGTTTGATCGACAGGCTTCAAAATGTTAGGGAACCATTGACTGAAACTGCCCACCCTGGCCAGGCAGGATAGCGCCCTGGCCACTTGCATGAGTTGTCTCACAACAGGAGGTCCCGATAAGGAACACGGAACTAACAAGCTACCACCAGGTGGAAGAATTCAGGAGGGGCCAAAAGGAGGGAGGAAACACCAGCCCATAATATGTCCTGCCAACCTCCCAGAAACGTTTGCTTTGGAATCCAAATTGGCTGAGAGATGCACGCTATCAGGAAGGACTCTGAGTCACACCAAATATGGGCACAAGCAAGATGACTGGCCAGAGACAACTCGGAAACTAACCCCATTCCTGTAAAACCTGAGGCTGGGAGCCATGTGACAGAGCAGTCTTCCTGCGTTCCCTTACCCTGCAGCTCTCGGCTCAGGCAACTGCTCTCAGTTGCCGCTTCCCAATAAAGTCTTTTGCTTTGTCAGCACGTGTCTCCTCAGACTATTAATTCTGAGTGTCAGACAAGAGCCCAGTCTCAGGCCTTGGGAGGGGTCCCCCATCCTGCAACAAAGGTCACTCATCACCAAGAGACTATCTTGGATATCTACCTTTAAGATATATCAGTTCGGTTGGCACTTTGGGGTAGTGATGTTACCCGGAAACTGGGTTTGCCTCTTGGTGGGTGTTGAGCCAAAAGACACAACTGAGCCAAAGATCGGGAGAAGGAAGGATTTATTACTTGCAGCAAGTAAGGAGAACACCAGGGGTCTTTCCCAAAGTAATGTCTCCCCTAACAGCAAAATTGGGGAAGTTTTAAGCTAAGGGTGCATGCATATTCATGATGGGGCTTTGGTGGTATATGCATATTCATGAGGGGCTTGAGCAGAGGAGAATTCATTATAGAATCAGGGCAAAGGTTGACAGAGTCCAAGCTTTAGTTGACTGAAGTCATGAGGGTCAGAAAAGGTCAACATCATCATCCCTTAGGTTCCAGTCAATCTGGTGGTTGAGGGCTCCAGGGGAGTTTAAATTCTGCAAGGCAGCTCAAGAAAGTGCTTCAGGCTAAACTTTACCATTGAAACAGAACTGGGAGTCTTTACAACTGATTTATTATCTTTCTTATTATTACTTCTCTTTGCATTATTACTGAGACCTGTTCAAGTACAAGGATCATGGCCAGGCTTAGATCCCAGGCTTAGGCCAAACATGGCTTCTCTTATGTCAAGAGAGCCATGCCTGGTTCTCTTTCTCTGGGGAGCCCCTACCTTATCTGCTTACAGTGATGCTATCAATTATTTACTATTTCCTGCCTCTGTGATTTTTATTCAAAATTACCCCTCTGGAGGGAAATTGAGGAGCCCAAATAGTCTCATCTGAAATAAACCTATTAAAACAAAAGTGTCTTATTAATTTAAATTATTAACATTTTTTAAACTGACTGTTCTCGTGACAAGAAGGTCAATGAACATTGAAAAGAGGAGATATTTATAATCTAATCTAGAAACTAGGGTGAGGGTTAGTAAAAATACACTGATAGCCATGAACATCACTTGAACTCTGACTTTAAAAACTCTTATTCCTCCATTATCTACTCAAACTATGGGGGGGGGAAGCATACTCACCCTAGTTTTTTCTCTCTCTCTCTTTTTTTCATCCATAATATGAAGGAACTAATCAGCCAGTAAGTGAGAGTACAGCAGGGAGAAGGGATGAAACAGAGATACCATAGGTGTGATTCTATGCAAACTCAGTAGGTGACCTCTGAATAAGCCAGCATTGACTTGCATGACTTTGCACACAATGAGTCCCTAATAGTTGGGGTTAATCACCTCAGAGGGTTACAAGCTAAAGACAAAATGTGTAAGGGCTCGACCCCACCTGAGGATTCACAGAAACTCTGTTGGGAAATCAAGAAAAACTCAGGAGGATTACTGAGAGAACTCTGGTCCAATCGTGCCTTCCTGAAACTGATCCTCTATATTGCTGTTAGCGTGCTCTGACTGGATGCAAATGTGACCATGTCTCTCAATACAGTAAGTCCCCTACATACGAACGAGTTCCCTTCCGAGAGTGCGTCCGTAAGTCCAATTTGTTCATAAGTCCAACAAAGTTAGCCTAGGTGCCCAGCTAACACAATCAGCTATATAGTACCATCTATAATAGGTTTATAATACTTTTCACACAGATAATGCATAAAAAACAAACAAACACAAAAAATAAGAAAACATTTTTAGTCTTACGGTACAGTACCTTGAAAAGTACAGTAGTACGGTACAACAGCTGGCATACAGGGGCTGGCATCAAGTGAACAGGCAAGAAGAGTTACTGACTGGAGGAGGGAGAGGAGGTAGGAGATGGTAGAGCTGAAGGATCGTCAGCAACAGGAGATGGAGGACAAGCTGCAATTTCACTCACGCCTGACGTTGATGGCACAGGTTCTGGTTCCTTGCTGGATTCAGTTCTATCCACCCTCTTGAAAATACAATCCAGTGGTGTCTGGGTAGTAGGTCTTTTTTTTCATTATAGATGACACAGTAGCACTGGATTGCTACATCACCCCTGCTCTTACACTTGCTTCCGGACATCCTGGACTTGAAATAAAGATACTGTGCTACTGTACTCTATACAGTGCTGTACTGTAAAGTACACAGAAGCACAACCACTTGGAGAGGATGCACGCATGTGACAATGTACGCCAGAAATGTGAACTAACTTACATGATGGGGCATGGGAAAGCACGTTCACGCCTTTGAAAGTTCTCAACTTGAAGGTTTGTATGTAGTGGACTTACTGTATTTTAAAATAATTTGTGGGACTTCCCTGGTGGCGCATTGGTTAGGCATCCGCCTGCCAATGCAGGGGACACGGGTTTGATCCCTGGTCCGGGAATATTCCACATGCCGCGGAGCAACTAAGCCCGTGTCCCACAACTACCGAGCCTGCGTTCTGGAGCCTGCGAGCCACAACTACTGAGCCCACGTGCCACAACTACTGAAGCCCGCACGCCTAGAGCCTATGCCCTGCAACACAGACAAGCCACCGCAATGAGAAGCCCATGCACCGCAATGAAGAGTAGCCCCTGCTTCCCGCAACTAGAGAAAGCCTGCATGCAGCAATGAAGATGCAACGCAGACATAAATAAATAAATTAATTAATTAATTTATAATAAAATAAAATAAAATAATTTGTGCCCTACCAACCCTTCCTCCGTTGATTTAGCAAGGTCCCTCATTGATCTGGCCTGTGTCATCTCTTTTCTCATGTCTCTATTGCATTATATGCCAATAAACAGGCTGTTTCTTGATTCATGCCTTTTCTCTGTGTATTCTTTTCCTGAAAGACAGCATTTATTTTCCCTTTTTACTTTCTATCTCTTTAAAATATCTGGGACCTTTGAGACCGTCTATCTCAATCCATCCCTCAGTGTAGGAGGAGGGGACAAATGAAGGTGTATCAGAGTAAGTTTGCATATTTTACTGGAATTGGTCAGTATAAACCTGAAGCAGATTGTGATAAAGATACATACCATATTCCCTAGAGCAACCATTAAGAAAAGAACTCAAAAAGCTTAAAAGTGAACAAAGGAATTAAAATTGCACGCTGAGGAATATTGGTTTAATGCAAAAGAAGGCAATAATGTTCGAACAGAGGAACAATAATGACATGAGACATAAAGAAACAAATAGAAAAATAGGGGGCATAAATCTAACCAAACAAGTAATTACATTAAATGTGAATGGATTAAGCACTTCAGTTAGAAGGCAGAGATATAAGATAAATAAATGGGATCCAACTACATGCTGTCTGTAAGAGATACAGTTTGGATTCATAGATTTAATAGGTTGAAAGTAAAATGATGCAAAAAATATCCATAAGAAAGCTGGAGTGGCTATAATATCAGACAAAACAGATTTTAAAACCAAAAAAAAAGTTTCTATAGGAGAAAAGGGATATACTGTAATGATAAAATGATCAATCCATCAGGAAGATAATTATAAACGTTTATGTATTTAACAATAGATCTCTAAATATATGAAGCAAAAACTGAGAGAATTGAAGGAAGGAATACAATTCAACAATCTTAACTAGGGACTTTAATATCCTACTATCAAAAACTAAAATAATAATTAGAAAATCGGCAAGGTTATAATCATCTTAAACATTATCAACAAACTTGACCTAAGGGAAGTCTATGGATTTCCATCAAACTGGAGTAAAATAATCCTTAAAAATTTATTGAGACATTTTGTGCAACTCGTTAAAAAGAGGCCAAGCAGCCCAATTTAAAACTGAGTGGAAGAACAGGTATATTTGGCAGTTACTTAAAGAGTTAAGAGGGGACTTCCCTTGTGGCGCAGTGGACAAGAATCTGCCTGCCAATGCAGGGGACACGGGTTCGATCCCTCATCCGGGAAGATCCCACATGCCATGGAGAAACTAAGCCCATGAGCCACAACTACTGAGCCTGTGCTCTAGAGCCTGCGTTCTACAACTACTGAAGCCCACGTGCCTAGAGCCCATGCTCGGCAACAAGAGGAGCCACCACAATGAGAAGTCCACGCACCACAACAAACAGTAGCCCCCTCTCATCACAACTGGAGAAAGCCTGTGTACAGCAACGAAGACCCAACGCAGTCAAAAATAAAAATAAATAAATTTATTTTTTTAAAAAGTTAAGGGAATTCCCTGGTGGTCCACTGGTTAGGACTCCGCACTCTCACTGCCAAGGGCCCAGGTTCAATCCTTGGTCAGGGAACTAAGATCCTGCAAGCCCCAGGGTACAGACAAAAAAAAAAAAAAGTTAAAAAATTTCCCATATAATCCAATAATTCCACTCGTAGATATTACCCAAGAGAACTGAAAGCATCTGTCCACACAAAGACTAGCATGTGAATGTTCACAGCAGCATTATTCAGAAGAGCCCAAGAGTGGAAACAACCTGAACATTCATCAGCTGGTGAATGGGTAAATATGATGTATATATTCATACGATGGAATATTACTCAGCATTAATAGATTACTAATACCTGCTACTGCATGGATGAGCCTCAGAAACATCATGCTGTGTGAAAGAAGCCAAACACAAAGACTACAGATTGTATGATTCCATTTATACGAACTGTTTAGGAAAGGCAAATTTATAGAGACAAAGCAGATCCGTGGTTGTTTGGCGCTGAGGATGGGAGTGGGTATTAACTATAAAAAGGGACAAGTGACATTTTTGGGGTGATGGAAATGTTCTAAAATGGAATTGTGGTGATTGTTGCCATATTTAGTGCACTTACTAAAAATCATTGAATTGTACTGTTAAAAATGGGTGAATTTATATTATGTACATTATACCTCAATAAAGTTATTAAATAATTAAATGCAATAACTTGTTACTTTTTAATATATTATTAGAAATAATGTTGACAATAATGATGATATTGAGCTCTTGCTATGTGCCAGGCACTGTTCTAAGCACTTTACTCAATCCTCACAACAACCTATGAATTAGATATTATTATCCCATTTGTAAATGAGGAAACTGAGGCCCAGATAAGTTAAGTAACTTGCCAAGGTCATGCAGCAAATAAATAGGTGAGCCAGGATTCAAATCTAAGCAACTGATTCCAGTAGCCATACTCTCATCTCTCTGCTAAGGTAAATCAAAGTCTGATGATGTTTTTAAAGTTCTAATGAAGCAGCATCATTGTGAATCTCCCCTGAAGCTGAAAAATATACAATATACCAAATTTGGTAGTGCAAGGCAGGGGAGGAAATATGTTATTTTTCAATTCAAGATCACAGTAAAAGTGCTCCATCAGTTTTCTAGAGAAGAAATGAAAAACAGTGTCCATTTTCTTTTTCTTCTATCCGTGTGGCAGGAGGCAATATACACTGAAAAGGTAACGGGACTTAGAATGGAAATAACTGAGATTTGATCTCTGATTCTGCTACTTAAGTTATGGAACTTGTTTTGAGCTTCATTTTTCTTATATGTAAAAAGAGATTTAAATGCCAACACATCAGGATTGTGTGTATTAAATACGGTCTGATTTAATGTGCATAAAATCTTAGCACAATGCCTTGCTTGGAGTAGATACTGAACAAGTGGGAGCTTTCTTTAGTCATCAGGACCAGGTGTCTATTTATACATTAGAACCAGTCCTGTTCTAGAGAAGGTCAGGGCAATTCTCTAGGACTTCTTAACAAGATTAAAATTGAAAGAGAACAAAGAGCAATTTAGAACTTATCAATGGCTTGCTTGCTTGCTTGCTTGCCTTATACTTGCTCTACGTTAGTCTATTAAACTATAGAATTAAGAAACACCTCTTCCTCGTGCACACATCTTACTTAGAACTCTAACTTTAATCCTCTTCTCCCATTCTGGACTCTAACTAGACTCCATCCCTGGCCTCTAAGAAATATTACTTCATTGTGATCTCCAAATACCCTGAAGGGGTATGATCAGAGCCTCCTCCAAAGTATGGCTATTATCAGAACACACCATCAGAGTTCTAATGGAGGGAAGAAAGGTGGCTAGGAACAGGTCTTGTTCTCTTGCCCAGATGAGTTCTGCGGGTGCTGGAGATTACCTAATATCCTGCTGAACAGCTCTCTATGGGGCCCAAGGCCCTGGTCACACAAATCACTGAGAGCCTTTTTAGTATAAATGTGAGAAATTTTTTCCATCAGTTGCCACTGACCTGCATCTAGGGGGAGAAAACATTTATTAAGATACAAATTTTTTTTTTTTAAGATACAAATTTTTTAAATCATTTTTTTCTTAATGACAGAAAGAGAATATTTAGCTCTATTTACCGAAGTGTTTGGCCACTAGGGGTCACTGTTTCACTTGAAAAATAAACATGGTCTTTTTTATAATACAAAAGTTAAATTTTTTGGTCTTGGAATGGCATATTTCTTTCTTTTTTCTAAACAGAAGAAGATACCTCCAGATGACCCAGACTAATCTTATCTCAGGATAATTTCTTTCAAAGGGAAATCAGGAAGGAATTTCTTGTACAGAATTTAGGATTTGGCCAGAAGATCTGGAGCATCCAAAGCCTGCTTTTTTTTTTTTTGCGGTACGCGGGCCTCTCACTGTTGTGGCCTCTCCCGTTGCGGAGCAGAGGCTCCGGACGCGCAGGCTCAGCGGCCATGGCTCACGGGCCCAGCCACTCCGCGGCATGTGGGATCTTCCCGGACCGGTGCACGAGCCCGTGTCCCCTGCATCGGCAGGCGGACTCTCAACCTGCGCGCCACCAGGGAAGCCCCCCAAAGCCTGCTTTTGAATGACAATTTTCAAAGCCCCGTCTAGTAAAGAGCTTTTAATTTTCCTGTTAGCCTGTTCATTTGGGGGCAAGAGGTTCTTTTGGCTAATCCTTTAATTTTTCATCACCTGTGTCCTGTTTCCAACCCAGGACTAGCTTTCTTCTGAGGATGGAAGGTAGTCAGAACATCTCTCCAATATTATTTCCTTCTTTCACATCCCAGCCCTTTTTGTGATCTAAGTCCTCAAAACCTAATGTACAGTCATATTTCAATTTTAAAATTATAACACTAAACATTTCTCTAGTTAAGTATTTACAAAGATGAGTTAGAATTTTTCTTCATTTTTCTTTCCCTATTGTATTTATTAACAAAATAGAAACAAAAATCCCACTAGCATATGGTTTTTGGACCCTTGAATGTTTCTTTATCCCTGAAGTTATATTGAAATAGAACAGATGGATGCACAGTAGGATATGACATATACTACACAGGGAGAAGAGAGTCAAAGGCTATTAATGCTTTCGAAAAGAAAGAAAGGAAGAACTAAGGAAAGAAAGAGAGAATAGTGACGATTCTTGATATGTGCTGTCTTATACCATGTGGCTCATTAAAATGTTTTGAGAAGAAAGTTAATCTCCTGGAAAGGAGCCATTCTTCTATATGAATGTCAGTTTCACAGTCTTTTAGTTTAAGAACTCCTCTACTTCCTATTGTGAGATTTCAGTGTAAATGAAGAGAAATGGGAAAGCAACTTGAGAACTTCAATCAAAATTATTTTCCAGTAGCAGAAGATTGAAGAGGTAGAATTTTAGAAAGACATTCTCTGTGACTGGTCTTTCCTTTGCCAATTTCTTCCTACCCCAAGAATGATTCAAATTAATGAGTTAGATTAACATTTTTTGATTTTTTGAAATCATTTTTTGTTTCAAAAAGTTCTATAATTTTTACATCATTTTAATTAAATGATATGATTTACAGTCAGTATTCTGAGATGAGTACTATAAAGTACTGTATTGAATACTTTCCAGTCAGACCTGAGTTTGTCTCAGCTTTTTCACGTACTAGCTGTGTTATCTTAGGACATTTTTATTTATTTTCATTTATTTATTTATTTATTTTGGTTGTGCGGCTTGTGGGGTCTTAGTTTCTGGACCAGGGATCGAACCGAGCCCCCAGCAGAGGAATCCCAGAACCCTAACCACTGGACCGCCAGGGAAGTCCCTTAGGCACATTTTAAAACGTAGCTTCAAAAAATATACAAAGGGGCTTCCCTGGTGGCGCAGTGGTTGAGAGTCCGCCTGCCGATGCAGGGGACACGGGTTCGTGCCCCGGTCCGGGAAGATCCCACATGCCGCGGAGCGGCTGGGCCCATGAGCCATGGCCGCTGAGCCTGCGTGTCCGGAGCCTGTGCTCCGCAACGGGAGAGGCCACAACAGTGAGAGGCCCGCGTACCGCAAAACAAAAACAAAAACAAACAAACAAAAATATACAAAGCAAAAACTGAGAGAACTATAAAGAGATACAGATAAAGATAGTTGGAGATTCCAATTCACATCTCTGAGTAACAGATAAAACTGACAAAAAATTAGCATGTAGAAGATCTGTACAACATAGTTGATCAGTATGACCTATTCAACATATACAGAACTCCATCCCCCAACTACTGCAGAATACATATTCTTCTCAAGTACACATAGAACATTTACCAAATTAGACTATATGCAGGGCTATAAAGCAATTCTTCACAAATTATGAAGGACCAAATTTGTAATCCAAAATTTTTTTCTGACCACAATGAAATTAAACTAAAAATCAATAACAGAAAGATGATTTTTAAATCCCAGAAGTTTGGGAAATTGACTAAAATAGTTCCAAAAATCAGATGAAAGAAGAAAACATAGTGGAAATTGTAAAATATTTTGAATTGAGTAGAACAAAAATATAACAAAATTTGTGGGATACAACTAAAACAGTGCTTCAAAAATTTAGCTTTAAGCTCAATATTAAAATAAAAAAGATTGAAAGTCAATTATTTAAGTCTCCATGCCAATAACCTATTTTAAAGATAACAAATTAAATCCAAAAAGGTAGAAGAAAAGAAAGTTAAGAGCAGAAATCAGTGAATTGGAAAATGAACATGCAACTGAGAAAATTAACAAAACCAAAAGTTGGTTCTTTGGAAAGATTAATAAAATTGATAAACACCTAGTAAGACCATTAACAAAACTGAGAAAAGGAAAAATTATCAATAACTGAAATAAAAAGTAGACATTGCTATAGCTACCATAGACATTAAAAGGCTAATAAAATATTATAAATAACTGCATGTCAATAAAATGTGACCATTTGGATCAAGAGGACAAATTATTTGTTTTTTAAAAACTTACTAAAATGTACACAATAAGAAATTTGAAAGATGAATAATCTTAACTATACAACAAAAGCCAAAATTCAAATTTTAATGCCTTCCCGTCATATGTAGAGACAAGAACTATGAGTGAAGGCACTGCTGAGACAGCTTTTTAGACAGGGAGGCTGTCAAAGAGAGGTCTGACCACAGGGCATGAGATTTAGATCTTTTGAACTCTGGGGTTATCATTAATAGTAAGAATAAAGCAGAATAACCCAAGTCCTGGAAGAAGAGCAAAGCTGGGCTAGCAGCTAAGGTGTCACCTGAGCTATTGCATTAGAGTTCCTTAAATTCCTCATAATAAAGGACAAGATTGGTTCCTGGTCCTGGTGTGGAACTAGGTTTTCCAGTGGGAGTGAAATACCTCTAGCCACCTGATGAAGTTAAGATGAAGTCTGGGACTTCCCCAGTGGTCCAGTGGTTAAGGCTCTGCTCTCCCAATGCAAGGGGCCTGGGTTTGATCCCTGGTCAGGGAACTAGATCCCGCATGCCACAACTAAAGATTCTGCATGCATCAATGAAGATCCCACATGCTGCAACTCAGACCTGGTGCAGACAAATAAATAAATATTTTTTTAAAAAATCAAGTGGGAAGAATCCACACTTATCTTTATTGTGTGTTTAGGGAGTTTCCAGATCTACAAAGAACTTTTTCTGTTTGTAATAATTATTAATAATTAATATTAATTATTAGGAATTATATGCCATGGTATATATTATTATATATTATACTTGGAGTTGTTATATGGAATTGTTATAGCTGCATTAATAATTCCAGCAGACATGCAATGAAGTCTAGAAGCTTCATGCATCTCAGTGAATGTACCCTTGTATGTCTCCCTCACATCAGCAGGATCCTTGTGAAAGTCTCTTTTACCTCTTGTTTACTCTTGCTTTGGGGCAGCAATCTTGTTTCCACATCATAAGCCATTTTGCTTAAGTGGTTTAACTACTTTTTTTTTTTTTTTTGCAGTACACGGGCCTCTCACTGTTGTGGCCTCTCCCGTTGCGGAGCACAGGCTCCAGAGGCGCAGTCTCAGCGGCCATGGCTCACGGGCCCAGCCGCTCCGCGGCATGTGGGATCTTCCCGGACCGGGGCACGAACCTGCGTCCCCTGCATCGGCAGGCGGACTCTCAACCACTGTGCCACCAGGGAAGCCCGGTCTAACTACTTTTGATAATCATTTATTTCATATCCTGTTCTTTCTTTCTGCCCTGAATTTGACATTTCCAGACTACTCTTGTTTCTTTGGCCAAAATTTAGACTTTGGTTCCTGATTGCTTCCCTGCCCATAAGAGAGAGGCCATCACTCCCAACCCCACTTCTCTTTTCAACCTCACCTCACAAGACTCTAACCCAGGTGCCAGGCCTATTTTTTGACCAAGAAGGGATTTTGAGCATTTTGATTCTGCTTGGCTCTGCCTTTTTAAGATTTTCTTCATCTTGCTAGGTTATTTATTGTTTTCTCAGGTGTTGGTCTACAATGAACTTTTTTTTTGTTGTTTTCCTCCTAAAGCTATTGAAAGCAGAGTCTGTAATGAAAAGAACTCTTGTCCCTTAGGTTCTCTTTCTCTCTTTTTCTTTCACAAGCATGTGTGTGACATCAAACTTTTTGGATCTCAGTTTTATAATCTGTCACTTAGAAAGAATAATAGCTAATTCACACAGCTGTTAAGTTTCAAATTGTGTGTTTTCTGCTCTTTGGGTGGAAGGAGTCTGGCTGAGTTGCTTTCTGGGTAATTGTAGAAAGTAGTAAGCAGAGTGGCTAAGAACATAGAGAGCAGCACTGCCTAATACAGTAGCCAATACTCACATGGGGATATTGAACACTTAAAATGAAGCTATAATTGATACAACTAAAGTACAAATTGAGATATCCTTTAAATGGCAATTGAGGAAATAAACCAATGTAATTTACCATATTAATAGAATTATTTAAAAAACTGCATTATAATCTCTGATAATCTCACAATACATGGAAACAAACCTACTTAATAAAATCCAACATCCACTTCAGAGTAAAAATAAACTCTTAGCAAATTAGGATTGAAAGAGAACTTTCTCTGCTAGAGAGAATCTACATAAAACATACAGCTAGTATCATACTTACTGGTAAAATATTGAACGTTTTTCCCCCAAGTAGGAATGAGGCAAGGACATTCACTCTCATCAATTTTTTCAACATTATACTGGGGGATTTAGCTAGTGCAATAAGGCAAGAAAAGGAAACTAAAAACATTCAAATTGCAAAAGAAGTGGTAAAACTAATTTATATGCAAACATGATTGTCCAAATAGAAAATCCTTTGGTATTAAAAAAAAAAAAAAACTACCAAAATTAAAAAGTAAGTTTAGCAAGTTACCAGGATACACTTACTATACAAAAATCAATGGCATTTCTTTATAAAAGAAAAAAAAGTGAAATTAAAAACCCAAATATAATAGCATCATAAATATAAAATACTTAAGGATAGTTGAAAAAAGATATGCAAAACTTGTCTACTGGAAAAGCTGTGAAACACAGCTAAGAGAAATTAGAGAATGTCTAAATAGAGAGATATACCATATCCATGCGTCAGAAGACACAATATTGTTAGAATGTCAATTTTCCTCTAATTGACCTATAGTTACAGTGTAATCACAATCAAAATCCAAGTAGGCCTTTTTGTTGTAATTGACAAAGTGATTCTAAAACTCATATGGAAATGCAAATGACTTAGATCAGCCAAAACGACTTTTAAAAAGAGCGAAGTTAGATAACTTACACTACCTGACTTGAAGACTTATTATAAAGCTATAGAAACCAAGATAGTGTGATATTAGTGTCAATAAGGCAAATAGATCAATGAAATGAAGAAATAAACCCACATATATACCGTCATTTGATTGTCAACAAAGGGAAAAATAAAATTCAGCAGAGAACAGATAGTTTTTCAACAAAACAGCACTAAAAGAATTGACTATACATATGCAAAAAAAAAAGATAGCTTCAATCTGTACTTTGTGCCTTATATAAGAATTAACTTAAAATGGATCATAGACCTAAATTTAAACCTAAAAAAATCTAGAAGAAAACATAGGAGAAAATCTTCTAACCTTATGTTGTTAGGCAAAGGGTTCCTCTATGACATAACAAGTACACAATACACTTTTTAAAAAGGTAAATTAGATTTCATCAAATTTTAAAAAACTTCTTATCTTCAAAAAACACTGTTAAGAGGGACTTCCCTGGTGGCACAGTGGTTAAGAATTCGCCTGCCAGTGTAGGGGACATGGGTTCGAGCCCTGGTCCGGGAGGATCCCACATGCTGCAGAGGGGCTGGGCCTGTGCGCCACAGCTACTGAGTCTGTGCTCTAGAGCCCCCGAGCCACAACTACTGAGCCCACCTGCTGCAACTGCTGAGGCCCACGTGCCTGGAGCTTGTGCTCCACCACAAGACAGGCCACCGCAGTGAGAAGCCTGCGCACCGCAACTAAGAGTAGCCTCTGCTCTCCACAACTAGAGAGAGCCCCCACACATCAACGAAGACCCAACACAGCCAAAAATAAATTAAACAAAACAAAATAAAACAAAACAAACGCTGTTAAGAAATGAAAAGACTAGTCATAGACTGGGAGAACATATTTGCCAATCACCTATCTGATAAAGGACTTTCATCTAGACTATACAAAGAATTCTCAAAACTCAATAATAAGAAAATAAACAACCCGATAAAAAATGGGTGAAGATTTGGACAAGCATTTTACCAAAGCATATATTTGAATGGCAAATAAACACATGAAAAAAAATGCTCAAAATCATTTGTCATTCAGGAAATACAAATCAAACCCAAATGATATAGCAACTGCACACCTATCAGAATGTCTCTAATTAAAGAGTGACCATATATTGGTGAGAATATGTAGCAACTGGAACTCTCATATACTTCTGGTGGGATTGTAAAATAATACAACCACAGTTTGGCTATTTCTTAAACAAACATATGCTATATGATTCAGCCATTTCACTACTATGTATTTACCCAAGAGGAATGAAAACGTATATCCACACAAAATTATCTACATGAATGTTTCTAATAGTTTCACTTGTAATAGCCCAAACTAAAAACAAACAAAATATCTACTGTTTTAGTCTGTTTGGGCTGTTATAACAAAATGCCATAAACTGGGTGGCTTATAAACAACAGATATTGGGTTCTCTTGGTTCTGGAACCTGGAAGTCCAAGATCAGAGTGCCAGCATGGTTGGGTGAGGACCTTCTCTGGGCTACAGACTTTTCTTTGTATCTCCACATGGCAGTAGAAGTAAGGGAACTCTCTAGATCTCTTTTATAAGATCATTACTCTCATTCATGAGGGCTCCGCTCTCCTGACCTAATCACTCCCTAAAGGCTCTTCCTCCTAATACTGTCACATTAGGGATTAGAATTTCAACACATGAATTTGGGTGGGAGACACATATTCAGACCATAGCATTCACCAATAAGCCAATGGATAAACAATTTGGGGCATATCCATACAATAGAAGAGTAACAAAAATGGGTGAACTATAGATATACTCAACAACATGGATGAATGCTAAAATAATTGTGCTGAGAGAAAAAAACCAGATAAAACAATACATACTATATGATTTCATTTATATAAAAGTCTAGAAAAAGCAAACTAATCTCTAGTGTCAGAGAGCGTATCAGTGCTTGCTTTGAGATAGGTGAGCCAGGGAAGTAATTGCAAGGAATCATGAGAAAACTTTTGAAATGAAGGATATTTTTATTAGTTTGACTGTATTGATGCTTTCATGGGTATATACAATACAAAACCCACTACACTGTATTCTTTACACATATACAGTTTATTGTTTGCCAACTATACTAAATAAAACATAAAAACATGAACACATACAGCATTTCAAAGACTTAGTATGATAAAAAAAATCTCATTAATAATTTTTATATTGATTACAGGTTGAAATTATAACATTCTGGATCTAGTGTGCTAAATAAGACATATTATTAAAATGAATTTTATCTGTTTCCCTTTAACTTTTTAATCTGGCTTCTATAATTTAATGTTTGGCACATGATCAAAATGCAATTAATTGAAAATAAACAATAAAATATAGCACCCCCAAACACTCTGTATAAATGTGGAAATCTAAAAATGCACTTGTGTAGAAACATTTCCAGAATGGTGTAGTAAGGACCTATGACAATCTGCTCATCCATAAAAGCAAGAGAACAATGACAAAAATTGTCAAAATCAACTTATTCAGAACTCTGGAAATTAACCAAAGGCTTGCAATATTCTAGGATCATTTACTCAAGAAAAACAGCTGAATATCAATAAGAACAGTGAGCTTGGTGGCTTTTAATGTGCCCTATTCCCATGCCACTCCCCTCAGTTCAAGGTAGACTTAAAAACCAATGGCCTCACAACTATGATAGTTGTGAAAACCAGAAGCTTGGGCAGCCACTGGTGGGGAGGGGCAGAATGGACTAGAAACTCCCAACCTTTCCATCCCATCCCAACCTTTCTATTCCATCAAATAGAGCATTGTCACTATTTGAACTTTTAACTCCTTGAAAAACTCCTTTATCAAGGTTAGTCCTTATTTTACCTGAATCAGAGCTCACTCTGTGTGAATAGCCTTATCCTTATAGGACATTTGCCAAAAACAAGTAGTGTCAATTGTTTAACATTGCAGGTGCATGAGGCAATTATACGAGTTGGAGATACTAAGAGCCTGACCAAAAAAATTAAAAGGAAAAAATATAGAATGAGATGTCCATGTTGCAAAGCTCCAACATATTCCTGGGAACCTAGAAAGCCATGTGCAGGTGCAGTGCTCTGCTCATGCTCAAGAAAGACCTGAGAAGGCCGTAATTTCTCACCTCTTACTGACCTTGAGGCTCTGCACAAGTAGAAAATGAAGGCAAAGGCACAGTGTAAACCACCTCCTTACAGCATGGAAAAGATACCCCAACATATGCACAGAGCAATGTTTAGACTGAAATTTATAACTTTAAACATCTATATTAAAGTAGAAGGAAGAGTTTAAATCAATAAGTTAACCTTCCACTATAGGAAACCACAAAAGAAGAGCAAGCTAAAACTAAAGCAAACAAAAGGAAGGAAACAAAAAGATCAGAGTGGAAATAAATGAAATAGAGAATAAAAATATATATAAAAAACCCAACAAAACCAAGAGCTGGTTTCTTGAAAAGATGAACAAAATTGACAAACTTTTAAGTAGCTTGATGAAGCAATAAAAAGAGAGAAGACTCAAATTACTGAAATCAGAAATGAAAAGGGGACATCACTACTGACCTTACAAATAAAAGGGCTATGGGGATTCTATGAAGAGTAGTATGCTAACAAATTAGATAACTTACATGAAATAGGCAAATTCCTAGAAGGACAAAATGGACTCTAGAATAAATAGAAAATTTGAATAGACTTACAACAATTGGAGAGATTGAATTAGTAACCAAAAATCTTCCCAGAAATGAAGGTACATGCCCTGACGTCTTCACTGCTGAATTCTACCAAACTTCTAAAGAAAAATTAACACCTATCCTTCACAAACTCTTCCAAAAAGATAACAGAGGAGGGAATACTTTCTAACTCATTCTATGAAGCCAGTATGACTCTGACATCAAGACCAAAGACACCACAAGGAAAGAAAACTACAAACCAATATTTCATGAATATTTAAAAATATTTTATAAGTATTTTTGCATCTGTAGGAAAACAGATGCAAAAATTCTCAAGAAGACACTAACATATCAAATTCAGCTACATATAAAAAGGGTTATGCACCACAACCACATGGAATTTATCCCAGGAAGGCAAGGTCTAACATACAAAAATCATCAATGTAATAAAACAGAATAAAGGATAAAAACCACATAACCATCTCAATAGACACAAGATAATTTGACAAAATCCAACATCCATTCCTGATAAAAGCTCTCAGCAAATTAGGAAAAAGAGGAAACTTTCGCAACCTGATAAAGGACACTGATGAAGAAAACTACTGCTAACAACATACTTAATGGTGAAAAACTAAATGATTTCCCTCTAAGATCAGGAACAAGACATGGATACCTACTCTCATTACATCTTCTATCCAACGTTGCCTTGGAGTTTCTATCCAGTGCA
Source organism: Grampus griseus (assembly GCF_964374135.1). Taxonomy (NCBI): domain Eukaryota; kingdom Metazoa; phylum Chordata; class Mammalia; order Artiodactyla; family Delphinidae; genus Grampus; species Grampus griseus. The sequence goes on along the minus strand of NC_139018.1, from coordinate 37,726,749 downwards.
GTAAGGTTAAAAAAAAAAAAAAAAAAAGCTTCAAGATTGGAAAGGAAGAAATTAAACTATTTTGAATGTAGATGACATGATTTTTTATGTAGAGAATTCCATTATACTCACAAAAAGTACTAGAACTAATAAATGTGTTTAGCAAGGTTGCAGCATACAAAATTAATATACAAAAATCAAATTCATTTCTATATACTACCAATAAAAATCAGACATTACAAGTTGAAAATACCATTCTCAATGGCATCAAAAAGAATAAAATACTTGGGAATAAATATAACGAAAAAAGGACAAGACATACAATGGAAACTACAAAAAGTCATTGAGAGAAGTTAAAGACCTAAATAAATGGAAAGTCATCTTGGATTCACGGAGTTCTTCATATTGTTAAGATAGCAATACTCCTCAAATTGATCTATAGATTCCATGCAATCTCAATCAAAACTTCAGCTGCCATTTTTTGCAGAATTGGACAAGCTGATTCTAAAATTCAAATGGAAGTGCAAGAAGCCCAGAATAGCCAAAACAAAGAATAACAAAGTTGGAGGACTCATACTCCCCAATCTCAAAACTTACTAACAGCTATAGTAATCAAAATAGTGTGGTGCTGGCCTAAGGATAGACATATAGACCAATGGAATAGCATTGAGAATCCAGAAATAAATTCTCACATTTATGTTCAATTGATTTTTGACAAGGATGCCAAGAAAATTCAGTAGGAAAATAGTCTTTTCAATGAATGGTGCTGGGATAATGGAATATCCACATATAAAAGAAAGAAGTTGAACTTCTACCATCCACAAAAATAAAGTTGAATATCACACCATTTATAAAAATTAATCAAAAAAGGATCATCACATATATACACTACAAAATGTAAAATAGATAGCTGTGGGAAGCAGCTGCATAGTACAGGGAGATCAACTTGGTGCTTTGTGACCACCTAGAGGGGTGGGATAGGGAGGGTAGGAAGGAGACACGAGAGGGAGGAGATATGGGGATATATGTATATGTATAGCTGATTCACTTTGTTATAAAGCAGAAACTAACACACCATTGTAAAGCAATTATACCCCAATAAAGATGTTAAAAAAAAAAAAGGATCATCGACTTAAATGTAGGAGTTAAAACTATAAAGAAACTCTTAGAAGAAAACCTAGATGAATATCTTTGTGACTTTGAGTTAGGCAATGTTTTCTTAGCTATGATACCCAAAAGCGCAAACTATACAAGAAAAAAATAGATAACTGAACCTCATCAAAATTTAAAACTTTTGAGCTTCTTCAAGAAAGTGAAAAGACAATCCATTGAATGGGAGAAAATATTTGCAAGTTATATATTTGATATGCGTCTAGTATGCAGAATATATGAAGAACAATTACAACTTAACAACGACAAAAGAGACAACCCAATTAAGAAACTGGCAAAAGATCTGAATATTCGTGACACCAAAAAAATATACAAATAACTAATAAGCACATGGAAAGATGCTCAGTATCATTAATCCTTAGAGAAATGCAAATCAAAACCACAATGAGATACCACTTCACACAAGGACAGCTACAATCAATAAGGTAGATAACAAGCATTGGCTAGGATATGTACAAATTAGAACACTCATACATTGCTGGTGGGAATGTTAAATGGTGCAGCCACTTTGAAAAACAGTCTGGCAGTTCCTCAAATGGTTAAACACAGAGTTACCACACGATTCAATAGTCCTAGGCATACACCCAAGAGAAATGAAATATATGTTCACACAAACACTTACACACAAAATTTCATAGCAGCATTATTTGTAATAACCAAAAGGTAGGAAAAAACCCAAATGACAATCAACAAACGAGTACAGTATATCTATAGACTATTTGGCTATAAAAAGGAATGAAGTCCTGATACATGGTACAAAACAGAAGAATCTTAAAAACATGCTAAGAGAAGGAAGCCAGTCACAAAGGATCACATGTTGTATGATTTCATTTATATGAAATGTCCAGATTAGGGAAATCTATGGAGACAGAAAGTAGATTAGTGGTTGCCTAGGCCTGAGTTTGGTGGTACTTGTGAGGTTGTGGGTTGATGGCTAAGGGGTGTAAAGTTTCTTTCTGAGGTAATGAAAATATTCTAAGATGGATTGTGGTGATGGATACACAACTCTGTGAATATACTAAAGTCTTTGAATTGCACACATAAAAAAAGTTATCAGAACATTTTAACTTTTCCCATATCCCATTATTTTTCCCCATCTGTCTGGGGAATTTAACTCATTTCTTATATTCAAGTTATTTTTACCTTTACATTATGTATCTTTTAATACTTGCTAATAATATTTTGTTTTGTAATTGTTCATAATAATTATTACAGTACAATTTTACGATTAAATGGGTTTTTAATTCTAACCTTCCATCCTTCAATACAGTGATCTCTCCACCCTTTGATCTCTATTTTGACTACTCTCTTGGTTGACCAGAATCTGAGTATTTTTTTCAGGAAGGGTTATGGGTAGTATGTATTTTCAGATCCCTTGCATCTCTGTCTTTCACCTTCATGTATGAAGTGACAACTTGACTAAGTATAAAAGTCTTGGGACTCCATCTCTTTTAAGTACAAAGACATTATTTCATTGCTTTCTAGTATGTAGTATCATAGAAGAAAAACCTGAGCATAGTTTGATTCTTTTTGTTGCTGGCATTTGCTCTTGGTTTTTGATTTAACTTTTATGCTTATATGATTATTTTTTTCTATTGAAGTTCAAGATTTTCTCTAGCATATGTCTAAATATTGGTCTATTTTCCTTAGCTTTTTTCTTAAAACACATACTGCCCTTTGACTTATGCAAGTAGAGGATGTTAGAATATAATACTCATTTTCCTAAGAATCTTAGTGACTATTGAAGTCATTGAAATAATATATATTTTATTTTATTTATTTATTTATATTTTTGGCTGCGTTGGGTCTTCGTTGCTGCACGTGGGCTTTCTCTAGTGGTGGTGAGCGGGGGCAACTCCTCGTTGCAGTGTGTGGGCTTCTTATTGCAGTGGTTTCTCGTTGCAGAGCATGGGCTCTAGGCACGCAGGCTCAGTAGTTGTGGCTCGCGGGCTCTAGAGTGCAGGCTCAGTAGTTGTGGCGCATGGGCTTAGTTGCTCTGCGGCATGTGGGATCGTCCCAGACCAGGGCTCAAACCCATGTCCCCTGCATTGGTGGATTCTTAACCACTGCACCACCAGGGAAGTCCCAACATTCATTATTTTTAAAACTAACTAGAAAATAGATTTTTTGGAAAATTTTAATATTTAAGAAACCACATTTTTATGGGAAACATGTTCATATTTATTATTATTTTATTCTTGTACTTCACAAAGATTACTGTTATTTTTATTTATAATAGCCTGTCAATGGCAAAGAGACGTGGTTAAATGTTCAAAATAAACATAATGGATTAAAAAGAAAACAAATCTACAAAATTATGATTTTCAAATTAATCAGGTATTCTTTGCCCTGAGCTCTCAAGATAAATTCTCTCAGTTTTCACCCAAAAGAAAGAGGAGCAGAAATAGCATGGAGGGAGGGAAGATGGAAAGGAAGAAGCCAGAGAGAAAGAGAGATAGACAGAGAGAACATAAAAATTACCAGATGAACAAAACAGACCAAAGATTCAGAGCAAAGGAGACACACACACACACCAAGGAAGAGGAGAAAGATTTTGAGTTATAAAGGACTCAATGTAGGAGAAAAATGCAATGGAGGTAGATTTACAAGGAGGAAGAACAACAACAACAAAAAGTAAGGAAACAAGAAAAAAAAAGTTCAGAGAAAGATTAATAGTAATTTTTAAAGGATTCGTGCAAAAATGTATTCTGTTTTCACTGTACTGTGCAGTGAAATTCAAAATAGGTAATTGCTCATTATCAAATCAACTTGAAATTTTAATTAAAATGCTACCAAATATTTCTAACTTTTAAATTCCTCTAATCCTTGAAGTTTGAGAATTTCTCTTGTGAATTTGAAAATCATAATAATCCACCAAGGAAAAATTATTTTAGGTGCAGCTAAGAAGCCCAGAACACAATTATCACAGGAAGAGGGTTAGATTTGGTGGATTCTCCATCTCTGTTTTACAGTGTTTAACTATGATCACAGAAGAGAAGTGGCCAGAAGAAAGCCATAATTGTTAATAAGTTAGAATTTAGCAACTTACTTAAAGTATACCAAAGCAAGATAATTTCATTGGTTAATAATAATGCATATGTTATTTCTATTTGAAATTTTAATTGAACAAAAGGAGAGAAAATAAAGGTAATAGGCCTATTGCTGTTGGAATTTAAGGTGTTTCAAATAAATAGAATTTGAATTCCCTGGTGGTCCAGTGGTTAGGACTCGGAGCTTTCACTGCTGGGGCTGGGTTCAATCCCTGGTTGGGGAACTAAGATTCTGCAAGCCACGCAACGCTGCCAAAAAATAAAATAAAATGAAAGTGAGGTGAGGTGAAGTGAAATGAAATAAAATAAAATAAAATAAAATAATTCTATATGGCAGTCCAGAGATAATGCTCTAATGGCAATCCTCCCCTCCATCCCCCCCAACACATATTGAGGCAGAAGAAAAAATAATATGAAAAATAAGCTTAGCTATTTCACATGTAGACTAAAAACTAAAAGCACTAACGATTATGATGTTCTAAGACCTGGCATGGTACAAAATCCTAATGAGTAGTCAAGGGTTTTATTTCACTTAGGTAAAAGTGAACAAATAAGTTTAGGCAATGCAGTTAGTTTAAAAACAAAGGGTAAATGATGTTTTATGGGTTTGTTCAGTGTGTGAAAATTCACTGAACTATGTAGTTATGGTATGCTTTTTTCTGTACGCATATTATTCTTTAAGAAAAAGTTGTCTGAATCAAATCATATATCATAAACTGCTCTTTCATTAGTATTAAAATATTTATTAAACATCCACATATATGTTTTGCTCTACCAATACGAAAGGAGGTAGACTACACAGATATCATCCCAGTCTTCTTGTAGTTTTCTTTCTCAAATAGATAACATATGTGAAGACAGACATATAACAGACCAACAGACACTCAATGAGCTGACCACTGATTGACACCAGTACCACCTATCTTTGTTTATGATAAAGTCACAGCTAAGTGCCAGCACTTTCTTTAATGGCATCTGTTTATCCTTTGTCCTTGAATCATTGTCCATGGATCATTTAGAAACAGTATCAGTCCAGATTTCCAATTCCCTTTCCTAACCTCATCAAATTAATAACTCCTTATTAATGGTATAAAATGTGCTTTGTCCTCTTCCTTATTCCTTTACCCCAGTGTTTCTAAAATTTCAGTCTCACTTATGATCGTCACAATTTTTGCAATATCATCATACTAACTGTGCTATTATTTTAAAAATAATTTTAAGTTGACTCATATTCCTTTCACTGTAATACCTACTTTAACCTAGCCCGAAGCATTAATATCCATGGAATTGCCGATTTTTAAATATGGTGTGTTTGTGTATCATCAACTAAAATAATCATGTGAACCCTCAGTGGCAAGCTAATCACACTTGAATAAACATAGCGTTCCTCAAGTCAGCTTTGCTATCACCTAATAAGAAAGATAAATGTACCAACATAGAATCCTGCCCTGCAGAACATAAGCTGCTTTATCTTCTATCTCAAAAGGTAGTCTTATTTTTTTGTTATTTCTCATAAATAGACACATTCCAAGAAGTGCATAACAAAGTATATTTAAGGAACTCTTCTGAATTTTAGTTTAACTTGCTAAGTTGTTTCACAGATTAAAATATCTCTAAAAAAAATCATCTGTTTAAAGTTCTTTAAACTGAAGTTTACTCTGGTAATAATGACACATAAGTCATTGTCTCTTAATTCTTGTCATACAGAATGGTGTAAGTCAAACAGCATTTGTAGAGTTTAAATAATAGGTAAAGGAAAGAACTGGACCTTGAGAAAAAATAAGGCTCTTTGTTCCTTAATTCAACAAATGACTCTTTGAGTGCATATTATGTGCCTGCCCTTTTTCTAGGTGCTGAAGATGCATTGATAAAAAAAATTTAATAGTGCTTCCCTGGTGGTGCAGTGGGTAGGAATCTGCCTGCCAATGCAGGGGACAAGTGTTCGAGCCCTAGTTCCGGAAGATCCCACATGCCGTGGAGCAAAAAAGCCCATGCGCCACAACTACTGAGCCTGCATGCTGCAACCACTGAAGCCCACACACCTAGAGCCCGTGCTCCGCAGCAAGAGAAACCACCGCAATGAGAAGCCCCCACTCGCCACAACTAGAGAAAGCAACGAAGACCCAACACAGCCAAAAATAAATAAATAAAAAAATTAAAAAAAATTTTAATAGATAAAACTACTGTTATCATGCATACATGATAATTATTGTAATACAAAATTTTATAAAAAAGTTTTAAAGTACATATTTACCTTTGAGATACTCCTACCAGTGTTTTCTAGTAGCTTATTCCTTAAATTCTACTTTTGAAAATCTCCAAATATTCTAATTAATATTTTAATTCATCTTTATAATTTTTCTTAAGTTATTTATTCTCAGCATTTACATATTATAAAATATTTGAAACATATAGAAAAGTTCAGACAATAACATAAGATTTTATTCTTCCATTTGTTCAGACTAAAAACATTGGGGTCACTGATTCCTTTAACTTGCTGTGCCTCACAATTTTTTCAATATCATCATACAAACCGTGCTTTTATTTTAAAAAATATTTTTAAGTTAACTCATTTTCCTACTTGATTCCTCTCCTTCACCGATACCCCTCAAATTTTGTCCCTTGTACCTTCAAAATATATCCAGAGTTCTACCACTTCTCATCATTCCCATTACCACAGTTTTAGTGCAAGATATCATCATCTGTTGCCTAAATTATTGCAATAGCCTCACAGTGGATCTGCCAGCTTCTGCCCTTGTCCCTTTCCACCCCACCCTCTGCAGTCTACCTCAACACAGCACCCAGGAGAATCCTGTTAAAATGTGAGTCATATACTATACTACAAAGCTACAGTAATCAAGACAATATGGTACTGGCACAAAACCAGAAAGATAGAGCAATGGAACAGGATAGAAAGCCCAGAGATAAACCCACGCACATATGGTCACCTTATCTTTGATAAAGGAGGCAGGAATGTACAGTGGAGAAAGGATAGCCTCTTCAATAAGTGGTGCTGGGAAAACTGGACAGGTACATGTAAAAGTATGAGATTAGATCACTCCCTAACACCATACACAAAAATAAGCTCAAAATGGATTAAAGCCCTAAATGTAAGGCCAGAAACTATCAAACTCTTAGAGGAAAACATAGGCAGAACACTCTATGACATAAATCACAGTAAGATCCTTTTTGACCCACCTCCTAGAGAAATGGAAATAAAAACAAAAATAAACAAATGGGACCTAATGAAACTTCAAAGCTTTTGCACAGCAAAGGAAACCATAAACAAGACCAAAAGACAACCCTCAGAATGGGAGAAAATATTTGCAAATGAAGCAACTGACAAAGGATTAATCTTCAAGATTTATAAGCAGCTCATGCAGCTCAATAACAAAAAAACAAACAACCCAATCCAAAAATGGGCAGAAGACCTAAATAGACATTTCTCCAAAGAAGATATACAGACTGCCAACAAACACATGAAAGAATGCTCAACATCATTAATCATTAGAGAAATGCAAATCAAAACTACAATGAGATATCATCTCACACCAGTCAGAATGGCCATTATCAAAAAATCTAGAAACAATAAATGCTGGAGAGGGTGTGGAGAAAAGGGAGTTCTTTTTTTTTTTTTTTTAACTGAAACATAGTTGATGTACAATATTATATAAGTTACAGGTGTACAATATAGTGATTTACAATTTTAAAGGTAATACTCCATTTATAATTATTATAAAATATTGACTATATTCCCTGTGTTGTACAATATATCCTTGTAGCTTATTTATACATAATAGTTTGTACCTCTTACTCCCCTACCCCTATATTGCTATCCCCCTTCCCTCTCACCAATGGAAATCACTAGTTTGTTCTCCATATCTGTAAGGCTGTTTCTTTTTTTTTTATATTCACTGGTTTGTTGTATTTTTTTTAGATTCCACATATAAGTGGTATCATACAGTATTTGTCTTTCTCTGACTTATTTCACGTAGCACAATACCCTCCATCTATGTTGCTGCAAATGGCAAAATTTCATTCCTTTTTATGGCTGAATAGTATTCCATTATATATATATATATATATATATATATATATATATATATACATACATACATACATACATACATATATATCGCATCTTCTTTATCCATTCATCTGTTAATGGGCACTTAGGTTGTTTTCCATGTCTTGGCTATTATAAATAGTGCTGCTATGAACATTGCGGTGTGCATATCTTTTCAAATTAGTGTTTTGTTTTTTTTTTCATATATATACCCAGGAGTGGAATTACTGGGGCATATGATAGTTCTATTTTTAGTTTTTTGAGAAACCTCCATACTGTTTTCCACAGTGGCTGCACCAATTTACATTTCCACCAACGGTGTATGAGGGTTACCTTTTCTCCACATCCTTGCCAATACTTGTTATTTGTGGTCTTTTTGATGATAGCCATTCTGACAGGTGTGAGGTGATATCTCACTATGGTTTTGACTTGCATTTACCTGACAATTAGCGATGTTGAGCATCTTTTCATGTGCCTATTGGCTATCTGCATGTCCTCTTTGGAAAAACGTCCATACAATTCTTCTGCCCATTTTTAAATCAGGTTGCTTGCAGGGTTCTTAATATTCTGAGTTGTCTATATTTTTGTATGTAGTTATAGTAGATTCATCTTCACTGTTAGATGATGTTCTATTGTAAGAAAATAGCTCATTTCATTAATCCATTCTTTCATCTATGGACATTTGGGGACCTTTCAATTGTTTTGCAACTATAAATAATGCTGCCAGAACAAGAAATGCTAAGGGAAATTCTTCTTTTTTTTTGCAGTACGCGGGCCTCTCACTGTTGTGGCCTCTCCCGATGCGGAGCACAGGCTCCGGACGCGCAGGCTCAGCGGCCATGGCTCATGGGCCCAGCCGCTCCGCGGCATGTGGGATCTTCCCGGACCGGGGCACGAACCCGTGTCCCCTGCATCGGCAGGCGGACTCCCAACCACTGCTCCACCAGGGAAGCCCCTAAGGGAAATTCTTAAGGATGTAGGAAATGATATTAGATGTAAATTCAGAAGTACAGGAAAGAGTGAATAAATTACATTTACAGTCCACTGATTTGCGACATGGATGCCAAGAAAATATGATGGGGAAAACATGTTTTTTTCAATGAATGATGTTGGGACATTCAGATATTCACATACTAAAGAATGAAGCTGGACCCCTACATCACACAATATACAAAAATTAGCTCAAAATGTGTCATTAACCTAAATGTATGTGCTAAACTGTAACATCACTCACAGAAGAAAACGTAGGTGTATATCTTCCTGGCTTCAAGTTAGGCACTGGTTTCTTAATATGACCCCAAAAGCACAGCAACAAAATAAAAAATAGATATATCAGACTTTATCAAAATTTAAATCCTTTGTGTTTTAAAGGAAATCATCAAGAAAATGAAGAGATAACACACAAAATAAGAGAGAAAATATTTGCAAATCATATGTCAGACAAGGGACTTGTATTCAGAATGATTAAAATATTCTTACAACTCAACAATAAAAGCACAAACAACCCAATTTTTTTTTTTAATTTTTGGCTGCATTGGGTCTTTGTTGCTGCACGCGGGCTTTTCTCTAGTTGAGGCGAGCAGGGGCTACTCTTTGTTGTGGTGCGTGGGCTTCTCATTGCCATGGCTTTTCTGCTGCAGAGCATGGGCTCCTAGGCTCATGGGTTTCAGTAGTTGTGGCTCACGGGCTCTAGAGTGCAGGCTCAGTAATTGTGGTGGACGGGTTTTGTTGCTCTGCGGCATGTGAGATCTTCCCAGAACAGGGATCGAACCCATGTCCCCTGCATTGGCAGACAGATTTTAAACCACTGTGCCACCAGGGAAGTCCCACAACCCAAGTTTTAAAATGAGCAAAGTATCCAAACAGATATTTCTCCAAAAAAGACATGCAAATGACCAAAAAGCACATAAAAGATGCTCAACATGCAAATCAAAACCACAGTGAAACATCACTTCACACACTACAATAGCTAAAATGAAAAAGACAGACAATAATAAGTGTTGGTGAGAATATGGAGAAATTGGAACCCTCATACATTGCTGGAGGGATTGTATTGATAAAATGGTGCAGTCACTTTGGAAAACAATTTGGCAGTTCCTCACAACTTTTTAAACATAGAGTTACTGTGTAACCCACATTTCAAGACTTACTCTAATGAGAGGCCTTGGCAAATGACCTATTATGAATATTATTTTCCTCATTTATAAAATAAGTATGGGGACTTCCCTGGTGGTCCAGTGGTTGAGAATCCATCTTGCAATGCAGGGGACACTGGTTCGATCCCTGGTCCGGGAGCTAAGATCCCACATCCCGCGGGGCAACTAAGCCCACGCGCCACAACAAGAGAGCCCGCACACCACAACAAAAGATCCCGTGTGCTACAACTAAGATCCAATGCAGCCAATAAATAAATATTTTTTAAAATAAAAAATAAAGTAAGCATGGTACCTGTTTGTTGATAATTTATTTCTTCAAATTCAAACAATAACAACAAAAAGCAAATATTTGGCTTTCCAAAGATACCTGTAAGAAAATGAAAAATCAAGTCACAGACTGGGAGAAAATTTGCAAATAGCCCATAAATCTAGTAAATGGGCTTTATAAAGAACTCTGACAACAATACAAAGACAAACAATCCAATTTCAAACAGACAAGGGCTTCCCTGGTGGCGCAGTGGTTGGGAGTCCGCCTGCTGATGCAGGGAACACGGGTTCGTGCCCCGGTCCGGGAAGATCCCACATGCTGCGGAGAGGCTAGGCCCGTGAGCCATGGCCGCTGAGCCTGCGCGTCCGGAGCCTGTGCTCCGCAATGGGAGAGGCCACAACAGTGAGAGGCCCGCGTACCGCAAATAAATAAATAAAACAGACAAAAGATTTGAACAGACACTTCACAAAAGAAGATACACACACATGTGTAGGTGCATACACATACGTATGTTAAAGTCCAATCAGCAAATGAAAAGATGCTCAACATTACTAATCATCAAGGAAATGCATATTAAAATAATATTGACATACCTCTTCACACCAATTAGAATGATTAACATTAAAAAAAAAACCTGATGGGGCTTCCCTGGTGGCGCAGTGGTTGAGAGTCCGCCTGCCGATGCAGGGGATGTGGGTTCGTGCCCTGGTCCGGGAAGATCCCACATGCCGCGGAGCGGCTGGGCCCGTGAGCCATGGCCGCTGAGCCTGCGCGTCCGGAACCTGTGCTCCGCAATGGGAGAGGCCACAACAGTGAGAGGTCCGTGTACGCAAAAAAAAAAAAAACCTGATGACACCAACTGAGGTAATTGGAAATCTTGTATATTGCTCATGGAAGTGTAGAATGGTACAATCACTTTGAAAATCAATTTCACAATTTTTTAATAATAATAAGCACATATCTATTCCATTTCCTAGCAATTGCATTCCTAGGTATGAAAACATATGTCCACAAAAGGATTTTTGCAGAATACTTACAGTAGACTGGTCTAAAATAACCCTAAATGAAACAACTGATGACCATCACTGTATGATATATTCATACAATGGAAAATGACATAGCAGTAAAAATGAATGAACTACTAATACATGCAAAAACAGATGAATCTCAAAAACATTATATCATGGGAAAGAAGCCAACACAAAAGAATGCACACTGTATGATTTCACTTATATGAATTCTAGAACAGATGAAAGTAATCTATGCTGATAGAAGTCAGATCAATAGTTGCCTGGAGAAAGGGATTGGGAATAGAATTTTCCAGGGTTATGTAAATGTTCTATATTTTGACTGTGGAAGTGGTAGCTCAAACATATACATTCATTAAAACACATTGAACTACACTTGAAGTCTGTATTTTAATCTAAGTTTAATATCATTAAATATTATTAATAATATTAATAATATTAATATTATTCCACTAAAGTTTATTTAAAAATTATGCTACTAGAAATGTGTGTATGAGTCATGTTTGCACCTGTCACATACATGTACATTTTTTACATGTCCTAGGTATACATGGTGTATGCCTAGAAGTGGAAATCCTCTTAAAGTTTGCAAATTTCCTGTTTTACAAGATAATGTGAGATTGGTCTTCAAAATGCTTTTACCAGCTTACACTTGCACTGGTAAGTGTTCCTGTTGATTTACATCCTCCTTAGCATTTGGTATTTTCTGATTTAAAAATTTTCTCAATGAGTAAAAATATTACCTCACCATAGTCTTATTAAATTTTTTTCTCATTAGTAATAAGGTCGAACATTTTTTTCCATATTGATCATCTGTATTTTCTCCTCTCTAAAGCTGCAGTTCAATTAGTCTATTAATTTGTTCCCTTTTTCTCATTGATTTTGTAGAACTTCTGTGCTGAAAATACCTTGTTTCTGTGACTTGTCTTTTCACTCCTTTAACGTTGTCTTTTGATGAACAATTCTTAGTTTTAATGTGGGCTTTTTTCCTTTATGGTTAGTGCTTTTTATGAAAAGCACTTTTTCTTCTTTAAGAAATCACTCCATACTGTGAAGTTATAAAGATAATTTCTATTTTCTTCTGAAAGTTTTATTATTTTTGTTTTTCACATCTAAATCTTTAATCCAATTTTTTTTTTTTTGGCTGTGTTGGGTCTTCGTTACTGTGCGCGGGCTTTCTCTAGTTGTGGCGAGCGGGGGCTACTCTTTGTTGCGGTGTGCGGGTTTCTCATTGCGGTGGCTTCTTTTGTTGTGGAGCACGGGCTCTAGGTGCACAGCCTTCAGCAGTTGCAGCATGTGGGCTCAGTAGTTGCGGCACGTGGTCCCTAGAGCGCGTGGGCTTCAGTAGTTGTGGCTCACTGGCTCTAGAGCGCAGGCTCAATAGTTGTGGCACACGGACTTAGTTGCTCCGTGGCATGTGGGATCTTCCCGGACCAGGGATCGAACCCGAGTCCCCTGCATTGGCAGGTGGATTCTTAACCACTGCGCCACCATGGAAGTCCTAATCCAATATCTTAGTATGGGTTAAGCTAAGCTTGCTACAGAAAAGAGAGCTCAAAATAGAGAATTTAAAGAATGTAGACTTTTTTCTCCTTCAAGTAATAGCTCCAAAGTGGGCATTTTAGTCTGGAGACTGGTTTCGTTTTGTGGGGCCATTCAGGGACTCCAATTTTGACGGTGTCTCTGCCAATGGTGTTTTGCTCATTGCCATTACATGACAAGATATATCGCTTCACTTATTTAGGTCTCCTTTAATTAATAGCTATAGAAAGGAGACATTGCTCCTAGGGCTAGGGAACAAAATGGAAGAGGTAGCATGAATAGAACCTGGGGACTTGGAGGAGGGGCTCCCACAGGCTGTGCCCAGTCCTCCAGAGGAGATAGTCCACAGCTGCGACCTCTTGGGGGCACCATGGGGCTGGTCCTCAAGTGCTCCACAGCTGGTGCTCAGACAGCTGGGGGTGGGGGGAGGTTCTGAGACTGGTGTTGGAACTTCTGGGAGGAAGGTGGCATGCTTTTGAAGCTGTGAGCGCCAAAAGAAGCAGAAGGCTGGAGGTACAGCTGTCCTCGTGCTGCTGAGGGGATCTGACTGGGACTGGAAATGGGAGGCAAGCCCCTCCTCCCTTCTCCTGCCTTCCTATCTCTGTTGCTCACTGGCGAAACCTAAAAGAAATCATCTGGCGGTGGAACAAATAGTGCTGCTCTTTGTGGAAGACCTTGTACATATGTTGTTTTCTCTTTGTGGAGATATCTCCTCAGGGTAAATTCTTAGAGGGATTATATGTAGCTTTACTAGATATTGCCAGATTTTTCTTCATATGGGGTTGACCCATTTTGTACTGTCAGTAACAACATATGAGAGCATTCTTGCACAGAGCCACAGGAACAGAGTACAACATCAGACTTCTGAATTTCTGCCAAAGTAATAGATTCTAAATATGATATTTCAGTGGAGTTTTAATTCGGATTTCTTTTATGAAGTTGAACATTTTCTCATATGCTTGAGATCCATTTATATATCCTTTTTGTGAATTATCTGTTCATGTCTTTTGCCAATATTTATATTGGATTTCGATGATTTTACTCACATACATTAGGGCAATAGCCCTTTACTCTTTATGTGAGTAGTAATATTTCCTCCCAGTTTGTCATTTGACTTTGCTTATAAACTTACTTAACTCCAGAAATAAAATCATGTTAGTACCATTATGAAACTGGCATATTTATGTATTACTTTTGAGGAAAATTGACATCTTAATTTTATTTGCCTTATTCAAGAACACAGGATCCTTTCCATTTGTTCAAGATTGCTATTGTTTTTTTTTGTTGTTGTTGTTGTTTTTCTGCGGTACGCGGGCCTCTCACTGTTGTGGCCTCTCCCGTTGCGGAGCACAGGCTCCGGACGCGCAGGCTCAGCGGCCATGGCTCACGCGCCCAGCCGCTCCGCGGCATGTGGGATCTTCCTGGACCGGGGCACGAACCCGTTTCCCCTGCATCGGCAGGCGGACTCTCAACCACTGCGCCACCAGGGAAGCCCTGCTATTGCATTTTTCAAGAGTGTTTTAAGATTTTTCACATATAAGTTTGTATAGTTTTGGTTAAGTTTACTCTTTAGTATTTTACATTTTCATTGCTTTTGTAAACAAGGTTTACTTTTACATTAAGCCTTCTTACTGTTTGATATGTATGAAGGGTAATTGTTTTTGTATGTTAACTTTAAAGCTACCAATCATTACTGAATTCTTTAATGTTCGTGTTAGTTTTAGCATTGATTCCTTGGATCTTCTATGTGTCTTCTGAGAACATCGGCAAAGGTAATTTCACTTCTTCATTTCCAGATTGTATGCCTTTAATTGAATTGGTTTGTCTTATTACACTGGCTAATCTCCATTAAAATAGTAAGTTATAGTGGAGATAGTGAGCATCCTTGCTTTGTCCTTGACCTTAGTAGGAATGCCTCTAATATTTCCCCAGTAAGATGCTGAAATATATTTTATAATTTTATTATGTGAGGAAGTATCCATCAATTTCTATTTTATTGAGTTTTCTTTTTTTTTTTTTAGCAGAAAAAGATATTAAATTGTATTAAAAGCCTTTTCAGCACTTGTGGAAATAATCTTAGCATTATCCTCCTTATGTCCATTAATATGTTAAATTATATTAATGGTCTTCTTAATATTGAACCATCCTTATGTTCTTAGAATAAATCTATCTTGGTCATAAAATTCGGGTTTAAAAAAATGTTTTTAACAGACTTTATTTTTTAGAGCAGTTTTAGGTTCACACCAAAATTGAAAGGAAGGTACGGACGTTTCCTATATACTCCCTGCCTGCTACACACAAACACTCCTCCACTATCAACAGCCTCCAGCTGAGTGGAACATTTGTTACAATCAATGAACCTACATTGATGCATCATTATCACCCAGAGTCCATAGTTTACATGTGGGTTCACTCTGGGCATTGTACATTCTATGGGTTTGGACAAATGTGTAATGATATATACCCAACATTATACAATAGTATCATATAGAATAGTTTCACTGCCCTAAAATTTTGTGCTTCACCTATTTACCCCTCTCTCCTCCAATCCTTGGAAACCACTGATCTTTTTATTGTCTCCATTGTTTTGCCTTTCCCAAAAGGTCATATAATTGGAGTCATACAGTATGTAACCTTTTCAGATTAACTTCTTTCACTTAATAATAAACATTTAAGATTCGTCTGTGTCTTTTCATGACTTGATAGTCCCTTTCATTTTTAGAACTGAATAATATTCCATTGTTTGGATGTATCACAGTTTATTTATCCATTCACCTACTGAAGGACATCTTTATTGCTTCCAAGTTTTGACAATTATGAATAAAGCTGCTGTAAACAACCATGTGAAGGTTTTTGCATGGTATAAGTTTTCAGCTCATTTGGGTGAATACCAAGGAGGGGGTTGCATAAAGTATTTTTATTTATATTCTTTCCTTCAAATTTATTTATTTATTTTAATTTTTGAATTTTATTTTATTTTTTTATACAGCAGGTTCTTATTAGTCATCAATTTTATACACATTACTGTATACATGTCAATCCCAATCACCCAATTCATCACACCACTACCCCCACACCCCCTGCTTTCCCCCCTTGGTGTCCATATGTTTGTTCTCTACATCTGTGTCGCAATTTCTGCCCTGCAAACCGGTTCATCTGTACCATTTTTCTAGGTTCCACATATATGCGCTAACATACGATATTTGTTTTTCTCTTTCTGACTTACTTCACTCTGTATGACAGTCTCTAGATCCATCCACGTCTCTGCAAATGACCCAATTTTGCTCCTTTTTATGGCTGAGTAATAGTCCATTGTATACATGTACCACTTCTTCTTTATCCATTCATCTGTCGATGGACATTTAGGTTGCTTCCATGACCTGGCTATTGTAAATAGTGCTGCAATGAACATTGGGGTGCATGTGTCTCTTTGAATTATGGTTTTCTCTGGGTATATGTCCAGTAGTGGGATTGCTGGATCATATGGAAATTCTATTTTTAGTTTTATAAGGAACCTCCATACTGTTCTCCATAGTGGCTGTGTCAATTTACATTCCCACCAACAGTGCAAAAGGGTTCCCTTTTCTCCACACCCTCTCCAGCATTTGTTGTTTGTAGATTTTCTGATGATGCCCATTCTGACTGGTGTGAGGTGATATCTCACTGTCATTTTGACTTGCATTTCTTGAATAATTAGTGATATTGAGCAGCTTTGCATGTGCTTCTTGGTCATTTGTATGTCTTCTTTGGAGAAATGTCTATTTAGGTCTTCTGCCCATTTTTGGATTGGGTTGTTTGTTTCTTTAATATTGAGCTGCATGACCTGTTTATATATTTTGTAGATTAATCCTTTGTTTATTCGTTTGCAAATATTTTCTCCCATTCTGAGGGTTGTCTTTTCGTCTTGTTTATGGTTTCCTTTGCTGTGCAAAGGCTTTTAAGTTTCATTAGGTGCCATTTGTTTATTTTTGTTTTTATTTCCATTACTCTAGGAGGTGGATCAAAAAAGATCTTGCTGTGATTTATGTCAAAGAATGTTCTTCCTATGTTTTCCTCTAAGTGTTTTATAGTGTCCGGTCTTACATTTAGGTCTCTAATCCATTTTGAGTTTATTTTTGTGTATGGTGTTAGGGAGTGTTCTAATTTCATTCTTTTACATGTAGTTGTCCAGTTGTCCCAGCACCACTTATTGAAGAGACTGTCTTTTCTCCATTGCATATCCTTGCCTCCTTTGTTATAGATTAGTTGACCGTAGGTGTGTTGGTTTATCTCTGGGCTTTCTATCTTTCTCCATTGATCTATGTTTCTGTTTTTGTGCCAGTACCATATTGTCTTGATTACTGTAGCTTTGTAGTATAGTCTGAAGTCAGGCAGTCTGATTCCTCCAGCTCTGTTGTTTTCCCTCCAGCCTGCTTTGACTATTCAGGGTCTTTTTTGTCTCCAAACAAATTGAAGATTTTTTATTCTAGTTCCATGAAAAATGCCATTGGTAATTTGATAGGGATTGCATTGAATCTGTAGCTTGCTTTGGGTAGTATGGTCATTTTCAAAATATTGATTCGCCCAATCCAAGAACATGGTATATCTCTCCAACTGTTGGTATCATCTTTAATTTCTTTCATCAGTGTCTTATAGTTTTCTGCATACAGGTCTTTTGTCTCCCTAGGTAGGCTTATTCCTAGGTATTTTATTCTTTTTGATGTGATGGTAAATGGGATTGTTTCCTTAATTTCTCTTTCTGATTTTTCATTGGTAGTGTGTAGGAATGCAAGAGATTTCTGTGCATTAATTTTGTATCCTGCTACTTTACCAAATTCATTGATTAACTCTAGTAGTTTTCTGGTGGCATCTTTAGGATTCTCTCTGTATAGTATCATGTCATCTGCAAACACTGACAGTTTTACTTCTTCTTTTCCAATTTGTATTCCTTTTATTTCTTTTTCTTCTCTGATTGCTGTGGCTAGGACTTCCAAAACTATGTTGAATAATAGTGGTGAGAGTGAACATCCTTGTCTTGTTCCTGATCTTAGAGGAAATACTTTCAGTGTTTCACCATTGAGAATGATGTTTGCTGTGGGTTTGTCGTATATGGCCTTTATTATGTTGAGGTAGGTTCCCTCTATGCCCACTTTCTGGAGAGTTTTTATCATAAATGGGTGTTGAATTTTGTCAAAAGCTTGTTTTGCATCTATTGAGATGATCATATGGTTTTTATTCTTCAATTTGTTAATATGGTTTATCACATTGATTGACTTATGTATATTGAAGAATCCTTGCATCCCTGGGATAAATCCCACTTGTTCATGGTGAATGAACCTTTTAATGTGTTATTGGATTCTGTTTGCTAGTATTTTGTTGAGGATTTTTGCATCTACAGTCATCAGTGATATTGGTCTGTAATTTTCTTTTTTTGTAGTATCTTTGTCTGGTTTTGGTATTGGGGTGATGGTGGCCTCATAGAATGAGTTTGGGAGTGTTCCTTCCTCCGCAATTTTTTGGAAGAGTTTGAGAAGAATGGGTATTAGCTCTTCTCTAAATGTTTGATAGAATTCACCTGTGAAGCCATCTGGTCCTGGACTTTTGTTTGTTGGAAGATTTTTAATCACAGTTTCAGTTTCATTACTTGTGATTTGTCTGTTCATATTTTCTATTTCTTCAGTCTTGGAAGGTTATATGTTTCTGAGAATTTGTCCATTTCTTCCAGGTTGTCCATTTTATTGGCATAGAGTTGCTTGCAGTAGTCTCTTAGGATGCTTTGTATTTCTGTGGTGTCTGTTGTAACTTCTCCTTTTTCATTTCTAATTTTATTGATTTGGGCCCTCTCCCTCTTTTTCTTGATAGGTCTGGCTAATGGTTTATCAATTTTGCTTATCTTTTCAAAGAACCAGCTTTTAGTTTTATTGATCCTTGCTATTGTTTTCT
Organism: Grampus griseus; assembly: GCF_964374135.1. Lineage (NCBI taxonomy): Eukaryota > Metazoa > Chordata > Mammalia > Artiodactyla > Delphinidae > Grampus > Grampus griseus. The sequence goes on along the minus strand of NC_139018.1, from coordinate 37,707,568 downwards.
TTGTTTCTATTTCATTTATTTCTGCTCTGATCTTTATGATTTCTTTCCTTCTGCTAACTTTGGGTTTTGTTTGTTCTTCTTTCTCTAGTTCCTTTAGGTGTAAGGTTAGAGTTCGTATTTGAGATTTTTCTTGTTTCTTGAGGTAGGCTTGTATAGCTACAGAACTGCTTTTGCTGCATCCCATAGATTTTGGATCGTTGTGTTTTCATTGTCATTTGTCTCTAGGTATTTTTTGATTTCCTCTTTGATTTCTTCAGTGATCTCGTGGTTATTTAGTAATGTATTGTTTAGCCTCAATGTGTTTGCGTTTTTTACGTTTTTTTCCCTGTAGTTCATTTCTAATCTCATAGCGTTGTGTTCAGAAAAGAGGCTCGATATGATTTCAATTTTCTTAAATTTACTGTGGCTTGATTTGTGACCCAAGATGTGATCTATCCTGGAGAATGTTCCGTGCGCAGTTGAGAAGAAAGTCTAATCTGCTGTTTTTGGATGGAATGTCCTATAAATATCAGTTAACTCTATCTGATCTATTGTGTCATTTAAAGCTTCTGTTTCCTTATTTATTTTCATTTTGGATGATCTCTCCATTAGTGTAAGGGAGGTGTTAACATCCCCCACTATTACTGTGTTACTGTTGATTTCCTCTTTTATAGCTGTTAGCAGTTGCCTTATGTATTGAGGTGCTTCTATGTTGGGTGCATATATATTTATAATTGTTATATCTTCTTCTTGGATTGATCCCTTGATCATTATGTAGTGTCCTTCCTTGTCTCTTGTAACATTCTTTATTTTAAAGTCTATTTTATCTGATATGAGTATTGCTACTTCAGTTTTCTTTTGATTTCCATTGGCATGGAATATCTTTTTCCATCCCCTCAGTTTCAGTGTATATATGTCTCTAGGTCTGAAGTAGGTCTCTTGTAGACAGCATATATATGGGTCTTGTTTTTGTATCCATTCAGCAAGCCTGTGTTTTTTGGTTGGGGCGTTTAATCCATTCATGTTTAAGGTCATTATCGGTATGTATGTTCCTATGACCATTTTCTTAATTGTTTTGGGTTTGCGTTTGCAGGTTCTTTTCTTCTCTCGTGTTTCCCACTTAGAGAAGTTCCTTTAGAATTTGTTGTAGAGCTGGTTTGGTGGTGCTGAATTCTCTTAGCTTTTGCTTGTCTGTAAAGCTTTTTTTTTTTTTTTTTTTTTTTTTTGCGGTACGCGGGCCTCTCACTCTTGTGGCCTCTCCCGTTGCGGAGCACAGGCTCTGGACGTGCAGGCTTAGCGGCCATGGCTCACGCGCCCAGCCACTCCGCGGCATGTGGGATCTTCCCGGACCGGGGCACGAACCTGTGTCCCCTGCATCGGCAGGCAGACTCTCAACCACTGCACTACCAGGGAAACCCTGTAAAGCTTTTGATTTCTCCATTGAATCTGAATGAGGTCCTTGCCGGGTAGAGTAATCTTGGTTGTAAGTTCTTTCTTTCATCACTTTAAGTATATCATGACACTGCCTTCTGGCTTGTAGAGTTTCTGCTGAGAAATCAGCTGTTAACCTTATGGGAGTTCCCTTGTATGTTATTTGTCGTTTTTCCCTCGCTGCTTTCAATAATTTTTCTTTGTCTTTAATTTTTGCCAGTTTGATTACTATGTGTCTCGGCTTTTTTCTCCTTGGGTTTATCCTGTGTGGGACTCTGTGCTTCCTGGACTTGGGTGGTTATTTCCTTTCCCATGTTAGGGAAGTTTTCGACTATAATCTCTTCAAATAATTTCTTGGGTCCTTTCTCTCTCTCTTCTCCTTCTGGGACCCCTATAATGCGAATGTTGTTGCGTTTAATGTTGTTCCAGAGGTCTCTTAGGCTGTCTTCATTTCTTTTCATTCTTCTTTCTTTATTCTGTTCTACAGCAGTGAATTCCACCCTTCTGTCTTCCAGGTCACTTATCCGTTCTTCTGCCTCAGTTATTCTGCTATTGATTCCTTCTAGTGTAGTTTTCATTTCAGTTATTGTATTGTTCATCTGTTTGTTTGTTCTTTAATTCTTCTAGGTCTTTGTTAAATATTTCTTGCATCTTCTCCATCTTTCCCTCCATTCTTTTTCTGAGGTCCTGGATCATCTTCACTATCATTATTCTGAATTCTTTTTCTGGAAGGTTGCCTATCTCCAGGCAACCTTCCAGAAAAAGAATTCAGAATTTTCTTTTGTTTATCTGCGGTTTTATCTTGTTCCTTCATCTTGTACATAGCCCTCTGCCTTTTCATCTTATCTATCTTTCTGTGAATGTCCAAATTTATTTTTAAAAATACTTCAAACCTGCTCGTGTTGGAAGTTCTCCTGTAGAGGTGGGGGGTGGATGTGGCTTACTGTGGGGACAAGGATACTGGCAGTAGAAGTTCTGGGAAGTACTCCTTGGCATGAGCCTCCCAGAGTCCGCCATTAGCTGCACAAAAGACCCCAGGTAGGCTCAAGTATTTTTATTTTTAATGTGCTTTTGTATTCTGCTGCTGATGTTGACTTAAAAATTTTTACATTTAATGCATAACTGAGAATGGTGCAGTATTTGTCATATTTTGGAATTGATGTCATGCTGGCTTTGTAAAAACAATTTGGAATATTTTCTCTTTTTTTTTGGAACATTTTCTTCTTTTAAAATGCTCTGAATCAGTGTATGTAGCATCTAAGTATCAGATCTTTGGGGATTTAGAATTACCTTGTGAAACCATCTGGGCCTGGCACTTTTTTGTGTAGGTAGTTCTTTGATATGTTTCTTTATTTCTTATAGTAAAATTGGTTTGTCTTGGCTTTCAGTCTTTACTGGGATTAATTTTGGCATATTGTGATTTCCATTAAATCTAGGTTTTCCAATGTATTTTTGTAATACTATGAAAATAATTATGTTATACTATGTACGTTTCTGTTTCTATAACCCCTTGGCATTTCTTATTTTGAATGTTTTTGCATTCTTCCTTTTTTTCTGGAATAGCTTCATTAGTCGTCTGTCATTAAAATTTTTTTTATTTTCAAATAATCAGCATATTGATTATCAGTCCTCCTGGGTCTCTATATTCAACCTCATTGCTTTTGTCGTTATTTTCTTCCTCTGCTTTTCTTTGCTTTAGCTTTTCATGTTAGAAAAAGAATTCATTTATAGTCATTCTTTTATTCTCATTGTATAAATATTTGAAAGCTGTAAATTTTTCTGTAATCACTGATTTGTTTTTTATAGATTCTGATATGTATTTTTTCCATTAGCATTATTTTTTTTGGAAATGATTTGAGTTTAATTTATATTGTATTTTCCATTTCATCCAATACTTCTTTAATAGTACACTTTAAAATTTTCAGGTGGAAAGGACTATTTGTTTTTGAGATTTTGTCATCAATTTTTAATTTGATCCATTAAACATGTCTTTCCTTGAGAGAGATATATTGATGTCTCTTATTTTTACTATTTTTTTACTGTGAGCTGAGCAGTGTGATTAATTCAGTGCTTAGCATTTGGGAGTAAAACAAATAACAAGATGTACAACTGAATTCCTCTAAATGATACATTTATTTCTGCTAAAAACTTCTCTAGGTTCTAATCTAGGGACTGCCACTATTAGTTTTATGCCATTAGGGGCCTCAGTCTTCTTTCGTGTAAAATGAGGTGAGCTATGGAATATTTTTTTAACCCAATAATTTGATTTACCAATTCAATAAAAGTGCTTTTGAAATAATACCTTTCTAAGCCCCACTGTTACTAATTAAAATTATTTTAATAATAGCTATCATTTGTTGAGTGCCTACTGCATGCCAGGCTCCATGCTTAGCATTTTACATATACAATTTCACTGAATCATAGCATATTTGTTTTAATTTTTCTTCAAACTCTGTAATGTTGGACTCTGATTCAATAGGCAGAAACTCAATTGATTGGCTCAGTATTTTAGGAGACCGTCTACTGCATAAACTGGCAGGGCACACTTGCATGTTGTTGGACACACCTTTCTACTTGAATCAGGACAATGGTCAGAAAGATCACATTGGTCCAGGGAGCAATTAGCCAACATTTATTTGTTAGTTTCTTGGTTTGGCAGGAAACAAGACCAGAATGAGATAAGGAGCTCAGGTCCTTACAGGGTGTGACTGGACTCTTGGACAAAGAGGAACAGAGCTGTTTTCCTGGCCAGCTATTTTCATCCCAGGCTTACACATGTGCTCCCAGTGTGGTAAAAAATATTGTAGCAAAATGTTGTTAACAGCCTAACAAGGAGTATTTAGTTGTAAACCAATCTCCTTATATCTTTAGTGGTAACATTGTTAATAAAACAGAAACAAGTAGTAACATGGTCTTACACTGCCTCGAATTAATTAATATTATACCTGCCTCTTCAGCTAAAGATACTCTGTGTTGTTCTTAAATTCACTTACCCATTGGGTCAATCATTTAACATTTTCTTCTATTACCATTATGTTGATAAATACATGATACTATTGTCAATACTCTTTCCTTCTGTGCCCATGGCAGAGACTCAGTTTCTAATCAACTTGTATTCTTTCTTGCAAAACCTAGATGCAGCCCCATAATCCTTCTCAACATGGCACCCAAATACCAGACTAGAATTTGCTCCCAGTATAAAATCCATTGCGTTTCTTATTCAGGCACTCTGGATGCAAAAGACAAGGAACTCACAGTCCAATGTGGGATGCAGGGATGTAAACAGCGGTGTAGTTCAGAGAGGAGTTGCTGCCTAACTTAAAGAGTGTTGACTCTAATTCCTTTAGTGGCATGAGGATGTCCAACTCACTTGAATGCCTCAGGCCATGTTTTCCGCCTTGTTCAGTACAATGTGCCAGCATATATTGAATGTCTGCTTCAGTAGTTCTCACCATGTGCCACAGCATGCTTGTGTACCCAGTCACAGATGTGCTTTCAGTGTGATCAATTTGCAAAACGTATGCTTCGCACAATTGGAGCTGGTAAAGTCTCTCAGGTGGGCTGTTGAGCTGGATGGATCTTTTGCTATAAATACAGAGGCCTGATGTAAATAATAACTAAGAGACATAACATGACATCATACTATGTTACTGTACTATGTCTGTGTTTTGGTGCATGGGAGAATGTGGGCACAGCTGGGTTCATGGCAGCCCTTACTCTGCCAGTCAGAGATGTAAGTGTATGAGCCGTCCCTTCACATGCCTAGTGTAGTATTTCCAAAGAACCAGGTGTGTCTCTGTTTGGCTTAGCATTACATTTTATTTTCATTTCAAAATGTGGAGGATCTGTTTCAGTGCTCCTGCCTTTAGTCTAATTTGTGAATTTAAAAGTAGGTATTAATTTAATATCCAAATTGGCATGGCTAGGAGACACCACAGGTAATTAAGAGGCTCTAATTGGGGACATCTGAAAACATTTGAGACACTTTATTCTGGACTCTTTTAAGTGCACTAGATACGATATGGAACAACAGTCCTTTCACTTTGAGGACTTGTAGCATAGATGCCTGGAATGGAACAATAATTAAGAAATTATCCATAACATCTTCTCCAGAGACTGTTGCCATGATGATTTGGGCATTTACTATAAAAGAAGCAACCCACATAAAATAGAAACAAATAGAATGAATAGAACAGAGAAGGAAAATAGCACACAATGCTTTGTAGACAGCTTCACGAATCCTGGAGACCAACTCCTCTCCAAAGTTGACCAGAAGGATCTCCTTGCTTTATAGACCTTTGTTGTGACCCAAGCCATTAATTATAATGTAAACCTAGGTAGTCCAAGAAGAGAAGTGATACTATCAGAAGGATTATCTTGGAATACAAGGAAGAACAGTAGATTAGGAAGCTATTGACCATCAAGATAATGTGCTTTTAAAAAAAAGTTTATTTATTTTACCTATTTTTTTGGCTGCGTTGGGTCTTCATTGCTGCACGTGGGCTTTCTCCAGTTGTGGTGAGGAGGGGCTACTCTTTGTTGCGGTGCACAGGCTTCTCATTGAGATGGCTTCTCTTGTTGCAGAGCACAGGCTCTAGGCACGCAGGCTTCAGTAGTTGCGGCACGAGGGCTCAGTAGTTGTGGCTCACGGGCTCTAGAGCACAGGCTCAGTAGTTGCTGCTCCGCAACATGTGGGATCTTCCTGGGATTGAACCTTGTCCCCTGCGTTAGCAGGCAGATTCTTAACCACTGCGCCACCAGGGAAGTCCCTAATGTGCTTTTTAAACAACTTACTGGAATCATCCTGCTACGGAGGTGTAGCTTTTTGAAATAATTGTCTCAAATTGTGGCTACAATTTTTAGCTAGTTTTTTTTCCATGAATGTATGTTAACTGAATGCATTATCAAACCTCTTAATCTCTTCTCCTTACCATTTAGTTTGGGTCATAAGCACCAAATTTAAGTAATCCAGGCAAGATTCTTGAGCCATACAACACATATGAACTTGGACTTATAAAAATTTAAATTTGATTGTGATACAAACTCAATAGAGAAATACTTTAAAGTCACTGCTTCTTCATGTGATTATAGTGAGTTGACACAATACCTTTCATTTAGGACCTCGAGTGCCTCCGTAATATTGTAATAGCAGCACAGGAGGTAAGCGGGAGTCAGTTGACAGCATCCTGAGCCCAAAGGCACTGAGTAATTTGCTGGAAAATCAAACTGACACTTGCAGTTTGGATTCCCGAGGATCTAGTTTCCACTGAGTTTCAGACCAAGAAGTTGTATATTGTGTTGTAAGATTGAGGCTGTTCCCCACTTCACAGAGTCCAGGGGGCAGGAGGGACCCTGCATTCTTCATTATTAACAAGCGCCTCCCCTTCCCTCCAGGTGACACTGAGGTCTGGACCATGCGATAGGAAATACTGATCCAGGTCTTAAAGGCCATCTAATTCCAATTTCTCATTTTACAAAGGGTTCACAAACGTTTACTGACTCGATCAAGGTCTGGTAGCTAATTCGCAGATCTCCTCTCTTACCCCCACTTCCAAGATCTCGGAGTCCAAGAATGTTAGAGGAGTTTCTCGCTGAAATCGACCCGAATAGCTTATTTGAGGGAGTTTGTGACATGCCCCTCCACTCCCGGTGGTTAACCTGCATTCTGAGTTAGCATCTCCCTCAGACCATCTCTGATGTTACAGAACAGGAAAGAAAGTTGCCGGCCCTGGGCTGCGGCAGGGCCTGCGGGGGGAGGCAGCTGCTCCGCCTCCAGCACTCGCGGGCGGGCTCGACACAGGCCGCCGAGCGGCGAGCGCGGGACTCGGCGGCTGGCGGCGGGCGGGGAAGGCGCGGGGCGTGGTTTGCAGCTTTCCGAGCGCCAAGGAGCGGAGCGCGCTCTGCTGCGCCCCGAGCCTTCCGCTGGACCTAAAAGGCGAGTGGGAGACCGAGCAAGAGGCGCGATCGAAGGAGCAAGGCGAGTGGGGCGCCGACCCGGGCAGGCTCTAGCCCGCGCCCTCGCCCCTCGCCGGGCCGGCAGCAAGGGAGCGCGGCGGCGGGGCCCCTGCACCCCGGTGCGCCCCGGAGAGAGCGGTCTGTGGCAAGGGAAGGAGAGCGGGAGGGAGGGGAAGGGGCGGGGGCGAAGGAGGGCAAGGTCCCCGAGCCGGGGGCGAGGGCGGCGGGAGACTGGACCCGGCCCACTGCGGGGGTCCGAGCCCGGCCACGGGAAACTTTGCCCGGGTGGCAAGAGCGGGGTGCGTGGAGGGCGCCGCAAACTTGTCAGCGGGCGGGGCGTTTCGGAGATTGGAGCGAGCGCCAGCGAGTGGCGTTTGTCTCTCCGGTTTCTTTGTGTCACCTCCCTAGCCCGCCGGTCCGCCCGCCTGGGAAAGGGGCTGCGCCGGTGGCGCGGCCCCCATCCACCCGTCGCCAGCGTCGGGCCCAGGCCCCGGCGCTCGCGGTCCGCTGATTGTTTTCGCTCCTCGCGTCACGCCTGGGCGGGAAAGATTTTGAACGCCGCGTGAGCTAGAACGCGGAGAGCCGCGGCGCGGAGATTGCCAGACCGTGGGCGGCGCGAGGCTAGCCCCGGGTCTCAGAGGACCGGCGGGCGGGGCTCACCGGGCTGGAGAGTGCGAGCGGCCCCGGGGGCCCCGGCACGGTAGGAACCGCGGCGGCCGAGCGCCTCCTCGGCGGGGGCCGCTTGGACGGCTAGGATTATAATTCCATTTCGATTGCTTGGGGTCTTTGTTGTCTGAAATTGCCTTGAGGGTCTGACGGTAGCACCTTCTCCTTTTTGGGTTGTTTTTCTTCTGTTAAAAAAGAGCGAGGGGAGACTTATGTGGAATCTGCTGCTCCAAACAACATTAGCCACCTTATTTGATGGAGGTTGAGCTGTCCTGTGTAACCTTTGCCTTTGTGGACGCCTGTTATTTCCGAAAGTTATTATTTTATCCTCCCCTAGTGGAAGGGAGAGTCTGAGCCAGATGCTAGCAAGCACGATTGTGTACGTGCACCAGCAAGTCAGAGTCAAACCCAGGAGGTTCCTTCTCGCCGCTCAACACTTTTGCATCGTTTTTTTTTTTTTAAAGTTTGTTTGATTTCAAACAACTTTCATCTGCTTTCCTAAAAGTTTCCAGAGCTCCGAAGAACTCCTTGCAGATATTACGTGGTTGTGCTAGGATAAGTCGGACCACTTTTAGGGTTGGGGTTACAGTTAAGACCCCGAACCATACCTGGCCCCCTCACCACTCGGGTGCCCGCCCTTAAGCCATTGTAAACATCATCGGGTTGAGTGTTCACCTTTTAGGAGATGGAACATTTGGTGTGTTTTTATACTTTAATGCACCACTCCTTCTTTAGTTACCTTCCCTTTCTGCAAAACTCTTGAGACTCGGGGTCTTCCTGAGATAATTACTGAGTGGCCTTAGCTGCGCCATCACGCCCCCCACCCCCGCAAGCACCCGAGGGAGAAGAGAACAGGTGCAATCCTCATTAAGTTTTTTCGCGGTGAAAACTCTGGAGATGTCAAAGTGAGTAAAAAGTGAAAATTCTTAGTTCTTTGTCCATATGTTTGCGTTAATGAGCTTTATTTGAAGCCAACAAAAATCAAAGTCAAGTCAGTTGGGTCAGCTCAACCTTGTACATTAAGGTTGTTTCTTAAAAAAATCTTATAAATTTACCCATTTAGAAATTTACAAGCATTTCAGTGCATTAGTGCTAATTGTGTTTGCACGATATTGCAGTATGTTTAGAGAACTGAGTCACAATGGGATTTTTCTAGGTTGTGCCCTCAATAGCATAACTGAGAGTTTAATGTAAAGCTCAAAACTGGAATCAGTCACGTCTTGATAAGTAAGGGAAAGTGTGAAAGGCAATTGATTCATTTGTCATTACTCGTATGTTTTAAATATAGATTTTCAATAATTTCACAAAATTATTTTTTCATTTACTCAGATGAGCTCTTACCATATGCCAGCCACTGTGCTGGACTCTGGAGTTACAAATAATAATAATAACTATTTATGGAATACTTATTTTGTACCAGTAAATGCTTCACATAGGTTACCTCATTCATCTAATAAAAATTTGTTGAATGCTTACAATGTATTGTGCTAGGTGCTGGAGTTATAATAAGGCACAGGACAGCTGTTAGCTGTCTTAGCAAGTCAGGAAGATAGGCAGAACATAAAAGACATTACTAAACTAATCATAGTTTTTAAAATGTAAATCAGATCACACCACTCGTCCTGCAGTGCAGTGTGTTGTAGGGTAGGAGGTGAGGAAAGGAGGGAGGCGTGGAAGATCAGCAGAGGAGATAGCATTGAGTCAGGAAAGAGCTTGATAGTGTGTGGATTGATTGGATCTGAGAGTAGATCTTGTGGCTGAGCACTGTCAGCTGGAGGGAGAGAACTAAATGATGAGAGTGGTAATCAGGTGACAGATCATGCAGGGCCTCTAGGCCAAAGTTTGGATATCTTCACATTGAATCCTCGTATATACCCTATTGGCCCTATTTTATAGTTTATAAAACTGAAGTAACTTTCTGAGTCTGCACAGTAGGTCAATGGGCACAGCCTAGGATAGGAAGCCAGGCTCTCAGTCTCCACTTATATTTAACCACTATGCCAGCATCAAAAGACAGTCCATATCCTGATGGACCTGTTTGTCTAGTGAAGACAAGCCATTGCAATACACACATGGTGGTGCGAGAAAAGATGTGTTCTAGGGGCTGTGGGAGGAGGAAAGCACCTAATTCTGCCTAGGAATGGGGCAGGCCAAATTGGGAAAAATGAAAACAGTTTTCCTTTTTTTCAGAATTATGAAATGTTTCAGATTAGCTATAATTCAGAAATAATCTTAATGTTAAATGCAATAGCCCATTCTTCAGGGCTTCACTGTGTGTTCTTGAGATCTCTCTCTTTTTTTTTTTCTTACTTTCGTATTTACCAATTACCTGAGTCATGTGTCCCCTTTCCTACTTTTACAAAATAAAGGATTGTGTCTGGAATACTGTAAAATCACTTATATTTAAAGCCTGTAATTCTTTGTGAATTGCAGGTTAAGTTCTTTTTTGACTGTTTTTATCTTAAACTGTCTAGCCTTTCTCATTTTGTGTGATAATTTTATAAACAGCTTCATTGAATGTAATTGACATACAGTAAGCCGCATATTTTAGAGTGTTAAATTTGATGAGTTTTTGACTTGTGTATAGATCTGTGAATCCATCTTTCCCTCTGGTCCCTCCCTACACCCTGCATCCTTCTTTCCCAAGCAACCAGTGGTAGCTCTGACCCTATAGATTATTTCGTATTTTCAGAATTTTATATGACTGGTATCACATAGTATGTTCTCTTTTTTGTCTGGCTTCTTTCACTCAACATAATTATTTTGAGATTCATCTATGTTGTTGTGTGTATCAGTAGTTGATTCCTTTTTATTGCTAAGTGGTGTTCTATTGTATGGGTATACCCAAGTTCATTTATCCATTCACCCATTGATAGACGTTTGGTTTTTTCCAGTTTTTGGCTATTAAAAATAAAGCTGCTGTGAACATTATGTTCAGTCTTTGTATGGACACCTACTTTCTAGGAGCCGAATGGCTAGATCACATGGTAGGTGTATGTTTAACTTTTTTTTTTTTTAATATTTATTTATTTATTTGGTTGCACCGGGTCTTAGTTGCGGCATGCAGGATCTTCGTCGCGACGTGTGGGATCTTTTAGTTGTGGCTTGTGAACTCTTAGTTGCGGCATGTGGGATCTAGTTCCCTGACCAGGGATCGAACCTGCGTCCCCTGCATTGGGGGCGCGAAGTCTTAGCCACTGGACCACCAGGTAAATCCCGTATGTTTAACTTTTAAAGAAATTCCCGGGCTTCTCTGGTGGCGCAGTGGTTGGAAGTCCGCCTGCCGATGCAGGGGGCACGGGTTCGTGCCCCGGTCCGGGAGGATCCCACATGCCGTGGAGCGGCTGGGCCTGTGAGCCGTGGCCGCTGAGCCTGCGCGTCTGGAGCCTGTGCTCTGCAACGGGAGAGGCCACAACAGTGAGAGGCCTGTGTACCGCAAAAAAAAAAAAAAAAAAAAAAAAAAAGAAACTCCCATACTTTCCCAAAGTGGTTGTATCATTTTACATTCCCAAATTAGTGTGTGAGGGTTCCAGTTGCTCTGCATCCTTGTCAACACTTGGTATGGTTAAGCTTTCATAGCCATTCTGTTAGATGTGTAGTGGTATCTCATTGTGGTTTTAATTTGCATTGCCCTGATGACCAATGATGTGCTTATTTACCATCCATATAATATCTTTTTTTGTTGTTGAAGTTTCTTTGCATTTTTTGCTCATTTTTAATTGGGTTAGTTACTTCCTTATTCAGTAACTGTTTTGAGAGTTTTTTTTATATATTCTGGATACAAGTCCTTTATCAGATACATGATTGCAAATATTTACGTTCAGTCTATTGCTCGTCTTACATTCTCTTAACAGATCTTTGAAGAAGTTTTAAATCTTACTAAAGTCCAATATATCAATTTATTCTTTTATGGATTATACTTTTGGTGTTATACCTAATAAATCTTTGCCCAACTCAAGGTCACAAAGATTTTTTTCCTTAGAGTTATAAAACTCATAGGAAAACTCTATAAAAGAATGTAAAACCATGAAGTCTTTCGTTTTACATTTAGGTCCATCTACTTTGAGTTAATTTTTGTTTATGGAGCCGGAATATGGGTTGAACTTTACCCTACTGCCACCAGGAACACTTAACATGTTTTGGAGATGAGATAATGTCTGGAGACAATGTGGTGAGGTGGGGTGGGTGGGCATTTGCTATTGGCATCTAGTGGGTCAAGGCCAGGGATGCTGCTAAAGATCCTACAATGAACAGGAGAGATCCTCTCAACAAAGAATCATTCAGCCGAAATGTCAGTAGTGTCAAGGTTGAGAAACCCTAGGCTAGAGGTTTATCAATTTTATTGACCTCGATGAATCAGCTCTTGGTTTCATTTATATTTTCTGTCTTCTGTTTAATTGAGTTTTACTCTGATCCTTATTATTTCCTTTCTTCTACTTACTTTGAGTTTAATTTTACCCTTCTTATTCAAGTCACTGCGACCTTTTTTCTTTTCTGATATAGGTGTTTAGTTCTGTAAATTTCCTAAGTACAGTACTGCTTTAGGGAATTCTCACAAATTTAAATAGGGTGTGATTTCATTTTTATTCAGTTCAAAATGCTTAAAAAATTTTCTTTGGATTTATTGTTTGACCTTGAGTTACTTAGGAGTTGTTTTTTTTTTTGCGGTACGTGGGCCTCTCACCGTTGTGGCCTCTCCCACTGCGGGGCAGAGGCTCTGGACGCGCAGGCTCAGCGGCTGTGGCTCACGGGCCCACCGCTCCGCGGCATGTGGGATCTTCCTGGACCCGGGCACGAACCCGTGTCCCCTGCATCGGCAGGGGGACTCTCAACCACTGCGCCACCAGGGAAGCCCTACTTAGGAGTTTATTACTTAGTTTCCAGACATTTGTGGATTTTCCAGGCATCTTTCTGTTATTAATTTCTAAATTTAGTTTTCTTATTGTCAAAGAGCATAACTTATATGGCTCAAATTCTTTTATATTTACTGAGAGTTATTTTAGAGCCCAGAATATCATTAATTTTGGTAAATGTTTTGTGTGTGCTTGAAAAGACTGTGTGTTCTAATTATAAAATGTCAAGGGAACATACCATCAACATGACATCACTGTTCATGTTAACCTTGATTACCTGGTTGAGGTAGTGTTTGTCAGGTTTCCCTCCTGTAAAGTTACTCTTTTCTCCCTGTTCTGTCCTTTGCTTTTTGAGATGGAAGTCACTATGCATAGCCCACATTTAAAGAGTAGAGAGTTATCCTTCTTCTCCTTGAAGGGTATTGCTTTTTTTACCCCACGTGACTATCTCTGACTTTTAATTCTGGTATTGCGGCCATTTATATTTAAAATGATTATTGATTATGGTTCACTTTAAGTGTATAATCTTGCTATTTGTTTTCTGTTTTTCTCATCTGTTCTTTGTTTCCTTTTTTCTCTTTTTCTCTCTTCGATTGGATTAATTGAATTTTGGTCATTATAGTTTATATCCTTTTTTTTGCTTATTAGCACTCATTCTTTTTTTAATTTTTATTTTTTTAACATCTTTATTGGAGTATAATTGCTTAACAATGGTGTGTTAGTTTCTGCTGTATAACAAAGTGAATCAGCTATACGTATACATATATCCCCATATCTCCTCCCTCTTGTGTCTCCCTCCCACCCTCCCTATCCCACCCCTCTAAGTAGTCAGAAAGCACAGAGCTGATCTCCCTGTGCTATGCAGCTGCTTCCCACTAGCTATTTTACATTTGGTAGTGTATATAAGTCCATGCCACTCTCTCTCTCTCTCTCTTTTTTTTTTTTTTTAAAATTTGGCTGCACCCCTTGGCTTCTGGGATCTTAGTTCCCTGACCAGGGTTTGAATCCATGCCCTCGGCAGTGAAACCACTGGACTGCCAGGGAATTCCCTACCTGTCATTCTTTATTTTGTTATTTCAGTGTTTGCTTTAGGGTTTATAGTATACATCTTTAACTTATCACAGTTTAACTTCAAGTGTTATATTATACCACTTCAATGAAAGCCTTGTAATAATATATTTCCCATGTCTCTCTGCTTTGTGCTATTGTCATACATTTTACTTTTTGTCTGTTATAGACCCTACACTACATTATTATTTTTTGTTTGAGCAGTCAATTATTTTTTTAAGGGATCTAAATAACAAGCAAAAAATCATATATTGACCCATGGTTACACAGGTTATATTCTTTGTTTTACTACTATTAAATGAAAATAAAGAAATCATACATATTGAGGTTATTGGATTCATATTTATGAATATATTCTAACTTGTAATTTTATTTATTTATTTTTAAAATTTATTTATTTTATTTTTGACTGCGTTGGGTCTTCATTGCTGCACGCGGGCTTTCTATAGCTGTGGCGAGCTGGGGCTACTCTTGGTTGTGGTGCGTGGGCTTCTCATTGTGGTGGCTTCTCTTGTTGTGAAGCACGGGCTCTAGGCGTGCGTGGGCTTCAGTAGTTGAGGCTCGCGGGCTCAGTAGTTGTGACACACGGGCTTAGTTGCTCCGCGGCATGTGGGATCTCCCTGGACAAGGGCTCGAACCCATGTCCTCTGCACTGGCAGGTGGATTCTAAACCACTACGCCATCAGGGAAGCCCTAACTTGTAATTTTAGAATAAACATTAAAGAGGCAGTGAAATTTGGAAATCAGAGCATAGTTCATTTTTTTAAACTAAACCCACTGAATTGTCATTGAGCTGATCATTGCTGTAATAGAAGGATACTTCAGGATACTGTGGTGTATTACAAGATTCAGAACACCTGGACTTGGAGAACTCTCCAGACAGGCACTGATGAGTGTGCTGTACCTCTTTTCTTTCCTTTGGGCAGCATTAGGAAAAGGGAAATGGATAGGCAGAAAGAGTCTGTCCTCCCATGCTGACATTTTCCAGACCCTGAGAAACTTTGATAGATGAGTGTGAAAGCACTTCTTTCTTTCAGTGGTGTATGAGATGAAGAGCACTTGGTTATAGCTCCTCAGGTCAGAGTAACACATTTGACAAAGTGAGCCTCAAGCTTCTGCTTGTCAGTGTCCATATTTGACTGAAAACTCCAATCTGAGATGCAGTTCTAGAACTGGTCAAAATTTGCTATCTACTTGTTGCTTTGGTTCCAGCTGACTTTTAGTTTTCCTTTATCAGTGAGTAGCTCCTTTCCATCTGGGTTATGTAAATGTGCTCCTATTCTGAATGTCAATACATTGACAAACACTCAGCTATAAATGAGTGAGAAAACTTAACTCATCCAACAAATTAATTTACTTTGTAAATATTTATTCAATCTGGGATCTGGCGCATTGATGAAAATTTATGTCCCTTGCCCTTCGAAAGCTAACTGTCACATAAGAGAAGGCCCACAAGTAGAGAAGCATGTGTTCCAATGTGGTAATTGGTGGAATGGATATATGAACTGGGCAATGGGAGTAAGCCTCGAGCAGCGGTTCTCAAAGTGTGGTCCAGGAACCAGTAGCATCAAACCTACTGGTTCAGAAACCTAGAGGGTGGGGCCCAGCAATCTGTGTTTAACAAGGCTTCCAAGTGATTCTGATGCACGCTCAAGATTGTGAACCAGTGGCATAGAGGATTAGACGATCTCTGAGATTTTTTCCCCAGGTCCTAATTTCTACAAATATGGTTTAGAAATGTGATATTTACCCTGTTGTATTGTACTTTAAGAACTGTTTTAGCACGAATGAATTGGTATGTAAAACGTTAATGCTATGGGGGTAAAACAGGAATTCAAAATGGTAAAGATATGCCTGACACTGGGACAAAAGTAAATTGGATTTAAAAAAACTTTATTATGAAAAATTTTAAGTACATATTCAAAAGCAGAGATAATAGTGAAATGAACTCCTATGTAAACATTACCCAGTATCAATAGCTATCAAGTCCTGCCAATTTGGTTTTACCTATACCCTCACCTATCCCCCCGTGCTGGGTTATTTTAAAGTAAATTCCACACATCATATCATTTCATCCATAAATAATTAGATTTTAAATTATTTGAGCTATTAAGTTGCTAGAAATGAATTTGAAACCGATTCACATATAACCATTTCATGTTTCCATGTTAAATTATAGATAAAGTTTGTCTGGAGTTCATTTACACAAAACATGAGTAAAACAAAACAGTAGTGTGGGCAGGTGTATATATATTCCTATTAGTATAAAATCCATTAAAAATAAATATACTGGTTACAACAGTGAAAATATTTTATGTACCCTCATCATCATTATAGCAATATATACATTATATTTTTAAATAGTATTCCAGAATAGTAAGAAAAAATATATCCATATGCTGCCAAAATTGAAATACTGTGCTTGAAGGGGAAACTTTAATTTGAAAGACAAATTTTTAAGAAGGATGGTATTATAAAAAGGTTTTGCAGATTTCTAGGCAAATTTTTAATATATTTAAATTAAAAATTCTCATTACTCATTTCGGCAGTTATGTTGCCTCATTTGGAAAGATAAAGGTAGTCAACATTTAGGGATGAACAATACATCTTAAAAAATAAATCCACTTATCTTAATCTATATGCTACACACAGTCTTAACAAGGTTAGAGCTCAGGCTATAAGACAGTTCATGTTTGGAGAAAGGGGACAGAATTAACTTTCACAGACTTTTCACAAACAGGTAGAAAACTACCTGTTTTCTCCTACTGTGGCTTTGGAGTACAAGTTGTGATATCCTGAGGAAAAGCTGATAGTAATACGACTGAGCTCTTCGTGTTTGGCTGCTTTTGAATGATACATTAATTAATGGGTCGTACCGTAGGAGTTAGCTAATCTTCATTTAAAAAATGCTAATTACTCAGAAGTAATTTTTATCTGAAGTGTGAGTTGCAACAAAATAAATAAAGCTGTTCAAGATTGTTCCCCATGCCCCCCAAATAAATTTAAAAAAACCCTACAACTCAAATGCACCTGAGCTATTAGTACTAAGGTAGGTTAGTACCTAACCTACCTTAGTACTAAGGTACAAACATAGTCAATGTTTGATGGGGTTGTTTGATAGAATAATGCATGCTAGAGCTTTTAGTTCAAAATTTTGAGTAGTGATTCAGAAAGAAAAAAATAAAGAATTAACTATAAGTTCTGTTTATAAAGCAGTTAAAGGTGTGTCTTACTATCGTGCTAGTATGTTTACAAAGAAAATAGGTGACTAGCAGTCTCTTGTTTGACTGTCTTTTGTAGTTACTCATTTGATGACACTGGGTAAAAATTTTTCCTCTGTTAATGGGACTTTGTTTAAAAGAAAGTATGTTACCTTTGTAGCCTCGGCACTTTTTTCATTTTAGGAAGCTCCAACTCAGTTGTGTAATAATTAATTTTATAAACAGTGTTTAGTCCAGAACTGATTATATTTCCTTCTGAGCCAGATGAAAAGGAACTCCCAAATGTTTATAATCACAGGTTGATGATTTGGTTCCAAGACTCTGTTGGTGATGGTTTCTGAGACTCGGAAGGTAAGCTGGCTTCTTTCATGAATCATCATGTTGTCTCGCAGTTGGCTATGTGTTTTCTTAGCAACAGCTGCTGATTTCAGGTTTGAGCTAGGAAAGTATGTTTTGAAATGATCCAACATATTCTTTCAGGTTATATATGCCTGTTAAACCTTATAAGCTTACTGTTAATGTCGTATGTTCCACCATGAAGGAATGATTTTATTCTCTTCCTGTCCCTGCCTTCCAAATCATTTTTCTTCTCTCTTTTTTTTTCTTTTTAAGGGGGTTGAGGGTGGGTGTAAGAAAAGAGAAAAATAAAGGAACCTGGAAGACTGTGGACATGCTCATTTATGACTCTGGACTAGAGCAGAACCAAAAATGGCCTCCATGTGCTAATAGGATAAAATATAATTTACTGGAGTCTTGATCTTGAGTTATACTCTCAGGTGCATAAGTACTAAAGGACAAGTGGATTTTAGAAATGTCTGTGGTATAGTGTAATGGTTAGGATTGTAACTTCTGAAGTCAGATGGACCCTGATTCAAATCCTGGCTTGGCCATATACTAGCTGTGTCACTTTGGGCAAATTACAAACCTCTCTGGGTAGAGCTTCTTCAACTGTAAAACAAATGCCAAAATATGACTTATAGGAGTGTTATGAATATTACTGAGACAATACATGTAACGGGTAGTACAGTACCTGTAATCGAACATTGTAGAACACATAGTAATAAGTGCTAGTTATTACATTCAATTCAAGGGTGCAGTGAACAAGGGGCTAAGTGACAGGTGTTAGAGGGCAATCAGCAATGAATCAGACATGGCTCCCCTTCTGCAGGAACTGGGGGAAGATAACCTTGTAAACAAATCACTCTACTATGATCCAGAATGAAAGAAGTGCCACCTGAGGTGCTAGCAGAGTGCTGTGGTAATTAATGCCACCTTTGGGGAAGTTAGGGCTAGTTTTGTAGAGAACATTTGACGTTTTAGCTGGGCGTATAGCTGGGTCTAGAGTGTAGAATAGGGCTTTCATGGGTGGAGAATGGAGGAGAGTAGATTGAGGGCTGAAGAATAACACTGAAGCACAGGGCTCATGGCAGGTTGTAGTGGGAGAGGTCTGGATAGATGCTTTGTGGTTAGATCTTGGGATGTTTTTTTCATGGAAGTGTTTGGACCATATTCTTCTTGTCAGTGGGAACACGCAGCGTGTGCTTGGTGTGAGCTCTATTTCATAATAACTTTCTGAAAGATGTAGTGGAGAGGCAGGGAGTCCAATTACAAGGATGTTTTCAGAAATCCAGGTGAGTGATGAAGAAATTCAGAGAACAGAGTCAGAGGGAATTAAAATGAGATGGAAGAGAGAGAATTCTAAATTAGGTGCTGAAAAGAATATTGGTGCCATTACTTGCGAGAGAGATACCACAGGGAGAAAGTGTGGGAGAAAACCGATGGTCTGGTGATGGGGTGGGCTAATGGGTCTTTTTTTTTTTTTAATCGAACTATAGTTGATTTACAGTGTCATGTTAGTTTCAGGGGTACAGCACAGCGATTCAGTTTTTCAAATACACACACACATACACATGCACATAACATACATATACACACATACATGTATATATTCCTTTCCAGATTCTTTTCCCTTATAAGTTATTACAAAATATTGAGTATAGTTTCCTGTGCTATACAGTAGGTCCTTGTTGGTTATCTATTTTATATATAGTAGTGTGTATATGTTAATCTCAACATCCTAGTATATCCGTCCCCCACCCCCCGCCTTCCCCTTTTGTAACCATAAGTTTGTTTTCTATGTCTGTGAGTCTCTTTCTGTTTTGTAAATAAGTTCATTTGTATTTATTTATTTATTTTCTAGATTCCACATATAAGTGATATCATATGATATTTGTCTTTCTCTGTCTGGCTTACTTCACTTAGTATGATAATCTCTAGGTCCATCCATGTTGCTGCAAATGGCATTATTTCATTCTTTTTATGAGTAATATTCCATTATATATAATATATATATTATATACTATATGTATATATACCACATCTTCTTTATCCATTCTGTCCTTCTAACAGTCTTTATTTTAAAGTCTGCTGATGGGTCTTTTGAGCTCAAAGATTAGTGGACATCTAACTGGCAGTTGGAAATTTAGTTCTGAAAGAAGGAAGCTAACATTTATTATGCACCTACTATGTCTCAGGTTTTATGCTAAGCAACTTCACAAATCATTATTGGAAACAAATAGTATTTTTATTGATGAAGAAATAGAACCTGAGAAGAGGCCTGATATTATTTAAATATCTACCCTAATTTCAAAGCATTTCTCACTTTTATTGTTCTCTTCAAGCTCGTGGGAGCAAGTGGAGAGCTGGGGCTAGGAAGAATGAGTGAGTGGGTACGGAAGGCAGTGGGCTGCCCTCTGTGGCACTCTTCATCATTTCTTCATTCAGGCTGTCATTACATCTTCTTTACCACAAGGAGAGAATCTCCTTGTAATTGGGCGGTTAGTATTTGTTACCTGAAGAATGTTGAGGGAGTTTCATAATGAACCTTATTTCTCAAGTTCTGGTATTCCTTTCCTTTTAGAACTACTTGAAGGTTGAAGTACTCCAAGATTTTTTTTTTTTCTCTTGCTTCTGATGAAATGGAAAAGTTTGGCTACGAGTGGGTTTTAACTTTATAAAATGAGCCTTATTGTAGTTGGATTGGAGAGGACGAGCAGGGCAGAGAGAATGGTGCTCTTCTCCTTAATGTTATCCCCTTCAAAATGTGTAGTCCTGAGGTCAAGCTCATGAATGCAGATGAAAATTAAGTCTGGGAAGACTTTGAGCATGTCTTAAAATCTGTTTTTTTTAATTACAAAAATCCAACTACACACCTACAACACACAGATATTAAAAAGCAAAAGCCTGTCATATTATTTCCGCTTTCCACTTCTGTTGTCTCTGTCCCTAGAGATAATCACTGTGGACAATTCTATGTTTATCCCATTTGAATGTTTACGAACATTTGGAACCTTGGCAGTAATTGGGCAAAATAGCTAGATTTTAAGCTTTTTCCTTTTCACCCAGATATTTGGTTTTAGGGTTTATTATGGAAGTTTCATAAATACAGGTTCTTCTTTTTAGACTGTGTTCTGAGAGCCCTGTAAACATCAAATGTAACTTAATGTTAAATGCTGTTGGATCACCTTTCAAATCAGTGACATACCTAGGATTAGAATTTAGAGACCTTGAGCTTCTCATTTGTTGCTAAACCAGTTCTGTTAGTTAATTTATTACACAAACTTGCCAGTTAACTGCAACAGTGGACAAAAAACAGGTTTCATCTTATTATTTATTTATTTTAAAGAGAAGAAAGGGCAGAATGTGAATTTAAACTAACATAGGCCCATTTTAGTAACTATATTAATCTGTTAATTACTTCATATGTTGAAGTGTTCAGACTATATGTGTTCTGGTAAACTTCTCTATAGAATCGTGCAACAAGTTAGTCAATTCAATATATCTTGCCTGTTAGGAACTTTAAGGACATGGAGTTCAGAGCCTGCACATTGTGTTCAAGCAGGAGTTGCCAGTAACTTGCTGTGTGGTCTCAGGGAAGTTACTCAACTTCCCTGTTTCCCTAAATGGGGTAGATAGTGTCTGTCTTGTGAGGATTAAAGGAATGGTGCATGTAAAATATTCGGCACAAGTTACAAACTAAATAAATATTAACTATACTTATTACTGTTTTATCATTATTATCAAATAGAGGACCTACAGTTTCGTTCATCCAGGTAAGCAGAATTTACCTGCTTCTTACCCTCAAGCTACAACAAAGGAGACATCACTATATTTCACTTTTATTGCACTGTAGATGTCAGAAGGAATGTGCAAATATTGAGGTATGCTTTTTAAGCAGATACAGATCTCAGTACCCCTCTTAGTCAGCTTCTTAACTAAATAAGTTGGAGGAGCTTCAACCAAAGGACCACACAGAGATTTTCTTTTGTCTTTGTGGTCCTACTTCTCAAGATTCTTCATGGGTTCTAGTTTTGGTTCTACTCAGGAAAATATTGTAAAATGCATAAGACATTTTCTTGAGAGTGTTCAACTTGTTCACCAATGGGGAGAGAACTACTTAGGTGTATTCCTTTTTGAGGATGTTTTATATTATATGAGTTTTGGGGGCTGGGGATGGGTCAGAGATCTTTCCATGGGGAAGGCTTTGAGTGAAGGAAAAAATATTTCTTAGAAATCTCAAAACTGTAATCTGAAATTCCATGGAAAGAAAACTTAAGAGTTTTGTAATCTGAGTTACTGGAGTTAAGGGGTCAGAAGGATTATTTATGTTTTAGGAAGTTTTTCTTCACAGGGAGGTATATAACTTCTAAATAGTTCCATGACCTAGTATATATACTGAAGAAAAAGTAACTTTAGAAGTGGGCAGATACAGCTTTTTTTTTTAAAGCCAGACAAGTTTCTAATGGAGTCGCTGTGCATGTTACAAGTAACAACAAAGATAATTTTGTATACACAGAAGTACATTCTGTTCTTTCCCTGAGATGATGTGACCTCTTATCAGATGGTAAATTGTGCCCACAGAACCGGGAACTGTATCTTTAGGATAAACTAAGAAACAAATAATTCTGGTTGTTTCTCTTCAGGTGAGAAACTTCGGCCATGTTTAGAAATGAAATGGAAACTAGCTTGCAAACTCTGTAGCAAGTCACAAGGTAAGCCTGGGAGAAGGGATGATTTCACAGTTTGAGGTTCTCCTACTTCAGAGCTCAAATCCCTTTTTCAGATACCCTGTATTTCCATAGTTGCTTGATTCAACATCTTTAAAACAAATGAATACCTGTTGAAGAGTGGCACTGCTGGCTGGCACCCTAGAAAAAACAGCTTCCAAATCACACAACAGTTAATTTTTCAGCTGTTTTTTCTCATCTACTTTCCCACTAACCAGTCAGAATGCTAAGATTTCAAGGTGAGGTAAGACTGGGTGTCTAGTATTTAGTTAGAACTCCCCACTTACCAATGCAGTAATGGATGGTTCCTTGGAAGTAAAGAGTTAAAGAGAAACAGAAACTCAAAAAGGACTGAAAGGAGCTCTAATTTGGGGAAGATTTGAATTAGAAAAAATTTCTCTAGAACAATTTCCTTAAAATTATGGTATGAAAACCCTAATCTAAAGTAATGAGAAGAAATGTCATTTACTTTTTAAGTCATAGCACTTTCTAAACCAACTTCTATGTACCACCGTCTGTGAGCTACATATTAAAATCTACAGTGATTTACTGAGTGACCTAAGGATTTGCTAGTTTGCTTTGTGTGCCGTACAAATCTTGGTAAACTAGTCAAAGTTGGATTGTAGGGAATAGAGGGGAACTCTTCTCTAAAACGAGTCTTGAGGGTGTGAGAGAAATAATGGAGAGATCGTAAGTTGAGTAAGAGCAGTATCTTACTCAACTTATCTAAGATACCAATGATGAATTCAAATCCTGGGTTTGTCCCAGACAGTTTTATGTCCTTGAATAAATCACTAATGATAACGATCTCAGTTTCTCCACCTCAGGAGTATCATGATTATATAAAACAGCCTATAAGCACAACTAAATGCAAAGTATGTTTTGTCTTGGGTCATTTAAACTGTCCCCGCCCCTTTACTGATATTCTTTGGTCTGCTCTCCTAAACACAGCCAGCCAGCTCTCAAAGGTCTGCCATCATCACAAAGGATGACGAAGGAGAGAGTGTGGTGGAATTAAAGGCCATTCCTGGGATGACTTTAAAATGTGCATGTGCTATCCATAGTGAGTCAATAAGTCTTGTCTCACGTATGATTTGTACACTTGTACAGTGAGAAGTGATGGGTCGTTATTAGAGTCCAGAGAGTTCAACACCCACCATATCGAATTTAATTCAGAATTTTAGACCTGAATGATACCTGAATCCTCTTATTTCACAGATGACAAACCAAGATTCAGGGATGGCAAGGTACAGTTGGTAATTGGCAGAACAAGGAGTAAAAATGCTACCTCCAGATTCCTGGCTCAAAGCTCCTGCTGTCATAGATGTGTGTGTGTGTGTGTGTGTGTGTGTGTGTGTGTGTGTTTAAAGTATTATGCATTATTTAAAACCTATGAAGAGGCATAAATCGGCATGCCCTTAAGTCCTTACATGCTTTGGCATGATACTTAAGAAACAAATTGTTCCTAACATGGTCGTGACCCCTTCTTCCACAGAGGTAGCAGCTGTCCTGAATTTGGTGTTTATCATTCAAATGCATTTCTTTACAGTTTTGTTGCATATGAATGTTAATTTTCAAAGTATTTAGCAACCTCGTAGTGTGTAGGCACTGCCACTCATAATGGATGCTGGCAACAGATCCAGCCATGCCAAAGTATGTTAGCTGAATATCAGACCCATCGTGGACCCCCCAGCAGTATTTTTAAGAGTGTACATAGTTAGTACCATCCTGTATGCATTCTTCTGCAAATTGCTTTTTTCCTTCAACTTTATATTTGTGACATGCATTCACACTGACATGTATAACTCTCATTATTCATTTTCAGTGTTTAATATTCTAATGTATGAATATGTCACAGCTTACTTATCTGTTCACTTATGTTTGGATAATTAGGGTTTTTTTTTTTAATGCCCTCTCACCTGTTCTGGTGTTTTGCTTATTTTCTTGTTAGGTTGTTTGTCTTTTCCTCATTGATTTGTGAGTATATTATTTTTGTATTTTTTTTGGAAACTAGTATTTAATACTCATTAACATCTGTACTTATATAAGCCACATAAAACCTATCATCGCTTTGTCTTTCCATAGGTGTTCACATTTGGAAAGGGTCTTTCAGTATCCCCGAATCAGGTTCACGTCAAGTACACCAGTGACATCGCCTGTGACTGTAGACATGGACATGTTCCATTATTTAAAATGGGTTTGACATAGTCTTAACATTCTTGATTGTGAGGATGGACTTAATTTCCCTATATTTACATGGTCCTGTAGGTGAAAGGGTTGACCTCATTGTAACTCTAAAGTGTGGGAGGAAAGCCTTTATGGGAAATTATAAAGTTCTTTTTTTCTTTATTAAATCAAAAGCAGGAAAATGGGTGGTGCCCTTGCCTCCTTAGTGAACCCCAAATGGGCCACAGCATATAAAGGAAACTATAAAGTGAATGGAAGGACTGAGGCCATTGCTCAGGAAGTTCTTCCAGGAACTTTCACTATTTAAACTCTCTGGGTTGTTAGATAACCAACAAGGACCTACTGTATAGCACAGGGAACTCTGCTTGATACTCTGTAGTAACTTAAATGGGAAAAGAATTTGAAAAAGAATAGATACATGTATATGTATAACTGAATCACTTTGCTGTACACCTGAAACTAACACAACATTGTTACTCAACTCCACTCCAATATAAAATAAAAATAATAATAAAAAACAACTATCTGGGTGGTTCATGATTTTGGTTCCCTCCCCTTTTTTATCCCCAGGGCGCAGGAACTTGACAGAGGTACATGTTAGGCTGTTTGTTCTTTTGTTGGCTACTTGTATCTGCTTTCTAGAAGGTTATTGTTTTCAAGGATCTTAAACACCAGGATTAGGACAGTTAAACCTTTCACAGGCTTGAAGTGTAATCTTCCTATTGGTTTTGTTTTCCTGGCTTCTTTGCTTCCGTCCCTCTCTTCCTTGTTTCTTTCTACTTACAAATTACTGCATTTGTTAGATAGCCATCCTTCAGAGCATCCAATGTTTTGTTCATTTAAATTTTTTTAACCTATTTTTGTTGTACAAAAACATTTAAAAATACTTTTAGTACTGGAGGTTGCCTTTTCCTGGAGCATCGCTTCCGCCTCCCCTCCCCCCCCAATCCCCCAGCAACCCCGCCTCTGCCCTCCCCCTCTCCACTGCCTCACTCCCACCCTCCTGGCTCTGTAGGTCTCTTTTGTTGTTGGGAGCTAACAAAGTACTGTAATTTGCTGGATATTGTGGATGGAGGATAGGCCAAGGGCTCCCGGGAAGAATTTCTGTAACCTGCCTGAGCTCCCTTCTCTTAAAAATTGCTGATTAACTAGTCTCTTCTGTCCTGGGAACAGCCAGAACTTTAAGAGTGTTGTTCAAAAGAAACATTTTTATTTTTAGAGGCATAAAGAGACAAAACTATGGACTTTAAGTGTACAATCCCAAAGCAAAACCAAAAATCTTGCTGAAAAATTAGCAATATATTAAACATTTTGAAAACAAGTTGTATTTTTCTTTCAGCTTTCTGTATTTTTAGTCGAAATTAATATTACCACAGGTGTTCTGAAATTCTCCTTTTCTTTGCATGTTTTGCCATATAAAATTCATTTAATGATGTAGAAGATTAAAAAACGTCAAAGGGGAAAAGTGTTTAAAGAAATTTTGTTGTGCAGAGGACATGCAGTTAAAACTAGCAGACAAGCAGAGTTCTCAGAGATGGTGTCATCCAAATTGATTTTAACTTCATCATCACATGAGTAAAGAGAACCCTTTCAGTCTTTGATTTTTAAATAATCCTGATTTCATTTTGGGGGGGTAGTTTTTAGTTTATGAGTCCTAGTTTCTAGTAATAATGTAGCATGGGATGTAGATAAAAGTGGAAGATGGGGCTGCAGCACTGACTTTCCCACAGGATCTTTGTGAGCAGAACCCCAAATCCTTCACAGATTCAAAGGTCTATTTAAAGGTTCACAATAACAATGACAGCATTTTAGGGCTGTCTTCCAACCCTATCACTTCCTTCTTCTAAGGGGAAGTCGAGCTTGGGGTGGAGGAGGTGCACTGGTGTTACTGGACCGGTTCACTCAAGCTGTCGCCTGCTTTTTTGGAATCACAGACCTTGATGGGACGTTGCACAATGGGACTGGTGAAGTGAAAGTCCTTTGATTGATTTAGACTAACAGAATAGAAAAAAGCATTGGGTGAGTTAAGAAATACTCATTAATGGTGCCCGGAATGTGGAGGGAAAAAAAAAACCTCACTTTTTTTTTTTTTTTTAAATTGAAGTATAGTTGATTTACAGTGTCGTATTAGTTTCAGGTGTACAGCACAGTGATTCAGATATATATTCTTTCCCTTATAGGTTATTATAAAATGTTGAATATAGTTCCCTGTGCTATAGTTCCCTGTAAGTCCTTGTTGGTTATCTATTTTACGTATAGTAGTGTGTAGATGTTAATCCCAACCTCCTAATTTATCCCTCCCGCCTTCCCCTTTGGTAACCATAAGTTTGTTTTCTGTGTCTGAACTTCACATCTTAAAAAATAACAAATAAAACTTTCAAAATGTAAATATTTACAGTACATTTTTTTTTTCTGTTTTTTGGCATGACTCTTTAGGCCGGTGTATTTGAGGGACTAGGGCTAACAGTGTGTCACCATGGTGATGCTTGGCTGCTGAGGTGGAAGAGCTGGCCGATGCCCTCTCCAGGGTCCCGAAGCCCCCAGACCATGCCAGAAACTTCAGGATGGAAGAGGATCTCTGGCCAAAGTGCCTGTTGCAAGGGGTGTATCTTAGAAGATCCCTCTGTTTAACTTTGTTGTGCTCTAGGGAGGTCTGTGGACTGGGGTCGTCCCAGTGATTCTGGTTAAAACTGTGATGGACCTGAGGGTCCTACCTTTTTCCTGAGCTGATCACAGGAATTTGCTATAGATTGACCTTAGAAAGCTAAAGTGTCTCAGTTTTTGAGTACTCTTTCTTCCTTCTCTCCCGGTGGGACTTCATAAGGTGATTCACACATAGGGGCCTCTACCTCCAAATTCTCCCAGTGTGGATACCTCTTGGGTAGACCCTGAGCTCCTAAGGACTTGAAATAGATCAAGGCCTGACCGCATTCAAATCTCTGGGGTGGTTCCAGCAGCCACCCCACCCCCACCCCCGCTTTAAAACAATTTTATTTATTCATTTATTTATTTTTGGCTGCATTGGGTCGTAGTTGCGGCATGCGGGATCTTTTGTTGCAGTGTGTGGGCTTCTCTCTAGTTGTTCCTTTTGACTGCTTTGGTAATCGTCTTATGTTCAGAGAAACTAAGATAATACAGAGACTTGTTCAAGGACTCCCAGTGAGTAAGTGAAAAGACAGAAGGAGTCAGAACCACTGCCCTTGGATGCCCAGTTTGTTACTTAGTCCAACAAACCTGTTTTTGAGGATTAACATCCACTCAGAGCCAGAAATAGACCAATTGAGACCAAAGTCAATTTTGACCATTGGTCTCGAAGGATAAAAGGATGAAGGATACATCAGTTTGTTGGACAATTGATTCTCCCTTAGGATAAGAGAAAAACAAAACCAAAATTGTCAGTCATTGAAAATGGCACAGTAAATTATGTTTAGGTTTGGAAAACTTCCAGTCCTATAAATACATTATGGGAAGCCCTCAGGGAGAGAAAAAAGGCACTTTATGGCTGTCTTCGTATATAAAAATAGCAGGCCCATGCAACTTGAAGAAAAAAGTGGGAAGTATATAACTTAGAATGTTAGTCAAAATAGGAACTATGATTCATGACCAAAACTTCACTTTTTAAGTTTATTACCACTCATTGCCAAGGACTGGTACGTTTAGAAACAATAGGTCAAAAGTTTGGCAGGAAGGTTTTGGGGAACGATTTGTACAAACAGGAGGTTTCTGAGAGTTTCCATTTTTCCTGCTGCATGGCAGTGGACTTGGTTACCTACATTCATATTTTGCCTTAATAGAGGTTAAGGAAACCATGGAAATAGAAAGAAGAACCATCTCCATGTTTTAATATTGCGATTGAAATAGAGTTGCAGAATGCTTTGGAAGACCTACACTGGTGTAAAGTGTCACGGCTCTCATTTTCTAGCTGATCATGGTGTTTTTAAAAGCCACTAAGTGTTTGGGATCAAAGAGGCACATTTTATATTTCAGAATGAATGTGTCTATGTTTTTCTGTGTATGTATTCATTTGCTTTATTATTCTGAGTTTACCTCTTTTTTCCTGTGTTTCCTTGACCATGACACTTGTGGCTGTCTGTCTCAAGGTGTGGCTTTCTGTATTTTACAGGCTGGACCATTTGAATTGGTACCACATAGGTGGTGAGTGGGTGGGTGAACGTGAAATGGCACATGTGGGAGCTTGAATGTGACTCTGTGCTCCGCCAGGCCGGCATGTCTAGATCTCGTTGGTCTGAGCCTGATACAGCCACATCACCGGATTGGGCCTAAAACCCCAGTAACAGGCCTGCTGTGGGGACAGTATACACCCTTACCTTGGGGTGGAGGGCGGTGAGGTTGTGGGGATTGGTTGGTTGTCTAGACAAGTTGGTTAATATATAGCTTATATTTGGGGCCACACAGGAATCAAGATAATGATTTGCTGACATCCATTCTTCCTAGATTTCAGGCATTTCATTTTCTGCTGCTGAAGCTTTTTTTTTAAAAGCAGCAATCAAATTTTAGGCATAACCCTAAATATCTGACCCAATCCATTAAATAATGCGGTTTGCTTCCTGCTCTCAGTACATGTTGTTGGTTCTTTTAACCATATGAAAGAACCCAGATCCTTGAGGAATCTTCTTCTTTTACATTAGGGACAGAAGGAATTCATGGATGTGAAGATGATAATATGCAGATTGTAACTGAACCCTTGCATTTTGGGATAATAAACCTAAGGGGGGAAAAAAGCACGCCTTTTCTCTATAGCTAAGGGTCACAGGGCATGGAGGATTCTGTTACATCCAGGAAGAAAGGAAGTCCCTTCAGGCTGGAGTGTTTGAGAGCCTTCCAAGACAACCTTTGGGTCTTTGCTTATATAGGAATAATAAAATTGGGAAAAGAATGATCTTACCGTCTATCAAGGGAAGGAATGTACATAGGAGAAGTCTGTTCTGTACCTGAAAGATGCTAAGGAATTTAAAGAGTCATATTGCCTCATGAACTAAGAAGACGATAATGGGAAAAACTGCGGTAAGGTTAACTTGTCTCAATAATAAAAGATACTAGGAAGCCTCCCTTCATGCAAGGTTTATCAGAAGGTTAATTTTAAAATCGTTTTCTTGTTGCAAATATGGCTTCCCCACCAGGCAGAGAAAGGAGACCCAACATGTCTAAAAATGAACTCCTCTAGTTGAGAGGCCACCTGCTGGAGTCAGCCCCAGGGAATGCTGACTGTGGGCAGAGGAAGGAGACAGGCAGACCCCAGAGATCCAGGCCACAAATCTGTGGGGAGATCTGGCAGAGCCCACAGAGGGTCTTCATCCCCTGAATTCTGACAGTTGCCATAAATAGTCTGTTGTCTTTCATTTCTTCCAAGAAAGCCTCCCCAGGGGGTTAGTGTATCCTAGAAAGGAAGCTGGGACGGTGGAGAAGCCAATTTGACATAGGCTGTTAATTGTGTGCAGAGAGAAAAGAGAGAGTGATAATATGTAACTCCCCAGAGAAATCAAGGGGCTTCCAAAGTTCATCTAACAAGGACTGAGACAAAGGAGGAGATTTAAATGTTTTCAGATAAATAGGCAAGAGTAGACAAAAATACTTGTGTTTTCCCTTCAGTACGCCACAGATAACATATTTTACAAATAGCACAAGATTAAGTTCTTCAGTTAGTCTGGAAAAGCACTGCAGCGGAATTCAACAAACTGGTAAAGGTTATCGTGGGGATTCTTAGGTTTGTAGTACCAACCAGTGATAAACATCGTAGGGGCACTGGGAAGACGTAGGTTTACTATTATTATTCTTATTAACCACAAATCACATTCTTAAGGGAATATTTTCTTTTCTGCTTATTTCTTATTTTATAGATAATAACCTAAATTTTAGGTATTTTATTTCAGTTGGTGGAAGTGTTTTGGCAGAAGTTGATTTTACGTGGTTTTTCAAGAAATGGCATGAGTTACATATTTTTCATTTAGAAGATGAGGTAGCAATAATGCTTAAATGTTTTGAATGAGAATTCCATAAGTTACATCACTAACAACAATTTTCATTTTTGCACTTTACCTTTTCAGTCTTTGCCCACATGAATATGTATTTATATATTGACATTCCTATCGAACATAAACATTATATTCTGTTTATCTTACTTAGTATATTCTTGTTTAGTATTTTCCATAGACTTTTAAATGATTGGTTTTGTTTTGATTAAAAACTTTTTTTTTTCCAGGTTGATGTATCAGATTTTGCAAAGCATTCCAATGTTAATTGAGAATGTATATGTCTACTTATCTGTATATGTCTAATTAATTGCTTCTTGGGATAAATTCCCAGGAGTGGGACTGTTGAGCATTTTTATGTTTCAAGCTACATACCACCATATTAATTTCCCAAATGGTTACTGTGTATATAGTGTAGCATATATTTTCTTTGGCTACCAGGGAAGGTGAACATTTTTACATATGTTTGTTTAGTATTTTCCTCTTAGGTGAATTATCTGTTCATATGTGTCAGAACTTGGTTTTTTTTTAGAGGAAACCTTTTACATCTTCTAATTACCTATGAAACTGTTCACATGGTTGTTTCTGGTCTTCAGTTACTTTGTGGGATGTTGCTATAGACGAATAATTTGATTCTTTGCATCGGAGATATAACACAGATTAATTTCCTTAAAGAAATGCAAAAAGTCGGAATTAATTACTCTCTCAAAGTCTGAATTAATCTGCCACATCAGGGAGCCTGTTGTTGCATTTTGTGCACATGTCCAGTGGTTAAGATACTACGTATTCACACCACTCGAGGAAACACAAGCTTCTCAAGCCTTAGTGCTATGGGCTTGCAGAAGCCATTAGAACAAAAGCACAATTGCTGATGTTCCTCATTGGAAGCTGTAATGTACTTCTGAGTGGCTAGCCAGACAAACTACTGTCGAACTGTGGAAACTGTTAGCCATATATGAATTTCATTGCTTTTTAAAGTAGTATCTGAGAGGAAGAGTTTAAAATCCAAGCATTTCACTGAAGGGAGATAATAAAGCCTACAGTCCTGCTGCAGTTTATAGTTTCTTGATCATGTTTATATTAATTATTTCATTAGAGCCTTCTAACAAACTGTGAGGTAGGCAGGGCCCTGGGCCCCTATGTTACAGCAGAAGAATTGGAAGCTCAGAGAGCATCAGGTGACTGCTTGTGGTCATGGCAAGGGTACGCGGCAGAGCCAGCGTGAGAAGAGGTAGTTCAGGTAGCATCCTGAAAAATGTCATCTTCAATGATGTACTCCTTAGGATGAATTTCGTGAGGAGCTAGGTAAAGTGCCATACATGGTTGTAGTTAGAGCCAAGTACAGTAATTAATAATGGTGATTCTAAGTCACCAAAGAAAACTTAAATCGTACTCCAGATATTATATTTAGTGGGTCAAGGAATTTCCATCACTGTTGATTAAAAACAAATGTTGATGTTATTAAAAGAGTGCATTATATAATTACTTGAAAAGTTTTCTTCTCCTGACTGTCATAATTTGGGATTATATGAAACAGGGGTTGCACATGTGGACTCAAGAGTGAGACAGATGTGACTCTGAGACTCGGTTCATTGGCTGAGCCACTTGGATAAGGCACCTCACTCCCCCAATATTGGTAATATTTCTAGTGTCCCTGTCAGAGATGTTTTACGGTGCTTAAATGAAATATGTATAAATACTTAGTGTATTATGTAAAATGCTTAATGCATAGTAAGCACTCTATTTTATCATGAACTAGGTATCATTTATTGGTTAAATATGCTTCAGTTCTCTTTTATTCTTTTATATTTTAAAATTTAAGATCAAGCATGTGCTTCTTCACTCTATTATTACAGCAGAAAGGTTAGAAAGAAGAAACAGTTGTTATTTTTTAACACAATCCCCATTCATTATAATTTCTTTTATATAGCCTTCTATTTTTTTTTTAAACTGAATCGAATGCAGTGAGTAAATGTGGTTTTGGACAGGCACACTTTGTACTGACTGTGGGCAGATATTCCTTGTGATCTTGTCCTTTCAACCATGTTTAGTCTTATGAGTCAAGCCTCAGGAATTAGCTGCATTCCATGAGTTTCAGTTGTACGTGAATCTTTGTGAGCAGTTTTTGGCCTTTGATATTTGGAATGAGGCTTGCTTTTTGTGGAGATTTTATTGTATTTTATAATAATAATCTATGTATAACCAAATTCAGTTTCAGTAAACACAGAAAAGGGCAGAATATATTTGAGCAGATATGATATAGGAGAGATTATAATCAACTTTAAATTATTCAAGGGCTGGTTACTTAGCTTTTGTACGTATTTATATTCTTATTTGTTCCTTAAATCGATTGTGTTTGTCTGTTTTATTTTTCACTTGTACCTTCTGGGGACTGAGATGGGAAAGGCATGTTTTCATTGTTGGAACCTTTTAGCTTTAGGTGTGTCAGGCATTAGCTATAGTTTGCTGCCGTTCTAGGATATATATATAGCACTTATCAACATAGTTGAAACTTGCGCTAATATAATTTGTCTAGAGTGGGTCTTCTTGGATATAGATCTGTATCTTCTACTTTATCTGTTTTCTGCCATAACTGGACCCAATATACTTAGATTGCTCATTTTCAGAGACTTAGACTATTAACATTATAAACATCTTGACTACAACTGAAATTTTCTTTGAGTTTCATAATCTTTTAGGACATTGCAAAGCCTCAGAGTCCTTTTATATTATTATAAGTGCAAGCTTCATTGTACTCTAGATATAAAGAAGTGACAGTTAATAAAGGTTGAACATGCAACAAAAAAAGAAAAAAGGAATTTATATTAGATGATAACTATCCCTTCCCTACAGAGGTATTGAATATTTTGAATTTGGGAAAAGTTGTCCTAGACCAGAGCCTGATGTTTTCTGTGATGAAATATAAATGTAGCACTGTTTTTGTTGCTTAAAATGCAGAAGCTAGTGAATTGTTTTGAAGCGAAAAAGTGTATTGTGGCATCAGGAAGAGAATTTTGTGAAGGGGCATTGGGTGGTGGTGGATGACCTAGTGGATGAGGGGTGGGTCCCCTGGTCCAGGAGATGAAAAACAGCCGTGAAACCTAGAGCCTGTCATACAGAGTGAAGTAAGTCAGAAGGAGAAAAACAAATACCGCATGCTAACACATATATATGGAATCTAAGAAAAAAAAGAAAAAAAAATGGTCAGAAGAACCTAGGGGCAGATGGGAATAAAGACGCAGACCTACTAGGGAATGGACTTGAGGATACGGGGAGGGGGAAGGGTAAGCTGGGACGAAGTGAGAGAGTGGCACGGACATATATACACTACCAAACGTAAAATAGGTAGCTAGTGGGAAGCAGCCACATAGCATAGGGAGATCAGTCAGTGCTTTGTGACCACCTAGAGCGGTGGGATAGGGAGGGTGGGAGGGAGATGCAAGAGTGAGGAGATATGGGGATATATGTATATGTATAACTGATTCACTTTGTTATAAAGCAGAAACTAACACACCATTGTAAAGCAATTATACTCCAATAAAGATGTTAAAAAAAAAAAAACACAACAGCCATGAAGCTCAAAGTTTAGAGAAGGGCCACGGCCGGGTTGTTGGGGCCAGAAGAGAAGTGTGTGAGCATCTTCCTGCTCCTAGACCATATCAGACAGGACGGAATATTGAGGGTAAATTAAAAAGGAGAAAATAGGCCCTGTCATAGACCACAATGCAGGTAAAATTTCTAAGATGAGAGAACATGGGGGTACAGCAGCCTTGTGGGGAGAAGGGAGAAGTGACTCTCAGCACAGTTTCAGTAGGAGGTACCTGGTGAGGATGCTTGATGGTTCTATCCATTCATCCCTCCATTGACTCCTTGCACATTTGTTTAGTGTCCTACTTTGCATCAGACTTGGTGTTTGGTGCTGTGGCTACAAAGAAGGAGGTGGTACTCTCCAGAAGCTCACGGATCAGATGGGGTCTCAGACACAGGGACCTGACAGTTGGAATATTTGTGCTGAGTTTGAGGTATGGGGTGTATAGGGAGCACAAGGCAGACCTTCTCATTCCCCCGGAGCTTGGGTAGGAGAAGCACCATGTGCAAAGACAGAAAAGTGAGAGACAACATGGGACATTAAAGAGAGCTTGGATTCATTTGCCATGTTCGTAGCCTGGGTCAGGAGACGGGGATAGAGAAGGAGGAAGGTGCCAGATCTTGAAGAGCCTGGAATGCTGTGCAGTTGATGAGGAGCCTCTGAAGTGTTTTAAGCAGGGAAGTAAGATCACTAGACTGATGACCTTAAGAACTCAGCCCAGGTCTCCCAGCCTCTGGGAGGGCTGCCAGCCTTTCCGGGATCGCTCCAGCGGCAGCAAGCCACCTCTCCCGGTGTTACGCCCCTTCACAGGGGCGGGTGGGGATGCAGGGGCCCCACCTCTAGTGACTGATGAAGTGGAAGTGTGAGGACCACCTACACCAAGTCAGGACAGCTCTGAAGGGTCATTTCGCCTCCTGAGCCCACTGTGGGGTTGGGAGAGGCTGTTCAGGAGCCCGCTTTGCAGCTCATCTCATCTCATCCTCTGCCCAGCCCTGCTTCCTTCTCTGCTTTGGCCATCTCAGCCTTTGTGAATTCTGATCTCTGCGAGGTTGCCCTCGCAGCATCTGGCGTTCCCCTCGAAGCGCTGAGGTCTGCGCGTTGTCTCCAGGTAGAAAGCACGGACAATCCTGGGGCTCACCTCGCTTGTTTCCCTCTCAGAAGGATGACCCTCCCACACTGCCTGTTGTACTCTTAAAATGCTTCCTGTTAAAAATAATTTTTTTTTCCTAGAAGAAGGTTGACTGTGGATACTGTAATTCCTTCATGGCCAGAAGTGAAGTCACCTGTTCTACTTTGACTGTGTTGAGCTGTGAGTCGTGGAGGTAGCGCCGTTAGATATGTGTTCAGTATGCAGTTGGCTGCGTGTTCATTCAAGATATTCAGCTTGCATTTACTGAACACTTGATTGAAGCTGAGGGAAGATGTTCTGAGAATAAGCAAGTTAGATGGATGCTATTTTCTTAATTGTACTTGGCCACCCGCCTCCCCTCCCCGCCATCAACATGTGATCTTACTACTTTCTAGTGACTGAGCCCTACAACCCCATGTGTACTAGCACGGACAGATAATGACGCCATTTCACAGGGTGAAAGTAGCTTTAACACCCGCACTGGCTCTGTCTCGAAGAACATTCCGAATGTACTGAATGAGGTGGACTCATTACCTGCAAAGGTGTACATACAGGCAGACACACAAACTTATCAGCTCTGTTTAATGTCCTTGGTTGAGCAAGGGGACTCTGACTAATGCAACATAAGAAATATGTGTGCTTGGGTCATTGAGAGCTGATGGTACTTTTTTAAAATTTTATTTTCTTTTATTTTTTTAATTGCAGTAAAATTGCTTTACAATGTTGTGTCAGTTTCTGCTGTACAGTGAAATGAATCAGCTATATGTATACCTATATCCCCTCCCTCTTTGACCCCGCCCCATCCCACCCATCTAGGTTATCACAGAGCACCGAGCTGAGCTTCCAGTGCTTTATAAGCATGTTCCCACTAGCTATCTGTTTTACACGTGGTAGTGTATATATGTCAATCCTAAGCTCCCAATTCGTCCCACCCTTCCATTCCCGCCCTGTGTCCATGTGGTACTTTTTTTTTCTTTTTGGCTTTATCATCTTCAGAGAGTAATGATTTTTTTGATAAGACTAACAGACTGTAATTCCTGTAAGGCAGGGTGGAATGCATGCTCTGTTGCCCACTTGTTTATTATATGACATTTTGTTCCTTTTTTTCTTTTCAAGTGATAGACTTTGATTTCAAGAGGTAGGTAGAATAGGAGTGAGTTTAAGAGTACATTGTGTGATTTTTAGGCGCAAAGGCAATTATTAAGTGCAAAGTTTGTTTACTTACTGGATGTATTTGTGTCAATTTTATATTGTGTAAATATGTATCTAAATTGTTTGACAGACTATCTTATACTTATCAGGGTAGTAGTCTTATTAATTTTGTGTTTTTTAAATGGCGTGGATTAGTCTCTAATTATTAAAGAATTTATAAAGTTAACCCTAATAACATGGAAATAATAACCATTTTGAGAAAAATTGAAAATAATTTTTCAATAATAAAGAGAATTTATTCTCTAGTTTCCATACTGTCAGAGAATGTCATGTAATGAGAGTGTGACCTTCAGTCATCAAGGTGATACTTGAACATTTGCATTAGAAAAGCAGATTTGTATCCATCACACCCACTCTGTGGGTCCATGGGGAAGGTGTTGATCTTGTGGCCACATTCGAGAACACAGCAGATTGTCCTCCCAGACGATCCAGAGGCTCAAACCCCAGCCCTGGCCTTGTCGGCATTGCCAGCCAGGCTGAGGATTGATCACAACTCAAAATAGCTCAGTAATTGAACTGGAAGGTATGTAACTTCTAGAGCAGCAAGGAACTGTGTTTTCTTCATTCTTGTTGTTTGAAATAATGCTTTAAAAGTGGTAAGGTGGCTGGGTTTGGTACTTCTGTGGACTGTGAGTCCTGCTTTTTATAGCCTCATAAAATCACAGATTTATTTAGCTGGAAGGGCTCTTAGAGAATGTCTAGATCCACCCTTATGTTATGGATGGGGAAAATTATGGTTCAGATATGTTAAATGCATTCCCTGTGCCTGGGCCAGAATGAGAACCAGAACTCAGGTCTGTAAACCGCTAGTCTAGGAATAATTCTGCAATGGGGCATTGCCTCCTCAAAGACCGTTCAGCTTCCCAGATTAGATTTAGTGCAGCTAGGGTATTCCAAGCCTGCATGGGAAGCATTGTCCTTTACTTGATAGCCATCCAGCGCTCATGTGTGTTGGTCCTTCTCTCACCATGGGCAGGCATCTTGAGGTCAGACTTGCCTCTGTTCTAGCTCAGGTGAGCCTGGGTCCTTGTTATTGCGGCCCATTCACCATTCCTGTCCTGGAAATTAGTCTCATAGCATAACTCACTTAATTATTTGATTTAATCTGCACAGAACAGAGCTGAAGCACAGTGGTAACAATGGCCAGGAATCCAGTAAGGTGAGGGACTATGTATCCCTCTTGCCTTGGAGATCATTTTTCCGAGGATTGATTATCTTGCTAATCACCCAGCTTAGTGCCAGAAGCATACAAGCTATATATTAATATGTTCTGGGTAAACTACTGGCTAATAATAAATGAATGAAGGCTAAACAATAAGAGAACATTTTTTTTCCCCTGGTCTTGAGAAGTTTTAGGAGATTAATCCTTGCTGTTCTTTTCTGATTCAAATTTTTATGTACCATCAAAATACAATGTATCATATCCTGCTCACAGCGCAAAAAAAAAAAACAATGTAGGTGGGACTTCCCTGATGGT
This sequence comes from Grampus griseus, assembly GCF_964374135.1. Taxonomy (NCBI): domain Eukaryota; kingdom Metazoa; phylum Chordata; class Mammalia; order Artiodactyla; family Delphinidae; genus Grampus; species Grampus griseus. The sequence continues at coordinate 37,669,745 of NC_139018.1, read as the reverse complement.
GCAGTGGTTAAGAATCCACCTGCCAGTGCAGGGGACGTGGGTTCGAGCCCTGGTCTGGGAAGAACCCACGTACCGTGGAGCAACTAAGCCTGTGTGCCACAACTACTGAGCCTCCGCTCTAGAGCCTATGAGCCACAACTACTGAGCCTGCGTGCCACAACTACTGAAACGCTTGTTCCTAGAGCCCGTGCTCTGCAATGAGAAGCCACCACAATGAGGAGCCTGCGCGCTGCAGAGAAGAGTAGCCCCTGCTCACTGCAAGTAGAGAAAGCCGCGTGCAGCAACAAAGACCCAACACAGCCAAAAATAAATAAGTTTATTTAAAAAATACAATGTAGGCATTAAAACGATGTTTATGGATACTAATAACATGGAAGTACTGATGCTTAATATTTAGCAGAATGAAGAAAAATTTTGTGGTATAATTACAACACTATAAAAACAAAATTAAAAAACCTATGTTAGAGATAAAAGTAGTCTAAAAATTCACCAAACTATTAGGAGTGGTGGTATTTGGATGGTGGGGCTGTGGATAGATTTTTATCATTTTTTAGTTTTCTGTAACATTAAAAAGTTACTTTAATACACACATTTATAGTACCAAAAAACCCTCGTAAAAGTAAATGAATTGTATATTCCATTTTGTAGAAAATAAATTTGAACTATAGTTTGACTTTTTATCCAGTATACATAATTTAGATTTCAAAGATTTCTTTCACCCCCTAAAAATACTTGAATCCATTTCTTCTTTTTTTTGTAATTATAACCACATTCTTTTTATTTTCTTAACTTTTACTTTATATTGGAGTATAGTTGATTTACAATGTTGTGTTAGTTCCAGGTGTACAGCAAAGTGATTCAGTTATACATATATCTATTCTTTTTCAGATTACTTTCCCATATAGGTTATTACAGAATACTGAGTAGATTTCCCTGTGCTGTACGTAAGTGCTTGTTGTTATCTATTTTATATATAGTAGTGTGTATATGTTAATCCCAACCTCCTAATCTGTTACTCCCCGCCAACTTTCCCCTTTGGTAACCATAAATTTGTTTTCTAAATCTGTGAGTCTGTTTCTGTTTTGGAAATAAATTCATTTGTATCATTTTTTTTTAACTCCACATATCAGTGATATCACTTGATGTTTGTCTGATTTACTTCATTTAGTATGATAATCACTAGGTCCATCTGTTTTGCTGCAAATGGCATTATTTCATTCTTTTTTTATGGCTGAGTAATATTACATTGTATCACATATTCTTTATCCATTCTTCTGTTGATAGACATTTAGGTTGCTTCCATGTCTTGGCTATTGTAAATAGTGCTGCAGTGAACATTGGGGTGCGTGTATCTTTTCGAATTATGGTTTTCTCCAGATATATGCCCAGTAGTGGGATTGCTGGATCATATGGTAGCTCTATTTTTAGTTTCTTAAGGAACCTCCGTACTGTTCTCCATAGTGGCTGTACCAATTTACATTCCCACCAACAGTGCAAGAAGGTTCCCTTTTCTCCACACCCTCTCCAGCATTTATCGTTTGTAGACTTTTTGATGATGACCATTCTGACCGGTGTGAGATGATAACTCATTGTGATTTTGATTTGCATTTCTCTAATAATTAGCGATGTTGAGCATCTTTTCATGTGTTTTTTGGCCGTCTGTATGTCTTCTTTGGAGAAATGTCTATTTAGATCTTCTGCCCATTTTCTATTGGTTTTTTTTTGTTGTTGTTGAGTTGTATGAGTTGTTTGTATATTTTGGAGATTAATCCTTTGTTGATTGCATTATTTTGCAAATATTTTCTTCCATTTAATCCATTTCTTAACCCTTGGCTCTGTTGTGGTGGTGGATTGGAGGAACAAACTTATTTTTGCACTTATTAATGATACGTAATTTGACTAGATTCACTTGTCCTGGTCAGCTTCCTCATCCACCAGTCTACATTTGCCAGGTCCTACCTGCTTTACCAGGAAAATCTTGAGGGTGGGAAGGTAAAAACTGCTCCTTTTCCATTAAGCCTGTTAGGACAAGCCTTGCTTTTTTAGATTCTCCTAAGCAATTAGTGACTGCTGTCAGTTATGCATCCAGAGCACACTGTTCCTGTCTCTGGAAAACTTTTCCCACTTACTCATCTTTACATCCTTAGTAACTGATACAGTGCCTGGCAAGTAGTAAGCACTCAGTGGATATTTGTTAAATGGATGAATTAATATGGTCTCATGTAGAACGCTCAACTCTACATGAATTTAGTTCATGTTTGTATAATATTTAACTTAAGCTTGAGTAGTAGAATAAAATTTGGTCAGAAAACTTCTAAGTTAAGCAAGAAACTTAGCAATCATATATGTGTGATTGAGGGCTGTAGTGGGACTTGGTCATTATAAGACAAAATGGACCCTTATCTGAAAAAGGTTAATTTTGTTAATTTCCTCTGTAAGAACACAGTTAAAGAGAAAGAATGGGTACCTGGCCAAGCAGCATCTGGTGCATCTGTTGATGAAGACGTGTGTAATTTGGGTTGGTTGTAGTAGCGCAGGCCAAATGGGAAAAGCAAATCACTCTTCCTTTTCCCATTTTTAATAGCAAATTAATTTCTGAGTGTGAAAACATTTCTGCAGCTGCCACTAAAATTGGCAAATATTTTTCTAAATAAATAATACATTTCAGAAACAAATTTTAACAGGCAACATATTTCTGGCTGTTGTATTTGCTCACAAACATTTCAAATTTGGAAATATTTATTTTAAATATCTTGGAGATACCAGTGTTTGGAATTTTGAAGACAACAAATCTTTCATCAGTGGGGAAATGCTACCCAACAGAAATGTGTAAAAACGCATGTACAGTTATGTTACTTAAAACACTTGACAAAAATACTGTTATAATCACAGTGAGATCCTGCACATACTTTCCCAAACGTTTCAGTCATTTCAGAATTTTGCCAGTGACTATGCAACCATTTTGGCCACAGCTCAGTAGGACTAGTTCAGCTTTGTAAATTTAATAGAATTCCCCCAACTTCTCCATCCCTTCTTTCCTCCAGAATAGTTTGGGACCACAACTCCTCTGAAGCCTTAAAAATCCAAGAGAAAAAATCATTATAAATAGAAATAGGCATTTTACCTTAAAATACGTCTAGGAAGACATTTGAGGGCAATTCAGTTTTTTTGTGGCCAAGGATTCTGGCCGTTTGGGGAGAAAAAAAATCTTGTCAAAAGTGGAAGGAGGGGCTTCCCTGGTGGCGCAGTGGTTGAGAATCCGCCTGCCAATGCAGGGGACATGGGTTTGATCCCTGGTCTGGGAAGATCCCATATGCCGCGGAGCAACTAAGCCCGTGAGCCACAACTACTGAGCCTGCGTGCCGCAACTACTGAAGCCCAGGCGCCTAGAGCCCATGCTCCGCAATGAGAAGCCACTGCAATGAAAAGCCCGCGCACTGCAACGAAGAGTAGCCCCCACTCGCTGCAACTAGAGAAAGCCCGTGCACAGCAGTGAAGACCCAACACAGCCAAAAATAAAAAAATAAAATAAATAAATTTATTTGAAAAAAAAGTGGAAGGAAGGGGAACAGTTCAAATGGAGATATCAAAGAGGAAATTGTAACTTTTAAAAAATACCCCGTGACTCGGGAACACCTGAATTTCAAAATTATTTTTATTTTTATTTGTGTGTGTATTAAAAAGCATCCTTGTCGGAGGCGTGGCAGGGCTTGGAGGCCCGGCCGCGCGTGGCAGCAGCCCGGGAGCCTGAGGCCGGGACGTCGTGCGCAGGCGCTGCCCAGCTGGGCTGTGAGGCGCCTGAGGCCTCGGCTGCGAGGCCTTCCCGATGAAAGTTGGGGCTCTGTGGAGCAGAGCGGAGGCTGCGCCCGGCCCTCGGGCCGGGTAGAAGGCTGGCGGGCCCACTCACCCCGTGCGCTGTGGAAGCGGCGGCGGCGATGGGCGCCCTAGAGGAAGAGAGCTTCGCCCAGTCCATCTCTTACGCCTCTGATGCAGAATTTGATGCTGTGGTTGGATATTTAGAGGACATTATCATGGATGATGAGTTCCAGTTATTACAGAGGAATTTCATGGACAAGTACTACCAGGAGTTTGAAGACACAGAAGAGAATAAGCTCACCTACACACCTATTTTTAACGAATATATTTCTTTGGTTGAAAAGTATAGAGAACAGTTGTTGGAGCGAATTCCTGGATTTAACATGGCGGCTTTCACTACAACTCTACAGCACCATAAAGATGAAGTGGCCGGTGACATTTTCGACGTGCTGCTCACGTTTACAGATTTTCTGGCTTTCAAAGAAATGTTTCTGGACTGTCGAGCAGAAAAAGAAGGCTGGGGACTGGACTTAAGCCGCGGTTTAGTGATGACTTCATTGTGCAAATCATCTTCTGTGACAGCTAGACTATGACTATGACTCCTACTATCACAGCTAGTCTTGGCTGTTGGAATCAATTTAGAGAGTTGTCCTTTACCTAAAAGGTACTTGTGAAAATCAATTCCTAGTCTTGCATGTACAATCTTTGTATCACTTCACTGTCTTCTACTGGTCCCGATGTAGTCCCATTGTTTCTATAACTCTTGTTTACGTGTTTTTGAAAACATATTTTTATAGATGAATACTCAGGCTAACCTAGTGGATATAATCTTGGAACTTCCATGATTACTCACTTCAAGATCAAAGTATTATGGCAGAACATCTGCGGCCCTAGGTCCCACCTCCGGGTAATGGGATCTTTCTAGACATCACCAGCCCAGTAGACTGGGAGAGGCTTGGCTAATGATGTCAGAAGAATACATTTTGGAATGACAGATTCTGTTCTGCAACTCTTCGTTAATGTTAAGTATTGATGGGTCAGAAGAAAATTACCTGACCTTCCTGGGACACGTTCTTGTCTTCAGTAACCCTAGTACTCCTCCCTGAGTAGACATCTCTCTCAGGAGCTTCTGAGTCTGGCTCCTGTGTCAAGCCCAAATCCAGTATTCCACCCTGGGGGCACTGCCCCAGCATACATGTTGGTGTGTCCATGTTGGAAGAACCCACCATCACCAACTCTCTTGGGCCAACAGGCCTTGCATGTCCCGCCAGGCTTTTTGTGCACTCACAGCTTTTTATATTGGTCCGAGTTTCAGTCCTGCAGCCTCAGTGGGCTTTTTGACTGGGAGTGTTTATCTAGGGTTTCACTCAAGCTAGCTGCCTATCCCGAGATTTCTGAAACTCCTACTATCACAGCTAGTCTTGGCTGTTGGAATCAATTTAGAGAGTTGTCCTTTACCTAAAAGGTACTTGTGAAAATCAATTCCTAGTCTTACATGTACAGTCCTTGTATCACTTCACTGTCTTCTACTGGTCCCGATGTAGTCGCACTGTTTCTATAACTCTCATTTACGTGTTTTTGAAAACATATTTTTATAGATGAATACTCAGGCTAACCTAGTGGATATAATCTTGGAACTTCCATAATTACTCACTTCAAGATCAAAGTATTATATGCTGTGTGCTTTTTAGCTGTTGATGCTATGAAAGCAAAAATGCTTTCTGTGTTGGTGTTCCTATTTTACTGGGCACCAATGAATGTGTGCTGGAAGTAGTCTAAAAGATTTCCTTTTCTTAGAGCATGTTAGTGTTTGTGCAGGTTTGCTTAAAACGCTTTCTGTGTAAAACAGCTCCTTAGGTTTTCTGTTGGCGTAGGGGCTCGGCACTTCCCTCTTGCTGTCAAAGTAATCCTACCAAGATAGTGTTCCACTGGTCTAGCTCAGTAGGAGATAACAAACAGCTTTACTGGTCATCTGTCTGCTTGGATTTAGTACACTCGTTTACTACAATGTTTGATAGAACATTACTGACCAGAAAACATGGATGTCACATCTCTAGAAAGAAAAACTATAGTAGTTCAATTCCCAATGTGTACCTTAGTTGTTTTTTTGTTGTTGTTTGTATTTTTATTTTTCAAGTAAAAATAAGAACCTCTACTGACTTTTCACTTGGCTGTTCCGGTTTTAAAGAATGAGCTAGTTGTAGGCTGTGTGTTTTTCTGTACCAATGTGGTGCTTATTAAATACTTTTGTACCATGAGTAAAATTTCAGTTGTTTTGCAGAAAAAAAAGAAAAAAGCATCCTTGTTAAATATACTTTCTGGGATTTCCCTGGTGGCACAGTGGTTAAGAATGCCAATGCAGGGGACATGGGTTCGATCCCTGGTCCAGGAAGATCCCACATGTCGTGGAGCAAGCCCGAGTGCCACAACTACTGAGCCTGCGCTCTAGAGCCCGCGAGCCACAACTACTAAGCCCCTGTGCCACAACTACTGAAGCCTGAGAGCCTAGAGCCCATGCTCTGCAACAAGGGAAGCCACTGCAATGAGAAGCCCGCGCACCGCAATGAAGAGTAGTCTCCTCTTGCTGCAACTGGAGAAAGCCCATGTTCAGCAACAAAGACCCAATGCAGCCAAAAAAAAAAAAAAAAAAGTGTGTGTGTGTGTGTGTGTGTGTGTGTGTGTATATATATATATACTTTCTGAGTTACGGTTTGCTTGCTTATTTGGTTATTTAGTTTTTTGTTTTTTGTTTTTTTTTTGTGGTCCACGGGCCTCTCACTGTTGTGGCTTCTCCCGTTGCGGAGCACAGGCTCTGGACGCGCAGGCTCAGCGGCCACGGCTCACGGGCCCAGCCGCTCCACGGCATGTGGGATCTTCCCGGACCGGGGCACGAACCTGTGTCCCCTGCATCGGCAGGCGGACTCTCAACCACTGCGCCACCAGGGAAGCCCTATTTAGTTTTTTAATTTGTTCATTCCTTACTTTATTCACAAAGGATTTAAGATGACTGCAACAAATATGTATAAGAAAGGTATTATATGTCAATAAAAAGTAAAAACAAAAGACGAGACATAGGCTAGGGAAAAACAGGCATAACTTTGACTGACATAATTGCTACGATTTGACCTCAGAGTTAGCTCTGTGTTTCTGGACATCCAAGGTGAAAAAAGGAACACTTATTATATGGTTCTTATTTTCAGAAGGGAAAGCAAGAGCAGAAATAATATAGAAACAACCACAAGAAAACCCAACCTGTGTCTCCAAGGAAATGAAGTATTTTCCTAGCATTAAATGGTTAAAAAAAAGAAAAAAAAAAGTTGAATGGAGGGTTTCCCACAGGAGAGCTGAGAGTTGTAGAAACAGTGTCCTCCATAACTTTGCTCCAGTTTGTTCATTTGTTCACTCTTTTACTCTTTCCTCAAACATTTATTATGTACTTACTCTGTGCCACATCCTGTGCTAGATGATAAAGATACAACAGTGAACCAAACATAGTTCCTTGTCAGAGCTCGCAATCCAGAGTCTCAAGAAGACCCAGGGCCAAAGGATCTGCTCCAAAAGGACAGGTAGGCTCAGTGGTGGAACTTGTGAGGATTGGGTTTCTCCATGTTAGCAGGCATTTCAAGTTGACATTCAGGACCTACAGCCTCTACTGTGATCCTAGGATGCTTGCAGATTACTCCAGCGTGAAATGCTGGGAAGAGGCTAACAAGAATTAGGTGATCGATGGGAGTCAGGGCCCTAGCTGGTCTGGCTGGGCGCAGGGCTGAAGTTATTCCTGGAGTCAGGACCAGAATAAGTGATCTGTTAGTCACACAGCTACTTCTTGGGGAAGAAAGCCAATCCACCTAAAGCCAGTTTCCTGAATGGCAAGTGGACCTACCTAATTGCTTGTTTCTTTTCACTGTCTGGAAAATGTAAACAATTCATATACAATGGTTTTAACAGCTTTTTGAAGATGTAGGTGATGTTTAAGGTGTCCTCTTTTCATTTTTATATGCTGGCATTTTATGGAACCTTCAGTTTTTGTTTGCCCTGTTGTAATGGGAGCGGACTTGGACAGGGAGAGAGAAAAACACCCCGCAGAGCCTGGACTGCTGATCTTCAAGAGAGAGGAGATTGATGGGCAGGGAGTGGGGACATGAGGGAGAGGCAGAGTAAGAATATATTCACCAAGAGTATAATCATTGAAAAAATATATTCTTGAGTGCAAAGAATTCTTAGGAATATATTTTTCTTATGAATAATAGCAAGCCAATTTATGCCCTTTAGTACTTCCTCACCCACCCTCTGCCTGTTCTACCTCCCACTAGAGGCATTGTTAATCCATTGCTTCCAGGCAAGACTCCCCATTGATTCAGGGTCTCCATGGGAATGAGGCTACAGGGGACATGCACTTAGTTCAAGAAGATGGGACAGGAACAAACAGAACCTGGCAGAAATGATAGAGTAAGTCACAAAGTCATTCATAGAGTTTTAGGGATGCTTCACCATGTTGTCTACAAATTAGATCTCTTCCTAGAGCTTAGAACTGGAATCTGGATGTCTTCAAGCGACTTGACATTGAAAAATATTAAAAAGATCTCACTTACTGAAAGCACATAAATTTCATCTTCCACTAATAAATTTTTCTTTCTCACCAATAGAGAACAACTTGCATTTGTATCTCATTTTGTAATTTTCAGCATGCTACATGTTATCTCATCTTGTCCTACAGAAAGTCCGAGTTTGTTTAACTCATTTATTTGTACCCTCCTTTATTGTAGAGAAATTTTGAGTTAGTTTGCATAGAAATATAAAATTCAGTTGAATAGAAAAATAGATGAGGATATTGCAGCGAAGGAAAAATAAGAGTAGATGCATAAAGCCGGTGGGATAGCACCTTGTTTTCCATAAAGTCATTTGTAGTTGCTAGATCCAGGCTATACCAGCCAAAATAAAGAGAGGGAAACTTTGTTTATAAAAATAACATGGTCATTAGATTAAAAGAATAAATGCTCAGGATCACAATTTTTCTTGGTACTGAGACCTGAGAATTTTCCACAGCTTGTTCTCATAAAAGGAACACTATGTGGCTTACAGACTGTCTTCCTGAACTCCTGTGTAAGAAGTACAATGGTAGGTCTCTCTTGACTGTTTCCTATAATATCCTGCTTGGTAAGGTTTATGGGATTATGCCAGAATACGTTTTAATAAAAGCAGTTCTCTAGGGGGATAAAACAATGCAGTTCAGGTTCACAGCTCCCTGATGGCTGGAAAGGATCCAAAGACCACATCCAGGAATGGGTGGACGTTCAGTCTTTCAGGCGTTCCTCCAGGAAGATTATTGCTTGTAATCCAGTGCTTTTAAATGCACAGCAGAGAACTTCGGGTTAGATTCTTTGGCAAGAACCCGAAAGTGTGAGTTGGCTCAGACAAAATCATTTCACAGATGAAGAAACGGGACCTTGCAGAGGCTGATGATTATCCAAGGCTTTGAGGTCAGTGGCAGAGCTGGGATCAAGGCCAGATTCTTCAGACTCTTAAGTCTAGGGTTCTTTCAACCATTTCATCTCTCCTCTCTAACCTAAGTAGAATTCTATTACAATTTAAAAATGTTAAGAATGGAATTTCTTAATGATGTTTTGTTAAATATCATATTTGCCACTTACCATAAACTTTATTAATAACGTTTGATTCATAATGGGTCAACAGATGGTAAAATAGTTTAAAATCTGCAAATGTAAAATGATCTGGGAAAGGGAAATCAGTTAAGATACCTGTTTTAGAGAATTATTTAATGTGCTGTTCAATAAAATAATTAAAAGTTTGGTCTGGAAAAAAAGGATGACTATTTCTAACATCTGTAGTATAATCCTACTTGGATGTTAACTTTTTAAAAAAATTAATTTATTTTTGGCTGCGTTGGGTCTTCATTGCTGCACACAGGCTTTCTCTAGTTGCGGTGAGCGGGGGCTACTCTTCGTTGCGGTGCGTGGGCTTCTCATTGCGGTGGCTTCTCTTGTTGCAGAGCACGGGCTCTAGGCATGTGGGCTTCAGTAGTTGTGGCTCACGGGCTCTAGAGCGCAGACTCAGTAGTTGTGGTGCATGGGCTTAGTTGCTCCACGGTATGTGGAATCTTCCCGGACCAGGGCTCGAACCCGTGTCCCCCGCATTGGCAGGTGGATTTTTAACCACTGTGCCACCAGGGAAGTCCTAGATGTTAACTTTTTAGAAGAATGAAACATTAGCTATAGAGCTGAAGTCCCGCCCTCCCACTCCTTTGCCCTCTATCCTGAAGTTGTGGGTATCACTCCCACGCATGTTTCTGTTCTTTTACCATATATGTATGTGTGTGTTTAAAATTTACATAAAGTACATAAATGACTTCATAGTGTATCAATCCTTTTGGACTTGCTCTGCCCTCCACCCTTGAACATTTTAGTTTTGATATTTAACCTTTCTGATACTGGTCATTCATTTTAGCCGTGGAATAGTCTTCCCTCGCATGACTCAGCTACAGTTTATGCATTTTCCTACTGATGGGATTCGGCTGTTTCCTCTTTTTCTGCTATATATAGTTCTTCCATGAACATTCTTGAACATAAGTCCTTGTGTCCATGAGCAATTTTAGAACATTTTTTAGTTGGTAGAAATTTATTAAGTCACCAGCTGTTGCTACTCCTACCTGAGCATCAGTCACATCCTGGGTCATCCTGGGAGATCCTTGCACCCCAAATACTCTTTGGGTCCATTTGCAGCCAGTGCTGATTCAGTCTTTGTGTACCTTCAATGCCTTCCAACTCCTTGTATGTCTTTCTGCTTGGTTTGCTCAGGTTCTCGACTAGGACCTGTTCCAAGAACCTTTCATTTCTCAAGGACCCTACCCTACCCTAGCTTCCTCACACCTAAGAGATGATCTGACTTCTTATTTTCCTGAGAAATGAGGTCATCTGATGAGAGCTCCCTCGATCCTTCTCTCCCAAACTTCTCAGCATTTCCACTTAGAAGAATGGTGAACATGTGCAAATCACAAATTCTTTGTGGAATGAATGGAGGTAGGAGTTTTTTTTTTTTTAAGTTTCTCAGACCCCCAGATTGGAACTTTTTGTCTTGCCAGGAGCTACACCATCTTCAAAATCACTAATTTAAATACCCTCTGACATCAGCCTCCAGTTCTTCTAGCTTAACATCCAAAGTACACTCACTGTGATGGTTCTTCAGTTTCCCTCAGACACCAGTCTGTGTGCTCCTTCATTCTATCTGTTCACCTCTTCCTGTCTTCACATCCCCTCTTTCTATTTCATCCTCCCCGCGGCTCCCACCCTGGACCTCTCTCCCAGAGCCCTACTTTTTCCTGCTCTGACCTGCTGCATGGCGGCCATCCTGGAAACTTCTCCTTTTGTTTTCCTGTGTTCAATGTCTAGTCCCCGTTTTTCTCATGTTTAGTTTTCAGTTTTTTTGGAATACTTCCCAACCTCTTTCTTGTTTTACTGTCTTATTTTTTTGGAGTAACTTTTCCAGTAGCTTTCTAAGAGTGGGAGCATAGGACATAAATTTTTTGGAGACTTGCATGTCAAGAAATGACTATTTTCTACCCGAACACTTGATTAATACTTTAGGTGGATATAGACTATAGGTTGAAAATAATTTTCTGTCTCATTTTTAAAAAATTGTAGTAATACACATAACATAAAATTTACCAATTTAACTATTTTTTAAGTGTAAAGTTTGGTGGTATTAAGTACATTCACATTGTTGTGTAACAACCATTACCATCATCCATCTCCAGAACTCTTTTCATCTTGCAAAACTGAACTCTACTCATTAAACAATGGGTTAATTTAATTCAAAGTTAATTAAAACAATGTCCCACACACCCTCCCTCACCCCTGGCAACCACCATTCTATTTATGTATCTATGAATATGAATACTGTAGGTACCTCATGTAAGTGGAATCATCAGTATTTGTCTTTTTGTGACTGGCTTATTTCATTAAGCATGGTGTCCTCAAGTTGCAGCCGTGTTGTACTATGTGTCAGAATTTCCTTCTTTCTTAAAACTAAACAATATTCTGTTGTGTATACGTGCCACATTTTGTTTATCCATTCATCCATGGATGAACACTCGGGTTGCTTCCACCTTTTGGCTATTGTGAATAATGCTACTATGAATATGGGTATATAATAATCTCTTTGAGACTTTGCTTTCAATTCTTTTGTGTATGTACCCAGAAGTGGAATTGCTGGATCATGATATGGTAATTCTATTTTTAATTTTTAGAGAACTGCCATAGTGTTTTCCATAGCAGCTGTACCATTTTTACATTGCCGCCAATGGTGTGAAAGTTTTCCAATTTCTCTACATTATTTTCTGTTTTTTTTTTTGATAGTAACCATCCTAATGGGTTTGGGGTAGTATCTCACTGTAGTTTCGATTTGCATTTCCATTATGATTAATGGTATTGAGCTCAAGTCCTGTGCCCATTTTTAACTGGGTTATTTATTTCATTGTTGTTGAATTGTGGGAGTTCTTTATGTATTATGGATATTAACTTCTTATCAGATACATTATTTGTAAATATTTTCTCCCACTCCATGGGTTGCCTTTCACTCTGTTGAATATGTCCTTTGATGAACAGAAGTTTTAAATTTTATTGTAGTTATATTTACTTTTGTTGCTTGTGCTTTTGGAGTTATATCCAAGAAATCATTGCCAAATCCAATGTCATGAAGCTTTTGTCCTATGTTTTTTTCTAAGAGTTTTATAGTTTTAGCGCTTATGTTGTTTTCCCAGAACTTTAAATATATTCCTCACTGTCTTCTGTTGTCCAGTATGGCTAATACAGAAGTCTGATGCTATTCTAATTTTTGTTCCTTGGTGTGTGGTTTGGTTTTTGTCCTCTGGGAGATTCCTTATTCTTGCTATTCTGAAATTTTGTAACCATGTGTTTTGCCGAGGGTATTGGGCACTCATTGTGCTCTTATGTTCGTCCTTCAGCTCTAGAAAATCTTCTTGTATTAATTCTTTTTTTAACAACTTTATTGGAGTATAATTGCTTTACGATGATGTGTTAGTTTCTGCTTTAAAAGAAAGTGAACCAGTTATACATATACATATATTCCCATATCTCTTCCTTCTTGCGTCTCCCTCCCTCCCACCCTCCCTATCCCACCCCTCTAGGTGGTCACAAAGCACCGAGCTGATCTCCCTGTGCTATGCGGCTGCTTCCCACTAGCTATTTTATGTTTGTAAGTGTATATATGTCCATGCCACTCTCACTTTGTCACAGCTTACCCTTCCCCCTCCCCATATCTTCAAGTCCGTTCTCTAGTAGGTCTGCGTCTTTATTCCTGCCTTACCCCTAGGTTCTTCATGACATTTTTTTTTCTTAGATTCCATATATATGTGTTAGCATACGGTATTTGTTTTTCTCTTTCTGACTTACTTCACTCTGTAGGACAGACTCTAGGTCCATCCACCTCACTACAAATAACTCAATTTCGTTTCTTTTTATGGCTGAGTAATATTCCATTGTATATATGTGCCACATCTTCTTTATCCATTCATCTGATGATGGACACTTAGGTTGCTTCCATGTCCTGGCTATTGTAAATAGAGCTGCAATGAACATTTGGTACATGACTCTTTTTGAATTATGGTTTTTTCAGGGTATATGCCCAGTAGTGGGATTGCTGGGTCGTATGGTAGTTCTATTTGTAGTTTTTTAAGGAACCTCCATCCTGTTCTCCATAGTGGCTGTATCAATTTACATTCCCACCAGCAGTGCAACAGTGTTCCCTTTTCTCCACATCCTCTCCAGCATTTATTGTTTCTAGATTTTTTGATGATGGCCATTCTGACTGGTGTGAGATGATATCTCATTGTAGTTTTGATGTGCATTTCTCTAATGATTAATGATGTTGAGCACGGTTTCATGTGTTTGTTGGCAATCTGTATATCTTCTTTGGAGAAATGTCTATTTAGGTCTTCAGCCCATTTTTGGATTGGGTTATTTGATTTTTTGTTATTGAGCTGCATGAGCTGCTTGTAAATTTTGGAGGTTAATCCTTTGTCAGTTGCTTCATTTGCAAATATTTTCTCCCATTCTGAGGGTTGTCTTTTGGTCTTGTTTATGGTTTCCTTTGCTGTGCAAAAGCTTTTAAGTTTCATTAGGTCTCATTTGTTTATTTTTGTTTTTATTTCCGTTTCTCTAGGAGGTGGGTCAAAAAGGATCTTGCTGTGATTTATGTCATAGAGTGTTCTGCCTATGTTTTCCTCTAAGAGTTTGATAGTGTCTGGCCTTACATTTAGGGCTTTAATCCATTTTGAGTTTATTTTTGTGTATGGTGTTAGGGAGTGTTCTAATTTCATACTTTTACATGTACCTGTCCAGTTTTCTCAGCACCACTTATTGAAGAGGTTGTCTTTTCTCCACTCTATATTCTTGCCACCTTTATCAAAGATAAGATGACCATATGTGTGTGGGTTTATCTCTGGGCTTTCTATCCTGTTCCATTGATCTGTATTTCTGGTTTTGTGCCAGTACCATACTGTCTTGATTACTGTAGCTGTGTAGTATAGTCTGAAGTCAGGGAGCCTGATTCCTCCAGCTCCATTTTTCATTCTCAAGATTGCCTTGGCTATATGGGGTCTTCTGTGTTTCCATACAAATTGTGAAATTTTTTGTTCTAGTTCTGTGAAAAATACAAGTCGTAGTTTGATAGGGATTGCATTGAATCTGTAGATTGCTTTGGGAGTGGAGTCATTTTCACAATGTTGATTCTTCCAATCCAAGAACATGGTATATCTCTCCATCTATTTGTATCATCTCTAATTTCTTTCATCAGTGTCTTATAGTTTTCTGCATACAGGTCTTTTGTCTCCTTAGGTAGGTTTATTCCTAGATATTTTATTCTTTTTGTTGCAATGGTAAATGGGAGTGTTTTCTTAATTTCACTTTCAGATTTTTCATCATTAGTGTATAAGAATGCCAGAGATTTCTGTGCATTAATTTTGTATCTTGCTACTTTACCAAATTCATTGATTAGCTCTAGTAGTTTTCTGGTAGCATCTTTAGGATTCTCTATGTATAGTATCATGTCATCTGCAAACAGTGACAGCTTTACTTCTTCTTTTCCGATTTAGATTCCTTTTATTTCTTTTTCTTCTCTGATTGCTGTGGCTAGAACTTCCAAAACTATGTTGAATAAGAGTGGTGAGAGTGGGCAACCATGTCTTGTTCCTGATCTTAGTGGAAATGGTTTTAGTTTTTCACCATTGAGGATGATGTTGGCTGTGGGATTGTCATATATGGCCTTTATTATGTTGAGGAAAGTTCCCTCTATGCCTGTTTCCTGCAGGGTTTTTATCATAAATGGGTGTTGAATTTTGTCAAAAGCTTTTTCTGCGTCTATTGAGATGATCATATGGTTTTTCTCCTTCAGTTTGTTAATATGGCGTATCATGTTGATTGATTTGCGTATATTGAAGAATCCTTGCATTCTTGGAATAAACCCCACTTGATCATGGTGTATGATCCTTTTAATGTGCTGTTGGATTCTGTTTGTTAGTATTTTGTTGAGGATTTTTGCATCTATGTTCATCATTGACATTGGCCTGTAGTTTTCTTTCTTTGTGACATCTTTGTCTGGTTTTGGTATCAGGGTGATGGTGGCCTCGTAGAATGAGTTTGGGAGTGTTCCTCCCTCTGTTATAGTTTCAAAGAGTTTTGAGAAGGATAGGTGTTAGCTCTTCTCTAAATGTTTGATAGAATTCGCCTGTGAAGCCATCTGGTCCCGGGCTTTTGTTTGTTGGAAGATTTTTTTTTTTTTGCGGTACGCGAGCCTCTCACTGTTGTGGCCTCTCTCGTCGCGGAGCACAGGCTCCGGACGTGCAGGCTCAGCGGCCATGGCTCATGGGCCCAACCACTCCGTGGCATGTGGGATCTTCCTGGAACGGGGCATGAACCTGTGTCCCCTGCATCGGCAGGCAGACAGACTCTCAACCACTGCGCCACCACGGAAGCCCTGTTGGAAGATTTTTAATCACAGTTTCAATTTCAGAGCTTGTGATTGGTCTGTTCATATTTTCTAGTTCTTCCTGGTTCAGTCTCGGCAGGTTGTGCATTTCTAAGAATTTGTCCATTTCTTCCAGGTTGTCCATTTTATTGGCATAGAGTTGCTTGTAGTAATCTCTCATGATCCTTTGTATTTCTGCAGTGTCAGTTGCTACTTCTCCTTTTTCATTTCTAATTCTAGTGATTTGAGTCTTCTCCCTTTTTTTCTTGATGAGTCTGGCTAATGGTTTATCAATTTTGTTTATCTTCTCAAAGAACCACCTTTTAGTTTTATTGATCTTTGCTATCGTTTTCTTCATTTCTTTTTCATTTATTTCTCATCTGATCTTTATGACCTCTTTCCTTCTGCTAACTTTGGGGTATTTTTGTTCTTCTTTCTCTCATTGCTTTAGGTGCAAGGTTAGGTTGTTTGAGATGTTTCCTGTTTCTTAAGGTAGGATTTTATTCCTATAAACTTCCCTCTTAGAACAGCTTTTGCTGCATCCCATAGGTTTTGGGTCGTCGTGTCTCCATTGTCATTTGTTTCTAGGTATTCTTTGATTTCCTCTTTGATTTCTTCAGTGATCACTTCGTTATTAAGTAGTGTATTGTTTAGCCTCCCTGTGTTTGTATTTTTTACAGATCTTTTCCTGTAATTGATATCTAGTCTCATAGCGTTGTGGTCGGAAAAGATACTTGATATGATTTCAGTTTTCTTAAATTTACCAAGTCTTGATTTGTGACCCAAGATATGATCTATCCTGGAGAATGTTCCATGAGCAGTTGAGATAAATGTGTATTCTGTTGTTTTTGGATGGAATGTCCTATAAATATCAATTAAGTCCATCTTGTTTAATGTATCATTTAAAGCTTGTGTTTCCTTATTTATTTTCATTTTGGATGATCTGTCCATTGGTGAAAGTGGGGTGTTAAAATCCCCTACTGTGATTGTGTTACTGTCGATTTCCCCTTTTATGGCTGTTAGTATTTGCCTTATGTATTCAGGTGCTCCTATGCTGGGTGCATAAATATTTACAATTGTTGTATCTTCTTCTTGGATCGATCCCTTGATCATTATGTAGTGTCCTTCTTTGTCTCTTGTAACAGTCTTTATTTTAAAGTCTATTTTGTCTCATATGAGAATTGCTACTCCAGCTTTCTTCTGATTTCCATTTGCATGATATATCTTTTTTCATCCCCTCACTTTCAGTCTGTATGTTTCCCTAGGTCTGAAGTGGGTCTCTTGTAGACAGCATATATACAGGTCTTGATTTTGTATCCATTCAGCCAGTCTGTGTCTTTTGGTGGGAGCATTTAATTCATTTACATTTAAGGTAATTATCGATATGTATGTTCCTATTCCCATTTTCTTAATTGTTTTGGGTTTGTTATTGTGGGTCTTTTCCTTCTCTTGCGTTTTTTTGCCTAGAGAAGTTCCTTTAGCATTTGTTGTAAAGCTGGTTTGGTGGTGCTGAACTCTCTCAGCTTTTGCTTGTCTGTAAAAGTTTTAATTTCTCCATGAAGTCTGAATGAGATCCTTGCTGGGTAGAGTAGTCTTGGTTGTAGGTTTTTCTCCTTCATCACTTTAAATATGTCCTGCCACTCCCTTCTGGCTTGCAGAGTTTCTGCTGAAAGATCAGCTGTTAACCTTATGGGGATTCCCTTGTATGTTATTTGTGGTTTTTCCCTTGCTGCTTTTAATATGTTTTCTTTGTATTTAATTTTTGACAGTTTGATTAATATGTGTCTTGGCGTGTTTCTCCTTGGATTTATCCTGTATGGGACTCTCTGTGCTTCTGGACTTGATTAACTATTTCCTTTCCCATATTAGGGAAGTTTTCAACTATAATCTCTTCAAGTATTTTCTCAGTCCCTTTCTTTTTCTCTTCTTCTTCTGGGACCCCTATGATTCGAATGTTGGTGCGTTTAATGTTGTCCCAGAGGTCTCTGAGACTGTCCTCAATTCTTTTCATTCTTTTTTCTTTATACTGCTCTGCAGTAGTTATTCCCACTATTTTATCTTCCAGGTCACTTATCCGTTCTTCTGCCTCAGTTATTCTGCTATTGTTCCCTTCTAGAGTATTTTTAATTTCATTTATTGTGTTGTTCATCGTTGCTTGTTTCCTTTTTAGTTCTTCTAGGTCCTTGTTAAATGGTTCTTGCATTTTCTCCATTCTATTTTCAAGATTTTGGATCATATTTACTATCATTATTCTGAATTCTTTTTCAGGTAGACTGCCTATTTCCTCTTCATTTGTGAGGTCTGGTGGGTGTTTACCTTGCTCCTTCATCTCCTGTGTTTTTTTCTGTCTTTTCATTTTGCTTATCTTACTGTGTTTGGGGTTTCCTTTTCTCAGGCTGCAGGTTCATAGTTCCCGTTGTTTTTGGTGTCTGTCCCCAGTTGCTAAGGTTGGTTCAGTGGGTTGTGTAGGTTTCCTGGTGGAGGGGACTAGTGCCTGTGTTCTGGTGGATGAGGCTGGATCTTGTCTTTCTGGTGGGCAGGTCCACGTCTGGTGGTGTGTTTTGGGGTGTCTGTGGCCTTATTATGATTTTAGGCAGCCTCTCTGCTAATGGTTTGTGTTGTGTTCCTGTCTTGCTAGTTGTTTGGCATAGGGTGTGCAGCACTGTAGCCTGCTGGTCGTTGAGTGAATCTGGGTCTTTGTGTTGAGATGGAGATCTCTGGGAGATTTTCACTGTTTGGTATTACGTGGAGCTGGGAGGTCTCTTGTGGACCAGTGTCCTGAAGTTGGCTCTCCCACCTCAGTGGCACAGTCCTGACGCCTGGCTGGAGCACCAAGAGCCTGTCCTCCACACAGCTCAGAATAAAAGGGAGAAAAATAGAAAGAAAGAGGATAAAATAAAATAAAGTAAGATAAAATAAAGTTATTAAAATAAAAAATAAAAAAAAATATTAAGAAATAAAAGTATTATAAGTAAAAAGCAAAAAACCGGACGGTCAGATCCCTAGGACAAATGGTGAAGGCAAAGGTATACAGCCAAAATCTCACACAGAAGCACACACATACACACTCACAAAAAGAGGAAAAGGGGAAAAAATAATATATCTTGTTCCCAAAGTCCACCTCCTCAATTTGGGATGTTTCGTTGTCTATTCAGGTGTTCCACAGATGCAGGTACATCAAGTTGATTGTGGAGATTTAATCTGCTGCTTCTGAGGCTGCTGGGAGAGATTGCCCTTTGTCTTCTTTGTTCGCACAGCTTCCGGGGTTCAGGTTTAGATTTGCCACTGCCTCTGCGTGTAGGTCGCCTGAGGGCGTCTGTTCTTCTCTTAGACAGGACGGGGTTAAAGGAGCAGCTGATGCGGGGGCTCTGGCTCACTCAGGCCGGGGAGAGTGAGGGGTAGGGATGCGGGGCAAGCCTGCGGCGGCAGAGGACAGCATGACGTTGCACCAGCCTGAGGCGCGCCGTGTTTTGTCCCCGGGGAAGTTGTCCCTGGATCCCGGAACCGTGGCAGTGGCTGGCTGCACAGGCTCCCGGGAGGGAAGGTGTGGATAGTGACCTGTGCTCGCACACAGGCTTTTTGGTGGCGGCAGCAGCAGCCTTAGCTTCTCATGCCCGTCTCTGGGGCCCATGTTAGCCGCGGCTCGCGCCAGTCTCTGGAGCTCGTTTAAGCAGCACTCTTCATCTCCTCTCCTCGCGCAGCAGGAAACAAAGAGGCAAGAAAAGTCTCTTGCCTCTTCGGCATCTCCAGATTTTTCCTCGGACTCCCTCCCGGCTAGCCGTGGTGCACTAACCCCCTGCAGGCTGTGTTTACGCTGCCAACCCCAGTCCTCTCCCTGTGCTCCGACCGAAGCCCGAGCCTCAGCTCCCAGCCCCGCCGCCCCGGCGGGTGAGCAGACAAGCCTCTTGGGCTGGTGAGTGGTGGTCCGCACCGATCCTCTGTGCGGGAATCTCTCCGTTTTGCCCTCCGCAGCCGTGGCTGCGCTCTCCTCCGTGACCCCGAAGCTTTCCCGCTCCGCCACCCGCTGTCTCCGCCTGCGAAGGGGCTTCTACTGTGTGGAAACCTTTCCTCCTTCACATCTCCCTCCCAC
This sequence comes from Grampus griseus, assembly GCF_964374135.1. Classification (NCBI taxonomy): domain Eukaryota; kingdom Metazoa; phylum Chordata; class Mammalia; order Artiodactyla; family Delphinidae; genus Grampus; species Grampus griseus. The sequence continues at coordinate 37,649,839 of NC_139018.1, read as the reverse complement.
TGGTGCACGTCCCGTCCCTATTCTTTTGTCTCTGTTTTTTCTTTTGCCCTACCCAGGTACGTGGGGAGTTTCTTGCCTTTTGGGAGGTCTGAGGTCTTCTGCCAGCGTTCAGTAGATGTTCTGTAGGAGTTGTTCCACGTGTAGATGTATTTCTGATGTATCTCTGGGGAGGAAGGTGATCTCCATGTCCTACTCTTCCGCCATCTTCTCCAGCCACTGTATTAATTCTTTGATAATTTTCTCCCTCTGTTTTCTCGATTGGATGTTAGATCCACTGGATTGGCCTTTAAGTTTTATATTTCTTTTCTGTTTTTCTCCCTTTTGTTTATGGGAGATGTCCTTATTTTATTTTCTAACTCTTTTATTGGTCTTTTAAAATACAGCACTTCAATAGTTTTTCATAGTGCCCTGTTCCTATCTTATTGCCTTGCCAAACTCCCTCCTCCTGGATCTGACTTGATCCTGTTGGCTTTGTTTCCCACGGGACATGAAGCATTTACTTTGAAAAAAAGTGGAGTATGCACAAGTTACCTGGCTTCAGAACTGATGTCTGATGTACATCTGAAATGTCAAACCTGGACTCCTGCTTTGCCCTCAAACCTGCTCCACCTGCAGCCTTGTCTCAATTCATGACTTCTCCATCCTTCCTGTTGTTTACGTCAAAAATTTACGAGTTATTTTTTATTCTTCTCTTTCTCTTATGACATATGACATCTAATCAGTCAGGAAGCCTCGTTGGTCCCATCTCCAACATATATTCAGAATCTGATCGCAGACCACTTACTCCTTCTACTTCTGCATCCCTGGTCCCAGCCATCATCACCTGGATTACTGTAATAACCTTTTACTCCCAGCATTTTATTATGAAAATTATAAAATATACAACAAAGTTGAAAGAATTTTACACAAATAGCTGTATTCTTAACACCTAGATTCCACTCTTAACATTTTACCATGCTTGCTTTCTCATTTATTACCCATCTGTCTATCCCTCTGTCCATCCATTCTGTGATAACCTTTTAACTAGTCTCCCTGCTTCATTCCTTGTCCCATGTGTTGTTCCCACACATCAGTCCAAATGATAATTTTGAAACAGAAGTCAAATTATATCTCTTCTCTGCTCAAAACTCTGCTGTGGCTGCCCATTTCACTATTACTAACTCTGTAGAATTTGTAATCCTCAAAAGGAAAATTGCCTTGGTAATTTTCAGATTCCTGTGGAATTGTGAATTCATACTGAGTTTCTGTGTAGTATTACCATTGTATCACTGAGGATGGAATTGACTTTTGTCTTTTGGAGGAAATAGAACAAATGGTAGTGCATGCTTGTTCTGAGGGCTACGATTAAAACCTTTAAGCATTCATTCCTGCCAAGGTAGTTGTCTTTCATCCTGCTTTCCATTTCAGCATATGGTGGGTGTGAATGTTTATAAACAAGACTAAGCCTGATCTTACAAGGGCTTTCCAAAATTAATTCTGTCCAATAGAATATGACTTTTTGCTTTGCTATTGTTAAAAATCCAATGGTTAAAGAAAAAGCTAGTGAAATGTGTTAGCAGCATGCAGAACAAAACTTTAAAATATATCTCTTGTTATATAGTGCATTGTCATGTGAAGGTGTAAAATGGAAGAAATGTTGATTGTGTTTGTAACTGACATGGTGAAGCCTTTTATGAGGTTTAAAATAGAGTTCACCTTATGGTGTTGTTTCTAAAAAAATTCAATGATCATTTTTATTTTTCTTTCCTTTCCTATGTTTGCTGGTTCCTCAGGGTTCCTCTTTTGTGTTTGTTTTGATCTCTTCCTTTCATTCTTGGAGGCTCTCCTTAAATGTCTCGGAATCTTTGGCTGTACAATCATATTCAAGAGTGAGGAACGAAAAAGCCAATCAGTGGAATTTCACAGCTGGGTGATTTGGCATGGAACTGACTTTGCTATTGAGGAATCCCAAATATCAATCTCTAGAGGTCTTTTCTAGGGGTTTTACTTTCTCCAGAAAAGCATCCTCTGAAATCCCACTTGTGGATGGGGCAAGGGATCGGGGCATGTGTCTGGCTCCAGTGCTTGTGGAGAAGGTGGGGTTGGTGAGGGCTAGGGGTCCCCCTGTTGAGGTGTATACTTGTCTAAAGTCTTGCTGTTGGTCCTGATCTTCAGCACACTCAGACCTCTGTCTCATCTTCAACTTCTGTAGTATCTCTTGCCACCAATCCCAGACCTCTCTGGGATTCTTTAAAGATAGGGGTGGAGAAGCTAGAGTTAATAAGAAAGCCAGGAATCTTTGGTATCAATTTAGGAACAAAGTAATGGGGTCACGGGCAGAAGTGATGGCAAAAGGAATGAAGAGATATATATGGGGAAAAGCCCCCAAACCATTGCCAGTACTTGTAACTTAAAGATCTCTCTAGGTTTTTTTGGAGACTGGTGACATGGTAGTAATGAAGGCAGGGAACTTTTGCTGGGGGTATTGTGAGCTTTAAAAATTGGAGTGTGGGTGCAAGGGCAGAATTTCTAGGCTAAAATGAGCTGATGAAAATTAAAAGTAATTACTTCCAGGCTTCCCTGGTGGCGCAGTGGTTGAGAGTCCGCCTGCCGATGCAGGGGACACGGGTTCGTGCCCCGGTCCGGGAAGATCCCACGTGCCGTGGAGCGGCTGGGACCGTGAGCCATGGCTGCTGAGCCTGCGCGTCCAGAGCCTGTGCTCCGCAATGGGAGAGGCCACAACAGTGAGAGGCCCGCGAACTGCAAAAAAAAAAAAAAAAAAAAAGTAATTACTTCCTGAGTGCATGTTTTCTAGATTTGTGCTGATTTATTAACACATCCAGTTTTGTGGCTTTGGAAGTTTTTATCCTTAAGTCTTTATACTCTACGTTTTAATATTGTGATTAGCTTTTAATTTTTACTGCTGATTAAGAAATGGGATAATCCTGATGAATTCATTTCACCAATTATAGTAAATACAATTTATATACTGTAGTACATCTACTAGAGTAAGCACAGCAATAAATGTTAGTTGCTACTTAGTTTTTAGTTTCATGTGCTTCACTGAAATCCTTATAAGATATGTATCCCTTTCTATAGCTGTGGACCCTGCAGTTCAGAGCATTTGGGACTTGGTCAAGGCCAACAGAAAGCTCTTTTAGGGAAGTGGTTACATTTACTTAAAATGCTGTTATCATGGTTAAAGTGGGTGGTTTAGCAGTACAGTTGGGATTGGCTGGGGAGTGACACTGCTTTGTTGTGAGGTAGCAAGTGCAGCAATATCATATCCAGAGAGTTGCTACGTGTTTGTGTTCCAAAAGTGTGGTGAATAGTTAGGATTGATTGTTCTGGCATTTTGTGGTGATTATTAGAAAAATAAATTGCCTAAAAGGAGATAGAAGGGTGGATCTTAAAAATCAATGGATCTGGGAATTTACACCAATTGCTTCTGGTCAAGTGATGATGAAACATAAGTAATAACAGAGTTAGGAAAAGTTAATGGGAAACAGATGGAGAAGCTTATTATGGCAAGTGTGTCACCAGCTTTCTTCTGTGAGCTTGGAGGCAGATCAGAGTTAACAACTTGTCAGTGCGATGACAAGCTCTATAACTTAACAGGCAAAAGGGGAGAGCCTTTAGAATTCCTAGCTCGACCGTAAATAACCTGGTACAGCTGAAGGACAGAAGAAAGAACAGGGAATTTACGCCAGGGAAAATGGTAATATTTAAACTAGTCTGTTAAAGAACTACCTAAATGTGTTTAGCATGTCCTGCTATGGTACATACACCTTCCGATCAAATTTTGAAGGTGACATAGAAGTCCCTTTCTCCCCATTGACAGTGCTTTTTTCAGTGCTGTTAGAACAGCAGGGCTCATTAACAAACTATCTACTAATGAGAAAGTGAGACCTCTTGAGCTACCGAAAAGGCTTTAGGAGTCCTTTCTAGAAATTTCTGACAAACCCAGAGAAGTTTTCTAATATTTTATTTGTGTCAAGAGAGTATTTTTCTCATTATACAGCTATAGATATACAGTTTCCATAGCATGTGGATTGGAGAGCTGACCCTGAACTAAATACTTTACTCCCCATTTGTTGTCATTTCACCAAAATAAAAGCAAAAATGTTTTTCTTATTGCAGCAGAAATAGGCTGCTATTCATATTCAAATTCATCATTTGAAACTTTAAAAATGAATATAAGCAAAAAAATAAAAATCACTAATAATTCCACTCATTAGAAATGATCTCTATTCAAATTTCACTTTTGAGTTGTAAAAATTCTAATCATAATAATCCAAAGTATATGCCAAGATTTCTTTTAAAAGGGAAATACTCTACTCTAGTGTTTTGAGGTTTTAGAGAAACCAGACGCATATTAAGATGTATTGCATTAGCAAACCACAGTTGTATCAAAATAGCTTATGCCATTTATAAAAGCACGTGTATTAATTTACATGGATTTTAGAAACACAGTTCCACATGATTCTACTTGCTCTTCGAATCTTTAATGCCACTACATTAATTCTTTACCTAATCTTTCGTACGTGTCTGAAGATGATCTATTATTTTCATTCTGAGCCCTGATGTTACATAATTGTATGTAACTTTTATTTGAAAAGGAAAAGTAAGGTGATGAGGACCGCCTGGGAAGAAGGGCTTGTCTGTGCTGTGATTCCACCTGGGCAGGCAGCCCTCATGCTCCCCACAGGGGAGTCGGAAGGCAAATGATAGGATGGCCCTCAGGATTTTGGTTGATAGACCCTTGTGACTGACTCACTGAGCCCCTGGCCAAGCTTCATTCCTCTTTCTGCCTTCCTTGCTCATATTCTTTCTAGCTTCTCAGTTAAGATCCTGAGAAGTCTCTCAAAGCTTGTCTTCTCTACTGTGTTCCAGTTTTTCATGGGCCCTATTTAGCAAGTAAATTCCTCTCTGGAGATGTCAACTGTTTCTCACCAAAAACAATTATGTTGGAAATGTCATCATACGTTGTCTTCAGTCAGATCCTCATGACCTCTGTAGCGTGTTTTGATAAATAATTGTACTAAGACAGTATTGGGATCAATAATCCAACACTTGCAATTGATTCAGTCTTCATAGCTTGGTTTTACTTTTTGTTTTAGTTTTTTGGCTGCACCACACAGCTTGCAGGATCTTAGTTCCCAGACCACGGATCAAACCTGCGCCCTTGGCAGTGAAAGCCCAGAGTCTTAACTGCTAGACCACCAGGGAATTCCCTGGTTTTACTTTTGATCTACATTTTTTAGAAGCTCTAGGAAATTCTTCAGTAAATAAAAAAATATATTTTACTGACGTCTTTGTTAATAAATTTTCACTGTTAAAAACAGAAACCTCTGAGACACATAAGTTATTTTAAGGTCTAGATTTTTTTTTCTTTTTTTTACAAATACTACTTTTTTTCCTACAACTTTAATATAGAATATAGTGGATTCCACATGCCAGTCTAGTCCAGGAACATTTCTTGATTCTCTGGTTATCAAATTGTTGCATATTATTCTGTTTTTATTTTAAGTTCTTTCCCCTACATTTGATAACTTATATTTATTTAATATTGAATGGCAATGAGTGGCCCTCAGAGACATTCTTATTAAATTCAAGGTATTACCCAAATAATGCTTACAGGACTATTTGGAGGGAGATGCTGTTTTATATTAAGTACACTCCTCTAATCACATCTATCTTCAGATTCAAGCGATAGGACATGCCTTCTCCTGTGCTTCCATAACACCTTCTACATATGTTTCTTAGAAGATTTCACTCAATATGTGTTTATCTGTCATTCTCAGAAGATTGAATTCCTTGAGAGCAGCATATAGCATATATAAATGCTTGCTGAGTAAATGAGTAAAAGAAGGAATTAATAAAATCTGGCTAAGTTTTAGCTAGCTCTAGCTGGCTCTATGAGGTACCAACCTGTATTGGCTAAGAGCATGGACTCTTGAAACCGAAACCACCTGGGTTCAAATCTTAGTTCCATCATTTATTAGCTATGTGTCCTTAGACAACGGTATATGACATTTGTGCATCTCAGTTTTGTCTTTTCAAATATGGGATAATTACGATACCTTACGTATCGTATAATTACGATGCTTAGAACAATACCTATATATAGTAAGTGCTATATAAGTGTTTGCTACTATCATTATTATCCTTTTATTTAATAGCCCTGGCATGGAATAGTGGGTGCCATAGGAAATTAATTCTGGAATTCAGTTTTTCTCCCTGTCATCATGAAGAAGTGCTTTGCCTTCACTTTGGGTTCAGGAGCTCTCAGCATGGGAATGGGTAGTGGAGGTCTTTAGTACACCAACAACGGAGGACATTTGTACTTTTATCAATCAGCAGGCTGCCCAGGCTCATTGAACGATCAAGAAGCTTTTTATTTTGATTAGAATTGTATCAACTCTGTATAGGAACAATGTTACCTCAGGCAGGCTCTGATTCATCTTACTTCAGAGGATAAAACTAATTATTAATTGATAAACATATTAATTAATAAACATAGTTTATTTGGTAGGCAAAATCTTTAACAACAGTGATCCATGGGAGAGATGATAAAGGAGTTTTGGATGATAAACAGAGTGGGAAGACAGGATTGAAAGATTTTCGAAGTCTGGCTCCAGCATTAGATGTTTAACGATTTTTGTTCTTTGCATTTTTTTAAGTGGTCTATTGGATATGACTGATTGTATCTAGCTCTTGGCCTCAGGTTTATTTACTTTTTAGTCTGTCCCCCCCCCCAACATTTTATTATGAAGAATTTCTAATATACAACAAAGTTAAAGGATTTAACAGTGAACACACATATTCAACACACAGATTCTGCCATCATTGTTTTGCTATACTTTGTTGATCACGTGTCTGTACACTTATCCATTCTTCTATCCGTCTCCTGATACATTTTATGTTTTTATGTACTTGGTTAAGTTTATTTTGCTAAGGAAGTCATCATCTGTATGGGAGAAGTCAATGATTTATTCTCAGCCCCCAGAATACAAATAGTGGCATACACATACACGAAGCAGTACTTTTAAAGAATTGCTCAGTAAGAATTACTCTTACTGGAAGGATTCCTTAAAAGTCAAAGTGGGGGTAGAGAAAGAAATGTGTAGGTGGAAAAATAAGGGCTTAGGAAAATAATTCAGTATCTTAGATAACCCATGAAAACATTCTTTTTGATATAGTTTTTTTAGTTTCACTTTGCAAACTATGCAGACCCAGTTCTTATTGTTTCCAGTAAATGGCAACAATCATGGAGCAGAAAAGGAACTAAGTTAAATGAAAAGCTTTAAAGAAAATCCTTGTATGTTGAGGCTAATAATATAATACACACAAAACCTAAGATATCAGTTCGTGTCAGCTTTACATCTTCTGGACAAATTATAAAATATAATTGCGTAGCTTTCCTTTTCACCTCTAGTATAGAATCTGCAATGCTAGCTCTTGTGGAGTTCTGCCTGCAAACTCTAAAGGGACTGAATAGGTCATAGGGCAAAATTTTGATTATGATTCAAAAAAGAAGGCGTAGTCACTTTGTTCCATGTGAACTAAGCAACACTTTCTAGAAAGCTGTGATTCTTTTGGAGGGCAGTTTCTGGTTGCTGTTGTTTCCTGGCAATGCATGTTTACTGGAAATGCAGGGCTGCAGAGTTACTAATGAGCATTTATCCCTTCTATTTTTAGTTCACTTCTTTAACTGAGATGGACATGATATAATCTCCATTGAGTCAGAGGATGGCATCTAGTCCTGTGCTTCCCACCGAAGACGAACAGGTTTCCTTGGGCATCGATGATCTCCATTTTTCATTGCAAGGTATTAAGATTGGGTGTGGTAACTGTGAGAACCTAACTCTCATCTATTCACAAATTGTATTGCTTTCTGTCTCTCTTATGGTAAAATATATACATGTATCTGTATTTTTCCAATTGTAGAATCTTTCAGTATACTTCAATATCTTTACTGCTATCTCAGCTACTTAGGAAAGTAAGGGATACCTGGAAGGAACTTGGTATCTCGGTTTCTCAATCTGAGTGCATGTGTTTTATTTGCAATGAAAATTAAATAGTTAACCATAGTTTGCTTGGCATTGTTTGCACTTATTTTACATCTTTTTGAATGTACATCCTTATTTTGCCCTAATAAAAAGGAATAGTAGTAGTATTAAAAGTGAGTGAACTTTCAGTCCCATGAATTATGTGTGCCTTTATGCAAATAAGTACTGTCTGTATTTTTTTTTTTTTGTATTTTTTTTTAATGTTTCTTGGCAATATTTGTTATGTACTTTGAAAATTCCTTAGCCACTAGACTTTACACCTCTGTTGCATATCTTGGAGCTGAGTAAAGTCAGCTAGTGTAGAATAAATAAGGGTATGGCAAGTCTTTGAAAATATTTATGTCACTGTGTATTTTAAAGTAGTTGAAAGATTATTGACAGCATTATGTAACATTCTTAGAATGTTATTTAGAAGCCATAGCTTTTGAGTCACTATTTTTTTTTATCTTTAATTTATTATTAAATTAAATAGAAGAATTGAAGTATAATAGACATAGAACATTATATTAGTTTCAGGTGTACAATATAACAATTCAGTATTTGTGTAGGTTGTGAAGTGATCATCACAATAAGTCTAATTAACATCTGTCACCATACATAGTTACAGAATTTCTTTTTCTTGTGATGAGGACTTTTAAGATCTACTCTCTTAGCAAGTTTCAAATATGCAGCACAACATTATTAACTATAGTCACCATGCTGTGCATTATATTTATTTGTGTCATGTATGATAAAGATCCCCGAAAGACTTTCTTTCTGATATCTCTTTTTAATTAAACATGGTTTTGAATGATTAACTTCTTGACCTTGGGGTCAATGGCTTTTAAAAATAAATATCATGTAATTTGTATAGACTCAAGAAACATATTTTGAGGGATAGTACTTGAGGTAAGAATTTAAAAAATTCTCAGTAAGTGCATTTTTATGGTGTTATATACTCGTCATAAGTAGTTTGAATCAAATTTTCATTTATCGGAAAAAACCTAATGTTCTTATTTTTCTCTCAAGTTTTAGTTGAATATGAGTAGTAATTCATGTGCCCTAAAGTGTATCAGGAAGATAGTGCATCAATAAATGGTCGGTAAATCTAATTTCTTCCTTCCTTCCTTCCTTCCTTCCTCCCTTCCTTCCTTCTTTCCTTCCTTCCTTCCTTCCTTCCTTCCTTCCTTTCTTTTTCTTTCTTTCTTCCTTCCTTCCTCCTTTCCTTTCCTTCCCTTTCCTTCCCTTCCCTTCCTTTCTCTCTTTATCTCTCTCCCTCCCTCCCTTCCTTTTTTCCTGAATCAATTGATCCTGATAAGTATTTATGTATGCATTTATTTGATTTTTTTCTTCCAGTTTTATTGAGATATTATTGGCATACAGCACTGTATAAGTTTCAGGTGTACAGCATAATGACTTGACTTACATACATCATGAACTGGTAATCACAATAAGTGCAGTGAACATCCATCATCTCAAATAGATACAAAATTAAAGAAACAAAAAAATTTTTTTCCATATGATGAGAACCCTTAGGATTTACTCTTGACAACTTTCATATATAAAATAGAACAGTGTTAATTATATTTATCATGCATACATTACACCCCTAGTACTTATTTATCTTGTAACAGACTGTAACTAGACTTATTATGGTGATCCTTTTGAAATGTATAGAAATATTTAAACACTGTGTTATGTAACAGGAACTAATGTAGTGTTGTAGGTCAATAATACTTCAAAAACAAACAACCAACCCAACATAGAAACTCACAGAAAAAGATCAGATTTGTGGTTACCAGAGGCAGTGGTGGTGGTGGAGTTGGCTGAAAGCAGTCAAAAAGTGCAAACTTCCAGGTAAATCTAATTTCTCATGCTGGCTCTGCCACTTACCAGTTCTTTGAACTTGGATAAGAGACTTTATCTTTTTTGTCTCAGTTTCCTCATATTTAGAATGTGGGTGATGATGCCTATATTGCACCTGTGCTTTGAAGATGAACCATAATGCATTGCAAAGGGCTTAGCACCATGCTTGCCTGACATAGAGGAGGAACATAGAGTAGGAGCTCAGTAAATGCATCATAATTTCTTTGTAGATATTACAGTTAAAATCTTTGTCCCAAAGGATTTCTTGTCCAGGAGCACACAGCTAGAGTAGAAGTTGCATGGTGGGTAGGAAAAAATGGTAAACCAGATGTCTGGTTTTCAGTTTTGACATTTCTGTTCAATGGCTTCCCATCACACATGGGATAAAGTCTAGACTTCTTGGTGTGGCTCACAGGCACTTCCTGTCTGCTGCTCACCTTCCTCTCTGCCCTCATCTCCCACAAGCACCCTGTGCTCCAGCCCCATGGCTCCTTGAGGGGCCATGCTCCCCTGCTTGTGTGCTTTTGTTCAGGTGGTTCCCCCTGCAGCTCTCCTGTCTCCTTTTTCCACTGGAAGAGTCCGGCTCATCTAGGCCTCCTCTATCCCTGTTCATCCCAAACTTAGCCAGACTCGGCCCTCTCCATGAGCCCCACTCTTTCTTTGGCTGAGATTCACACTGTGTCCTCTGTTCTCCCATAGTACCTATTTTAGCACTTATAATAATAGTATAGGTGTTATATTTAAAGATGTTTTCTTCCCCACTGTAGAGTTTTATGTAGCATGCTCTAGCTTACACAGCACCCTTACGTACATTACCTCATTTGATCCTTACAACCACACTGTAAGGTAGATATTTTTATCTTCAAGATACAGAGAAGGAAGCTGTGGCTCACAAAGATGGAATTACTCCCCCAGAGTCACACAGTTAGTGAGCAGCAGAGCTCAGTTTTGACCTGGAGGATAGTTTTCTTTCCACTGCACCACAGCCACTCCGACATAGTTCAAAGAACAATTTGAAAGAGGGAATTTCCCGAACAACTTTCTCTGGAAAGTGCAAATAAATCTTAGCCTTACCCTAGTTAATCCATAGCAAACTTTTATATTTTTAATTTTTAATTTTTATAGCAATCTTTCACATCCTGAATATGAATGGGCATTTTCAAGTAACATTAATCTCAGGTTCACAAGTAGCTCAAAATAATTAGCAAATTACTGATAAATGAGTGTTTTCTTATAGCATGTTTTGAATTATACTAGGTTATACAATCTGCTCTACAGTAGGAGATGAGTATGGGCTGCTTGGCAATGGAAATGTGATATACATGTGCTGCCGGTGTGAATGATTTTTCCTTCATGGTCTCTTTAGAGGAATATGCTGCTGGATGCATTGCTCTATAGGGGGAGAGGTGGAAAACCAATACTATACTATAGTCAGCTTTACACTGGGCAAGGGCTGCTCACATTAGCCAAATACTCTCAACTGAGGAGTTCCCATGACTGTAGAATGAAGGCTTAACCATGAAATGAATGGATTTCCCAAAGTTAAGTTCTGTATTGTTATCAGCAGATTTGTAATGATTCTTTCGGCCTGAGTTGCTGAAAGAAAGAAAGAAAGAAAGGAGGGAGGGAGGAAGGAAGGAAAGAAAGAAGGAACTTGTATGTATTTCTGAAGGTAACTTTGGTTTCATTGCACGGCTATTAGCTACGTAGACAAAAACATTGATAGACAATATTATGAACATTAGCAACTACTGAACTGCAGGCTGTTGGCAATAGTCTTAAAATCATTTGGCTTTGTACACCATGTAAGCAGACTTGTATTTCACAGAATTCACATGTGCTTAGTGATCCTTGGAGTAATATAAGTAAAGAGATTTTATGTCATATGAAAGGCTCAGGATGACCGCTCATAAGAAAGGTTTTTTCTCCTCATTTCAGAACCTTTTTTTAAAAGGAAGAAAGAGGCCTATTTAACTAATAATGCCTACTTTATTTTAGCCAAAAACTTATATAAGGTGAGGCAATTATGGCCATACCTTGACTGAGAATAATACGCTTAAGAAAAGATTAAAATGTCTGCATTGAAATGTGGTGAATCATTGTTGATATGCTATGAAAACAGGTATATTATGTGTGCAAGGCCAACAAGGCACCAGACCTCAGGAATCAGGCAGTGCTTTGCTGAAATTCATAGAGCAGGACAATAAACATCATTTATTGTTCATCATTTGTGTGATCTTTGAGAAAATGTCTTTATGAAGGGATTTGGCTCCGGACGCGCAGGCTCAGTGGCCATGGCTCACGGGCCCAGCCGCTCTGCGGCATGTGGGATCTTCCCGGACGGGGCACGAACCCGTGTCCCCTGCATTGTCAGGCGGACTCTCAACCACTGTGCCACCAGGGAAGCCCATATGAAGGGATTTTTAAAGGCACTTTTTGTAGAGAGATATTTGTGATCTCTTAGTCTAGTGAGGATAGTAATATTGAAATGGTTGGATTTTAGGGAGGAAAAAGAAATGACATTTGTGAATTTGAACAATTTGAGCAGGTTAATGTAAAAACTGGAATTTATTTTAGTTTAGTGCATTTTGTACTACCATGGATGGTCCACATTTTAAATAGATTATAGATATGAAAGTTTAAGCTATTAAAATGATAAATAAATGGTTGCTTTTAAAAATTATTTGCTTTACTGAGGTTTCCATTATAGAATTTCTTTACATCTTTCCATTGGATTTCTTACCTGGCAAAATAATAGATGCTTCCTTCCCTTTTATCCTAAGAGAATAGTAAGTACATATTTTGTCTGAAATAACATCTCTGCTAAGCTCTTCAGGTGGGAAAGGTATGTTCAGAGAACATTTCTTTGAGGTATCGGGCAGATACGATTATGGAAGCAGTAAAGGGTAAAGCTGGATAATACCACAGAGTTTTCAAGTTGGAAGGGACTTTCTTTGCCATTCCATTTAATTTGAGACCAAAGGAGGGATCCCTTCAGTAGGATTTCTGAGATGAAGATCCTTGAGGGAGTTGAATTCAAGCCCAAGAAGTTTGGGGATTTTGCTTTTAGGCAGCAGGTAGCTATTGGGTCTTGGGAATGAGAGGACAGGGTCCATGGTCAGAGTTGTGCCTTAGGAGATTAGTCTGGGTTTGAGGTATAGGAAGACTTGAAAGGGGTGAGAAAGTGAATTGGAGAAACTGATTAGAAAGCTTTGCAAATATCTGCGTATTGGGTAATGTTGGCATGGATTCGAGTTATAGCAGTGAGTAGGAAAGTATGGGACCGATAAGAAACCATTAAGGTGGAAGACTCATTAGGACTCTGCAGTTATTGACTATGCAAAATAAGGTGGAGAAGCTCCAAAGTTAGAAGCTGAGCTGCTTGAGATAATAGTGGTAGCAACTATAATGTCCAAAGTATTAACTTCCTTTTTTAAAAAAATAAATTTATTTATTTTATTTTTTTTTAATTTTTGGCTGTGTTGTGTCCGTTGCTGCGCACTGGCTTTCTCTAGTTGCGGGGAGCAGGGGTTACTCTTGGTTGCAGTGCGTGGGCTTCTCATTGCGGTGGCGTCTCTTGTTGTGGAGCACGGGCTCTAGGTGCGTGGGCTTCAATTGTTGTGGCGTGCGGGCTCAGTAGTTGTGGCTTGTGGGCTCTAGAGCGCAGGCTCAGTAGTTGTGGCACATGGGCTCAGCTGCTCCACGGCATGTGGGATCTTCCCGGACCAGGGCCCGAACCCGCATCCCCCGCATTGGCAGGCGGACTCCCAACCGCTGCGCCACCAGGGAAGCCCCTTAACTTCCTTTTTATTTAGTGTCTTTTCACCAAGTATTTTAATAGCATCAAATAATAAGACCATTAAATACTATTTTATATCAATATGCTTAAAATAAATTGTTGTAGATAAAAAATCCTGTTTTCAAAGAAACTGTTGAGAACTTCCTATGTCATGGAAAGCTTAATAGCACGACACAGGTAGAGGGCCCATTTGAAAGTCAAATTAATAATGAGTGAAATTGATACCTGGAATTGACATGATATTTTAAATCAACTATAGTTCAATTAAAAACAATGAGTGGGGCTTCCCTGGTTGCACAGTGGTTGAGAGTCCGCCTGCCGATGCAGGGGACACGGGTTCGTGTCCCGGTCTGAGAAGATCCCACATGCCGCGGAGCGGCTGGGCCCGTGAGCCATGGCTGCTGAGCCTGCGTGTCCGGAGCCTGTGCTCTGCAATGGGAGAGGCCACAACAGTGAGAGGCCCGCGTACTGAAAAAAAAAAACCAAAAAACAATGAGTGAAATTGACTGACTAGGCTGACTCATCTTGTGATATTTTAAGTGGTAGCTATGGCAATTTTGGACACTTTATACATTTCAGATTTAAGTTTTTTCTTTTTTTTTTTTTTTGATGTGCACCATTTTTAAAGTCTGTATTGAATTTGTTAGAATATTGCTTCTGTTTTATGTTTTGGTTTTTTGGCTGTGAGGCATGTGGGATCTTAGCTCCCCGACCAGGGATTGAACCTGTACACCCTGCCTTGGAAGGTGAAGTCTTAACCACTGGACTGCCAGGGAAGTCCTGATTTAAGTTGTTTCATAATTTTATGTACCAGGAGCACATTATTTTGTTTTCAAAAATGAGGTAGGCCAATGGTAGCTCATTAGAGCAACAGCATCCGAATAGAGAATGTTATCATCAATTAGACAAAGGACTAGGAAGGAGTGTGTATTCTGTTACCTTTGCCACCACACGTGGAGTTAACTTTCATGCAGTCCTGCCAAAATGCTGGTGAACGGTTAACCGTCTGCACGAACCTGTATAAAACCATGTCCAGCCAAGTTACGGTGTTGTTTCAAACAATGCTCATATGTTTTATTTAGTGCTGTTATCTTCTATCCATCTGAAGGGAGGCTTTCAATGTATGTATTCCTTTTAATAACATTAGAAAATATTTGTGTTCGTTGGGTTAGATTACAAGAATAATTATGTGATGTAATGTTGAATTTTATTCACTTGTTCAGTAAATACTGGATGGCAACCATAGGTAGGGTGTTAAGGATGCAAAGATGAATAGATTGAGCACCTGCAAGAGGCATGTAGTCCAGCTGTGCTTTTGCCTGTTGACATCATGTGAAAGTGACATCAACAAGTAAGACAAGTAAGAACTTCCCAGGAGTTTGTTTTCCTGCTGAACCCTCTGTCATTATTCCTTATCCTGGAGTTTCCTTTCATCTTTGGACATCTCTTGCTCTAATAAGCCATCTGAGTTCCTCTAAGTATGTTAGGTGCCCTGCATAGGAAATCTTGTATCTTTATTGCCAATGAAATTTCTGACGTGTTTTAGGCTTTCAGTAAAAAACCGTGTAATGAAAAACTGAGTGGCCATTCCACTATAAAGATATATATTAGGAGTTTGGGATTAACATAGACACACTAGTATATATAAAATAGATAATCAACAGGAACTGTGAAGCACAGGGAACTCAATCTTCTGTAATAACCTATATGAGAAAAGAAGCTGAAAAAGATGGATATGTGTGTATGTATAACTGAATCACTTTGCTGTACACCTGAAACTAACACAATATTGTAAATTAACTATATTCCAATATAAAGTAAAAATTAAATTTAAATTAAAAAAAAGAAAAAGATATATAAAGTATCCTGAATTAGAAAAATTGTTCAGTGTTCAGGGAAATCAGACAGGATGGAAACAAAGATTTCTTTAGACACGAGGCAGTGAGGTATGTATATGGTGTTTAGGGGCTCAGTAGTGTTTTAGTATCATGTTTCTGAGAGAAATTCTGTTCTACCTTATGACAGTGAGTGAATGAAACTGTGAAGACTGAGAAAGAGGAGTGGATTTAATAAAATGCTTCTGGGTAGGATTTCTGCCCTTTTGCACCTAGGTCCCCAATGTGGGATTTTGATGGAAATGATGAATGAAGAGTAAGAAATATGCAGACAGTATTTTTGCTTCTTTAACCAAGGCAGACTGCTTTGTTATTATGAATAAAAGCAATATCTCTGGGTTTCTTTGTTTTTTTGCCAATTGGGTGATTATTACACCCGGAGAAAATAATCAAGTTATAGTCCTTCACCAGCTATCAGTGCTGTACTGTCCCAACAAAAAAGCTTCCAGAAAGTTCCTGATATCATAATAGCTGATACTGTCTTCTGCTGTGTTTTTTTGGAGGATTATTTGCCTTCATATTGTAAAGCTTCATAATCTTAAAAATATTCCAATTAAATGAAAAACAAAATAGCTCTGGAAGCAGTGAATGATGTTTTTCAGGGAAAGGTTTTTTCTTTTTCTTTTTTTTTTTTTCCTTTTTAGGTTGTATATACGGTTTCGTCTTCTGGGAACTTTGGTTCTGTTTTTGCCAGGAGTTTGGGGATAAGCTTACTTTATTCTGGGTCAGTTACATTTTGAAAAGTAGGGCAAGATAAATCCAGGGTCATTTAGAGTCCTGTTAAAGTAGGTTAACAAAGATCTCATTCATTCCTTATAGAAATCAGAATCCTTTTTAATTAGCCCCATGGGCGATACAAGATTTTCTGAGCATTTGTTGTGTATGCATGTGTGTGGGGAGGGGGTGTAATTATTCAGAGCTTGAAGTAGTATATTAGGAAAAATAAAACTCAAAATAATTTCCCTTTGGAAATGGGAAAATTTGAAGTAAATATAAGAGATTAATTTATAACCATCTGGTGGGTTTAGTGTGTGATTTTATACTCTAAAAATCAGAGGTCATTCTAAATGTGCCTCTTCAAGAGATTACTTCCCTCATCTGGTTTCAGCATTGGTGATTATAATTTCTCCAAATGGCTCCATTTTTCTAAAACGTTCAGCAGGGAAATTTGGTAAAAGGTAACTGTATTTGTTGTTCTCAATATGTATGAGAGCTGAAGTTTACTAATAACCACCGGGTATTTTTAGAGTCATTTAAAAATGATAGATAAAAAGCTGTGAATGATTTATTAGAGAAATGGAATGTTTGACATTATCATGTGTGTATATCTTAGATATATGTATATCTTAGAAAGATAATGTGTGTAGCTTTGCAGGAGAGATATGAGATTCTGGGTGAATAATCTCTCCTGGTCATTGATGGTCTATGAGGCAACATGTGTTGAATGAGCACTGGAAGAAAGTGGGAGAAGAGCAGCCACACACACTTGCTCTCTGCCTCTGGGGTGGAGCAGCATGCACGGGTCACGCCTTTGTCTTTTCAGCCTTTACTACAAAGGGTACTACCAATTACACGGGTAGCGAAATGTTACAAGATCAAGGGCACCTGGCTCAAATACAGAACACCAGCAGCCCTTCTCAAATTTGAGTAACATGTAGGATCTTTCCAAAACGTGGGCGTTGTTGGCCTCGTCTTCAGTTAAGAAGGATATTCAGAGTGCAGACTAGTTCTGCTGTATGTGTCTGTCTGCCTCAGTCTGAGTGTTTACTCAGCAGAACTTCCAGGGTGGTTTGATGTCTTCAAAACAAAATGTTTCAAAAGTACAGTTGAATTCACACTTAACCACTTTATCGCGTAATTACGGTTTTTATGAATACAGGTAAATCTGTTCATTGATATATTCATGCAGCATGTGTTCCCTGAAACCCCACCTTGTATCAAGCACTATTTTTTTTTTTTTTTATCAAGCACTATTTTGGGTTGAGAGGTTATTGAGGTGAACAACTCCAGTAAGCTTCATGTGCCCCACGAGGCTTGCATTTCAGTTACAGAGACAAACAATAAATCATTAAGAAAAATAGCAAATATCAAAAACAGATTTATGCAAAAATGGATTTATGCTTGGGCATCTTCTTTAGATCAGGTGTCAGAGAAGGAAGAGGAGATACTTAAGGAGCAATTGAATAACACAAAGGAGCTGCTGTGCAAAGAGCTAGGGAGGAGCATTCCACTATGAGACAATGGCTCAAGGAAGAACTCAACAAGAGAAACAAACATGGTGAATTCATGGAGCAAAGGGAGCCTGGTGTGGCTGGATTGTGGTGGATGAGGGGCAGGGTGATTGGAGAGCAAGGCAGAGCTGGGTTAGGCAGGGATTCATCAGCTCTAAGCTAAGGTGTGTGGATGGGAAACCTTTGGAAAGTTTTAATCAAGGGAGTAACATGATCTGATTTACATTTTCCACTCTGGCTGCTGCGTGGAGAGGGGATTATCTGGGAGCAGGAGGGGAAGCAGGAAAGCCAGTTAGGATGCTTTTGTTGTAGCCCTGGTGAGATATCATAGTATTTTGGACCCAGGGTGGTAGCAATGGGATGAAGAACCACGGATTTCTTTTCAAAGGATGTTTGTGAACATTGGGATGATTGGGTGATTAATAAGAGAAATTAAGGATAATTTCTAAATTTTTGCCTTGAGCAATTGGTTATGGAATTTATTGTGATAAAGATTGGCAGATAGGGCTTCCCTGGTGGCGCAGTGGTTGAGAGTCCGCCTGCCGATGCAGGGGACATGGGTTCGTGCTCCGGTCCGGGAAGATCCCACATGCCGTGGAGCGGCTAGGCCCGTGAGCCATGGCCGCTGAGCCTGCGCATCCGGAGCCTGTGCTCTGCAACGGGAGAGGCCACAGCAGTGAGAGACCCGCGTATCGCAAAAAAAAAAAAAAAGATTGGCAGATAAACTAGTTTTGGGGGAAATCAAGCTTGTATTTTTGCCATGATAGATATGAGATGCTTATTTGATATCCAGATGGAGATGTCAAGTAGACAGTTGGATGTCAGGATTCAGAGTTCTAGAGAAAGGTATAGATTTGGCAGCCATCAGCATATGGCTGGTATACTTACATTTAAAGCCATGGACTGGATGAGATCACCTATGGAATATGTAGCTAGAGCAGACCTTTTAGGTCTTGCAGTGTTCAGAGGTCAAACAGAAGAGGAGGAGCAAGCAAAGGACCCTGAGAAGGAGTGGCCAAGGCCAAAGAAGGAAAACCAGGCAAGTGTGATGGCCTGGAAACCCCTAGATGAAGATATTTCAAGAAGGGTGTATGGTCAACTGTGTTAAGTAGAGAAATGGCCATTGGATTGGGTTCATAGAGTCAGCTGGTGGCTCTAATGCATTCGCCACACTCAGATAGTAGAGATGGAGGCCTGACTGGAGGGGGTTGAGGAGAGAATGGGAGGTGAGGGAGTAGAGACAGTGCCTTAACATTTCAAGAAATTTTGTTGATATCAGGTACTTGTTGAAGGGAAATGTAGGATTTTTTAAAGTAAGAGATACTACTCCATTAACTGTTATGCTTTTCCTAAGTTAGGTTCATTTATTGCTAGAGCCCCATTCATTTATTTGTTCATTCATTATTCGACAAGTGTTTTTAAATACCTATGGCGTATGACACTGTGCTGAACACAGGGGATGGCACATGGCATGTGCTGTCCTGAAACGTATGTTCTGATTATAGGGATACAGACAATTATATCAACAGTAGAGTATGATGTGTGCTGCAAAGAGGGCTGACATGGTGCTATAGAGGTACAGAGTACGAATACCTCACCCAGACTTGGGAGTCAGGGAAAGCTTTCCAGAGGAAGCGATTTCTAAGCTTAGACCTAAAATGTGTTAATAGATGAGCAGGCGTTGAAGGTGGAAAGAGTGCTCGAGGGTGCGGTGACGGCATATAAAAGCCAGAAGATGAGGCTGAATGTGGCGCATTCCAGGAAACGGATGTTTAGCGAGACTGAGGATTAGAGTTTGAAGGAGAGTGTGAAAAGATGAGGTCATGTGAATGTATAGGGGTTTGACGTTTTTCTTAAGACCAAGGGGAAGCAACTGAAGGGTTCTGAGTAGACGCATATTCAGAACTAGTGATTTAGAAATCACCCAGGGGGCACTGTGGGGTGTGGTCTTATGGGACTGAGTGTGGAGACAGGAAGACCGGCTGAGAGATAATGGTGTCCTCATCTAGGAGGTGCCGGTATGGATGGAGAGAAATGGATATCCAGAGATATCTAATAGATATAATTTTCAGGGCTTTAAAATTTTTTAATTTTTATTTTATTTTTAAAATTTTTATTGGAGTATAGTTGATTTACAATGTTGTGTTAGTTTCAGGTGTACAGCAAAGTGAATCAGTTATACGTATACATATATCCACTCTTTTTGTTTTTTAGATTCTTTTCCCAGGTAGGCCATTACAGAGTATTGAGTAGAGTTCCCTGTGCTATATAGTAGGTCCTTGTCGATTATTTTATATATAGTAGTGTGTATATGTCAATCCCAATCTCCCAATTTATTCCCCTCCCCATCCCCTGCTAACCATATGTTTGTTTTCTACATCCGTGACTCTGCCTGTTTTGTAAATAAGTTCATTTGTACCCTTTTTTTTTAGATTCCACATATAAGCTATATCATATGAAATAATTTTTATTTTCAGCTTTATTGAGGTAATTATCAGGATGTTTTGATTGACTGGGTGTGGGAAAGGGAGGGAGAGGGAAGTATCAAAGATGACTCAGGTTTATTCTTGGGCAAATGAGTGGATGATGGAACTGAAAAAAAATGCAGGAGAACAACTTTGGTAGGAGAGGGAGTTGATTGAGATGGTAACTCAGTTCTGGAAATGCTGAGTTTGAACTGTCCCTGGAATAACTAGGTGGAGATACCCGGAAGATAGTGGAATAAACATATGCACAGCTCAGGAGACACCTGGCTGAAGGTAAAGATTTGGAATTGATTAGTATATAAATGGTGATTGGTTCCCTGGGAGTAGATGAAGGTATCTAGAGAAAGAGAAGAAGGGCCTAGGCAGAACATTCCAGAGATAGAAAAAGCAAAACCAGCCCATAATAGGGCCTGGGAAGGGGTGTCCAGAGAAGTAGAAAGAAAACAAGGTGAGTGTGGTACTGTGGAATCCTAAGAAAGAGAATATTTCAAGAAGGAGAGAGTAGTAAACAGTATCAGAAGTTTCAAGGTATCCAAAAAGTACTGAGAAGTATCCATGAGGTTTAGCAATGAGTATATTATAAGTGGCCCTGCTCAGAATTAAGTGGAGAGGCTGGGGTGGAAGCCAGCTTTTCGTGGGTTGAGAAGTGAGTGGTAGGTGAGGAAGTGAAGACAGCCAGGGTAGACAATTCTTTCAAGAAGTTTGGGTTTGAAGGGGAGGACAGAGATAGGGTGGTAGCTGGAGGGGCCACAGATCTGGCATTTAAGCTGATTTTTAATTATAATGAAAAGAACATGGATTTTGGTATCAGACATGTCTGGATTTGAATTTCTCTCTCACCAGATGTGACAACTAGAGCACAGTATCCAGGGCACAGTAGACTTTCAATAAATGCTTATTGAATGAGTGACTAAAAACCCTTCATCTTCTGGGAGCTATAGTTTTCTCATTTACAAAATGCCTGCCTGACCACCTGACTAGAAGCTTTAATGAAATAGTGTCATTGTTCCTTACCCTCGAGTCCTACTTATTCCTGGACATGGCTTGTTTCAGCAAGCCTTCTGAGCCCCTCCACGCGTGTCTTAGGATACTCATAAGTTAGAATAGATTCACATTGCATTACATTATGTTAATATCTCAGTTTATTATTTCATTACTATTTTTGCCAGGCCCTTCCTGTTCCCTTGTTGTCTCAAGAATAAGTCACCCATGTAAACCAGTCTAATTACTTTAGCTAGGAGTTTCTGAGCGTGAGCTATGTGAACCCCCTCAGTCAGGATCTCTGGGAATTGGGGCACAGAACCCTGCACTTAAACCATGACTCGCTGGCATTCAAAAGTGTAGGAATCCTAGATTTGTAATCACGGCACGTATCTCCTTAGTGCAGTCTGGCTCTTTTGCACTCAGAAGTCAGAGGTGCTTGGACTGCTGCCCCGGTGGAAGGTGTTTAGGCTCACACCTTGATTTTCACAAGAAAAATGCTCACAGTGTTAATGTGGTTGGTGAAAGGCAGTAAGGAGTAAGAGATACGTGCTAAAAGAAATGTAATCATTTCTTTGATTTATTCATTCCACAGATGTTTATTGAGCAACTCAGGTGAGTCAGAAGAGGGTAAGAAAGAAGAGAAAAAAATAGCACCCCAGATCCTAGGCATTTTATCTGTATTGTGGGCTCATTTTCATGTGCTAGAAATACAAGATTTGCTTTTACGCAGAGAGCCAGGAGCTATGTTCCATGGGGCTGGAAACAAAAGCCTCAGTGTGAAAATCTCAGGTGTTTGCATAAGGGTGTGGTTGCCTCATGTGGCTACAGGACCTTGCTGGATCCTACATGCTAAGGCCCTAAGCAGAAATTCTTTGCTGTGTGTCATAGATTTCCCCAACAAACTAAGTACTTAAATCTGTGGGTTCACTGGGGAAAAATAGCAACAAAGCCCCTCTCGCTCCTGCCCCAGCCAAATAACCATTCATTCAACAAATGCTTTCTGAATTCGAGCAACATGAAACACACTGTGTACAAGCTGCAGGCGCTAAATCGGACCTGGCCTCTGCTCTCCTAGAGCCCGTAGGCTAGTGAGGAGGCAGATAGTCATCAAGTTAGCTCACAGATGTTAGCTAATATTTTTTTAGGAACGCCTTTATAGAGATATAATTCAAGGTGTGATTCACGTACCATGCAACTCGCCCATTTAAAGTGTACAATTCAATCATTTTTAGTGTACTCACAGAATTGTGCAACCATTGCATTTAATTTTAGAACATTTTTATCACCGCCCGCCCCCCTCACCCCCCAAGAAACCCCATACCCTTTATTCCCATTTTATTCCAAAACCTTGTACTCCTCCCTGCATCAGGCCGAGGCCACCACTGATGTACTTTCTGTGTCTATAGACTGTCCTATTCTGGACATTTTGTACATGTGGAATCATATAATATGTGGTATTTTGTGATGCCTTCTTTCAGGTAGCGTAATGATTTCAACGTTCACCCCTGTTGTAGCTAATATTCATTTGTGTAGATCAAGCGTAATCTTGCCAGGGATTGATAAACTCTTTTTGTAGAGGACCAGGTAGTAAATATTTTAGCTTTGAGGTCCATATGGTCTCTGTCACAACTACTCAATTTGCCATTTTAGCATGAACGTAGCTACAGACAATATGTGAACAAATGAGTGTGTCTGTGTTCCAAGAAGGCTGTATTTACAAAAACAGGTGGTGGGCTACATTTAGCCTTTGGGATTATCTGTTGTTGATCTCTGATTCTACATCAGTACAAGTACTCAATCCTCTTAGCAACTCTGTGAGGTAGGTACTGTTAATCCCCATCTTACAAATGAGAAGACTGAGGCACATAGCAAGTAGGTGGCAGATACGGGATCAAACTCAGGTAGTCTGGCTCTAGAGCCCATGCTCTTAACCTTGTCAATGATTATACGTTGAGGCCGATGCTAAGTAGTGGAGGAAGACAGATTGACTTAGGTTTCCTTCGGGATGCAACAATTGAGCTGAGCCCTAAGGGTAATTAGAAGTCAAGTAGGTGAAGAGGGCAGGGTGGTGCAAACAGCTGTGGCAGGAGGGGACATAGCTTGTAAAGGCCCTGAAGGAAGATGGAGTGGCTGGAGCCCTGGGCATGGAGGAGAGCTGTAAGTGCCGAGGCTGGAGAGATGCTCTGGGGTGGACCATGCAAGCCTCACAGGCTGTTTTGCTTTTGATCCTCAGAGCAGAGAGAAACCATCAAAGGGTGGAAAGGGTACTGTGGTCAGATGTACTGGCTGAAGTGGAGAACAGATTGAAGGGAGCAGAGCAGACCTGGTTGGCCATGGACATGGTCCAGGCCAGACCTGACGGTAGATCAGGCAAGAGGGCCGTCAGATGTAGAGAAGGAGGTGCATACCAGAGCCATGTGGAGGCAAATTTGCAGGATTTGGCAGTAGGCTGTACTTGGGGCTGATAGAGGATGGTGGTGTCAAGTCCATGAGATGAAAACACAGATGAGGGCGGGTTTGGGGAGAAGTAGGGAGGTAGAGTGTCATTTCAGTCCTGGAATGCTGAGTTTGACAGGCAAGTGCTGTTTTTTCCATAGTGACAACACAGATTCTCCTGGGAGGAAATACATGAATGAAAAGAATTTTGAAGTAGAGACGTGGTTGCACATTGAGTTTACGAGATGTGTTAGCTAGGACTTAGCTTCTAAACTCACTTTTCCGGTTCAATAAGTGAGATCTCAGTCCTGGTACTATTTATTTTTCTTTCTTACTTGCTTATTTGTTTGGCTTAAGAAAATGTGTTGTAAATTGTCCCCCTGCTTTCTCTGTTGGTTAATAGTCTCCCCTTTTGTAGTTCAGTAACAGGCCTTTTCCTGTTTATTCTTCAGATATTTTAGGCTTTTCTTGTTTTCATTGTGCATGCCTGTGTGTTTTCATTCATTTATTTGTTTGTTATCATCTCCATGAGAAACAATAGAAGAGGTGGACTTATTTTCAGTTCCCTTTCTATTGGATAACAGCTTGGGTAAGATTCTTTGGGATGGCTGTTGGAACACATGGCTAAAATGTGTTGCGTTATTGTCTGAATTTAGTTATTCTTACCTTGTCTCACAGAGAGTTGAGTTGGCAGCATTGTTTCAGGGGAGAGCAGCAGGGTCTCATTAGTGCATGCCCTTTTGTTCAAGACATTTTCTTAGTAGAAGAAAGAAATTACCCAGGGGTTTTTGATTTTGAATTTTATTTGTTTTTTTTAGACAGCAGCTTCTTATTACGTATCTATTTTATACATATTAGTGTATATATGTCAATCCCAATCTCCCAATTCATCCCACCCACAGCTTCCCCCCACAGCTTTCCCCAATTGGTGTCCATACATTAGTTCTCTACATCTGTGCCCAGGGGTTTTTAAAACAAGGATTAGGATAAGACATAGGCCTAGTAACTGTTGCCAATAAATTCTTCTCCTTGCAATAAGTCAGTTTGAACCTCAATCTTTTAATATTTACTAAGTCTTTCAATCAGCAAAATGTATTGAGTACCTCTTCTCTACATGGCACTGGTCTAAGGGGAAGCAAAAACACAAAAGCATAAGGGTTTAATATTAAGGTTGATACAAGGAGTAGGAGAGAAACCACATAGAGGTACATGACTGCAGTACATGAGCAGCAAGTGGTAATTACCATAAG
The DNA here is from genome assembly GCF_964374135.1 of Grampus griseus. Classification (NCBI taxonomy): domain Eukaryota; kingdom Metazoa; phylum Chordata; class Mammalia; order Artiodactyla; family Delphinidae; genus Grampus; species Grampus griseus. The sequence continues at coordinate 37,624,862 of NC_139018.1, read as the reverse complement.
ATAGAAACAAAACTGTTTGTTATTCATGTAGCTATCCTTTCATAAAAATACAGGTAGAATGATGATAAACATGCTATTTTATAATTTGCTCTTTTTCACTTAAGAATATACCTGCATTGGCACATAGGTATCTACTTTGTTCTTTTTACTGGGTAAATGATAATTTTCTTCCTTTCTGGTAATGTGGAAGGTTTATGATCTCCTTTTTAAAAATTTCTTATGGCTTAACAGATGCTTTTTAACTTTAAATAGTGTACTTAAATTGCTGCTTTTTGAATTATCAACTTAAAAAATGAAACCATATCATGTGTGGCAATTTAATTTACATATACATACATTCTTTCATTCGACAAGTGTAGTAATTTAATTTACATACACATACATTCATTCTTTCATTTGACAAGTATTGACTAAGTGCCTTCTACTTGTGAGGTATTATTCTAGGAGCGAGGAACCCAGTGACCGACCAAAACAAATCCTTGCTCTTTAGAATTTATGTTCTTTGCCTGTCTAATCTAGAAGGATGCACAGGAAATTGTTAATTAATGTTGTCTCTGGGGAAGGAAAATGGGTGTGTGGGGAAAGTTAAGATTAACTTTGAATTCTGTTACTGTTTATAAAACATGTTTTATGAGGATTATATATTACTTCCTAATACTAATAATGATTAAAAAAAAAAAGACCCAACAAAGTATTGTGGTAGGCCAGAGCCAGAAGAGATTATTTCTGTTTCACAAAGGGGACATTTGAACAGGATATGTCTTATTTTAACAAATGTTGATCGAATGCCCCCCATGTGCATTGTGCTGGGTGCTGGGGTTTCTGTGAATGCAGAGGGATGCGGGAGGATTAGCCAGTCCAGAGGGTACATAGCATGTTGATTCAGAAAAGAGAGCAACTTAACTGGGGAGCTGCATATATTCTAGTTTGGCTAGAGAAGTAGGATGTAAGTGGGGAAGTCATGGGGGATGAGTCAGGAAAAAGTTGATTGGAGTCAAATTCTGAATGACCTAGAATGTTAGGCTAAGAATCTATAATTTATTCATTAAGGAATTAGGGAGTGGTCAAAAGATTTTAATGAGGAGAGTGAAAGATCCAAGTAATAAATCTGGTGCCATGTGCAATAAACCTGTTATCAATAACCCAGCAATAGAAAGGGAAGAAGGGAAATTCCTGGATAGAGAAGGCTGCAAAGCCTCCTTGGTGACCTCATGCAGTAGAGAACATTCTTGGAGAAGCCACATTGTAAGAATTTGTTGCTCTGTGTTTAAGTGAAAATGCCAATTAGAGATTCTCATGCCTGGGTAACTGCCTTTGAACTCTTACTACCAGGGAGGACTGCTGGAGTCAACATTTTAGATGAACTTTTGTGGAGACTGGACCTTGCTGAGACACAGTGGCCTTGGTAGTTTAATAATGAGATTTATAATGAACTTAAAATCTACACTCTTTAATTGAGCTTAACTCAATTTGTTTTCATTTAAGGTCCCTTCCAGCTAAGGATATGAGTTGCCAGCTCACAAAAGGCAGATTGAATAAGAACAAAGTCAGAGATTAAATGTATTTTTATGGTAATGACACCTAGAGAAAACCTTTTCCTTCTATGCCTTTCTGAAACTCAACCAGATATTTTCCAAGAATGATAATCTAGGATAGCCATATGGGCCTGAATGAAATTCACTGACTACATTTTCCTGCATTTTATATATTTCTTATTTGCCTTAAAAATCAGAATAGAGAATTTCTCATTCTCTATTCCTTGGCATTTTAAGAAACTCATCCTTATGATAGATTTTATTATTTTCTGTCTGTTTTTGTCTTTTTCTGTCCCTGATGTCTGCTGATTAAATGGTCTTTTTCTCATTACTCAGCCATAAAAAAAGAGTGAAATAATGCTATTTGCAGCAACATGGTTGGACCTGGAGATTATCATACAAAGTGAAGTAAGTCAGACAGAGAAAGACAAATTTCATATAATATCACTTAAATGTGGAATCTAAGAAATGGTACAAATGAACTTATTTACAAAACAGAAACAGACTCACAGACTTAGAAAACAAACTTATGATTACCAAAGGGGAAAGGTGGGGAGAGAGGGATAAATTAGGAGGTTGGCATTAACAGATACATACTACTATATATAAAATAGATAATCAACAGGGACCTACTGTATAGCACAGGGGAACTCTACACAATACTCTGTAATTGCCTATATGGGAAAAGAATCTGAAAAACAACAGATATTTGTGTATGTATAACTGAATCACTTTGCTGCACACCTGAAACTAACACAACATTGTAAATCAGCTATATTCCAATATAAAATAAAAATTAAATTAAAAAAATAAAAAAATAGGGGCTTCCCTGGTGGCGCAGTGGTTGAGAATCTGCCCGCTAATGCAGGGAACACAGGTTCGAGCCTTGGTCTGGGAGGATCCCACATGCTGGGGAGCAACTGGGCCTGTGAGCCACAACTACTGAGCCTGTGCGTCTGGAGCCTGTGCTCCGCAACAAGAGAGGCCACAATTGTGAGAGGCCCGCGCACGGCGATGGAGAGTGGCTCCCACTTGCCACAACTAGAGAAAGCCCTCGCACAGAAACAAGAACCCAACACAGCAAAAATAATTAATTAATAAACTCGTACCCCCAATGTCTTAAAAAAATAAAAAACAAATAAATAAATAAAAGGTCCTATTCTCTTTATGTCATTTTGAGAAGAGTTTTATTATTTCATTAGAAAGTTACTCTGGAAATTAAAAAATAAAACCCAACATTAAAAAAAAATCTCACCCACTCAAATTAAGTTGCTTTAAAGCATGTGGCTCTCAATTATTTTTTTCCCCAATGGGTCAGCTTTTGAAAAGAACAAAAGATTACTTATCCTGCTATAGGGGGAGCTATTTGGCTCTGGTTCCTGTTGAATTAATACCACTTTTCAGGGATAAGGCAGTATGAAAATGTGAGAAAAGTGTGTCAAGGGATAAGTGACATGGCACAGACGAAACCATTTAATTGAGTAGTCATAAAGGTGTTTAATTGCACCTGGGACATCTTTGTCTGCTGTTAGCAAGGGTCCTTGTTGCATTTGAAGGGTTATGATTTCCAGGATGAAGAGGTGAACAATGTGTTAGTTAAAAGCCATGAAGTTTAAAAACCTTTTCCTGAGGGTTTCATTTGCTAACTGGAGAGTTCGGGTCGGGATTTGTTCTGCCTGCTCCTCTTATTGTTTTTCCCCTTGTTTCTCTTAGATTTTAATCAATTTAGGACAGGGATAACTTAAGGTTTTCATTGGAAATTTTTGGTTATTTTAAATTTATGTCCCTATCAGAGGTCAGTCCAACCTATGTGAGACTAGGTGCTCCAAGTTGAGCAGTCCATATAGAGCCCTCATATGCTGCCTGTTTTCTCAGCCTAGGAAAGTTCACAGTCCTCAGTTTGCTCAGTACCAAGACCCCTTTTGTCCAGCATCACATGGAAATGATCATGTGATCCCTCATCTTTCTTGGAAATAGTTCAGAATGACTGAGGTTTCCAGGTGGATGTGCAATACTCAAACTCCTTGGGCACACAGTGCTCCTTTACATTCCTTTTTGTGCCAGCATTTCACCCCCTCTATGGTCATTCCTTTCTCCCACAATAATTCCCCTAACGTTAGTGTAGACTCTCTGTCCTGGACCTGGTGGTATTCCTGGTTAGTTTCTTCTCCATACTTTACACCTAGAAAGAAAAAAAAATCTCTCTTGGCTCCTTAAGGATAAAGAAGAGAGCCCTCGGGCTTCCCAGGTGGCGCAGTGGTTGAGAGTCCGCCTGCCGATGCAGGGGACGCGGGTTCGTGCCCCGGTCCGGGAGGATCCCACATGCCGTGGAGCGGCTGGGCCTGTGAGCCATGTCCACTGAGCCTGCGCATCCAGAGCCTGTGCTCCGCAATGGGAGCGGCCACAACAGTGAGAGGCCCACGTACCGCAAAAAAAAAAAAAAAAAAAAAAAAGCCCTCTTTGTTTGTTTTCCTTGTTGTTTGTTTTGTTTTGAATTTCTGCTTTTTTGTAATAATGAAATAGTCCCTTCCTGCTTATACACGTGGCCTTGATTAATGTACTTTGTGCGCATGTAACTTGATCCTGGAAACATAAAAACTTGTTCTGTAGTTTTCTCTATGGAGGAACAAAGTTAGCTCTCAACACATTTTTTGGTAAGCGTCAGTACATGTTTAAAATTTATTGTCTTATCATCTGCTGATTCTAGGGAAACAATGAAAACATGAGTAACATTTTGAATTATAGGACAAAATTATGGTTCTTTATAATTCTTTTTTTTTTAAATTTTATTTATTTATTTATTTTTGGCTGCCTTGGATCTTCATTGGGGCGCAAGAGCTTTCTCTAGCTGTGGCGAGCGGGGGCTACTCTTCATTGTGGTGCACGAGCTTCTCATTGCGGTGGCTTCTCTTGTTGCGGAGCACGGGCTCTAGGCATGCGGGCTTCAGTAGTTGTGGCACGTGGGCACAATAGTTGTGGCTCATGGGCTCTAGAGCGCAGGCTCAGTAATTGTGGCACATGGGCTTAGTTGCTCCGCGGCATGTGGAATCTTCCCGGACCGGGGCACGAACCCGTGTCCCCTGCATCGGCAGGCAGACTCTCAACCACTGCGCCACCAGGGAAGCCCCCTGAATATATTTTGAAGGTGGATGTAAGAGGATTTCCCGAGGCATTGGACATGAAGTGTGAGAGAAAGAGAGAAGCCAACCTGTGATGGAGGAGGAAGACAGAGAGTATAGGGGCCTGCAAGCAGAAGGAGAGAGTGATTATCTGTACTGAATGCTGCTGATTGCTCCAGAAAGATGAAGACTGAGAATCGATCATTGGTTTTAGTGGCGGCTGGGGGTGTCGTTGATGAACTTGATTCATGGTGACCTTGATGAAAGAGTAGTTTCAGCGGAATGGTAAGGGCATGATTGGTGTGGGTTCAGTTAAGAGAGAAGGAGGAGGGGACCTGGAGACCAGGAACATAGACAAATCTATTTGAGGAGTTTTGCCACAATGGACCTGTACCTGATGGGGTCAAGAGAGGGTTGTTTTTTGTTTTTAGTTTTAGATGGGCGAATTAATAGCATGGATCAGTACTAATGGGAATGGTCTTGGGTCGGGGAGAGGATAATACAGGAGAGAAAGGAGTAAAAGGTCCTGGAGTAGCTCCAAAGGGATGAGACCTGGTGAATGAGGGAAGGAAGGGATTGGCTTTAGGTCTGAGCAAGGCTGGCTCACCCATGCTAACAGGCAGGAGGCAGAGCCTTTTGATAGGTTACTAGACAAGGGAGTAGATGATCCCTAAGTGTCCTGGGGAAGCAAGGTCTCAGCTGAGAGTAAGGATGGGAGGGGAGGCGTTGGGAGTTTGAGAAAAAAGGAGAGGGTGTGAAATTGCTGTCTAGAGGAGTGGGAGAGGGCAGTGTATTATGACTTCCAGGCAGCATTGAGGGCCTACTTGACGGTCATGATGAGACTGGTCAGCAGTTACGGATTTCCTTCCAGCCACATTCAGCAGCGTGCGTGCAGGTATGAGTGAGCAGAGAGTGGTGATGAAGAGCACACAGCAGAATGAGAGGTGCAAGGGAATGTTTGTAATAATTGATCGTGGAATTTACAATGGATAAGGATGAAAGGAAGGAGACCAAGGGGGCGAGGGACAGCGTAAAACTGGCAGAATTGATGGCTTGGAGTTGCTGATGGACTCCAAGGATTGTTGGAGTTGAGACACTAGTGAGAATCAACTGAAAAGATAAGGAATGATGTTCAGAGATGGGGATGCATGAACTCAAGATCATGAGTTGTAGTTATTAGTAATGACAAGGTCAGGGTATAACCATGACAGTGAGTGGTTGAGGCAGAGCAGAAGACACATTTATTGGAGAAGAATTCAAGAAACAGAGAGGCCAGAAGGTTGGAAGTTTCACCAGTATGTGTATTGAAATTACGAAGAATTAGGGGTCACATTGGAAAGAGCAACAGTGGGGAAGGAACTAAAACCTTTGAGAAATGATGAGGAATGACAGAGGTAAGTAGATGACTGTAATAGTGGGGACTCTCTGATGCCGTGAGAGTTAAAGCTGGAGCATTTCAGGGACAAAGAGAGTGGAAAATGATCTGGAAGAAGCAGCGAAGAGCAAGGAACTAGTGGTCCAAGGTCTGTAAGAGAAAGCAATGCTGTCACTTGGGAGGGCTGTGGGGAAAGCAGAGTTCTGGGTTAGGGTGGAGGTTCAATTAGAGCAGAAAGGTGAAGAGGGTAGTGGGCACGTAGGGGATTTCGCTGATTGTCTGTTATGGATTTCAGCATCAGTGAAGGGTTTCAGGAGTTAAGGAGAGGTGGGAGATGAGAAAAATTGGGGGACGTGCAGTCTTTTGGAAATTAGAGGGAGAATGGAGGGGGACCTGAGTGTGTGAACTGTGTGTGTGTGTGAGGGGCAAAGGCACAGTGAGATGAGATCTGGTGAGCCCGCGGTAGGTGGTGGGAACAAGGCTGTAAGCATTAGGCACAGGGAGGAATGGGTGTCTGGATTGCTCTCACCCCTGTCCAGTAGGATGAGGAGATCTGGGGAAATGGAAAGACAGTCCTGTGTGCAGGGGAACCCCTGGCCTCAGGGCTGAGGGTGTCTGCTGGACCCGAGGGGCTAGAGGTGAGGGGAAGAATGGTGTTGGGATGGAGCTCTCTCCTGCCCTGGGAAGGAAGGAAGGATCCACACCGAGTGTTCCGATCTTTCCCTGGACTCCTGCCTGGTTAGTAATAGTGAGAGCTAGTACTTCTGTGTTTCCTTGGTGCAAGGGTCTGTTCACTTTGAGTGAACCACTAACAGTCTCTAGCGGTGAGTGCTTCTCACCTTATTCCACGAGGAACCTGCCCCACGTCACACAGCTACTCAGTAACACAGGCAGGATTTGAACTCAGGTCTCTCTGATTCTAATTGCAGCTGATTGACAGTTAATTCAGTGACAATATATTCTTCATGATAAATGTCAAGACTAAACTGCCGCAACTTTATGAGCCCTTTAAAATGTATTCAGATGTTCTGGGTTTATCTGAAGTACCGTGTGGTGTTGGCTTAGACTGTAAGTCCATTTGGATTAGAAACCCTTTTTTTTTTCTTCACAAAAGAAAAAAAAAATTCTTTTTTTTCTTCACAGGTTCTTGTACAGCACTGTCAAGGTCACGTAGGGGCTAATTCTTTTGTTGGTAAAATATTAAAAACTGTTGTCTCTTGCAGTTAAACGGTGGCTTTGAGAAATATCTTATTTCAACGTGCTATATTTCCAAAACACTTCTTGGACAAGCACCTGAAATTTAAACTAAGTCCTAGAACGTATATAAGATTGTGAGATACACACACGTACCCAGAGTGACAGACCTTTGAAACGTTGATTTGTTCAAATGGTTTCTGAGGCTTCTCGTTTTCTAACTGCTATTGTCCTTTTTAAATAGCTGAACAGGAAGACACTCAGAAGAAAACCTTCACATGCTGGGTAAACTCACAGTTGGCAAAGGTGAGGAAAAAGAGAGCAAATCAAGCTATAAATATATATTTAAGTGATTCCTCCTGTTCCTTCAGTTTTGGTCCCCAAATGGCACTGGTGACATGTAAAAGGTTGAAAAAATGTGCTGAATGTCACCTTGATCTTGTTTTGATGTATCTGTTATTCTTTTCCAACACAAAAAGGGGGCATTTTTGTTAAGGATATGGGAGACAGTGCTAGAAAATATTTAAAGCAGTAACATCTCTTTTATCAAATGAAATTGTAACAAGAAGTCATATATGTTGAGTGTTATGTTAGACACTGTTGTAAGTACTTTAAATGTACTGACCACTCGTTATGTTTCAGTGACTTCACAACATCCTGAGACAGATAGTATTGTTTGTGTTTAGAGAACAAGGAAACTAAGGTACAGAGACGTTGTCTGACTTCTCCAAGGTCCCACAGCTTACAAGTGATCGTGCTGGGATGCAAACCCAGGCAGTCTGGACCCAGAGGCCTTGATCTTAATCTCTGTGCTATCCTGGCCTTCAGTGATCCAGGTGCCCGGAATAACCTAGATACAAAATGAGTGAGCCTCTTCACCCAGGCTACCCATCCCAGCACAGTGCTTGTCATTCTAAAAAGAGGAAATTCATAAACAGGTTACTCTGGACATGTAATCTCCCCAAAGGGGTCACTATTGGCTGATTCTGAGCGTCATGAATGCCACTTCACTGCACAAGTTTTAAGCCCTCAGTGAAAGCTGAAAGAGTGTTGTGTCACTGGAAATTTGCTGTGAGATAAATTCACTACTTTCCTTATCATGTTTTGATATGGAACTTTGTGTGTTTTCTACATTCTGTTAATTAAGAAGAAAATCACTACTGAATCTTAGCTTGTGCAAAGATGCAAAAGCACATTTATGAGATTCTTAAAAGTTATCGTGTTTTTGGACCAAAGTTTCAATGATTACTTTTCTTGTGACCTTTTGTAGCACACCCCTCCCTCAGTTGTATCGGACCTATTCGCAGACATTAAAAAGGGGCATGTCCTCCTGGACCTGCTGGAAGTACTCTCAGGACAACAGTTGGTAAGCTTTTAAAACAACATTAAGAAATTTTGTGGATTAAAAAAAAAAAAATCACATTTGTGAGTAATATATTTTGCTTGAATTTCATAGCCTCGAGATAAAGGATCTAATACATTCCAGTGTAGAAGCAATATAGAACATGCCCTGAGATTCCTAAAAAACCGATCAGTGAGTATGAAATTCACATGAAAATTCATTGGGGAGATAAATGCTGTGAAATATTTTCTCCTTTTAACATGCGTTTCTTTTTTTTCCAGATCAAACTAATAAACATTCACGTTACCGATATTATAGATGGAAACCCATCCATTATTCTTGGCCTAATTTGGACAATTATACTGCACTTTCATGTAAGTAGTTTGATGATATGAAAAGTATTCCTGTTCTAATTACCACAGTATGAAATAAGTGTAATGCAATAAGTGTGACTTGATGCTAGAGCTTCTTCCAGAAATAGGACCCTCTGGAAGTCTTGTCAGGTGGAAAATATATAGCAGACCCTTTGCCACTTATGTTATTCTTCAATTGAAAATTGAATGCTGAATTATCATGATATCCTGAAATATCCATGGTATCAGCACCAGTCTGAATAGAACTTGCCATGGTAAATTTTTGCTTATTATTGTTTATTTACTCTGTCAGAAGAGAGAATAGGAAGCTTCTGGAGTAAATTCTTGAAAATTAACCCATTAAACTTGGTTAAATCTCCCTACTTTTGAGGTCCTTTGTCTAATCTAATAATCCTGCAACATCTAGCTCTGTCCCAAGACTGACTCATAGCTTTCATTTCATTCCACAAATATTTTTGAGCACCTACTTTGTGCTAACTTTTGTGCTGGGACAGTAAGAAAATAACAGGGAGCACTCCCCTGGTGGCACAGTGGTTAAGTATCCACCTGCCAATGTAGGGGACACGGGTTCAATCCCTGGTCTGGAAGATCCCACATGCCGTGGAGCAACTAAGCCTGTGCGCCACAGCTACTGAGCCTGTGCTCTAGAGCCCGTGCGCTGTAACTGCTGAGCCCCACACGCTGCAGCTAATGAAGGCTTCGCACTCTGGGCCCCGTGTGCCGCAACTACTGAGCCCATGTGCTGAAACTACTGAAGCCCACACACCTAGAGCCCATGCTGTGCAACAAGAGAAGCCACTGAAACGAGAAGCCCGTGCACTGCAACGAAGAGTAGCCCTCGCTCACTGCAACTAGAGAAAGCCCGCACACAGCAATGAAGACCCAATGCAGCCAAAAAAAACAAAAAGAAAGAAAGAAAATAACAGGGAATAAGTAGGTTATAGTCCTGACTTTATGACACTTATGGCTGATAAATACATTCTTTCAGGCCTGGGATTTTGAATTAGTGCGTATTTTCTGTAGCTACTTAAAAACTTATATGTTCAGGGGCTTCCCTGGTGGCACAGTGGTTGAGAGTCCGCCTGCCGATGCAGGGGACACGGGTTTGTGCCCCGGTCTGGGAAGATCCCACATGCCGCGGAGCAACTAAGCCCATTCGCCACAACTACTGAGCCTGCGCTCTAGAGCCTGCGAGCCACAACTACTGAACCTGCATGTGACAACTACTGAAGCCCACGTGCCTAGAGCCCGTTCTCCACAACAAGAGAAGCCACTGCAATGAGAAGCCTGCGCGCCTAAATGAAGAGTAGCCCCCGCTCCCGCAGCTAGAGAAAGCCCGCAGGAAGCAACGAAGACCCAACACAGCCAAAAATAAATAAAATAAATAAATTAAAAAAAAAAAGAATCAATTTAAAGTTTTGTTTTAATATTGTAAATAAACTTTTGTCAAAAGTATACAACACACAGAGAAAACTGCACAAATCTTAAATGTAGAGCTTGATGAATTTTTGGAAATTAAACACATCCACGTAACCACCATTTAACTGAAGATAAGATGATAGAATATTGCCAGCATCCCAGAGCCCCCAGGTCTTTCTCCCAGTCCCTGCCCTCCTTCCCTAAAGATAACGGCTACTTTGATCTTTATCATTGGTTAGTTTAGCATTTTAAACTCCATATAAACAGAATTATAACTGAATTATTTTGCATACACTATATAATAGTCTTTTCTACCTGACTTATTTCACTTAACTTCATGTCTGTGAGATTCATCCTCTTGAGGCAGGTATCAGTGGGTCTTTCTTTTCCATTGCTGTATATGAATATACCATTGCATGAATATACCAGAACTTATTTACCATTCTACTGTTGACGGACATTTCTTTTGCTGCCAATTTTAAGCTCTTATGAATAAAGCTGCTAAAAACATTCTTGTATCTGCCCTTTGGTGGTACAAGCCCTTACTTCTGTTGCATATTTATCTAGGACTGGAACTGCTGGGCTGCAGGGCATGTGATCTCCAGCTTTAGTAGATACTGCCAAACAGTTTTTCAAACTTGTTGTGATTTACACAGTTACCAGAGTTTAAGAGTTGCTTGCTCCAATCCTTGCTAATACTTGGCATTAAAAACTTTTACTTTAGCTATGCTGTTGTGTATAATGATTTTTAGAAGTTTTAAAATGTATTCTGGATACAAGTCCTTTGTTGGGTATATATAAATTGCAAATATCTTCTCTGACTCTGTGGGCTTGCTTTCTCAAATCTTTAATGAACAGACATTCATAATTTTAATGTAGTTCACATTTATCAGCTTCTTTTTTTTTTTGGTGGCTAGTACTTTTTATGTCCTTTAAAGAATTCTTTCCCTTTGCCAGTACCATGGAGATATTCTCTTATGTTATTTTCTAGAATAGTTCTGTCCAATAGGACTTTCTGCAGTGATGGAAATGTTCTGTACCTGCACTGGACAGAACAGTAGCCACTAGCCACTTGTGGCTATTGAACACTTGGCATGTGACTAGTATGACTGAGGAACTAAATTTTAAAGTTTATTTAATTTAAATTTAAATAGCCACATGTGGCTAGCGGCTATCATATTGGACAGCACATTTCTAAAAGCTTAATCATTTCACAGTTTACTTTTAGCTCTACAATCTTTCAAGAATGAATTGATTTGTTTGAGTATGTTATGTTAAGGCAATTAAGATTTTTTTTTCCATATGGCTATCCAGTTGATCCAACAGTAATAATTGAAGAGACCATCATTTTCCTACTGCACTGTAGTATCACCTTCATAAATCAAGTAGTCATATAGGTATGGCTCCATTTTCAGATTGTCTGTTCTGTCCCATTATTTATCCTCGTACCAATACTATACTACATTAATTTCTGTAGCTGTACAGTCAGTCTTGATATCTGATATTGTGGTTTTCCAGCTCGTTCTTCAAGATTATCTTGGCTTCTTTGCTCTTTGTATTTCCGTGTATATATTTTTTTGAGATGTAGTTGACATATACCATTGTGTAAGCTTAAGGTAGATAACATGTTGATTTGATAGTCATACAAATTTTATAAGTAACTTGTTAATTTACACACACGTAACCTGCTGGAATTTTTATGAGGATTGATTGAATGTATAGAATCATTTGGAAAAAGCTGACATCTTTTAAATAATGCATCTTTTTTTTTTTTTGCGGTATGCGGGCCTCTCACTGTTGTGGCCTCTCCCGTTGCGGAGCACGGGCTCCGGACGCGCAGGCTCAGCAGCCATGGCTCACGGGCCCAGCCGCTCTGCGGCATGTGGGATCTTCCCAGACCGGGGCACGAAGCCGTGTCCCCTGCATCGGCAGGCAGACTCTCAACCACTGTGCCACTAGGGAAGCCCCTAAATAATGCATCTTTTAACCCATGAATATAACATTTTCATTTTTGTTCTGTTCAAAATATTTTCAAATTTTCATTATGATTTCTCATTTGACCCATGGGCTCTATCACAATCTATGGCTTAATTTCCAAATATTTGGAGGTTTGTTATGTCTTCACTAGTACTGATTTCTAGCTCAATTTCAGTGTGGTTGGAAAATATAATCTGAATTATTTCAGTCCTTCAAAATTGCTGTGGCTTGCTTTATGGCTCAGCATGGTCAATTTTGGTAAATATTCTATATGCACTGGGAAAGAATGTTGATTCTGCCATTTTAGGTGCAATGGGGTATGTCAACCAGATCAAATTTGTTCATTGTATTGGTCACACCTACTATTATTGGTTATCTGGTGAGTCTGTCAATCATTCAAAGAAGTGTACATCTTTCAATAATACTTCTATTATATTTCTGGATTTATCTTTTTATTTTGTTGTTTTGTTTTGTTTTGTTTTGTTTGCGGTACGCGGGCCTCTCACTGTTGTGGCCCCTCCCGCCGCGGAGCACAGGCTCCGGACGCACAAGCTCAGCGGCCATGGCTCACGAGCCCAGCCGCTCCGCGGCATGCGGGATCCTCCCGGACCGGGGCACGAACCCGTGTCCCCTGCATCGGCAGGCGGACTCCCAACCACTGCGCCACCAGGGAAGCCCCTCAGTTCAGTTTTGATGGACAGACGTGGAGCACCAGTGAAGTGCTCTATAAACATGCTGCGGGGGGCGAATGGATGCCTGCCCTTGATGTGGAGCGCCATATGCTTGGGTGCGAGCAAGTCCCCAAAGCCAATGTGTAGCCCCAGATGGCCAATGCCGTTATTCAAAGGTTTGCCCAGTGCTCATTTCACCCTGAGTAAACTGTCACTGTTATACGATAATTTTTAGGTCTTGTTCTGGCTGAAGATTTTGCCTCAATGCTGCTAACCTATGATTCCACACACGTTAACGATTATTATGTCTTCCTTAGATTGAGGAGCTTGCCCGGACTCTTTCTTGCAATTACAATCAGCCTTCCCTGGCCAGTGTGAGTGTGGTCGACTCATCTCCTACCTCAAGTCCTCCAGCTAAGAAATGCTCCAGAGTCCAGGCAAGATGGCAGATGTCTGCAAAGAAGGCTCTTCTCCAGTGGGCTCAGGAGCAATGTGCCATGTAAGTAGTTTGCTCCACCAGAGGAGACACACAGGGCAGCTGTACCCACCAGCGCAACCTTACCGACCTCCAGGTCTGAAAATCAGGCCAAATAGGAGTAACACCCACCTGAACACTTCCCTGTCATAAAAAGAAAAGGCTCACTCTCCCCCTTCCTCTCACACTGAATCTTCCACACGTGGACCTCTGTGAGCTCAGCCACACTTGGTTTTGAAGACCGGAAGGTGGTGTCATCTGGGTAACTTCCCTCCCTCCCACTGCCATGTGTAGGTGGTCTATTACTGTGTGCAAATAAAGTAGTCTTCAAATATCTTTTTCTTTAGGCACAATTCCCCTATGCATCTGGAAGGTGGATTTAGATTCGAAAAGTTTTGCCATACTAGAAGCTCTTTAAAAGTCGGGACTCTATCTTAGTTGACTGTGTATTCCCTTAATTTTAGCCTAATATGTGTTCTTGGTAGGTGCTCCATAAACGTGTTGAGTGGATGAATGAAAAATGAGTGAATGAGTAGCCAGCTCATAAAATTATCCCTTGGAACTCTATAGGGTTGCATGAAGGACCATGGTCCCCATTGTTTAGAAACTCGTAGCTCAATTAGGAAACAAAGAAAGAAGAGAGTAGGTGTTTTAAAAAAAGGAGATGATAAAGGGAAGTTAATGCTTATAATTTCTTTTTTTAATTTATTTTTTATTATTAATTGTTATTGGAGTATGGTTGCTTTACAATGTTGTGTTAGCCTCCAATGCACAGCAAAATGAATCAGCCATACACATGTAGTTATGCCCTCACTTTTGGACTTCCCTCCCGTTTAGGTTACCACAGTGCACTCGGTAGAGTTCCCTGTGCTATACAGTATGTTCCCATCCGTTGTCTGTTTTATACATAGTGTCAATAATGTATACGTGTCAATCCCAGTCTCCCAATTCCTCCCACTATAATTTCTTTTTTACATAGGAAAATGTTTTCTGCTCTTGGGATACATTTACTTTTTCAATTTAGCCAACTGCTTGGATGGAGTTTAGGAAAATAAGGAATTAGGACGCAGGAGATCCACCACAAAAAGACCTATAGAGCTCAAAAGGCGTTCTTTGTCACATCATAGCATTGTCCAGATAAACAGGGGCATAAACATGTTGCTAAGCCCTCTCAAATGTTGGGCTTCTGAGTAACTGCTTCTTAATGAAAGGCTAAGATGTTAATTTCTGTCTTACCTTTCTGTAGTTGTCATTCATCCTCTGTATTCTGTGAGGGGACACAAATATACATGCATATCTTCCAGGTTTTAAGTATATTAAATGAACTTTTTCTTGAATTTCCTGGAGATGATTTTACTTCAGTTTCCTAAATTTTAAAGATCCAAAATATAGCATGTGTGAAAATCATTATTACACCATATTCAGATTTGCTTCAAATCCTTTCAAAGTCCATATATTTTACCAAGGTTTACCTTTTCCCCATGTCCGTCCTTATTTTTCAACTATAGAGCTTATGCTAAACGTATTAAGATGTAGTAGGTAATTCTTAAGTATTTCGTCAGGAGTTTATTGTAGTTTTGGCTGTCATTGGTGGTATTACCGGGTAACTTTTGTTGGAATATTCTGTGATTCTCTAGGGCTCAGATGTAAGGCTATGTTGTAAGAAATATGTGGTATTTTTTTATTCCTGAAGGAGATGAATTGGGCCCCCATTTGTGATGTCTGCATGAGCCTAGACCCTACCAGTCACTCTGGAGCCAGTCCCGCCCTCTCCAAGGCCCGGCAGCAGCACATTCTGTGTGGCACTTGTTTTGGCCCCTCAGGGCAGAGCTGAGTTCCCAGCCTGGTGCTGTATGGAGCGCGGTGCCTGCTGGTCGGCCCTGAGCCGGCTCTGGCCCTCTTAGCGCTCTGGCGGGTCCGGCCCCGCTTTCAGCCCCACCGCCACCCCCGTAGCCATCAATTTAGTTGAGTACTTACACGCGCACGCTGAAGCTGGAATACCAGGTTTTGAGTTCTGGCTCCCAGCACTTTCTAACTGGTAGGCTTAGACACTTAATCTCGTTGTGTTCAAGTTTCCTTAATCATAAAACGTGGACAATACTTAACACTTACTTCATAGGGTTATTATGTGCTTTACAAGAATTGTGTTTTTTTAAATAAAACATTTGCAACAGTTTCTGGACACAACGGGCACCATATAAGTGTTTGTTAAACGACACGAAAATCACTGCCTACTATGTAGTTTGTCATAATCATAGTTTAGGCTTTTTTCCTAAGGGATCCAGGAAAGCCCAGGTCATCTGAAGCAGATTATTTCTTGAGTAGCTTTTATCATGTATACTTTTGATATATACTTAAATTAGTCCATTGAATTTCCTTGTGTTTTTATGGGATATTAAAGGAAACTATAGTTGTTCTCGAATATTTCCCACACTTTGTAGGCTACTATATGCTTTTACAAAATATTCAGTGATCTCTTGTTGAACACAAATTGAGTGGTTTGAGATATATATGTTAAGCACCTTTTTATGTCAGGCACTGTTTGCAGGGTGGGTGAGTCTAACATGATGGGCAAGAAAGAAGCCCCTGTTCTCAAGGGGCTTGCACCCTAGTGGGAGAGGCACATGAATAAATATGATAATTATAGTTGGCCGTAAAGTTAGGAAGGACTTATGATATGGTTGAGAATGTCAAGGATAGGAAGAGGGTGCCCTTATAGTAGGTGGTCATGGAGTGCCTTTCTTTTTCTAAAAAATTTTTATTGAAATATAGTTGATTTACAATGTTGTGTTAGTTTCAGATGTACAGCAAAGTAATTCAGTGATACATATATATATAATATGTATATTCTTTTTTTACATTCTCTTCCATTATAGGTTATTACAAGATATTGAGTATATGGTTCCCTGTGCTATACAGTAGGTCCTTGTTGGTTATCTATTTTACATATAGTAGTGTGTACGCCTTTCTGAGGAAGAGACCTTTGAGCTGAGACCTGAAGGAGAAGGCTTTAGGTGTATGAATCTCTGGGAGAAAGCGTGTCCAGGCAGAAGGATTAAAAAGGCTGTGGAGAAGCAGAAATGAAGCCAATGTTACTGCATGTTGGAAGGTGGAGATATTGAATAATATCCTCTGAACTGAGAAGGAACTTTAAGGCTGAAGAATGAAACAGGCAACTCCATAAAGTGCAGTTATGAAATTTATTGTGGGCAACTTATGGGCAGGATCAGGCAGACAGGGATCCAGAGGCATTCAGAGCTGTACTCCCTGCCCTCAAAAGGGGTACAGGGAGATTTAAAGGGGCCAAAGCTAAAGCAGAATCTGACTGTGAAGGGAGAAGTATGTCTGCACCAACAGGAACCAGGGGTTTTTCCTCTCCCTGGGGTCTCATGACCATTAACCATCTGTGTCAGCAAAAGGCATTCTTGCAGTTTTCATATCAGATGAAGGCAAGGGTAAAAGCTGATGGGGAACTTATCTGGCTTGGGCACATTCCTTGTGAGCAGGCTAAAGCTTGGTCATGCAGAGAGACCAGGCGGGTAGGACTGTGGGCCTAAGATGGAGCTGACAAAATGGAGTCAGCGTGGTCTAGCCACATACTGCAGCATTGTAAGAGAGGGGAGATGCAAAGGTGGGAGAGGTAGGCAGGAAGCAAAGCTTGTCTGGCCTTGTGGGCCAGAGTGTGAGATGTTATTCTAAATATAATGACAAGAAATGATGGGTTTTCTTTAAATAACTTTTTTATTGTGATAAAATATACATAACAAAATTTACCACTTTAACAGTTTTTAAGAGTACAGTTCAGTGACATTAAGTACATTCACAGTTGTGTAACCATCACTGCTATCTGTCTGCAGAACTTTTTTCATCTTGCAAAACTGAAACTCTGTATCTGTTTAACATCTCCCCTCCCTGTTCCTCCTTCCCCTCAGCCTTCCCCTGGCCACCAGAGGTCTACTTTCTTTATCAGTGAATTTCACTCTGTTTGGTACCTTGAGAGAGTGTAATCATTTAACATTTGTTCATTTGTGACTGGCTCATTTCATTCAGCATAATATCTTTAAGTTTCATCCTTGTTGTAGCATATCTCAGAATTTCCTTACTTTTTAGGGCTGAATGATATTTTATTGTATGAACACACCACATTTTGTTTATGCATTCATTCCTGATGGCCGGTTCTAAGCAGAGGAGTGACAAGGTCTATCTATCCAATGAGCTATTGGCCACTGACTTGGCACAATGTATCATTTAATTGTTTCCAGTGAGAAATAAAATTAGTCCCTCTAGTGAAAGGAATTTAACAATTTGTAGAGGCCCAGCTTAGTCTTGAGCCAACGGATTGCTGAATGAAGAGCATTAAACTCGAGTGAGAATTGTCACGTGAAGGGCTCGTAAGACAGATTTCAGGTGCATTTCCAGAGCGTGATTCAGTGGACCTGGGGTTGGGCCTGAGAATTTACATTTCGAGCACCTACAGCCACGTGACGCTGCTGCTGCCGGGGCCACGGAGCAGTGCCCCGGAGCGTCGTGAGCCTCACCACACTTGGCATTTTACTTTAATTTGACCCCATGGTTCAAATAAAATATTTTCCTAGAAGGATTGATTCGATTTATGTGATTGGCAGAAATTCGTTTTAATTCCTGATGAATAGAGTGGAGGTGCTCTGATATAGTCTTTTAGATAGTGTTTATCGTGTTTTTATTCTTTTGTCATAGGTTTGAGTCTGTCAGTGTGACAGATTTTAAGGCAAGCTGGAGAAATGGGATGGCTTTTTTGGCTGTCATTCATGGCTTGCGACCAGACCTGATCGACATGAAGAGTGTGAAGCATAGATCCAACAGAGACAATCTGAAAGAGGCCTTCAGAATTGCAGAAAGAGAATTAAAAATCCCCAAAATGCTGGAACCAGAAGGTAAAGAAGCTTCTTTCTTTGTAAAGCAATGTCCAGTGTGAAGTGGATTTGAAAACAGTACCCACGTATGAGCAAACATAACAGCATTATATTTTAGTCCTGAAGGGTTTAACTTTAAACCCTTTATTAAGTTTCATGAAATTAAGAATTCCTGCCAGTGAGTTAACCTCAGTAATTACAGGGAGGATGTCACAGCTGCAACCAAACGATGCTGTTTTGGGGAATAATTTTGAGTCTTTGTCTTAATTTTCTTTTATTGTGTTCTATATTTCGTCCTCCTTGATTCTATTATTCTTTTCTAAAATATCTCAAGTAAGATATTTCTTTGAGTGGTTTATCTATGTCCCCTTTCCTATTCCCTCCCCCTAGTTAAAGCTGAGCCTCTGTGAGGACAGAAACTGCTTTTTCTGTTTCTCTCTCTATGACTGGCTCAGCTTTACGATTGATTGTGCTAAATCAGTTTTGTTGGATTGTTAGGGACTTCCCTGGTGGTCCAGTGGTTAAGATTGTGCACTTCCAGTGGGTGCAGGTTTGATCCCTTGTTGGGGAACTAAGATCCCACATGCTGCACACCGCATGCCGCACGAAGTGGCCAAAATAATAATAATTTTGTTGGATTGTTAACAACATTAGCGAAATCCTAAATACTGGCTATATTCAAAGAGATAATTATCAGGTTATACTTTAACTTCATAAAATTAAGATTTAAATAATTCAATTCTTCTGGAAAAGAACTTTACTTTGGATTGTGTTGTTTCATAATTTACCCAAAACTTGTTAAAAAAAACCCCCAAAACCCAGTAAGGTCATAAAAAAGGCATGTTGGATTAGTGAAAGTTATAATGAACTAACAGGTCAAGAGATACAAATTCTAGTCTCAGCTCTACAACAGGGGTGTGTAGGTCAATGTTTAATGTTAGGCTCTCTGAAACAGTGTGTGTGTGTACATATACATGTCTATTATAAATTTTACAAACATAAATGATGTGCAGCACACAGTTTACAAATAATAATAAAATATATGATACACTTTATTATAACTTCCGTATAGCCCCCAAATGCTTTCGTTGATTTTTGCCAAACTCTTGTATCAATCTGTAGCCAACTTAAGGTTGCAGTTGCTGAACCAGTGCAGTTCTGACATGCGTGTTGGTGGATAACTTCCTTTGCATTAATGAATAAGTGTAACAGCAAAGAGGTATGTCAGAGCTGCACTTGTTCTTCTGTGATGTGAACGACTTCTTTGCTGGGAGAATACTGGAAGAATTCGATTTTTGTTCCACTCACAATTTGACAGCTATAGACAGGACACACTTTTAAGATTAACCTGCATTGTTAACAATATCTCCATCCTTTTCTTGGCACTCAACAAAACAGCAAATCAAGCCCTCATCTGCTGATTTTCTGTGGTATAAATCTTGCCACCAGTGTCAAGTCACTGAATACATTGGGAAAATATGCACAGTAGCACACCATTATGTATTATTTCTATCATACAGATACAATAGACATAACCTTAGAGGTGTGGATAGTAGTAAAATGCAGTGAAATACTTGGGAAGTGATGAGTTTTAAGTATTTATTACCTTTGTTTTAATATAATTTATGTAATTGTGCATTTATAGAATTTACTTTTTTTTTTTTTTTTTGCGGTACGTGGGCCTCTCACTGTTGCGGCCTCTCCTGTTGCGGAGCACAGGCTCCGGACGCGCAGGCTCAGCAGCATGGCTCACGGGCCCAGCCGCTCCGCGGCATGTGGAATCTTCCCG
The DNA here is from genome assembly GCF_964374135.1 of Grampus griseus. Taxonomy (NCBI): domain Eukaryota; kingdom Metazoa; phylum Chordata; class Mammalia; order Artiodactyla; family Delphinidae; genus Grampus; species Grampus griseus. The sequence continues at coordinate 37,604,700 of NC_139018.1, read as the reverse complement.
GACCAGGGTATGAACCTGTGTCCCCTGCATCAGCAGGCGGACTCTCAACCACTGTGCCACCAGGGAAGCCCCAGAATTTAACTTTTAATGCTGACTATGTTAAATTTTCATCAATTTCATAAGTCAGTTGTTAAACAGTCAGCTCTCTCAAGCTGGTGTGAGCACACCACTGACTGATTGACTGTCGCTTTGTCACTTAACCTTTCTGGTTTTAAATAGCTGTATTGAGATATAATTCACATACCATACAGTTTACCTATTTAACTGTACAATTGAATGGTTTTTAGTATATTCACAGAATTTTGCCACCATCATCATAATCAAATTTAGAACATTTTCATGACCCCCCAGAACAAACCCCGAGCCCATTATCAGTCCCTCCCCATTTCCCCCATCCCCCATCCCCCTCCACAGCCCTAGGCAACCACTAATCTACTTTCTGTCTCTATAGATTTGCCAATTCTGGAAATTTAACATGAACGGAATCAAACAATATGTGGTCTTTTGTGAGTGGGTTTTTTTTTTTTTTAAATAAATTTATTTATTTACTTTTGGCTGAGTTGGGTCTTTGTTGCTGCACGCGGGCTTTCCCTAGTTGCGTGAGCAGGGGCTGCTCTTCGTTGCGGTGCGCGGGCTTCCCAGTGCGGTTACTTCTCTTTGTTGCAGAGCACGGGATCTAGGCATGCGGGCTTCAGTAGTTGTGGCACGCGGGCTCAGTAGTTGTGGCGCACGGGCTTAGTTGTTCCACAGCATGTGGGATCTTCCCAGACCAGGGTTCGATCCCATGTCCCCTGCAATGGCAGGTGGATTCTTAACCACTGTGCCACCAGCGAAGTCCCTGGCTTCTTTAAATTAGCAGAATGTTCAAAGTTCATCCATGTTGCAGCATTTATTGTTAAAAATAATAACAAAATTTTTAGATATACTTTATTTTTTAGGACAGTTTTAGATTTATAGGATAATTGGGAAGACAGTACAGTAGGTTCCCATATACCCCACACCCAATTTTCCTTATTGTTAGCATCTTACATTAATGCATCTTATATTAATGAACCAGTATTGCTATAATAAAGGCAATACTCTATTCACATTTTCTTTGTTTTCCCCTATGCCCCTTTTCTCTTCAGGATCCCATCCAGGATACATTACATCTAGTCATCATGTCTCCTTGGGCTCCTCTTGACTGTGACAATTTCTCAGACCATTTTTTTTTGTTTTTGATGGCTTGACAGTTTTGAGGATTACTGGTCAGGTATTTTGTAGATGCTGGAATTTGTGTTATGCTTTTTCTCTTAATGCCGACTTGACATCACTGTTGATGTTGACGTTGATCGCCTGGCTGAGATAGTGTTTGTCAGGTTTCCCCACTGTGAAGTTACTCTTTGTTTCCCCCCTTTCCATACCGTACTCTTTGGAGGGAAGTCACTATGCACAGCCCACACTTAGGAGAGTTACGCTCACTCTCCTTGAGGGCAGGTTAGCTATATAAATTTTTGGAATTCTGCACAGGAGATTTGTCTATTCTCCTCCATTTATTTACTTATCCAACTGTTTATTTGTATCAGTGTAGATTCATGGATTTTTTTTTTATACTTTGGGTTATAATCCAATGCTACTTTGTTTATTTTATTGCTCAAATTAAAAAAAATCTTTTTTATACCTCCGAGTTTTGGCTATTGAGAGCTGTTTTAGTCGGCTCCTGTGCTCCTTTGACATATCCTCAGTGTGGGGCTGGCTTGTTTGTTTTGGCACTACAAGATGCTCCAGGCTCATCTTGTATACTTCCTACTGTAGTCTTGGATCAACCATTCCTCCAAGAGCCCTGGTTCCTTTTACTGGAGAATGGTATTAGAAACCAAGATCTGGGTGCTAGGTGTGCTTGTTGCTACTGGTTTCTAGCCTTTTTGGACCTCAGTTGTTTTTATAAGAGTTAATTATGTGATATTCCCAAGTGCACAGTTAGCCTATTGATTCCATGTTTCGTATATCAGGTTTGTCATTAGTTTGGCTTCATGTTGCTTGTTAATAATTCTGCTTGTTTAACTTTCCCCCATCTCTTTGTTTTTTCTCCCTCCTTACCCCCCACTTTTTTTGTCCAAAAAGGAAAGAACCTTTTTGTCTTTTCATTATCTTTTCAAAATTTCTTCATTTCCCCCCATGCTTGCTCTATTCCCTATTTCTGTGATTTCTTTTGATACTTCTTTCATTGTGATTCACCAAGTCTTTATTATTATTGTAAACTATTTTCTCTATTTTAGTATGTGAAAATAACTAGGCAACTAGTGGAACAGACAATTTAATGAAAACAAATTTCCACTTTACAAATGATTGCCCATAATTCATTTTACATAGCTAAAATAATAGCTCAAAAACATGAAATACATGATGATTTTTTCTTTTAAAGAGAGGGGGGACCTTTTTTTTAGTTTTTATTTTTTCAATTAATTAATTTGGCAGCGTCAGGTCTTAGTTGCAGCACGCGGCATCTTCATTGTGGCATGCAGGATCTTTTAAAGCAGTGTGCGGGCTTTTGCGGTGAGCAGGCTCTGGAGCATGCAGGCTCAGTAGTTGTGGGGCGCACGGGCTCAGTTGCCCTGAGGCATGTGGGATCTTAGTTCACCGATTGGGGATTGAACCTGCGTCCCCTGCATTGGAAGGCGTATTCTTAACCACTGGACCACCAGGGAAATCCCCATCATGATTATTTATGCAAACCAAATACCGCAGTCATACTTGAATAAGGGAATTATCTTTTGACACAGTTTTGTTAACACATTTAATCATTATGCATAGCCTCATATACAATGAGAAAATTTAAAAGAGAGGTATCCAGCCAGTATCATTTTATGTATCTCTTGATATTTATACTTTTTTCAATAAAAGATAGAATAACTTAACTCTTAGGGATCCTTTCTTTATTAAATCCCTACTCCCACCTCTTTATTGATGTGTTTAATGTGCTTACTGCCTTGGATTTTATCATTTGGTTATAGATTAGATTCAATTCCTCCCTCAACTGACTTAGAGCACTCACTGGGCCCAGCAAACATGCTTGCTAAAGCACGCGTAGTGTGTTGTATTTGTTTATTTGTTTTTCTCCTAACTGCAAGCTCCTCAAGGGGCAGATAATGTCTTAAGGCATCTAGCATCTACTCAAGGATCTAGCATCTACTTGCTGAATGAAGGGATGAAACATAAGCCCGTAAGGGCAAGGACTGAGTCTTACATATCCTGCTTGTGACCTGCATTTGTTGGCTCTCTATAAATATGTGTTGAATTGAATTTAACAGAATTAATAAATAAACACAGATTTCCTTGTCAATATCGTCATTGGTTGTTTTGGTGTCGTAGCAAAAGACATCCCCAAATTATGTGTTCATTTTGTCTGTAATCTCTTCTTTGTGATCTACTTAATTTATTATATGCCTGGAGAAGTCCTGTACTTAATGAATTTATAATATTTTTAACTTTGTTTAAATCAGCATTTTCCAAATTTATTTCACCATGGGCTCTTTTAATGCAAAACAAAGATTGGTCCATAGAAGGCTCTCAGTAAATGTATTTGCTCCACAAATGAATGAATAAAATCTTGTGGATGTCTTGAACAAATCTTCTATACAACATATACTTTTGGAAATGCTTTACTGCACAAATGCTGAGACCAATGTGTCAGGAGTGAATTCCAGTTGCTCTATGTTTCTGCATTCCTGGAGGACTTTCTGCACTGTGTCACCAGAAAGGGGAAGGCTTACCTTTCTCTTATCCACCCTCCCTGACTACTTATGGCCTCATACATACAACATGTACAGTGACATTTTATTATTAGGAAACTGAGGCTGTGCAATACTCCTGCCAGGATTCAACCCAGCTCCATTTCACTCTAGATCTAAGCTCTTAACCACTGCATAACCTTGGTGCAAGGGTGAGTGAGCAGGGATTGCTTGGCTGGTCGACTACTTTGGTTCATTTCAAGTTCATTTCAATACTGTTCTTGAGTATTAATTATAGTAAATCACACCTATAGCTGATTGATAGTGTGGCATATCTTGCAGATGTGGATGTTGTTAATCCTGATGAAAAGTCAATCATGACCTATGTGGCACAGTTTCTGCAGTATTCAAAGGCTGCACCTGGGACTGGAGATAAAGCCCAGGTATGTCTTTATAAGTACAAATCAAGCTCATTCTTTTTGTACCCTACTAATAGTTTAATTTTTAGCATCGAGGCATAATTTGCACACAGAACTTAAATATACAGTTCAATGAGTTTTGGCAAATGCATACCTCATATAACCATACTTTAATCATGATGCAAAACATTTCTGTTACCCAGATTGTTCCATTGTGCCTCTCTTCTGTCTGTACTCCTCCACCTGAAGCAACCAATATTCCAATTTCTTTCACTATAGATTAGTTTTGCTTGTTTTTTTAAAGTTAAAAGTGGTAGTTCATTAAACTTTGTTGAATTATCTAAAACAGCATTTAGATACGTACTGTATAGGACAAATTAAGTTTAGCAGGCTTTTAAAGAAGTCTAGAGATATCGGATTTTTGTCTATTGTAATTTTTATCAGCTTTATTGAGATACAATTCATACACTGTAAATTAAATCATTTAAAATTTACGATCAATGGTTTTTAGTATGTTTACATAGTTGTGCAACCATCATCACATTCTAATTTTAGCATATTTCCATTTTACCTGTTCTTTAGTATAAATGGCATCATGTAATCCATATAAACAGAAGCATTGTGTTCCACTCTTAATCCTTGTTTGTTGAGATACTGTTGAATTACCATCAGACTGCCATTTGTTTATTCAGTTTTTTCCTTGACTTTCAGTCAGTTACACAAAATATTGTGGGTGGAAATTTCTTAAAAATCACTGAGCTGAAAATAAACATTTTTTCTGCATCTATAAAGATAAATGAGCGCTGTGAGTTTAGTAAAATGTTTTTGAATATTATTTTAAAATTTAAACTACTTCCTCAGACATGTAAACATGTAGTCATATTATCACATTTGCTTTGACATAAAATTTAGGCCTATGTTTTTCCAACTGTTATGTTTGAGGCACCAAGCCAGATTGTTGCTGACTCTGGAAGAGAGACTCAAGCTGAGACACGGGCTTATAATGCACTTCACTTATTTCTGACCTGCTGAGGAGCTCCTCTTTTCTAATTAATTTTCCTATCAAAAAATAAAACTAAAAATTCAACTGTCCATGAAATCAGTTGCAAAAATATATAGAAAGCACTGTTGCTTAATAGAAAGAAAAAAGTAAAGGAAGGTTAAAGGAGAATGGAAATAAGATGCAATTTCTTTTGCTTTATCCTCCACCAGTAAAATTTGCCTCCAAATGTGTGCAAGCTTACCGCCTAAACAGGAATCTAAAGAAGAAATAATTGTTGCCCAATTCCATAGGATAGCTTAACCAAAGCTTTTAGTAGTGTTATTTTTAGGATCTTTAAATTGTTCAAGGTATTTCTGATGTCAGTATATTTAGTAGATGTAAACATCTGTTAACCCATGTTTAGATTTATTGGAAAGCAGTATTCTGAAATGCCTACTATAAATAAATAATTTAGAATAATGTTCTCTAAAATTGAAGAATAATGAAAGTGGGTAAGCCAAAAAAATAGGGGCTTGCTTGCCCTGTTTCTTTGGCATGTTATATTCAGATGGTAGTTTCAACCCATTTTAAAATTTAAGGTGTTACATGAACAGGCAAAATTCCTCTTTGGCACAATGAGTCATTGGTGTGTAGTGATTACACTATTTCACTGATGTTTGAAGTTGTTAATTTTATTGTTTAAAAAAATCACAAAGTATATTTAGGCTAGAGTTTTAAATGTGTGTGTGTGAATTACAGGGAAAGGTGAAAGATGCTAAGGTCTGGTTAACTCTGCAAGAGAAAAAGCTACAGAAAATGCTAACGGATTCAGAAAATGAGACCTACTGTAAGAAGTATGAAGTAAGTATGACTTTAAACAGTAATTTATTTGTAGTTTACTCTTGGGGAAGAGTAGGATGTTTTTAGAAAAAAACTTTCAGAGTTAATTGTTTAAATACTAAATTAACTCCAAGTTTTAGTGTTGAGTTAGAAGGACCGAGCTTCTCAAATTTTAATGTGCATAGGAATCACCTGGGGAATCTTGTTAAAATACGGATTCTAACTCAGTAGTTCTGGGATGGGGCCTGAGATTCTGCATTTCCCACCAGCTCCCAGATGGTGCTGATTGCTGGTGGTCCTTAGAGAATTTTGGGTAGTAAGGTTTTAGAGTGGGGACTGGCAAACTGGTCTCTGGGCCCCAGCATCTGTTTTTGTAAATACATTGTTATTGGATACATTATCTTATGTATTATATATTATATTATATATTATATATTATATGTGAACCATGCCCATTAAAGTATTGTTTGTGGCTGCATTCCCACCACATTGTTGAATAGTTACAGCAGAGACCATATGGCCCACAAAGCCCAAGATGTTTGCTATCTTACATATCTTATAGTACACGTTTTCCAATCCCAGGTCTAGAGCAGAACATGCTTTTCAGAATGAATATGGAAGGGAAAACGATTAGGAAATCAGAAATGGAGCCATCCCAGAATTACAGTTCAGGGCTTCAACCAAAATGTCCTTTGGGAGTAATGACAACTTACTGTCACCATGTATTGAACATTTGCTATATATCAGGCACCTGCTGACAAGCGTTTTCCAGGTTACAACATCTTGCTGAGTATGGCATGGTTATTCTAGTTTTACAGATGAAGACAAACAAGACTTAGAGGGACTAAGTGATTTATCTAAAGTTATATAGCTACTGAAAGGTAGAGGTGGGATTGGAATGAAGTCTAGATTCAAAGCCCTAGCTCTCTTTAGTCCTGATGCTTCTCCAGGGTAAGCTGTTATTCCCCACACCATTTTGAAAGATACTATCAGGAGCCAAAGTGAGGGCTCCACATTCTTCTTTCTTAGAACCCAGACTGTGCAACACTGTGCCCCTCACCTGGTCTCCACCCTGAATAAGGAGGAGATACACTCCTGGGCCTACACAGCACTTAACACTTCTAGACCTTCATCCCCCACATCGGTTAAGAGAGGGAGTCGGATGAATCCAGTGTTTCCTACACTAACATTCGGCGGATTGTGTGACTTGCTCGCCACACCATTCTTTTAGGTTTGGAGCCATCAGGGAAGGAAGACACGCTCATCTTCCTTTTTTCTGAACTGCATAGGCTTCTTATGCTTTTTGCCTCTTAGCACTGGCCTGAAATTGTTTTCATTGACAAGGTGCTCAGCGTCCACAGGAAGTGCCTTGCTCTCACTTGTCTTTCATTTACTAATGTACCGCAGATACAGGTTTCTTAAATGAAAGGCTTTATGAAGTTATTTTAACTCTCAGAAAGAATCAAATTACTTATCCCTTAGTTTGTTCACAAAATTTACTTAGAAATGCGGCCAATAATTATTGGTAATCTTAAATAACAGTTATGGAATTGATGACTCAAACACCAATATTTCACACAAATACAAACCAAGAAAAGCTTTATTTATTAAATTTTTGAGGGCAAAGACAAAGTATATTCTAAAGTTTGTATAAAATGACTTGGGAAGAATGGCTCAAGCTTAGTTAATTATGGAAACTTCAAAAACCATTTATACATGATGACTGCTGTTACATAATTCTCACTTCTACTCATTCTTATTTTGTTGTGAACACATATTTGGGGAGGACAAACTCACATTTTCCATGGGGCATTATGATTTGTCCTCTAGAGCTGGGTGGCCTTGCTGCCCTATTCCAGTAGAAATCCAACCATAGTGACATGAGACGCAAGCTGTGACCTATGTCACTATGAGGGCACCCAGATCACGAGGGTGCACTGAAGAAAGAAACTGGATTGGTGAGAGGATCCTGAATTCAGGGAATTTTACCTTTATCTAAGTAAAAGTTTAAATATAACCTACAACTATTGACCTGCAAATAGCAAAATTACATTTTATAAACTGGTTTAAACATTTCAGTCTTTAAAATACCCTTCTAATTGTAGAGCCTGCTGTCCTTTTTGGAGTCATTCAATGAAGAAAAAAAACCCTTTCTGGATGTCCTGTCGATAACAAAGAATCTAGATGAGCTGAATGAAGATCAGTTACAGTTGAGAGAAGCCTGGGATGGTCTCAACTACCAGGTTACTGCGTTGTGTTGATTAGAACATTTTCACGGGGCAGCTTTGTTTGTTGGATGAGAACTTTAGACTTTCATGAGGGATTCTGTAAAAGACAGAGCAGATGCTTCATCAGAAAATTGGAAGAGCGTTATATTTTCTCCATGATCTCATTTGGGTAGTGGTTGATATTGAAATAGGAATTATAACATTCTGTTTAGAGAAATTGCAGGCTTATCCAGAGCTTTTATATTTGCCATCAATTCTTGGTTTGCCATAGTAGATTATCCATATTCTGATTGACATGCAACCTCCTCTCTGCTTTGGACCAGTGTCATATATCACTATCAATAGATGCTTGAAGTGGGTAGGGACAAACCCAGAGAGAATGTGTAATGATGAATGTGTGTATGTGTGTCTGAATATATCTGTATGATTTCAGTCGTTTTAAATTTATTGAGTCTTGTGTTATGGCCCAGGATAATGTGTGTGTGTGTGTGTGTGTGTGTGTGTGTGTGTGTGTGTGTGTGTGTATATATATATACGTATATATATACTATTTGCACTTGAAAGGAACATGTATTCTGTAGTTATTGGATATAGTATTCTATAAATATCAATTAAGACAAGGTGGTTGGTAGCATTCAGATTATCTCTGTCTTGACTGACATTTTGTCTAGGTATTCTATCAATTTCTGAGAGAGACCTATTAAAATCTGTGGAATCCTTCCTTTAATTTAGTCAAATTTTGTATCATGTATTTTAAGACTTTGTTATTAGGTGTGTACATTTATGATTGTTATGTCTTTGTGAATCAACACTTTTACCATTATGAAATATTCCTATTTATCTCTGGGAAGACTGTTTTTCTTCATGTCTACTTGATCTTATATCAGTATGATAATTGCATTCTTCCTGTGCTGGCTGTGTGGCACATCTTCTTCCTTCATTTACTTTCAACCTATTTGAGTCTTTATATTTAAAGTGCATCTCTTGTAGATAGCATATGGTTGGATCTTGCTTTATTATCCACTCTGACGATCTTTGCCTTTTCACTCGAGGGTTTAGACAGTTAATATTAAATGTAATTATTGTTATGGTTCGATGTGGATTTACCATCTTATGCTTTTTTTCTGTTTATTCCCTCTGTTTTTTGTACCTCTATTCTTTCTTTTCCTGCCTTGTTTTAGATTATGTTAATATTTTTAGAATTCCCTTTTAATTTATCTATTGGCTTTTTGGCTCTACCTCTTTCAAATTTTTACTGTGATTACAATGTACATTATAAATTTTGTTTTGTTTTGTTTTGTTTATTTGTTTGCATTACACGGGCCTCTCACTGTTGCGGCCTCTCCCGTTGCGGAGCACAGGCTCCAGAAGCACAGGCTCAGCGGCCATGGCTCACGGGCCCAGACGCTCCGTGGCATGTGGGATCTTCCCAGACCGGTGCACGAACCTGCGTTCCCTGCATCGGCAGGCGGACTCTCAACCACTGCGCCACCAGGGAAGCCCACATTATAAAATTTTTATAGTCTACTTAAACTTCTACAACTTCTAAGTTATTGTACAACTTCTTATAGTATGTGGAAGTCTTGCAATCAAGTCTCTCATTTTTTATGCTTAGTTGCTTTATATATAAATATATATATGACACAAACATATGTTTTAAAGTCCCCAAGACCATGTTATACATTTTTGTTCAAAACGGTCATGTATTTTAAAGAAATTAAGGAGAAAAATTAGTCTTTCATATCTATATAGCTATTTATCATTACCATTGTTCTTCATTCCTCCCTAGAGATTTGAGTTTCCATCTGAACTCATTTCCATTCAGCTTGAAAAACGTCCTTTAACTTATCTTATAATGCAGATCTGTGGATGGCAAATTCTCTTAGTTTTCTTTGATGCCTAAACGTCTTTATTTTGCTTTCATTCTTTTTAAATATCTTTGTTGAAGTATAATTTACATATCATAGAATTTGCTCATTTTAAATGGCTAATTAAATGACTTTTAGTGAATTTACAGAGTTACAACAGAGATTGTATAGTTTGTAAGTCAAAAATACTCTTTGGGGCTTCCCTGGTGGCGCAGTGGTTGAGAGTCCGCCTGCCGATGCAGGGGACATGGGTTCATGCCCTGGTCCGGGAAGATCCCACATGCCGCGGAGCAGCTGGGCCTGTGAGCCATGGCCGCTGAGCCTGCGCATCCCGAGCCTGTGCTCCGCAACGGGAGAGGCCGCAGCAGTGAGAGGCCCGTGTACCGCAAGAAAAAAAAAAATACTCTTTGGTCCTGGGAAAGTTTGTCAATTCTTGCTCAAGCTTCTTGGCCATCAAGAGCGACACCCTGTTTTCAGAATATATTTATCATACTATTTGTATAGTGTGTTAAACACTAGCACAGTGGCTTAAAAGAGCCACCCTTTCAGTCCCTACTTTTGAAGAACTAGTGCAGCTTCAGAAATTTTCCCATCAAGTGGCAGTGCTCATTGCAATTTCAGCTCCTGTTCTGACCACAGTTTGACAAAACTGATCCCTGTGAAGGGCAGGAACTCTCTGTTATGAATCCTCAACAAAACAGAAAGAGAGGAAGAAAATATTGTCTGTATAGTTCAGACTGTTCCAGGCCAAAAAGACGCGGTCTAATTTTGCTGCCTGTGGTTTGGAAAAATCACCCTAAATAATGAGAAAAACCATTAAAAGAACTATTTTGCAAGATTAAGTGCTACAAATTGATAGTAGTTTGAAAATCCGTTCCGTAGGTAGAGTGCTGCTCGTTTTCTTGGTGTTGCAAAATGAAACTTATTAATTTTAAAGTCATCAGGTGTGTAACAGTCAATACCATCCAGACAGATTCTGGTTCAATTGGTTGAGGGCTCAGATATCTCAAAGCATCTTAATAAATGATTTCATTTTAAGCCTGCAATAGGAAATAGCCACATTACGTTATTTTGACCTGACAAGATCTTATATAAATTTTCATCCAAATTCAAAGGTAATTTCGAACACTGAGAAAGAAAGTGTAGAACTAGTTTTCTATGTTAAGAGTGGAAAGAGAGGAATGAAAGGTAAGCACCGCCTTCTATCTTTCCTCTTCCTACTGCTGCATAGAGTACAGCCCGCAGTCAGAAAGCCCACATTTGGTTTCATGCAAAACATATACAGCTTTCAGTTGTGAAAAGAATAACAGCTGAGTTAGAGGTATCGTTCTTAGCTTCTCTTTTGCTCAGTCGTTTGCCGGTTTTCTGGGTTTTTTGTTTGTTTATTTTTTGGGAAACTCACAGATAATTCAGATATATATAATAAAAGTACATGCTAACTTGTTCATATTAAAATTCATAATAATGAAAACATTTTTTCATTCTTTTCCGACTGGAGGCTTAATGGTATGTAGTTAATGATTTAGGATTGTAGAGCTGTCTTTTGTCTTACGCCTTTTGAGAAAATAAACTTGCAAGGCAATTAAAGCAAAACAAAATACTACATGGTGTCACTTATTTGTGGAATCTTAAAACAAAGTTAAACTCGTAGAAACAGAGTAGAAAAGTGGTTGTCCGGGACTGAGGGTGTGGAAAATAGGGGGAAGTTGGTTAACGGGAACAAACTTTCAGCTATAAGATGAATAAGATCTGAGGATATAATGTAAAACATGGTGACTATTATGATAACACTGTATTATATCATTGAAATTTTCTAGAGAGTAAAACTTAAATGTACTTGCCCCCCCCAAAAAAGATAAATATGTGAAATGATGGAAGTGTTAATTAACTAGATGGTGAGACTCCTTTTATGATGTAAATGTATATCAAATCACCATGATGTACACTTTAAATATCTTACAATTTTATTTGTCAGTTATACCTCAATAATGCTAAGAAAAGCAAAACAAAATGCAAAAACTGTAATACTTAATGTTTCTGGTTTATAAATAGTTCCATTTGACTGCCTTAAAGGAGGCTAGCTTTGTCCTCATTTAACATCTTTGTACTTGGGTTGTTGGTTTAATGGGGCTTTTTTTGATACTTTGCTCTGCATATAGTGGGCACCCAATGAATGTTTTTCAAGGAATTAATAATGAATCAAAGAAACCTATTCTTAAAAAATAACCTAATTTTGCCTATTCTTTCCTCTAAAAGTGATTTAACTCTAAGAATAGTGACAACTCCTCTAGTAGAACTATAATGGTAAGAGAGAATACAGACTTAAAACTCGTACTTTCATCATCAGTGTGGAGTCATCCCCACTGGCTCTCTTATTTTTTTGCAGCACGCGGGCCTCCCACTGTTGTGGCCTCTCCCGTTGCGGAGCACAGGCTCCGGACGCGCAGGCTCAGCGGCCACGGCTCACGGGCCCAGCCGCTCCGCGGCATGTGGGATCTTCCCGGACCGGGGCACGAACCCGTGTCCCCTGCATCGGCAGGCAGACTCCCAACCACTGCGCCACCAGGGAAGCCCTGGCTCTCTTATATTGCTGACCACACTTTACTGTAACCATGTCCTTGTCTGCTTTCCCCACTAGGTGGTTCAGGCAGGAGCTGTGACTATTATTTATCTGGTTGGCCCTTAGATGTGGAGGGTTGTGTTAAACTTACTCTTGCCTTCATGACACATGGATCTGGGCAAGGCCATACTCCTATTTTTATTCCTTTATTAAATTTTATATTTACTTCCTTTTATCCCCATACCCTCCTTCCATCCCTCTTTCTCCTTAGGCTGCCATTGTGCTGTGCTTAATGTGTATCTTTTTGTTTTATGTGTCCTTGCAAAATGCAGTATTGTATTTATGTGTCCGTGTATTTTTAGGTTGTGTGAATTGATATTGTATTTTATTCTGCTCCTTACTTTCAGTTTTGAACACATATATTTAAATAAGGTGCCTCCATGTTGCCCCCCGTGTACATCTAATTGGCATCTAACCGCTGCACAGCCCTCTGTGGTGTGTGACCACCCCACCACCACATGTCCTTCCTCTACTCCAGAAGCTTCTGTGTCTTTATACCCAGCTCTTAGCACAATTCATAAACATTTGCTCAATGAGTGAATGAATGAGTGTGTGTTTTTTTATTTTGAATTTATTTTTTTATACAGCAGGTTCTTATTAGTCATCCATTGTATACACATCAGTGTATACATGTCAATCCCAATCTCCTAATTCATCACGCCAACCCCCCCACCCCCTGCTGCGTTCCCCCCTTGGTGTCCATACGTTTGTTCCCTACATCTGTGTCTCAATTTCTGCCCTGCACACCGGTTCGTCTGTACCATTTTTCTAGGTTCCACATATATGTGCTAATACATGATATTTGTTTTTCTCTTTCTGACTTACTTCACTCTGTGTGACAGTCTCTAGGTCCATCCACGTCTCTACAAATGACCCAGTTTCATTCCTTTTTATGGTTGAGTAATATTCCTTTGTATATATGTGCCACATCTTCTTTATCCATTCATCTGTCGATGGGTATTTAGGTTGCTTCCATGACCTGGCTATTGTAAATAGTGCTGCAGTGAACATTGGGGTGCATGTGTCTTTTTAAATTATGGTTTTCTCCGGGTATATGCCCAGTAATGGGATTGCTGGGTCATATGATGATTCTATTTTTAGTTTTTTAAGGAACCTCCATACTGTTCTCCATAGTGGCTGCATCAATTTACATTCCCACCAACAATGCAAGAGGGTTTCCTTTTCTCCACATCCTCTCCAGCATGTGTTGTTTGTAGATTTTCTGATGATACCCATTCTAACTGGTGTGAGGTGATACCTCATTGTACTTTTGATTTGCATTTCTCTAATAATTAGTGATGTTGAGCAGCTTTGCATGCGCTTCTTGGCCATCTGTATGTCTTCTTTGGAGAAATGTCTATTTAGGTCTTCTGCCCATTTTTGGATTGGGTTGTTTGTTTTTTTAATATTGAGCTGCATGAGCTGTTTATATATTTTGGAGATTAATCCTTTGTTCTTGATTCGTTTGCAAATATTTTCTCCCATTCTGAGGGTTGTCTTTTGGTCTTGTTTATGGTTTCCTTTGCTGTGCAAAAGCTTTGAAGTTTCATTAGGTCCCATTTGTTCATTTTTGTTTTTATTTCCATTACTCTAGGAGGTGGATCAAAGAAGATCTTGCTGTGATTTATGTCAAAGAGTGTTCTTCCTATGTTTTCCTCTAAGAATTTTATAGTGTCCAGTCTTACATTTAGGTCTCTAATCCATTTTGAGTTTATTTTTGTGTATGGTGTTAGGGAGTGTTCTAATTTCATTCTTTTACGTGTAGCTGTCTAGTTTTCCCAGTACCACTTATTGAAGAGACTTTCTTTTCTCCATTATATATCCTTGCCTACTGTGTCATAGATTATTAGTTGACTGTAGGTGCGTGGGTTTATCTCTGGGCTTTCTATCTTGTTCCATTGATCTATAATTCTGTTTTTTTTCCAGTACCATATTGTCTTGATTACTGTAGCTTTGTAGTATAGTCTGAAGTCAGGGAGTCTGATTCCTCCAGCTCTGCTTTTTTCCCTCAAGACTGCTTTGGCTATTTGGAGTCTTTTGTGTCTCCATACAAATTTTAAGATTTTTTGTTCTAGTTCTGTAAAAAATACCATTGGTAATTTGATAGGGATTTCATTGAATCTGCAGATTGCTTTGGGTAGTATAGTCATTTTCACATTATTGATTCTTCCAAGAACACGGTATATCTCTCCATCTGTTTGTATCATCTTTAATTTCTTTCATCAGTGTCTTATAGTTTTCTACATACCGGTGTTTTGTCTCCCTAGGTAGGTTTATTGTTAGGTATTTTATTCTGTTGCAGGTATTTTATTTTTGTTGCAGTGGTAAATGAGAGTGTTTCCTTAATTTCTCTTTCAGATTTTTCATCATTAGTATATAGGAATGCAAGAGATTTCTGTGCATTAATTTTGTATCCTGCTACTTTACCAAATTCATTGATTAGCTCTAGTAGTTTTCTGGTGGCATCTTTAGGATTCTCTATGTATAGTATCATGTCATCTGAAACACTGACAGTTTTACTTCTTCTTTTCCAATTTGTATTCCTTTTATTTCTTTTTCTTCTCTGATTGCTGTGGCTAGGACTTCCAAAACTATGTTGAATAATAGTGGTGAGAGTGGACATCCTTGTCTTGTTCCTGATCTTAGAGGAAATGCTTTCAGTTTTTCACCATTGAGAATGATGTTTGCTGTGGGTTTGTCGTATATGGCCTTTATTATGTTGAGGTAGGTTCCCTCTATGCCCACTTTCTGGAGCGTTTTTATCATAATGGGTGTTGAATTTTGTCAAAAGCTTTTTCTGGGGCTTCCCTGGTCACGCAGTGGTTGAGAGTCTGCCTGCCGATTCAGGGGACGCGGGTTTGTGCCCCGGTCCGGTAAGGTCCCACATGCCGCGGAGCGGCTAGGTCCATGAGCCATGGCCGCTGAGCCTGCGCGTCTGGAGCCTGTGCTCCGCAATGGGAGAGGCCACAACAGTGAGAGGCCCGCGTACTGCAAAAAAAAAAAAAAAAAGCTTTCTCTGCATCTATTGAGATGATCATATGGTTTTTATTCTTCAATTTGTTAATATGGTTTGTCACATTGATTGATTTGCATATATTGAAGAATCCTTGCATCCCTGGGATAAATCCCACTGGATCATGGTGGATGATCCTTTTAAAGTGTTGCTGGATTCTGTTTGCTGGTATTTTGTTGAGGATTTTTGCATCTATAGTCATCAGTGATATTGGTCTGTAATTTTCTTTTTTTGTAGTGTCTTTGTCTGGTTTTGGTATCAGGGTGCTGGTGGCCTGATAGAATGAGTTTGGGAGTGTTTCTTCCTTTGCAATTTTTTGGAAGAGTTTGAGAAGGATGGGTGTTAGCTCTTTAAATGTTTGATAGAATTCACCTGTGAAGCCATCTGGTCCTGGACTTTTGTTTGTTGGAAGATTTTTAATCACAGTTTCAATTTCACTACTTGTGATTGGTGTGTTCATATTTTCTATTTCTTCCCGGTTTGGTCTTGAAAGGTTATACCTTTCTAGGAATTTGTCCATTTCTTCCAGGTGGTTCATTTTATTAGCATAGAGTTGCTTGTAGTAGTCTCTTAGGATGCTTTGTATTTCTGTGGTGTCTGTTGTAACTTCTTTTTCATTTCTAATTTTACTGATTTGAGTCCTCTCCCTCTTTTTCTTGATGAGTCTGGTTAATGGTTTATCCATTTTGTTTATCTTCTCAAAGAACCAGCTTTTAGTTTTATTGATCTTTGCTATTGTTTTCTTTATTTCTATTTCATTTATTTTTACTCTGATTTTATGATTTCTTTCCTTCTGCTAACTTTGGGTTTTGTTTGTTCTTCCTTCTGTAGTTCCTTTAGGTGTAAGGTTAGATTGTGTATTTGAGATTTTTCTTGTTTCTTGAAGTAGGCTTGTATAGCTATAAACTTCCCTCTTAGAACTGCTTTTGCTGCATCCCATAGGTTTTGGATCGTCCTGTTCTTTTTTTCGCGGTATGCGGGCCTCTCACTGTTGTGGCCTCTCCCATTGCGGAGCACAGGCTCCAGACGCGCAGGCTCAGCAGCCATGGCTCAATGGCTCAGCCACTCTGTGACATGTGGGATCTTCCTGGACTGGGCACGAACCCGTGTCCCCTGCGTCAGCAGGTGGACTCTCAACCACTACACCACCAGGGAAACCCTGGATCATCCTGTTTTTGTTGTCATTTGTCTCTAGGTATTTTTTGATTTCCTCTTTGATGTCTTCAGTGATCTCTTGGTTATTTAGTAACGTATTGTTTAGCCTCCATATGTTGTGTTTTTTACATTTTTTTCCCTGTAATTGATTTCTAATCTCATAGCATTGTGGTCCGAAAATGTACTTGATATGATTTCAATTTTCTTAAATTTACTGAGGCTTGATATATGACGCAAGATGTGATCTATCCTGGAGAATGTTCCGTGCGCACTTGAGAAGAAAGTGTAATCTGCTGCTTCTGGATGGAATGTCCTGTAAATATCAATTAAATCTATCTGGTCTATTGTGTCATTTAAAGCTTCTGTTTCCTTATTTATTTTCATTTTGCGTGATCTGTCCATTGGTGTAAGTGAGGTGTTAAAGTCCCCCACTATTATTGTGTTACTGTTGATTTCCTCTTTTATAGCTGTTAGCAGTTGCCTTATGTATTGAGGTGCTCCTATGTTGGGTGTGTATATATTTATAATTGTTATACCTTCTTCTTGGATTGATCCCTTGATCATTATATAGTGTTCTTCCTTGTCTTTTGTGACATTCTTTATTTTAAAGTCTATTTTATCTGATATGAGTATTGCTATTCCAGCTTTCTTTTCATTTCCATTTGCATGGAATATCTTTTTCCATCCCCTCACTTTCAGTCTGCATCTGTCCCTAGGTCTGAAGTGGGTCTCTTGTTGACAGCATATATATGGGTCTTTTTTTTGTATCCATTCAGCAAGCCTGTGTCTTTTGGTTGGAGCATTTAATCCATTCACGTTTAAGGTAGTTATCGATATGTATGTTCCTATTACGATTTTTTAAATTGTTTTGGCTTGGTTTTTGTAGGTCCTTTTCTTCTCTTGTGTTTCCCACTTAGAGAAGTTCCTTTAGCATTTGCTGTAGAGCTGGTTTGGTGGTGCTGAATTCTCTTAGCTGTTACTTGTCTGTGAAGCTTTTGATTTCTCCATGGAATCTGAATCCTTGCCGGGTAGAGTAATCTTGGTTGTAGGTTTTTCCCTTTCATCACTTTAAGTATATCATGCCACTCCCTTCTGGCTTGTAGAGTTTCTCCTGAGAAATCAGCTGTTAACCTTATGGAAGTTCTCTTGTATGTTATTTGTTGTTTTTCCCCTGCTGCTTTCAATAATTTTTCTTCGTCTTTAATTTTTGCCATTTTGATTACTGTGTTTCTCGGTGTGTTTCTCCTTGGGTTTAACCTGTATGGGACTCTGTGAGTGAGTTTTGATGGTGTTTAGCAGGGGAAAATCCAGGTAGAAGGGGCAGCAAGGGCGAAGACCTGGGAGAGTAATCAGGGTTTGGGGCAATAAGTAGCTGGCATTTATGTGACTCAAGTATTTAAGGAGTGGTGGGAAGGCTGAGGAAGGAGGAGGTTGGCTGGATTGGGGAGCGGGGGATTTGGTGAAGCACAGATATTCAGGAGATATGGTAGAGATATCTAATGTAAATACATGATTAGGGCTCGTTAGGAAAGTAATCTGTAAATCTGCTTGTGAAGTATAGCTGTAATGTCGGAGAACTCCAGGGCATACAGCATTTCAAATGATGGTCATGTAGTACAGTAGTCTACCCCTGCTTCGAGGGGTGGTTTAACTATTTCTAATTTCCCTCTCATGACTCATTATGGATTTATCAAAATATTTGTTTTTATTCTTGTGCCCTCTTCTACTTTTGAACAAATTATGTTCTCGATCAGCAGCTAGCCAACTGATACTTAGAACTAAGAAATTTACCTATTGATCAAGATTTCCTTGTCTAACAGATCAGAGAATTAATATACTGTTTTTAAAGAGTGGTTTTAAAAGAATTCTTTAAAGAATTAAGCATGCCGTATGTGGAGAAATAAACTATAGAAGTGTCTACTGAGGAACATCTTTCCTTTTTTTTTTCAGATTAATGTGTGGAAGACAGAGTTGAATCATGTCTTGCCCTCACCCCTCTATCAAATAGAAACTTGGCTCCAGGGGGTGGAGGAGCTGATAGATGAAGATTTGCCAGCCTCCCAGGATTATTGTGAAGCCATGGCTCTAATGCAAGAGAAAATGACTTTATTCCAGGTTGGAAAAGAAAAAAGAAACATGGAAAAATATGTGCTTTGTTAGGAACTGTTCTTGAGGAAGATGTTCCTAGAAAGGAGGGAAGGAAGTATAGTGGGTATTTGAGGATGGTTTAGGTGATTCCCCTGGAGATTTTTGGGTCCCAAAAGATAGCTTCAGTTATTTGACGAGCATTCTGCTAGTTTAAGGTGGAAACAATAAGAAGAGTCCAGTAAAGTCTGGACTCTGTAAAGTCTGGCAGAAAAGGAGAGGGGAGATTGTTTTAAAACATAGAAGATTGGGTTCTCACTAAAATGATATGAAAGAATTTGATAGGTGAGATTTATAGCATTTGAGCCCACAAAGGAATGGAAAATACATCTGAAAACAAAAGATTTTGATAAAGCTGTTACCAGAGAAACTGCAGTCTGCCTCTCTGTAAAATGGTCCAGTTTAAAACATTTATGATGAAAATATTTATTTACAACATTTTAGTTAAAAATGAAAGGGCTTTATGATTTTTGTTTTGAAAAAAGATGCAATGCATGCACAGAGCAAATGAGATTAACAAGCCTTCAATTACAGTGTTTGGCAATAAATCTGGTTATATCATGCTAAATTTCTTTTCAGAGTCTGATGGATAAATTTGACTGTCATTTGAATACTCTCCTGACATTTGAAAATAGAGATGAAAAACATTTGCCATTGGTACCACCTAACAAATTGGAGGAAATGAAAAGACGGTTTGTATCACTACCCTTTCACAACTGCTGACACCTTTGTGTTTGAGCACTAACATGGTGCTATAGGGACCAGAAAATACAGATTTTTCAATAATTTCTGATAATAGGTCTTTAAGTCTTGATAACAGTTCCTTCATGTTTTATGTAATAGTAACATTATATCATGCTAACATACTTCCTCTTTTATTGCCTGGTAGGATATGGTGGTGGAAAAAGTTCTGGACGTATAGTCAGAAACAGCTCTTTATCTTGGTTGTGGCCAAGTTACTATGTCTTTCTGTACGTTTCCTCATTTTTAAATACAGAGTAATGGTAATCACTCTTCATGTCTCACAAGGATACTAGGTGACATGAGAGGAGGTATATGAAAGCACTTTATAAACTCAAAAAAACTACAGATATGAAGATTGTTTAATTTGTGGTTGTCCACATCATCTTCTCTTTTCTCATTATTCATAAGCAGCTTATTAGAATGATATTAAGAGGGTATTAGCCTTAATAATGAAAGCTGTTAAAGTGAAATGTTGAAATTACGGTTGCATTAAGTTATATGGAAGTTTTCAAGTTTAGTAAAGTATTTTAGAGATTAACATTTTATTATAGAATTTCTCAATAGGGGAATAGTTTCTTCAGAAAATGTTCTGTTAGATATTTTTATCTTAGAAATAGCTGTTTTATATCTAGTCACAATGTTTGTTTTACTTTGTTTAAAAAAAAATATGAGGATTCATTTGAGTTCCATGTGTTTAAAAGAAAAAGTTAAAGCCCCAATATTTTTGAAAATGCCAAACGGATTTCTCACATTTGGCCAACAATATTAAATTAAATTCTAAAACCTGCACTATCTTCCAGAATCAACAACATTTCGGGGGAAAAATTCATTCCACTTCTAGAATTTCATTACTATAAGTGCTCAGTTCTTGGTTTGCTAGATGAAGTGAAATCAAAATTGGTTGTTTGGAACATCAAATACGGGAGCAAAGAATCTGTGGAATTATTGCTGGAAGACTGGCATGTAAGCTGCTTTATTTCATGTCTCAGACAACTGTTCTCCATGGTGCTGGATTTGCATTTTTCCTTAGCACAATTTCCCTTACCTTTTCAGGTTTTGAGATGAGTTTTCTTGGTAGCTTTCATTAGCTTAAACATTGCCTAGAGAAAAGAATTACCAGTAGGCAAATAACAGACACTGGGAAGAGTAAGAAAGAGAAAACATTATTTAGCACAACAGAGGAGATTGAGTTAACCGGACTAAGTTACATAATAGAGAAAGTTTCAATGTTCAATGTTATTTCCTTTAAAAAAATTCCTACTTTCACTTACTGGACATCTTGTTTAATATTTTTCCCCACTCAGATTTATGGTTTTAGTCAAAAATTAAATTTTTCTTTGAACATTTTAATCTTAGCCTTTCAAGTTTTAAGAGTGGGAAAAACAGTGTGTTTTGTCTTGAGGCTTTCTGGGGGAGGGGGTTTAGCTCTTGCAATTTATAGGGAAAAAATGTTGCAAATGATTTAAATGTGTGTTTATTTGGTAAATTAACACTAAAGCAGACTGGCCGTGTCATTTCTACAGTTAGGCCTTATTATCCTTCTTTCTGTTACTCTGTCTTTCTTTTTTTTTTTTTTTTTTTTTTTTTGACCTTACTGCGTGGCTTGCAGGATCTTAGTTACTCGACCAGGGATTGAACCTGGAGCCACAGCAGTGAAAGCACTGAGTCCTAACCACTGAACTGCCAGGGAATTCCCTGTTTCTCTGTTTTTGGAATGAGGGCCAAAAAGAAAAACCCAAGATTGTAAACTTCAGTGTAAAAATTGGAAAAACATGATGAGGAAAGGTTTATTTACAATTTATGATTTAAATACTGTACATTCCTAAACAGGAATCGTCATTCTATATTAGATTAGATTTTGAATATTTTAATTTATTTTTCCTACCTTGATTTTTCATTTTTCCATTTGAATAATCATACCATTGGCACATAAGTGTACAATGAGTTTTTAATTAACTGTCTATTTTCCATAGATTTTTCTAGCTTAATGCACATAATAACTTCGGTAATAGTATTTCTCAAGAGTTTTTGTGTGATGCATTGTATCTATTTATAACATACTCAAAATACCTAATAAAAATTATTCAATATTAATAAAGGCATATGAGATAAGAGAAGCTGATATAAATTATGCAATATTAATAAATATGTATGGTAGGAGTTGTTGAAATTGCTATAAATACTTGCCTTTTCTCATGAGAGGAAAACCATTTTAGAACTATGTCAGTGCATTACGATAAGCTGTCAGGTCTCATACCTAGATATTGCTTATGTCTCTTAGAACTTAACTATCTCTCTTCATGAGCTACTCTTCTTCTTTTCCTACCCAAATATGTAGTATTAAAACTGTAAAGAAATTTTGGTGCCTAAGTGCTTCATCAATGTGTATATGTCTATCTGGATTTCTTGACACATTTTTAAAAATAAAAACTGTCAATATGTTTTATTTTCATTTTTTCCCCAGAAATTTATTGAAGAAAAAGAGTTCTTAGCTCAACTTGAAACCTCTTTTCAAAAATGTGAAGAAATTCATAAGAATTTGGGTAAAGCTATACAATTACTTTTTGATGGAATGACCATCACTTAAAAATAGCATTTCATTTGTTTTGCTTTCTTTATGTACCTTAATGTTTTAGAAATTGGTTTTACATATGTGTTTTCTTTAGAAAATTCTTGCATCCACTTTTAGTATTGTTAGTATACATATTTATTTCACCACTGTCAATTAGTATGCAAGTATTTTTCTTAGCAGTATTATTCTCTTAATGAAAAACTGTTTTCTAAATTACTTTCTTGTTTTGTTAACCTTATAGCTGGAGAATATCCAAATATTAGTAAACAATATACAATGGTGGAATATCATTTTTGCACGTATAGAAAAAATATATATAATGTGAAGTCCACTCTACAAAAAGTTCTGGCATGTTGGACAATTTATGTGGAAAAGCTTCGTTTACTAAAGGCTTGTTTTGAGGAAACAAAGAAGGAACAGATGAAAGAGGTATTTTCAGTCTAATGGCACCTGCTCAATTTTACTTTTTTTCATTTTATTTGGAGACTCTCGTTTTCAATACAAAAATGAGAGGCCAGGAACAAGTAAGCATGACTGTCGGAAAAATCCTCCAAAGTTTTGGAAAGGGTTTAGTTTCTTTCTCATATAATTGCTAAAAGGAATTTTTCTCTTTGTTATAGGTTTTACACATATGTGCGTGCGCGCGCACACACACACACACACACACACACACACAGCTTTATTGGGGTATAATTTACATACACAGTATAGCTTTTGGAAGATATATTGCTAAGTTCCTTGGAAGGGAAATAAAAGATGTGGAGTAGTAGATAGCTTATAGATACATTTAAAATAAATGAATGTTTTAGAAAGTTTTTTTTTTCTATTTGGGTGCATACCTTTCAGTTCTAAAACCTTTCTGACTTTCTGGAGGAGGAAAAACAAAATAGCTTACTTATGTGGAGAACTATAGAAGAAATTTTGGAGTAATTCACTGTTGTTTTATTTGCTATTTATGTAATAACCTGTTTTATGATTATTCTCTGAGGTAGTTTTTCTTTCTTTCATTTGTTTCCCTCTGTTGTAAATAAATGTAGGTTAAACATTTTCCAAATAGAAGCTAATGTTACTTAACAGAAAACAGGCTGTTCATATGAAAGTAAAGTTTCTGATAAGTATATGAGTACAAAAAGAATATTTGAGTGAATCATTATTTCTTCCTGTCACCTCTGTTGATACCAGAATTTCACATCTTTGACTTTCAATAGCTCTTCTGTCTTTAAAGTCCTTTTATTAAAATTCACATTTCTCTGAGGAAATAGCACTTTAAGCCTTAGAATTTCCAAACTCTGTGCTGAGGTGACCTGAGTTGCCAAAAAGGACTCTCAAAGTAATTTAAAATTTGAGGGAGACAAAGCAACATCTGTCTGCTGGACACCACACAAATTACTACTAAGTTGTTTGGACCTGACTACTTAACAATGAGAAATGTTAGATAATTCTTCTAGCCTAGGAAATCCATGAAAAAATTACTGAGACATTAAGGGGGCCATGAACTGAAAAAGTCTGAGAACCTTTGCTGTAAGCTCATTAGCCACTTAGAAAGATAGAAGATCAGATGCTTCCTGAAAGTTCGGGACCAAGAGTGATAACAGGCAGCCAGCGCCTGCCAGTTAGTGATCAGGGATGAAGCGCTCAACCAATAGGGAGAGTCAAAGTCTCTGCAAAAACCTCACGCTCACTTTTTAAAAAAAAACTTATTTATTTTATTTTTAGCTGCATCGGGTCTTCGTTGCTGCACCTGGGCTTTCTCTAGTTGCAGCAAGCAGGGGCTACTCTTCGTCGTGGTGTACCGGCTTCTCACTGTGGTGGCTTCTCATTGCGGAGCACGAGCTCTAGGTGTGCAGGCTTCAGTAGTTGTGATGCGTGGGCTCAGTAGTTGTGGAGCACGGGCTTAGTTGCTTCGCAGCATGTGGGATCTTCCCGGACCAGGACTCGAACCCATGTCCCCTGACAGGGACCCATCTGGAAAGCAGATTCTTAACCACTGCGCCACCAGGGAAGCCCCCTCACACTCACTTTTGCTTTACAGTCAACCTTGGTGAAGATCTATTATAAATAATGAAAAGACAAATAGTATGTCATTAAAATATTACATTGATTATATGTTTTGTAGGTTTCCTTTGAGACACTGTCCCAGTGGAATCTAGAACATACTACTTTAAATGAAGTGGGAAATTTCTTAATTCAAGTCAGCAATGATGAAGTTGGATCATCTATTTCTAAAGAACTGAGGAGGCTGAATAAAAGATGGAGAAAGTTTATTACAAAAACTCAGCTTGTAAGTTTTTTTTTGGTAACAGCTTCATTGAGGTATAATTTCCATACATACAATTCACTCATTTAATCTGCATAACTCAGTGGTTTTCAGTTGAAATATTTAGAGTTGTGCAGCCATCACCATGATCAATTTTGGAACATTTTCATCACCTCATAAAAAAACTTGTACCCATTACCAGTCACTCTTCATTTTCTCCCAGTGTCCCCAGCTCTAAAGATTTCCGTATTCTGGATGTTTCACATAAATGGAGTCATATAATATGTAGTCTTTTGTTTCTGGCTTTTTTCACTTAGTGTAATGTTTTCAAAGTTCATTCATTTTGTAACGTATCAGTACTTCATTCCTTTTTATCGGCAAATAATAATCCATTGTATGGATATGCCACATTTTATTTATTGATCAGTTGGTGAACATTTGGCTTCTTTCCACTTTTTTGACTATTATGAATAATGCTGATATAACCATTCATGTACAGGTTTTTGCGTGGATATACAGCATACTGATTTCTAGTTGAAATTCTTTTACCATTAAAGAATAACGTTAAGCATTTTTGCCTACTAGATTTCAAGATCCTTGAGAACATACACTAAGCTTTATTTATCTTTATATTTAGTGTAGTGCTTCATAGAAGCATACCTTTAATAAATAATTTTTTGAACTTGAATTATTAAATTATTCTATTTCTTATTCATAACAATTTGAGACTGAGGTGTTGTATGGGAAATTTTATAACGTTGTTACTAACTGATATATCTGAAAAATATATTGAATATATTATGTTCATTTATTGTTTTTAATCATATATCTTAGCGTAAAAATATAAACATTATATTTCATGACATTAATTTTTTATAGGAAGTGAACCTGCCCCTTATAAAAAAGCAAGATGAGCCCTTTCTTGACAATTCTGGAAATACTCAACTATCTAAAGAAGAGAACCTAACTGCTGATTTTTCAACAGATATGTCAGTAGAACTTCCTGAAAATCACAGTCAGAATATTATGGTAAATAGTCATACTTTATGTATTTCATTTGTACATAGAAATAATTTAACTTTGCTGTTTTTCTTTTGAAAAAACCATATTGTTGAAACAGTGGTAAATGGGATCATTAGATAACATTTAAAGTATGGTCATTTTCCAATAAAATGCCCAAGTGGGTCCCTCATGCAGTGGTCTTCAGTGTTAAAGCCCTGGGTGTCTCACTCACTGGGGAGTTTGCAGACACGCAGAAGCAGTCATGACTTCTGAGCTGTGGAGATGGAGTTGATATCTTCTTCAGATTGCTTCTGACTAGTATTCAGAAATTGTCCAGCTTTAGGCTAGCCCCTGCCCTGTGTCTTGCTTCCTTTCTGTAAAATGGAGGGAAATAAAATCTTTATTTCTTGCTTTGTTGGGTAATTCAGAGGATGACTTTAGATTATAGATAAGAATATGGAAAAGAAACGACAACAAAAAAAAATCATACACGTGTAAGGTGTAACACCTATGATTTTGGAAGTGTGCCTCCTTCAGAATGGTAACTTATATAGTTTTAAAGAAAGTAATTTTTAACTGGCTTTGGCCAGTTGCCATGATGGAGTGCCCATGTTTTCCCACCGTGAAAAGACATAATCATAGAAGATCTTGAAAAATCTGAATTTGTGCAATATGCTTTTAGAATAGAAGAATATAGAATATTTTTCTCATACATTTAAAATATGATCTGATTAAAAACAACTTTAGGAATGTGTCTGTCATGTAAAGCTGTAGCATATCAACCTGTAGCATATTGAGAGATTATTAATGGGAAAAGGCTTAATTTTGTGGAAATTTGATTCTGATGTTTCACAACTACTATTGCTACTAGCTGTATTTAATTAAATTGTATACAAGTTTTAGAAATGTGTTTATAGAGTCAATACCCTAATTTTCTAAGCTCTAATCTTCTTATCTGTAAAATGGAGATAATAGTAACTGATAGGGATGATATCATCCTTAAGAAAATTTTTGTGAACAAATCTTTTAAGTTTTAAAGTGATATATGCTTAGATAACTAATGAGAACATCCTGTATAGCACAAGGAACTCTACACTTAATGCACTGTGGTAACCTAAATGGGAAGGAAATCCAAAAAAGAGGGGATATATGTATATGTATAACTGATTCATTTTGCTGTACAGCAGAAACTAACACAACATTGTAAAGCAACTATACTCCGATAAAAATTAATAAAAAAATAATAAAGCTATATATGCTATCAGAAAGTACTGTTTTCATTGTCCAAACAGTAGATCTTAAATCATTAAAATATGTTGACTTAGCACTTGTTTTTATTTTTTTATTTGTTTTGACATGATAGTTTAGTATGCATTTTAACTAAACTTTATAAAGATAATATTAAAACATTGAGTTTAAAAAACAGCCATTGTTTTTGAGATTTTCATTGTTCAATTAATTCACTATAGGGATATAACTTTTTTAAATTGAAAATTATAATGTAAATGGTACCATTTTCATAGTGATAATTTTGAATGTTGTAGGCTGGGGAAGAACATGAAAAAGAAAACGAAGAATTTACAGGGACACTGAAAGTGGCTGAAGAGGTTGAAAAACTGATTGGACAAGTGAAAATCTGGGAGGCGGAAACCACATCTGTTTTGGATCTTCTGAGACAACAAGGTGATGTAGATACCTCAGTGGAAGAATCTTTGCAGGTATGAGTGGAAAAAGTATTTAAAAGACAGCTTTTATGGTTGTAGGCTTATGTATTAAGATAAAAAGTTTTAAAGGAAACAGTAATAAGACTACTGTTAGAATTTCCTTTGTTGGGATTTTAAAAAAATGGCGTGGGATCTCAACCCTGGCTCATTTGCTGTGATTTTGCTTGAAGACAGAGGATAGATTTGAAGACTAATAATACCTTAGGATTTTAAATTCTTGAACTAATTTTCCCGGCTACAGGATGGAGATTAAAATATTCTCTTGTATCAGAGGGCAATGAGATGAGTAAGTGAGTTCAGTCTCCTATAGCTCAGTGCAGTGCAAATGTAAGAGATTATACAACCTGTGCTTTGAAAGATCAACCCCATATTAAGCTTTCCCTTCCTTAACTGATGCAGGGTGGGGATGAATGTTGTTAAAACTCTGTTCTGTCTTTATTCTCAGGCAGTGGACTCATTGAAAAGCAATGAGGCAACAGTGTATTTTAATATCGCTCAGTTCTCCCTGGAAAGGAGTTACAGTTGAGGTTTTACTGAGTTCCAGCTCAGCTATAAAATTTATAGAGCATGACATAAGTTACAACCAGATGGAAAGTTCTTGGGATAAAGGAACATTTGTATAATTCTTTTAAATCTACGTTTCTGAAAGGTGTATATGTAGAATTTTGTGTTTATAAGAGTAATACTTTTTATTGCTTTGAAAATATTATATAAACTTACCTGTGCCATCTGCCAGTGCTTTTCTAATTTTATTTTTGTATTTATTTATTTGCTGTATCTGGAATTTACTGTAGTGAAATAAATGAGTAAGAAATAAGAAATTCAATATTTAAAAAATATTTCAAAGCTATAACAATGATCCCTGTTATAAACAGTGAAAACACAAACAAGCTGGAATATACTTCCATTAAAAAGAAATTAAGTAGATCTTTGTTGGATCAAGATATATTGTAAAGTAAGAAATGGAAGTTGCTGAGCAGTATTGGTGATGTGATCCTTTTAGTATTTTTAAAAACAGTTGCTTTTTTAAACTTTATGCATTTATATCTATAGAAAAATATCTGTAAGCATATACAAATAGCTAACTCTGTGTATCTTGATCCTGCATTATGCCCAGCTCTTAGTACACTTCCTGGTACCTAGTAGATATAAAGTAAATATTTTTAAAATGAATGTGTGAATGATTGATTAAATGACAGTTAAGGGAAGGATGGGGAAGAAGAGGAACTTTTTCTTTATGTGCTGTATACCTCTCCACTCTTTGAGTTTTTTACAGGAGCTTTTGTTACTTTTATGATTCAAAATAGAAAAATTTGAAGTTACAAATGAACGTGCTAACTTTAGAACATTTAAATAATGTGTAAAAGTATAAAGAGGAGAATAAAAATCACCATAGTTCCACTGCTCTAAGATAAATAAGATCAACATTTACATAGTTGATATCACACAATATAATTTCTATTTTATCATACCCATGCCACCTCTGAGTTGTAATTAAAATTTTTTTGTTAATTTGATAACTGAAAAGTGGTAACTCATTATTTTAATTTGTACTTATTTGATTACATGTAAGATTGAACTGTCTTTCATATGTTCATTAGCCATTTGTTTCTGGAATTATATCTGTTTTTGTATTTTCTGAATTATCTTTGGGATCTTAGTATTTTTCTTACTGAATTTATAAGCTCTCTGAATCAGGACTCATTTTCATTTGTGTGGCAAATATTTTTACCAAGTTGTTGACTTTTAAGTTGTTTATTTCACATAGAAAATTTTTGTACTTATTTAGTCATTTCTGTCTCTTATGCCTAAAAAGGCCCTCCGCACCCAGGGAGCAGATCCATTTTCATGGATAATTTCTTCTTTTCTAGCTTCATATTTTATATATAATTTTCTAATTCATCTGAAATTCATTTTTGGTATGTTGTATAAAGCATGGTTCTAAAAAGGTGTTTTCCAATAGCCATTTTCTCCAGTAACATTTATTGAACTCCTTCTGGCTGATTAGACTTACAACAATTTCTTTTTAAGGTTTATTACTACTCTCTCAACTTATTTTCTCCCTATTGGCATTGTATTTCTTCTAGTCTTTATTTTATTGAAGTGCTTAGTATATAAAAAAAATCTATAAAAGACTGTTGCTCAGAATCTGATAATATTAATATAAAATTTCAAAATGAATGTTTAAAATAACATTTTTTAGACTATAAATTTGCCTCATTTTGGATTAATAGTTAACTTTTTATGATTTCCTGATGAGATTGTTAGGGTTAATGTTTAACATAATCAGAATATTTATTTGAATATTTATATTTAAATATTTATAATATTTATAATTATTTAATATATAAATATAAGAATATTTATAATCAGAATATTTAAGTGATATTTAAGTGATCTCACTTTAATTTGTTTTAATAGCATCTTATTGCCAAAGGCTCTATGTATGAAGAGCTTGTGTCTAGAACTGAAGACACTTTACAAATGGATGTGCAAAATGTTTCAAGCCAGGAGTCTCTTGAGCATGTGATCACAGCTGGGCTTCAGGCAAAGATTCAAGAAGCTAAAGAGAAAGTCCAGGTCTCTCTTTAATATTCCCTATTTAGTGAATTTAGTCTTTAAAACTGAGTGGTCAGTGAGAGGGCAGGGAAGAAGGGAGGATTGCCTTGTAGTTTGGAAATGTTTTGTAAAATATGAATTTTGCCTTATATTTTATTTCTTTATTATTTAGAGCATGTTGGAAAAATCAATATAATAAATAGGATGTTCTTATGTCTAGTGGGAAAATATGAGTTGCTACTCAAAGAAAATATTTATTAACTTATGAGTTTTCTAAGAAGTTGGGCTAAGTGTTAAGTTGAGAATTTTTTGTCATCACAGATCAATATGGTAAAATTAGTAGCAGTGTTGAAGAACTCAACTGATGTTTCCCCAGACCTGGATGTCAGGCTGAAGGTGGAAGACTCACAGAAGGAACTTGAATCATACGTTACAAGGGCTGAACAATTACTTGGCCAAAGAGAGAGCCAGAGAGGACTAATTTCAAAATACAAGGTGCGGCTCTTTCAGCCATCCAATGTAGGACATTTATCATTAGTAGATATAAATCTACCTCATTTGAAATCAAGATGTTTCCATCACTGTAATTATAACAAAGTTATAACTTTAAAAAATTTCCAAGTTTTATACATTGTTCCCCAGAAACTCTTAAAAATAAAAATTGAAACGATTTTTTTTTAATTCACATTTTACTGTATGAATGAACTCAGTGGTATAGTGTAAAAAGCACGGCTGACTTCTATGACATGGAGCAAGAATCTTAATTTCTCTGGCTTTTTTAATCAAATAAAATGGACATAATAATTCTAGTCCTATCCAGCTGCCAGTAAATGAAAATAAGGTATGTGAAGAAACTTTGAGTGGTTAAAATTCCTCAAATGTAAAATAAAGCCTTTATTATTAAAATGCATTGGTAAAAGCTACTTATGAACATATGCTTATCAGCAGTTAAAGATCCAATAGTGTTTTGTATGGAGACAGTTTTAGGTTGACTTTTCATGGTCTGATAGGCAGCTTAAGATGTATTGAAATCAAGAGGTACAAACTACTGTGTATAAAATAAATAAGCTCCAAGGATATATTGTACAGCACAGAAAATATAGCTATTATTTTATAACTTTAAATGTAGCGTAATCCATAAAAGCATCAAATCATCATGTTGTACACCTGAAATTAATATAATATTGTAAATCAATTATACTTAAAAAAAAAAAAAAGATGTGTCCAAAGCCAACTCACTATTAACTAACACTGGAGGTACTTGGGGATATGAAATAAGAGTAAAACACGGTCTCTACCCTTGGAGGTTGGACAGGTAGAGAAATATGTGTTCTTTCCTTCATTCATTTATTCAGCATTTAACAAGTTTATTGAACATTTAAAATGAGCTAGGCATTTTGGGGGAGATAAAGATGAAGTAAATTCAGAACAGTAATAGACTAACAGACATAGAAAACAAACTATGGTTACCAAAGGGGATAGTGGTGGGGTATAGGGGAGGAGATAAATTGGGAATTTGGGATTAACATATACACATTAAGTATATATAAAAACAGATAATCAACAAGGTCCTATTGTATAGCACAGGGAATTCTACTCAATATCTTGTAATAACCTATAATGGAAAAGAATCTGAAAAAGAATATATATGTATGTATATTACTTTGCTGTACACTTGAAACTAACACAGCATTGTAAATTTACTTCAATTTAAAAAAAAAATGATGAAGTAAATCAATACTGCCAGCGCTACTGTGCACAGTTTTTTCAGGAAAAGGAGCTCCTACAGGAGCCTCTCCATTCTCCTTGTGGTCTCCTTCTCTTGTCTGGGCTCAACCCTCTTCTGGCTTTCTGGACGGTTAACCGTATTGGACCCTGATATCAGGTATTTCAGCATTGCTTTTCCCACAGTCATCTTATGCTGCTTGCACCTTGCCAGCCACCAGCTTTGACCAATTCCCACTGTCTTTTTTCCTCTCTTTTACTCCCATATGCTGAGAGTGCTGAACTAAACTTAAGAGTCAGTTCTTTTAAGTAATCACTAGGCTGAATTTCAAAAGGACAGATATGGTCAGCTGAGGAAAGAGGGAAGAAAAAGAAAAAGCAGAGGCCGCAGGCCCCTCCTCTACCAGAGAGAGGAGTTACAGTGTCAGTTTTTGCACCCTTTTCCTCTCCCTGACCATCTTCCTTTTGGAATCTGAGGCCAGGGATTTCCACCGTTTTGTCTCTGGCATTTAGTGAAGTAGATCCATTTTCACAGCAGAAGCAGAATCGCTGCCCTGCCAGGTATTGCCCTGAGACCCCCTGGGACTCCTGGGACACATGGGTGGTAGGAACCCCCTTCCTGCACACAGGGCTAGCATGTCTTCCCTGGCCGTAAATCTAGCAATCCTCACAGAGGCTTTGGAGGAGGTTCCTGGGGGCTCAGGTTGTACCTTTTCTGCAGGAGACCCATAATAAGTATATGAATGACTTCCCACCCTGCTTAATTGCCTTCTCCCCCAGAATTACTTTCACCTTCTTGTCTCTTATAGATTTTTCTGCCCTTTCACAGACCCCAGACTACTTTTGTTCTGTCATTTGATAGTTACCTAAGCCAGGTTTCTGTCCTTATGGAGTATTGCCAGGTAATATTCTATAAGAGTAGGTAAGTGTGAAGTAAGGGACGAACACATTCCTGGGAAGGCAGATCCCATCCCCATCTCCTGCTGCTCCTTCCCTGGGATGGGACTGCGATTATGGTTGGCCCTGGGCAAAACTTTGAAGTCCATGATAAGGGGATGTTGCCTCCTTGCAGTATAAAATGCTTATGTACAATATTAAATATTTGCTATCTTAACCCTACTATAAATTGTGTCTTATTGCAACACTGATCTCTAATACAAGCTGGTGTACTCTTAATATTGTATTACTTATGAAGTGTGGTCGTCTGCTCAATACTTAAGAATTTTAGAGGATACTTTGCCAGTGGCTCATAATAAGCCTTTCAGTAAGCCTTTTAAATATTTATCAAAGGGGTACCAAAAACCATGCTGCATATCTTAAGGAAGTCTTTATCCTGGCCTCAAATGTGTAACTACATTTGAATAATGAATATTTTGCAATTCTTTTCAAAAGAACTCAAGGGATACAAAAGGGAGATCAACCTCAATCTACCAAGAGAAGTCTCCCCTAAATCTTCAAATAGTCTTCATGGAGTCCTTTCCTGGTTCTACATGTTAAAGACTCTAAAATTCTACCTGTTAAATTAGCTTTGAGGACGTGGCAGTAGAATAAGACTTTCATGTTCTTGTCTGTGGCTTTATTTTTAGGAAGCACTAATAATTTTTAATACTAAAAGTCTGGCCAAGTATTTGAAAGCTGTTGAAGAATTGAAAAATAATGTAACTGAGGATGTAAAGCTGTCTTTGGAAGAAAAGAGTAGAGATATCTGTGCCAAGTGGGAGGTAAGAACATACATATGTGTCTGGAGCTTTTGCTTATAGATCTGGCCCTGGACTTGTTTGTCATCAGAGTCATCTTTGGTGGTCCCTTGTCTGCCCCGTATCACGGAGGGCTGATCACTGTAGGCTGTGGTTCTCAGGCCTGGCATCAGCTGGCTTCTGTCTGTGTTCATCCAATGACAGCAGTGTTTGGAGATTAAAGGGTGATTGGAAGGTGGAAAAGGGAGAGTCCAATGGCTTTCTTTCCCTTTCTCTCTTGCACAGTGCCTCTGGCAGCTGTGTCTCCCCCTGGCTGCAGGTTCCATGGATCCAGCTTCTGATGGGTGACCATTCTCCCTGGGCTCCGCTGAAGCCTCCAGCCTAGGGTGGTAGCGGCTTTCTGCCGATGCTAATCTCTGGATTACCTTACTGTCCCCTCTTTGGCTTTCATCTCTTATAATCGATTCCCTGCATTTAATTCCCTCTGCGTTAAATATTTAATGTTTTCTGGTTTCCTGGTTGGATCCTGACTAAGACAATTTATTGACACATATAAACATATAGAGTTTCATAGAAAATAGGTATAGGCTTTGGTGGCTGACAGACCTGGATCCAGCAGCTATGACCTTGGGCAAGTTGCTTAACTACTGGGAGCTTCAGTGATAAGATGGGAATAATTCCACCTACTTGGCAGGATTGTTGCAAGGATTTATATAAAGCACCTACCACAGAGATTGTGTTTAGTAAATGGTACTTAGTATTAAGTGTGTGCATGTGTGTGTGTGAATATATGGAGAGAGAGAGAGAATAAGGTAATATAATTGAATATCCACTGTTAAAGGCCTTCTTAAAACACATTTAAAAAAAAATTATTTATTTGTTTGTTTGTTTTATTTTTGGCCATGTTGGGTCTTCATTGTGGTGCACGGGCTTCTCATTGTCGTGGCTTCTCTTGTTGCAGAGCACGGGCTCCAGGCGCGTGGGCTTCAGTAGTTGTGGCACACGGGCTCAGTAGTTGTGGCCACAGGCTTAGTTGCTCTGTGGCACGTGGGATCCTCCCGGACCAGGGCTCGAACCCTTGTCCCCTGCATTGGCAGGCGGATTCCCAACCACTGCACCACCAGGGAAGCCCTAATACACATTTTAAAATAAACTTTTAGAACAATTTTAGATTTACAAAATTATTACAAAGGTAATACAGAGAGTTCCAATATACCCATGACCAGTTTCCCCTGTTATTAACATCTTACATTAATATGGTACCTTTGTCACAGTTAAAGGACTAATATTGATAGATTATTAACTGAAGTTTATACTTTATTCATATTTCCACAGTTTTCCCCTAATGTCCTTTTACATCTGTTCTGGAATCCCATTCAGGATACACATTGTAGTTACTTGATATTTCTCCATAGGCTCAGATACGTGTTTTGTAATATTTTCTCCCAGTCTGCAGCTTGTCTTTTAATTCTAACAGTGTCTTTCACAGACAAAACACATTTTTAGTTATTAGAAAGAAAAAAATATGTTTCTGATATATTTTAAAACATCCTCCCCAAAGATACATGGGTGAATCAGAATTTCACATAGGCTCTATTTCTATCCTTTGTTACAACAAATATTTTTGTGTTTCTAATGGAAATCCTTTCAGTATATCCTATTATGGTTAATATGTGCCTTTGGTTTTTTTTGTTTTTCTTTTCTTGGCAGTCGCTTCATCATGAAGTGTCTTTGTATATTCAACAACTAACAATAGACATCGAAAAAGAAAAACTTAGTGACAATATTGCAAAACTCGAAAAACAAATAAATAAAGAAAAAAAACTAATTCGCAGAGGAAGGACCAAGGGTCTCATCAAGCAACATGAGGTAAAAACCTGTTTCCATTCACATTTTGTTACTGTGGGGTTTATCTTAAATGGTTTTATATGCCCTTGGCTAGGGTTAAATCTGCTCTGAAAATTACTTCAGCCCTTTTGTCCCCTGGGGATCTTCCCTTCTGCAGTCCAAGCTCTAACTAGAGCCCATGCTTCTTGTTTTTTGGAAGTGAGAAAAATTCAGAATTGAGTTAATATTTCTTATTTATATATCTCAGTGGCCCCTGTCCTGAGACTCTGGTTACAAGATGTGTCACCCGCTATTGAAGTTCCCGTAGTTACTTTTGTAAGGACATGGTGTCCTCAGAAACACGGCTCTTGTGAAAGATACCAAATCAGGATATAAACCAGCCGGGGCAAATCTAATGGTCTCTTTTTGGTCCTCATCCTGTTTGATTTCTTCTGCATATTTGATAGTCCTGACCCCTCTTTTCATTTCTTTTAAACTTGCTACTGCTGTGGCTCTCTCGATACAAATCTCTCTTGCTTTTTCTTATTTTATTATTTTGGAGGGAGGCCTTCATTTTAGTGCCCTTCACTAATTTTCCTTTTTTATTGTGTTACCCTGATGTCTTAGTTTTGGGGTCTCAGTTTTTGGCTAATTTCATGCTTGCTCCAGGTACTTGTATGCACTTGGGTGTTTTAACTGCCCTCTCTACAATGATAGCACCTATCATTATCTCCAGCCTCGTCCTTTCCCCTGACCTCCAGGTTGTGTTTCTAACCAAGAAGTAGATATCACCAGTGTTCCCCAGAGACCTCCACTTCAGCATGTCCCAAACCAACCAATAATATCTCCTCTTGAACTTTTCTTCCTCTTATGTATCCTGGTTATGAAAGGCATTGCCATCTCAGAACTCCCTCCCTCATTCCCCTTTCCTTCTCACTCAGCTTTAGTGTAGTCGGTTGCCAGCTCCCATCTTCAGAAGAGCTGCTTCTTTTCCTTCCTTTCCACCAGTGTTGCCACTTCCCTTAACCTGGGGTCATTTTCTCAGTATGATGGTGGTTGCACTGTCTTCCAGCCCTATCACCAGAGTGATCCCTTTGAACCACAAATCTTATGTCACTGGTTCACCATTACTCCCGGGACATCTCCATGCTCCTCAGAAGGCCACACAAGGCCCCTCATGTGTGGCCCCAGGACACGCCTTCATCACCCCTCCAGCCATGTCCTTTCAGAACTTCTGGAGCTTTTCTTCTCTCCGCTGCTCCTTTTGCTAGGCATGACCTCTCTCCCCTTTTACTTGGAAGGACTCCTACGTGTTCTTTCCACCTCTAGCTCAGATGGCTCCTCCATGTGAAGGAGGCTTTCTCTGGCTCCTTAAGGCAGGTAGTGGCCCTGTCATAGCACTTGTCATGTGATATGCTCATTATTTATGTGACTACTGTTGGGGAGGAACAAATTTTCCTCTACCCTTTTTTTTTTTTTTTTTTTTTTGCGGTACGCGGGCCTCTCACTGTTGTGGCCTCTCCCATTGCGGAGCGCAGGCTCAGCGGCCATGGCTCACGGGCCCAGCCGCTCCGCGGCATGTGGGATCTTCCCAGACCGGGGCACGAACCTGTGTCCCCTGCATCGGCAGGCGGACTCTCAAACACTGTGCCATCAGGGAAGCCCTCCTCTATCCTTTAAGATCCCTGGCTGGGTCTGGAAATTGAACTGACAAAGACAGATTAACAGGAGAAAAGCATACACGTTTTTTTGAATTTTTATATGCACATGGGAGCCTTCACAAGAGCATGATGACCCAAAGAAGTGACCAGAGCAGGAATCTTTTATACCTTTTAGACAAAGAAACAATACATTTGTGAAGAATTGACAAGACAAAGGAGTTTGGGCTAGGGATAGTAAAAAGGTGAAGAAGAAACTAGGAAGGTAAGGGTTAGGGTACAGGGTTTGTTTGCAGATTCCTTTGGTCCCATCTCTGGGCTGATAGAACTCTGTCTCCAGTAAAATAAACTTTATTTCTTGCCTTTAGGTAGAAAAGGGGAAACCTTTTCTGTTTCGTTTTTCTTTTTTTTGGCCATGCTGCGTGGCTTGCGGGATCTTAGTTCCCTGACCAGGGATTGAACCTGGGCCCCAGCAGTGAAAGCGCGAAGTCCTAACCACTGGACTGCCAGGGAATTCCCTCTGTGTTTACTGCTTCTTAATTGCCTTCAGTTCAAAATTATTTTCACATCCTAAACCATAATGGAAAAGAATATGAAAAAGAATGTATATATATGTTTAACTGAATCACTTGGCTATACAGCAGAAACTAACACAACATTGTAAATCAACCATACTTCAATTAAAAAAAGTAATTTTCACATCAAAGAGGCATACATTGGGTTGACGTGTTCTGGTTTCCTTCACTACGTCACTGGGCTGCAGCGAATCCCTTTAGGGCTGACTGCTCGTCTTTGTTTCCAGTGCCCATTCCCACACCAGGCATACAGTGGATGGGCTTATAAAAGAAAGTGTTGGGGTTTTTTTTGTTTTTGTTTTTTTCCCTTTTTTTAAAAACATCTTTATTGGAGTATAATTGCTTTACAATGGTATGTTAGTTTCTGCTTTATAACAAAGTGAATCAGCTATACATATACATATATCCCCGTATCTCCTCCCTCTTGCCTCTCCCTCCCACCCTTCCTATCCCACCCCTCTCGGTGGTCACAAAGCACTGAACTGATCTCCCTGTGCTATGCAGCTGCTTCCCACTAGCTATCTATTTTACATTAGGTAGTGTATATATGTCCATGCCACTCTCTCACTTCATCCCAGCTTACCCTTCCCCCTCCTTGTGTCCTCAAGTCCATTCTCTACATCTGCATCTTTATTCCTGTCCTGCCCCTAGGTTTTTCAGAACCTTTTTTTTTTTTTTTTTTTTAGTTTCCATATATATGTGTTAGCATAGATATTTGTTTTTCTCTTTCTGACTTACTTCACTCTGTATGACACACTCTAGGTCCATCCACCTCACTACAAACAACTCAATTTTGTTTCTTTTTATGGCTGAGTAATATTCCATTGTATATATGTGCCACATCTTCTTTATCCATTCATCTGTCGATGGACACTTAGGTTGCTTCCATGTCCTGGCTATTGTAAATAGTGCTGCAGTGAACATTGTGGTACATGACTCTTTTTGAATTATGGTTTTCTCGGGATATATGCCCAGTAGTGGGATTGCTGGGTCATATGGTAGTTCTACTTTTAGTTGTTTTTTTTTTTTTTGTGGTACGCAGGCCTCTCACTGCTGTGGCCTCTCCCACTGCAGAGCAGAGGCTCTGGACGCGCAGGCTCAGTGGCCATGGCTCACGGGCCCAGCCACTCCGCGGCATGTGGGATCTTCCCGGACCGGGTCACGAACCCGTGTCCCCTGCATCGGCAGGCGGACTCTCAACCACTGCGCCACCAAGGAAGCCCTCTACTTTTAGTTTTTTAAGGAACCTCCATACTGTTCTCCATAGTTGCTGTATCAATTGAAGGTGTTTTTAAAGTCACACACATCTGTTAGTTTCTAATCCTCAAGGACTAATCATGTAAACTCATTTGAAACACCTTCCCTGCTTTATTTCCTCAATCAGGCCTGCTTTTCGGAGGAAGGCAGCCTGTACCAGCTTGATCACCACATGGATGTCCTGCGGGAGCTGTGTGAAGAGCTGACTTCACAGAAGAGTCAACAAGAAGTGAGGAGAGCGCTCAAAGATTACGAACAGAAGATAGAAAGTCTTCGGAAATGTGCTTCTGAGATTCATATGACACTGCAACCCACTGTGGGAGGCACGTCGAAAAACAAGTTAGTGCCTCACAAGAATAGCTGCATGTCAGGGAGAAATGAGATAAACCCTCTCTCGAAATCAAATGACACTGAGTATTATTCATTCTCTTTTAGGCTTTGTTTTTCTCCCTGTATTTTAATACGCAATTTTGATTCCTTCCTAGGGGTACTGCAGACACATCTGAGAATGGAGGAAGGAATGCCCTCAGTGAGGTTCCATCTGCAAAATCAGATAGTCAGCCATCAGCTGAAAAGGTGTTAAATTTGGATAATGTATTTTAGAAGTAAACCCAATGAAAAAATCCAGGTGTACAAGAATCCACTTCTCATTGAGTGTTGCATTTAATTATCTGATTGTTTCCATCAGCTGAGAATTCCCACTTAAATAATGTAAGGAAGATTGCTTTTCAAAGAATTAGAATACAACAAACCAAAGCTATGGCAAGCATAACTTAATCTTCCTCTGAGGATACCAACAGTTCTTTCCAAAAGAGACCATTTT
The DNA here is from genome assembly GCF_964374135.1 of Grampus griseus. Classification (NCBI taxonomy): domain Eukaryota; kingdom Metazoa; phylum Chordata; class Mammalia; order Artiodactyla; family Delphinidae; genus Grampus; species Grampus griseus. The sequence continues at coordinate 37,565,300 of NC_139018.1, read as the reverse complement.
GAACCATTATGAATACACGCTGTCTGCGTGTTACTATTGAGAGCACAAGAGGCTGAGCTTAAACTGCACAGATGCTTCAGTGTCATTGAGATGAACTAGTTCATTTGTCATTTGTCTTTTTCTCATTATAATGTCTTTTAATTTCCTTGGGAATTGGATTTTCTAAATTCTTAAATTCTAGGAAAGTGGGGATTTGCTGTGTATCACAGCCCAGACTGCCTGTCAGAAGGGGTAGGGAAGGAGCAAGGTGTATTTTTTTTCAGAGGTCTGTTCCTGCATGCTAGGATTCTGTCTGCCTTGGACCATGGCTATGTGGTCACAGGCAGAAACAGCACTTAGGGGCTGGGAGAACTCCTTTATCCTGCTGACAGACCAACTAGAAGGTGAGACTCAGTCTAATAAGTCTCCTCTGTCCTATGGAAAGACCTTTCTCTGAGCTGAGAAACTTTAAATAAATTGTATTATCTCCTGGTTTGGGGTATAAAGAATCAGTGATATCCCTTTGTATCACAAAATGTTTATCTCTTCCAGACAATTAAGTATATTGAATATAATATGTTTACTATTTTGCATATTTGCTTAGGCAATGGAATCGATTAAGGATTTCAGCCTGGAATCCAAGTTAAAGCCTCAACAGGAGGAAAGCGTTATGGAGAAATATGAAAAGGATCACAGTGCATCTATAAATAGTTTACTAGAGAGGTAAACTCTTTTTTAAAAAAATTATTTTTATTGACATACAGTTGATTTACAATGTTGTGTTAGTTTCAGGTGTACAACAAAGTGATTCAGTTATACGTACACACACACATATATATGTATATATATGATGTATGTTTGTATGTATATATCCCTTTTCAGATTCTATTCCCTTATAGATTATTACAAAATATTGAGTATAGTTCTCTGTGCTATACAGTAGGTCCTTGCTGGTTATCTATTTTATGTATAGTATTGTGTATATGTTAAGGAGAGGTAAACTCTTTTAAACAGCTAGAAAATCCAGCAAAAATCTTTCATCAGTGCAAATGTTATACTTTAATAAGTAAGTTTTTATTTTCCTTTAGTCATAATTTTTGCATGTGATCCAGTAACTTAAGCAGAAATTCTCTGGGATTTCCTCATGGACAATTGACAGTAATTAAAAAAAAATTATTTTAGTCTTATTTTTAAAATTAAGTAACATTGCATTTAATTTTTTTCCAGGTATGATACACACAGAGACAATCTTGAACTACACCTGCAAAACAACATTGTCAGGATTATCTCTGATTTCTCTAGTGACAAGGAAAGGAGTAGTGTTTGTCTACAGGATAAACTGACAGATCTACAGGTAAGTACTGAAAATATTACTAGAGGAGTTTTATCTTTTATTAGAAAATAATGCCGCCGTAAGTATAGGCTTCACCATTTTTGTTGCGGTCTCATATGCTAGATGTTTCTGAAGAACTCTCGGTCACCGGATTTCAGGAAGACACCCAAACCCAGGAAGGAGTTTGTTCGGGGTGCTAATTTATTGCTCATGCTCTAATTTGATATTCTATATATTGTGGCTTGCAGAAGTTTAGATTGTGTTTGGGATGGGGAGGAAGGCTTCAGATGAATTGGTTGAAACAATGTGTTTGAAGGCGATTTCAGCCAACACAGCTTCTGGTTTGCTCCAAAATTAACAATATGTGAAAAACCAGCGACTCTGAATTTTTGTTTCAGTCATCTATCATCTTAACCAAATTGTCACATTATCTGTCCGATGTTGGATAATAAGAAAGGGGGAGGTCGTGGAGGGAGTTTTCTCTGTACATGATGGATGATCTTGTGGAGAGCCGTCAGAGGGAGTACTGCATCTGACTCAGGAGCTGCAGAAAAAACAATCTAGTGATGGGCACACCAATCGTTAAGTTCTACAAATAAGCATCTTCCTTATTTTGAAGATAAGCTGTGCATTGCAGTGCAACACCCTCATGTGCTTGGATGTGCATTAGAGTGAACCCTTACAGAAAGCCCATCAGGTGGAGAAAAGGTCATGCGTGCTTCCTGCAATGCCCTCTCATATTTTCTAGTTATCTTCCTTTCATGATGCCAGTTCCTGAGTCACACTCTACCAAATGGCTCTTCTCTGTTTTCCATCTGAATAAGCAAAATTCATGTGTTAGAATCTCTGTTGTTCAAGTAGTGGATGTAGCACGTTTTCATCACAATTAAGAAGCTGTCTTGAGACCTTACTCCTGTGACTGAATAATAAGTTGGTTAGAAAAACTATACGAATCCTTGGGGAAAGTGAAGAACAAAATTTACTGATGAGCACTCAGATTCTATAGCAGTGCCTTTTTTTAAAAAAAGAACCAAGATTAGGGGTTGGAATAGTATAGAATTTTAGATGTTTAACTATAGATCATAAGTTAATTTTACTCACTTCTCATTTGATAGAAATGATTTTGGTTCATTGCAATTTTAGTTTAAGGAGAAAAAAAAGACTAGAGAAAATAGAATATCTAATAGAATATATTCTTATATCTCTGTGTATCTTTCTGAATTGTATTCTGTGTATCTAACTTCAGGGAAGGGCATTTGGATTCCTTTGAAAGCCATGTTGCTGATTCCCTTGATTTCATTCAGTGGATTCTCCGAGAGCACAGTTAATAGCATTGCTCTCTGAAGGATAGTTTACTTGTAAAATATTTTTTCAAATGTATTTTCATGTGAAACTTTGTGTTTGTGCCCACAATTGTAAATGTCTCATTTTGTAAGAACAGAATAATTGTGCCTATTAACCCATTCATTGAAAAATTAATTTACATATTTCATCCAGGTCTTAAAAAATGAAACTGAGGCTTGCTGGAAAGAGTTTGAAGTCACTTCACTGAAATTAGAAGAGCTGGAAAGTGACATTAGGAAGCCTTTTCTAGTTAAGGCAAGAGATAAACTAAAGGAGAAAGAAAGAGAGCTTCAGATGACTCTTAATACCAGGTATAATTCTGGGATCTATTAACCATGAGTTTACTAAATGTAGTAAATTTTAAGAGAGGCTAATGTTATACTAAGTATGTTATTTTATTTAGTTGTGACAACAACCATAAGAGAAGCTGATGAGGAAACTGCTACTGGGGGAGGTTAAATCACATAACCAAGCCACACTACTGGCCAGAGACTTAAGTGGAACTTAAAGTCTGTTGAGTTCCAAAGGCCGTGCTCTTCCCACGGTCTCCCCTTGAGCCTGAATTTAGCCACGTCACGTAACTTCTCTGGGCCTTGATTTCCTCATTTTTAGAATGAGAGTGCTATTGTTATCCCTTTACATAGGATGTGTACCCCCAGCGCATCTCCCCATTTTACATAGGAGGAAACTGAGGCTCAGAGTCTATATGTTATTTATCCAGGGTTACACATTTCAACTTATTATTGGCCTAGACTTTGAATCCTAGTATATTTCCACTAATAAAATAATTACTATGCATAATGAATTTCTTTGTCATCAAGGCAAGGTTCAATTACATTTAGTATTTTGTATTTCAAAAGAGAGAGAAAGCCTTAGTATGCTTTACAACAGTTTTCCATTCAGCACCATATCAGTTAAATTATCGCGAGTACTTGGATGTAGCAAACAACTCATGCTTTGCCATTGTGGATCACTGGGTTTGGGTTTTAATGTGATGATCTATACATATCATTGTATGTATTTTTATTGAATAATTATTTTCTATTCTTGGTTAAATAATGGCATTAATATTAAATGTTTTATAAGCTATCTTTCTGCTGTGCTTTCCCCTCATGTCTGATTTATTTTTCACCCAGAATGGAGTCTTTGGAGACTGCGCTGCATATTGTGTCACCTGTGGAGAAGGAGTTGCTCCTTCTCTGTGACTCAGACCTGCTTCTCTGTGAAATGGCCGTTCAAGAATTTAATCTCACTGATGCTGATGACATTTATCAAAACCTGAGGGTAAATATAAATTCTCACAGTGTATTTATAGAATAAACAGTTCTTCAGAGATTTATACATGTTTATGCATTTTTTTATTATACATCCATAGTATTTATTTCAAATATAAGCCACGGCAGAAAAATCTTCAATAATTTAGACTTGTTATTTATTTCTCAACTCTTTAATTCCTTGCCAATTGGAAAGTATCAGTAGGTACCATGGAGTAAATAATGACGTATTTTCTTTGAATTAAAAATGAAGGCTTGCTTATGAATGCCTTCTCCAATGACTGAAATCCTAATTTTCTCTCTGTACTAGACGAAGATGCTTAAATTGTCATATTCTACAGTGTACTTATTTGAAATCTCATCCTAAAAATATTTTTTTATTTTTCAAATTATAAACAGATGTCTCAATAGTTCAACCTGTAATTATTTTCATTGAATCAATAGATTTATATACCTCTTTTCTTCTTGGGATTTAAATATCAGGAAGGGTATCAGATAATGAAACAGCTGGGCCATCTGATCATTTGTAATTAAAGTGTTCCTTCTGTCAAAACTGTCAGCCTTGGTTAGACTGAGAAGCAGTTTTCTAGATCAAATCTAGTGACATAATTTGAGGTTAGTTTCTGCTGTGCAATTTTTCTTTTTTCTGCCTCAGTCTTACAGCTTTTCTTACCTTTATTGTAGAATATCCAAGATTCCGTAGTAAGACAGATTGAAATATGTAATCATTTGGAACAGTCAGGCAACTTTGCATTGAAGGAATTACACCCGCTTGACCTGCATGCAGCACAGAATATTATCCTGAAACACAGAACTCAACTCGAAGAAATGAACCACAGAGTCCAGAGGAGTAAAGATGCCCTCAAAGCTCTGGAAGATTTTTTGGCTTCTCTGAGAGCAGCTGAACTCTCTGGTGAGCTTCTTATAGACCTTTCAGCCTCAGGTTCACAGGTGGTACCAGGAAATACTTTGATGGTGGAAAATAAAGAGGAAAGAATTCATCAGATGAAAGACAAGGCCAGACATTTGGACGAACGTTTGAAGGTGCTCGGTATAAGCATTAAAGATGCTGAATGGGGTGAAAACACCTCCTGTGAAAAACTTCTGAATGCTTTGTCCAGAAGCTTATCTGAGACTCATGGCTCTGGCAGACAGGAGGAACTCATGGAAGAAGATGAATTATTAGAGACTTGTATTTTCAAAAATAATGAACTCCTGAAAAATATTCAAGATATACACAATCAAATCAGCAAAATAGGCCTGAAAGATCCGACCGTTCCAGCTGTAAAACAACGGTAGGTATCGTTTTCGTCCGTTTCCACGCAAGATGATGATTTTCTGTTTTTTCCTTTTCCCAAATATCTATTAGGTGAAACAAATGCTTCCTGTGTCTTTCTACTTCTGTTCCATCCCCCTCTATTCAGGGTTCAGCATTCTTTTTTGTAGGCTTTTTCAAACAAGCTTTCTTTTTGTTGAGATTGTGCCTTTACAAAGTGTAATATAATTTTTTCCTTTAAAGTTTTCATTCTTATGGACAGAGGAAGAGTACAGTAAGATACGTGTGAAGTCCATGAGTTGCTTCAAAGTCTCTTTGCTACTGTTTATTTACTATGGAGTTCTCCTGACGGGGGAAAACCTGGGAAACTCGACACATTTGATAATAGAGAACAAGTGGTGGAAGATGCACATACCCCGCCTCGTCCCTACTTCTTCCTTCATTATTTGTCCTCTCCCCTCCTCCCGGCAGGATTAGATGAGGACTGAGTTTAAGAGGTAGATTTAGGTTAGTGTTGATTCTGGAGACTCAGCAGAACTGGGCTTACCTGAGGTTCGCAGCCATCCCTAGGAGTGCTACTATTGTCATTCTGGAATTCAGCGTCCGCCTCCAGGTCCTGAAAATGAAAATGTTAGCAAGAGTTAGCAGAAGAGTCACTTTTGTGAGCCCCCCTCCCCGTTCTAAATCTCACCCACTTTCCATCTCTTCTTCTGCCCACTTCTAATCCCTCAGGCTCAATGCTCTCCTGAGGCTGTTCAGCTGATTAAGCTCTTCCCTCTGAAATTGCCCTGAGCCCTCCGTCTCAATGAGACTTCTATTTCAACAGCGCTCCAGTTCTTCATGAGGTGTGGAACTGGTTTCGTTATTAATTTGATTGTTAATGCATTTATTATAGATTTATAAATAATTAGTAATAAATTAACTTATTAATTTATAAATGAAAACTATACTTTGATAGATAGTAAATTGCTTTAATATTTAATTGAGTTACTAATAGAATAAGCCAGGCACTGTTTTAGGTCCTGGGGATACAGCAGTTAACAAAACAGACAAAAATTCTTGCCCTTGGTAGAGCTTATTATCTAGTGGGACGAGGAAGATATGCAGTAGGTTTGATGGTGATAAAGACCATGGAGAAAGAGTAAGTAGAGAAGGAGGTGGTTACAATTCACACAGGGTCAGCAGGCACAGTTTTACAGAGAAGGTGACGTGTGAGCCTGATGGGATGAGCGACAAGCCAAGTGACAACCTGGAGGAAGAGCCTCCCAGGCTGAGGGTCTATAGGTACAAAGGGCAGGTGTGGGACTGGGCCTGGCATGTTTGAGGAGAGGCAAGGAGGTGAGCAGGTTAACAGGGAGGGGGTCACAGGGGTCACGGGCAGGATGGAGCTTAGCTCCTGTAGGGACCTGTGGGCCATGTGTTGACTTTGGTTTCTTTGTTGAGTGACATGGGAAGTCATTGGAGGCTTCTGAGCAGAGGGAAATGATTTGGTTTTCATTGTAACAGGCTGGTGTATTGAGAATAGACTGTAAGAGTCAAGGGAAGACTCAGGAAGTTTAGTTTGACCTATAGCAATAATCCAGATGAGGAATGATGGTGGCACGGAACAGTGGTGAGGTGGCAAAAAATATTAAGATTCTGTATGTATTTTGAAAGTAGAGTCCACAAGGTTTGTTGACACATTGGACACGGGGTGTAAAAGAAAGACTGGAATTACCGTTAACTGGGATGATGAAGACAAGTTTGTCAGGCATTAAATGAAAGATCAGGTGTGTGTGCTCAGTTTTAGACACAATAGGTTCAAAGTATTTATTGGATGTTCTAGTAGCACTCTCAATAAGACTTAAAAACAGGTGGCATCAGATGTCAGGAGAGAGGTCTGGGCGAGGTATACATCTGAGAGTCACCAACATTTTAGAATGCTGTTTAAAGCCATGAGATGGATAAGATTGCCATGCTGTGTACTCTGGGGCACGCCATGTTAAGAGGTCAGGGAGATGACAGGGAACCAGTCAAAGATACTGAGTGGCCGGTATCATCGGAGGAAAATCAGGAGTGTCCTGGGGGTCAAGTGAGAAGGCCTTTCAATGAGGAGAAGTGATCACCTTTGTCACGTGCTGCCGACTATTGAAGGAAGGTGAGGATGAAGACTGGGACATGGATTAGCAATGTGGAGGTTACTGGAGATCTTGACGAGCAGTCTTGCAGGAGTGGAGGGAGTGAGAGCCTTATGGGAGTGGACTCAAGATAGAATTGGAGGGGCTTCCCTGGTGGCGCAGTGGTTGAGAGTCTGCCTGCCGATGCAGGGGACACAGGTTCGTGCCCCAGTCCGGGAAGATCCCACATCCCGCGGAGCGGCTGGGCCCGCGAGCCATGGCCGCTGACCCTGTGCGTCAGGAGCCCCGCGTACCGCAAAAAAAAAAAAAAAAGAGAGAATTGGAAGAGAGAAAGTAGAGAAAGTGAGTATCTGATGAAAGCAATTTAGACCTAGGTGAATAGAGTTAATCCCACCAGGATTAATTTGCAGGTTAAAACCCTTAGTTCAAATGACTCTTCTTCGGTATGGAAGAGATTTTTGTACACAGGGTAGAAATGCAAGATTTCCTTGTATTTCCCTTTCTTCTTGCCCCTTCCGCCCTGCCTGGGGAGCTTGCAGTGTTCTACCAGCCATCTCGTCTTCTCTCCATATCATACTGTCTTCCCCACACATGTACACACATCCTCTTCCTCTCTTTTCTCTCATATGCATATACACACCCTTTACAATTGTGTTCATCACCGAGAAATGTTACCGCTCGTGGTTTTGTATGTCTGTTCTATTTAAAACACCAGCTAGTATTCTGGACATGCAGAGCCTCCTGACCTCTGTCATAGGAATGTGTGATTTAGGCATAAACCTCATGAGGACAAGTTAAAGTTAGTGTGCTCCCACAAATTACCCATATTTGTGTTGAATCAAATCGCCTAATTGGCCATTAAATTTTTCTCTCTCATAATCAAGGAAAAAATCGTTACTCAGACTGGATAAGGATCTAGATGAATGTGAAGAAGAGAAGAAACGCTTGCAAGAAATGGTGAATTCTCTTCCACAATTCAAAGATGGCAGAGAGAAAGCTCTGAGTCAACAGTGCCAAGGCACAGCACTCTTGTGGGAGAATACAAAAGCTTCGGTCACTGAATGGTAAGGAAAAAATTCCTCCCAAATCTGAAAAATTGTCTGTGGCACAATTAATTTTTTGAAATTTGTATGTTGAAAACACATTCCAATGGGCCTCAAGGAGAGGCCAACTTAAGAGTTTCACGTGCGAAGCTCACTGGGCCAACGTCTGGGGCAAGACCTGGAATCCTAGATTACAGACAAATGACTTTAAGAGGCTGTCTAAGAGGGAGGACAAATACATAGTGTATTTATAATTATTATTGCCCCACCTATATTAGTTTTCTATTGCTCCCGTAATAAATGACCACAAATGTTGTGGCTTAAAATCGGCACAAACTTATCTTACAGTCTGGAGGTTGGAAATCCTAAAATGAAACTGCATTCCTTTCTGGACTCTCTGGGAGAGAATCCGTTTCCTTGCCTTTTCCATCTTCTAGAGGGCACCTACTCCATTCCTGGGCTTGTGTCCCCTTCTTCCATCTTTAAGGCCAGCATTGCAGCATCTTCAAATCTCCATCTCTCTCTGTCTTTCTGTCTCATCTCTGCTTTTGTTATCACATCTCCTTCAGACTCTGACCCTCGTGCCTCCCTCTTATAAGGGCCCTTGTGATTATCTTGCACCCATTCAGATAATCCAGGATAATGTCTCTATTTTAAGATCCTTAACTTAGTCACATCTGTAAAGTCCCTTTTGCTGTGTGAGGTAACATATTCCCAGGATCCAGGGATTAGGACGTGGGCATCTTTGGGAGCTGGGGGCATTATCCTACCACACGCCACTTAAACGCCAGATGTTGCCAGTCAGTTACTGCCATCTTTCCTACAGAGCCTGGACAAGGCTCAAGAGTTTTCTTAATTCTGTGGCAGCCCTTACCTGTCAGTCCTGGCTGGCGATTCGGCTGAAGAGTCTCCATCCCTGCCTTCCCCCTTTACTCTCTGTCTGGGGGTAGGAGTAGTTGAGAGGGCTGACCCCTACAGGCTGTACCACCCAAGCCAAGCGTTCCAGTTGGGTTAGGAAGTGGGAGGTACTAGTATGAGCTTAGTAACCAAGAAGAGAGAGAAGTCGGGGTGGTCTTAACCCCCTCCCTTTTCAGCAAGTGGTTCCAGCAGCTCCTACTGACCCCTCTTTGGCTTAGGGCACTTTCCCTCTTTCCCCTTGAGCCCAGGTGCTCTACCTGTTTCTGGAAGGGTTAGTCTCTGGGTGTCTCAGCTCCTTGGTGGTTTCCCTTAACTTTACTATCAGTGGTCCTTTCACCACAGAACTCCATCTGTGGAGTTCCTGCTTCCTTCTGGAACCTGAGTATACAGTAGTCAAGATGAAGTCTGTCTGTGGATTTGATTTAGTCTACCCTTCGATTTTACAGAGGAAAGAACTGAGGCCCAAAGAGCCTCAAGTAACTTATCTAAGGTCGCATGACTAATTAGTGCCCAACCATAGCTAGAAACCAGGTGTCTTAGCTGCCACATCATCTGTACTAAACTTTTTTTTAAAGGGCTAAATCTAGAATGAGTTGAAATAGACATGATTGAATCATATTGAATCAACACTGAAGCAATCTCTAAGAATAATGCTGGGGAGGCATTGTTTTCCAAATTATCTTTTAGTTAATGATGAAATTGAGGTGCTGATTCCTTATGGTTACAAATCCTGTTTCGTTCCAGAGCTTATATCTGGTGACTTTTTAATATTGACCTGGTGAAAATAGTAATCCAGTGATTATTTATACCATCCATTTGTCAAATAAATATGTATGCCATCATTCTTAGGTTAAATTGTAAAACAATATTATAAGCCATGTCTAGAGGAAAAATCCTTCTATAACTTATTAGTCATTATTGTAGGATACTTACAAAGAGAAAGAATGGTTTTGTTATTTTCAGAAATTTAGCTGTTTTGCTTTTTTTCATAGCCTTGACCAATGTGAAAGAGTTTTGGAGCTCTTAAAACAATATCAGAATTTTAAAAGTGTCCTGACAACTTTGATTCAAAAAGAAGAGAATATCATCTCCCTCCAGTCTTCCTACATGGGAAAGGAGAACTTGAAGAAAAGGATAGCAGAGGTGAGTCCAAATTCCAAAGGAAACTTTACATAGCGGCCTCGCTTGCAAGCCCAACAATAGAGAGGATATTATCAATGGAGTCACTTTCGAAACTTAGTTTAGAAGAAGTTACTAGTGACTTTGTTTTACCAGGTATCTAAGAATTTATTAAATTTATCCCCAGGGCTTGAAAAAGATTGGTCCCCAGGTTAATGCTGGGTTGCATCTGTTTGGGTTTTGATACTGATGGTGTGGTTCTTTTGGAGTCTGGGGTTGCCCCTGCTGCTACCTCTGAAAGTTTGGAACAGTTTGTGCACTGACTTCCCACATAAAAAAAACCCCTGAGACTTCATTGCAACCTTGAGAGAAAGAAGGTACTAGGACAATCCCATCTGTTGTTAGTGGATAAAGGAAAAATTATGTTTTTATTTCTTCCCTTTTATTTCTTCGTAAAGATGTGTGAGCTTATCTCCAAGTTGCTCCGTCTATGTTCATAGCCTCGCCAATCACGACTTCATAGTTTAAGAAGAATAACACTTTTGGACACTAGATGTCATTATTTCTATGATTTTATGTGGTTATCAACCAGAGTGGCAGAAGAATGGAATAGTTAGAAAAGGATACACTACACTGTATTACTGTACACCAGAAAGTTGCTTTTCCTCTTGGTTTTATGAGTACTCTATGCTAAAGTGCTGTCAAAATGTCAGAGGCATTTGTGAAATATCATCTACTTGATACACCTGGTTGTTAGAAAGCAATTTTATTAAAGTTCCCAGTGGCTGAGAGCAACAGCAGTGAGGCTTATATACAGACATACCTCACTTTATCACACTTTGCTTTATTGTGTCTTTTACAAATTGAAAGGTTTTGTGACAACCCTTTGTAGAGCAAGTCTATCGGTACCATTTTTCCAACAGCATTTTCTCACTTTGCGTCTCTGTGTCACATTTGGGGAATTCTTGCAGTATTTCAAACCCTCCACCACCAAAAAGATTACGACTTGCTTAAAGGCTCAGATGATGATTAGTGTTTTTAGCAAATAAGTATTTTTAAATTAAGGTATGTACATTTTTTAAGACATAATGCTACTGCACACTTAATGGACTACAGTATAACGTAAACATAACTTTTATATATATCTGGGAAACCAAAAAATTCATGTGACTTGCTTTATTGCGATACTCCCGTTACTGGCATGGTCTGGACCCAAACCTGCAATGTCCCTGAGGTATGCCTGTAGACCAGATTCTTACAGACGATTTAGTCTTTGTCTAGAACTCTTATCCCTGAGGCTGAAGTGACTCTCAGAGTCACATCAGTGCCACAGATGAGGAGTAGCCCCTGCCTGCGGCCTCCTTTCTCAGACGCATTTTCTTGGAACTGACCAATCAGAAAGAGCTCTGCTTGGACACCAGTTATACACTATGTGACTGTTTAACTGGTTTCCCATCAGATTTAATCGAGGGAGACCACCATGCTAGGAGCAGGCTGGCAGTCGGAATCTCTTAGATGCAACCTGTCTGGTTCCATCCAGCAGAGGCAGCTTCTGGGTTTGGCAGCCTTGGGATCTAGGAGGATCGTGTCCTCATCCAGATGGATTAAGGAGCTTTGGTTCTCAGAGTATCCAACACGATCAGCTTTACAAAATCCCCTCAGCCTTGTGGCCCAGTTCACATAGCTGCTTTTCTACTGTGCCCCTGATACCAGTTTCCCAGCTTGTGCTCTTGTTTCAGGATCCAGGTCTCTGCCTTAGATACTCACAGATCCTGGGTCGCTGCCTTTCAGTCTGACCAGATAGTGAATCCCTCCTGACTGGCAGCTGTTCTTGGTTTGTGCCAATCCTCCTCACTCCTGGAGTCCTGCCTGTGTCCCACTAAGTGAGATCCTGTTACCAGCAGAGCTGTTCCTTTCCTGATTAGGTGAGGCAACATCTGTAAAGTGCCTGCAGAGTGCCTAGGACTTCCTCAACCCATTAATAGTAAACTGCACTTTCTGGACAAGTTATTTATTTGACTAATAAAACTTCTGTCACCTTCAGGCACTTGGCCCCTCTCCTGGGTGAGTCTCCCTGATGGGAATCTAGATCCAGGTCCTGACCCCTCTGCTATGATTAGTTCCCCTATGGCTGTTGTCTTTTTCCATTTGGGCTGCTATAAAAGAATACCATAGACTGGGGGGCTTAAAAACAACATAAATTTATTTCATACAGTTCTGAAGACAGTTCTCACAGTTTATAACTTTCTGCCTTTGACCCCTCAAAACACGTCCTTCTCACATGCAAAGTATATTCATTCCTTCCCATCAGCCCTAAAAGCCTTAACTCGCTCCAGCTTAGTCCAAAGTCTCACCTAAATATCATCTAAATTAGATATGAGTGAAACTCAAGGTGCACTTCATCCTGAGGGAATTCCTCTTGTTTATCCAAAACAAATGGACTGACAGATATTTCACCAGCAAAGAGGGATTTATTTGGGATCAACAGAGAATTGCATTTCAGGGTCTGCACCCATGGGAGCTACGTGCAAGTCCCTGCACAGCAAGGAGAGAAGAATGCTTTTATAGAGGGGAAAAGGACGTTGGATGGGCTGTAGTAGACAGAGTCCATGGCTTTTCATTGGCTGAGGCCTTGCCAATAAAGGAGCCTTTCTTCTTCCTATTGGGCTCTGCCATCCCATCTGGTCTCCCAACTCTGTTTAATTTAGGATTCTGTTTATTCTTTTTTTTTTTTTCTGTATGCGGGCCTCTCACTTTGTGGCCTCTCCCGTTGCGGAGCACAGGCTCCGGACGCGCAGGCTCAGCGGCCATGGCTCACGGGCGCAGCCGCTCCGCGGCATGTGGGATCCTCCCGGACCGGGGCACGAACCCGTGTCCCCTGCATCGGCAGGCGGACTCTCAACCACTGCGCCACCAGGGAAGCCCTGTTTATTCATTTTTTTACACTCTACATCTGTGAACCCATGAAACCAAACAAATTATATGCTTTCGAAATACAGTGGTGGGACAGGTATAGGATAGACATATCCACTCCAAAAGAGAGAAATAGGAAAGAAGAAAGAAGTATTGGGTCCCAAGGAAGTCCGAAACCTAACAAGGCAAACAACATTAAACCGTAAGGCTTGAGAATAATCCTCTCTGGCTTGATGTTCTGCCTTCCAGGTCCACTGGGATGGCATCATCACCCCTGGCTTGGCTGGACAGATTAGCAACTTTCTCTGTAAACAAAGAAACAAAGTAAGGATAGAGGTTAAATAACTTTCCCAAGATTATATGGCTAATAAGTGACAGAATCATTATTTAAGCTGAGGTCTATCTGACTACAAAGTCATGTTCCAATCATCATAATATTGCCTTCCCTGAAGACATGTTTGAAACATGTATATTATAGAAGTAAAAAATGGCTAACTTTGCTTTGTCTGTACCCCTTTCTGAAATGTAAAGGTTTACTCAGAAAAATATTTTAAAAATTAACAAAACAACTGTAATTACCTTTAAGAAACGTATAAATGCCCAGGCTTTTATTATTATATTGAGAATCTTGTATCTAGTGTGGTATCTTTGTATATTTGCTGAAATAATATATCATTTTGTATGGAAGATACAGAAGTACACTTGTGTTTAGTTATTTTCTCATATGCTTTTTTTAACTGTCTGAAAAAAGCAAATTTTAGTACCAATTGTTAACATAACTCTCAGTTAATTTTGTGATGACTTAGGTACTGTCTTCAGAAACAATCAGTTTCTGGTGTATGTATTGTCATGATGCTTTGCACCAGTGGCTGAAGTATGATACCACTGAGAACTTTTGTCCTTCAAAACCATAGAAACCTGGATGTTTATCTAGGATATGGTGCCAAATTTCCACCCTCTTTAATCAAAGGCAGAAGTGCAAAAGTAAGACTAGAAGGCTAGAATGTCAGGGGACTATTAAAGTTTGGGAAATGTCAGGGGGGGATCTAGTTTCCTTTATTTTACCCCTTCCATTCATTGTAGGACAAAGCCTGCAGTTCCTGTCAATGCTAAAAGTATCCTCTCCTGCTCTTTCTTTTCTCTTCACCCACTGGTGGCTTGTGTCAATGTAACAACAAAGTTCTTTGAATATAATAAAAATTAGGTTACACACACATACATATATGTATTTTTCATTTAATTGAACAAGCATTTATTATGCCCTATGCAAAATGTCCTGAACTGGGAGAAAAAAAACACCTGAGTCTGCATCTCAGCTCTGCCAATGTATCAGTCAGCTTCCAGTCAGGAGACAGATGCTGCCCCAGTTATTTTTTTTTTCCATTTAAAACATTTAAGTAATTTTAATTTTTTAAATTAAACTTTTAAATTTGAGATAATTGTAGATGCATATGCAGTTATAAGATATAATACACAGAGATCCTATGTACCCTTTACTAAGTTTCCCCTATGGAAATATCTTGTAAAACTGTAGTGCAATATTGCAGTCAGGTTATAGACAATCATACAGTCAAGAGGAGGAACGTTTCCATCACCAGACTATCCCTGGTTCTGTCATCGGATAGCCCTACCACTTCCCTCTTGCTTCCACCCCCTCACAACCACTAATACGCTCTCCATTTCTATAATTTTGTCATTTCAAAAATCTTATATAAATGGAATCATACAGTATCTAACCTTTTGGGATTGGTTATTTTTACTCAGCATAATTCTCTGGAGATTCGTTCGGATTCATGCACGCATCAATAGTTTGTTCCCTTTTCTTGCTGAGTAGGATTCCATGGTATGGATGTACCACAGCTTGTTTAACTGTTACCTCCGAAGAACATCTGGGTAGTTTCTAGTTTTTGGCTCTTACGCATAAAGTTGCTATAAACGTTTGTATAGGCTTCTTTGTGAACATAAGTTTTTATTTCTCAGGGTTAATTGCTCTGGAGTACAGTTGGTGGGTTGTATGTTAATTATGTATTTCATTTTTAAAGAAACTTTCAAACTGTTTTCCAGAGTTGCTGTACCATTTTACATTCTCACCAGTAATGTGTGAGTGATCCAGTTTCTGTACATCCTTGCCAGCATTAGATACTGCCTCTACTTTTTATTTTAGTCATTCTGATAGATATATAGTGGTATCACTTTGTGGTTTTCATTGGCATTTTCCTAATTGCTAATGGTATTGATCATCTTTTTTTGTGCTTATTTGCCATCTGTATGTCATCTTTGCTGAAATATCTCTTCATATTTTGTGCTCATTTTCTAAGTAGATTGTTTGGTTTTTTTTTTACTGTCGAGTTTTGAGAGTTTTTAATATATTCTACACAGTAGTCATTTGTCAGATATGTGGTTTGCAAATATTTTCTCCCAAACTGTAGCTTGTTTTTCATCTCCTTAATGGGTCTTTTGCAGAGCAAAAGATTTAAATTTTGGTAAAATCCAGTTTATCAATTTTTCCTTTCATGGATTGTGCTTTTGGTGTCAAAGTCTAAGAACTCTTTGCCTAGCACAAGATCCTGTAGATTTTCTCCTATTTTTTTCCTCAAAGTTTTATAGTGTTATGGTTTACATTTAAGTCCATCATCCATTTAGAATTAGTTTTTGTATAAGGTGTGAGACTTGGATCAAGGTTTACGTTTTTATCTATAGATGTCCAGTTGCCCCTGCACCATAAGTTGAAAAGGCTCCCATTCCTCCTTTGAACTGCTTTTTCATCTTTGTCAGAACTCAGTTGGGTGTATTTGTCTGGGTTCACTTTCATCTATTGATCTGTGTGTCTGTCCCTCTGCCAGTTGATGTAATCTTTATTACTGTACCTATATGATGTTTTAAAATCAAGTAGACTGATTCTTCCCACTTTATTCTTCTTTTTACAAATACTTTAGCTATTATAGTTCCTTTATTATTCCATATAAATTTTAGAATAATCCTGTCTATATCTACAAAAGTATTGCTGGGTTTGATAATAATTGCATTAAACCTGTACATCAGTTTTGGGAGAATTGACATTTTTACTATGTTGTCTTCTGATCCATGAACTTAGTATGTCTCTGCATTTATTTAGATCTTCTTTGATTTGTTTAATCAGTATTTTATAGTTTTCAGCGTATAGTTCCTGTGCATGTTTTGTTAGATTTACACTTAAGTATTCAATTTTTTGAGTAATTGTGAATGGTATAATATTAAAAATTTGTGTCCACGTATTCATTGTTAATATGGAGAAGTGATATCGATTTTTAGGTTTATCTTGTATCCTGTGACCTTTCTGAACCCACATATCAGTTCTAGGGGTGTTTTTGTAGATTCCTTGGGCTCTCTGACATAGATAATCATGTTGTCTGAAAATAAGGACACCTGAGACAGAGGGCTCCTTGTTACTGCTGGTTGGGGGTGGGCATTCTGCTTCCGCACAAGGTCTCTACTGACACCTCCCTGGCTCCTCATTACAGCTCCCTAGGTAGCCTCCCCTGACATCATGGATGTGTGTGTGTGTGTGTGTGTGTGCGCGCGCGCGCGCGTGTGTGTGTGCGTGCGCGCGCGTGTGTGTGTGCGTGCGCGCGTGCACTTGTTACTGCCCAGCAGGAATGAAAGTCCCAGCTCTACTCAGCCTTCTTTTCCCTGGTTGGGGGAGAGTGGGGCTCCTGTTACAGCCTGGAGATGGTGGCTGTCTAGGCTCTACACTTGACCTTTGCTGGCACAGGTGGGCGTTGGGCTACAGTGTTTCCTATGGTATTTTGCTCCAGTGAGTGATTATTTCCTAAAAGTTTTCTGTCTTGGTAGGTTGTCCTATTCCTGGTTCTTGGGCTGAAGAGAAGAGGCTTTTCCTGGTCTGTGTCTGTGGATCTTACCAGCTTCTGACTTCTCCAGCACACAGTCTGGGATACCCAAGGGAAAAAAAAAATTCAGGGAGCTCACCACCAGGCTGTCTTCAGGAGCTGATGCTCCCAGCCATTCTCCTTCCTTGAACTCCTCACTTTTCAGTCTTCTTAAGTCTGTTTTGTATATGATGTCCAGGGTTTTTAGTTGTGCTTAATGGGAAAATTATGCCTACTGCATATTCCCAGAAATGGAAGTCCCCTGTGGGTATATAATTTTTAGTTTTTTATTTATGAGAAATCACTATTTTCAAATTTTATACAATCATTAAAAATGCTTGTATAAGATTAGTAAATTGAGTGGAAACATTAAGATTGCATTACTCGACACACATTTTATTTTGTAGTTTAAGATCATTGGCCTTTTGGTTAAATAGTGTTTCACCTTCCATGTTAGAAATGACATGGAAGTTAGAATCATGAAAGATTAAACTAGAAGTCACATTAAAGATGTTTTAGAGTTTTGTCTATTTTATTCAGATGAGCACTTAGGTTCTTCAAAATGACAAAGATGATTCCTATTTGAAGAGTCTAGGAACTGTCGCTTTTTTATACGATTGAATAGAGGTGCTTTTTTTTGGTAGAATATTATTTCACATGCACTAGAAAGATGGTTTTAGATCATTATAAATATTTCATCATGCAGAGTGGGACAAGGAATTTGGGTGTAGGATTATTAATAAACCAGATGTTTAGAATTCTAAAAACTTTTCATTGAGAAAGTGGGACAGTAAGTCTTATATTTGTATCAATATATCAAAACATGTTTCATATCATTTTTACAGATTGAAGTTGTTAAAGAAGAATTTAATGAACATTTAGAAGTTGTAGACAAGATTAACCAGATCTGCAAAAATCTACAATTTCATCTAAATAAAATGAGAAACTTTGAAGAGCCTCCTTTTGAGAAAGAGGCTAATATTATTGTGGATAGGTGGCTTGATGTAAGTGATAATTTAATTGACTAGAAATTCTATTTAATAACAATTAAATTGATCTTTTCTTTTGTATCTTTAATGTTTTTATCTAATTACAAAATTCAAAAGTGCTCATTATAAAAAATGTTCAAATAATATAAAGTTTGTGACTTGGGATTTAGCTTTACGCCCAGAGTTAGGTACTATTTTACTAACAAATGAGTCTGTACTCTTTTAGATATACAAGTGCATACTCAACTTATTTGAAATAAACTAATTAATGTATTATCCATCCATGCAGCCAGTTGATGTTCAACATTATATTTATTTAATATTTTAAAAATAATTTTTGGTTGAGTAGTAATGATATTTTTATGAATTATAAATTAAGAATTTGTGCTATATTTTGATCTGGGTTTTTGATACTTAAAATTAAAAAAAATTTTTTTTTTTGTCTGCGTTGGGTCTTCGTTGCTGTGCATGGGCTTTCTCTAGTTGCGGCGAGCAGAGGCTACTCTTCATTGCAGTGTGTGGGCATCTCATTGCAGTGGCTTCTCTTGTTGCGGAGCATGGGCTCTAGGCATGCAGGCTTCAGTAGTTGTAGCGCGTGGGCTCAGTAGTTGCAGTATGCGGGTTCTAGGGCATTCAGGCTTCAGTAGTTGTGGCACACGGGCTCAGTAGTTGTGGCTCTCAGGCTCTAGAGCACAGGCTCAGTAGTTGTGGCGCACGGGCTTAGTTACTCCTCTGCATGTGGGATCTTCCTGGACCAGGGATCGAACCTGTGTCCCCTGCATTGGCAGGCGGATTCTTAACCACTGCACCACCAGGGAAGTCCCTGCTCTGGGTTTTTAAAAGCATTTTTTATTATTGTGGTTTAGAAAATAGGAAAACTATTGCTTTCAATTGCATATAAACTGCAGCAAACCAGCTAAGTTTTTTTTTTTGTAGAAGAAAGAACTACATGGTATGTTAAAGAGAATTTTTTGTTGATGAATAAAGCAAATTATTTAGCAAGTAGAGGTAATCTAAAATTTTATTTTAAAGTTGTGTTTGACTGAAACAATGGTTCTTATGCTTTTCACCACTAAATATGTTATTTTTATTTTTTAATTATGGTAGATAAATGAGAAGACAGAAGACTACTATGAAAATCTTGGTCGAGCTCTAGCTTTATGGGACAAGCTTTTTAACTTAAAAAATGGGATTGATGAGTGGACTGAAAAGATCCTTCAAAAAATGGAATTACATCAACTGACTGAAGAGGAAAGACAAAAGCTGAAGGTTAATTAAGCAGAAATAGAATATTTGTTCTTTTTGTAGACAGTTGACATTTTAATATCAAGTCTGCTTTCTTGAAGAGGGGTAGAGAAATCACAAAGAAATCTTTTATTTCTTTCATTATTCCTTGAGTGAGACCTGAATTCCATTGTTTTCTTTGTGGTATCCAGGAAGATGTTCGCAGGTATTATTAATCTGTGCTGTATACCTGAAACTAACATAGCACTGTAAATCAACTATACTTCAAGTAAAGTAAAAAGATTCAAGTAAAGTAAAAACACAAGGCTGAATATCAAAATCTTTATAGAGCTTCAAAAGAGGCTGTTTTTTTAAAACAGTGATCTCAGGTTTTGCCATTTAGAAAGAATTAAACTTATCTCTTGTAATGAAATAATACCATTTGCAGCTACATGGATGGACCTAGAGATAATCATACTAAGTGAAGTAAGTCAGAAAGAGAAAAACAAATACCATGTGATATCACTGATATGTGGAATCTAAAATATGACACAAATGAACTTATCTACAAACCAGAAACAGACTCACAAACATAGAGAACAGACTTGTGGTTGCCAAGAGGGAGAGGGGGCGGGGGAGGGATAGATTGGGAGTTTGGGACTAGCAGATATAAATTGTTATATATAGAATGGATAAACAACAAGGTCGTATTGTATAGCACAGGGAGCTATATTCTGTATCCTGTAATAAACCATAATGGAAAAGAAAAAAATAATTAAAAAAATTTTTAAAGTTAAAATATTTTTAAAGTTATCTCTTTTAACTCTAAAAAGAATTCTTTCTATTGCTGGTTGTTTGCATATTATTAGTTTGGACCATATAAAATTACAATCTTCGTATGTCAAAAAATAGTTAAGTCTGGCAGTTATATGTGGTTCAGTGTAATATAAAAATGTATTATGCGTGTATGATGGCTTTGCAGTATGTCACGTCTAATGTCTCAAGTCTTATTTTTTTTCTCTAATTTTGGTCACTTTATTCACTTTTAAATTCACATATCCATTTTTATACTTTTGGAAAAAGACTTTCAAAATGTGTGGAGATTTATGAGTTTCCTGGGTATATTAATTGACAGTTGTGAAGTAAGATTTTGATTTTCTAAGTGAAATGAATTGTCACTAAGTATCCCTTAATTTTGTCTTGAGATACAGGTTATTTAAAAATTTGAAGTTAAGGATTATAACGGCTACCGTGTGGGCCAAATTCTGCCAACGTGGTGTGTGTGTGTGTGTGTGTGTGTTGGCTTTATATGTTTATGTGTATGTTTATATGTACAGAGCTATTGAGATGTCATGCCTTTAGGTAGGCACTGCATTCTGCTGTGGCGCAAGCCTGGCCCCTCTCGTTTTATTGCTAGAGTGTTTCACTCAGTTATAACATATGCCTGACCCATGAAGACACTTAGTTTTGCAACTCCCAGGACTGTATCAAAAATCAAGTGATTAGGGGAAATTTAAAGGTTCTTTCAGTTTCTATATATTTTCAATAGCAATCAGGGGTACCAGAAAATAAGGTATAAAATAAAAAGATATTTTCCATTAACATTGTGTGTTTTAGGAAGAGTTACAAGTTCATGAACAAAAACCTTCAGAATTTTCTAAAAGAGTGGCTAAGATACAGTTCCTGCTTCAAAGCAGTGAAATACCTCTTGAATTACAGGTAAGAAAATTTTTATTTTAAAGTTGCAATTAAAGATGCTCTATATCCTCTAAAGTAATGCTCATAGCCAGAATTCTAAAACTTAAACCTAAAATAAAATTAGGATCATTACTTGATTCATCTTTAGTCATGTCCAACCAAAATTTTAATAGCCAGCATAGTTTATTATATTTCTCCCATTTTAGAATGAATAATTTTTTGCATTCTCTTATTCTCATCTCATTTATTTCACAGGCCTCTTGTGCAGAGGGGGAGATGTTACCTTGCTTCGTGTAAAGTAACAAGGGTTTCCTCATAAGTGTCTTGGGCCTAGGAAGGAGAACATGGCTCAAGAAATTCCAAGTTTATTAGTTGCTAGATGGAGTAACAGGGAGATTGCCCCAAGTGTGATTTTCTATTGTGTGAAGAGATTTGTTAGACTTTTATTTAAATCAAAGTGCAAAGTGCCTGAATATAAGCTCTGGAGTCAGACCTTATGGGGGAGGGCCTGGGTCTGCTGCCAGCCAACTTTGTGATCTTGGGCAAGTTACTTATCCTTCTTAAGCCTGTATTTTGTATATAAAGTGCTTACCATGATGTTGTGTACGTAATAAACACTTAATAAATGCTGGCTATTTAACTTTTTTCTATATGTTTTAATAGGTTTTCCAATAAGCACCATGAGATAGCACCTCAACTGGTATGCTAAATAAAACTTGTTTTAAGGGGAAGATTCACCTAGTCTCTTAGAAAAAAATAAGAATGTCAATTTCAGTTTTTTTCAAGTTACTGTTTTTCTTTAAAGGCAATGTTTGAATTGTATCAGTGATGTTGAACAAGGAAGAATCAGAAAGAGAGAAGTTATTTCACGTTGAAATGAAACGAAGTTTCCACTCATTCTTCAGCAGTGCAGGTGTCTTATAATCTAGTTAAATCACGTCCATTACAGTACGTCATATGTTTCATGATTTCAGGTCATGGAGTCCTCTATTTTGAACAAGATAGAACATGTGAAAATGCGTTTAACAGGAGAATCCTACTGCAGTGCACTCGGTGGCAGCACAGCTGAGTTAAGGGAGGATCTCGACCAGGCTAAGACCCAGATTGGAATGACTGAGTCCCTCTTAAATGCCTTGTCTCCTTCTGACAGCTTGGAGATCTTTACTAAACTAGAGGTACTTCCCAGCTACTTCTCTTCTGTGGTTCAGATTTATTTTCACACTTGTTTCTGATGGTCTTGTCCTCTTGAGGTTAATAATTATTATAAAAATAATATAAGTCTGGGGGAAAAACTCAGAAAAACAATTTGTGTATATTTAACTGTTTCACCTTTGAATTGCTTTGTGGTCATTATTTGATGTTAAATTGCATTGCATTATACATTTACTAGCTAAGAGAAAGCAGGTCTACCCAATAAAAAATCATCTAGATTTTCATAGAAACAATGGATACCTAATATGTTTTGTGTAGATTGAGCCCATTTTTAAGACTTCACTGTTGTCTATTTGTTTATATATTTAGGAGATTCAACAGCAAATTCTGCAGCAGAAACACAGTATGATATTACTTGAGAATCAAATAGGTTGTCTGACTCCTGAACTCTCTGAATTAAAAAAGCAATATGAAAGTGTCAGTGATTTATTTAATACCAAAAAAAGTGTTTTGCAAGATCACTTCTCTAAGTTACTGAATGGTGAGTGCAATGTTTCTCTTACTGTGCCTCTGGGAATCTTGAGGTATGAATAAGTACTGTGAACACAAAGGCTAATTAATCTAAGCTTCACTTAGAGATGGTTGCACACACTCTATTTAAGGAGATAATATTCAGATAAATCTTCTAGGAGCAAACACTCACTGATCTACACCTATCGTAAATAACATCTCTTTTGTTGAAGCACCAGATCTTTTTCTCGTGAAGGAGAGTCACGAGGGTCCTCGTGTTTGACCTGCTCCTTGTTGTCAGAGTCTGGGGTCATGCCTGTGAGCAGGCTGCCCCTGCAGGTGTCTCTGGGTGTCCTGTATGCTTGGAAAGGAGGTTTGGTGTAGAAAATATGCCACAGTTACCACATCGGCTCCATTAACCCTCAGAATTAGATTTTAGTTTATTATCACTTTACAGTGACTCGTACCCACGGCATGGGAAGCAAGTTTCAAAATATTTTACTTTAACAAGGTTTGTGACGTATTCCTCGAATGAATATAGCTTCTTTTGTTTTCTTCCTGCAGATCAGTGCAAGAACTTTAATGACTGGTTTGGCAACGTTAAAGTGAACCTTAAGGAGTGTTTTGAACCATCAGAAACAAAAAAGAGCGTGGAACAAAAACTACAAAAGCTTTCTGTAAGAAGACACGTTTAAATTTCAATCAAAATTTATCAAAATTAAAATGCTGGAGATAGAACTATATATAAGTAGCTAGGACAATAATTATTTTGACTTAGTATTTCCCTACATAGAGATAGTATTTCCAAAAAACCTGGCCTTTCCCCAAATACTGGTTGGCCAAAAAGTTCGTTCGGGATTTTCCGTGACATCTACGGAAAACCCGAACTAACTTTTTGGCCAACCCAATATTTTTAACACTCTGTGTTTACTGGGTAAGGGTGTAAGTGACTTAAAAAGGTTCTGTTTTCACAACTATTCTAAGATGCTGTTTAACTTAATGTTTGCTGGTGAATTCAGTTGTGTTAAAATCATATTTGATTTAAAAAAAAGGCTTTACCTAATCTGGACTTTGAAACCCCTTTACTTTCTATAAGAGATTGCTTGACCTTTTAAAAAGTTTTTTTCCCAGCCATATTTCTTTTAAAAATTGTAGTTGAACTTCAATACACTGCTGATGGGAGTGGGTGGGGGAAGATAGCCTGAAATAAGAGGCAATAATGTGGGCATTTCAAATGCATATGGCGCCTTTAATTCTTGATCACTTTATGGTAGATTATCAAGTACTTTAGGCTTTGGTGATAACTTATGCTCTCAGACTTATCAGTGGCATTAAATGTTCCCAGTTTAATTCCTTGCTTTGATGATACTATTCTTTATTGACAAAATCACCTTTCTTCTCTGCTTTTAAATTATAGTTCCAACTTTTTTTTTAAACTTTGCACATTGCATGGGTCTCAACAATTGATGCTCAAACCTTGAAACACAAACATTGAAATAAAATTCTGATTTGGACAAAGTTAAATAGAGAATAGGCTATTTAGTTTTACATATTGATTGCCAGAAAGGAGCAAGTATTTGGGAGAAGCTGAGCAGAGCCAGGATAGGAAAATGTGGCTTTCCTGGTCTAACTCCCACTGACCCACATGGTGGCATCATTTTGCTTGATGTGATTCCCAGAAAGTCAGATGCAAATGTACACACACATTCTAGAACCGATATAAATTGTCTTTTGATCATTTGCTATTGCACTTAGCCACCTCTCCATAGCAACTTCTTTTATATAGGATGTTATGAAGATGGCATGTCTATGTACCATCTTGGGAAAGTGTCACTGGGGTGGCAGGGACCATACTTAGACTTGCCCATAGGATATAATTGACTTTTTGTCTTTCTTAAGGATTTCTTGACTCTTGAAGGAAGAGGCAGTGAAATACAGCAGGTGGGAACTGTACTGAATCATGTGAAAAAGCATCTGCCCAAAGCACCTGTTAAGAAGCTTAACAGTTGGATCGTAAGTCAAGAAATTGAATTAGAAAAAATGGAGTCCATATGCCAGGCACGAGCAAAGGAGCTTGATGAGTGCTTGCAGCAGCTACTGAGGTAGGAAATAAAGGTGATGTCTAATAGCATGTTTGCTAATGATATCTTCATACGTACTCTGCCTCAGTACAGCTAGCAGTGGGATACACGTACACACAAATTTCAAAAATAAAATATGTAGTTTCAAACCCAAGTTTGACTCTGGGATATAGAATTTTGGAGAGTTCCTCAAATTATGGCCAAGGTTCAGGGGAGAGTTCAAAAGTATTTTCTGTTTGTTTGTTTGTTTCCTGTTCTTTATGATGTATATGTATGGCTCATTAGAATTCCACTATAATACGTGTTATTATTATTCAGATTTTAATGTTACAAATTAAATTTTCTCAAAAGAAGCCAAAAAAGAAACCAAAAAGATGTAGTAAAAAACCTGGTTGGCTCACAAGATTTGTGCCAACCTTCTCTTCAGATAAACACTTTTTGCTGATTTTATATTCCAATGTGTGTGATATTGTTTTAGTCTCCAGAATGACCACAGAAACCTGAGTAAGTGGTTGACTAATCAAGAAGAGAAATGGAAAGAAATGGAAGGAACAAGAGAGAAAACTGAGCTATTTGGCCAAGCTCTAGCTAGAAAGAGGTATAGCTGATCTTGCATGAAATGTACTTCTGGGGAATATGGTTTCTCAAATGGTGTCGTGGCTCCTGTAAACTTTCAATGATATTTGGAATTTACAGGGAACAATTTGAATCTATGGCCCAGTTGAACAACTCTGTGAAGGAATATGGGATTACTGAGGAAGAAGAAATAGTAAGAGAATCAACACTTTTGATCAATAGATACCAGACATTATTGGGACAATTATGTGAAATTGACGAAGAGGATAAGTTACCTTCTGCCAAGGACCAGAGCTTTAATGATCTTGCACATGATGTCATTCGTTGGATAACAGGGATTAAAGAGTCCCTGATGGTTTTGAATTCATCTGAAGGCAAAATGCCACTTGAGGAAAGAATCCAAAAAATAAAGGTATAACTGTGGAAACTAAATTTCAGAGGTCAGAGTGAACTCTAATTTTGAAAAGATTTAGAGGAAAACTGCAAAGATTTGTTTTTTAATGGAAAATAGGATCACTGCAGATTGGTTGAAGGAATTCAGATGACCAAGCTTGCAAAAGAGAAGGGCTATGATGGACCTAAAATTATTTTAATGCATATAGAAGGGAGAAAGTATATCCTCTCTTTGTGGGAGCAATGTCCAGTTATTGTCCGTCTTCACTGAGTGCAGGAGAAATGAAATTAAAAGTATAAATTAGAGCTGCAGCAGGTGGAAATTTGCTAGGATGTTAAAAGAATGTATGTCAGTACATCAGAGGCATTGGCAATGTCAAGGTGAGGGCTGGAGAGGAGCTCATCTTCAGAGTGGATGTGTGTGGTTCCTGAAGGTTATTAGATACTGAGTGGGTTGTGTGGTTCTTAGTTTATCAGATACCGAGTGCAGAGGATGATGCGGTCAAGCCGTAAGGGTTAGTTTGGCATAGTGAAGTAATCAGGATCATTTGGGATTATATCTGAAAGGTTTTCCAGGGAAGGTGAATCTGGAGTAGTGTTTCCAAGAAGGGAGGAACTTGATTGTTTGGAGCAAAAGAGGAAAATAAAATTGCAGGGAATGAGAATTAATTACGTTGTGGTGGAGAAACAGCAGTTGGTTTGAGGCACTCTGCATTTTCCTATGGGAAGCCATAAACCCAATCTTGGGTGTATAGAAGTGTCTTGTTCAGGTTGTTACCCCAACTCTTTATTTATAAATAATGGTACAGATTGGAAGGAGGATTTGCCACGGATTTTTTGGTATATAATTTCTTTGAGGGCAATTGAGAATCAAGAGAAGAGTAGGAATGCCATCAGATCAATGTGACAAATGCTTACTGAGAACCAGTTCTATACAACGTGAAGGATGTCTTTGTATTCGGGGAATATATAAAAATGAAAGGGTAATTTTGAAATCTACTCTGCAGTTAGAATCTCTGAATAATGTTTATAAATAAAAACATATCATATGAAATATCCCTGTGTGGTATGAATGAGATTTTAAGATCTTTTTTATTTGATTTAGGAAATCATTTTACTAAAGCCTGAAGGGGACGCTAAAATACAGACCGTCGTGAGTCAGGCTGAGAGCAGCAAGGCTCCGATGGTTCCAAAGACCCTTACTGATATCAGAAACCAGTGGGACAACACACTCCACTTAGCCAACACATATCTAAGGTAAAGGGCATGCCTTCACCCCTTTCATGGTTTTTCGTTGCACAGTGAAGCCATAACAAGTATGTTTTGTCTGCCTTCTGGATGTGGATATAATATATCTGCTGGAGAGAAAGTAAGTAATATCAGGGGCAATCACAATGTTGAGACAGAAGCAAAGAAGAATAGTCCTCTGCACCAGATATGAAACATGCTGTCATAACTCAGCGGCAGCGTTTACTTTGGCTGGTGCATCAACCCGTGGGGCCCTTGGTAACAAATTAATATTGTCTGCCTCATTCCACCTTCAACACTCCCCTTCTGTACCAAAACCCCCTTTCCCCAGACAACCTGAGTATCTTCCTGGTATTACTGCAGGATAATTCATGCTTTTAAATATATATGCTAAGAGATTCTTAAATGTGTAAACATGGATAAACGTTGTCTGAATGTAATGGGCATAATTCTGGTGAAAATTCTTAATTCATATCGTGTCTTAAATGATACATTTAATATTTGGTGGAAATGTAAATTTTATATTTTTCTAAGAAAAACAGATCAAAACAAATTTAAGCTGTAGAAAACATAAACTAGTTAGTTGGCCAATATACTGAATGCTTATTTATTTTACTTATATGAAAAAGAAAAACATGGAATATTATAATTATATTTAAACAATAAAAACTGAAATAGTTTGAAATCTAAATTATTAACTATTTTTTCTCAGATCAAATTATGTGACAAAAAACCAATACTTTTTTAAAGTAACACTACAACTAATTTTAATCTTGATTTCTGAGCTAAACTTAGGGCTATTTAGAATGTTATAATGCCAAAGAAGTCCCTGGGAGTAATGTACAGTAGTGTTATTTTAATGCTTTTTATAATAATGCATGTTGTATTATAAGATTTTGATGTATCATTTCATTTGTAAAATACTTTGTTAAATTTAGCCATCAAGAAAAGCTTCTACTAGAAGGCGAGAAGTATTTGCAAAGTAAGGAGGATCTGAGATTAATGCTCACAGAACTAAAAAAGAAACAAGAAGTGGGCTTTGCTCTGCAACATGGTTTGCAGGAGAAGAAAGCTCAATTAAAAATTTACAAGAAATTCCTCCAGAAAGCACAAGATTTGACATCCTTACTAGAGGAGTTAAAATCTCAAGGAAATTACCTCTTAGAGTGCACTAAAAATCCCAACTTTAGTGAAGAGCCGTGGCTGGAAATAAAGCATCTACATGAAAGTCTTCTTCAACAGCTACAGGTGAAATGGTCAAAATAAAATTTTAAATGCTTGTCTTAATTATGCATAATTATGTAATATTTGTATATAGGACCGTTGTTTTGTTCTTTTGGTAAATCAAAAGTTTTTAAAATTTATCAGTTTTAGATACAAATACTAACTACTCAAGATGGAGCAATCAATTTGGTCAGTTTTGCTAGAGAAATCCAGTGTGTATTATTTGATAATAGTGTTGTTTCCTCTCATCAAAGTTCCCCTCATAAGGGGTTGGAAGGATTAAGATATGTTTAGGCATCTTTATGTAGGTAACAGTGTCAAAGTTGTCCATGCAGCATCCATCTATCCATCCATTCATCCATGCTTGCATTCATCCGTCCATCCATTCACATATCCATACATCTATCATCTATTATAATAGTTATATCCATTATTCTGTATAAACCTTATCAGGTTTCTCCCTTGAGTCTTTCCACATGATCTGCAATAAAAGAATTAAGAGGTAAAATGTCATCTTGTCATGAGGCATATTATTCTCTTAAGAGAATTGTTTATAAATCTTTGCATACTGAAAGCCAGATTCAATATATCTTTCCTGGATAAGAAATCTTGCTTATAGAGATAGCAGGAGTTGTGTGGGTATAATCTTGCTTATACCCACTTGGCTGTGAGTTATTTAGTTTAATAATTGCTGTTCTTTTCTGATCAGATGTGGTCACCTTATTTTCTTATTCCAGGGAGAGAACCTGAAGGTGGTCTTGCTCTTGAGTTAGGATTACTTTTTCCTAAGCCACAGTTTTGGAGTTTGAGTCTTATGAAAGGAATCTGAGGTTAGGTTGATTTCACATAGTCTCATTTCCAAGAGTGGGTACTTGCTTGTAGTAAGAAGGATAATTAAGGGAACTGCTTTGTTATGGGTGTTTGTGATTTGATGATATAATTTGTAGTCATTTCATTTTGTAAACCTCTTGACAGATTGTTTTCGGGAGTGAAATGAAGGCAAAGAAACATGGGGGAAACAAATATCTCAACACTAAAAACTTTACTTAAGAACTCTGGATGATTTATGGCCATATTCCTTTTTCAAGATGAAACCTCATAAAACAAATGTTTATGAACCATTTAATTATTTTCTGAGTGGGATAATTCAGGGACCTAATGCATGCATTATCAATGTTTTATTTTTAGGATTCTGTGCAAAAATTGGAAGGTCATGTTCAAGAACACGACTCGTACCAGGTTTGCATCACAGACCTAAATACTGCATTGGACTCTATCTCCAAGGAATATGTCGGTTTTTCTGATAAGCCTGTGGATCAAATAGCAGTTGAGGAAAAAATGCAGAAACTGAAGGTATTAAACAATGTCCAGACATGATAGACATTTTAAAAAAATCAATATTAATTACAACTTGACAAATCAGGGTCTTTGATCAAAAATTCAAATGGCGAAAGAAAAGAAATAAAAAAAGAAAAAATTCAAATGCTGAAAATGCTATTCAGATGACTATTGGATAAAGTCCTGACCAGTCATAAAAAGTGGAAATGTTCTTCTTTAGTGAGCAAATCCATTTATAATTTGAGTTGAACAGTACTCTGTGCTCTGGACCCTTAGAGACAATTCCACCCATGAGCAGTCTATAGCTCCTGGAGATCTTTGTTTAAGAGACAGCACAGTGATTCCAGGAGATACTGGGTATTCAAAGGATATAACGAATGCAATAAGACCTAGGGAGAAATGATTCAATTTTGCATTCTTCATCATGGGTGGATGGGAGTTGTATAATTTTCACCTTATTAATTTTCATACTCATGGACTACCTTAGAGGTCTCTGCAGATGTAGGGCTTTTAAAATTCTCAGCCTCACTTCAACAACCCCTCTCCTTATACAGTAAGGATTGCAGCTCTTTACCCACATTCTCGAAACACATTCCTTGGATGCTCACTGTTTGCACAGCCAACATAAACAGGCCCAACTGGTGTCCTCTAGAAGAAAACAGAGTAAAGCATTTTCTTAGCTGCTTCTTTCACAGTTATTTGACTGGAGATTGCGTGGGGCAAGTCTCAGGGCAGCACTGCTGGCATGAGCTTGGGAATTTCTTATCTCTTCTTTTTAGGAACCTGGGAATCAAGCAAGATTTCCCCTCCAGAACAGCTTGACATTGTGACAAGCCTACCTCCCTTTTAACAGTGATAATTTGACAAATGTTGAGGGCTCATCATGTCCAAGGCACTGTTTGGGTGCCTTGGATACTGAGAAAAGTGCAAGACACGAGCCTCACTCTGAGGAGCTCAGGCTCCTGTTGAAAAATTAAAATATAGCCTTCTGCTATAGCTAGAAGGAATCTCAGAAGCTGTCAAGTTCAGACTCCTCATTTTTTTTAAAACACATCTTTTTAAAAATATTTATTTATTTATTTGGTTGCACTGGGTCTTAGTTGCGGCAGGTGGGCTCCTTAGTTGTGGCTCATGGGCTCCTTAGTTGCGGCTCACGGGCTCCTTAGTTGTGGCATGCAAACTCTTAGTTGTGGCATGCATGTGGGATCTAGTTCCCTGACTAGGGATCGAACTCCAGCCCCCTGCATTGGGAGCGTGAAATCTTAACCACTGCACCACCAGGGAAGTCCCAAGACTCCTCATTTTATACATGATGAGCTGAGTTCCAGAGAGGCGAGGAACTTACAAGGTCACCCAGGTTAAATGACAGAGTGGGTCTGCAACTTGGGTCTTCTGACCCCACTAGACATCTCTCCTTGGGTGTCTCATAGTTATTTGTGGTTCAGCATGTCCAGAAAATAACTCATCATCTCCTTCCCTTTCTCCATACCCCAGTTCCCTACCAATGAGCCTGCTTCTTCTTCTCTGACTCTGTGGGTATCTATACCATCTCTCTAGGCTGCCGGGTCAGAAACCTGGATATCCTTTCCCAGACTCCCCAATCTAGACAGACATCAAGTGCTGTCTCTTTCATCTCTGGATTATCTCAACAATTTGTCCCTCCACTCTTACCCCCATTACTGCTGCATTAGAGCAGACCCTCATCTCACAGATCCCTGCATTAGACATCTGAATGGGCTCCCTGCCTGCAGTATCACCCTTTCTGGTGCACCTATCCCATGGCCACCTCGGGTCTATCAAAATGCAATCTGGAACTCCCTTCTTCCAGCTAAAATGTTTCGATGACCTGTACATATTTGTTAGCATACATCTTTCCATATTCTGTTACAATTATTTGTTTATTTCTTTGTCTTTCTCACTAGACTATAGGATTGTGAAGGGACTGTGTTTTACTCATCTATGTAATTTCAAAACCTATCATAATACTTGCTGTTTGTTAGATGAATGAATGAATATTTATTGTATAGTCCATTAGAACAGTGACTAATAAATACTATATAGTTCACCTAGTAACTTTAAGGCTTATTCTCTTTCAGTAGTCACATCAGTAGCTGCTATAGTTTATCAAATTCCTTTTGCGTATAGAGGTCTCAAATTAGCCTCATCCATTCATGCATTTAGTAAATATTGATTGAGTTTCTAATATATTTAAGATATTACATTCGATAGATTGAGTTAAACTTTGCTCTGAATTTTAAATATTAGCACTAGATTCATGCAGGCACACTCTAAATGATTCTTTTATTCTTTTTAGGGCCTTGCACAAAGTAGGCACTTATTATTTAGTGTTTTGATTGTGTTTGATTTTAGTATTACTTGTATATTATATAGTATCTTGAACAAAATATGTACTCAACAAATATGTGTTGACCATTTCCTATGTTCCAGGAACTGGTTGTGAAAATTTTCTTTGTTACTTCTTATACATTTCTAGCATCTTATAAAATCTGTTAGAGAATTTGATCTGGGCTGCTACATTGGTTTAAATTTTGCCCAAAGTTCCTTCTTTGTGATACGGGTTGATAAGTTTTTTATACTTTCCACTAGTGAAGCAGAACACGCTATGATTTACAAAAGTCAATTAACTCTTGTGACAATTGAACAGTGATACTTCTGTGACAATCTTTTCTCCACTCACAGGAACTAGAGAACAGTCTCCGTTTACAAGATGGCACATTAGAGAAGATTTTAGCTTTAGCGAAATCCATCAAGCAAAATACATCTTCAGTGGGACAGAAGATTATTAAAGATGATATAAAATCACTTAAGTGTAAACAAAAAGATTTGGAAAACAGACTTGAATCTGCTAAGCAGGAGATGGAAAATTGTCTCAACAGCATTCTCAAATCAAAATGCTCAACAGAAAAGAGAGAAAAGTTTCCTCTGCCAGGCAGAGAGGAGCAGGTCACTTCTGATGTACAGGAGTCCACTGAGGACTCAGCTGCAGTGGAAAAGTTGGAGGAAGACTGGGAAATAAATAAGGTAAGTGCTTGTGATTACATCTCTAAGACATCGTGTCTGCGAATGAAGAGGTGTTGTTGGACTCTGAAAAGAGGGTCGTGAATCAAGCCTTCTGATTTCATAATTAAACCCTCAATCTGCTGGCTATTTATGATGCCCACTTGTCAAAAGAGCCCTTAGAAAACTGTCCAGGATTTCAGCAGTGAAATATTACTGTTCATCTGTTAGAAATGTCAGTCATCAATTTAGGTTTATTATTCTCTCTGATATGTAATCAGATACAGTTTCCTGGATCAGGCGCTCAAAGGCAAATTGGAAAAGGCAAAAGAAAATGTGCTGTACCCACATTTCTTAGGAAAAAAATCCAACAGCCCTATTTTTTAGGGTCTTTTTTTTTTTTCGGTTGATTTCATAATGAAATCAGAGACCATTTGAAAGGATAGGGGCCTTTCTTCTTACGTTAACCCTGTACTGCAAATGTATTTTTAAATGTCAGATCATTTGGTGTGAGAATATCAACATTCAGCCTCCTGATGGTCCCTGTGGAGAAGAAAGAATATTGTTTTGTTTTCATTCTAAACATCCAAATGGGTACATTTTCCTGTAGGTCTTAAAGTGCTTTCTCATAGGTTAGAGATTGAAATGGAAAAGGCACAAGAGCCATCCAGTAAGCTACATTTGAAAGAGCCTGCCTGTTAGCCTCTCACAATCCAGGGTCCAGTGGGACAGCAGCAAAGGTTAGACCATTCAGGTGTGGGTCCTCGTCAGCTTTTTATGGAATACCTAATACACAGGAATGAAGAGAGCCTGCACTTCTGTTGTCTTCCTAGAGCAGAAATCATGGAGGATTAGAGGAACCAGATAAGGTTTTCTAGAAATGTGTAAAACAAGGTTAAACGCCAGTGGAGCATCTCTCTGGCCATAGGAGAAGACTTCTAAATCCCACAAACAGTGTTAGATAGAGCTAAGGAAATATGTCTTAAAGGATTAGGGCCCTGTGGTGAAACTCTTGAAGCTGTACGTGTAAAAGAAACTTTCTTAACGGTATTTAAAGAGAGTAAATAAGTAAAAAAGGAAAAATACCTGAGTGCTTTCTATCCTAATTCATGACATTGCTAAAGAGATTTGCTTAATAACTTTAAGATTAGCTTCTCAGACCAATTTTGGCTGTGAACCCTCCAAATTCAGTAGAGTATATTGAAAACTATATAAAGATCATAACCCAATAAGATTTTTTTATTTATTAAGATTTCACTTAATCTTGAATGATGAGTTATTGATAATTTATGGCACTTCATTAGAATGATTTTTTTTAGAGCAGATGGAGGGACTTAAGTCTTCAAATAATTTTTGCAGGTCTGGCCTAGAGGAATCTAGTTTTAATTTCTAGCGACATTTTACCTTTTTTTCCCCCTCTTTTGTAACATGAATCTTTTTTCTTGAATCTGTGCTTCTTATCTTCTCTACGCTAAGTACTGACTGTATTTACTTTATTCTATGTAATGTTAGACCAAGATCAAGAGCAGTTAAAAAAATTTTTTTTAATTTTCATTTTATTAAAATTTTTTTATTTTTTAAGTTTTTTAAAATTGAAGTATAGTTGCTGTACCATATCATATAAATTGCAGATGTACAATATAGCGATTCACAATTTTTAAAGGTTATACTCCATTTATAGATATTATAAAATATTGGCTATATTCCCCATGTTGTACAATATATCCTTGTAGCTTATTTTATACCTAATAGGTTGTTAATCCCCTATTCCTTCCCCCTAACTTCTCCCCACTGGTAACTACAAGTTTGTTCTCTATACAAGAGCAGTTTGAAAGTTGAACTACAACTGGTATAAGAGATCAAAATCAGCATAGACAAATATAATACAAAGTGACAAATATAAGACGCAGGTGTAAATTAAGCAAGAGTCTCTATATAATGAATACATAGAGCACGGAAAAGCACAATTTACAGAATTATAAATCTGATTAATCAAAAACTATTGTGACAGTGAAAATAACCATTTAATCTATTAAAAACATTTATTGAGACCTCTTTTGTGCTAGTCATTCAGCTAGAAGTGAGAATACAATTGTCACAGTTTAAAATCTAATACTAATTAAATATCTAATTAATGCTCATTTCATGTGCCTTTTTGGAGCCTAGAAGGGCTTTTATCAGATTATGTAAAATTGTCTCCAGAAAACATTTTAGGAAGTTTTATTTCATTTTATTATTTCTTTAATAAATTGCATTTGGTCTTAGAGTTGCTGAAAGCGTGATTGCACTTTTCAAAATTGCATGTATATGTTTGAATCCATTGCCAAGACTTTCATTTTAGATGAAATTTAGGAGATATTTTACATCTGGACCTTTGGCTGAATTTTTCTTTAATATCAAGAATATTAACGCAGACTTAGAGACAAAAGAAGTTACAAAATGCAGTCTGAAGGGTGTGGTGCTTATGATCCCAGATCATACTGGATAATTTTACAGAGGTGAATTTCTAAAATTTTTTAAACATGAAAAGGCAAAACTGCCTTCCATTTACCCCTTCCTATATAGGTTAAGTGAAGTAACAAATTAGGATATGATAAAAAATGAGGACTGACTAATCTCTTAAGATTCCAGGTGTCCATAAAAGGAAATGATAAAAAGGAAACACAGGGAAATGGATACATTCTTCATTTATTATTTTTCTAAAAATTCATAAAGCAGCATTACGGCTTAACCTGTATTGAATGATCTTTTTTTGCCCACTCCTTACCAAGTGTCAACCTACATGACATAATTGCTCTTAAAAAAAAAAAAAAAAGTTTGTCTATAATTACCTCGTTAATTTCCTTGTCATTAGGTATAATTTAGTATGTCTGAATCATCTTTTGTTCTTTTCAACATTTTCTGAGCATTTATAATTTCAATATTTAAGAAGGCGCCCATAGAGAAATCCTGGAAGGTGGATGATCACAGATACAGAACATGCAAGGCGTCCAGCTGTGAGCGAGCGACCAGAAACTCAGGGGAGGCAGTACTAGGATGAAAAGGAGGAAAGAGTTTTCAGGCCTGGAGTAAATGATGTTTATTTCTGGTATTGGTTATCCTAGTAAGTCAGTAAAAAAAATTTTGTAACGGAACATGTAGTTGGGCCATGTGTCAACTCTGCCTTCCAAGTGTATTACTTTGCTCTTCTGGCCAGGATGCCAATCTTGTTTCTTACTCTAGAGGTATTTTTCTCAATCCAAGATTTATTTCTTTACAGGACAAGGGACTTACATGGTATACATGGTATTAACATCTGCAAGCAGCATGCATTTGAGAACGTGCTCCAAAGTCCTGAAATCTTAGGCTGAGAAACCTTAGAAAATGTCTCTCCTAACCCTGTGTTTCAGATTAGGGAATTAATGTCAGAAGATGTTAATCAGCCGAGTTCTCATTCTAGCAGAGCTGGGACTAGAGCCAGGCGCCTCTGCCCAGCCTGATGCTTGGTGGTCTACCTCACAGTTTTATTGAATGTGTTATGTGGGTTGTTCATTGAGGTTTAATATGCCAGTATGCTGTTTGACTCCAGTTCTCATGCGTGTTTCAAACCTTCTCTACTCTCGTTAAGCCCAACCAAGCCCTGTTCCTGTCATTCCTAACAGATCTCTGGTCCACAGCTGCTAGATTGATGGGTCCTCAATTTCTTTCCAACTCTACTTTATAAACCACAAATTGTTAATCTTGGCAATCGAAGACTAAATGAAATTCTCTTATTTATTTATTTTTTCTAATGTGAATTCATCTATACATCCATTCGGTAAAAATTTCTTGAACGGGCAGTTAGGGTTCATCGGTGAGTGAAAATAGACGTGGTCTCTATTCGCATAGAGCTTCTGGTCTAGAGGAGGAGACATACATTAATCAACTAATTAACTGATGAGAGGCTAATTACAGCAACTAAAGGAAGGAACACGTTTCGATGATTATCTATAATAAAGGAGGCTGGCTTGAACTGTAGTTCTCTGAAGTTCAGAGAGCTTCTCTAAAGAAACAGCACTTGACCTGAGACCAGCAGCGTGGATTGGAGATAACAGAGCTCAGAGCTGGGTGTCAGGAGCACTATTGGCAGAGAAAGTAGACTTTCCTCTTGTGGGGGGAGAAAACATGAGGAGTCAGAAACTGGAATAAGGCTACTGCATAGTGGGAGGAGGAGAGGAGAAGGACAGAGGTGAGGCCTGGGAGGTAGGCAGGGCTGGCTGAGTCCCAAGTGCATTACGGGTCATGTTAACATTTTAGACAATATGCTAAGAGAAAGAGGCAGCCTCTGAGATTAACCTGATCTGCCATTCGGTTTTGTCTCTAAAAGTGATGGATGTTTGCTTACGCTTAGAATTGTTGTTTTACTACTTCATGTTGGAATGCTTTAGAGAAGAAAGAAATATATCCTCTAGAGTACGTATGACACTGTCCCAATGTTGGCAGGTTATAAGTGATAGATGTAGTTTCTCACTGTCACAGAATTATTATAGCCACGGGGCCATTGCCCCTGAATGGGAAAAGGATAGTGAAGCTGTCATGGTCTTTACCTCTTGACTATGCTGCTAGGTTGCGCAAGCCAGAGACAATGCTTAGTTACTTAAAGCTCAGTGTTTTGAATGTTAAAGTAAAATGTTTACTTTGTGAATTAAGGGACATAAAAATGACAGTAACACAGTCCTACCCTTTAGGAGAATTGATGACATTCTTTCTCACCTCCTGTTCTTTTCCAAACAGGCCAAACTCAAAGAAAAGATACATGGTTGAAAAAAAGCAACAGTTTTTAAAAAAGTAAATATAGTTAGCAATATAACAGAACCAGGCTTTTGATAGAATCGTCATTTTCTACTTTAAATTTATTATTAACTTTGAAAATTCCATTTATGCTCAGAGGTTCAATATGTATGCTTATTAAGTTATACTTTGTTTTAAGTTTATACTGATCGTAGTATTTTTGTTTTTTTTTTTTTTAAGAGAAATTCCAGGAGAAGTGGAGAAGGGAAAGAATCAGATGTCCCGGGGCTTAGAGTTCATAAGGGCTCATGAGAGTCCATGCATTGGAGTGGTTACTCCAGAATGGACAGGGCCCTTGAAGAGAAAGGGAGAAAGGCCAACAAGAAAATCTCTAACCCAGAGAAAGGCCTAGGACCTACTTATTCTGACTGCGGGTGGGAAAAGAAGGTCTCCCATGAGAAATCAGAACCACCCTATATCTCAAACAGGTTTAGAGTCCAAATCTATACTACTTGCATTGTGGAGCAATTCAAGTTAAGAAATTAACATGTAAATCAGCCTCTGTCTTTATCTCCTTGAGGTACCTGGAAGAAGCAAACACAAATCTGCATAAGGGGGTGCGGTCAGTTCTACCGATCAGGTCATAGGAATTCCCACAATATAGTTTAAAAAAAAAAAAGTCTGATAACCCTGAGTTAGTATGAATCAGTCAGTCAATCAATAACACAAAGCAACATTCCACCAGAAGAGTCCTCATCACTAAAATTGAGAGGAATTAATATACTGGGATAGTGAGACAGTGCAGCAGTTTGAAACATACAATAATATGTTTTAAATGGTTAGTGATAGATGGATTTGAAATCATAATGAGAGAATAAAATACTTTGAGAAAAAAGGTTAGATTTGAAAAAGAACCATAAGGAACTTCAATAATGTTTTTTAAGTCATTGAGATTAAGATTGCTCTGGTCAAGTAGCACACTTGATACAGCTTGAAGAGAGAATTAGTTCGCTAAAATATGTTAGAAAATTACCCACAATCCAACACAGAGCTATAAAGAGATGGAAAAGAGGAAAGAGATTTTAAGGACCCAGTGGCTATAATGAGATGGTCAAACACAATTCTGGTAGGAGTTGTAGAAGGAGAGAATAGAGAGAATGGAGGAAAAGAAAGGCTGAGAATTTTCCAGAATTGAAGAATAATATGAATTCTCAATTTCAAGAAGTACAGAGAACCTTGAACAGGCTAAATAGAAATAAATTATTATGTATACATTATATTTTTGAGATCTCAGGGCTTCCCTGGTGGCGCAGTGGTTGAGAGTCCACCTGCCGATGCAGGGGACACGGGTTCGTGCCCCAGTCCGGGAAGATCCCACATGCCGCAGAGCGGCTAGGCCCGTGAGCCATGGCCGCTGAGCCTGCGCGTCCAGAGCCTGTGCTCTGCAACGGGAGAGGCCACAACAGTGAGAGGCCCGCGTACCACACACACACACAAAAAGGCCCTAAAAGCAGAAGCCCAAACAGGAAAAGATTGATAAATTTGACTGCATTAAAACATTAAAGTCATAGTCAACAAAAGATACCATATATAAAGTTTAAAGACAATCTACTGAGAGATAATAATTGCAGTACATAAAATGGTTAGAAGACTAGTATCCAGTATATAAAAGAACACTAGAAATTATAACCAACCCAATAAAAAATAGTCAATGATTATGCAGAAGTAATCCACAGGAGGTTAGACTCATATGACCAGGGAGCATAAAACAATAATGGTGTCAACTTCACACCCAATGTATTGGCAGACATTATTGTCTGTTAGTACCAAATACCAGAGATGAATAGGGAAAATACAAATTCTTTTACCTTGCTGGTAGGAACAAATCAATAACTGTCTATCGAGAATCAAAAGGAATAATTTCAGTTCTAGGAAAACGTCCCAAAGAAACTCACACATAAGTGCAAGAAGGCCTAAAACAAGGGTGTTTATCACAGTAATATCTATAATAGGAAAAGTTGGAAGCAATGATGATGTCCATAGTAGCCTGACAGACAAGTAAGTCGTGTTCATTCAGATAGCAGAACAGTATACAAACGTAAAATGACTGAATGGGATTTATATCTGACACCATGATAAACCTCAAAACATACCGCTGAGTGAGGAAACTAAGTTGTAAAATGATACATGTGTGATTCCAATTTTATAAGAATTAAAAATATATAAAACAATACTGTATGTATATTAACACATGTAGTCAAAGTATAAAGACAAGTATGTGTGGATTTTAGAATAGTGGTTAGTTCTAGGGAGGAAGAGATGAGAAAGGGTTGAGGACTGGGCTTTAAATTATATTTTTAATATAGAAAATTATATCAGTTATATCTGTGTCATGGGTAATGATTATCTGTTATATTCTGTTGTTTTAAAGATATTTGAATTCTCTTATAATTTAAAATAAGATGTTTCAAATGAGCCTGCAAAATAAAAATAACATACCGCTAAGGGTGATGAGCAAATGGTCACTGGCTATGAAATATAAAAGAATCTTTCCAGGAGCCAATCAGGACACAAGCCTGTGTTCTAACCTCTCGGGCATGAGCAAAGGAATGTTACCTTTTAAATTTAAAATGTTCATTTGAGGGATTCTGTTGGATTTTTTACCAAAGTGGAAACGTGGCTTTTGGAGTTGGTAAACAAATGGTGTTATGGGGTGATTTCAAGTTTTTTAGGATGCTCTCCCTGACCATGGAAGGCATATTACAAATGGCAGGTTATGAATGTGGCTAGTCCTTAAGTGACCAGTCCATCAGGTAAGAGAGACCAGGGCTCTGAATTCCTGATAAATTATTGATAAGAAGTAAAGTTTTCCTGGGTTTAGTATCTATGCCTTTAGCGCAGGAGCGCTTGCCCTACAGGTGGATTTGTTGGGTGCTGTAAGCAACAGTAGCCATCAGATTAAAAGGAGGCAGGCGTCCACCTCATAGAATTGCAGTTCATGGCATAGAGTACCCATGGGCCAATGAAATCTGTGGTGTAGCACCTCTGTCCTTTCCTCTCACAGCCTTCGTGGGTCTCCCACCCCCCACCCCCACCCAAGATGCTGCCTTCCATGGAGATTTTAACCATAGTTTGCACGAACAAATTGGAAATGGGGGAAATTTGAAAAATCATTTCAATTATTTGCAGCCTTGTAGAAGAAGTGACTTGTGCTAAGTGCCAAGTAAATACTTCAAAACCAGTAACACTGGTCAGCTGAATTTTCTTACCAGTTAGTATTGATGGAGCTCCAGACAGTATCTGTTTTATTTAAATAAACTCTAATTTTGGAATAGTTTCACATTGACAGAAAGCTTGCAAAGATAGTACAGATAGTTCTCATATATCCCTTACCCAGTTTCCCCTATTGTTAACATCTTATATTACTATCTAGTAATGTATCTACTATCTACTACTAAAACAGCAATTTCTACCTTGTTTGGATATGTGGACACATTTTATTCACAGACTTGATACCTCAAAGATTTTTACTGACATGAAAGTATATGGCAAAATTAAATGGTATTTCACTTATAAAGTAACCTGAAAATAAAAACTAATACCTTAGCAAAATAATGGGAAATCTTTTAAAATTACTGATAAAGTGCCTGTTGTATGTAAGTGCTCAACAAATATTTGCTGAAAGAATGAATAAATGAGTTGAAATGGCGTCTCTATATATCCTATTGAGAACCTCAATTTCTTAGAGCTTTCAGAAAAGATCAGATTACCCCACATATAACCTGCAATTGGAATTCTTGCCTTTACGTAATTTAAGGCATAACATTTTTTTTTTAAGAAGGAAATTCCTTTTTTTTTGTAAAGATTTTTTTGATGTGGACCGTTTTTTTTTTTTTAAGTCTTTATTGAATTTGTTACAATATTGCTTCTGTTTTTTTTTTTTTTTTTATGTTTTGTTTTTTTTGGCGAGGCATGTGGGATCTTAGTTCCCCGACCAGGGATCGAACCCGTACCTCCTGCATTGGAAGGCAAAATCTTAACCACTGCCAGGAAGTCCCTAGGCATAACATTTTTAATATGATGAAATTTTGGTACTTTGGTGTTTCCTTCATCTCTCCACTTACTATTTTAAACTACCAGTGGGTACCATTGAGTGCCTACCATTTATTTGCCCAGCCCTCTGCATTATGGTGAATACTAAGTATAAACTTTGGAACTTTTGCTTTTTCCATATCCGTTTTCTTTCTTTAAGACTGTAGATATTCCTCAGTATATAACTGAGCAATGCCAGATCCTATACTGTCTTGTCAAAAAAGTTTCATTTTTCTTGGTATACCAATATTAGCATTAAATATTGCATGGAAAAATCCTCTTTGGTAGTGGCCAGATATACTTGTGAAAAGTCTTTAATCTGAGTGAATAGAAGAAACTGGAATTATTTCATCAAGAAAAATAAAAAATTATTTATTTGAAAGGTAGACTATTCAGCAATTAATCTTTTTATGTTTTCAGAATTCAGCTGTGGAAATGGTTTTGTCAAAACAACTTTCTCTTGATGTTCAAGAAAGCATGAAAACCACTGAAGATGAGCAGAAAGTCAATGAGCTGCAAAATCAACCTTTAGAATTAGATGTTATGTTAAGAAATGAACAATTAAAAGAGATAGAGGTATGGAAACAAGAAAAATACTGACAACATGATTGCATCATTTATCCAGTACAATACAATATATTTTAATTACCAAAAAATTGCTTCCACAGAATGAAAAGTCTTATTTAACCTTTGCCTGATGATCAGTTTGGTAACTATATAATTATGTACTAATCAGTAAGTTGTATAAATCTTTCCATTTAAGAAGTGTAAAAGTTTAATGAACATTAGTCTTCTCTTTCACAAAGTTCCTAAAATCTTACTTATTCAGTAAGAAAATTTGGAGATTCTGACTTGCCATCATTCCTTTTCTTAGTCCTCTGTATTTTTCTGATTCTGACAAATTCCTTTTATTTTTTCTGATTATCAGCATTATGGGATACTCCTTCTTTGTTTTTACAGCTGTATTTTCATAGCTATGGAAAGGCATCTAAAAGTCCAATACATTACCATGTTTTTTAAAATGACCCTTACAATTTTAGCTAAGTTTACATAACAGTAAACATGTATCTCAAACAGGAAAGAGAAGGGATGCATGTAACTAATAAAAAGATAAATCTTCTTTAGACATTGTAGAATCTTTTAACACAATAGGGTGACCAATTTGCTACTAAACATTAGACCAATGGTGAGTGTTAGTCTACATTTTAACATGACTCTAGTAAAAAAAAAATCTTTTAAATGTCAGGACCTTAGTTTCTCTTGTGTGCAAATGAAATATTTAAAACATCTTCTTGGGATAGAATGTGTTACTGAAAGGAAAGAGCAAAGGGAAAAAAATAAATGAGTTAATTAATGAGTGAATGAGTGAGTGTATATTTATTGATTTCCTTGACTTGTTTTTAGGAATTATGTACCCAGTTGGAAGCAAAGAAAGCAGCCATTGAACCACTAGAACAAATTGAATATCTGAAGAAAGCAGAAACAAGTGCCTTGTTTCCCCACAGTGAAAGGTATTCAGTGCAGCACTTGGACAATCTGCTTCAGGCACTTATTACTTTGAAGAAAAAGAAAGAAAGCCAATACTGTCTCCTTAAAGATTTTCAGGAACACCTCGTGGCAGTTGAATCCTCGATGAAAGCCTTGCTGACAGAAAAGGAAAGTCTAAAAGTGTAAGTATAAGAATTTAGGATGTGCATTCTTTGTGTTCAACCATAGGCTCCACTGCCTTGGACAGGCCCAGGGTGTTAAGAGTTTATACTATTAAAGAATATTATGATTTTAATACTACAGTGTGGAAATTAATTTCATATGGAAACCATTGAAGAAAATTCTGTTGGTTTCATGCAAAAAATATTCATATTAATTTTACAATTAAATTATATTAATTTTACAAATTAATTTATTAAACTATTAACTCACTCT
The DNA here is from genome assembly GCF_964374135.1 of Grampus griseus. Taxonomy (NCBI): domain Eukaryota; kingdom Metazoa; phylum Chordata; class Mammalia; order Artiodactyla; family Delphinidae; genus Grampus; species Grampus griseus. The sequence goes on along the minus strand of NC_139018.1, from coordinate 37,521,903 downwards.
ATAAATATCTGCAAAATAAGTTTAAGTTCTATGGAATTTAGCATTTTTTTTGCCAAGAGATGATTCTAAACTATGGGAGGGGGGCAGACACATTATCAATACAATTGTTTTTTTTTTTTTTTTTTTTTTTTTGCGGTACGCGGGCCTTTCACTGTTGTGGCCTCTCCCGCTGCGGAGCAACAGGCTCCGGATGCGCAGGCTCGGCAGCCATGGCTCACAGGCGCAGCCACTCCGCGGCATGTGGGATCTTCCCGGACCCGGGCACGAACCCGTGTCCCCTGCATCGGCAGGCGGACTCTCAACCACTGCGCCACCAGGGAAGCCCAATACAATTGTTTAATATTAACATACTTGGTTTAAATAGTTTGGAACATAAGGAATATATATGTATTGTAATGGTTTCTTTTTATATGTATGTACTCCTTTTGGCTTTGAAAATGATGGCTGAAGATTGTAGATATAGTCATAACTTGTAAACATTTTCTCATTATTAAAAAGTTTTATTTTATACTTTTGCCTAAATGGGGTTCACTTTCAGTGACATCCTTTGAGGAAACAATTTTATATTTAAAAGATTAGTCTGATGATTGTACCTTCTTAGTCAATATCTTTATCATTATTGTTGGTAAGATGATAACGAAGGGGTTGGATGTTGTAATTTAGCTTAGTCCTAGCCTAACTTTGTACAAGTACTTTACAGGTGACAGAGTACTTTTACATACATTCTTCCCTTCACTTTTCACTCCCTTCCTGTGCTTCTGCATTTTTATGATACTCATTTTATAGACAAGGTTTCTACATTGTCACACATTAATTGAGAGCTACAGTAAACAAGATTCTGATTTTTATTTTAAGGACAGAGTGTTCTTACAGACAACCTAATCTTCTCTTCTGTGAATTCAAAGCAGAATTAATTTCTTTTAATGACAGCTAACCTCATGTTGATGTATAATAAATATTAATCAGCTCCATTTTTCTTCTTTTGCTAGGGGACCACTGGACAGTTCAACCCATATGGACAAAATTAAAAAATTACTGGCATCAATAGAAAAAGAGAAAGATTCTTTAAGCAAGTTGAAAATCGAATGGGAAAATTTATCATACTGTCTGACTGACATGGATAAGAAGCTGTTGGAAAGCCAGATGAAGCAACTTGAACATGGTTGGGAGCAAATGGAACAACTGGTCCAGAAGAAGTATTCTCAGCAAGTGGTGGGACATGATGAGTTTACGTTTCTCATGAGTAAGATCCAAGACCTTGAAATTTCTCTGCAGCAGCAGCAGCAGTGTCTGCAGTTAAGGCTGGACTCTCCAGAAGAAGAAGGGAATCAAAGCATGGTTGCCTTGGCCTCTGAACTCCAGACTATCAAGCATAGATTTTCTGTGTTCAGAGCGCGAGCTGAACTTCAGATGAAGAGGATTTGGGGAGAAAAGGAAAAGAAGGTTTTAGAAGATGCAATAAATAATTTGCAGAAGCAATTGGAAGCATTGGAACCATTAAACATAGAGGTGGAAAATCAGATCAAGAAGTGTGAGACCAGGTACAAGATGAAAGAGGCTATCTTATGGGTCAAAAATCTGTTAGGTGAACTCATGCCTACCATTTCCCTTCTCCCAGACAATATTCTTTCACAGATCAGAAAATGCAAGGTGGTGCACGATGGCATTCTAGATAAGCAGCAGGTTGTGGAGTCATTGGTTGAAGAGGTCAAAGATAATATTCCTAACCTTACAGCATATGAGAGCAGTGATTTAAATAACCTCCTACAGGACTTACAGAATCAATACCAAATGCTAGTTTTAAAATCAACTCAAAGATCACAGCAATTAGAATTTAACTTGGAAGAAAGAAGCAAATTTGTTGGGGTAATAGGGAAGGTTCAACTTTCACTTCAAGGAAATGAAACACTGATGATCCCCAAGATGCAAACAACCTCCACAGAAGCTGAACTAGAACATCAGTATGTCACTTTGACCATTTCTCAGAAGGAATTGCAGGAAATTGAGAGTGTAATCGCAACACATCTTCAGGAACAAACAAACATCTGTAAAGATCTAAGTGTATTTGAAAGATTATTTCTAGATGATCAATTGCAAAATCTTAAGACTAGAGCCAACAGAACACAAAGATTCATTCAAAATAAATGTAATGAAGTAGAACACAAGATAAATTTTTATAGAGAATTTTATGAAAAAACATCTGTGCTTCAGAAGGAGGTTGACCATATACAGCACAATGAACTGCTACTAAATCCAGAAATAAATCCACATGTTAAAGAGGAGTTGTATCGTCTTAAAGACCAAATCACTGGTATTCGATCTAGTATCCTACAAGTATTGAAACTCAAAGAAGTGTTTGACTGTATAGGATTAAATTGGGATTGGTCCCAACTTGACCAATTACAAACCCAAATACTTGAAAAAGAAAAGGAACTTGAAGAAAAAATTAAGCAGTTAGATACATTTGTGGCAGAATATGGCAAATATCAGGCATCACTAGGTAAATTGAGGGCTGTGGATCTGCAAGTTAAGAAAAGGACTGAAGCACTACTAACAACGCCTGACACCCCGCCAGAAAGCAGTCTGCTCAATGCTCAAATTTTGAATCAGAGAATCAGGAAAGTCATGTGCTTGTATCATGAAATAATCAAGAAATTAAGTGAAAATAAGGACTTTGATGACTCATTCAAAGAGAAAGAAATGCTACAAATAAACCTGTATGCAGAAGAAAGTGATAAGTTACACAGGGTTCTCCAAAATATAGTCCTGGAATCCCAACCGAAAGAAATGGATGAAAAGAATTTTCAGGACAAACTAGAAAATTCCTTACATGTTTTAAATCAGATAAAATCTCAGTTACAACAGCCTTTACTTATAAATTTGCAAATTGAACATATTCAAAATGAAAAAGTTACTTGTGAAATGTTTCAAGAACAAGTTCAGGCAGAAATGGATAGCATTAAAGCTGTGACTGTTCTTGAAAAGCAAAGAGAAGAAAACTCTTCTGAAGCTAGTGATGTGGAGACAAAATTACATGACATTGAAGATCTTTACATGCAGCTTAATGCAAGCATTGATTTGCGCACAGTAAGTTTTTTAATTAGTTCATTAATGTAATTGTTCATTAATGTAATTGTAATGTAATTGTTGTAATTTCATGATTTTATGTTTTACTCTAGTTAATATCCACATTTCTCAAGAAGTTACACATTCTATAGAAATATTCTGCACAGGAGAATAGCCATTTTAAAGAACTTCAAAGGTCCAGTTTATAATCCCAGCTCATTCTGTATCTAAATACAGTTCCTTACAGTTTGGAAAAAGTTGAGTTTGACACCTTTATTTCTATATCCCTCGTAGCTTCTGTTGAGCTCAGAACCAAAAAGTTTGTGATTTTTGTTTGTTTGCTTTTCAGAAATAATAGAGAGTAGTGGAAGAAATACGGTATAAAGAACACAAGATAATAACTCCACATTTATTTAGAATTTACAGTGTCTAAGAACTATGCTGAACACTTTATCTTGAATCCTCATAGCAACTCTGTGAAATGGGTGCTATTACTAGCCCCGTTTTAAAATAAGGAAATTGAAGTTCAGAAACACCAACAGTTTTCTCAAGGTCTTGAAATAGTAACAGAACCAGGATTCATGTTGAGATCTGTGTGATTTTAGGGCAGGGGTCATCAAATTAAGGCCCATGGTCCGAATTTGCCCAGGCACCTGATTTTGTAAATAAAGTTATATTGGAGCACAGCTATGCCCATTCCTTACTGGCTTGTGTATGGCTGCTTTCCTGCTACAACAGCAGGGCTGAGTAGTTGTGACAGTCCGTATGGCCTGCAAAACCTAAAATATTCGGTCTGACCCTTTACAGGAAAAGTTTGCTGATCTCTGTTGCAGAGCGACGACAACAAACTCCCTCCTTTCTTGCAATAATAGGGTAGATATCTTAGGCATCATCTAAACACACTGTTCTTAATATAATGCCCTTCACTGTGTTTTCAGAGTTGTCACGCTGAATTTCTAGAATGGGGACGTTAACTCCCTTCTTTTTTTTTTTTTCCCTTTTTTCTTTTTTGTGGTACGCGGGCCTCTCACTGTTGCGGCCTCTCCCGTTGCGGAGCACAGGCTCCGGACACGCAGGCTCAGCGGCCATGGCTCACGGGCCCAGCCGCTCCGCGGCATGTGAGATCTTCCCGGACCGGGGCACGAACCCATGTCCCCTGCATCGGCAGGCAGACTCTCAACCACTGCGCCACCAAGGAAGCCCAACTCCCTTCTTTAATTCAAAAAGTTGTTAGATAATGTATTTGAACTATTTTGCTAAGGTATAAATGCTATAGAAATATAAAGTCATATGAACCCTAATACATTCTTTAAATTGGTACTTAACAAATTCTCTGCTTGATTTTAATACAGTTTCCAGAAACAATGTACATAAATCCCCAAAATGATATATTTAGAGCTGGACTGGAAGGGCCCTCTAAAGTTATTTATTTCAACTATTTGTTGTTTCAGTGAGAAGACTTGAGGTCTGGAGACATTAAGTGATGTGCTCAAAACTAAAGTTAGTGGCAGAGCCATTAATTTAAAAATACAAGAGGTTTGGTGTGTGGGGGGTCTTTTCAGTTTTTTTCCCACAGATATTGCTTAAGGTTATATACATTAAATATATTCAATTGTTTTATATAATTCATAGTCTAATACAAGAGTTCTAGAGCAGGAACATATGTCATTAGACATGATTCATGAGATGTATCTTTAAATTTAGATTAGATTTAGCAAATCTGGAAACCATTTTCTTTATGCAAAGAAAAACTTAATCATTTTTGTTTTTTGTTTTTTTTTAGTTTAAACTTATTCATTTTTAACTATTAGTGTAATATTATTAAACTATAAGTGTGAGATGCTCATTCTTTATGACACAGAGACATATTATGAATGTATCACAAAAATTCAAGAATGACAAAAGTTTGACAGTTTTCATCCCGGCATTTAATCTTCCATTCACCAGAATGTCTTGAATGATGCTTATGGAAATATGGCACGCTATAATGAAGCAGTCGCCAGGGCCATGGGGATCATCACTGCCCTTGAAGCCATCATTGCATCCCATAGAGTAGACCTCGATAATCCAGAAGAATCAATAGAGATGCCTCGCCGCAAACAAGAGGAACTGAAGTCCACAATAGCAGACATCCAGGACCTCACCGAGAATTTGGGGACTATATGCAGCCCAGAAGCTAAACGACAACTTGAGTGTACTTTACAGGAATTAGTTTCTAAGGACTCAGCCATGAGGGAGGCAGCCAAAGTAAAGGAAGCTGAAGTAGAAAGGTAGGTACTTCTTTCTAAAGGTAATGCTTTAAGAACAAAATATAGATTTGTTTATAATTAACATGTACACATTTGAAATAATTTGGAAAACATGGAAAAGTAAGAAAAAATCACTAAGGAAAACCATGGCAAATATTCTATTGCATTTATTTCATTTTTTCTTAATGAATATTGAGTACTTAAAACAGAATGTTTATAGAAGTCTGAGTATGGTATAAAGAATGATGATAAAACAAACACCTTTGTACCCAAAGGTTCAAAGATAAACATCATGATTTTTGAATTCTCTTGGGTACTTCTTCCTTCTCCTCTCAGAAGTAACCATTATCCTGTTTTTTATTTACCATGCCCTTGCTTTTAAAAATATTTTTACTACATGTTTGTGTCCTGTTTTCATGTATATGTATTCTTCTGTGACTTCATTTTTTCAAACTTACCATTATGATCCTGAAGTTTATTCATGTTTTTGTCTGTAGTAAAATATTCACTCACCCAGCTGTTGGTAAACATTTGTGTTGTTTCTAGTTTTTGCATTCACAAACAGTGCTTCTAGGAACATTTGCAAATGCAAGAGCTTCCTTTGGGTGTATAACTAGGATTGTGATTGCTGGGTCAAAAGGTATGCACATCTTAAATTTTTAATTCCAAATGATTTTACCCATTTCTACTCAAACCAGCAACATATTAATGTTCCAGTTGTCCCATATCCTCACCAACACTTAATGTTGTGAGATTTAATTTTTGCCAGTCTGATGGTTAAGTGATACTTCATTGTGGTTTTAATTTGCATCTTTATTACTGTTAATGAATTTGAGCCTCTTTTGTGAATATTTCTTCATCTTTCATCTTCTGAAAAATGCCTGTTCAAGACAATTTTTATTGGGTTGTCTTGCTTTTTCTTATTGATTTGTAGGGATTTATTCTACATTTTGGAGGCTGGTCTTTGTGTTATATGTGTTACAAATTATCTTTACAGAGGGGATGTCCTAATAAACATCCATCCTGGGTGTGCTCCGGGCTTTATCCTCTGTCCCCAGCATTCCAGGTGAAGGTCAACAAAACTGAAACTTGACAAATGTCCTCAAAGTGAAAAACTGGCCTTGGAGCTTAGCTTGTTTTTCTGTATTTCCACTTTTACATAGTTTGGGGCCTCTGAATATTCCTTAATTCTTTGCCAGTTTATTATTGTGTTTTAAGAATTTTTAAAAATATATCTTTGATACCTAATTTTTTATTGTTTTCAGTGGGGGATTTAGGTTGTATCTATTTTGTATACATAATTTTATTCATAGTGTTTTTTTTTAATGTAGCACAACATTGTACTATATAAAAATAGGCTGCTTTTACTTTACTTTATAAAATGAACTCTTCCTTATTGTAACAAAACTTCATATAAAAGCAATTGTAATTATTATATAATATTTTTTAAAACGGATTGTTGTAACTTACTTAACCATATCTTTTGTTGGCATAAAGTGTGTTCTGATTTTTGCCATTTAATTAACAGTCTAATAAGTAAAAAGATTTTACTGTGTAAAAGGTTTTATAAGGTATAGGATAAATTTCTTATGTTAGGATTGATTCCTTAAGATTAATTGCAGAAGTTGGATCAAAAGATATGAGCATTTTTAAGACTAAGTGGTTTTCTACAAGAATTGTACCAATTTACACCTTATTAGCAGTGCTCAAGAATGCAGTTTTCCAGTTTAGGTGTTTTAGAAACAGTCTTATCTGCCTGTTAAAGTTTGCATTAAAAGTCTCATGCAGGTCCTTTGAGGAGGAGGTAGTCAATAAATATTTGTTGAAATACACTGAGTAGCAAAAAGAGAATTACATTCTGTTTTTTACTAAGTGTTCAGAATGCATTCTGGGAAGTTCAGAATTTATTGTACTAAATAAAATTTAACATTACTTTTTTTTTCTAACTGTGTCTCACTAGGTGTCTTGAAAATTACAAAGGCTATAGAAAAATAAAAGAGAAAATTTGCACTGACCTCAGCCAGATGGAGACAGTTCTTGGGCAGTCCATGTCCCCACTGCCAATGTCATACAAAGAAGCTTTAGAGCGCTTGGAACAGAGCAAGGTAATAGAACTTGCAAATCTCAGTAACACTATGTACAAAAAATTGGCAGAAAGCAGGTGGAGGCATCACGGGATGTGGCTCTGTTATGACCCACAGAAATCTTCATCCTGAGTTGTACACTCAACAAAATTCCTAAACCAAAAGCCATGGGGAAAATGAGGCATTGGTTCTGAGAAATTGAATCATTTGGGTTCACAGGACAGTCTTCTCCCCAGTAGTTCCTGTCCTTATTAATCATTCTTTCTAAAGCATTACCTTGCATGTTGTTTTGTTGGACATCGCTGGATCAATGACAGAGCATTTAATGTAACTTTCAGAAATGCTAAATTCTAGTTACTTCTTATACTCTATTACTGAGCAATTTTAGTTTTTGCATATATTCATCTGTCACAGTATATGGTATTATGTTATTAGCATTTGGATGAGGACATTCTAAATCATCTGTGCTTATCATCTACCACAAAACAAACACAAAACCAAAAAATATAAATAATGTGTATGTGGTTGATTACAGTAAGCATTGTACAAATTAGCTATGTAGTAAAATACGAGACTTACATTAAAATAAGAAAGTGAACTTCTAGGATATTTACCTTGGAAAACACATTTTTACTTAGAAAAATTGGTTGATAGGTCATTATTTGTCCCCATAGTTCCAAATTCATGTGCAATATAATAATACATAGATGCTTCTCATCTGTCTCAAATTGACTTCCAAAAGGACTAAAAAATGGATGATGTAATACTCATGGATGATTTTAAAACATTAATTGTTCAAGATTAAAATAGTTTATAAGTTTCAGGATAGTTCTGAATTCAGAAAACTTCTATCCCTCCTATTCCTTTTCTTTTCTTTCTTAAGACCTTGGTGTCAAATCTTACGTCAGCCAAAGAAGAGCTCATGAAAGTACGACAGGTCCTCAGACACTTGAGACCCATGTGCACAGATAGTGACAGCCTCTGTTTACTCAGAAGCACATCTGCTCTATGGGAGAGATGGCTGAGTTTGATGGAAGCTGTTAAAGAATGGGAGTTGTGGTGTGAAGAACTGAAGCAGGAGTGGAAATTTATCCATGAAGAAGTAAGTGTTTCATTTGCAACAGTCAAACCGTACAGTTTACTAACACATGTCATTTAAATTGTTTTATTATTTTCATTTTTTTTAAAATATAAAACAAGTCCTCAACCTGCACCATTTGTTTACATCACGTGCATGGAACATGTAAATGTTTATAGAGGTCAGGTCCTAGCAAAATAATCTCCAAGGAATTATTCAAGAATGACTCAAATTCTTTCATGACAGTGGCATTTTTTTGGTGTCAAATAATTCTTAGAAATAAGTGGCTACTTGCTTATATGAGCTTTAAAATCTTTATCGTGCAGATAAGCTAAGCCCTCTTAAAAATGTCTCTCCATCACACTAGAGGTTAGAATAAGGTAATATTCATAATAACCAATTAATTTTGAAATTAATTACAGTGGTTAACTGTGGAAATTAACTACTATTGTTAATAAGTATGACCTAAAAATGTGTATGATGTTCTTTCTGAAGACTGTCTCAAAGAAAACCTCCATAATATATATCGATCACAGATGTTGATTTAACCATGGTTGAGGCCTTAGGCATCCCATACATTTAGAAAGAAAATTTAAAATAGTATAAAAATATCTTAGGGTATTCTTTAATCTTTCCAAAGGACCAGGTATAAATGAGGTACAAATCAGAACATTAAATGAAAACCCTTCTCTCTTATTCCTGTTAAAATTTCTGCTGAATTTACTTAAGACAAATATAATCAATACTAGATTAGCAGTAGGTCACCTTGCCTTAGGATTTAAATGTTTAGCACTATCATATTTTCCTGCTTAAAACTTGTTATTCTTGAAAATGAATATCATTTTGATGGTGCTGTTGGGGTTTGGTTAGTAAATAGTCTCTTGAATGTTAAAACTCCAAGGAACTTTGTAAATTGTCCTTTTAGCAGGGCCGCTAGCCTCCAGCTCTTTCCCATCCACAATGGCACGGTTTACTGAGGTCCTTCTGTGCAGTGTGTTCCTGTGTGCTGTGCTAAGAAGGCAGTTCAGGGAATTCCCTGGTGGTCCAGTGGTTAAGACTTCACACTCCCACTGCAGGGGGCACGGGTTCCATCCCTGGTCAGGGAACTGAGCCGCGAGGCGCGGCCAAAAAAAAAAAAAAGAAGAAGGCAGTTCACGCATGATGCTGCTGAATCTCGGCATGGCCCTCAAGAGTTACCTATTATCACCATTTTCTATATGAAGAAGCTGAGGCACTGAGAGATTTGAGTTGGTACAAGCCTCCGAGCTAGTGATTAAACTGGGACTGTGGGCTGGGGCCACATCTATTTTGCTCACACTGTAACTTTAGAAGCTGAACAGGGCTTTGCACTTAGTGGGCACTTAGTATTTGTTGAGGGACAGCTCTTATTCACATCCAGGTTTAGGCTAATCCTAAGATTATTGTTCTTTTTATTTTATTACATTATCTTTCTCTTGCCCTCTACCCACTGGCAATCATATTTTAGTAGTTACGTAATAGTAGTTATTTTTGTAGTTATCCATACAAGCATTTGACAATATCTGCTAACAAAATGTGTTTTTCAAAGAATAACACCAACAAAATATGTTCTCACGTAATAACAATAATAACAACAACTGCTAACACTTAATGGGCACTTAATTGAGCACGTGTCAGGCATAGTTCTAAGCACTTTACATGTGTTTACATTTATCCTCGCAAGAATCCTATGAGGATGAGATTATCATTCTCATTTTATAGATGAAGAAAATGAGACACAGTGAGATTAACTTGCTCAACTTTATAAGTGATAGAAGATTCAAATGTACACTCTGTTTTTAACCACTAAACTGTCAACTTAAATGATTTTTACACATGCCAAAATTGATGTAAGATTTTAAAATAGCTTTTATCCATTCAATAAAAATTATATCATCTAAATACCTGTACATGCAAGATTCTGTTGGCATGGTTGGTGATTTTACACGTGACAAAATGAATTTCTGTTTTTAAAAACGTCTGTACTGATACAACAATCCAGTATCTTTATGAAGAAAGGTTTTGTGTAAGTAGATTTTTGAAAACTTAAATGCTTGTTTAAATTTACAAATTCAAAAATTAATTTAAATTTTGATTTACTGTTTTTTTTCCCCCTAAAATCTTACCTCCCTCTTAAGCAGAATCTGCTTGATTTAATTATTCATTTCTGGTTATTCAGGATCATCATTTTATGCTTCACTGATCACAATGTGCTAGAATAAATGCATGTCTTCAAAGATATGGGAGGGGTAAGGCTGTCTTCTTCCCCTTGTACCCAAGATCCAGAAGTCTTTCCTGTTTTAGTTTCTACTTTGGCTGCTTACAGGTTTTTCTGTTTCTGTCTCTGTGTTTACTCTTGGAACAACTGTGGCTCCTTCTCCCTTTCTAGACTCAACTTTATAACTGACTGTGAACCTAAAAGTTTTATAACCTGTCCAAGGAAAATCATCCAGGGGCTGAAGAGTGAATGCATAATCTTTGTGGCAACTATTTACTTATTTGGGGGCTGCCATCATTCTTTTTGGTATAAAGTTTGCTGCATTTTGACAAGTGCATACAGTCACGTGACCACCAATGAAATCAAGACTTAGAACATTTCCACCACCCAAGAAAGTTCCATATGCCCCTTTGTAGTCAGCTCCAGCCTGTGGCAATTATTAATCTGTTTTGCCATCTTCAGAATGTCATATAAACAGACTCGGATAGTTTGTGGCCTTTTGAGTTTGGCCTTTTCTCGCTAAGCATAATGCATGTGAGATTCATTCATGCTGCTGCTTGTATCAATAGTTCATTTCTTTTTATTCCTGAGTAATAGTCTGTCAGACTCATGCACAGCAGCTAGTTTATCCATTCACAATTTGAAGAATTGCCTGGCTTTTGGATAAAATTATTGTCCTAAAAAAAAGTATTCTTCCCCCTTGTGTTCTCCTCCTAATGACTTAACAGCTTTACAGCAGAGAGCAGAACCTGAGACAGGGGCTTGTAAGCAGGTGGTTTATTTTGGAAAGTGATCCAAGGGAACAGGAATGGGAGATAGGAGAACTGACACAGGAAAGGTTAGAGCCTTTAGTCACTTTACTCTTATTGGATCCTGGTTGCTGCAGTTGCCCATTTATGGTTATCGCTGGCCATGGAAGCACCAAGAGATGCTCCGTTAAGTCCTGGATTACGGACATAGTTCTTTCAACCCCAGTGTATATTGGAAACCCTAGGTGGACAGTTACCTCTGTCAACATAGCAACTCCTTTCTTTGCATGCTGGTTCTTTGGTGGGGGAGTGAGGGGACTGCAAAATGACCCAGTAGAACCTGAATCCCATTCCCTGGTGGAAGTGTAGCTGCCTGCTTGAGAACTAGGACTTCAGTTCAACTGAATTTAGGTTTGAGGGGCTGGAAAGCACAAATTCCATAACTGGGTCTCTTGGAGAGGGGCCAATCTACACATGTAGATTGGGTACACATGTACCCATGGATTCTAGTGATTGGGGACCCAGCTGCAACCTATGGCCCAAGTGACAGGGCAGCTTATGCCATAGCCTGGTCCTGCAGCGCTGCCTCCTCAGCACTGGCGGCGTTCTGATGAATGGATCTGAGCAATAGTCACCAGTGTAGCATACACGGCCGCCAAAATCCCAGAAGGCCCATCCAGTGCCGCACCTCTTTCTTGGCAACAGAGGTGCAAGACTGAACAACTTGATCTTTACCTTATAGAAGTCCCCTGGCATGCCCCAGACTACTGGCCCCCCTGGGAGCTTAATTGATGCTGGGGTTCCTGAATTCTCATAGGCTTTATATCTCACTCTCTGGCATGTCTTACTGGGCATCCAGGTCCTCATTTATCATTTCAGTTAGCATGATATCATAAATGTAGTTGACCTCTGTGATATTCAGTAATGTCAAGATTGCAGGATGGCTGACTCTGTCTGAACGTAGAGCAGGAATGTTGGCAATGCTGGGACAGAATGTGGTAAAGGTACAGTGCTGCTGAGGAGAGCGCCAGAGGATTTGAAGAGGGAATGAGAGGGATCTGATTTTCTGTCTTTGGTTCTGAGTTTCAGGGCCAGTAGAACTCCACTTTCTAGATATTTTATTTATTATTGATAGGTTATATATTTCTGAGTTCTGCATTTAGCTGTGGTTGAGAAAGACACGAGCAGTCCAGTAATTTGGGCTGCTTTCCCATTGGTGTAAGTGAGTGACAGGGTATTGAGGGCTTACTTTTTTGAGCATTGGATGTGAAAGAAAAGAGACCTGTAGAAAAAATGCCCAACCTCTTCTACTTCATGGATGCAGTTTGGTGGAGCTCATTCTAACTAACTTAGAGGTATCTCAGTCAGGAGAAATAATTGCTTTAATAAAGCAACTGAAATTGGAAGGAGAAAGAAATTATGAAAATATTCAGTAGCATTTCCTTCAGCTCATAACAGCAATACATTTTTTTTTCTTTTTTTTTTTTTTTTTTTTTTTGCGGTATGCGGGCCTCTCACTGCTGTGACCTCTCCTGTTGCGGAGCACAGACTCCGGACATGCAGGCTCAGCGGCCATGGCTCACGGGCCTAGCTGCTCCGCGGCATGTGGGATCTTCCCGGACCGGGGCACGAACCTGTGTCCCCTGCATTGGCAGGCGGACTCTCAACCACTGCGCCACCAGGAAAGCCCAGCAATACTTCTTTTTAATCACACATATACATGATCAGTAGCTGGGAACTATGGGATTGGGATAGTGGAGAGATAATACTCCCAGCTGTAGGAAGACAAATATGACCTTGAACTGGGATGTGGCTTTGGGAATCCTTTGAAGAGCCAGTATGTAAAAATTATGATTGCTGAGTCCTGAAGTGGTAAGAGTATATTTTACTTATTTTAGCTCCCTGTTTTTTCTTTTTCTTTTTTTTTGCTTATTGAATTAGATTGAACGAGAAGCAATTATTTTAGATAATCTTCAAGAAGAACTCCCTGAAATTTCCAAAACAAAAGAGGCAGCCACCACAGAGGAATTCTCGGAGCTGCTGGATTGTTTATGCCAATATGAAGAGAATGTGGAGAGGCAGCAGCTGTTACTGGCCCTACTTCTGCAGCGCATAAAAAATATCCAGAACACTCCTGAAGGCTTAAGACCTATGGGGACTGTTTCTGCATCTCAAGAGATTATGTCTATGCAAGAACGATGCCACAAGTAAGATTTATGAAAAACTATTAAGGAAATGTGCTTGACCAAACTCAGGAAAAATTGAGAAAATATTGAATTTCTAGAATAAAAAAATATTTTAGAACAATGACAAATGATATGACAGAATCAAGTTGCGTCAACACTGATAGGTATAAAAATGATGGAAATTAATTTTTTTTATTGGAGTATAGTTGCTTTACAGTGTTGTGTTAGTTTCTACTGTACAGCAAAGTGAATCAACTTTACTTATACACATATCCTCTCTTTTTAGATTTCCTTCCCATTTAGGTCACCGCAGAGCATTAAATAGAGTTCCCTGTGCTATACAATAGGTTCTCATTAGTTATCTATTTTGGAAAATATTAATATTAACGATAATTAAAACAAGCACACATTTTCCTGGTGTTTCAAATTTTTTTTAATGTTTACTGTTTTTCTAACTTAGTAATACATGTTCATTATAGGAAGTTTAGAGAATGTGGATAATTGTAAAGATTAATATAAAAACCACCTTTAATTTTACCACTCATCAACAGTCACTACCAATCACTCATCTTTCTTACTATGGCTGTACTTTTAAAAACATTGTGATCATAGTACTATACTGTTTTATATTCTGCTGAACCATTTATAAGCATATTATATTTATTTTCCTATGCTATTAAATGTTCTTTAAAATATAACTATAATATTTCACCATGTGGATATGCTATAATGTATTTAACCAAGTCCCTAATATAGAACCTTTAAATTATATGTAATTTATTTTACTTTTATAAAAACACTGTAATGAATATTCTTACGCTAGAATCTCTTTGTGCATCTGTGATTACTTCATTGAGAAAGATGCCAAGAAGTATGATCATCAGGTCAAAGGATATATCACTAATATCTTTATAGCTAGAAATACTTACCAGATAGCTCTCAGGAAAGATTTTCCCTACTTAAACTCCTCCAATAATATGATGGCTGCATCCACAGTAAATGGGGTCAGCTTGGATAGAAAGGCTAATTCCATCATCTGTGGCTCCAAGGGCCCACGCATGACTTCATTCACACCTCTGAGTCACGTTCAATTGAACTCAAGGATTACAAGGAAAAAAATATGGCAATTGGAATGTAAAGTGTGAAAAGAAGATATTTTGGGATGAAAGTTTTAGAGATATTTTTTTCCTCCCTTTTTTTAAATTAATTTTTATTGGGGTATAGTTGCTTTACAATGTTGTGTTAGTTTCTGCTGTACAGCAAAGTGAATCAGTTATACGTATACATATATCCCCCCTTTTTTGATGGAGTGATAGAATTTGATGTATGTTTGTATATATAGTATATAAACCATTGAAAACTGGTACTTTTCTCTCAGGAAAAAAAACCTTTTGTGAGCTATGCAGACATTATATTAATTGTTGAAATAAAACTATTACACAGAAAAGCAGGATAGAGGAACAATTTTATTCTGATGCTATATTTTAGGCTTTTCCAGAAGGCTCAAAAAAATAAGGAATTGATACAGAATGAAATCCAAGAAAGACATGCCTTTACAAAA
The DNA here is from genome assembly GCF_964374135.1 of Grampus griseus. Classification (NCBI taxonomy): domain Eukaryota; kingdom Metazoa; phylum Chordata; class Mammalia; order Artiodactyla; family Delphinidae; genus Grampus; species Grampus griseus. The sequence continues at coordinate 37,506,694 of NC_139018.1, read as the reverse complement.
GAAATAATTACTTTGAAGAATTCATTTCAGCAGACTACAACCTTTTTCCAAAATATGGAATTACAAGACCACCCAGAAAAGGCAGAACAGCTTGAGGTAAGTGAGGAATGAACTGGTGAATGTGGCCGATACAGATCTGAAATCTTGAGTCCAAAGTTCTTGGAGCAGAGGTAACCCTGTGGCTAGTGTAGAGGGAATCTAGAAGAAGAAGAAAATGTGGGCAAAGGCCCTGTGGCATGGTGTGGGCAGAGCCACAGGAGATCAATATGGCTGGAGTACAGAGAGCAGAGTTGGGACTAGGTCAGGAGGTAGGCCAGCAGCCCTTTTCCAACCACATGTCAAGTGTGTTTGGTGTACAGGGGTCTCAGACCACTCTTGAGTAGTATGTAGGACTGCTCACTTTATAGGATAGAATATCTAGACTCTGAGAGGGATAGAAGTGTTTTTACTCACAGCACTTGCCACCAAATGTGTGAGGCTTTTTTTCCCCACACCAGCCTATTCCCCAACTCTCCAGACACCAACTGGGACACGAGTTCAATTCTGACAGTAACTATAAAGAGTTAGTATCGACCCCCAGGTTAAGGGCTCAGTCCCACAAGTCTGCCCCCGCTTCAGATGCCACCTGTACTTCTTTTTTTTTTTTTTTTTAACATTTTGAGAAATGCTTTATTCAAAAAACTCATGTAAATGTTGTCCTTCATAACTTTAAAAAGATGTTCAAACAGAAAAGAGTTTCCTTTCAAAAGCTATTGCATAGAAAATGACACAATACAAATAACAGATTTTACTTTGATATGTAAATATAAACTAGAATAATCTTGATTACAGAGAGACAAAATCATATGCCTCCATAGAAGAAAATTCTTTGGTTAAAAATAGTCAAATTGCTTTTCCATCATACTTTCCTTAAGACATGAAATCTATTTTTTTAAGTATTTGGATTCCGAGTAAAGAACTTCACTTTTTTCTCTTTAAATAGAAACACCACCCGTACTTCTGACCGACAGGCTATAAAGCAGCAGTTCCCACGACCCCATCCTCAGGTTTATAAATTTGCTAGAATGGCTCAGAAAACTAGGAAGGCACTTTACTTACTATTACTGGTTTATTATAAAGGCTACAACTCAGAAACAGCCAAGTGGAAGACATGTATGGGGGAAGGATGTGGAGCTTCCATGCTCTCTCTGGGTGCGCCACTCTCCCTTGATGGACCTTGATGTGTCCATCAATCCAGAGCTCTCCAAACCTTGTTTAAGGGTTTTTATGGAGGTTCCATTAATAGGCGTGATTGATTGAGTCGTTGACGGTTGGTGATTAACTCAACCTCCAGCCCTTCTCCCCTCTGGAGGTCTGGAAGTGCGGTTGAAAGTTCTAGCCCTCTAATCACACAGTTGGTTCCTCTGGCACCAGCCCCATCCTGAAGCTGTCACCCCCCCCCCCCAGCCCCACCACCAAGAATCTTCTCATTACCATAAACTCAGGTATGGTTGGAAAAGACTTGTTATAAATAACAAAAGACACTCCTTTCACCCCTATGCAGGAAATTCCAAGGGTTTTAAAAGCTGTGCGGGGAACCGGGATGAAGGCTAAATGTATTTATTATATCACACTATCTGTGCATAGGCTAGGGGTCATTTTCCGAACAATCTCTTCTCATTCCACTAGGTGGTAACAGGCAAAACTGACGTTTGGCAGTTTGTCCAAAAGTTGCATGCTGTTATTCACCAGAGCTTTTGGTATCAATGTTGCAAAAGGAAACTTACTCTCCCTCACAGAGGCAGTCTTCATGGGGAAGCCATCTAAGTGTAGCTCTGAATGAAGACCTGTACTCAGGGCTAAGTCTAGATAAACGAGGAGCACTCTGTACCTCAAACCCTACCTTTCTCTGAATGGCACTATTCTTTAACTTTTCCTCTAGACTTGTTCTCTGCTGAGGGCTAAGAAAAGGAAAGCAGTGACACATCGGGGAGTCATTCAAAATTGTAATCATTCTTCAGTGTGGTGACTCAATCCATTAACACAGATAATGCTACTCAACAGCTACTGTAAAAACAAAAGAAAACCCCAAAAGCCACAGTAAAGTCAAGAAGTATTTTTCCACTTGATCTTTGGGAAACTTTCCCAAACAAATGAGTTTCTCCTTTATAATTAGTGCAGGAGTACGTAGATCAGATTCTGTTTCTAGGCCACGACCAATAGACTATTTGTTCAGGTTTCTTTTATCTCCTAAAACCCCACATTCTTTGCAAGGAACTGGAACCCTCCCTTTTGAAAGAAGTTGAGCTGTGCTGGGCTGTCTAATTACATGAAAGCAGACACTTCTGCTTCAAGCACAGGGCTTTTAGTGGCCTTGAATCATTGTGATGATAATGTAGGAAGAAGCAGAAATGGCAACAAGTTAATAATAAAATAAAACTTCTTTGAAACTTTTTGCTGCTTGCAGCTTTTTAGATGGAGACTGCTACTGAGATATAACTAAATCCTAGAGGTACTTTAGAGGCAGGAGATGTTGTAATGTCTTTTCAGGACAATGGTTTGACACTATGGAGAGATATCAAGTTTAATTCTTACAAATTAGAAAGCATCATCTGACCAAACTGAGTATCTCTCATGCTTAATCAGCTTGTATCAATAGTGAGGTTTTGTCATGCAAAGTTTGCTCATTTAAATCATAAAGATGTGCTGGAAAGCTGCTTGCATTTTTAGAGTTAAACTTTTTCTCTGTCCTGTGAGCATTTGAAACTCTCTTGATTTTTTAGGAGCTTCAAAGCATTCTTAAGAAAGGGAAGCTAACTTTTGAGAATATTATGGAAAAACTGCGAATCAAGTATTCTGAAATGTACACCATAGTCCCTGCAGAGATTGAATCCCAGGTGGAAGAATGCAGAAAAGCTTTAGAAGACGTAGATGAGAAGGTAATAATAATGTTTGTATTCGTATTATTATTTATGGAGGTGAATGAATATAAAGAACAACATATCATTTAAGATCACATTTTCATTTGCCCTGATTTCAGCTATGTCTGTTTTTTTTTTTTTAATGTCTGTTTTTATAGAGTTTAGTTGAGTGATAATTTTGTGTATTGATACTGAGACGGAGTTGCTCTAAGTAAGTGACACAGGTAACAGAATTAGTCTATTAATTTTTAGTTGTGAAGATGCTTAGTTTTTCTTCTCTTGCATTTAAAAATAGAGTTATATATTGGCTTTTACTTGACTTTTTTTTTCTCCGGAAAATCACTTTAAAATTTTGGTCATGAATAATACTTTGCTTTTAACACTTTGAAATTGCAACCAAGAACAATAAGAACACACGTTTCATAACTTACTAGGAGTAGCACTTAACACACGGTGTCTTTCTAATAATGATGGTAACATAATTCTCACAAAGCATACCCAGGCAAATCTTTATACCTGGAAGTCCAGGTTGGAAGAAAGAATGGGAAATGGTTCATAGTACTTGGAGACATAGGAGTTTAGCAAGACAATTTTATTGCGTTATTTAAAGGCTGCCCAGATCCAACAGAACAAAATTCTGTTTGGTCCAGAAGAATACAGAAGGATTTTTGTATTGCTTTTTGAAGCCTAAAATACCTATAATTTAGTAAATAAAACATATTAATTGCACACAAAAAATCAGGTTCAAACTTGCAACAAATTTCTTTGGAAAATCTAACCCATGTAAAAAACATGTAAACTCCTAATATGTATTATAACAAATCTTGTTGATTTGACATACAAGATAATCTATTATGAGGAACTTCCTCAAGAATCATGCACTATTGATTTTATTTTAAGAGAATACTAAATGTTTTGAGAGAAACTCAATTGGTTCTCCTGACTACTTCATGTGAAAATCCCTAACAAAGTGAGTTAATAATCAAAATCTACCTTTTAAATTTAGGGTTGAAAATTTCAACAGTAACTTTGATATCTGTGTATATTTGTAACCAATAAAAACTTACTTTTATTGCGTGATGTGACTGTAGGATCCAGGCAACAGACACAATACCATTCTGTGCAGTTCAGTTGGCTGCATACTTTACCTAAATCATGATCTCTCCTAATATACAAAAATGATAGGCATTTCTGCCAGAAGAGTAACTGCCCAAAATATCAGAAAGCTTCATTTTGTGGTAATTTGTTATGTAGCAATAAAAAGCTAATACAGTGATTAAAAATAATAATAATAATACAGGATTAGTTTTTTTTCTAAAAAATCTTGACTGTGGTATGGTCTGTGGAATAAAAACATTATATAAAAGTATCAACAACCTGGTGCTGTGAAAAGAGCCTGGGGGCCTTGGCGTCTGGTGGCTTGGGCTTCTTGGGGTGAATTCACCCACTACCTTGATGTATGACTTTAAGCAAGTCATACATGATGACTTTAGCCTGTGTTTCAATTTCTGTATCTGTAAAGTATCTGCATTGGAAGGTTTAGTCTCAATGGTTGTACGGATATAGTGGTTTTAAAAAGGTTAATTAAAAGGAGAATACAAAAGCATTAAGTATTTTTTGGTTATTCAGTGGCTGTTTGGAGAAAACCTTATCAACATAGCTTAAAAAAATAAGAACATGAACTAATCAGGCATTTGAAAAATGATACATTCAACATTCATTTATTATCTTTCCTAGTACAAGTTAATTTCTTCGGAAAATCGTTCTGATAAAAAAATTACACTGTTCAGCAGCTAGATTTCTAATTGCTGGGAAAACATACACTAGAAACATTCACACAGAGAAAAACTAAGATTTTCTGCTGCAAGAAATAGCCAGTTTTAGAAGGTTATTTCACCCAAATGAATACTAAGATGGGAATTACATCTTTTACGTCAAATTGAGAATGTTTGTTTTTATTGAAAACAAATCTGTGCAGAGGATTCTCTCATAAAACATAGAAACTGTATAATAAATAATTTTTCTCCCAGGAATTTTTTAATATCATTTGCTCCCTTGGGGTATGTTTCAGACAGTCCCCTCAGTAGTTTTGCCCAACACAGCACATATCTGTAGTACATACTGTGGATTACATTGAACAGATTTCTGTTGGTCAGTTTTCTTTTCTTTTTTTTTTTTCCGGTTGGATTTGAACGGTCAGGTCAGCAGAGCTGCCTTTTCCTAGTCTACTAATCTACCCTCTCATTAACGCATTCGTCAGTACGGTTTGGAATTTCCCCCCTAGCCCTTAAAAGATTTGTACGAGTAAAATCTCAAAATACTGTGACTACCCCTTTTATCATTTGAACCTCTGAATAGAGTGTGGAAAACATCTCCATTGTGTCATTCTTCCTTTGAAACAGATCAGCAATGAAGTCTTGAAAAGCTCACCATCATATTCAATGAGTAGAAAAATAGACGAAATTAACAACGGGCTTCAGAATGTCGAAAAGATGTTGCAGCAGAAGAGCAAAAATATTGAGAAAGCTCAAGAAATTCAAAAGGTAACATCCTCCCTTAACTTCCTTCAGCATTTGGTATGTTCCCTGTCATCAGTCATCACAGGGATCCTAACCCTGATTTACCGGGCCCTCCTCACTGAGCGTGTCACCTGCAGAGGCTTGGTGGAGAAGGTTGCATTTAAGAATTGTTCTCAGTTTTTCCATGGTGGGAATATGCCCCAACTCCTGAGAGCCTATGATTGGGAACCAGCCTTTTCACTAGGGAAGGGTCTTGTCTTGGGAAGACTGATATATAAAAACAGTTCAGTAAGTTATAAATGGTATTAACAGCTTTTCTTTAGACTGCCAGGGGGAAACAGAGGAAAGTAGAAATTCCAAATTTATTTCACTTATAAAATGTCTTAGGTAGAACTGTACATAAACATAATATTCTACCTCTTAACTTCCAAGTAAACTCCTGCATGTAGAAAACATTCTACTTTATATTTTAAGGAAATATTCTAATATGAATGGAGACTTTTAAAAATAGGGCTAAGAGAATAGATCTTAAAAGTTCTCATCACAGGGAAAAAAAATTTTGTAACTATGTATGGTGAAGGATTTTTAACTAGACTTATTGTGGTGATCACTTTATGGTAGAAACAAATATTGAACAATTGTGGGACTTCCCTGGTGGTGCAGTGGTTAAGAATCCGCCTGCCAATGCAGGGGCCATGGGTTCGAGCCCTGGTCCGGAAAGATCCCACATGCTGCGGAGCAACTAAACCCATGAGCCACAACTACTGAACTTGCGCTCTAGAGCCCGCGAGCCACAACTACTGAGCACACACGCCACAACTACTGAGCACACACGCCACAACTACTGAAGCCCACATGCCTGGAGCCCATGCTCCACAACAGGGCAAGCCACCGCAATGAGAAGCCCACGCACCGCAAGGAATAGTGGCCCCCACTCACTGCAACTAGAGAGAGCCTGTGCGCAGCAACGAAGACCCAACACAGCCAAAAATAAATAAATAAATTTATTTTTTAAAAAAAGAACAATTGTGTTGTACACCTGAAACTAATAAAATGTTATATGTCAGTTATACTGCAATTTTTAAAGAAGTTATCCTCAGAGAAGTCTCACTTATCACCCCATTTCCCTCTGTTCCCTTCCTCCCTACAGTTAAGTCTCTTCTTTGGTTTCTAATTTAACTTGACTGTGTTTCTTCTGGTAAAAATAAACAAATAATTCTAAATATTAAAAGAAATAATTGTACCTATTGTATGTGTCCTTCTTTCATTGAGAAGACATTAGACTGTGTATACTCTCTTAAAATAAGGTGAACAAGATTTGCTCACAAATAATCATACCTGCCTTTGACTTTGCAGCCCCCTCTAAACCAAACAAATGTGATGTCAAAGGATTAAAAAGATTAAATTAAATTGAAAAATAAAAATAGGTCAGACTGTGGCTCGCCATTGGACAAAATCTTGGGCTCTCAATAAGCCCTCTAACTAGTCAGATTTTCCCATTTCTAGAAATTATGTTCTTACACAGATATTAAGTAATAATTGAATGTTGCCTTTGAGATTTCCTCTGCCCAGACAAGTGCAGGTTTGAATCCAGCCTATTGGTTTCTTGAACTAAAAGCAGTTGCTACTGATACATGTGGCTAGAATTTTCTGCCAGTGCGTCAGTCTGATTCAGAGCAGATATTTTCTTTTTATCAGTTTTATTTTTGCATTTAATAAGAATTGTCTTCTAGATTAAGTAGATATATATACTGGTCTAAATAGGTTAGGTATTTACCCAAGCCCTTTTAAATGTAATGTTACCTCATCACTCTTGAAAGATTAGGATTACGTTGACCTTGTTTGGTGTCATTCATCTCTGGAAGTGTCCAGGACTTTCTGCCCCCTTACAGCTAATTTGTACTGAAATGAATACAGTAAGAGTTAAGTGACCTCAGAAAAAGTGTTTTTCAGTTCAGGTGGTTTCTGGGCATAAATGAAAAACTTTGCCTGGGATGTTGTCTCTGTCATGTTGTTTTGGTAGCATTTACAAGTACAGATACTGTGTGAAAACTTAGAACTCAACACATCTTCAATCCAAATGGACTTACCTTTTCTTCCCCAGACAATGTGGGATGAGCTAGATCTCTGGCACTCCAAGCTAAATGAGCTGGATTCTGAAGTTCAGGACATTGTTGAACAGGACCCAGGACAAGCTCAAGAATGGATGGATAACTTGATGATTCCTTTCCAGCAGTATCAGCAAGTATCACAGAGGGCAGAATATAGAACCTCACAGTTTAACAAGGTATGGCTGTAACACGCGATAGCTACACGGAGCATGTGGTAGTAGTGAGATGGGTTTAAAACGAAACAAAAATACATATTCAGAGGCAGCCAGTTTCCCTTGAATTGCCCGTTTTAGGACCTGAAGCTAGAGCTACACCATAGGTTCGAGCGGGCATTGAGGGGACTGCTGGCACAGGCAGAAGCAAGAATCCCAAAGTCAGACCACAGTAGTAGGAGTCAGGGTGAGAATTGGGCTTCTCAACAGGTAAGGGAATTTCAGGCAGGCAACCTCAAGAGTCCCAGGAGGGAGCCAGAGAAAGAACCTCATTTGGGAACAAAACACCCCTGCCCTCCCTTCCAAGTAGGGGTCACGGTGGGTGAGCTGTGCATGTGATCTAGCAGCAGCAAGGCAGGAACCTACTCTCAGAGGGACTGGTATATATAGGACAAGGCCCGGTACAGGAGGACCAAATGTAAGTCCAGTTTTCAAAGTGGAACATAAAACGGAAACCAGACTAGTTGCAAAGCTAACTTGGAACCCTTGCTGAGGCCCATAGCGTTGGGGTAGAACTCCTTAAATCCTTCCCACCTGTGGTCAGGATTCGTTGAAGGATCAAAACCTGGAGGGGGTGGGCAAGTGGCCCAGCTGTGGGGTGTGGAGCCCTGTGAGGCCTGACACCACTGACTAACAGCAACCAGTTCTTAAGAATCATTCCACTGAAAGAGGAACCATCAGACTGAGTTTGGTACTGCCTATCTTTCACAGGCCACAATTAAGCTGGAGGAGTATCATGATCTTTTGAAGAGTACTGAGGCTTGGATAGAAAATACCAGTCGTTTGCTGGCCAATCCTGCAGCCTATGACTCTTCAAAGACGCTGAGTCACCACGCTAGCACCCTTCAGGTGAGTGTTCTTTCAGCGTTTCCTGGGTGTCATAGAATCTACATAATGATTAGTGGCTTAGCTGATTGTCACAATGCTTTTTTCCCCCCTTCTTTCCTGAAAAAACAGCCTTATCTTCAAGCATGCCAAATGGCAGAAGGAAGCTTGGAAGAGTGGCAGGCTCTAGATAGGGATTTTGGAGACCAGGATCTAGTTCTTTCTGTCCTGATAACTAATTCTTGAAACTAATATCTTTCAGGATAATTTACTGTGTCCTCCATGGGCCACAGTTCCCAGATCTCTGAAGTAAGAATGTTGCACTGAATGGTGGTGATGGTTTTGGTTGTAGAATTCCAAGATGGTTCCCAATAGTCCTGTTCCCAGATGTACACGACCTATATAATCCCCTTCCCTTGAGTGTGGGCAGGAATATGAGTAAGTGATGAGATGGTCACTCCCTTGATTAGGTTACATCGTATAGCAAAGGATATGGGATAGTCACTCCCATGAATACATGACTGATCATGGATGTATAATTATAAGACTCCCTGGTAGCAGACTAGAGTGAGATTCTCCTGCTGGATTGAATAAGTAAGCTGCCGTACTATGAGAGGGCCATGGAGCCAAGACCCTAGGGTGGCCTCCAAAAGCCGAGAGACCCACAGTCAACAGCCAGCAAGAAAACTGGGATCTCAGTCCTACAACTAAATTCTACCAACAACCAGAATGAACTCGGAAGACAAATCCACGCTCCAGATGGCACCTTGATTGCAGCCTTGTGACATCCTGAGCTGAGGACCCACCTAAGCCATGCCTGGACTCCTGAGCCATGGAAACTATGAGATAATAAGTTTGTTTTATCTTAAGCTGCTAAGTTTGTGGTAATTAGTTACACAGCATTAGAAAACTAATCTGTCATTCCTTCCGGTTCTAGCATGCCATGATTCCAAATTTCCTGTCCTTCCTGTTGCTCCACAGGTGCCCTGTGTCACCATGCTAACCTATAAAGGCAAAACAAATGAAAGCCTTTTCCTACTCAGGGCCGTGACTACAAGAGATCTTCCGGATGCCGAATGTTGGCTTAAATTTTATTGTGAAGGCATATTTCCCTTCTCTCATACTATTCAGCCATGAGAAAGAATCTCTTAGGAAAAGGTTTATTGTATAACAATTTTATTTATTTATTCATTTGCTTATTTATTTATTTTGGGGGCTGCGTTGGGTCTTCGTTGCTACCTGCGGGCTTTCTCCAGTTGCAGCAAGCTGGAGCTACTCTTGGTTGCGGTGCGCGGGCTTCTTATTGCGGTGGCTTCTCTTGTTGCGGAGCACGGGCTCTAGGCGCTCAGGCTTCAGTAGTTGCAGCACGCGGGCCCTAGAGTGCACAGGCTTCAGTAATTGTGGCTCGTGGGCTCAGTAGTTGTGGCACATGGGCTTAGTTGCTCTGCGGCATATGAGATCTTCCCCGACCAGGGATCGAACCCGCGTCCCCTGCATTGGCAGGCAGATTCTTAACCACTGCACCACCAGGGAAATCCCCTATAACAATTTTTAGAGTAATCAGACCTCAAAACCGATCCAACTCTTTTTTTTTTTATATCTTTAAAGTAGCACACTGTGTCCCTAAGTAACAAGTGACTTCATACCTCCCCTGTGAGACTTCTTGGCACAGTTTTTTCCTGTGGTAACAGTTGTAAAGATACTGCATTTTCACCTACCTGTTTCTTTTCTTCCCCTTGCCTGTGATTTCTGCCCCCACCTCTTGAGTTGACTTTCCACATCCCCAAAGCATGTCATCTTTTTATTTTAAATCACCTGTGTCTTTCATCATTTTCAAGAAGTTTGCAGACAGAAGAGAGGGATGATGCTTTTTTTTCCTCAAATGCTTATTAGGAGTTTTTTAAAAACTGTACAAGAATGAACATACGCAGAAACAGCTGAAGTTTTACTGCCTTCTTCTGACACAAATGTAAAAGTGTAGAAGTATCTCTCAAACTGTTCAGGACACCCTCCTTTGCCGACCTTTGTTTACATGGAACTGAGTAGAACTTAGGTTATTAGCTGGAGGAAGTAGGGACAAGGGGATATGCAGGCTGATGTCCACAGAATGTATTCTAATAAATCTTCCAATGGGAAATAAGTCATAAATAACTAGTCCCATGTGAATACCCCACTTTGCTCCTATTTTGCAAATAGTTGTCCTACTTTAGGGCACCCTTTACCATTTTTCTAACATTACCTGGTATTGATTTTTAAAATGACTTAAAGAAGTGTCACAACTCTCAACTAAGGTTTAAAAGTCTGTTTTAATCGCACTATAACCTTCCACCTCGATTGCATTGGTTAAATTAGGTTTTCGTAACCTAAAGATGATTCCATGAAGTCTACTGTTGTAATGAAGACTCACTGAAACAGAAATTGTCATTGTAGAAAATAGGAAAACAACTTGTTCTTTAAATCAACTTCATTAAGGTATAATTTACAGGTAGTAAAAAACACCTAAGTGTACAGCTAGGTAAGTTTTGATAAGGGTATCCAGTTGTGTAACCACTACCACCATCAATACATAAAGACCATTTCCATCACCCCAAAAAGTTTCTTTGTGCTCCTTTGCAGTCAGTATCCTTTTACCTATGTTCAGCCCTATGTAATCACTCATTGGTTTCTATTCCTGTAGTTTTGTCTTCTCTACATTATCCAATGAATAGAATCACACAGTCTTTTGGACCTGACTTCTTTTACTTAGCTTAACGTTTTCGAGATTCATTCAGGTTGTTCCATTTATAGGTAGTTTATTCTTTTGACTGCTAAATAGTATTCCATTTGTGGAAATATGCAATATGTTTATTCCTTCACCAGTTAATAGACATTTGGGTTATTTCAAGTTTGGGGCTATGTATTCTATATCTATTGCGTTGTAACACATCACTCCTGAAGTTAACAGCTTAAAACAAGAATTATGGAATCCAGGCATGGCTTACCTGAGTGGTTCTGGCTCAATGTCTCTCATGAGAATGCAGTCAAGGTGTCAGCCAAGGCTGTGATCTCATCTGAAGGCTTAGTTTGGGTGAAGGAAGAGACAGGATGCACTTCCAGGCTCATTTATGTGGCTGTTGGCAGGCTTCAGAAGATCCACTTCCATTCACAGATGTGAGGGCCTCTCCACAAGACTGTCTTATGGCATGGCAGCTGGCTCCCTTCACCATGAACAATCTAAAAAAGAGTGAGAGAGCTCCCAAGACAGAAACGGTCTTTTTTTTTTTTTTTTTTTTTTTTTTGCGATACGCGGGCCTCTCACTGTTGTGGTCTCTCCCGTTGCGGAGCACAGGCTCCAGACGCGCAGGCTCAGCGGCCATGGCTCATGGGCCCAGCCGCTCCGCGGCACGTGGGATCTTCCCGGACCGGGGCACAAACCCGTGTCTCCTGCATCGGCAGGCAGATTCTCAACCACTGCGCCACGAGGGAAGCCCCAGAAACGGTCTTTTATAATCTAATCTTGGAAGTGACATCTCATCATTTCTGCCATGTCTTATTAGAAGTAAATCAGTAAGCTCAGCCTGCATTCAAGAGAACTGATTATAAGGACATGAGTACCAGGAGGTGGGGATTATTGGGGGCCATTTTAGGAGCTGCAACAGCTATTATGAGCAAAGCCGCTGTGAGCATTCATATACAAATCTTTGTGTGGACATAGGTTTTCAGGTCATTTCATTTGATGGATACCTAGGAATAGATTGCTGGCTCTTATGGTATTTAACTAAGAAACTGCTAAATTATTTTCCTAAGTGGCTTTGCCATTTTTCATTCCCACTGGAGTTCTGATGACTCCATATTCTTGTCAGCACTCGATAGTATCTGTCTTTTAAATTTTAGCTACTCCAGTGACAAGTAGTGGTATCTCACTGTGGTTTAAATGGCATTTCTCTAATGACTAATGATTTTTTTATTTGAACATTTATTCATATGTTTTTATCACTTGTACGCTTCATTTGTGAAATGTCAGTTCAGTTATTTGGGGGTTTTTTGCCTTTTTTTTTTTTTTTTTTGGTACGCGGGCCTCTCAGTGCTGTGGCCTCTCCCGTTGCGGAGCACAGGCTCCGAACGCGCAGGCTCAGCGGCCATGGCTCACGGGCCCAGCCGCTCCGCGGCATGTGGGATCTTCCCAGACCGGGGCACGAACCCGTGTCCCCTGCATCGGCAGGCGGACTCTCAACCACTGCGCCACCAGGGAAGCCCGCCTATTTTTTAATTGGGTTATTTGTCTTTTTATTATTGAATTGTAAGCATTATTTATATAATATTCTAAAATCCTTTGTCACATGTGATTAACAAATATTTTCTCCTAGTTTGTGGCTTGTCTTTTCATTCTCTTAATATTGTCTTTCAGAGAGCAAATGTTATTAATTTGAGGAGGTCTAATTTATCAATATTTTTCTTTTATAGATTATTCTTTTGTGTTGTATCTAAGAAATCTTTATCTAACCCAGGGTCACAAGGATTTCCTCTTATCTTCTAGAAATTTTATAGTTTTAACTCTTACTTGTAGGTCTGTAATCCATGGACTTATATATACTACCAAATGTAAAATAGATAGCTGGTGGGAAACAGCCGCATAGCACAGGGAGATCAGCTCAGTGCTTTGTGACCACCTAGAGGGATGGGGTAGGGAGACGCAAGAGGGAGGAGGTATGGGGATATAAGTACATGTATAGCTGATTCACTTTGTTATAAAGCAGAAACTAACACACCATTGTAAAGCTATTATACTCCAATAAAGATGTTAAAAAAATAAAGTTAATTTTTGTATATGGTATGAAGCAGGAATCAAGGTTCATTTTTTTTCTATGGGATTATCCATGTTTTGAAAAGACTCACTATTGAATTACTTTGGTGCCTTGTTAAAATCAATTGACCTCTCATATATGTGGGTCTGTTTCTGGACTGTCTCTTCTGTTCTATTGATCTATGTGTCTATTCTTTTACCAATATGACACAGTCTTAATTGCTACAGCTTTATAGTAAATCTTGAAGTCAGGTAGTATAAATTCTACAACTTAGTCCTTTGTTCCTTTTCAAATTTGTTTTGGCTAATCTGGATCTTTTGCATTTCCATATAAGTTTTAGAATCATCTTGTCAATATCTATGCAGAGGTCTGTTTGAATTTTGGGAGGGCATTAAATCCAGATCAGTTTGGCAAGAATTTACCTCTTAACCATATTGGCTGTTCCCATCCAGGAACAGGATGTATCTCTCTATTTATTTTGGTCCTCTTTAATTTCTCTTTAATGTAAATTGTTAAATTTATTCCTGAGCGTTTTATGGGTTTTTGATGCTATTGTAAATAGTATTATTGGAAAAAGCATTGGTTTTAAGTTTTGTTTTCCTTTCAAGTTTTCTCCTGCTAAGATTTGGAATAAGGTCAATATGAAATTCTGAATAACCTGATTAATTTTGGGGACTCGTGACTAGAAGTCTGGTTGCATAAGTAAATGTTCTTTTTCATAACAGTTATTTTTTATGGGATTACCTGAAGACTACATTAGCAGGTTGAATATTTCCAATAGGTGGCTGAGATATTTTGAAATCTTAAGTTTGAAAGTTAATAATTATAATCATTAAAGGAACAAAAGAAAAATTCTAAGGAAGAATGTCTAAGGAATTCTAAAAATGGATGTTTTCCACTTATATTTGGTTTTATCAGATAGAGCTCTTTTGGTATCAAGTTATTCAAGTCAACTCAAGCTATAGGGGTATTTCATGGAAGTCAGTGGCTCCAGATGGTAAGGCCAGGGAGGACACTTGTACCAGGACTGCCTCTTCGTTTCCCATCCCCACTTCACTTATCTATTTCTGTCAAACCCATTTCCCAAAATTACAAGTCCAGCCAATTGGATGGCTTTTTTTTTTAACATCTTTATTGGAGTATAATTGTTTTACAATAGTGTGCTAGTTTCTGCTTTATAACAAAGTGAATCAGCGATACATATATGAATGGCTTTCTTGACCCTAATTCCAAATTATAGAGGGATGAACTTATAGGTCAAGTGTTTCTGATTCTGTTAACAATGGCTGGAGGAGCAGGGCTACTTGGTATAACATAGCTGCTGCAAGCCCACCAAAATGGGGTAGACATTCTATAGTCATATACTGCCATTGACAAGAGAGAATGTTCAATGTTTTATTATGAAATTGGGAATGAACAGGAGTATGAAATGTTGAGACAAATTCAAATTTTCTCTGATTTAATTTTTTAAATTAAGGTATAATTCACATACAACATTTACTAGTTTCAGGTGTACAACAGAATGATTCAATATTTGTATGTATTGGAAAATGATCACCCACATTAAGTCTAGTTACCGTCCGTCACCATACATAGTTATAGAATTCTCTCTGATATAATTTCAATCAACTTTTTCCAGTATCTTGATGTTTCTCTTTTTTCATGTTTCCCATTATCTAGATGGCTTTGGAAGATTCAGAACAGAAGCACAATCTTTTGCATTCAATTTTCATGGATCTAGAAGGCTTGTCAATAATTTTTGAAACAGATACTTTAGCACAGCCTATACAAGAGTTAAGTCATCAAATAGTAGCTTTACGACAAAAAATCATAGAAAGCCTTCCACAGATTCAACAAATGGCTGATGTAAGTTAGCACTATAATGATGTGACTTCTTATTTTAAATTTATATTTCATTTAGTAAATTAGAGTTATACTGCTAATCAGTTCTATGAAGACACATTGATCTGGTACATTTTTCATTTATGTTATTTCTTGAATTACATTTTACTTTGTACCCTATAGTGCAACTACAACAAAAAATCATATCCCCATTCTCAGTCCAGAAGTGGTCTATTTTTTTTTTTTTTTTGCGGTACGTGGGCCTCTCACTGTTGTGGCCTCTCCCGTTGCGGAGCACAGGCTCCGGACGCGCAGGCTCAGCGGCCATGGCTCACGGGCCCAGCCGCTCCGCGGCATGTGGGATCTTCCCGGACCGGGGCACAAACCCGTGTGCCCTGCATCGGCAGGCGGACTCTCAACCACTGCGCCACCAGGGAAGCCCCAACCACTGGATTTTCAAATAATTTTATTTATTTTGGCTCGAAACCTGTGAGGCATTTATTTAAGGATGGAGTCACACAGCAAAGGCAGATGCAGTTAGTCTTAATAATTTACCTTTTATTTCTCACTTACATTCCCTGCACCACACTTATGTAACTTCAGAGAATCATACTTATTAAATATTCTTGGTTATTGAAGCTTATTCCAAAATTGTTAAATGCTTCTATAACTTTTCATGGAAATTACCATAAAATACATTGTATATATTTATGTATTTTCTTAAACGTATGGTATAGAAAATAATTTCAATATAACTGAATGTTTCATAATATGAAGGTAAATTACTATAATTACTGCTTCATTTGCTTATATGAAGTTATGTTTGTCCTATGTTGAATGGTTCCAAGTTGTGATAATTTGAAATCCTTTGATGATTTCTATGTAGTTTCTCCTATTCCCTGCATTATTTTTGCTTCAGTTTATCTCCATAAAGCTCTAAAAGTCTGAAGGCCCTCTTACAGTGTGAGTGGACTTCAGTATGTAGGTTTTATAGCACATATTCATAAATATGTAGGTTTGAAAGCACAAATTGCAGCATTTTCACTTTAAGTTTCTTGGCCACTTTCTAGAAGTTGACACTGATGGGAGAATAGCCACTGGATAAATGATCTGTTGTTCATATTAATCTGAGTAGGTTATAAGGTAATTTAGTGACTCTCCACACGGCAAAAGTTTGTTAGGGAATTGGCACCAAAATCTGTCAATTTTCCAGCTCCTTGTGTGTTTGTTTCCCAAGGGTGACTTTACCGTTTTACTTAAAGTAGTGAGAATTTTTTCAGCGTTGACCCACTTGTATTCAAGTGTTTAAAGACATTCCAAAGGTAAATCTAAACAGTTTGTAGATATTTGAGAATTTACTTAAAATTTGTTCAGATGCATACTACTTTTGTTCTCATAGCATAAATAATTGAAAATTGGCCCCATGAGGATCTTTTAACTCAGTAAGTATAAGCAATGCTTTGTATTGTGGTATGCTATTACTAACAGAACAACATTTTTATTGAAACCAGTCCACGTTATCTGTGTAGCACTTGGTTAGTTTTGAAGTGATATAAGTGGCAAACATATTTTGGTTAAATATGAGAATAGAGTAAATGGCAGTAAATTGTGTTTTAGAAAGATTATTAACATATAACATATACTGCATGAGTGTGTTTTTTTGTTTCTGAAATTCTAGGATGTGGTTGCCATTGAAACGGAAGTAAAATCAATGGAGAAAAGAGTTTCAAAAATCAAAGCTATCCTGCTATCAAAAGAAATATTTGATTTTTCACCTGAAGAGCATCTTAAGCATGGGGAGGTAAGCATGGATCATTATTAAAAATATTTTCTCTTAATACTTACTATGCCTATTTTAAAATGTGTAATAATATGATGTGATAAAAAGTGTTTAATCTTGCTAAAGTAAGAGCAAAGTAAAGTTGGGAAATAGATATGAATGACTATAAATATCATATTTTAAAACATATTTCTAGTGCTATCTATGTATCTATCATTTTCCTATAGGTTATTTTTTCATTTAATTTCTTCCTAAAACTTCAAGGTTTGGTAGTTTTTCCTTCACGTCAAACCCAGGTGTTTGTTTAATAGTCTAAGCACTTAAGCCTCTAAGTCAGAAGAACTGGGTTCCAGCCCCAACTGCCCTGCTTACTGGCTGTGTTCCTTTGAGTGATTGGTTAACATTTCTTGGATTTGCTTTCACATCTGTACATTGGTATTGTGGTGATTATGTTGGACAATTATAATGTATATGGAGCCCCTAGCACAGGAGCTGGGACATACTAAACAGCATACAGATGTTGCTTCCCCCTCAGCCTACCAGTTAAGAGCATGGGCTTTGGGATCAGGCAGCCCTGGGTTCTAATCCTGACCCTGCCTCTTACAGTGTGCCCTCACCTGGGTCTTCTAACTTCTGTGAACCCAATTTCCTTACCTGTGAAAGGGAAGTTATGATATCTACCTCCTAGGGTGGTTGTGAATATTAAATGAAATAATGCATATGAAGTACTTAGTAAAGTGAATACTCTCTCCTAATTTATTCATTATGTAAATCCAGTTATCTGTGGATCAGATGTCATTAAAACAAAATAGAAGTGCAGTTTTGGGACTTAGGAAATTTGGCAGGACAGTTCCGTTCAATTCAATAAGCATTTTTTGAGGGTCTATTATGTGGGAAGCCCTGTGCTGGGTGCAGTTGCTGTGAAAGTTAATAAGAGGCAGTACCTGCCCTTCCACAGCTTACTGCCTGGTCACAACACATGAAGCACATAACAGCTCTACAGAGAGAGGCGGGAGGGAGAGAAAGAAGGAAAGGGTTGTCCAAAGGCATCACGTAATGCTGGGAGGGTACTCTTGCCCCAGGCATTCTTTCCTGAGACCTTATCTAACTGCCAGATCACAAGTAATATATTAGTTCTTTTCAACCTGAGCTAAGACACTGTTTTAAAACTCAAAACTATAAAGACTAAAGTTTGATTTTGAATAGATTTAGGAGTGGCCTTTTTTTTTTCACTTGTGTACCATGTTTATCTAAGGTCATACTGGAAAATATACATCCCATGAAGAAAACCATTGCTGAAATCGTGTCTTACCAAGTGGAACTGAGGTTACCCCAGACAGGAATGAAGCCTCTGCCTGTGTTTCAGCGGACAGATCAGCTTGTACAAGATATAAAACTGTTGGAAAATGTGACTCGGGAACAAAATGAGTTATTAAAGGTGAGTGGTTTTTGTGATGACAGCCAACTCATTGGATGAAAATATTCAGCAAAAGCTGGTGTTGTTTTAATGGTTGGGCGGGTCAAATTCCCATGACAATAAGATGCTGCCTGTGTTGATTCTTTTTGGTCTCTTCCAGTATTATTATCCAGGAGGTGGCATTTGATATGAGAGTATCTTGTTGCTCAAATGAGGTTAAAGTGATTTTTCTCAGCTCTTATTCTTGTTCTGGTTGAAGACATTAAAGTCTAGTTTTGTTCTATTTCATTCCATTCTTCAATTATTGAAGATCTACACGGGTAAAATGCTGTGGGAAGAGATTCAACCTGAACCGTGCATTGCAGTCTCATGAGGCTGACAGACCCACAATAATGTCTTTACACCTCTCAGTTGCTTTCCTATTAATCATTTCAATTTATTACCAACACGATACAGGTAGGGTAGGCACTTTGCCATTTTTATTTTTACACATTAGGAGACTAGTGTCGAAAGGTCAGATGACTTTCTGAAAGACCAGAGTGAACGTATGTTGAGATTAATTTGTGTACAGATAAGAAAAGAATTTGAGTTTCTAGACCCTAGTATTATTCTTCATATCAAGGTCTCTTCCTTCTAACTGATGACATCTTCTAGCCTCTCCCTGAGGGCTTTTTAAAATTCTTCTGATTGATCTCCTGTCTCAAGGCAGGAATTATCATTAGATAGAAATTACATTTTACTTTGGTTAGTATTGCTGTATCAACAACCACTCCTACAGGAAAAGAAAGTTGCTGAAAGAGCCACAGACTTTTCAGCCCTCTTGGTAGACACCCCCTCCCTCCTGCCTACTTTTCTTGATTAGGTGTGTCAGGGTAAGAGGAAAGGTTATTTTTCCTCCTTCCCATCCATCCCCTGGTTATAAGAAGAGAATTGCTATCTCTTTCTCCCTCTTAAATTTCATTCACATTTGGTGGTCACTCTGTTCTCCTAAGATTTGAGGATATTGTAATCTCTGGTTTGAGTGTTAGCTCATGTAGTCTCTCTGGCCTGGCTACTGATCAGCTGACATCATTTCCTAACACCCACAGGGAGAAAAAAGATCTGGCACTCAATGTACTATTTTTTTAATAATATAAAGAGAAGAAAACAAAGAAAATTTGATCTGTTACTTTTAATCTTTTTGTGCTTTATTGGTCTCCTGGTCAGAAAAAGAAAATAACAGTCCTAACTATGCTTTAAAGTGACTCCTTCACAAGATGGAAGGGGGAGCAGTAGAAGAGGAAATTAGGTTTTGTGCCAAGTTAGATATCAAACTGTGCTGCTAAAATTTTCCATCTTATTGTGTTAGTGGAAATCAGATGTCATCTCAGGTATTTCAAAGCTAAGTAAGCCAGTGGTAATGAAAATCATTAGAATATGGTACATTTCATTTCTGTGTTAGATAATTGTAAGTGCTCTCATTGTGGAAAATAAGACAAATTACTTTTGGGGGGAGTAATGGGATTTAGCTCATTACTGAGTGCTGGGGAACAGGTGTGTGCAGCAAACATAGTTATTGATTTCCAGACTGCAGCTAAAATTATAGTTAAATATTAAAGAAAATACAAGGAAGAATTCTGTGTTGGCCAGAAACTTTGTAGTTTCAAAAGGCATTTTGTTTCATTGTGAAGCACACAAGGAAATATCTAGATTTTCTTTTGAAGTCCATTATCTTTCATCACACTTTGATCATATCATTGAGCACACAGGTAGTAGGTTCAAGCTCTACTATTCCCTTAACACTAGATTCCAGGTATTGTTCTGGTTTTGCCTTATTCTGCAAACTCAGACTGCTCTCAAACCTCAACCTCTTACCATAAAATGTATATCACAGATCCCAAGGGGTACCAGGTGAGGATGTGTCTGGACCAGGAAAACCCATCATTTCTCAAATCACATGCCCTTTCCATTCTGAATCAGGATTGTCACCTTTCTGTGTATTGAAAACCCCGCAAGGAATATGTATTAAAATGGCGTATGTGACATATCAGTAATGTCATAAACTTAGCAACTTTATGTTAACATGCTATAAAATGCTTCCCAGGATAAGCCCGTTAGACTGGGAATACTTAAGAACAAACGTATGTCTAATTAAACTTGAACCCAAGGTGCTCTAGCATCTAAGTGGAGCAAGAAGGTCAGGTGCCAGCTTTGCAAATGTTGTTCTCTGTATTGAGGCTACCATTTCCTATTGGAATCTGTATGGTTGTGTATTGATATAATTGATTGGAGTTTGTGATGGAGATAGACATTGGAAGTAGCCCATTGATCTTCTTTTGGGGGGGTTATTTTATAGATAGTCATAAAACAGACAAATGAATGCGATGAAGAAATAGAAAAATTGAAACACATCTTAAATAATTATTCAGCTGAATTCTCCCATGAACATGTGTCACCAGACGGAGCTGCCAACCTGCCACAAGTACAGGTATATTTCTTTCATTCATTTTTCCAGCAGTTTATTCAACAATCACTTTCTAAGCTGTTGGTGTCTACAAGCCCTTTTTGATGATACAGTGTATTTCCTACTTCTCTCTTTCAACTGAAGGTATTTTATGTGTGTATTTACTTTTCATTCCTATTACATAAAATAGGTTATTATATAATTATCATAATGGAAGTCTCTTCAAGTGTCTTTAGCCTCAACTTGGTGCATTCTGGCTGGTAGCAAAGAAGCTGATGTAACACATGGTATTTGGACAACCTGGCTTTCCAGCTAGCTTTCTGGCATAGGGGTCAGGCAGGCTGGGCTTTAGAAGTAAAGACTGAATGCTGTTGTAATAAAGAGTTCCGTATACTAAGCAGTCTCTCCATATGCCCTAATTAACAATGTCCTGTGGACCCAGTTACAATGGTTTGCATGTTAACTCTATTGCCATCAAGCTGATGTAGGCATGCAATTGCTATGGTGTTCAAAGCCACGTTACACCACTTTCCAGCTGTGAGATGTAGGGCAAATTTCTTAATGTCTGAAGTGAAGTACAGAGGGGTTCAAGATGACAGACAGCTATTAAGTGGTGGACTCAATAAGGCAGACTCAGGGTATTAAAGATTCAGTATTGTAAAAGTGTCAAATTTCCCTTTACGTTAAAAAATTTAAGAACCCCAGGGACTTCCCTGGTGGTGCAGTGGTTAAGAATCCGCCTGCCAATGCAGGGGACACAGGTTTGATCCCTGGTCCAGGAAGATCCCACGTGCCGCGGAGCAACTAAGCCTGTGCACCACAACTATTGAGCCTGCGCTCTAGAGCCAGCAAGCCACAACTACTGAGCCCACTGCCACACTACTGAAGCCCGTGCGCCTAGAGCCCATGCTCTGCAACAAGAGAAGCCACCGCACTGAGAAGCCTGCACACACATTGAAGAGTAGTCCCCGCTAACCACAACTAGAGAAAGCCCACATGCAGCAACAAAGACCCAACACTACCATAAATAAATAAATAAATAAATAAATAAATTTTTTTAAAAAAAGAAATTATTAAAAAAAAGAGCATACCATGCATGGACAATGATGAAAACAAGTTGTGAAGCGGGGAGTATGATTAATCTAATTCTGTGTTTCTGAGGTCCACAAAATAAAATTAAAAAAAAAATTAAAGGACCCCAAAGAGCTTGTGTTTATATTAAAACTCAGAAATGTAAAATGTAGTGAGAAGAGTGACAATGTTTTACATTTTTGCAAGTCTCATTAGTCTGGCTTACTAGGAGACAGCTAGATTCTCATCTTCTTCTGCATTCAATCTATTGAGGTATGTCATTTTCTTTGAAGTATATAAAGAGAATCTAACCTCTCAAAGACATGTACATGGAAAAGAGAGAACTATTTTAATAACCCTTTTGAATAATTGTGGACATTCTTTGAAACTACACTAAACTCCAACAAGTAGAATTACTCAGAGGTTCATTGTTAAATGGAATTTGAAGCCATGTCAGTGAACTTTTCATACTCTTACACTAAAATCCATTGGTCTGTCTTGTACTTGGAATGGATCTCCAACCATGCATGATTTTATAACATCATGTTTGATCATTTGGAAAATACTATTTGACTAGTCATGTAAATCCTCCAGATGATGACACATTTCAGTAGCCGATATTAAAAAATTCACATTTATTAATATTAACATCTACCTCTTCAGAAAAATCTCTCTATATATTACATGTATATATATGTATTTATGTATGTATAGTTTAACAACCATCTTTTTTTTCCAAGTAAAAATAGTATTCTATGAGAAAAATATGGATAGGTTAGCTTGAAACTTAATCACATGAGTGTTATTCCTCAACCATTAAACTTTGGTATATAGCAGAAGTGCTTTATGCAGGCTTCCCACTTGGTCATACAGAATATTAAAACTACATGTTCTTTATCAAGGATATTCTTAAGTGAAGCTGGCTTTTTTTCCCAATTAAATTCATGATAGTGAAGCATCTAGTAACTACTAATATAGTTGATATCGCTGCCTTGATTCATACTGTGTCAGTAGCTTTACCCACCATTGCTTTTGCGACATCACACAGAGAAAAATGTCAACACAGTGAGAAAGGCCAGTAACATTTTAGAATTATTATGAAAATGATCTTGACCTTATGGAGTGTGGACCCCCTAGGGTCTGCAGATGCCACTTTGAGAATGGCCGCTCTGTGCCCTTCTCTGTCTCCATAATGCTAGTGGCTCTGCAGACTAGTCTGTTTCTGTAAGTGTTATTCTAATGGCTGTAGTATTAACGTCTGTTGGGAGGCACTGTTCCTCTGAAGTTTAGTGTTTATTGAAAAGGGACACACACCACAGCCAACTCAGATTTAATTAAGTTATCATTTCCCAAAGCAATCACAAGAAATTTAACTTCAGACAGAATAGGGGTATTGGTGTCGGAATGTGTGCAGTAGCACAAGAGCCATGGGGGCTGGGTGTCAGAAGTCCAGGTCTAGGCTCTGTCACTAGCTGCAGCCCTGGAAAAATCACCTTCTTTCTCTGGACTTCAGAACTCTCACTTATAGGTGGAGACATGTTGAGTTTCTTTGTCTCTAAAAAAAATTAATGATTCTATGAATATCTGTAGGATGGATGGATGGAAAAAAAGAAATAAGGAAGAAATGGGACTTCCCTGGTGGCACAGCAGTTGAGACTCCGAGCTCCCAGTGCAGGGGGCCCCAGTTCGAGCTTTGGCTGGGGAACTGGATCCCACATGTGTGCTGCAACTAAGAGTTCTCATGCCACAATTAAGGAGCTGGCGAGCCGCAACTAAGGAGCCAGCGAGCCGCAACTAAGAAGCCAACCTGCCACTTAAACTAAGGACCCTGTGCAACCAAATAAATAATAAATAAATTTAAAAAAAAAAGAAATAAGGAAGAAAAGAATGAATGAATGGACTGGGGGGTTAAGGAATACATTAAGGACAAAATTCCAATATGTGAAAGGTTTGCTAAAAAGGAGCAGGTTGTCTTCTGATACAGCACTTGCTGTAAAGCTCAGGCTTTGAATGATGCCTTTCAGGTGCTAAAGAGGAAGATGTCAGACAAGACGACACCTGATATTTCCTCCAAATCTAGGATTCTATAATTCTATAATCCTTTTAGATAGACAGTGGGCATCTGTACTTCTACCATGTATAAGAAATTTTATTCCCACGTTGTCAATCATACAAAATTTTAAAGTAATCTTTTTTTTTTGCGGTACACGGGCCTCTCACTGTTGTGGCCTCTCCCGTTGCGGAGCACAGGCTCCGGACACGCAGGCTCAGCGGCCATAGCTCACGGGCCCAGCCGCTCCGCGGCATGTGGGATCCTCCCGGACCGGGGCACGAACCCGTGTCCCCTGCATCGGCAGGCGGACTCTCAACCACTGCACCACCAGGGAAGCCCTAAAGTAATCTTTTAAAGCTTGGAATCATCTGTTCATCATTCCCATAACAAGTTACACTTCACAGTGCCCTTGTTGGCTTATTTATTCCCATTTGTTAGGATGCTTTGGCTGTGAGAAAAAAGTAAATGTATTTAGTAATACTAAAGAAAACTTCAAAAGTGATAATAAAAGTGTGAGATTTCTAGCCTCGTTTTCTCTCAGTGGTTCCCAAACATTAGTCTGCGTACAAATCTTCTGGAAACTTGTTAAAGTGCAGGTTCATGGCCCCTGACCCTGCGGATTCTGGTCAGTCAGTCCTGTGGCAACCCTGGCTGCACACCACAGTCACCTGTGGAGATTGTTACAAATTTCTGAGCCACCGCTTGACCCCTAGAGATTGATTGACAAGGTGTCAGGTGAGGCTAAGGCATCCTATAAGGGAGCTTATAAACCCGCCCCAGGTCATTTAGAAACACAGTCTGGATGGAGAGGAGCTACACTGTACCAGGGACTGGCTCCTGGCTCTGCCAACTGCACAGCATAGAAAAATCTTCATCCCTTGTACCGATTGAAGTAGGCTCCTGTGGCAAAGGTATCAGACGTCCCAAAGGAATGCAAACACTCTTTCTGCGCAGGGAGAAATCGAAGGTACGGAAAAGCAGATTCTGAGCTTGAACCAGAAAAAAGAAGAGCTGTTGGTGGACTTGAAGGCTGCTGTACTAAAACTTCACCAGCATTTTCAGCAAAAACAGCAAGAATTAGAAGAGGAAATGCTGTCAGCCAGAGCATCAGACGAGGATGGAGGGGCTGAGAGGGATGCTTCTGAATGGAAGGTGGGTATGACATTAGTTAATGCTGGTCCCACATTCCACAAGAGCTTTAAATTGGTAGTATTTTTCACCTGGAAGGCCCGTGGCATCTATGTATATGGCCTATAGTAAAGGAATTTTTAAAAGTGGAAATACTCTGCCTGAGACTATTCACTAGTGAATATTAATCCTTAGGGTGTGTCTGTTCTGGACTCAACCCAGAATTCTTATGCACAAGTTACTTAAGGAGGTGCTTATGAAATTCCATGGGTAGGTGGGTGGCATTTACCCTTTGAAGTATCTTCCTACTAAACAGCCCATTGCAAACTCAAAAACGGGCCCAGCACCTCTCTAAGCCCACTCTGAATCCACATCAATGAATCACATTCTTGAATTATTTGATGAGGGGCCACAGAAGGCAGTGCAAATGAAAGAGATCTAAGATTTGAGTGAGTCATGATATTCAGCTGGATGAGCTGAGAGTCGCTAGACCCCGAGGCTTCTTGTGTGGGTGGGCATCTTGGATAAAGTCAGTAAAAAATTAGCTACATAAAAATGCGGCCAGGCCAGGATCCTGGTGACGTTGAACGGCAACCCGGCTGCAAGTCTTTGTGCTGTGCCTTTCAGTTGAACAGAACGGGCTCCATGTTCTTCCTGCCAGCCGTCGAGGAAGAGGCGGAAGAAAGCTCCCTGAAGAGCGAAGTAAGGAAAATGATTTTCTCGTTCAAGTTTGTTAGAACAGTAATCTCTAAAAGGTCAATGGGAAGATCTTAAAATGAACGTAAGGATTTTTGAATTCAATGCTGGTAGTTTGTAAGGGTGATTGAAGTAGTTGTCTTATGTTATTAATGTTTAAGTGCATCTAAACCTACTTCAGTCCAGAGTGGAATAAATGTAATTCAGACACACTTGTTGGCAGAAGGGAGAAGATGAAATTCTTTGTTGTATCCTGACTTCTGAGTACTTTCTCTGGAGTTTTGAGTACTTTCTCTGCTGTTTGGTTGGCACTCCTGGTGTGCTTTATAGAACTTTATCTTTCCATATTTGAATTACTTTTTTTAGTCTGAAACAGCATTGCCAAGGACACAAAGAATGGTATTAGCAACTAACCCTACTATGAATCCTTATTACTCCATCAGAACTGGTTGGATGAGACCTTTACCAGTTGTCTTTCATGATACCAATTTCCATTTCGTACTTTAAGAATTAAAGTGATAGTGGGTCTTGTGCGAAAGGGAAGAAAATTGCAGCAATTTACAGTTTTTAATGTCTCACACGTAACCACCAGACATTCTCCCTGCTCGTTTTATAGATTGTTCAGTAGCTCCACAGTCACACAGAACAGCCTGTTGTCCTTCAGTGTATCACTAGGATACGTGGGGCTGAGTGGTCGGACAAGGAGAAGTGGGGCTTATTATACACTCTGACCATCAGACAACTTTATGATCTGATTATGCCTCTTCACAACAGAGAATTGTGAGAGTGGAGGAGGTACCAAGACCAAAAAAAAGAGTGCACTTCAGTGCAGTTCTAATTTGAGACCTGTATTTGCCTCTGAACTGATATGTTTATAGTATTCATTGTTTGTCTTTGACAACGATCAAAAGATACATGTTCATCAGGCTGTTATTTTAAAGATAGCGTTTGAGGTTACATGTACCAAAGCAGATCAAATTCCTAAAGCACTGTGTTAAAGATCCCCTTTGTGTGACATGAGCTGAATCCCAACTTATAAGAATATTTTTTAGGCTTTAGGAAGAGCAACCACATTTGGACTCCTGTGATGTAGTTAGCCAAAGAGATCGATGACAAATGGGGGATGGGTGGAATTAAGGGCTGCAGTTATGCTACCTGGTAAGCTGAGTCATATAAAAGAGATGAGGAAGATGCTGTTATGATGGTAGGAAATCACCTCCCTTTGCTAATCAATTGATTTGCTGTGTCAGAGTGGAGATAAGGAAGCAGAGCCACCTTCCGGGTCCCCATCTTTACTCTGGAAACATGACAAGGATGTGGAGGAAGACAGGGCATCCTCGTCCTCTGGAACGATGGTTCAGGTAATACTGGACATATCATATTTGTTGGGGCTAGGGGATGGGCAGGGATAGTAAGCCAAAGCAAAGAATTTCTTATTGAAAGAATGCTTCAGGAGGGAACCTACGTGGGTTGAAATTTTTTTAATCTTCTCAGTGTTACCTCCGCACAAAGCAAAGACAGCTGAGTACTTACCTATTACTTGCATTTCTTTTGTGCACTTAGTGATAATAGGAGAGTATTTTGCTGAGAAACACTCCATGTGTGAAAATCCAAACTGACAAAACATAACTGAAAGGAGCACCTAAAAGGTTTACCGTAGTGGTTAAAGCATTTAACATGCCACTCTTTGGGGAGCAGTTGGGGTGAGAGGTCTCCCCATCATTCTCTTTTTGGACAAAGTAGCATGGAAGGTAAATTAATAAGTCTTTTTGCTCCTTATGACCTTCTAAACCTTCTCCAGTCTCTCAAAATAGAGGGCAAATGCCCTCACTTTAGAAAATCATTATTACATGCTGATGTGAAGATGATGTTTTTCCCTTGCTCCTGAAAGATCCCTTCATCATTATGATCCACACACCTCCCGCGCCTGCCTCCTGACCAGGGCTGACCCCTCCCCCAGCTCCCAGGCCAGTCCTTTCATTCGTCTTTGGCACGGGGCTACACTTGTACCTGCATCTCCAGTCTCTTTCTCTTGGTAGCTTCCTTTCCTCTCTACCTCAGAAGTATTCAGTTTCCCCTTCCCTAACAAATTCTCTCCCCCATGGCCCTCCCCCTCCGAACAAGCTGAGGGACCCAGAGCCCAGACCATCTCTTCAGAAAGTGCTTTGCCTCCCTGGGGTGCCGTTCTCTCTATATCTGCCTGTGGACTTCCTTCCTACCCATCCACAAAGGCCCATCTCAACTTCCGCCTCCTCCAAGAAGCTGCCTGCCTCTTTCCCTTTGTTTTCCCATAGCATTTTGAACCTCCGTTATGCCCTATCACAGTTTTATGCATAGACCTGACACAGTTTCGTGAAAAGCAAGAACTTTACCTTCTACATTTTGAGGTCCTGTACTGAGCTCAATATGCTACTTTAACGCATTGAATTTCTTTTTTTTTTTTTTTTTTTACATCTTCATTGGAGTATAATTGCTTTACAATGGGGTGTTAGTTTCTGCTTTATAACAAAGGGCATCAGCTATACATATACATATATCCCCATATCTCTTCCTTCTAGCATCCCCCTCCCTCCCACCCGCCCTATCCCACGCCTCAAGGTGGTCACAAAGCACCGAGCTGATCTCCCTGTGCTATGCGGCTGCTTCCCACTAGCTATCGGTTTTACGTTTGGTAGTGTATATATGTACATGCCACTCGCTCTCTTTGTCCCAGCTTACCCTTCCCCCTCCCCGTGTCCTCAAGTCCATTCTCTAGTAGGTCTGCGTCTTTATTCCCGTCCTGCCCTTAGGTTCTTCATGAACTTTTTTTTTTTTTTTAGATTCCATATATAAGTGTTAGCATACGGTATTTGTTTTTCTCTTCCTGACTTACTTCACTCTGTATGACAGACTCTAGATCCATCCACCTCACTACAAATAACTCAATTTCCTTTCTTTTTATGGCTGAGTAATATTCCATTGTATATATGTGCCACATCTTCTTTATCCATTCGTCTGTCGATGGACACTTAGATTGCTTCCGTGTCCTGGCTATTGTAAATAGAGCTGCAATGAACATTGTGGTACATGACTCTTTTTGAATTATGGTTTTCTCAGGGTATATGCCCAGTACTGGGATTGCTGGGTCATATGGTAGTTCTATTTTTAGTTTTTTAAAAAACCTCCATACTGTTCTCCATAGTGGCTGTACCAGTTCACATTCCCACCAGCAGTGCAAGAGTGTTCCCTTTTCTCCACACCCTCTCCAGCATTTATTGTTTCTAGATTTTTGGATGATGGCCATTCTGACTGGTGTGAGATGATATCTCATTGTAGTTTTGATTCGCATTTCTCTAATGATTAATGATGTTGAGCATTCTTTCATGTGTTTGTTGGCAGTCTGTATATCTTCTTTGGAGAAATGTCTATTTAGGGCTTCTGCCCGTTTTTGGATTGGGTTGTTTGTTTTTTTGTTATTGAGCTGTATGAGCTGCTTGTAAATCTTGGAGATTAATCCTTTGTCAGTTGCTTCATTTGCAAATATTTTCTCCCATTCTGAGGATTGTCTTTTCATCTTATTGATGGTTTCCTTTGCTGTGCGAAAGCTTTGAAGTTTCATTAGGTCCCATTTGTTTATTTTTGTTTTTATTTCCATTTCTCTAGGAGGTGGGTCAAAAAGGATCTTGCTGTGATTTATGTCACAGAGTGTTCTCTGTTTTCCTCTAAGAGCTTTATAGTGTCTAGCCTTACATTTAGGTCTTTAGTCCTTTTTTTTTTTTTTTTTTTTTTTTTTTTGCGGTACGTGGGCCTCTCACTGTTATGGCCTCTCCCGTTGCGGAGCACAGACTCCGGACGCACAGGCTCAGCGGCCATGGCTCACGGGCCTAGCCGCTCTGCGGCATGTGGGAATCTTCCCGGACTGGGGCACGAACCTGTGTCCCGTGCATCAGCAGGTGGACTCTCAACCACTGCGCCACCAGGGCAGCCCTCTTTAGCCCATTTTGAGTTTATTTTTGTGTATGGTGTTAGGGAGTGTTCTAATTTCATTCTTTCACATGTACCTGTCCAGTTTTCCCAGCACCACTTATTGAAGAGGCTGTCTTTTCTCCATTGTATATTCTTGCCTCCTTTATCAAAGATAAGGCGACCATAGGTGCGTGGGTTTATCTCTGGGCTTTCCATCCTGTTCCATTGATCTAGATTGCTGTTTTTGTACCAGTACCATACTGTCTTGATTACTGTAGCTGTGTAGTATAGTCTGAAGTCAGGGAGCCTGATTCCTCCAGCTCCGTTTTTCTTTCTCAAGATTGCTTTGGCTATTTGGGGTCTCCTGTGTTTCCATACAAATTGTGAAATTTTTTGTTCTAGTTCTGTGAAAAATGCCATTGGTAGTTTGATAGGGATTGCATTGAATCTGTAGATTGCTTTGAGTAGTAGAGTCATTTTCACAATGTTGATTCTTCCAATCCAAGAACGTGGTATATCTCTCCATCTATTTGTATCATCTTTAATTTCTTTCATCAGTGTCTTATAATTTTCTGTATAGAGGTCTTTTGTCTCCTTAGGTAGGTTTATTCGTAGGTATTTTATTCTTTCTGTTACAGTGGTAGATGGGAGTGTTTCCTTAATTTCTCTTTCAGATTTTTCATCATTAGTGTATAGGCATGTAAGAGATTTCTGTGCATTAATTTTGTATCCTGCTACTTTACCAAATTCATTGATTAGCTCTAGTAGTTTCCTGGTAGCATGTTTAGGATTCTCAATGTATAGTATCATGTCATCTAAAAAGAATGACAGCTTTACTTCTTCTTTTCCAATTTGGATTCCTTTTATTTCTTTTTCTTCTCTGATTGCTAAATCAGAGAAGATTGGCTAAAACTTCCAAAACAGTGTTGAATAATAGTGCTGAGAGTGGGCAACCTTGTCTTATTCCTGTTCTTAGTGGAAATGGTTTCAGTTTTTCACCATTGAGGATGATGTTGGCTGTGGGTTTGTCTTATATGGCCTTTATTATGTTGAGGTAAGTTCCCTCTATGCCTACTTTCTGGAGAGTTTTTATCATAATTGGGTGTTGAATTTTGTCGAAAGCTTTTTCTACATCTATTGAGATGATCATATGGTTTTTATTCTTCAATTTGTTAATACGGTGTATCACATTGATTGATTTGCGTATATTGAAGAATCCTTGCATCCCTGGGATAAACCCTACTTGATCATGGTGTATGATCCTTTTAATGTGCTGTTGGATTCTGTTTGCTAGTATTTTGTTGAGGATTTTTGCATCTATGTTCATCAGTGATATTGGCCTGTAGTTTTCTTTCTTTGTGACATCTTTGTCTGCTTTTGGTATTGGGGTGATGGTGGCCTTGTAGAATGAGTTTGGGAGTTTTCCTCCCTCTGCTGTATTTTGGAAGAGTTTGAGAAGGACAGGTGATAGCTCTTCTCTAAATGTTTGATAGAATTCCACTGAATTTCTTGATCCTGCTTTCCAGATCAATTACATGGTGCTTCCTCTTTCATTTATGGCTAAATGCCTTTACTTTGGTGCTCCTCTTTCTTGGCCCCTTTTGTAATCGTGATTTTGTCCCTTGCTATACTTAAATTGCTGTTGACTTCTGCATATCAATTAAGTGCCCTTTTATTAGTCCTAATCCTTATTGATCTCGTCAGCACTAACCACCTCTTCCTTCTTGAAATGCAGTGTTTCTTTGGCTTTCTTAATTCTGTACTTTCTTGTCTCATCTACCTGCAGCCCCTCTTCCATCTCCTTCTCTTGCCCCATCTCTGTGATGGTAGGCATTTCCCCCAGTGTTTTGTCCTCTTCTTTCTTCTCTGTTTTCTCTCATGGCAATTTCTTCTCCTCTCATAGGTTTGGCAGTCACCTGTATGACAGGGATTCCCACATCAAATCTCTAGTCTTGACTTTTCCCATAAATCTGTTCCTCATTTCTACTCTCCAGATAGATTTCTCTTTTTGAATGTATTTTCTTCATCTCAAATCCATTTACCAACTTTCCTTCAATGCTTCCTCTTCCTCCTAATTCCTCAGTGTCTGTTAGTGGCACCACTGTTTTCTCAGAGTCTGAGACAAACTTCAGAGTTGTCTCAGGTACCTCATTTGTCTTACCTTTCATATCCACTGATCAAGTGATGTTCATTCAGTCTTTACATCCTTCTTCACCTCCCATTATTTTTGTCATCTTCCTATTCCAGGCAATTGTGAACTTCTTCCCTAGATTTTTAGAGTAGCCTTCTAAGTGGATTTATAGCCTCTAGTCATTTATATGTCTTATACAATATTAACTGATGGCTTTTCCTAAAGCAGTTCATGCTTTAGGAAAAGCATGTCTTTTCCTAAAAGTCTTTCCTGGATTCTATCTGCTGAATAAAATGCAATCTTCTTAGCCTGACTTCCAGACTTATCATGATCCCAACCTACCTTTACAATTTTATCTAAGCTTTACCTTTGGTTTTTGGTTCATAACTTTCTAATAGCAGTTACTGTTTTCAGTACGCAGAGCAGGAAAATAACATTTTCTTAGGAACTATGAGATGCTTTGTATATGTCATCTTGTTTAATAATCACAAGAATGAGTGAGCTGAGTTATAGTCTCACTTTAAAGGTGAAGTAAATGAGGCTCAGAAAGTCCAGGTTAACTTGTCCAAGATCACACAGCTTGCAAGTAGAGCAATCAAGATTGGTCAGTTACGTCATCCACTTTTCCCACTGCATTATGTTAAATATTTGTGTACATTTCATTTTCCCATTGTTTAACTTTGACTGACCTAGTAAGTGGGTTACGCTTACTAGGATCAAAGTGTACATCCATTTAAAATGTGACACACATTGTCAAACTGCCCTCTAGAAAGAGTACATCAATTTTATTTCTACCAGGAATGCATGGAAATGCCTCTTTCCTGACCCTAAGCTGATATTGGACATTTTCGGTCTTAGCCAAACATAGCCAGTGGCTTAAATTGCATATATTCTAAGAATTTTGAGTATCTCTTTAGGTGTTCATTGGCTTTCATATTCTTCTTTTATGAATCACTTGTTCACACCATTTGACTTTTTCTTCAAACAGACTGGGATGTTTTCCCTATTGATTTATAACAGTAATTAACATATTAAGGATATTAACAGTTTGCAAGATGTTATCCCAGTCTGTTGTTTCTCTTTTAACTTAGATTATGGTGTCTTTTGTGGTGCATGTTATTTTATTTATGTTGTGAATACTAATATTTTTTTCCTTTATTGTCATGCTTTAGAAGTCCCTCCCCACTCCTAGATTAGAAGTAGATTCACTCATATTTTCTTCAAGAATTTTTATGGTATAACTTTTACATTTAAATATTACATGCAATTAGAATTCATTGTTAGTAGTGAGGCGAGGATTTAGCCATGTTTTTCATGGATAGGATGGTTGTTCCCAATTTTAAAAATTCATCTTTCCCCCATTATTAGAAATGTGGGCTTTATCATATAATCTTATTTAATTTTAATTCTCTTAATTATCCATTTAAATACGTAATTCTCTAGATT
This sequence comes from Grampus griseus, assembly GCF_964374135.1. Classification (NCBI taxonomy): domain Eukaryota; kingdom Metazoa; phylum Chordata; class Mammalia; order Artiodactyla; family Delphinidae; genus Grampus; species Grampus griseus. The sequence goes on along the minus strand of NC_139018.1, from coordinate 37,473,391 downwards.
CCTTATGTGTCCCTCATTAACTACAGAGCTTTAGAGAATTTGAGTCTTCAAAATAAAGACAAACCTGAGGAAGTTGATTTTTTTTGCCTAATAAACAAACTTTTTTTTCTCAATGCACCTGACTTCTCTAGACATTTTTTAAGCAGGTGATTTGTAACATGAGCAGGTCCAGGAAGAGGGACGTGCGTGGCAGCAGGGCAGGAACTTTTCTGGACCTCTCATTCTTTTCTTTACAGGAGGCAGCTTGGAAAATAAGCATGTGTGATAGTTCCACGGCACGGATTTTTGCACAAGACTCACTAAACACTGAGCAAGGCCCAGAATTTTCCCTGAGCCCCAACCAAACACAAGAGGTAAGTCCCTGTTGGTGACAAGCCAACTGCCCAGGTACCTGGACTAGCCCCCAGAGATGACAAGCTCTCTGTGTTTTGCAATATTTTGTATTGCAAACCAAGAGATCTTTGTGAACTTTAACATCTTCATGTGCACAACCAAGCCGGAGCACAGGAAGATTTGACATCAGGTGTTTACGTAGAGAGTAAGCGTGGTACAGAGCAATTAAAGATTTTTTACTCACTCACCGCTTGTGAGGGTGGACTAGCCTTTCCATTAACACCTCCTTCTTTCTTCTGTAGATGTAACTTATGGGGGCGATGAAAGTGGAGGAGAGCTAAGATTGATTAACTGCCTATTACATAAAAGGCATTTGTATTTGCTGTCTAATCCTCAGATTAAATAAGGTAGGTTAATACCTGCCATATGTTTACAAATGAGGAAATCAAAATTCAGGGAATAAAAGTACAGTTGGTAAATGGAGGAGTAAGAGTCAGACTCAGAATATTCCACTCTGCCTTCCTAATTTGAATATTTAGTATTGAAAGATGTGAAACCAAGGCAGATTTGGCCTCACAAAATAAACCGCCACCACACCATCCCAGTGGCATATGTAGTATTTGTGCAAACGCATTTAGGTAAGGCACTTTAGCCAGGCAGATTTGCATTTTATAAAATGGGGGGTGGGGTGGGGTGTGTGCACCTGTTCGTAGAATTGACAGTAAAATATTTTTGATGGTTGGTATTTTGGCATGAAATAGAGCTACAGCCAGAAAATTCATTTGCCTTTTAAATGGATCTTACTTAGATCAGCGATGCGTTATGTAGAAATCAAGCAGTATAACATTCACTAACTGAGAGGCTAACTTGGATGCCAGAGGGTTGACAGAATTATGTCAAGACTTGGGACTTCCCTGGTGGTCCAGCGGTAAAGAATCCGCCTTACAATGCAGGGGGTGGGGGTTCGATCCCTGGTCAGGGAACTGGGATCCCACGTGCCGCGGGGCAACTATGCCCGCACTCCACAACTACTGAGCTCACGCGCCTCAACTAGAAAGCCCACATGCAGCAAACTACAGAGCCCATGCGCCCTGGGGCCTGTGCGCCGCAACTAGAGAAAGAAAAGCCGTATACCACAGCTAGAGAAAAGCCTGTGCCTCGACGAAAGATCCCTCATGCCTCAACGAATATCCTGCGTGCCGCAACTAAGACCCGACACAGCCAAAAATAAATAAAAATAAATAAATAAATAATAAATAAAATTTTTTTTAAATGTGGACTTGTAGACCCCAAGGCATAATGAAATCAGGGATTGGATTCTGGTTCTACTTACTCGTTGTGTGACCATAGTCAGTTTGACTAGCTTCTCTAAGCCTCAGTTTCCTCATCTGTGCACTGGGAATAATGGGTTTGGGGTGTGAAATATGAGATGGTCTTAGCACAGTGGCCTAGCTCTAGAGCCCAATAAAAGTTTGGGTATTATCAGTTTACATTAATGCTTTAGAGATGCCATAATTCTCTAACAAGAAATACCTGTGGTCATACTCTTTTAGCCCTCCAAAATGTACAGTCATAAAACTTTCATTTAAATACTTTTAGAATTTGGGGTTATCGTTTGGAGAAGATATTCAGCAGGGGTGCTATTATGGAAAAAAACTGTGGACTCAGAATCAAAAGATCTCAGAGCTGTGTGACCTTGGGCAAGTAATTTATATCTGGGCTTGAGCTTCTCAGAAGCAATGTGGTGGGATGGGAGGAGTGTGAACTGATTAAACATTAAATGTACTTGGATTTCTGTAACTATAAAAAGAGGTGAGTGAACCAATTCCTGGCACATTCCCCAGGCCACCTTCAGGTATTGAAGTTCTACAAATAATCTTTTTTTCTTCTGTCACCTTTGGATTCTTTTCAGGTTCAAATAACTAGCAAATAAAGCCGAGATTAGTTATCCAGCTTCCTTATTTCCTCATTAACTCAGTGAGTTAGTGAGAAAGCTAAGAAATTAAATATTGTCATTTTTCTACATCTGTGTGGCAGATATAGGTGCTCAAATGTTTTTGAGGAAATAAGCAAGGCAAATGGTAAATCTGTTATTGAAGATTAATTAATTAATTAATCAATCAGTATCAACAGGTTGTTATCTCAGGTGACAAGAGGATCCCAAAATCTTTGCCACTAAGATAGAAATATCTGAAAGCTAGAAAACAATTAATCAGATAACTAGAAATTGGTGTCTGGCAGTAAAATCACATATCTGTTGCTTATTTATTTATTTATTTATTTATTTTGTGGTACGCGGGCCTCTCACTGTTGTGGCCTCTCCCGTTGCGGAGCAACAGGCTCCGGACGCGCAGGCTCAGCGGCCATGGCTCACGGGTGCAGCCGCTCCACGGCATGTGGGATCTTCCCGGACCGGGGCACGAACCCGTGTCCCCTGCATCGGCAGGCGGACTCTCAACCACTGCGCCACCAGGGAAGCCCTGTTGCTTTTTTAAAGATCAGAATTAAAAAAGAAAATTGAAGCAGGTGAATCTAAATATAGATCTGTATGTGAACTTCAGAGAAAGCAAGGCAATGGGAAGACTTCCTTAGGAAGGTGATTCTTGAAGAAAACACTGATGAAGGCAGGGGAGAAATAGCATTTTGGCAGAAAAGGCAAACATATGTGAAGTTAATAGATGGTCAAGGGGAACGAGTACAACTCAGAGGACCCTTCTGCCAAACCAGCTTTCATAAGCCTCATGATTGTGTGTGAAAATGAGTGGTATTTTCATACCCTGCATATTTTTGTTACCACATACCAATTTCGTCTGCTTCTGTTGTACTGAAAGTTCTATGTTTAAACGAAATTCCACAAATATTAGGAAATACGCATTTGAGTTGCATATTGCTCACATTTGTGAGCCACTCCCATTTCTCAGTTAGCCAAAATAGTGCCTTATTAGATGCTGAGATGGAGTTAGCAAAGCCTTATGTAGAAAACATTGTCATTTCATCATACTCAGAATGAATAAAATATTTACGGAGATCACTAATTTTGTAGAGCAAAACACAGATCCTTATTCCTAAAGAAATTCCTCTGGAGGGGTCGACAATACTCTTTCACTATTCTGGAAAAAGATGTGGGAAGCAAATATATCTCTGTATCAATTCATCTTTTGCCTCCAAATTGAAAGTATCTATTATATAATTACTAGAATACTCTCCCTTGGTACCTGGGAGAAATTTTTCTATCGGATCGATAAGCAACCTAGGTGTTTCAATATTAAAAAGAACACATCACACATCATACTTTCTCTGTACTATACTATAAGCATCTAGTCCTTAACTCAGTAATATTTGAGTATTTAGAAGGTGAAAAGTAGTTTTAGAGACACTCTGAAGAATAGGAGCAAAGTTTCCAAATTACCCCAGTGAAGCTTATCACTTGACTCAAGTTATTTTTAATAGGGAGAAGTTTAGATAAGTACTAGTGGGGGTGGGGGGGAAGCTAAAATATTTTATAATCTAAACTACTTGAGAAGATGTTAAAAGTGTGAGGTATATTTCCTTGTATCCCTGCCAGTGTGTAAAGATCTTTTTCGTGTTTGAACAGAGTGCACAACAATGTAAGCATTGCTTAATCATGCATCATGCAACTTTAAACACCGGCCAATTCGCTGAAATGTTTCAGACACCCACACCCACATGCACACCCTCTCGCTCACACTCACCTGTCTCCTGGGACCCACGGTTTAATGAACTGCAAGCCTGTTTGCGTCCTCTGTGCCTAGGAACTCTGTACCTGTGTACATGCAGATCAGCTGCTTGGAAACCTGGGGCGCCAGGTCACGTGATCATTGCTATGCCTGTGGAGGTGGCTTTTTCTTTTCTTTCTTACTTGTTCTGCCCTTATTTTTCTTTTAACTGGGGAAATGCTGTAAGTTCACAGGTCTTTGCAAGTCCAAATATGAACGTTTTGGACTCCTAACTTTTCACCGCTGGATTGCCTTTGGATTTATCATAGGGTACCACACCTCCTATCAAGGTTGCAGCTCCGGGCTTTTCTGATGAGCAAGGAGCTTTTGAGGCCACAGTGGAGAAAGCAAGGCCCAAGCCTGCGGAAGTCCTCCATGTCTGCAAGAACCAGGTGGCTGAGCTGGAGCTGTGGCTGCAGCAAGCCAACGTGGCATTCGAGCCAGAAACGTTAGATGCAGACATGCAGCAGGTGGTGGAACAGCAGCTGGTAGGGTGCCAGGTAAGCCTAATGGGTCTGAGCTCGTGGTCTGCCTCTTCGCCAATCACCTTCTAAGACTGGGTGAGTTTCTTTTAAAGCGACAGTGTGATTCTTCCTGTTACTCTGACCCCTATGTTTATCTTGGCCTCAACTTTTTGTTCTCAGGATAGTTCTTTGAAATGATTTACGTAAGCAGAGTATTTGGGGAGATAGTAGTGGGTAAGATCTCAGAATCTAGAGTTCAGATCCAGTCATTAACTGTGAGGTAGGAGTTAACTTCTCACCTCATTTTCCTCATAGAGTAGGTTATCTCCTAAGACTTTGTCAGGATTAAATGAGATAAATTATCTAAATCAGTGTCTGGTGTATGAAGTATATATAAAGTGCTCAATAAATACTAGTTTTATGCATAATATTAAATTCTTTGAATTTTCATTCATCAGAAATGAAAATGAATATCCTGATTTGCAGGATTGCAGATACAATATAAAAGGGCTTTGCTGCCGTGTTATTACAAATGCTCCTGCTCTTGCTGGGGAGGGGCAGGAATGTAAACTTCCTTGCCTGGGAGTCATTTTGAGTAACATTTGCTGGCATAGCCCAGAGGTTGGGATCTCTGTACCCCTTCAGGGAGGGGCGAGACTGACGACACTGCAGGAGCATAATTGAGCTTCACGCACGACAGCCCAGCCCAGCCCAGCCCAGCCCAGTCCAGCCGAGGCGCCTCCCCTAAAGGCACTTAAGACCTGCCTTGGCCAGATTGGCTCGCTTGCCCTGGTCCCAGGGACAAGGACTTCCTCTCAGAGTAACCCAAGTCACTGGCCAGCCCACAGGGAGCTCTACCCACTATATCCCGTTATGGGGTTGGGGAAGACCCACCTTGGCCCGAGGCCGGCACTCCTCCCCTTTTTCCATTCAGACTCACAGTCTTTACAACATCCGGTGCCTGTCCAGTGGGACCCAGGTAAGCAAGCTGGACTTCCTTCCTTGGGCAGCTCAGCACTTCTCACCCCAAAAGTCAGCTCCGAGGGCGGATTCACTCAAATACTGGCACTACTGCATGATCTAGCTGATGAGGTGCTTGAGAGTCTGGAGAAGACAGAGTAATTCAGCACAGAGCAGTGCTACTCTGATCTGAACCTGCAGTATTCCAGATGTTGAGACCTAGCCACTTAAGGCCATTCAGAAGCCATCTGCCAATTGATTGTCCTGCTGACTGGGTAGACCCCCAGAGCCAATTCCTTAATCATTACCAAAATCTGGTCCTTGGGCCACTTGTAGTGAGTTCAAGGATGTGAGAGCTGCTCAAGGAAAAAACAGGACCGCAAGGTGGCAGTAGCTCGCAATGAGCTTTATTTGGTGGGACCAAATAAAGCGTTTTGGTGGGACCTGGAGGGACTGGAAAGTCTTTCATGGCAGGGGACCTTCCAGAGGCTTTGGCAAGGAGTGAGGGTGGGGCCACCACCCGGAAGGGAAGAGACGATGGAACTCCCAGAAGATGGGCAGTCCAGAGGGGCTCGTGTCTAGGTGATGCCAGAGAGCTCTGAAGGATAGCAGAGGCTGGGGTCTTTAGAGCACCAAAGTTTGTCTTAACCATGGCTAACAGATGTGGGGGTCCAGTTTTGAGTCTGACACTAGTGAAATGTGAGCTGATATTTCTGCTGTGAAGAAATGAACAACATGTGGGTCAATATACAGGGGCCAACTTTGGCTTATTTATATAACACCACGACACATACAGTTTAACTTTGAAACATATAAAAAGCCTTACAGTGGTCTGTAAAAACACTGAACTGCCAGAGGGAAAATGTCCAAAGGACAGGAGCAAACAGATCGGTCAAGAAAAAATTATATTCGGTAATTTAATATTTGAGAAGAATGTTTAGCCTTGATTATTAAAGACTTGTGAATCAAAACAGCTGTTGTTTTGTTCCTACATTACCTTGACAAAAATTATACCATCCTGGAAAACTCTGGAGAAATAGATCCACTAATGTCTGTCTGATTGGTTCAATGTTTTGGGGAGTCAGCTGTCAGCAGATAAGATGTCCATCTTCTTTGACCTAATAATCCCATTACTTTAAATTTACCCTCTGAAAATAACCCAAAAGGAGAAGAATATTTATGGCTGCACTGATTACAGAAGTGAAGCCCTGGAAGCAGTTGAAAGGCTTAACAATAGGGAGATTAAGAGAATTATAGAGTATTGACTTGTGGCTATTAAAATAGGAATCATGAAGTATATGTATGTAGACACATGAAAATGTATACATAAAATAGCTAAATGGAGAAAAAGAGTGCAGAATTATAGTATACTTTGTTTATAGCCACTTTAAAATCTATAAGTACATATTGTTTAAGCTTAGAAGAGTCTATATTATAGAGGATACAAGTAATTTGCTTGAATGGAGAAGTTATAAGTTTGTTATGTGAAAATTTGTTTTAAGAATAGAGTTCTTCCTTAAGTTTCTCTCAAAGAACTGAACTTGTTCATAGTCACACACTATTTTAGCCCAAGCATTCACAGTGCCGGCATGTAAGGCTGAATGCTGCTGCTACACTCGTGTGCCCAGCCAGTTGACATGACTTTTGGGGCTCCTGAGCCCCAGGAGAGGGCAAACTTGATCTGTTCGGAGGAAAACAATGATGGTGACTTACTGGGAAACTTACTTCATCCTCCTGATTTATTTTTAGATCCGGGTGTAAGTTGGCCAGTTGTATCAATGACTAAGTGTTTTAGGTTCTAAATTATGTCTTCTGTAGTCGTCTTCTGATATTTGGGAAGCTTATTTGGCTTGAGAAAGCGAAGGAAAAGAGCAAAGGAAAGAATTTTCAAAGAATTCTTTTTTTATTACTACTCAGCACTTGGATTGCAATAGAAAAAGGTTAGGAAGGTGGGGAAAAAAATAATAGTTGGCACAGACTACGTATCAAGCCCTGGCCAAAGTATGTGGATTTAACTCTAGCTTCTCAAAGTGACCTCAGGAGGTAAGTTCTGTTATTATCCCCATTTTGCAGATGACTAGAGGCACAACCATACAGTATAAGGTGCCCAAATTTTCCCAGCTACGAAGTAGCAGGGCTGAGATCTGAACCCAGGCAGTCTAGTTCCTGTGTCTGTGGTCTTAACCACTATGCTATAATGGATATATTAAGCTCTGTTTTCTAAGGTGAATATAGAATCACTTGTTTTAGATTATTTTACAACCAATTTATTTATTTACAACCGATTTGGAGTTGGTTTGGTTGTACCCTTATGGATAAGCACAGGAATTATGTGGAAGTTGTTTTTCTTTCCCCAGGGTCCCTTCCAACTTGTGTTTCTAGGACTTTATATATACACTTAGGTAGAGAGAGTGAATCTAACTTATTTTAGACTGTAACATTTGCTTAGGACCAAACCTATGATTAATTAAATGATTTTATTTCCTAGGCTATGCTAACAGAGATTGAGCACAAGGTTGCCTCTCTGTTAGAGAATTGCAAAGATCAGGGCCTGGGAGACAGTGGAGCCACTCAACAGGAGGCTGAAGCACTTTCCTTGAAACTAAAAACTGTGAAGTGCAATTTGGAAAAAGTCCAGATGATGCTGCAGGAGAAATACAGCGAGAACCAGGTAAAATATGACTGTGTATAAACATGTACGTAGATACATGCATATGGTCGATCCATCAGCAAAGAGCTGTGGGTGGAAGTAAGGAAACAACTACAGAAGAATTACAGTAAGTGAGGAAGAATTATGCCTCTTAAAACTGTAAGGCTTGGTTACACTGGCTTTTGTCATTGGTTTCATTTCGCTGTGTAGTTTTCCCATCTAGGTTGTCTTTAGTGATGGTGTTGGTTTGGTTAGAGTTGGTTTGACTGGGTTGATTGTTCTTGCTGATAATGAGCTCTCTGTAAGCCTTCTTCATAAAAGAAGGATATATTTTAAAGGAATTGTGTGACTCTGATTGACTGGAAAAATGAAGCCTTTATAGATAAGATTAAAATTTGACAACCAGAAACACAAAAACCTGTTTCCAGGGTACTTTTTGTTATTCATTTATAAATATTCACATATACTGATGAAAGTATCATACAGCTAAAGTGTGCTGTGACTTTTAAAAGCATTCTGTGTATATAAATGCAAATGTTCATCTTGTGAGAAGGATCTTACTATGTAAGATTTGCATCCATACTTATGAGTTGGTGGTTTCTACTTAAGAGGACTTACATTCACAGAAATAAGATTGGCTCCAAATACACAGGCTGTATGGATCCCCTTTTATCCTAATATGTTCTCTCTCTTTTAAAGCAACTACTTACGTTTTAGACATAGGGGAAATTTGAGTTCATAAGCATAATACCATGTCTGTTTTTTATATCCATTTCACTTTGTCCTCAGTAAAAAAGTGCAATAGATTTCCTAGCTTTTAGTAACTCATTGGATGAGTTAAGTTGAGGAATGATAAAACGACCACTTCATCAAACATAGTGGTTTTTGAAGTCGTTATGAAATAAGTACATTAAATCGTAGTGTATAATTATTTTAATTAACAAAATACAGTCATTTACTTCACATAAAACTTTTCCATTGTGTAGTCGCATTATTAGAATTGAAATAGGTCACCATTTTAAATAAACAAGTCTGCCATCATAAAATGTTTTGCAGCATTCTACCATGCTAAAGAAATCTTCCGAGCATCAGAAAGTTCTCCAACCAGATAACCTTTCTGAATTTGAATCTGTTGTAACTGAAAGGCCACAGTTTAGCAGACAAAAAGATTTCCAGCAGCAACAGGTAATTTCAGCCCCGAACAGTTATAAAGATAAGAATAAAGCTTTCTGTATGGAATTTCCCATTGAACTAAATACTGAAAGGCCATTGGAGTGTTTTCTTACGTGACTGAATAGAAAGTGTGATGTGTGAGTGTTCCTGTGTGTGCAGCAGCTCTGAGTTTTGAGCGTTTACTGCAGTAGCTGCTTTGCTTTCATCTGCTGCCGTTGGGGATACCGGAACTTGGCTGCCTTATTAACTTGCGTCTTATATCAAACTAAGCAAATATCTTCAGGTGAACTTACCTCTGTAACTGCAACACTTCTTTCCCTATCGTTTCAAAATGTGTTAGTATATTTTTGGTGGTTTTCCATGTGTGTAGCATATATTTAACAATACTTGGTCATTGTGTGAATATTTTAAGTAAGTTTTTGAAAAATAAAAGTTAACAAGAACAAGCAAGAAAGAAAGAGTAATAGTAAATAATGATTTAGGAAGTGATTCCAAATCAGCTGATCTCAACAGAAGAAACCCTTGGGTACTAACTGAAAACCTTGATTGATTGGACTATTTGAATCTTATTCAATTATAGGTTCTGGAGTTAAAACCAATGGAACAGAAAGATTTAATCAAATTCATAGAATTTAATGCTAACAAAATATGGCCTCAGTATCGCCAACATGATAAAGATACAACTCAGACATCATCTGTGAGGTAAAATATTTTTAAAGAATCGAACGTTCGGTAGTATTGTGGTTGGGAGAGTTAACAGTGTTTCTTTTAATATCACTTATAAAACATTGTCTGAATGTAATAAAATTTTTGTATGTTGATTAGTCTTTTCACCTTTTGTTTTCCCTTAAAAGCAGTAAGGCATCTAGCCCTGAAAATGATGGTCCAGACTTGATCTTGTCAACCCAGGGCCAAAGTGGAGATAAATGGCAATATTTACATCATGAACTTTCATCAAAAATTCGGCTCCCTCTACCTCAGCTTGTGCAGCCCCAGGTCAGTGTGTATGTGCACACAGTGTAAATAAGTGTGTTTACCTTTGAAAATCCAACGAGCATTCATTAAACACACGTGTATGTTCTGCATTATTTTCAAAAAGCAGTTTATTTATTTTCAGAAGGCAAAGATGCCAGGTGGATTTTCTTACTTAGCTGTCCTCTTTTCATCTTCCTGGAAATCTGCATTAAGTGCTTCCCTTTTGTGCTCCTATAGCATGCTGGGCTTCCCTGATCATAGCTCTTACTATACTATACACCTGCGTATTTGTCTGTATTCCCCATTAGATGGTATGAGAAGAAAGACCATGTCTGCCTGATTCACATTTGAGTGCCTGGCACAGTAGTAACTGGAACATCAAAAAATCTTGGTTACTATATGTTGAATGAATAAAGGAATGAATAATATATGTAAAAAATACTTTGAAAATGATACGTTGCTATATGAGTGTCATTCATTCATCAAAATATTATTTGGGGGCTTCCCTGGCGGCACGGTGGTTGAGAATCTGCCTGCCAATGCAGGGGACACAGGTTCGAGCCCTGGTCTGGGAAGATCCCACATGCCGTGGAGCAACTAGGCCCGTGAGCCACAACTACTGAGCCTGCGCGTCTGGAGCCTGTGCTCCTCAACAACAGAGGCCGCAATAGTGAGAGGCCCACACACCGCGATGAAGAGTGGCCTCCCCTTGCCACAACTAGAGAAAGCCCTTGCACAGAAATGAAGACCCAACACAGCCATAAATAAATAAATAAAAGCTAAGCATTAAAAAAAAAAAAATATATATATATATATATATTATTTGGCATCTGCAGTGTGCTGGCCCCTATGCCAATGGTACCTGTCTATAGGTATTCTCACCAGCACACCTTATCACACCTGATTATTGCGATTACAAGGGTTTATTCATACTGTGCCAGCTACTGATGGATGTCTCTCTAAACAGGGAGCCCATGAGCAGAATAGCACCGTGGCTCCCAGCAATCAAGCTTCTGCCTTTAACTTTGCACTCAAACTGCCGGGGCACAGGTTTTCAATGGTTTCCCAATTCCCCAATCTGGTGGGAACTTTTCTATTCTCTTCTACTCTACCAAGAACCTTATTTGACCAATTAAAGTTGAATCAAATTCATTGGTAGGATTTTAGTCTTGGTTTCTCCTTGTCATATACACTATAACATGTAATATATCATTCTTTTTCCAGCAATAGAATAACATCCCTTGTTCTCCACCCTTCCACCCCAGCAGAGTCATCTACCATCCCATCCTGTTCCTTTATATGTGTTAGTTTTCCAGTTTGGGAAAGAAGTGAACTCTGAATCATTCTCCCTTCTGAAGTCACAGCTCATTTTCAGTACTTATTTAGCTTTTCAATAACAAATCAAGATGCAAATCTGTCCCGGGAGGTGACTGTATTCTATTGTAAGAGTTGGCTGTATGCCAGGAGTCTACCAATAAATGGGAAAAGAAACAAGTAACCTTGGAACACAGATAGATAGCATCCCTACAAGTTGAAAGATTAGTGGTTTTATTCTATTTTTCAAATTATACTTTGTTTCCCCTCGTTTTGTTATCTAAATGGACCCTCAAGTGTCTGTGTAAAGCCTGTCATGACTTTTCAAAGCTGTCCAAAATATTTAAATTTTAATTTAATTATTTTTTTCTTATAAATGACAAGATAGACAAAAAACACTTTCCAAGAAGGTAAACTCGGAAGATAGCATGTTCAGGCATTTTTGATGTTTTATGTTAACATTCACAGGATCTCAAACTGTTTGTAATAGGGTTTCCCTTTTTCAAATAGGTTGCCACAAATATGAGTGTTCTACCCAGTGTGAGTATATATAACTTCAGATACCCAACAACTGAAGAACTGAAAACTTATACCACCCAACTTGAAGACCTCCGTCAAGAAGCAAATAATCTTCAGACACAGGTAGCAGCTGCATGTTATATAATTTCCTCATTGTAATAACAAAAATGAGGGGAAATGTGATATTGTAAATTGGCCGTAATTTTCTTTACTGAACAAATAATAGGACACATAATGGAATGAGTCCTAGAATTGCAAATAGGATTTATCTCTCTTACTGACTCTGGTAAATTTGGTATTGGTTGCGTAGAATACCATGTGCGTAGGCTTCTCAACCTGAGTCCAGGATTGGCAGGAACAAGGATCTTGATTGATTAGTACTGTCTGCAGTGGGGCTCTGGGATTGCAAGGGTGAGAAGGGAGGGAGGGAGTAGCTGCAAGGTTTCCAACCTTGAGTAGGCTTAACACTGAGGCGGTGTGCGGGATAGCTTAGGTACCCATCAAAGAACAGGGCAGGAAACAGCCCAAATTGGGGTAATCAGTAACTTCGGCAGGCTCCTAATTTACTTATAGTCACCAGGCTGTACCATGCCGTACCAATCCTACCTTTAAGATGTTCCACCTTTTTCTAATGAATCCTTCAAGTTTCTTGACTTCTTTTCCTTCTCCAGGCCATACTTGATTTCATTACCCCACTTTCTCCTATGTTAAAATATGGGAGGCGGAGAACAGTGGGAAGAGGGATAGCGTGATTTATCTGGGACCACGCTTCCACCTGGATGGCCCCACTAAAGAAGTCCTTCATCTTTTGATTTACCTTTTAATTCCATTCAGTAGTCAACTCACTACCTAACACTGAGTTTCTTAAACTTGTTTCTCTCAGAGTTAACATCTTAACTTTATTTATTTATTCTGCTGCCTAGTTCACAATGCATTTGAAATGACTAATCATAAAAAAAAAAAGCATAACATAAATTGTAAACTCTAATGGAAACCAGGGAAAATGTAGGCTTAGGAAGGCGAGGAATCTTAGTGATTTTTATTTTTCCTTTTCTCCTCTCGATTTAGGAAAACGTGTCAGAAGAAACATATGCAAATTTGGATAAGAAATTACTTGAACTCTTTCTGACCCTCAGTCAGTGCCTGGGCAGTGTGGAGGAGATGCTGCAGACCCCTTGGCTCCTGAGAGGGGATGTCGGTGCCCAGCAGGTGCACTACGAGGTAGGGAAGCGTCCATCAAGCCCATGTGTTGGCCATTACCACAGGCGGCCCACTAGTTAACTAGAGCTGAAACCTCTCAAGGTCAGACCTTGTTCACAGTGGCTTTCTTCCTCTCCACTTTGCAGGCTCTGGCTCTTGAGTTGAAAAAACTTTGCTTAGCTATGAGTGACAAGAAGAATGATATTTCAAAAGCCATGACTTGGCCTGGCAAGAACGCCAGCCTGTTCCTTGACTGTTTTGATAACCTCCAAATCTACCTGGAGCACATCCAGGCTACAACTGCCTCTAGGAGCAAGTCCCTGAAAGCTGGCCTCGACTATAACCGCAGTTATCAGGTATGGGTCTGTGCACTTGGCTGCTTTGACACTGTTTTAGGTCGTAGCATGGACCTCTAATTTCCATTCATTCCTATTCCTGGCAGCATTCATGAGTGGGAATTGCTAAGGACAGCGATGACACTCTTTCTATGAAGGTCTTTAAGTTAGTTCAGCTGCTCATGGTGGGAGACCATTTGAAAGTGAGGTCCTTTCCAAACTCTCGGGTATGAATTTGTTAGGTTGAGCTAAAGTAATGTTTCTTTCCTGCGTTACATTCAGCCACTTAAAGAGCGTCACCTGGCAGGATTTCTAGGTAAGGGGAGCCATTACAGTTTTTGAGCAAAGGAATGACAGTCCACGTACATTTCCGGCAGATCCATCTGGCAGTTGTCTAATGGGGATTAGAGCAGAGACTTGAGGCAGGTGGACTAGTTAGGAAGCTACTAAAAACTATCTAATGAGAGAGAAAAGAAACAGAACATCACTTAGGAAAGAGTCTTGCCCATAAAATCAAACCTGAATCTGATCAAGCCTCTAGGATCCAAGTGAAATAGACACAAGGGAAGAACATGTTGAGCGGCACCAAGGGAACGCAGTCAGCCAGGCCCAGGCAGTGGCAAGCTGTATAGAATGTGTGTGTATGCGCTTTTCTCCACAACCAGCCCGCCACCCCAACACCAAAAAATCCAAAAAACCGAAAAAAGAGAGAGATGGGCAGGGGGGCTGCAGATGACAAGGGACTTAAGACACTTGTTAATCCATTACAGCCTATTGGACCTCATTTAGATCCCGGTTCCAACAAGCCAAAAGGAAAAAGTATAGGCAATTAGAGAAATGTGAACCCTGCCTCGATAGTTAATAATACTAAGGAATTATTATTGATTTGTAGTATTTGTGTGTGTGTGTGTGTGGTACGCGGGCCTCTCACTGTTGTGGCCTCTCCCGTTGCGGAGCACAGGCTCCGGACGCGCAGGCTCAGCGGCCATGGCTCACGGGCCCAGCTGCTCCGCGGCATGTGGGATCTTCCCGGATCGGGGCACGAACCCGTATCCCCTGCATTGGCAGGCGGATTCGCAACCACTGTGCTACCAGGGAAGCCCAATTTGTAGTATTTTTAAAGGGAGGAATCTTTATCTTTTAGGAAATACATACTGAAAACATATACTAGTGAAATAATATGGTATCTGGGATTTACTTCCAAATAATCTGAGGGAAGGAAGGTTAGGTACAGTCAAGAAAGCTCAGGAGACGGGCTTCCCTGGTGGCGCAGTGGTTGAGAATCTGCCTGTTAATGCAGGGGACACGGGTTTGAGCCCTGGTCTGGGAGGATCCCACATGCTGCGGAGCAACTAGGCCCGTGAGCCACAACTACTGAGTCTGCGCGTCTGGAGCCTGTGCTCCGCAACAAGAGAGGCCTCGATAATGAGAGGCCCACGCACTGCGATGAAGAGTGGCCCCCACTTGCCACAACTAGAGAAAGCCCTTGCACAGAAACGAAGACCCAACAAGCCATAAATAAAATAATTAATTAATTTTTAAAAAAAAACAAAAAAAGAAAGCTCAGGGGAGGGTGCAGAAGAGAGACGACCAGGCCCAAGTCAGTAATTGTTAAAGCTGGATGGATGTTGGTAATGCAGGGGTTCCTCCTATTTTGGCATATGTTTGAAATTTCTTATAGCACAGAAACTGAAGGACAACTGAATCTTTAAAAAGGTACTGAAGGCCTAAGTGAGATTCTCACTGTTTCCTGCATTTATCTTTTTATACAGAATGAAATAAAGCGATTATATGATCAACTTATTAAGAATAAAACATCTTTACAACAATCTCTGAATGAAATTAGTGGCCAGAGTATTGATGAACAGCTTCAGGTAATCAAGTCAAAATAATTCAAACTGACTTAACCTTGAACCAGAGAGTCTTGTGTATAAGCTGTGTTTCTGAATCACTTCCCGAAATGTAAGTTTGTTTAGTGTTGGGAAGGGTATTGAGAAATGAAACCCTCACCCTCTTTGTAGGAGTGCCAATTAGTCCAGCATCTAGGGATCATTTGGCTACATATCAAAACTTTAAGCCTAAATGCTCTTGCATACAGCAGCCCTTTCACTCCATTTATCCAGGAAGTATTAATTGAGGACCTACTATGTTCAGGCACTTCTCTAGGTACTGGACTTGCACTTATCCTAAAGAAAAAGGCAAGTGCATAAAGATAAATATATTCATGAATATTCAAGGATGGACCTAGCTGCACTGCTTGCATTAAAGACTCTAAATAGCCCAAAAGTCCGTTAAGAGCAGACTGTTGCTAAAGCAGTGAGCAGCCTTACGATGGCATATTATATGTCTGTTTAAAAGGCTCCAGATACGTTTGTACTGATGTGAAGAGATGCTGAGGAGCTTGTAAGGGAGGAATGCAAATTGCAGAACACAATGAGGTGTGCAATCTATTGTGTTTCAGGATGTGCACTATACCTCTACTCAGTACATGCTTTGAACACATTAGGAACAAACTGTCAACTGTGGATCTTTGGGGAGAATGGAGAGGATAGAGAAGTGGGACTTTCACTTTTCCCTTAATTCTTTTCTATACTGTTTAATTCTTTTTTTTTTTTTTTTCGGTAGAACACAAGGGCCTTAGCCCCATTTATTTGCATAAGCCAGAGGTTTCTGCCACAGTAACAGTCTTAGATCGTGGGGAGCCCTTTCCCTCCAGCCTCGGCAGGGGCAGAGGGAGACAGACACACGAACACGTCTTTCAGATCCCTTTCTCTGAGGTCTGAAGAGACCATCTCCTCCTCTCTTGTTGCCTCTAAATGATTAGCTTTCTAAGTCTGCACCCCCCACCGCACACACAGTCTGCTATGGGTTAAGCACCAAATATCAAATCAAACCCATTAAACAGGTTGCTCTTTAACCACAGACACAAAGAAGAGTGTGATGCCACGAAGGAACTGGCCAGTCTGGGAACAAATGTACATGCTCCCTTCTTTCTGACCCGTGGAAGAGTCTGCTCCTTGAGCCTGACCTGGATGTTTCATCACAGGGAGACTGGGGAGGCTTCCAGGGAATAACTCGACTTTGGCCCTCTTCCACGGCTATAAGGATGTTGTTCCCACAGGGACCATCCAGATTCCAGCTCTGGAGAAAGACAAAATGTTTAATTCTTTTAAAATGAATATGTAGACGCCTTATTAAACGGTTTTACTCTTTTGTATCGTCTCTCGCTTTAGAAAGCAGATGCATACACAGTGGAGCTGCAGAACTCTGAGAGCCGAGTGGCAAAGCTAAGAGACGAAGGGGAAAGGCTTCATTTACCTTCTGTTCTACTCCAGGAGGTTTACAAATTAGAGGTATGTCTGAGCAGAGCACAGAACTATGAATTATAAAGAGTATTACTCTTATAATTTACTCTCCATGAATTACTATGATTGTAAAGAGTAAGACTTTTTTCTTCTACCAAGGGAATTTAGATATGTTCTTCATTTGGGTTATTTTCATGGTTGGATGGAAAAGTCTGTGCACACCTGCTCTTTCTTTTCAGGATGTACTTGACAGAATGTGGGGAATCCTGAGAGCCAGGTACACAAAACTCAGCAGCCCTTTCATCACTGAGAGCCAGCAAGATGCTTTGTTGCAAGGCATGGCAGAACTGGTGAATATCGGAAAGGAAAATCTTGCTCATGACCACTTACAACAAACCAAAAGTAAAGTTGCCTTACAGGCTCAAATACACAATCACAAGGTAAGACACGTGGGTCAGATCACCTTTTCATAGACTTTAAGTTTTTCTGAGTGTGAACTAAGAGCATCCGTTTTCTTCCCTGGTGAAATTTACATCATTCCTTCATTCTTTTAACAAACATCTATTACAGTGCTCCCTGTGTACCAGGAACCCTGCTAAACTCGTAAGAATATGATTGTGAGTGAAAACAGACATAGTTCCTAATACTTACGGAGCTTTCAGTTGATTGAGAAGACATATTTGTCAAGGAGCCATTCAAACAAATTTAGAATTAAACTTGGCATACACACTTTAAGAACATTTAATAGAGGGAATTGAATTTGGGGGTTAGGAGAGGTTTTACTGAGAACCGAAATCAAAAGAAATATTTAAATTACGTAAATGTATGTCTAGCGTAATGCTACAATAAATCCTTTTGTTTTCCATTCATTTCATTAAACAAAACCTCATGATCATCAACAAGAGATATGCAGTAATTAAGTGCTGATAACAAAAATGTATAAGACAGGGTTGCTGCCTTCAATAAGCTGAAGTCTAGGCTTTAGATTAAGTAGACCTTAGTCTAAGAAAAATTCAGAGGTAAATATTGTATAAAGGATGGCGGGGAAGAGGAGAAAATATATTAACTGATATATACAATGTGTCAGACCTTATGATAGATGCTTTTATAAACGCTTGTATGTATCCTTTTCAAGGAACAAGAGAAGGGATTCACCTAATAAGAGGTCCCCCCCAAACAACTAGAGGGGGCAGCCGACTATAAATAGAGAGCCATGGGAAGGAAAGCCTTCCTCTTTAAAGGCCTTAAAGTGCTATTCTGGGAGCTTTCACCAACCAGAATCCCAATAGACCGCATCAGTGAATTCCCTTTAGTTAACTATTTTATTGTGTAGAAGTTAGAACCAGAGTTCAGGAACCTTTGGCTCTTGAATATGTGAGTTTCTTGGGCTCACACAACTATCCATCCAATTCATCATCTTGAAACTAATTAGCCACATCAGTGGCTTTACCACTTTTTGTAAAGTTGCTTAAAACTTGGAATAACTGACATAGGAAGATCTCACTGGAAATTTAAATTGACTAATTAATAATGTTTGCCCTTTAATTTGGACTATTTTGTGGAAAATATTACCTAGGGTAATTTTTCTTTGTGATTTGTTAAAATTCCATTCGTACTCAAAGACTATGGACACATAGGCAATTTTTATTTTGTTTTCTGGTGTGTTTGACTCTACATGGCTGTCCTGGGATTTTGGATTAAAAAGTAAATGACACTAGAACATGTTGAAGTAACGAATTTTAAGATTTTTCACAATGTAAAAATAAATAAATATTAAAATCTTCCTCACTTCACAGCTTTTTTTCCGGAAGCTTGTTGCTGACATGCTGTTGATCCAAACATACTCCAACAAAATGCTTCCTTCTTTATTGCAAAAGAAAGAGACAGTGTGGGCAGAACAAGTAAAGGAAGTTAAATTACTAGAAGAAAAGTCACACCAGTGTGGAATAAAGCTGCAAAGTTTATTGCAGGTATGTGGCTTTCATAAATTTTGTACTTAAGCCGGGAATTCTGGATTTTCAGCCATCACCTCTAGTTTTGAAAACAAGTATCTGGTTATTATTAAGCAACAGTTAAGTGGGAACCAGCAGTGAGGAATGTGGAATCCTGTTCCAGCTCTGACTGCTACTCCCGGAAAGAAATATTAGCTGAGATTTCTTATATGTTGGTTAGGGATGGCATAGCATCTTTCTACCTTCCAGGTTTGTGTACAAATAAACAGAATGGGAAGCACTTTGAGATCTTGAATGAGATCATCTGATGAAATAGTCAGCGGTTCAGAAATGGTGCATCCCGAAGAGGGCAAGCCCAGATGTTCTGTTGCTGAAGTAGATTCATGACAGTCCTGTCCCGAGTCAAAGAAAAAAATTAAGCTTACGTAAAGCTCTTTCTCAATTTTAAGGTTTATTTTCCCTTTAACTTCTTAAACACAGTGGATGTTAGCACATAAAGGAAATAAACAAAAAACAAAGAAATATTCAACTTTTTTTTTTTAATTTATTTTCTTTTTGACTGCATTGAGTCTTCGTTGCTGCACGTGGGCTTTCTCTAGTTTGGCGGCGAGCGGGGGCTACTCTTCGTTGCGGTGCGTGGGCTTCTCGTCGCAGTGGCTTCTCTTGTTGTGGAGCACGGGCTCTAGGCTCACAGGCTTCAGTAGTTGTGGCACGTGGGCTCAGTAGTTGTGGCTCACAGGCTCTAGAGCGCAGGCTCAGTAGTTGTGGCACACGGGCTTAGTTGCACCACAGCATGTGGGATCTTCCCAGACAAGGCATCAAACCCATGTCCCCTGCACTGGCAGGCAGATTCCTAACCACTGCACCACCAGGAAAGTTCCAGTATTCAACTTTTTAATGTGATAATAAGCTATGGTATTATTTTATGCTAATAAAATTAATTTTCTAGTTAGTGTGTCAAGTTGATATTTATAGTAATGGTTCATCGTATTTAAAAAAAAGACTCCATGAGGGACTTCCCTGGCAGTCCACTGGTTAAGACTCCATGCTTCTACTGCAGGGGCACAGGTTTACTCCCTGGTCAGGGAACTAAGATCCCACATGCCCTGTGGCACAGCCAAATAGTTAATAAATAAGTTAAATAAAAAAAGACTCCATGAACCCAGTGAGTGCCCCTAACAGCCATGTCACCCGCTGTTTCACTAGCTATGAGAATTACTAAGGTGGTTAATTTTCCAGCAGGTAAGATTTCACGTCCCTAAGTCAGCTCTGTAGAGTGCTGAGACCCTAGGGGTGGGCTTCTCTGGAACTGGAGAGAGCTAGGACAAGGCAGACTCAGGCTAAGGCAGTAATTACTCCCCTGATGAAGCGTAAGCCCATAACTTCTCAAACAGCTTCTTCAAGCAGCACGGTAGGGTAATGGTTTGGGTCGTGTCTGTTGGGTAATGTTCGTAGGACTGGGGATTGGAGCAGGGAGCGTTGGGAGCAGCCTAACAGAAGCTTCTGTTGAAAAAGACTTTACAAGTTAACCCCTTCCTTTCCAAGTAAGAGAAAGGCTCTGAGGTCTCCACAGAGGTGCATGCTGAGAGTATCACTTTAACTTAATCCTATCATTCCCTACTCGATTTGACGAGACAAGCATAAAACCCTAATACCAACTGGATGTTTTAAAACGTGCTCCACAAAGCAGTGGAAGTGGAGTTGTTTCCCACCAGACACTGAGCTCTTACTAGGGTGGGTTATATCTCAGAAACCCCTGGAATCTGTGCTTTAATTTTGTACGGTCTCAGAGTTCATTTTTGTTTTTAGGATTAATTTTGTCATTATCTGGAACTAATCTAGAAAAAGCCCCCTGATGATCATGTGTTCTTAATTCTTTAGAAATGGGAAGAATTTGATGAAAACTACGCGTCTCTTGAAAAGGACCTGGAAATTCTTGTATCTACGTTGCCCTCTGTGAGTTTGGTGGAAGAGACAGAGGAAAGATTAATGGAAAGGATTTCATTTTATCAGGTATTTTGCTTCCACTTAAGCCGTCAAAGTCATTGTCTGTAGCACTTTGTATTTTTATTGTGTTTTGACTAAATTACTTGACTTTGAAGGTGAATGATTTGAATTGAAATGAAATATCATTCCTCACACAACTCACAGTGAGACGTATTTGGGGAAACTGCAGATTTACTTGCGGGGTTCTTGACATAACCACATGTCTGACGTGGGGTCGGGACCTTGGTTTGAGTCCTGGCTCTCACTTATCACTTCGTCAACTTTCTGTCCCTAAGCCTCAGTGTCTTTATCTGTAGCATGTAGGTAATCAAGCTGGTGCTACCAGTCTCTGGAGGTGGATGTCAGTGGGTGTGGACATGAGCTAAAGTATGGGAAGAACTTTGTAAACCACGGGCCTCTGAACATATTTTTAGTTTTATGACAACAGTGAAGCCCTGACTGGACATAGCCTATGAGACAAACAATAATCTGTTACCTGCCACCAGCGTTATAAAGAGACTTCAAACTTGAAATTTTTTCTTGTGTAATGTTTGGTATTGTTATTATCAAAGTCTCTGTGTCTCAAATTTCAATGCCATAGAAAAGATAAAACCTTAAAATGGTTTTCAAATGGTATTAAGAACATGACCAACAGATAAAAACAAGTTTTAAATATTTTCTGCAGAAACTGAAAATACTTAGTTTTAACTTTACAATGTATGTGGTCAGAATCTGAGTTGTGCAGCTAGAGGTTGCTATCATATATCAACTTTAAAACTTCAAAGGCAGGTTTGTTGCCAGACCAGACCGAATGGAAGAAGAAAGCATGGAATACTTGGCAGGGTCCCACCATTCCTTGGAGGCACTTAAGCTCCTGTAAAGAACATTTTTCAGAGGCTGGAATGCTGTAGTTATGCTCTCTAGGTGTCTTGAAAGCTGCCATGGATATCTTTGCCATCTTGTCATATTGAGTTGAACTCAGATAAAGCTGAGTCTTATGGGGGCGGGAAGCTGCTCTTCAATTCTTTGTTAGCCTAGGGGTGCAGAAGGTACCACCTGAACAGCTGAAAGAATGCAGCTGAAAACAGATCGGTTTTAAACCTTATTATATTAAGAAACAGTTCATATTAGCCAACCTGATAGAAGCCTGATTATTTCCCCAAGAGTAGCTATATACCTTAAACTATAACCTGTGATTCTGTTAAGTTAGAAATATTTTAAAAATCAAAATAATTGTTCTAAGACTTTTAAATACATTTGCCAGACTGAAAGAAGACAGATATCTAGTAAAGCCCATCTCACTGATAGCGTTCCTTAGGTCATTATCGTCTTCTGCGTCATGGAGAGGTTTGTGTGTATCTTGATCAGGGGACGTCTGTGGGCCGGGAATGTAGGGTCAGTCCGTTGCATGGCCTCTGGTGTCGAACAAGCCGTGTTCCACTGCCAGTTGACACCTCACTGACCGAGTGACCAGTGCAGTCTGACTCCCGTGTATAAAATGGGAAAATTAAAACTTCTCATATATGAGGGCAACCCATGAAACAATAGCATTTCCATGTAACTGTAACAAAAGATATTTTGGAAAAAAAAAAAAAACTTTTCAGAGATGCTCTTAAGATGAAGTGTCTCACACTGAAGGCTTAGAAAATTAGAACCTTTTTTTTAAATTTATGTTGGACATTTTATTCTAGCCTGTGGACTTGGGCAGGCAGAAGGAGTTGCAGCTAGGAGTGGTGGAAAGGGCATTGGAGGTAGACTTTTTAATTAATTTTTTAAAAAGCTTAAGTTAATTGGAAAATAGCAAATGTTCTGTTTTGATCATAATTTATTTTTTAAGATTAAATTTAAGTAGCAGTCAGGGTATGTGTCATTAGCTGAACCCAACTACAGAAGATAATTGCCTTTAGACAGAGTTCTCTTCAGGGGGTCATTGCATTCACAGTTCTGAAGAATTTTTTTTTTTCATGAGGTTGAATTAGCAATGTGTTGTTTTCATTTATTCTTCTAAAATCCTCTTCTTTTCTCCCTCCTGAATCCTGATATCCAGAAGACTCTCAAAATGAGCTTTCCCCCTTACTGTTTGGGTCTAAAAGATGATAAAGAAATGTTTTCTTATTGATCCCCTTCATACCTAGGCCGCAATGTAAAATGCTTCCAGGTGCCCAGGCAGGAGAATGGAAATAAGGGTCACTGACTGGGTGGACAGTGGGAGGGCTGGTGGGGACAGTGGTGGAGGAGAACCCAGGAGAACAACCTCTTCCAAAGGAGCTTGCTAGAGCTTCCTGTTTTCCCTGAGTCACAGGAAATCTTGATTTCTATGTAAAATTTCTTGATTTTCAGAATAAGCTTTAGGTCACACAAAACCTCTCTGCAAGCTCAGTGTGCCCTGTAGACCATCACCTAGTTTCTAGGTGAAAGAAGTAACGATCAGATCTAAATCTGTGAATTTTCATTTTATATTGCATGTATAATCTGTGCAGTAGAAATGCATTGGACACTCTCATTGTGGAAGATAATTAATAATCCATTTATCATGTTTGTTCAGCCAGACTGCAAGAGTCTTGAGGGTTTGGAAAGTGTTACTGTTTCTTCAGTAGCCTCTACTGTAGGTTTTTCATGAAGTATTTGTGAATTGACTGGCTGATTTAATTTTTAAATCATTCATTCTATGACTTTATTTTATTAGCAAATAAAAAGAAACATCGATGAGAAGCATGCCCGGCTTTACCAGACTGTGAATGAAGGCAAACAGCTGGTGGTCTCCGTGAGCTGTCCCGAACTAGAGGGCCAGATTGCAAAACTGGAAGAGCAGTGGTTGTCCCTAAACAAAAAAATTGATCATGAACTACACAGACTGCAAACGCTTCTCAAGCATCTGCTCAGGTGTGGTTTCTTAGGGATTGATTGGCATCAGAAAAAGACCTCAGAGGGATTCTGCAGTCAACCAGATTTTACATGCCATCCCCCTGTTGTACAGTTTTTGACAGTCTAAAGCAGTTGAGTCCCTCTTCCAGGCTAAATGGGAACTAGAGTCTCTGATGCTAGTTTGCAAGACTCAGGATAATGTGTAATCACTCCTGTGGAAACTAGGAATTATGTTATAAAATTATACACGTTACCTTTATGCCATGATGTTGCTCTTTCCTACACTTTTCCAAATTTTTTTTTTTCGGTACGCAGGCCTCTCACTGCTGTGGCCTCTCCCGTTGCGGAGCACAGGCTCCGGACGCGCAGGCCCAGCGGCCACGGCTCACGGGCCCAGCCGCTCCGTGGCATGTGGGATCTTCCCGGACCGGGGCACGAACCCGTGTCCCCTGCATCGGCAGGCGGACTCTCAACCACTGCGCCACCAGGGAAGCCCCCCAAATTTTTTTAAATCTTAAAAATAATTTTAGCTAATGGAATAGTTTGAAAAAGTCTTTGGAGTTCTTCAAAGAATTTTTTTGCTTTAACTGATCAAATCGTTAAAAAAATTTTTTTTTTATTTTGTTTTGAAGTATACTTGATTTACAATGTTGTGTTAGTTTCTGGTGTATATAGCAAAGTGATTCATAATACATGTTCAGTAATATATATTCAGTCATATATATATAATACATATATTCTTTTTCATATTCTTTTCCATTGTGGTTTAATAGGATACTGAATATAGTTCTGTGTGCTTTATAGCAGGACCTTGTTGTTTATCTATTTTATATATAGTAGTATGTATTCGTTAATCTCAAACTCCTAATTTATCCCTCCCCATCCCTTTCCCCTTTGGTGGCCATAAGTTTGTTTTCTATGTCTGTGAGTCTGTTTCTGTATTGTAACTAAGTTCATTTTTATCATATTTTAGATTCCACATATAAGTGATATCATATGGTATTTGTCTTTCGCTTACTTCATTCTTGAAACCCTTGAAGAAGATAGAAAACATAGAACACTTAACCTCATTCTCTTTCCCACCTCTTAGGGAGGCTGTCTTAACCTAGAGAAGTTTAGAAGTTACAAGAGGGACCGCATTTTGCTTGGATATTTTCATTCCATCAGATAAATATATTGGCATCCAGCCAATAGCAATTCGCTATTATACAACTTATACCAATGCTGATTATATTTTTACTGTACACAAATCTATAGAGGACGTTTGATGAATAAAAATAATTTCTGTCCTTGCCTGTGGGTTTACTTTTGTATAGCTGTAATAAACTTTTAAAAGACTATTTTAGACTTTAAAATGCCTCTTTGTTCTTGATTAGTCATTATAGAGTCGTAGAAAATGACAGGAGCATCAGATTTGGGACCTGGGATTAAACAGGGTATAATTCTTTAAAAAATCATGATTTTTCTGAATAATAGGATTGGTCAACACAAGAAAATAAATGGTGAAACAGAAGAAAATATACGGGGGATGCAATCGTTTCTAATTTCCTTTCTCTCCCACTTTGCTCCTATTAGTTATAACAGAGATTCAGATCAGTTAACCAAGTGGTTGGAATCTTCTCAGCAAACTCTGAACTACTGGAAAGAGCAGTCCCTCAATGTGTCTCAGGACTTGGACACAATCAGAAGCAACATAAACAATTTTTTTGTAAGTTGTAATACAATATGCTCAGGTAATTGTTGGTTAGAAAAAAATATCGGGGGAAAATTAGGAGAGTTGGTGTGATAGTTTCCATAATCATTTGTGGATAAGGGGTAAAACTTGGGCTAATAGCAGCTGCATTCTTCAAACTTAGAACTATTTGTTTATACTATTGATTTATATGCTTATAATAATGATAAAGTATATTTTAAATTGACACTATAAAATATATATATATTTAAAACTTGCCCTGACATGGGGCATGTTTTACAAGTGCAGAAAATAACTCCCTTACCTGCCCCCTAAAACCTCACAGGATTATTAATTCATAAATGTTAGCTAATAAATACATGGTTTTGAATTGTTATATACAGAATTGATGTTTCTACTAAAATGTTATTGTTCTGTTGTTTTAAGTGGTTTTTTTTGAAGAAAAGAAAGTATTAATTTTGTGATATAAATTATACTTTGAGACCTTTTCGTCTTTTCCCTTAGTCTTTTCTCCATTTTTCGTATTTTGTAGCTATGATTACTCACTTTGATATTAAAATATAAATATTTTTTAAATATACTGGGAAAAAACCTGTAAGTACCAGGAAAGATTTCAGATATTTTAGTTAAAAATTTGTTGTGTTTAGTTCATTTAATATGAACTTTAAAGAAAAATGAACGTAGTGCTGTGTTCTGTATTTTCTTTTTATAGTTGATGATTTGTCTATTTTTAAAAATATTAATCCATTAGATTATAAGCCACTCAAGGGGCAGGAACTCCATCTCTTTTGTTCCCCACCATATATCAAATGCCTGGAACAGTGCCTGACACTTAGCAGGAAAAATGTGTGTGTGTGTGTGTGTGTGTGTGTGTGTGTGTGTGTGTGTGTGTGTGCGCGCTCACATGTGAGCACATATACACATGCACACATACATACATACACATATAAATATTTACTATTTGAATTGAATTCATTTATTTAGTTTTGGACTCTAACCAGTTATTCTGACTCTTAGTTACTCCATGCCTTATTTATTTATTTATTATTTATTTATATTTATTTGTTTATTTATTTTTTTGGCTGTGTTGGGTCTTCGTTGCTGGGCGTGGGCTTTCTCTAGTTGCGGTGAGCGGGGGCTACTCTTCATTGCAGTGCGTGGGCTCCTCATTGCGGTGGTTTCTCTTGTTGCGGAACACAGGCTCTAGGCGCACGGGCTTCAGTAGTTGTGGCACGCGGGCTCAGTAGTTGTGGCTCATGGGCTCTAGAGCGCAGGCTCAGTAGTTGCGGTGCACGGGCTTAGTTGCTCTGCGGCATGTGGGATCTTTCCAGGCCAGGGTTCGAACCCATGTCCCCTGCATTGGCAGGCGGATTCTTAACCACTGCGCCACCAGGGAAGTCCTTCCATGACACATGTAAATTTTAAAAGTTTCTAAACTTTGAAACTGTTTCCTTTTAGGAGTTTTCAAAGGAACTTGATGAAAAGTCCTCCTTGAAAACTGCAGTTCTAAGTACTGGGAACCAACTTCTTCACCTGAAAGAAGCTGATACGGCGACACTGAGAGCTTCTTTAGCACAGTTTGAACAAAAGTGGACAATGCTCATAACTCAACTTCCTGACATCCAAGAAAAACTTCACCAGGTAAGTAGTTAAAGACCCAGCATTTGAATTAGCATTCACTTGTTAGCTCACAACTCTTTTAAAATCATTTCTCTGACTCAGTAATTTTCATTGACACCACCTATCTTTTCTCTGGCACCACTGAATATAGGTCTTAATTACTGGACTCTCCTCCAGTGGGATCTTTCTTAAGAGAGAAATCAGGCTTAATTACTTTATTTCCCAGTTTATCTGCACCACTGTGTTAGTTTATGTGAAGGTCATTGTCATTGTTTTGGGGTCACTTATTCTGAGCTTGAATGCTGGGTTTGTTTTTGTGAGTAACCTGCATAATTATGTGGCAAGACCTTTTATCAAACCAGATATTATCTTAAGTGATGCCCTGATTCATTTTGTTAACTGCAGGTAATTAAATGGAAATCATTTTGATTTTGCAGCTTCAGATGGAGAAATTGCCATCTCGTAAAGCAATAACAGAAATGATTAACTGGATGAACAATGTGGAACATCAAACTGCAGATGAAGACTCTGAGCATTCACTGAGTTCTGCATCTCAAGTTAAAAATCTTCTTCACAAGTACAAGGTAATTATACAAAAAAGCCAGAAGCCTTTTCATTAAATAAAGAAGGCAAGTCAGTTGGAAGGGAAATACTGAACAAAGAGGCATGGAGGATATTATTTAGAAAAACTAATTCTAAGCATGGGGAATGGGATGGTGGATGATTCTAGAGAGAGGAGTTAGTATACTTGCTCTTATTCTGCCCAGTTTCCTTTGGTAGCGCCCATCACCACAGGACAGAATCCAAGCTTTTAACTGGCTCTGGCTCTTCATTTCCCCACATAAACCCTGGACTCTGCCTGAACCAAATCCTTTGCGGTCCCTCCACCGCCCCTGGCGCTCTCTTGCTCGTGCTTTTGCTTTTGTACGTGCTGTACCTTTGGCCTGGAATTCCAGTGTCCCGCTTTTAGCTGTAGGAATCTTCTTAGTCATCCTTCAAGAGTCAGTTCAAGTATCTTCTCATTTGGAAATCTACCCTGACTCTCCCAGCCAGATCGGTTTACTTTCCAGGATTAGGTGTCTCCATGGTGCTATCAATAGTTCGTGTCACCCGGTATTATAATTATTTTCTTACTTGCCTATCTCCCCACCTTGACTTAGCTTCTTGAGAGCAGGGGCTCCTCCTTTACCTCCCTGAAACAGCACACCTAGCCCAACACCTGGCATCCAATAGGTGTTAAGTAAATGTTCTTTGGATAAGAGAATACGTAAGGAAAAGTTGATATCCTTCTACAAATAGATAGGGATGTGACCTTCTCCAAGATATTTGATTTCAAGTAGATTTAACTAACATTTAACAAGCCACGCACAAACACTTATTGTGTGCCAGGCAAGGTGTTCACCACTAGGAACACAAAGATGAATGAAGACTCCGGTCATTGCTTTCCAAGACCTCATAGGCTAATGCATGTAGCCTCTGGTAGGCAGAAGATGAATGGCTTAATCACAAAGCATGGTATTAGCAAGGATTTCCTTTTTATATCCTATCCCATCCTAACTTCAGTGAGTAGTACAATCTGTAGAGGGCCTATGTGTATTTTTCTCACAGGCCCTAGTAACCTAGCACATAGTTTTACCCTAGGATGTCTGCTATGGAGGTGCTGGAACTTGCCAGAATAAACCCAACAAGTATCAGCCTTAACAGAAACATGCGTGGCCCTGGGAGGGTTTAGGATTGCTCTAGAACTTAAAGTCATCCAAACGGGGAGGCCTAGACGGTCCGCAGAGGAAGAGAAGCTGCCTAAACTGGCAGAGCTCCTTAAAGGTGTCCTGGGTTCTCTGGGAGAGTCTTAACTTCAGACTTCCCATCCTGTCATTTCCATGAGCCCACAGGATGGCTCTGAATTCCAGTGGAGCTCTCGGGAAGCCTCTCAAAGGAATCCTTTGTCAGACTCTGGGTCTTGATTTTGGTTCCTATGATGCAACTACCATACATGGTACCATCTTTGACTTTTCAGTCTGTTTGAAAGCGGTGAGTCTCTCTGTTCCCAGGAATGTGTAATTCCCCAAAAGACTCTCCACTCAAATAAAGCAGATGCGTGGTGGGGTTGGGGGAGGGTAGAACATAGCTCCAGACAGGTGCCTCTTGATTACTGGGTGGGAGCCTGGCGCCCCCTACAGTGCACCAAAGGAGAGGTCCAGTTCATCTGCTTCAATTCAGGCTTTGGTGGTTTAATTTTGTTTTCTTTGTTCATTTTAGGAGTTTAGAATGGAAATGGACTATAAACAATGGATAGTTGACTTTGTTAACCAGTCATTACTTCAGTTAAGCACCTGTGATGTGGAAAGTAAGCGCTATGAGAGAACAGAGTTTGCAGAGCATCTCGGAGAGATGAACCGCCAGTGGCACCGGGTCCATGGAACACTGAATGGAAAGGTGAGCTCATGGTCACAGCTTGATGTATGATTTAGCCTTTGCAAAATACCACTTTCTGAAAAATTTTAAAAGACATTTGTGGGACCTCCCTGTTGGTCCAGTGGTTAAGACTCCACACTCCACTGCAGGGGGCATGGGTTCAATCCCTGGTCGGGGAACTAATATCCTGCATGCTGCATGGAGTGGCCAAAAAAAATTAATTAAAAAAAACAAAAAGACATTTGTCTGGTTTACTTACAGTTAAACCTAGTAATCATCTCAATTCTAGCCCCTTTTAAATCCTGTCCTCCATTGGTGCATATAAGAGTTGGACATAGTTTTTATATTTCTTTGCGATTTCTTAGTAGGAAATTGACTTAGGCAAGTGAAGAGGAGAAATGTTATTTAAGAAGATGTCGAGTATTACATGAGGCTACTAAATGGTCAGAAGTTTCGACATTTTCTGTGAAAGTAGATGTTAAAAAGCAGCAAAGCTATTTCAGCTTTAGAAAGATTATAAAAAGGAAGAAAAATGTATATGGCTTCTTGGTGGCTTTTCATTCCATGACCGAAAAGATTAAGCACACTTATTCTTGGGAAAATATTTAATATTTATATACAATAGTGAAAATCGGTTGATTTCTTTATTGTGTGGAGAATGCATACAAATAGATTCATACAATTAAGATTTGATGGACAAAGAACATGAGCAGATAATTCACAAAAGAGAAAATTATAATTGGCGAATAAATATGGAAAGGTTACCACTTTAATTGTCAGACATTTGAAATAAACATTAATAACATTATACACTTACTAAATTAGAAAAACTTAAGATAAAGATAAAAGCCCAAGGCTTTCACATTCAAACATTGCAGATAATGGCTTACATAGCCTTTTGGAAAGCATTCAGAAAATTTCAAGAACCATAATAATCATCTTATCTCTTAACCCAGCAGTCCACTTCTTTTACATTTATTTTAAGTAGACAGTCCTTCAAAAAGGAAAAGATATGTGCACCAAGTGTTCAATTCAACATTATTTATTCGGGTGAAAAATGTAGACTGCCTGAATTTCCAACTCGAGAGAAATAACTAATCAAATTATATAGTGTCCATTTGATGAAATACTGGACAGCAAGTCATGACAGAAAGCGCCTATGGCATATGAAAAGAAGTATAAAACATTATATATACTATGATTGTAACCTCTAATAAACATTGTAAGCATTAAAAATGAGAAGAATCACAGACATTTAAAAAATATTACTTTATTAAATTGATGCATTATTTGTGATATTCTTTATATTGACAGTTTTTAAGTGAGTCTAATGAAGAGAGTCTGGGGGAAAAAAATTTCTTAAGCTTTACATATATCAATAGATGATGCAATGAAAAAATATTGAGTGTTAGCAACATGATTTTGTTTTGTACAGATATTGTGGAACTCCAGAACAGCCAGCTTTCTTATCAGGTTAGCTTTCATTTCAAATGTTAGATTTTTTTTAAAAAGGAGAAAATAATTCATATTTCCTGACTTATGAATCTTTATTCCGAAAGTTTTTGGGAAATCTTGTGCAAAACGTTAGAAATCTGAGAAGAAACAAAATTATCCTATTAAAAATAACATATCACGACATTTACATTTTAAACATGTGGTTTAAAATAAGAAAGTTTTATTTTCTTATTCATAACTGGTAGATACAACAATTAGAACAACTTTTGGAAAGTATCACTGAGAATGAAAACAAAATACAGATTCTGAACAACTGGATGGAGGCACAAGAGGAGAGACTGAACACTTTACAAAAACCTGAAAGTGTGGTCTCGGTGCAGAAGACACTCCTGGATTGTCAGGTGAGAAGACACACAGCACCTGTCCAGTGTGGCTTGGTCAGGCTGTTAGTTACCAAACCTGCCCCAGGGAGCAGGGCAAGCTGCTGTAATTTCTGAGGATTCTCCTCAAAGCCCCCAGCTACTTAACTCTCTTCTATAAAATAGATGTGTCCATGTGTTTTACAGAACTGCAAAATGCTGTTTTTAAATGATAAACAGAAGTATTTTCATGGTTATGGTAGTTCTTAAGAGATTTGAATGCTACTCCTAAGAAAAAAATGTTGGGAGTTCCCTGGCAGTCCAGTGGTTAGGATTCAGTGCTTTCACTGCTATGGCCTGGGTTCAGTCCCTGGTTGGGGAACTAGGATCTCACAAGCCGCACGGTGCAGACAAAAAAAAAAGTTCCACGGGAATTTTGATTTTGATGTTTTCCAGTTTTTGTGTTTTTATTAATTTCTCCACTATTTACAAAATTACTCTGAAGCCTCCATGAGTTTTAGTATTTCTTTCTGTTTCTTCAGAGGAAAATGGTTTTATTTTACCTACTGTGTAATGTGTTCTCAAAGGACTACTTTTCCCTCAGAACCACTGTCTAAATCCCATTTGGGCTGGAGCATGTTGGCTGTGCCCTTTTTTCGTTCAGTCATCATTTGCCAGGTCACTTGGTCTTTGAGGTGCCCTTACCCAAACGTGCGTTTACTCCTCCCTCCCCACCGCCCTGATTGTGTCACTCCTGTTGAGAGCAGTTCCACTGTCCCAGAGCTGTAGACGGCACAGGTTACGTGGGTTCTGCACCGCCTACAGAAAGGCATGGAGCTTCTCACTGTTGGGGCTGGAAAGTCGGCTCAGACCCCTGTTCTACTTAGAAGGTTACAGAATGATACTGGATATAGTATATGGGCAGCAACACCTCCATAAGAGATCTTTTCAGATGGTCGTATCCTGTTTCTAACTACCCACTAGCCATTTCCCTTTTAGAGTGTTTACAGCCACCTCCTGACTGGAAGCTCAGTGCTCTAGCACCCCCAGCCGGCCGCCCTACTTTCACCTGAGTGCTAAGTTACTCAGGCCTGGGATGTCATCACTATTTTCCAGATGGGAAAATGCAGACTTGGCAGTTTGATGACTTAACGCTTGGTCCAACAGCCAGTACAGGGCAGACGTGGAATGGAAACTATATCTCCTAGACTCTTTCTACTATACCATGATGATAAGGACTTGCTACCTAGACGCTTCTAAAATCTAGAGCCATGTAATAATGGAAAGTATTGTAAAACCTCATATTGTAATATTGTAAATTCATATTACAAAATTTCACTGTAAAAATTGAATTGAGAGTGTGATATGATTAAAATGTCTTCTGTGTAATGTTATTAAATTATATACTCTATTGGCATTATTACTTGAAAAGTGCAGACTCCTACCTCTTACCCCTTATTAATTGTTTTGTAATATTGTGCATATGAAAACCTTTTCCTCTTGCCCTTCCAGGATATAGAAAATCAACTTGCAGTTAAATCCAAAGCATTGGATGAATTGAGACAAAGTTACCTGACTTCAGAGAGTGGGACAATGCCATTGCTGGAAGATACAGCATCTAGAATTGATGAGTTATTTCAAAAGAAAAACAGTGTTATCAACCAGGTACTAGAATTCATTTACAGCGTACTATTTCTCTCCACGTATCCTTCTTTTACCTTATTTCTTGTTTGATAATGGACACTCGCTCCATACCAAAAACTGAAAAGTTGCTGTGAAAACTACTGAAGTGAAGTAGAGAAAAACATTTCAGATCTCTCATTTTTTTCCTTCACTGGATACTCAGAGGCAAAGTCACCAAATTCCCACATGCTTGGCAAGCTAGAAGTCCACCTGGTTATCTTTGTTTTGTCTAATGTACTCACACACACAAAAATGTCTCCACCCCCAACCCCAAACCCAGCAGAGCATCTGGCATTGTTTCTTGGCCAGATATACAGGAGCAGTTATGAAGAAGCAGCTCAGATTCCCCACACCCAGGGAGATGCCTCAGGGAGGGCGTGATCCTATCGCATGTAGCCTCTATTAAGCTAGAAGCATGGTCAGCCTAGGGAAAACTCCAGAGGTGGGGAGAAACAGCATGTGGTGAGGAGAAAGCATAGAAGACTGTGGAAGACGTCTGGTAATTGTATGAAAGGCATGTCAAAGTCTGCATTTACCCCTTCTGGGAGGAAGAACACCAAAAGACAAAGGGCAGGCATCCTCAGACACTGCAACTTTGACATTTCCCCACAAATGGAGGGAGAAATTGTAAATACTAACCTATTATAGGTGTGTCCATGTTTCCCAGAGAGTCTTTATTGTGGATTATTTGTCATCTACTAAAATCTACATTCAACCATTTGTTCCAAGGGAGAATTGGGAATAACCCATGTAAATGAAATCCATAGGTGACCCTCAGCCTCATTCTTCCCCCAGGACTCAGGCAGAAAAGTAGGGGTGAGCTTAACATATATATCTGTGTGAGTCATTTGTTAACATATCTTTTGTGAGGCACTGTGCTCACTGCCAAGGGTGCAATGATAAGAAAATAAATGGTTCTTACCCTCAAGATGCTCACAGGCTGCAGGAGGATAGCTGCAATAAAAAGACAGACAGTAACAAGTGTTGACAAGGATATGGAGACATTAAAACCCTCCTACACTGCTGAGAATGTGTGTGTATAGGTTTTTTTGTGAACATATGCTTTCAGTTCTCTTGGGCATATACCTAAGAGTAGAATTAGTGGGTCATATGGTAACTCTATACAGTATTTAACTTCTTGAGGGACTGCCAAACTTTTCTACAGAAGCTGCACCACTTTGCACTTCCATCAGCAGTGTATGAGCATTCCCATTTTTCCATAGTCTCGCCGGTACTAGTTATTATCCAACTTTGATTATAGCCATCCTGGTGGATGTGAAGGGGTATCTCATGGTTTTGATTTCTATTTCTCTAATGACTGTGGATGTTGAGTGTCTTTTCATATGCTTATTGGCCATTTGTATATATTCTTTAGAGAGATGGCTGTTCAATCCTTTGTCCATTTTTGAGTTTGGTTGTCTTTTTATTGTTGAGATATAAGTGTTCTTTACATAATATATAAAGATTTATATACTTGTATATTCTCGATTGTGTCAGAGATCATTTAAATGCTTCAATTTTCAACCTTTCATAGTTATCAAAACACATTAAAGAATAAAATATGGCCACCATTGCATTTCCTCCTGCTTTGCACTTGCCCATCATTTTGGCCAAGCATGACGCTCTCCAAGTTTTGCTTGCTCTCCAGTAGTAACCAGACTTAAGTGCCGGGTAACACAGGTTGACACTTTACATTTATGATGCTTTACAGTTTTCAGAGCATTTTCACAGACACTATTTTCTTTATGTTTTCATTTATTATATCTGTTTCGTGGAGGAAGAAATAGACTCAAGGATTAAATAACTTGCCCAAGTTCAGAAAGCTAATAGGGTGTCCCTGAAATGTATATTCTGAGATGCTGATTCCTCAATCAGTGTTTTTTTCCCTGGGCTCTCCCTCTGTAGGCTGAACTCTCTGTGCTGGGGGCTCTGGTCTCAGGGCTCTTTTCCATTCAGCTACTCTAAAACGTAGACTTCTTTGATATTTCTTGTTCATTGACCCACCCTTCTCACCTTCAGTGAATCACTGAAGCTCCACTCTCAAATTAAAATGCCTAAATTGGATACGGTGGTAGAGTCCTTAGGAGGGGGAAACAAAAAAGATGAGAGAGCCTCTTGTCGATGATTTCCTAAATATGTTTCTACTTTTTGTATAGGTCAATGAGCTCAAGACCTCCATGCAGTCTGTTTTGCAGGAGTGGAAGACTTATGATAAACTCTATGATGAAGTGAATACGATGACGATCCGATTCTGGTACTGCATGGAACACAGCAAACCTGTGGTTTTATCATTAGAGGCCTTGAGGTGCCAGGTGCAGAACCTTCAGGTATATTAACCAGATCTTGGCACAATGCATTATTGGCAGAAAATCTCCAATGGAAGGAAGCACAGAAATGAACACAATTACTGTTATGTTCTCCACAGAGAAACACGAAACAGTATTTTAAACAGCAGCATCAAAAGTATAACTTGAAATTTCAAAATGAATGACATGAACCAAATGAGTGAAACTTGGTACAAGTATACTGTGAATTTTTCTTCATCTTTCATGTCCATATTATTTCACAATTTAAAGGTTTGGGTTTGGGGTTTTTTTTTTTTTAAGTATGCTATTTCAAGTGCTAGCCCCATGAAAGAATGCCTTCTCAGTTTTCTTCTTCACATTTCTGGTAATTTATCCCTGTCCTATTAAAGTTTGAGTGTTAACATTATTGTGGTACAGCGGCAAGTGTTGACCAGCTGCTGCCTTCTTTGGACGAGGCCAGGCTGTTCTACAACTGACATTCCTGCTCTGTTCTCCTAGACTCTTCAAGATGAAGCTGAGAGCAGTGAAGGGAGTTGGAAGAAACTCCAGGAGGTTATTGGAAAACTCAAAGATTACTGCCCCTCAGTTGCTGAAATAATTCAAGAGAAATGCCAAAATACCCACACAAGGTACACTTTAAGATGCAATTTGAATGGTAGAGCAGATATTTTTATCTTAATGACGTGTGACAAATGAAGGGACGTAGGCTGGGTAAAGCCTTCTTAATCATCTGAGATAACTGGTTTCATACTATTCTGGTCTCTCCTGCTTGGAAGGATCTTGTTCACGTAAGATTTAACGTGAAGGCTATTACTTGCCTTGTACAAGTGTTTGGTATAATCAATCTAGAAATGTCCTAAGTACAGCCCCAGTGTAGCCACGTTCAGTGGACATAGGCTAAATGCCCAATGCGATCCTCAAGGGCACCAAAATCAACAGGGAGAAACAGGCTAAGGGGTGGCCAGATGGGCAGTCTGTCTCACTGGAAACATTATAAGGTGGAAGTAAGGGGATGTTAGAATACATCTCAGGAGATATTTGTGAGGTTGGGAGGCATTCTTTGATGAACTACTTATGATAGAAAACTCCTTCTAAGGAGTGTGGCCCTGGTTGATTGTGAGGCTTTTATGTAGCTGGATGGAATATGAAAGTTGGCCCAAAGCTGATTTGTTCCAGACAGTGGCGGAGAGATTAAGCTACGCTCAGTGGCCTTCTCCACCCTTCCTTCCTGCAGATTCAACCTCTCCTATAAACCAATTCTGAACATATGTTGAACAAGGGACACCACATTTATGTACCCTGCAGTGGTGTCCTCAGCCCTAGATCCAGTCCTTAGTGGAAGAGGGGGAGGAGGGAGGGTAAAGATAAACACAGACACGTATCTAATTTCACATACAGTAATGGGGGCCTCCCTCAAAACATATGGTGGTTCAGGTTGCTATTAAAGGGATTCAGTTGTCACCAGTGCACATACACATTCAGTTGTTGGCACAAGAATATATCAGAAGGCATATTGAAAACGACTGAAGAAAATAGCACCAAAATGCCAACAGTAGATATCTCTAGATTAATGAGATGTCAGGTGTTTTTTTTTACTTTCTCTTTATAGACAGGTAGGTAGGTAGGTAGGTAGATGGGTAGACAATCTCAATATAGGTATGGATAGATTTAAACACACGTTTTGTGGGGGGGTGTGAGCATATGTTGTATTTATAATTGGGGAAAATCTTGTTTAAAAACAGGTGGTTCTGAGAAGATTTGTGAAATACAAAGAAGTAAAGCAATTATGCCATTTGTCACCTTTTTCGCCCACTCAGCGGGGTTGAGGATATTGTGAAACAAGCATTCTCATGTGTTTTGGGTGAGAATGTAAATATTATAATGCTTTCAGAAAGCAGTTTGAACATATACCCATAACCTTAAAAATATTTACGTATTTATATTCTTTGACCCAATAATTCTCTAAGAAGTCTAATTTAAGACCAATATCTTGAAATACAGAAAAAATCCTTTGGACAAAGTTTATCTGAGCATTATTTTTGCAAGCAAAAATTGAAAATTATCCCAATATCCATACTAAGCTGGAATTTGGTAATTAAACAAAAAAAGACCATTTATAGACCATTATGTACAGCCATTTAAACTTAGGCTTACTTATTTTTTATTAATGGGAAAATTTTTTTTTTCCCATGGGAAAAATTTTTTAAGTTAAATGGGAAAGAAAGGCAAGATATTACAGTCCACAGTATGGAATAAAAACAAAAATTTTTAATTTCTGCTTTTTTCAATTTTAATAGAATGAAAAATGTATTACAGAAAATAACTTCTTATTTTTCTTATTATTACAATTTTTAGTTTTTGTAGCAGTTTAACAGTGCATATAAATGAGAATCCAAAAAACAAATCATACAACCAATGAATGTGCCAGCACCACAAAATTAGCTGATTTTCATGGATGCAAAAAGACTTTTAATATTTGCAGTTGTTCATAACTTGGTGGTATCTACTCTAAAAGCGAGGTCTCTAACTGGGTTTCATCAACAGCTCTAGTTAAGTTCGCCTGGACTCCAGAGTTGATTTTTAGCCTGGCCCTCCCCCCGCCATGGAGACCAGCTATGTAAATCTGGGGCCTGGGTACTCTGCTGCTGCCTTCCCTCATAGATTGTGTGCTAGCATCCTTTGAGGGCTATGCAATTTTCTCTTCTCATGTGACTAAGATCAGTTTTACCAAGTGAGTAACTTTCTGATGCAAATTGGCCTAAGTAGAAAGAGAATACACAGGAATTAACTTTTCTCTAAAGAACAAATGAAATATTATCAAGTACCAGGTAAGATCTGCCATTTTTTCCTCTCAATCCACAAAGAAATTAGTCCTACACCATCCCGTATTTCTACAAAACATTAAAACATTAGCAAATTTAGAACATCATAGGAAATAAATACCCTTTGCTGAGAAGTAGGAAAATATATTGTTTTTTATTTCTACTTTTATATAAGGAACATGTTGCTTTTGTAATTAGAAAATAAATTTGACATAAACACAATTTAAATAAGGCCTACTTAAAGACCCCCTCTATAAAATAAGAGGCCCTCCCATGAAGAGGAAGTTTCATCAGGCAAACAGTTCAGTACTTTCTTCACCTTTGCCTAAGAGACATGCATCATACAATAGGTGTTTCCTGCCAGTCACAAATTTTGCGGGTTTTGTTGAGAATTATAAAGTCAATGAAGTATCCTAATTTGGAATTCTGTTTATATATTAATGATGGCATTAATTTTGAAAAGACATTAACACGTCTTCTTAATTTATCTGCTCTTAACTTATGGGTAGAGTGTGGGCGCTGTGCTTTTGCTGCAAAGGAAAGGATGGATGGGGTTCCTGTTGTTCATGTTGCCCTGACAGGTGGACGCAGGTAAACCAAGACATTGCAGACCAGTTGCAGAGGGCCCAGAGCCCGCTACAGCTCTGGAAGGCATATAACAGTGCTCACGCTGAAGCTGCAGCAAGACTGGAGCAGCAGGAAGCAAAGTACCAACAGCTCGCAAACATCAACACATCTGGAAACAACCTGGCAGAGGTCCTGCCCCCAGCCCTGCGGGACGTAAAGGTAGGCGTTAAGCCCATTGGGAAAACCAAGGCCAAGACAGCCTGACAGACAGGGCCATGACCCAGGGACTAGACAGACCACAGGGAGGGAGGAGTGGGTCAGGACAGGTGTGTGAGCAGACCATGTAGGACACAGGCAAGACAGGGACGTGTGGGGTTGGGAGAGCCAGGTGGTGGCTCAGAGGTGAGGGCCATGCAGCAGGTAGCTGGGTCAGGGGCACCTGACACCACCTCCTTCCAAATCTCCCCTTTCACTCTAGCAGGAACATCTCTAAAGCCAAAGCTTCATACAAAGTCTCCAATAAAAGCAGAAATATATCAGCTGAATGTGGTCATCTAAGAATAGTAGATGTTGAATCTCTTGATTTAGAAATAATCATGAATAATTATCTAAATAATCTAAATAATTATCTAATCTAAATGAATAATCATTTAGATTCACTACCATGTTAATAAGGCTTTTCTGTGGATATAATGATTTTTAGACTATTATTTAAGAGTTGTGTACTTTCCTCTGTGGTTTTATTCTATTATGTTAATGAATGCCTAGAAAGCAAATACTTTCTAGTTTTAAACTAGGTGACCAGGTACATTTTGTATCTTTTAATACTATAGGTCAAATAAAGAAGTATTAACCAATTAAATTAGAGACAAGAATCCAACAGATATGAACCATATTTCTGAACAACTTCTATCTAATCTGTTGGCATTTGAAAAACAACAAAAACAGAAATTTCACACAGTTGCAATATTTCTGGAGCAGCCCTAAAATCGTCTTGGTCAATGAAATTCTATACTCTCTGCAAATGGATCCATTTATGTCACAAAGTGTCAGGCAGAGGACGGGGTTGGATTGATTCTTAAAATGCATTGAAGCAGATCCTTAAAGTGTTCACTGACTAGAAATATAAAACATAAGACTGTACCCAAGTCATCTCCAGTTTCTGTAAACTAGAAGCCCCAACTCTATTTATCCATGGTTACTTTTAGCTCTGAACTGACAAATTTCAGAACAGCACCAGTGATATCATATAAAGAAGGCTTAGCTTTTTTATCTCTTTAAAATAAACAGTAACAAAAAGCCACACTCACTATTTCAGGGCAGAAATTCTCCTAGATGTTGATGGAGTGGCATGAGTTGGGGATTTTTGTTGGGAAAGGAGGAGGAAATGTTTTGCGATCACTTTTTTCTTCTCCAGGAGCTGCAGCATGATGTGCAGAAGACAAAAGAAGCCTTTCTCCAAGATTCCACTCTCCTGGATCGACTCCCACAGCCTGCAGAGCCCAACACCCACGTGCTCCTCTCTGGTCAAATGCACTCCCTCCAGAGGACTTCCTACTTGGAAAAGATGCTGCTTATGAAAACAAATGAATTTAAGGTCCATCTTAGTTTTCTATTCAACTTGAAGTCTTGGACATTTGCACACTCCCTTCAATTCCTTATATCTTGCGAAGTGATAGTTATTAGTGCTTTGTGGGCTGCACCTTAGGGAAACCACAGAATAAAGATGCCCGAAACATATCTACCATTTGACATGATTCTTCAGTCATGTGATTCTTCAATCACATGGGCAATGGGCAGATCTTAAGCATACATTTCTTCTTTATTGAACATGTTAAAGTGATATATTTCATGCACTGTTCAGATCTCATAGTTATTTGAATTTCCAAGTTGGGTAATTGAGTCATAGAGTAGCTGCTTAAAGCACGACCATTTGTTATGTATTTTATTCACTTTTTGAAAAGCCTTTAGTGCATGAATTATCAAAAAGCTGAATAGAAGGCCATGGGGCTCCAATATCACACAGCGGGGAAAAAATATTTAGCTAGCAGGATTCCTCTAGGTGCCCCTGTCAAGCAACTGATCTTTCCATCCCTGTGAAGGCTTCATACTTTGCCAAAGGCACAAAGTGCGTATCAGGAGTGTTCTGAATTCAAGATAATGAACTGGTTAGGGCTGAAAACAGCTTGGACTTTTATCACAAGGCTGCAC
The DNA here is from genome assembly GCF_964374135.1 of Grampus griseus. NCBI lineage: Eukaryota > Metazoa > Chordata > Mammalia > Artiodactyla > Delphinidae > Grampus > Grampus griseus. The sequence continues at coordinate 37,432,492 of NC_139018.1, read as the reverse complement.
TTGATTCTGTTATAGATGCACATGAAAATTGTTTCTAATGAAAACTTCTCTTGTTCTAGTTTGTTCTATCACAGTTCAAGGATTTTGGGGACCAGTTGGACTCTTTAAAAAGTCTCATTACTCATGAAGAAGAGAATTTGGATAAACTCTACCAGCAAGAAAAAGAAGGAAATCCTGACTTATTCCTGGTATTGCCAATATTTGTCATTCCTAAGGGGTCAGGTTCACCATAGAATAAAAAATAAGTGAATTACTGTCATCTATGTGCATCTTAACTCTTGAGCACAGTCATTGATATGCCATTCATTCTTGACCTGTTTTCCCTAAGATCTAGAAAAGTATGACAACATAGGGATCTTTTTATTACACTTTTTTTTTTGCTTTTTTATTTTTTTAATATTTATTTATTTTATTCATTTGGCTGTGGCAGGTCTTAGTTGTGGCACGCAGGATTTTTAGTTGCAGCATGCGGGCTCTTAGTTGTGGCATGTGGGGTTTAGTTCCCTGACCAGTGATCGAACCCAGGGCCCCTGCATTGGGAGCACGGAGTCTTAACCACTGGACCACCAGGGAAGTCCCATACACTTTAAATATATACAATTTATTTGTCAATTATTTCTCTTTTTCAATTTTTTAATTTTTATACATTTTAAAGGTTACTTTCCATCTACAGTTATTACAAAATATTGGCTATATTCCCCATGTTGTACAATACATCCTTGAGCCTATCTTATACCAATAGTTTGTACCTCCTACTCCCCCACTCCTGTATTGCCCCCCCGACTGGTAACAACTAGTTTTTTCTCTTCATCTGTGAGTCTACTTCTTTTTCGTTATATTCACTAGTTTGTTGTATTTTTTAGATTCCACATATAAGTGATATCATATAGTATTTGTCTTTCTCTATCTGACTTATTTCACTTAGCATGATGCCCTCCAAATCTATCCATATTGCTGCAAGTGGCAAAACTTTGTTCTTTTTTATGGCTGAGTAATATTCCGTTGTATACATGTACCACATCTTCTTTATCCATTCATCTGTCGATGGACACTTATGTTGCTTCCATATCTTGACAGTTGTAAATAATGCTGCTACGAACATTGGGTTGCATATATCTTTTCAAATTAGTGTTTTTGGTTGTTTTTGAATATATACCCAGGAGTGGAATTGCTGGGTCATGAGATCTATTTTAGTAATATGCCTCAGTAATTTTAATAGACTTTTAAATCTTGAAGTCTTTACTAGTTAGCTTCAGTGAACTAAAATAATCTAGCAGCTGGCTATTGGGATGAATTGAATTTTTCTGGTTAGTTGAAGATCAAAAAGTAAAATGCCCTATTAAATTAATGGTATAATTTTTTCCTTCTTTATTACCTTAGTAAGTTTAGTATAGTTAACATAGATGAATGGAAGAATGAAAGAATTCTGGATCTTGCACACTCCTAAGGACCAATATTCATAACCTAGATTAAGAGTCAGCAAACTATGGCACATGGTCTAAATGCAGCCCCTCACCTGGTTTGTAAATAAAGTGTTACTGGCACAGGCATGCCCTTCCACCATTTACGTACTGTCTATGGGAGTTTTCATGCTACAAGGGCAGAGTTGAATATTTGCAACAGAGATCATATGGGTCATAAAAGGCTAAAATATTTATGATCTCGCCCTTGACAGTAAAAGTTTGTTGACCCTGACCTAGACTATTGTGGCAGAGTTCTGTAGTGAGAACATGGATATGGTGAAGGATGTTTGCTTAATATATTATTGTCCTAGAGGCTGTCCCTGGAATATTGTCTTAAAGATAAAATTTCGGTGAGTTTGCTTTCCTATGATTTCACCATAATATTGATGTGTAACTACCACGCTTTGCTAGGGTTATTTTAAGGATTGAATTTTCATTTACTTTGTAAATAAACTGCATGTTCTGTTGAAGGTCAAGTTGTTGGCAGACTAAATGGGACTTGAAGGTCCAGAATGGGTCCTTTAAAAAAGAAAGCTCATTTCCATCTTCTTCAAAGACAAAAATCTGAGATCACTTTCTATTTCCTGGGCTATTTCAGTTCTGGCCATGTGTGCAGCTTGTTCTAGAAAAAAGCAGGATTGAGAGATCTGGGTTCAGGTCCGATTCTGACACTAACTAGCTATTTGACTGTGGGCAAGTCGTTTACCTATTTAGGCCCCAGTTTTCCCTCTTCTTTGAGATAAGGAAGATCTGTAGGATTTCTGAAGCCTTTTCATAATCCAGATATCTTATTGGCATCCAAAAATCTGGAACTTAATTTCTTTTTCACAGAATCATGTGCTGGCACTGACAGCCCAGTCACCTGATATTGAGCATTTGAATGAAGTAAGCCTCAAGCTCCCACTTAGTGACGTAGCTGTCAAGACATTACAAAATGTGAACCGGCAATGGATTCGGGCCACGGCGACAGCACTGGAACGCTGCAGGTCAGAACAGCCCAGCTCTCCCATTCTGTTTCAATTAAGGCAAAATTAACAGTTGAGCCCGGTAATGTCATTGTTATATGGCTCTGTTTTGTTTGTTTTTAAACCTTCTTAGTGAACTTCAGGGGATTGGATTGAATCAAAAGTTTCTTTATTGCTGTGAAAAGTGGGTCCAGCTTTTGGAGAAGATAGAAGAGATGCTCAAGGTGAACATTGCTGACAGCCTCCCTGCTCTCCTGGAACAGCAGAAAACGTATGAGGTAAATAAACCTGTGCTCTCTGCCACCTTGGACTCCTCACCCTGGGGCAGGACTCAGGGGAAGAGAGATTAAATAAAGTAAAATACAGAGAGAACCTATCAATCCTCAACCCCTAAACACAGAATATATGTCTTTGAGCAAATTCAGTTGTTGGCTGATCATTTGTAAAGTTCTCACACATTTCATAAATTTCAAAATTTTGTTTTGCTGCTCTATTTTATTAATGAAAGAACTCCCAGATTTTCTACAGTAGGTGGAAGCTTCTAGCACAACGTTGCTTTTGCATAATGCGAACACGGTACCACTTTACCAAGAGCATGTTAAAATACTTCAAGTCATCTTTGCATTTTCACTGAATAGTTTTGTAAAGTATTGAAGCGACCGGTATAACTATAATTGTAGCATTAATAGTTTCACAGAGGAGTTTCCCCATGCTGATGCTGACGTATATTTGAGAGTACTCCTGGTGGTTATAGGCAGACCCTGCATTTCCAAAATGTGCATGATTAGTGCGTTATAACTTTTTAGTGTAACTGATTTAAGTCTGCATTGTTACATTAAGATCATCCACTGAAAATGAAATCTGTCCAGGCAAAGCTGGGTGACTTTGATAAGTTATGAACATCTTAGTTTCCTCCTCTTCAAATGAGTCTGATAGTATTCACTTAAGTCGTAAGGCTGAGGAATAAGTGAGACAATGCATGTTTTACTCAGTGCCTAACAAGTAGAAAAAGCCCAATAATGGGCCTTAGGTGTAGTTATTATTAGACCTATTTGCTTCTAATTATATTCATAGGTACTGTTGTGATGATTAAGCATTTTTTGCAGTTAGCCTCAAATCTTTTGAAAATTAATCACCTCACATATCCTCTGTGAGCTTAGATTTTATTAGGAAATTCACAAAAGCAATTCCCATATTTTAATTCATATACAGATGTTAGAAGCTGAAGTTTCTATAAACCAGACAATTGCTGACTCTTATGTCACCCAGTGCTTACAACTCCTGGACACAGCAGAAATAGAGAAGAGGTAAGCTCTTTGGGACTCGTAATGGTTGTGGGCATGCGGAAGGCAAGGCAGCCGGGTGGGCCTTCCACCATGTGAATCTTGACTACATCAGTGCCTGCGACCACGTCATTGGTACACCACCATGGGGCCGGTCTTCTGACTTTATATTAGGATGGAGTCTTGCTTCATGGCCATAAAAACATCAGGGGCCCTTTTCCCCATGGTAGATGGGTGGGCTTAGCAGACCAGATGCTTTGCAAGCACCCATCCACCTAGTACCATTATCTAAGTTTTTACCCCAAAGGATTTTTCTAAATTGTGTTTTCCTCTCTGCCTTCAGCCTCATGATGTTTTGCTATTTAAAAAATAAATTTCAAAGTGCAGCTGTTCCCAGTAGATAGCTATGTCACAGTTGTGAAAGAAGAGACTTCTTTCTATGCTGTGTACATGAGGTTGGGGTCTCCGGGGAGTTCCGGTCAGGCTGAGCAGAGCCCCTTAGGCAGCCTGGTGACAGTAACTGTACCTGCTTGCATAGCTGCTGAAATTGCCAACAGAGCCCGAGGGGGCCTGGCCTTAAATGACCTCTCCAAATGTCTCCATAGGCATTATTTTCCTCCCCATCATCACCCATATACCTCTGAATCCTCTTTCAACATAACTAAGAAATATAAAACCCATTTTTCCTAGCTCTGAAGTAATAAAATCCAAGCCAATTTCAGGATGATGAACTAGTTTTGATCTGATCAGTACAGCAAAGCATGACTTTTCCCATAATAAATAAAAGGCCTTATTTATCATGTGAAGGACATTGTCTATCTGGGAAATAAATAGTTGAGTGGTTGCAGAAAGCATGTCCTTTATTGCTGAAATTATGTAGCATACAACCCTCAAGTAATCGATAACATTACAAGGGACCTACCTGTTCATCTGTTTCCCATTGATCCCATGTTTAGTTTTCCATAAAGCACTTGGCATAATCTGTGTTAAAACAGCTTAAGGGGCTTCCCTGGTGGCGCAGTGGTTGAGAGTCCGCCTGTCGATGCAGGGGACACGGGTTCATGCCCCGGTCCGGGAAGATCCCACATGCCGCGGAGCGGCTAGGCCCGTGAGCCATGGCCACTGAGCCTGCGCGTCCGGAGCCTGTGCTCCGCAACGGGAGAGGCCACAACAGTGAGAGGCCCGCGTACCGCAAAAACAAAACAAAACAAAACAAAACAGCTTAAGTTTGTTTAAGGCAGTGGTTGTCACGCATGCCAGGAAAATACTAGGCCATGTGCAATTATCTTGTGATAAACACCTTTCACCAACCCACACACTGCCCCTGCCCCAGCCCCAAGTTCCCCATCATGTTTACATTGAATGGTGCTCAGATTTAAAGAAGTGTTTTTCCATGTAAATTGTGCACATCAATAGCAAATCTAAGTTCCTATTACATGTTGATGGTTATTTTTTCTACATGTTGAGGTCAGAATTCTCTAACCATCTATTTTTCCCAAGACCGGAATTTGTTTGGAAGTTCACGAGGCTGAAGGAGAGGTGGCAGAGTGCTGCCCAGGGCGTTCGGCAGAGGAAGAGTGACATCGATGAGCTGGTGAGGCAGTGGCAGTACTTCACCACCTCCGAGGGGGACTTGCTCCGCCTGCTCGCCTACACCAGCCACCTTCTGTCTGCAGTGAAGAGCCAGGACTGCTACAGCCTCCACCAAACAAGAAGTCTGATCCATGAGCTGAAGGTAGGACATGCGCAGCAGCAGTGTGGGAACTGCAGGGTGCTCTTGATTTGGAAGATGGTCGTTCGCCTCAGGTTTTGCATTTTCTGTGACGTTCAAGTGTGCTTTCTGCGATGGGGAGGCCAGCTGGTCATGGGGACCCTACTCAGCCTTAGCCTTGTGGGGTCAGAAACCCAATCTTATCCATTCATCCAGAAATAGTGAAGCTCTCTTGGGCTGTGGGAGTAGAGACGGACTGGAGATGGGTAGGTAGAGTGGGGAAGTTTGGGGCGACAGACATTTAAAGCACTGACTAATGTATAAATGACTACCACAAAGTAGTAACTTACAGTGGAATTCCTGCTTCCTCTTGGAGGGTGAATTCATTTAGGCAACAACGTTTCCAATCAGAAAGTTGCTTGATGAGCACAGGACTAGAATAATTAGTTGGCAGTTCCCAGGGCATGTTGCACTGAGCTATCGAACCACACTTCACTGTAGAGGGACAGCTAAACAAAACAGCACCCTTCTGAAATCCTTTGCTTGCCTCATTCATTTATCTAGGCTTCACATATTAACTGAGCATCTGGTCTTTGCTGGTCAATGTTCTAAGTGCTGGGTATACGGTGTGGACCAAGAGGAGACCTCTGCTCCCGTGGGGGCAATCAGACAAATCAGTAAACCAACAAGAAAATACTAATTTGTCTGACTGGTAGGGGAGATCAGACAAATCAAAAACTAAAGGAAATATCAGATTGCAACATGGCATATGTAGGTCATTAAAACAGGGCCGGTGATGGAGAGGCTGGGTGACTGCTTTAGACTGGGTCATCTCTGGGGAGGCAACATTTAAACTGGAACCTGAATAACAAGAAGAAGCCAGCTGTGCAAAGATCTGGGGGGAGAGCCTTCAGACAGAGGGAAGAGTTTTCCTGAGTCCCCAAGATGGGAACAAGTTTAGCAAAGCAGAGGAAGAAAGAAGACTCGTGTGACGAGTGTAGCCAGTGAGACAGCAGTGATGGAAAATGGACTCGATAGGCAGTCAGGGAGGAGCATTCTGGGGGAGGTGAGGTAGCGGGATGACCGTCTGGATAATTGGAAGCCATTGAAGTTGGAAGAGGAAGCAGCTCGATACGATTTGTATTTTTTAAATGTCCTCTGGCTGCTCTGAGGAAGGTGGTTTGGGGGTCAGTGGGGGTCTGAGAAGAAGCAGGAATGCCAGCGTACTACTTCTTTATTGCCGCATCACAACAAACATTTCTTATTCTCTCTCACAGTTCTGGAGGTTGTCAGGGCAGTTAGGTGGCTCTTGCAGGGGGCTCTCAGGCAGTTCCGGTCAGATGATGGCTGAGGCTGGACCCCTCTGAAGGCTTCCTCACTTTCATGTCTAGTACTTGAGCTGGAAAGGCTCAGACAGCCAGGAACTGGAGCAGCTGGGGCTCCTTGGGCTTTGTTCCCTGTGGGCTCTCCACTTGGAGGCTCTCGGTAGCCAGACTCCTTACATGGCAGCTCATGGCTTCAAAGGTGCATGTCCCAAGAAAGATAGATCCAGAGAGAAGCTGTATTGCCTTTTTAGACCTGGCCTCAGACGTCAGCCACTTCCACCATCCTCTATTAATCAAGGCCATCACGCATGCCCACGTGGGTTCAAGAGAAGGGAGGAGAGGGAAGGTTCTAGAAGAGCATGTGGGGCTGGTAATAGTGTGGCCATTTTGTGAAAAATACAGCCTGCCATAGCTCGTTAGACTATTTCTTTTTTTTTTTTTTTTTTCTTCGGTCCATGGGCCTCTCACTGTTGTGGCCTCTCCCGTCGCAGAGCACAGGCTCCGGACGCACAGGCTCAGCGGCCATGGCTCACGGGCCCAGCCGCTCCGCGGCATGTGGGATCTTCCCGGAATGGGGCGCGGACCCGTGTCCCCTGCATCGGCAGGCAGACTCCCAACCACTGCGCCACCAGGGAAGCCCTCATTAGGCTATTGCAATGGTCTTGGGTAGTTTTTAGGATGGATAAGACAAGGGTGATCACAGTGAAGATAAAAAGACTATGTTTGTAGGTGGGGTTTACAAGACTTGCTTATGGTTTGGATGTGGCAGGTAAATAAAAATCTAAATCCAGATGACTCTAGGTTTGGGGTTGAGCATCTTGGTGAATAATGTGCTGTTGACCAAGGCAGGGGAGACTGGACGAGAACCAGGTCTTTTGATGACTTCAGTTTGAAATGGCTAACAGACATCTATCACAGTGGCTGTGTTGAGCAGTACTGCATATTAGAAGGACAAGTGTGGAGGGGCAGTGTGTTCCTTGAATTGCAGTTTTTCTTGTGTGTGTTTCTCCTTTGCATTTGGGTTATCCTGAGTATTCTCAGAAATATCTTTATAAATCAATGCTCTGTTGATTTTTTTTTTACATCAGCTTCCATTTTGGAAAATGCCCATATTATGTCTCCCTTGAGAAATTTGAAAATAAAGTAAATCATATATACAACAGAAATAAAAGCTATTTAATTTTTTCTCCTGAAACAAAATCTTTTGGAAATATAAAGTTTTTACTTCATTTTTGTATTATAAATACCTAGTTTCAGTCCCTTTTAAAGAAAAGCCTATGTGATCTCCAAATGGAATTTTTTAAAGCTATTGCTTTAGTATAAACACTGATGTGTATATTTATGTGCTTAAGTGTCTGTTTTTGTATTTTTATCTTTTTTATTTGTTCTCTCCTTTTAAATTTGTTTAGCATATTGTGCACATTCCAACCTTGTGGGTTAGGAGCAGCCTGACTCTTTATACCATAATGGTAATGGGTATTTGCTCTTAATATCGGATCTAATACTCCAGTCATTTTCTTAATACTCTTGGATTCATTTATCTTGTAGGCTTTTATTCTGTGAAGTGTATTTTTTTTTTTTTTTTTTTTTTTTGCGGTATGTGGCCTCTCACTGTTGTGGCCTCTCCCGTTGCAGAGAACAGGTTCCGGACGCGCAGGCTCAGTGGCCATGGCATACGGGCCCAGTTGCTCTGCGGTATGTGGGATCTTCCCGGACCGGGGCATGAACCCGTGTCCCCTGCATCGGCAGGCGGACTTTCAATCACTGCGCCACCAGGGAAGCCCAAAGTGTATTTTTAATTTCTCTATACTTCTAATCATTATACTAAAATCTTATCTCTTACCAACCCTTGGAAATTATTTTAAGAACACATCATTTGGGGCTTCCCTGGTGGCGCAGTGGTTGAGAGTCTGCCTGCTGATGCAGGGGACACGGGTTCGTGCCCCGGTCTGGGAAGATCCCACATGCCATGGAGCAGCTGGGCCCGTGAGCCATGGCCACTGAGCCTGCGCGTCCGGAGCCTGTGCTCTACAACGGGAGAGGCCACAACAGTGAGAGGCCCGCGTACCGGAAAAAAAAAAAAAAGAACACATCATTTGGTAGTATGCTGTCTACTCAATAAAAATATTAGCCTTTGATGTGAATGAGTGTGTATGTATGTGTGTGTGTGTTCTAACCAGATTTGTCTAATTTATATCTAGTTTAACATTTAAGAGAAGCTCTGAAGGAAGTACACACAAATGCAGGCAGAGAGTCACATTTTGATCACATCAGAGGCTTAAGCAAATTACTTTTTTTTTTTTTTTTTTTAAGAATAAAGAAATTCATTTCCAGAGGTGGCAGACAACCTATGCACTAACCTTGGAAGCTGGGGGCAAGTTACTGAACACAACTCACCTGGAAACTAAAGAGTCAATTGAGAAGAGAATCAGTCAACTTCAGGACAACTGGAAGGACACAAAATTCCAACTAGGAGAGATGATTAAACAGTTCCAGAGCACTGCAGAGGTAAACTCACCATTTACTTTTCTGTTCATGATATTCAAATGCAGTACATAGAATTTTTGTTTGCTGTATGAAGATGGGAATAATTTTAGGAAATCACAATATTATGGGTTTTCCAAGGGACATTGAGTCCTACTAATCCACAAATCATGGTAGTTACTTAATGTAAAATAATAATATAACACTGGAAAAGCTCAATGTTAATATCTAAATACTTGAGGGTACTATTTTATATTTACCTTTATGAAACAGGAAACTAATTCATGTTCAATGGAAGTTCAATACCCAAAGCTAACATTCCACATATGGTCTGCCTTTGGGTATGGTATATGAAAATAAACACAGTGATACTTCATCTTTCTGCTGTCTTCAAAGAATACACTTTTCCATATAACTGAATTTCCCAATAATTTATGATTATACCTTTAAGAACCAAAATGCTTTCTTTTGAGTGATTATTAGGAAAATCATTAATATTTTATTATGCTAAAATATCCCAAGTTGTTCTCAAGGACTCTGAGCTGCTTTGAACCTAGCCCCTGCACTGCTATGCTTTTTGAGTTCTTATGTGGCTTTTATTGTTTGTCTTTCTTTCTATTTAATTTAAGCTATTTTTACTTTTTTTTTTTTTTTTTTTTTTTTTGCGTTACACGGGCCTCTCACTGTTGCGGCCTCTCTCATTGCGGAGCACAGGCTCCAGACGCGCAGGCTCAGCGGCCATGGCTTACGGGCCCAGCCGCTCCGCAGCATGTGGGATCTTCCCGGACCGGGGCACGAACCCGTGTCCCCTGCATCGGCAGGTGGACTCTCAACCACTGCGCCACCAGGGAAGCCCTATTTTTACTTTTTATTTCTCTGAGTATACTTACTCCTTGTAGCCCACTCTTTAATCTGTTGTGTGGGTACCAAAACCAGATAACCAAGCTTGTCAGAGATGTTTTTCTGAATACAGAATAAATATGTGCTGAGTTAGGGCCTGAACATCTCTCCTGTGACTAAAGTATCTGAATTTTATTTGACGTATACACTGTGAAATTCATTAACTTGCAAACATTTGTTGAGCACCTGCTGTGTTTGCAAAGCAAGGTGGTAAATGCAAATAAAGGTTTGGTGGAAGAGATAAGGACTCATAGTTTTGTTTTGTTTCTCCCTTCACTTTCTCCTTGGTTATGTTCCAGAGAGTTTATGTTGTGAGATAAGTGGCCTCTCCTTAAGTGAGGCGTTAGTGTACAATTGGACCAACCCAAGAATATTTGTGTCAGTAGTACTGAGGAATAGAGTAGTGTTTGAGTCTGTGTTTGTCTATTTTTAGTAACTTCAGGAGGAAGAATTTTAGTAATATCAGGAATAGAAATTTATCCTAATGGATTAAACCCTCTGTACTTGAAAATAACAGGCAACTATTTGCTCAGTAATATAAGGTTTAAGGAAAAGAGCTGATATGAAAGAAAGGCATCCACAGGGAAACTGTAGCCTTAGGTCGACTCTTGATTAAGCTACTTCTAACTGCGTGTCCTTGGACCAGTCGGTTTTCTCTGAGCCTCAGTTTTCCTCTTTTAAATGTGATAGTAACACTTGCGTCTGTCTCCTAAGCTTATTATGATTACAGTGAGATAATGAAGTTGATAAGCTTTGTAAACTATAAATTACTTCAAGCAGGAGGCGACAGTCAGAGCAGTGGTAAGAAATGGAGAGTGAAACTTGGCTGTGAAAGCGTCACTAAAGCCAAGCTATTTCTAGAAGGGGAAAGGGAGAGAGCAGAGGGATGACATTAAAAAAGAAGGCAAGGGCTTCCCTGGTGCCGCAGTGGTTGAGAGTCCACCTGCCGATGCAGGGGACGTGGGTTCATGCCCCGGTCTGGGAGGATCCCACATGCTGCGGAACGGCTGGGCCCGTGAGCCATGGCTGCTGAGCCTGCACGTCCGGAGCCTGTGCTCCGCAACGGGAGAGGCCACAACAGTGAGAGGCCTGTGTACCGCAAAAAAAAAGAAGACAAGAAAAGTGGTTGAGTGCTTTTGCTTTTCAGTGCTATTAGAGCATATACCCAAGGCTGGAAATGCTAAAAATTAATCCTTCTAGTAGCCTTTTAAATGTGAGCTTTTCCAAAACTAAAATAGAAATAAGTTAGCTAGGTCAGAGATGTGGGGAGGAAGAAATATTTCAAAGCCAAAGGCAACGCAGTGGTTGAGATGAGCCACACGTAAAGCTGCAGAGAGGCGTCGAACCATCCTGCTGTCCCATGTGCTCTTTTAGACCACAGTCTGCTCAAGACAAGGAACCGGGTTTCTGCGTGATTTACAAAAACACATTTAATAGAACGATTACATGGATTAAATTAATTATCCTATTCCTACACTTCATTCTTAAACAACCAAGTACTTACCAATTTTAATACTGTTTTCAAATAGACCTGGGACCAGTGTGAAAAGAAAATCAAGGAGTTGAGAAACAGGCTGCAAGTTTTAAAGGCACAGAGTAAAGATCCTCTTCCAGAACTTCATGAGGAGCTCCATCGAGAAAAAGAGCTGATTAAGGTATTGAAATCTGAAGTAGTGTTCAAGATAATCACTCAGCTGTTTTCTGCGACACTGAAATGTGTGTTTGCCTTTCGATGTCTGTGTGAAACTAAGTCTTCGTGTCCAGTTGGAAAATATTTTGCCTGTCTTCTCTCTAATACACCTTCCTGGTCACTAAAGCAATTAGAATCAATGCTTTTTGAGATCCATGTGTGAAGATGAGGAAGATTTTGCAGAACTTCTTCTTAGAATTTTGGGGGTTTTCTCCTTCAGGTCCTCTTTCTGTTTCTCCTCGGTAATTTAAGATGTGGCCTCTGAGATTACATTGAAAGTTGTTCCCTTACCAAATGGCCTTGTCTTTGAAATGAGAATAAAGTATGACTGAAGAATTCATTTTTTAGAAGACAATAGGTTGGGGGTTTTGCTCAAATACAACAGTTTTTGTAATACCTTCCAAACTATATTCTGCCTAATGGATACCACACTAGCAAAAATTCCTGGGTATGTTAGGACTTTGCAGAAGACAAGGCAAACTTACTGATAGGAATGTGGACCAGTTAAATTCCGAGGTCAGGAACGCCCTACATCTCTTCCCTTTCTGCAGGTTTGATGTTGGAAAGACATCAATAGCCTAATGGAATAAGGTTTAAAAAAAATTTTTTTTCTTCCTTTAGTGACTTCAGGGGTCAAATTGAAAAAAATTAGGAAGAATTGAGTAGTCTCATACTTAAAGCTGTGCTGGAAATTAGTGTCCTCCCTCCTGAACCTTTTTTCTTCATTGTAAAAATTTCTACTGTGCAAAAAAATTCTAACAACAAATAATATAACAACTACCATGAAACCATCAGCCAGCAGAAAAATAAAACATTACAAATACACTTCAAATGCCCTGTATGATCTCTAATGTACTTCCCCTCCCCAGAGGTATCCACATCCCTGAATCTGGTGTCCTCTCATTCTTATGCATTGCTTTATCGTTTTACTACATGTGTATGTAGATCTCAGTGGAATGTAGAAGTACTACTTTTGTTTTTAAACTTTATATAAGCAGCACCATTACTCTATACGTAAGTCATAAAGATATACTCCTACGTTTCCTTCTGAAAATTTTCAAATTTTGCTTTTTACGTTTACACCTTTATTCAGTGAAGAACTGATTTTTGCATATGTTTTGAAGTAAAGAACCGATTTTTGTTTCATTCATACGGATGACCATTATCCAGGTGCCTGTTTACTGATTAGTCCAGTGTCCAATATCAGGTTTCCGATTATGCATGGTTTGATTCTTGGTTCTCTGCTCTATTCCATTGGTCTGCTTATCTCAGCTTTTATACCAAATTATCCTGCATACTGTGTTTTATTAGAACAGATCTTCATTTCAGGTGTGAGGTACCCATCCCTCATTCTCCCACTCGAGTATGGATATCCTTGGTTCTTTGATCTCCCACAGCTTTAGAAGCAGTTTGTCAAACTATAAGAAGTCCTGATAAGAGTTTTAATGGAATTGTGTTGAATTTATAGAATAATTTGGAGGAAATTAACATCTTTTTGACATTGAGTACTCCTGTTTCCGAATATGGCATATTTCTCCTTATATTCATGTTTAGTGCTTTATAATTTTATGTAGTATTGTACATCTTTTGTTAGATTTATTTCTTGGTGTTACTTTTGAAGCTATTGAAAATACTGCCTTTTTCTAATTATACTTTGTTTATTACTGATGTCTAGAAATGTAACTAATTTTTGTGCATTGATATTATATTCAGCCATCTTGCTAAACTCTTGTTAATTTCGATAAATTGTCTATCCTTTTGGGGGTCTGTGAACACAATCACCATTGATGCATAATGACTTTTTTTGTCTCTTCCTTGTAATTCTTATACTTTTGTTCTGTTCTGTCTACACTGGTCAGTACCTCCAGAGCAGTGTTGTTAGAAGTGTTGATAACTGGCCCCTATGTGTCAGTCCTGATTTTAAAGAGAATGATTTTATCATTTCACCATGAAGTGTGATTTTTGGTGGTGTTGTGTTAGTAGATGCCTTTATTAGGTTAAGAAGGTTCCTGTCTGTCCCTGATTTTCAAAGTTTTTATCATCTCTACTTTAGATCTAGACTTCAGTAACAGATGAGAGGATTTGGAGTCCCTCTCTGAGTTGACACATAGAGTTTCCTTTCATCAAGTCCAGAAACCTGTGCAGAATGTGAACCGTAAACCCATGAGGAGGCATAATTTTTCCCAAGTAGGACACATCTCGGTTTCCACTGGGATCTTTTCAACTTCCATAGCCTCAGCATTCTATTTCTCAGTGGAAAGAACTGGGGAGAGAGACCAAGAGCATTGAGTTCATTCAGCCTGTGACCATATTCCAGAAAGATCCCAAGTAACCTGAAGCCTGTCTAGAACAGTGTTTATCATCCCTGGGTCACTTGGGGAGATACCTAACCATTCGACCAGTCTGACCTTTACTTTCTTCCTTAGGAAATTACATTCCCATCACAGCCAAGTTGATGTATGGAAAAACTGCTTTACATGTTTATATGTGTCTGCACATATACGGTTTCTTTATATGTTTATAAAGAAATGTGTGTATGATTTCTTTATATGTTTTATATACTAACTTTCAGTATTATGAAAATTGCTATCGCTATAGTGGGCATCTATGTTCATAAAACTTGTCAAGTGATTGAGTCCTTAGAACAGTTTTATTTTCTTAGATAATTGTTTACTGAACTATAGTTGGTATACACTATTATGCTAGTTTCAGGTGTACTACATAGTGATTTGACATTTGCGTACATTATGAAATGATTACCACAATAAGTCTGGTAACCATCTGTCCCCATAGAAAGTTATTACAATATTACTGACCATATTCCTCTTGCTGTATGTTACATCCCCATGGCTTATTTAGTTTATAACAGGAGGTTTATACCTCTTCATAAAATAATTTTTGAATAAGTAGTATGGTCACATGGTTCAAAATTCAAAAGGTACACACGAAAAATTTTTCTCCCATCAGTTTCTCTCCACAGAAGCCGTGTTACCAATTTGTTGTGTATTCTTCCAAAGATACTCTATGCATATGCAGACCAATATTTATATATATACACATTCATTTTTTGATCCTCTTTTTACCCAAATGGTAGTGTAGGGAAATGGGACTTGACAATCCCAATAGTAATTGAGTCCACAGGCAAAGACTTAAATGCTGTTGTGCTGTGTTGGAGTCCAGCCAAAGCCTGTGCAACACACCACTTTATGCAGTCAAGTTTTAAGTCACGTGTCATATGGACAATTGGAATTTTACAGGTACTTTTGCAATGTAGAAAATTTATCTAGTTAAATTAAGAAAGGGAAACTTATCTGACTGACATGTTCTCTTTTGCAATTAGTTTGGTAGCAAATCTGGAGTATTTTAATTTAAAAACAGAAGCACAGTTTTTGAAATGTTTATAGAAATAAGTGAACGTCAGCCTTAATAGACTTCCACAGTAGACCTCAGTCTATATATTGTTTCATTCCTTGCTTTTTCACTTAATATTTATGAACATATTAAAGCGCTTGATACATACTGCCAAATTCTTTCCTTTCAATCATACATTTTAATATTTGAGGACTTACTATACACCAGGCCTCTTGGTAGGTGCTTGGTGGGCAATGCATTGGTGGGCAGTGCATTGGTGAGCAATGTTGTCATGGCCCCAGCCAGTGTGGAGCCGATAGTCTAGGCTACTGGAGAGACAGACGTTAACCAGAGTCCCACTGTATGCGTACATATATATATGTGTGTGAATAACTGTAAGCATGGTGACTGTTAGAGGGGAAAAGGACAGGGGGCTGTGAGAGCACAAAACAAGGGTCCCAATCTCATCCGATGACTCAGAGAAGACCCCTCTGAGGAATTACCTGGTCTGAGATCTGAAAGTGTCGGTAGGAATTAACTAAATATATTTGGGGAAGCATCAGCGTGAAGGACTGGGTAGCATTTCAGGCTAGTAACTAAAGAACAACAAATTTAAACAATAACTGGGAGTCATTACACATATTAAACTTGCCCCCCAAATACATAAAACTCGACACCAAACTGGATGTGGAAAAATATAGTCGTTCCTTTGAGGACACAATTTGGCATTATTTATTAAGAATCATAAAACGTCCATATTCAAAAGTTCTACATCTGTCAATTATCCTTTCAACTGTGGGAGGAAACCGAGTATCCAAACCAAAATGGATTTAAACCCAGTGGTGGATAACTTATAGACACCTCCCTCTGTGCAGGCATCTGAGCCCACACTTCTGAGCAGGAAACACTGTACGAAGTTCAGCGGCCTTCTGGTCTGTAGAGTCAGTGAGTGGTCAGCCCCTGCGTGTGACTTGCCCCCCTTTACGTTACGAAGCTGGTAAAGGTGTTCCACTGCAGAATCTGCTCTCGTCCTCTTTACTACAATCATGAAGCTAAAAGTAGGAAACAAAAATTTAAAGCGATGGTTTCTCCTCAGATAAAGGTGCTATTTCTGAATCTCCATGCAACCTTTAAAAAGAATCCTCCGAAGTTACATCTTATTAAATGTAAATCCTTGTTGGCAAGTTAGGAAATCATGCCCATGTAGCGTTTAGAACTCTGAAAAGCGATCGGAGTTAACTGATTCATCAGAAATCAGACTGATTTCAGATGTAAATGAAATACTCTCTTCTTTCAGATTTCAATAGACAGGTATGAATAGAGACCCTTAAAATGTGCCAAAATAGAAAGAATTGGAAGCACAATGAAAATCTGGAGATCTCTTGAGTGTTTGGGCTGTCTCATTTTACCTTCTCTCTTGTGAAAGTGATTATCTTCATTAAGTCCTGGGATTCAAAAACGTTTTAATTTGACCAATACTTAAGTTTTTAAAAAATAAGTGTTTCCAGGGCCAGAGGAAAATTTCTGCTAACCCATCTCTGGTAATTATTAGGGAACATTTTTTTTCTTCACTTACATTCATTCTTTTTGAGAGTTAACCAAAAGAATTCCCTTTGAACAGAAGCTGTTATATGATTGCCACATAGCAACAATGCATTTCTTAAGGTGTTTTAAAAATGGGAAATCACATTTTATACAACGTTCTGTAACACAGTTTCAGGATTAAAAGTGAGTGTGTATGTGAGAGAGAGATTGTTGCTAGGCTCCAAAAATACTTTCCTCAAAATAAAGGTAAAGACCTACTTGAGTTTAACATAGAACTAAGTATATAAAAGCCTGAAATACCTGAGGAAGTGAAAATAAAGGTAGAAAAGAGCTTTCTTTTGAGAAAATAGGTGGTGAGGAATTGGCCAACCACAACTGCAGACGCTGGCCCTGGGCTGTTTCTCATTCAGAAGGTCCCGCCCCCTTTCCTGGCCTCCCCTCCCCCAGAGTCCAATCAAAGTATTAGCCTACAGGTTTGGAAACAACAGCAGCTTGAGGTGAAGAGTTTTTTTTCTTTCTTTCTTTCTTTCCCTTTCTTTCTTGTGTTTAAATGCAGGAACTAGAGAAGTCTTTGGCTAACTGGACTCAGAACTTGAAAGAACTTCACACTATGAAGACCGACCTAACCCAGCACATTCTTGTGGAGGACGTGGTGGTTTTGAAAGAGCAAATAGAGCATTTGCACAGACAATGGGAGGACCTCTGCTTAAGAGTAAGTTAGTTAACTGCAGGGCACGGCTGTTCTTAAGTTTATTGAAATGTCTCCGAAGGCCAGACAAAGTAGAAAGAAGCTTAATTTCATTGAACCGGGAGGCCCTTTTCAGTGGGAGCCCAGGCCGGCCGCTGCTCCTTTAGAAGGCGGCAACATTGTTTAACAGATTTGACCCTTTGTTTCTCCAGCGCTCAATGCTGGAACTTTGCACACTTTTAATGAGCTTTTTTAAAAATCACCTTAAGTGGTGGGGGGAGGGGAGGAATGCCGTCCTGAGCAGCTGCGTGCACTCTGCACTCTGTCTTGTATGGATGACAAGTACCGGTCATTGTCTTAGAATCAGGACTTCAGCAAAGAGGTCTCGGCTGGCCTTAAAAGCAGTATCTCTGCAGTATCTGTTCTGGGCCCAACAAACAGTGGGAGATGTACTTAGTGCCAGGCTTGGGGTCATTATATCTGAGAACTCTGCATTCGCATGCAATCCAGTGTTTATTTCAAGTAGCTGGCTTTGAAAACTCTGGAAGAAATGATCAGCTGCTACACTTAGTATCTCAGCAGATCACTTCTACTTATTAAGAACTGGATTGTGGTTAAGGTGACAGGATCAAGATGGAATTAAAGGGTTCAAATAGATCTTTGTTTTAAGAACAATTTAATTCTAAGAAAAGTAAAGTCCTCGATCTCATTTTTGTGAATTAAGAAGAGATGTACTTAAAAGTTGAAATTCACAGGTTTGAATGCATTTTAATAAAATAAAAATGTTTTCCTTCTTTGTTTTAGTATTTAATATTCACCATATACCCATAATTTTAAACGTCCTTTTAGAATTTTTATTCAAATTTTATATAAAAGAAAATATTTAGAATATGTGAAAGGTATTCCAAAAGTTAAGGAAAAAGCAGACTGGAACCCAGATGTTCCCAATTGTTACCATTATGAAGCCAATCAGAATGACCTGTGCAAAATGCCAGGCTTTTAAAAAGCTGAGATAAATAGATGCTCTGAAAAACAGAAACACAAAACTTGGTGTTTTAGGAATAGTTTTTTGAGCCTTCTTAACACATTTGGTGGGTGGATGTACAAGCATTAGATATTTTTTTGCCTCACTCTGAAAAGAGCAGAGGGTTGTTTTTGTTTTGTTTTTTGTACATAGCAAAAAAATCTCCAGGAGTTCAACCTTGGTTTCCCCATTTATAAAGTGGGATATTAAAAGTTAACCGAAACAACTCTTAGCTACCCCTTTTATCTCTAAAATTCTAAAGATTTCTAAGACCTGGGAATACCTTTGTACATTTGGAGAGGCTGATTTGCATTCTTTGAATTTATATTTATTTAAGTAATAAAGTTGAACCCTGTAAGGAGGAAGCGCCTTTGCTGACGTTAGCTTATGCGTAACAGAGCATTGGGTGTTTGGGGATCAGCCTGCTCACTGCAGACCAGCATTTGATTCCATTTCCATGGTTTCCCTCCAAAGCCATAGTGCATATTGGGAAGGTGGATTAAATGAGTGATGCGTATTGTTTTTTTATTTTATTTTGTTTTTGAAATTACCAGTAAGACATTTAAATGACTTTAATTTTCATGATCCATTTGCATTACAAATGTTAGATTTGTGATCAAGATGGTAGTTTTTAAATTAAATAGGCAGGACGTTGGCCTTAAGTAAGAATAAGGACTTGATCATTTTTTAAAAAGAAAGGATTGGGGTCATAAAGTTATAAGTTAGCATGTAGCAAGCAGTAAATAAATGCATACTGAAAGAATAAGGAACAGAAGAAACTTGGGTGATGCCTAAAACGCACTCATCTAACCTCCATGTTTCTAACTTTTAATATACCTCGGTAATAATAGATATATATCGGATAATACTGAAACCTTTTGGTCATTTACACTTCAGGTACAGTCTTCTGTTGTTACTGTCATTGTTGTTGCTTTTTATGGCATTTATCAAAGGTGTAAGGAACTTCTGTTGAAATTAAACCCTAGGTCTTTAAAAGGCAAAAACATAATAATTTAAGTCTATAGGACCTCTGATTAAAATGAATGAAATTCATAGTCCTTTTGATGGGGAGAAGGTAAGAGAAACTCCTTCCTTCCTTCCTTCCTGCACCCAGCTGCCAAATGCATTTTCATTTCCAGGTGGCTGTACGCAAACAGGAGATAGAAGACAGACTCAATTCATGGATTGTGTTCAATGAAAAGAATAAAGAGCTGTGTGCATGGCTGGTGCAGATGGAAAACAAAGTTCTCCAGACAGCAGATATTAGTATTGAAGAAATGATTGAAAAGCTTCAGAAGGTAAGCAGGAGTCCCCAGATGGGGACGGTTATGACCACCACGGTATCCTCTGCCTTCCTCACTCCTAGGCTCAGAGCTGTATGGTGTCGTAGGCCCGTTTCCAATGAGATGGGAAAGATGGGCATGGTGCTGTATACCGAGGGGGGTTGCTTTCTCTTGGTTAGGAAGTCTGGCCAGACAAGGGGCTCGTGTCCCCTTAAGCTTCAATCCATATCCCAGGTGAGTTACGGTTTCTCTAGTTGCGTTGTTAAGGAGCTCCCCTGGCCAAAGGAGAAAGACCAACAGCAGTGGGGCTCATAATTGTGAAAAGGTCACTGATTCCCACAGGGAAAGGGAGAAAGAGCCTTCTGGCCACGGTCACCCCAAATGCCGCTCAGTTAGCCCTCAGGAAAACTCTTGCTGATATACTAGGCTAATTTAGTTAGACTCAGTAGTCCTCCGCTCCGAAGTAGCTTAGGTTAGAAGAACTCTGTGAGGGAAACCAGGGCTTTTGAATTAAGGAAGTAACTACCGCCTTATATATCACACATGCGCTGAACGGGCGTTGTTTGACTTTTTAGCTGCTCTCCGAAGAGTTGCATTAACAGGTGTGAGAAGTGTTTTTATTTTTTAAGAAATTTCAAGAGGCACAACTGTGTGTTTGTAGCTGGCAAAGAAGTGAATTTTCGATAGTGATTCCGGCTTTGTGTTTTGG
This sequence comes from Grampus griseus, assembly GCF_964374135.1. Taxonomy (NCBI): domain Eukaryota; kingdom Metazoa; phylum Chordata; class Mammalia; order Artiodactyla; family Delphinidae; genus Grampus; species Grampus griseus. The sequence continues at coordinate 37,412,071 of NC_139018.1, read as the reverse complement.
TGCCCTATGCCAGGACTGCATGGAAGAAATAAATTTGTTTAGTGAAAACAAGTTACAGTTAAAACAAATGGGCGACCGGTTGATCAAGGCCAGCAACAAGACAAGAGCAGCTGAGATCGATGACAAGCTCAACAAAATTAATGACCGTTGGCAACATCTTTTTGATGTCATTGGATCAAGGTAAGAAGTGGCCTAAAAATGGATTCCTACTCCCTAGGTACAGTGGTTACTTCACAGATCTAGAAACTGAGCCCCATCTTCCTCTAAGGTAACCCAGAAATTTTATAAACTTACAGATAAAGGCAAAGCTTGGTAAAAATGGAAATTCTTATTTCAACATTATAGGAAGATTATATTTTAGTATACCTCACTTGAATTTTTTTTTCTTTAGCTTAAAAGTTCACATGACTTAGACTAGGTTTAAATGAGAGTTGTTCCTTGAGGAGGTATTATTTAGCAGTTCTCACACTGCCTTAGGACTTGCGTGTCCCCCAGATGAAATCATGCCTGCCTGCTCCTGCTTGTGTGTGACAGGTGCAGGTAGGTCAGGGCATAGGCCTGATTTCTAGGTGCTGCTTCTGGAGGTCCCCGACTGCCCCCCACGCCCCCATCACCACCACCACGGGGACTGGGCACACTCAGGCAAGGCAGGGCTTCTCTGCAGGTTTGCCGGGTGTGCCAGGTCCCCAGCGGGCATCTGGTCCTAAGGTGTGGACTAAGGAGGCACAGCTGTGACTATAAATCAAGGCTATCCAGTGCTTGTCAGAAACAAGGCTGATCATTTTATCTCCCCTCACAAAATAACGATGACAGTGCCACTCAGACTTTTAAATGTCTTCCGTCTTCAAATTCTCTGTCCAAAGACGGACCCTGACCAAAGTATTTTTCAGTTGTAACCTGGCACACAGAGAGCAGTCACTTAGCTTTGGGGCCGTTCATGCGGCTTTGTTTCCACTGGCCGAGCGAGTCTTTTACATAACAGAGTGCTTGGAAATTTTGAACACATATATAACGTGGACTATACAGGCGAATCCTGCAAGGTAAACGAAGACTCAGGGAGTACTGAAAATAAAATACTCTTAATAATTTGGCATTTCCTTTGCCTCATTTTTTACTGTAAACCATGAATGAACCTAGTTCCATCAGCAGATGCACCAGGCTAAGTGCTATGAGAATTACAGACCAGGAAGTAAGATGAGTCAGTTACATTAATGGAAGCAGACATGTGGGCAGGTGTAAAGCCAAGTGGTCTGAGAGCTCAAACCTCATCTTCCTGGAGTGGGGGTGGGGATTGGGAGGGGCCTGGTAGAAGAGTAGTGTCCCCAGATGGTCCTGAATGAGGGGTTGGGATTCCAGCGCTACTGGTGGCAGAAGGGGGAGAAACATATTCTGTGAGCAAAGAGGTACAGGGTAGTGCAGAGTAGAAACTGTCCAGGAAATGATAAGCTCCACTGGCTCAAGTGCAGGAGATGAAGCTTTTAGAAAGGTAGGTTGAGGCTAAGTCTTAGAAGAGCTTAAATCTCAACTGAAGACTTGTCCTCCTAAATAAAGTTTGAGTCTTTCACAGTTTTTTTAGAAGGGAGGGTCTGTCGAAGATAAATATTAGGGTGATTTGGCTGGCAGCACAAGCTGGGCTGAGTTCAACTTCTGTCTACTGCCAGTTGGGGGAAAAAAAAAATCTATGGAAATCCATGATGGTAACCCAAGCAAGGATTAAGAGCACAGATTTTGAGCCAGTCCTGACTTTACCTGACTTCCACTTACCATGGAAACGTGTAGTGATTTAACCTCTCTAAGCCTCAGTTTCTAAATCTGCAAAATGTGTCTCACAGCACTGATTACCTCAGAGGCCGCTGTGGGGATGAATGACACATGTCTCGCATTTGGCCTGGGACCAGCATGTGGGAGCCAGTATTTATTGAGGGGTTATTATCATTGTCTCTCCCTAAGAAGACTTTAAGACTAAGTAACATGTTTTTTGAGTGGAAGAGGATTCCCTCGCTTAGATCTAATCATGAGAGGTCTTTCTTCCATGAGAACAATGTCTTTGACTATCTTATTTCCAGTGCTTAGAACAGTGCTTCAGATATTTGTTGAAATGAATGAATGTTCCAGGACATAAGATTGTCCTCATTTCTGTTGGGTAAATTGTGTCTGGTATGTCTTTGTCGTCATTGTCTTTATCTCCAAAGTCTTCTTGGGCACCTGGCACTAATCAAGAGTATGAGGACATGGGCTTCCCTGGTGGCGCAGTGGTTGAGAGTCCGCCTGCCGATGCAGGGGACATGGGTTCGTGCCCTGGTCCGGGAAGATCCCACGTGCCGCGGAGCGGCTGGGCCCGTGAGCCATGGCCGCTGAGCCTGCGCGTCCGGAGCCTGTGCTCCGCAACGGGAGAGGCCACAACAGTGAGAGGCCCGCGTACCGCAAAAAAAAAAAAAAAAGAGTATGAGGACATGATACCTGTCCTTAGATCATTCAGGAGGAGGATCTAGATTCTGCTTCCTGAGGACTAGAAGGATGATTCATTCTTACTCATTCGTGCTTTGGTTCTATCACTTCAGAGTTTAATAGGCTGCTTGCTTTCCTCCCTCCTCTCTAACTGCCTGTCTTCAGCCAGTTCCTTGGTGGGAAAGACAAAAACAGCAGGTGAAATTTCAGTCGTCTATTTGGAAAGAGCAATTGGCAAAATAAGGAGTTGAAATAATAGCAAATATATTGGCTGCCGGCTGTATTCTTAACAATGTGCTTTTTATGTATGATTTCACTTAATCTTCACTATAATTCTGAAAGGTAGATACCATTATCCCATTTTACAGATGAGGAAACTGAGGCACTGAAATTAAGCAACTTGCCCATGGTTACACGGTCAGCACATGAGGCAACCAGGATTTCTACTCAAACAGTTGTGTTACCTCCCTGCTAACCCAGACCCTTGTGTCTTGTTACATTGAAATGAGTAGAACATTTTGAAAACCTAATGCCTTCGAAACTGAAGGACTAGAGAAGGAATAACTTGTTTTACTTTAAAGCAAAGGCCGGGGTGAGACAGATGACTGATAGTCTAGGAAACTCTCAGTTGACTTTACGCTTTAGGTGAATCTGTGGGTTGAGGCAGCAAGCTTGAACCTGCCGTAAATTGGCCTCACATAGAATCAACTCCTTGTCTGATTGCTGATACTCATTGCATGGCCATCAGAAAAGCAGGAGAGCACAGGCTGTAGAATTAACCATGCTAATCAGAACCTGCAGCCCTGCAGGGTATACTAATGGCCTCATTTGCCCAAACAATTCTGGTCACCATTTAACCGTTCCTGTCCTGCTCACAGTGTTCTGCTGCTTCATTCCTGTGGCAGGGCACAGCACCTGTTGTTAACAAGAGGGAAGATTGGGAGGGAGACCAATCTTGAAGTTATGAAGCAGGTATCCAGCTTCATGACTTCAAGATTTTAACTACAAGCCTTTAACTTAAAAGTTTGGGAAGGGGCTTCCCTGGTGGCGCAGTGGTTGAGAGTCCGCCTGCCGATGCAGGGGACACGGGTTCGTGCCCCGGTCCGGGAAGATCCCACATGCCGTGGAGCAGCTGGGCCCGTGAGCCATGGCCGCTGAGCCTGCGCATCCCGAGCCTGTGCTCCACAACGGGAGAGGCCACAACAGTGAGAGGCCCGCGTACCGCAAAAACAAACAAACAAACAAACAAACAAAAAGTTGGGGATGGTGTTCAGAAGTTCAAGACCTCAATAAATCAGATTTAATTCACTGGAAAAAAAAAATGAAAAAAGACCTGTTGTTTTGGGTTCATCCTCAGGAAAATAGAGGTAAATTTCAAAAGAATTGATAAGACATGGAGGACAAGGTTACTTAAATGCACATTAAATTTACTGATCATTTCAGGTAGTAGGCTCCGTTATTTGGTGGATAGGGGAAGAACCAGTGTTTATTTTTTTAAGGGCCAGGCTCATATATATTATTTCATTTCATCCTTGCAGCAACCCTGCAAGGTCAGTCTTCTCCATTTTACAGAGAAGGACGCCGCAGCTCAGAGAGGGTAAATAACTGAGCCAAGGGCAGAAGCAATTCTGCACATGGTGGCACGGAGCCAAGGTAATTCTGTCCCCCTGCTCCATGCATCAGAAGAGCACTTGGCTCCTTTGAGACTTTTAAAGGTGGTTTAGGTCTTCCCTGGTGGCGCAGTGGTTAAGAATCCGCCTGCTAATGCAGGGGACACAGGTTCGAGCCCTGGTCCGGGAAGATCCCACATGCCGCGGAGCAACTAAGCCCGTGCACCACAACTACTGAGCCTGCGCTCTAGAGCCCGCGAGCCACAACTACAGATGCCTGCGAGCCACAACTGCTGAGCCTGCGCTCTAGAGCATGCGAGCCACAACTACTGAGCCCATGTGCTGCAACCAGTGAAGCCCGCGCACCTAGAGCCCGTGCTCCACAACAAGAGAAACCACTGCAATGAGAAGCCCGTGCACCACAGCGAAGAGTAGCCCCTGCTTGCCGCAACTAGAGAAAGCCCGCGCACAGCAAGAAAGACCCAACGCAGCCAAAAATTAATTAATTAATTAATTTTTTGGGAAAATGTGGTTTAGCAGAATTTTTCTAAAATCTAGTACTCAATACAGACTTTACTGTCTACTCTAGAACAGTGGTTCTCAAACTTAAACATTCATCAGAATCCCTGGAGGGCTCCTGAGAACATGGATGGCTGGACCCCATCTCCAGAGCTTCTGATTCCGTAGGACTGGGTTGGGCCAAGAATGTGCATTTCTAACAAGTGCCCAGGTGTTGCCAATAGTGCTAGGGCAAGCAGCAGTATGAGGTGACACAGTGGACTTGCCACGTACGGTAACCCAAGTCTTGCAACCTCTGTAAGCCTGTCTCCTTGTTGATAAACTATGGACAAGATTCTGGATGAAAAAGTACCAGGACAACGATGGATCTGTCCATACACACGCATGCCAGCCTCCGGTGCAGTGCAGTATGGCTGTGTGATAGGGGAGGAGGGGGAGGGTGCTTAGACCCAAACCACTGTTTTTCCTCTGCTTATAAAGTATTTTTCAGCTTCTGTAAAAATCCTTAAAGAATCTAAAGGACACATCTCCTGAAATAACCAGACGGTCAAGGGGACTGGGGTGCCTAAGTCAGTCTTAATGCTAATTTCCTCACATAAGGTCACATGAGGCCCTGATGTGGGCACTAAAATGCAGAGAACTGGCTCTCCATCAGAATTGACCCAGGAGCTTTTAGCATTCCTCATGGGCCCTTGGGCAGCTTCTTGCATTTGTGACATCTGAACTCTTATAAAACATGCTATTAATTTCTTCCACAGAAAGGCCATTTGAAGCACTACATATTTTTTGGTGAATGGTGTGATTATTATAGAACCCAATCTGATTTGATGACAAATATTAATTATATCCTATGTTTATTGACAGATTAAATGAAGAGTTAACTTTTTTTAAAGGCCGTTTCCTATATTAACTTTATTTTTTAATTAATTTTTATTGGGAGTATAGTTGCTTTACAATGTTGTATTAGTTTCTCCTGTACAGCAAAATGAATCAGCCGTACATATACATATATCCCCTCTTTTTTGGGAGAGTTAACTTTTTTTTTAATTGTAACTGTTGCCTCCTCCTCTTGCCCATGTTTTCTTAGATAATATCTTTGAAAAGTGACGCAGCAAAACCTGAATGCAGGAGAGATGACTAAAGTACAGAAGTCGTTTTTCAGAACGACCGATATGTGTGATCCGTGTTTTGGAGGCAGCTAGGTTACCTATTAATAAGAACAGTTTAGGCACAGGATGTCGGGTGATGGACCAAAGGATGCAAAGTTGACCTGCTTCAGCCAGCACAGACTAAAGCTCTGAAAAGAGGGTCCCCGGCCATCAACAGGACTGATGCCAAAGAAAGCCTCAGCTCGACACATAACCTCACTTATACGTACCTTTGATTTCAAAATCCCAGGAGTTGAACTCCTTAAAGATTCATCTCCTTTTGTTTCCCAGAACCCCCTCCGCATTTCATTAATCAAAGCCTTCACCTTGCCCGGTGAAGCAGGGATCCTGTGTCCTCAGTGAGTGACTGGTTGTTCAACTTGGTGGAGCCTCTTCAGAAACATGGGGTTGGGGGGCTCTTTTTAAAGACTGTTTCTAGCAGCTTGTCAGGATGATCTGGTCAAAGCTTTCAGTGCCTAAAAGAGATGAGACAACTGAATGGAAAGACATATCTGTTGGTGTTGGCATCATCGGTGATTTTAATTTTCTTTTTATCTGCATTTACTAAATGTTCATTATGGAAAAAGGAACACGGGAACTCTTTTTTTTCTTCTTAAAAAATGTCATGAATGTTGTTACCTTTCTCCTAATTTCTCTTTGGTGGTAGCATCATTTAATAGACTTGGCATCCTTAAGCCAGTGTTATGAAGGAGGGACACACTCAGATGTACTACCTTATGGTCCCTTCCTGTTTAGACTAGATAGCTCTCTTGCTATCAGAAAGATCAAGTCCGTGAAAAAACTTTTTAACTAAGCATAAGTTTCACATTTTATCTACCAATGTGAAAAGCCCACCTGCTTTATAATAGTAGCAATTAAAATGTTGTCATTTAAGCTCAGCAGTTATTACCATGGCAACTGTGTGTTAAGATTGTTTTTCCATCCCTTGAAGAATGGGCAGAGAGATGTGTGCCTTTTTAAGCTGATACGTTTTTCATTGCTTTCCTTTTATCTGTATTTTCTCAAGGTTACTTTGGATAGACCAAACAATGCCGCTAGTCATAAAGTTGACTTGCTCTGGTCTTAGCAGGTTGCCTGATCCAGTGGGACTAGAAGCACTTAGAGATTTGTCGCACAGGGAGAGCCAGATGTGAGGTGGGCCTCCCCACTTTCCTTTTTCCTTCCCATCACAAGTCCCATCGTTCCACCTCTGGAGCAGGTGGCTCTTGCTCCCGGGCCCTGCAGAAATGCCTTCCTGAGGGTCGGGGAGCTTCTCCAAGGAGACAGCAGCCCTCACAGGGTCAATGAGCAGTCAGGAGCCTGGTGTCCAGCATCAGGCAGGTCCAGCGTACTGAGCCTTGGAGGAGCACCAGGGACAGCCAAGCGTGTGGACACAAGTTAGATGCTGCCTTTGGGGAGAACTGTTTCCAAATCTTTATACCTAATTTCACTGGTCTAAAATGTGCTTAGTGTGCTTCAAGGTGGGGATGTAATAATGGCTAAATGTTGGGCTTTGGGGGCCCATGAGAAATTATTGATATCATTGAGTCTCCAAATAAGGCTGAGACTGAGCCTGAAAGGGGCTTGGACACAAACCAAGGGTGCTTCCCTAAGCAGAGCCCCTCAGGGTCGTGTAGAGAAGGACGGGTAGGGAGGTAGAGGAATTTTCAGGTACTCAAATTATGGTAAAACCTAGGAGGGACTAGCAAGAAAAACTGCAAAATTTCTTCCTCTGCAAAGTGTTGAACTCCATCTGTACTACAAGATAGAATTATTACTATTATTATTGCAAAAAAGCAAAGAAATGGACTAAATAAACGCTCTGCCCCTCCCAAGCCAGGATGCACAGGACTGAAAAGGCAGGGCAGAAAACCTGGGGAAATTTCTTCTGTAGGAGGAAGCCATTCCTGTTGGACTCGGGCCTTCAGATTTCACCGTTGCTTTTAAACCTGAAACAGAGACATTTAATGTGATGAGAACAGAAATCCTCGTTTCTGTGCCCCAAATCTTAAGTGTTTCTTCCCTGCGTTTATAGCACTTCATAAATAACCCATAGCTAAGATAACACTGGGACTTTCTTCCCCCAGCCTTGCAATCCTGCAGCGTCAGAACAAAGACTGTGTGTGTGTAAGAGAGGCAAGGGCTAGAGATATTTGTTTATTGGAAGGAAGAAAACTGAGATTAAAAATTGCAGTTAGCGGAGAAGCAGGTCTCTTCCCTGCCTACCCTCACTGCTCCGTAGCGGCGAGCGAGCCGTGCCCGCGGGAGCCTGCGGGAGGGCGGCCTGTGCAAGATGCTGAACCAGTGAATGGAGAGGCCGCCGGGCGGGGGAGGGGCCGCCTCGTCCCTGGGAGGTGGAGGTGCAGCCGGGAACTTGGAGGTTTCGCTCAACCTAAGGAATGATTTGTTTCTCATCAACAGTAAGTGCTATTTTGGTGATCAGTCCTACATCTGGGAGCAGCGGCTGCTGTCCCTGTGTGTCTCGTTTTCTCGCGCTCTCATGTTGGTTACAATAGAAATTACCGATGAGATGGTGGCTGCGGAGTGTGTGTGCTCGGCCATCGGGGGATGGGTTCTTTCCCAGTGTCAGCATGCGTGTGGTGTCTGCAGCCAGCCTTTGACAAGCAGGGGAGAGAAGTGATTATGCTGTGTGGAAAATGGAAGTCCTCTGGCGACATAAATGCTTCAAAGAGGCGATTAGCTCAAATGTATTGTAATGTCCGTGCCCTCAAATCAGGGCTTCAAGATCGTGGAGTAATTGATTATCTTACTACAAAGATGTTTAGTCATTTACAAAGATGCAATTGTGCAGAATTTGCACAGTGTTTTTAGCAACTGACAGCTGCCCACAGGTCTGAGTATCTGTTTGTTTCAATACAAATGCAGATACTCAACCATCTCAGTTTTCCTTTTTAAGTTATGCTGTCCACATGGGCCTGGGAATTTTTTTAACTTACGCTGGTCCAGGGCCTTAATAATTTAACTGTAGACCCTTTAGCATGGAGAGAATGGGAATGAAATGTAAACTCTTCCATATACATGAATTTGATATTTAAAGCCTCCCTCACACACTGTAAGACTTAGGCCTGAATCATGAAGTGATATTAACCTGGCCTGATTTTTGTTTTGGAGAGGGAAGAGGGTTCATAAGTATTAAATTCCCATCCATCGCTAGATGAAGATAAAGGAAAAACTTTATTCACCTTGATTATTTTCTGTATTTCTGCCCGCAAGCCCCACAAAAGAACTTCTTATTTGTATGCTCTTTGTCAAACTCCTTATTTTGTTTGGTATCATATAAAAATGTTTTCGTTTTATTCGGGTCTTTCAATAGTCCATACAGGTGAAAAACTTCCTCTTTGCGCCTAAATATCTTGGTTTTCCAGTCCTCAGAACTGGAATTCAGCTCAGGGAATCATGCTTATTTTTTCTGGAGAAATATGGATTTGTTGAAATATATGTGTGATTAGTATTAGTCAAGCACACCTGGGTGAAGCATGGGCCAGTACAGAGATGGTGAGCTACTTAAGCTGCCTGGGTGGTTGATGTAATGCAGAATTGTGCCTGCTTCCCTGTAACAACAGTCTGGTTTCTGAATGGATTTCCTTGTTCCCAATATTAACTCGAGATTTAAAATTTTCCAAGAGCAATATTAATAACAAGGCCTAACTAGGAGGTCGGTTGCCTGGGTTGGCAAATGACGTGTACTTCCTGACCTGGGAAAGGTGTTGATTAGGTAATTAGATTAGTGTCTGCACAGTCGATATAGACTCAGCAGTACCTCTGATGGTTCCCAGAGTAAGTCGTAACATGATTATCTGAGGAACATTTATTTATGCCACTGTGCATTTGGGGATATTTCACCTTCAGTCGGAGGTTGGGACATAGAAGCACGTTAAGTCCTGACTGGATGAATGTTTTGTAGCTTCTTTTCTTTCCCTCCCACCCTTCCTCTTTTTTTGCCCTAAGTGTGCGTGCGATGCATATGCTTGTTTTAAAATGTAACATGACCACCTCTTTTATGAAAAAGACAAATTTGAGGGCATGTGTGAATGTCACTTGTTAATTCAGAAGGTGTTTATTGAGCACCTCCTATAATATTATAATGTCTAAATTAGATCGAAATTAGATCATGACCTCTGGGAATAAGTTATCTTCAAATCCTCAGGATCTGCACAGGACCCAAGGCAAAGTGAGTGGTTAAATGTTTATTGAAAGGAAATCATGGAGGGGCAAAGTGGGCACCCAAAATGCCACACTTGTTGAATCGGCTTCTACCCGCCAGTGTGTCCTAGAGCTGTGAGTCTAGACTCCTGATCATATTCCCTGACAGCGCTGGAAACCATCCTGTACCCACCCCACCATATGTGCCCATTATCATGTGCAGGTTTATATAGGATACCACAAGAAAAGTGTTTAAGAACAGTAGCTCCGGCCAGACTGCCCGGGTTGGAATCCTTCCTCTGCCATTGACTGGTCATGTTACTATGGTAAATTATTTAATCTCATTGCCTCAGTTACCTCATCTGTCAAATGGGGATGTTATTAGACTGATCTCACAGCATCGTTGTAAGGATTAGATGAGTTGCTAACTTATATATAAAGCACAGTAGGCCTGGCACATAAAGATGTCGGCATGTTCTGTAGACGTTCCATTTTAGAATTAAAGTTTGTGAATTTTAAAGCATACCCAATGTAGAAATTTTAAAAGAATGGGATAACAATAGAAAGTCTAATATTTTCTTCCCACACCCCATTGGTTTGGACACCAATGGGCTTGAGCCCCACATTTGGGACGCCACTGGCCTGGAGTACCATAGTTCTGGGGAAGCCAAGCTAATTATTCATCCACCTTCTCCATACTCCCCCCTCTGCTTATTGCACACCTCACCCCTCGGGATTAACAGGATTCAGGATCACTGCATCTCAGTATTTTTGCACCCAGGTTATTTTATTACTTGTTAGCTCTCTTCATTTAAAAAGTTGTGTTCTAGCCCTCTTCTTTCAAAATAAAGAGGCTGAGAGCCTTATGATGGACTAGGGTCGGGCGCTGGATGAAGCAGTGGGGGCTGCCATTCTGGGAGGAGAGAGGAGGAAGGATGGGGAAGCAGGAAGCAGGAGGGCTGTGCAGAGGCTGCTGGCCTGAGTGCCTCTCCCCACCTACAGGAAGCTCTCAGGGCGGAGCTTCTCCAGCCAGAGCCTCCCAGGAGGGTAGCCCCTTGCAAACTGCATGCAACACTTGGTCCCATGGCGCCTGGGGTTCCCAGCTGCTCTGGCATTGTGTGGAGTGTTCCTTCTGTTCCCTGGGCAGTCAGGGTGACAAGACATTGGGGTGAGGAGGGTATAACTTGAAAGCCAGGGGAACAAAGGAAGTATCTAGGTTACAGCTGCATCCAGGCCTGGCCCTGGATTCTGTTACTTCCTTTTTAATAAATCATCTTGTGGCTTTGAAGGAAACTTCTTCTGATATTTGCAGTAAGAATGTAATTTGGAAAATATACCATCTTAAAATCATTACAGCCACAATTTCTGGACACTTATCTCTGTCAGACCCTGTGCCAAATTCCTTTCATGCATGTATATCTCATCCTGCTCTCAGCCACCCAGCGAAGGAAGGTACCACTGTTGATGCCGTTTGACAGATGAGATTAAATAGAGCCAGGATTCATACCCAGACCCTGACCACAAAGAGTGTGCTCTTCATCACCAGGCTCCATGGCCTCGTTCCAAGCTTGCCTACCTCATGGCACTGTTGAGGATAAAATATTTATAAAAGGACTATGTGAGGGCCAATACCGTGTAAATCAGGCATTATTGTAGCAGCGTGTGATCCCAGCCAGCAGTAATAAGAACTCGTATTACAGTGAGTGCTCACTTTATGCCAAAGGCTTTACATGCATCCTCTGGTTTCTGTCTCAGAACCCCCTACAAGGTGGATAATTTGAAGATTAACAAGGAAACTGGGAATCAGGAACATTAGGTACCTTGCCGGGTACACAGCTTATAGATGGTACAATGGGGCTTAGATCTGGGTCTGCTCACCTCCAGAGCTCTGGCCTGAATGTCACCCAGATGCTATCACCTCCCTGAAGCTGGAGGGACCTGAGAGGCCTGCTAGACATGAGGGGCTGAGGTAGAAGGATTTTCTCTAAATTATAAAGCTAATTGGAAATAGAGCTGGAGCTAGAAGTCATTCCCCAAGGTTGATCTGGTTGATAGTAGGGTGCAAAAGGATAATAGTAAAAATTAAAAATACACACAACTCTCTGGTTTACTTTTTTTTTTAACATCTTTATTGGAGTATAATTGCCTTACAATGGTGTGTTAGTTTCTGCTTTATAACAAAGTGAATCAGTTATACATATACATATGTCCCCATATCTCTTCCCTCTTGCATCTCCCTCCCTCCCACCCTCCCTATCCCACCCCTCTAGGTGGTCACAAACCACCTATGATCTCCCTATGCTATGTGGCTGCTTCCCACTAGCTATCTATTTTACGTTTGGTATTGTATATATGTCCATGCCACTCTCTCACTTTGTCACAGCTTACCCTTCCCCCTCCCCATATCCTCAAGTCCATGCTCTAGTAGGTCTGTGTCCTTATTCCTGTCTTACCCCTAGGTTCTTCATGACCTTTTTTTTTTTTCTTAGATTCCATATATATGTGTTAGCATACGGTATTTGTTTTTCTCTTTCCTACTTACTTCACTCTGTATGACAGACTCTAGGTCCATCCACCTCACTACAAATAACTCAATTTTGTTTCTTTTTATGGCTGAGTAATATTCCATTGTATATATGTGCCACATCTTCTTTATCCATTCATCTGTTGATGGACACTTAGGTTGCTTCCATGTCCTGACTATTGTAAATAGAGCTGCAATGAACATTTTGGTACATGACTCTTTTTGAATTATGGTTTTCTCAGGGTATATGCCCAGTAGTGGGATTGCTGAGTCATATGGTAGTTCTGTTTGTATTTTTTAAGGAACCTCCATACTGTTCTCCACAGTGGCTGTATCAATTTACATTCCCACCAACAGTGCAAGAGTGTTCCCTTTTCTCTACACCCTCTCCAGCACTTATTGTTTCTAGATTTTTTGATGATGGCCATTCTGACTGGTGTGAAATGATACCTCATTATAGTTTTGATTTGCATTTCTCTAATGATTAATGATGTTGAGCATTCTTTCATGTGTTTGTTGGCAATCTGTATATCTTCTTTGGAGAAATGTCTGTTTAGGTCTTCTGCCTGTTTTTGGATTGGGTTGTTTGTTTTTTTGTTATTGAGCTGCATGAGCTGCTTGTAAATTTTGGAGATTAATCCTTTGTCCGTTGCTTCATTTGCAAATATATTCTCCCATTCTGAGGGCTATCTTTTCGTCTTGTTTATGGTTTCCTTTGCTGTGCAAAAGCTTTGAAGTTTCATTAGGTCCCATTTGTTTATTTTTGTTTTTATTTCCATTTCGGTAGGAGGTGGGTCAAAAAGGATCTTGCTGTGATTTATGTCATGGAGTGTTCTGCCTATGTTTTCCTCTAAGAGTTTGATAGTGTCTGGCCTTACGTTTAGTTCTTTAATCCATTTTGAGTTTATTTTTATGTATGGTGTTAGGGAGTATTCTAATTTCATACTTTTACTTGTACCTGTCCAGTTTTCCCAGCATCACTTATTGAAGAGGCTGTCTTTTCTCCACTGTATATTCTTGCCTCCTTTATCAAAGATAAGGTGACCATATGTGCGTGGGTTTATCTCTGGGCTTTCTGTCCTGTTCCATTGATCTATCTTTCTGTTTTTGTGCCAGTACCATACTGTCTTGATTACTGTAGCTTTGTAGTATAGTCTGAGTCAGGGAGCCTGATTCCTCCAGCTCCGTTTTTCATTCTCAAGATTGCTTTGACTATACGGGGTCTTTTGTGTTTCCATACAGATTGTGAAATTTTTTGTTCTAGTTCTGTGAAAAATGCCAGTGGTAGTTTGATAGGGATTGCATTGAATCTGTAGATTGCTTTGGATAGTAGAGTCATTTTCACAATGTTGATTCTTCCAATCCAAGAACATGGTATACCTCTCCATCTATTTGTATCATCTTTAATTTCTTTCATCAATGGCTTATAATTTTCTGCATACAGGTCTTTTGTCTCCTTAGGTAGGTTTATTCCTAGATATTTTATTCTTTTTGTTTCAATGGTAAATGGGAGTGTTTTTTTTCTTTTCTTTTTTTAAGAAACTGTTTATTTTCTATCAACCTATTTCCATTTTAAGAGTTTGTGGAAAAACAGTTTAAGACCACTCAGTGGTTGTTCCTACCCACTCGGTGGCCTGAGCAGTGGGAGCTGCAGACCAGTCTTCAGTGGCAGGTTGAGCACTCCAGTCTTCAGTGGGGAACTGCTGAATAGGCACAGAGGGCACCTGCACACCTTCGGACGAGTCCGCCACCTCAGGCTGAGCAGCAGTGAACTCAGGAGCTGGAGCGGTCCATTCACCCTGAAATTCCTCCTTGGTCACAGCCTTCTCAGCTGCTGCCTGCTCTTCCTTTTCAATCTCTTCAGGATCTCTGTAGAAGTAGAGATCAGGCATGACCTCCCATGGTTGTTCACGGGAGATGGTGCCACGCATGCGCAGAAATTCCCGGGCAAGCATCCACCACATCAGACCCACTGAGTGAGCTCCCTTTTTGTTGCATGGGATGGCAATGTCCACATACCACAGAGGAGAGTCTGTGTTACACAGAGCAATGGTAGGCAGGTTAACGTAAGAGGCCTCTGTGAGAGGCTGGTGGTCAGCCCTGGGATCAGTAACCACCAGAAGTCTTGGCTCCCAGAAGGCTACCTGGATCTGGTTAGTGAAGATTCCAGGAGTGAAGCGGCCAGCAATAGGAGTGGCTCCAGTGGCAGCAGCAAACTTCAGCACAGCTCGCTGGCCAGTATTCCTGGAAGATGTGACACTGACATCAGCTGGTTTTCAATGGCAACAATGGCACGAGCTGCCAACAGAAGCTTCTCCCAGGTTCTCTTCAGATTTATGATGTAGATGCCATCACTTTTCCTTTTGTAGATGTACTGTTCCATTTGGAAGTCAAGGTTGGTGCCACCTAAGTGGGTTCCTGCTGCAAGGAATTTGAGGACATCCTCCTCCTTCATTTGCAGGACATCAAGGGCTCCGGACATTGTTAATGTTTCCCTTTAAGTTACGACAGGAATCCAGAACAAAGCCATATGGACCCTTATCTGGCATGAAAAGTGGGAGGGTTTTCTTAATTTCACTTTCAGATTTTTCATCATTAGTGTATAAGAATGCCAGAGATTTCTGTGCATTAATTTTGTATCCTGCTACTTTATCAAATTCATTGATTAGCTCTAGTAGTTTTCTGGTAGCATCTTTAGGATCTCTATGTATAGTACCATGTCATCTGCAAACAGTGACAGCTTTACTTCTTCTTTTCCGGTTTAGATTCCTTTTATTTATTTTTCTTCTCTGATTGCTGTGGCTAAAACTTCCAAAACTATGTTGAATAAGAGTGGTGAGAGTGGGCAACCTTGTCTTGTTCCTGATCTTAGTGGAAATGGTTTCAGTTTTTCACCATTGAGGACAATGTTTGCTGTGGGTTTGTCATATATGGCCTTTATTATGTTGAGGAAAGTTTCCTCTATGTCTACTTTCTGCAGGGTTTTTATCACGAATCGGTGTTGAATTCAGTCGAAAGCTTTCTCTGCATCTATTGAGATGATCATGTGGTTTTTTTCCTTCAATTTGTTAATATGGTGTATCACGTTGATTGATTTGCATATATTGAAGAATCCTTGCATTTCTGGAATAAACCCCACTTGATCATGGTGTATGATCCTTTTAATGTGCTGTTGGATTCTGTTTGCTAGTATTTTGTTGAGGATTTTTGCCTCTGTGTTCATCAGTGATATAGGCCTGTAGTTTTCTTTCTTTGTGACATCCTTGTCTGGTTTGGTATCAGGGAGATGGTGGCCTTGTAGAATGAGTTTGGGAGTGTTCCTCCCTCTGCTATATTTTGGAAGAGTTTGAGAAGGATAGGTGTTAGCTCTTCTCTAAATGTTTGATAGAATTTGCCTGTGAAGCCATCTGGTCCTGGGCTTTTGTTTGTTGGAAGATTTTTTTTTTTTTGGGGGGGGAATTTTGCCCTTTTAAAAATTTATTTATTTATTTATTTATTTATGGCTGTGTTGGCTCTTCGTTTCTGTGCAAGGGCTTTCTCTAGTTGCGGCAAGTGGGGGCCACTCCTCATCGCAGTGCGCGGGCCTCTCACTATCGCGGCCTCTCTTGTTGCGGAGCACAGGCTCCAGATGCGCAGGCTCAGTAATTGTGGCCCATGGGCCTAGTTGCTCCGCGGCATGTGGGATCTTCCCAGGCCAGGGCTCGAACCCGTGTCCCCTGCATTGGCAGGCAGATTCTCAACCACTGCACCACCAGGGAAGCCCTGTTGGAAGATTTTTAATCACAGTTTCAATTTCAGAGCTTGTGATTGGTCTGTTCATATTTTCTAGTTCTTCCTGGTTCAGTCTCGGCAGGTTGTGCATTTCTAAGAATTTGTCCATTTCTTCCAGGTTGTCCATTTTATTGGCATAGAGTTGCTTGTAGTAATCTCTCATGATCCTTTGTATTTCTGCAGTATCAGTTGTTACTTCTCCTTTTTCATTTCTAATTCTATTGATTTGAGTCTTCTCCCTTTTTTTCTTGATGGGTCTGGCTAATGGCTTATCAATTTTGTTTATCTTCTCAAAGAACCAGCTTTTAGTTTTATTGATCTTTGTTATTGTTTCCTTCATTTCTTTTTCATTTATTTCTGATCTGATCTTTATGATTCCTTTCCTTCTGCTAACTTTGGGGGGTTTTTGTTCTTTCTCTAATTGCCTTAGTGCAAGGTTAGATTGTTTATTTGAGATGTTTCCTGTTTCTTAAGGTAGGATTGTATTGCTATAAACTTCCCACTTAGAACTGCTTTTGCTGCATCCCATAGGTTTTGGGTCGTCGTGTCTCCATTGTCATTTGTTTCTAGGTATTTTTTGATTTCCTCTTTGTTTTCTTCAGTGATCACTTTGTTATTAAGTAGTGTATTATTTAGCCTCCATGTGTTTGTTGTTTTGTTTTGTTTTTTGCGGTACACAACCCTCTCACTGTTGTGGCCTCTCCCGTTGCGGAGCACAGGCTCCGGACGCGCAGGCCCAGCGGCCATGGCTCACGGGCCCAGCTGCTCCGCGGCATGTGGGATCTTCCTGGACCGGGGCACAAACCCGTGTGCCCTGCATCGGCAGGCGGACTCTTAACCACTGCGCCACCAGGGAAGCCCGTGTTTGTATTTTTTATAGATCTTTTCCTGTAATTGATATCTAGTCTCATAGCATTGTGGTCGGAAAAGATACTTGATACGATTTCAATTTTCTTAAATTTACCAAGGCTAGATTTGTGACCCAAGATATGATCTATCCTGGAGAATGTTCTATGAGCACTTGAGAAAAATGTGTATTCTGTTGGTTTTGGATGGAATGTCCTATAAATATCAAGTAAGTCCGTCTTGTTTAATGTATCATAAAGCTTGTGTTTCCTTATTTATTTTCATTTTGGATGATCTGTCCATTGGTGAAAGTGGGGTGTTAAAGTCCCCTACTATGATTGTGTTACTGTCGATTTCCTCTTTTATGGCTGTTAGTATTTGCCTTATGTATTGAGGTGCTCCTGTGTTGGGTGCATAAATATTTACAATTGTTATATCTTCTTCTTGGATCAATCCCTTGATCATTATGTAGTGTCCTTCTTTGTCTCTTGTAATAGTCTTTATTTTAAAGTCTATTTTGTCTGATATGAGAATTGCTACTCCAGCTTTCTTCTGATTTTCATTTGCATGGAATATCTTTTTCCATCCCCTCACTTTCAGTCTGTATGTGTCCCTAGGTCTAAATTGGGTCTCTTGTAGACAGCATATATATGGGTCTTGTTTTTTTGTATCCATTCAGCCAGTCTGTGTCTTTTGGTGGGAGCATTTAATCCATTTACATTTAAGGTAATTATCGATATGTATGTTCCTATTCCCATTTTCTTCATTGTTTTGGGTTTGTTATTGTAGGTCTTTTCCTTCTCTTGTGTTTCTTGCCTAGAGAAGTTCTGTTAGTATTTGTTGTAAAGCTGGTTTGGTGGTGCTGAACCCTCTCAGCTTTTGCTTGTCTGTAAAGGTTTTAATTTCTCCATCAAATCTGAATGAGAACCTTGCTGGGTAGAGTAGTCTTGGTTGTAGGTTTTTCTCCTTCATCACTTTAAATATGTCCTGCCACTCCCTTCTGGCTTGCAGTGTTTCTGCTGAAAGATCAGCTGTTAACCTTATGGGGATTCCCTTGTATGTTATTTGTTGTTTTTCCCCGCTGCTTTTAATATGTTTTCTTTGTATTTAATTTTTGACAGTTTGATTAATATGTGTCTTGGCATGTATCTCCTTGGATTTATCGTGTATGGGACTCTCTGTGCTTCCTGGACTTGATTAACTATTTCCTTTCCCATATTAGGGAAGTTTTCAACTATAATCTCTTCAAATATTTTCTCAGTCCCTTTCTTTTTCTCTTCTTCTCAGACCCCTATGATTTGAATGTTGGTGCATTTAATGTTGTCCCAGAGGTCTCTGAGACTGTCCTCAGTTCTTTTCATTCTTTTTTCTTTATTCTGCTCTGCAGTAGTTATTTCCACTATTTTGTCTTCCAGGTCACTTATCTGTTCTTCTGCCTCAGCTATTCTGCTATTGATCCCTTCTAGAGTATTTTTAATTTCATTTATTGTGTTGTTCATCATTGCTTGTTTCCTCTTTAGTTCTTCTAGGTCCTTGTTAAATGTTTCTTGCATTTTCTGTATTCAGTTTCCAAGATTTTGGATCATGTTTACTATCATTATTCTGAATTCTTTTTTGGGTAGATTGCCTATTTCCTCTTCATTTGTTAGGTCTGGTGGATTTTTATCTTGCTCCTTCATCTGCTGTGTGTTTTTCTGTCTTTTCATTTTGCTTATCTTACTGTGTTTGAGGTCTCCTTTTTGCAGGCTGCAGGTTCATAGTTCTCGTTGTTTTTGGTGTCTGTCCCCAGTGGCTTAGGTTGGTTCAGTGGGTTGTGTAGGCTTGCTGGTGGAGGGGACTAGTGCCTGTGTTCTGTTGGATGGGGCTGGATCTTGTCTTTCTGCTGGCAGGTCCACGTCTGGTGGTGTGTTTTGGGGTGTCTGTGGCCTTATTATGATTTTAGGCAGCCTCTCTGCTACTGGATGGGGCTGTGTTCCTGTCTTGCTTAGTTGTTTGGCATAGGATGTCCAGCACTGTAGCTTGCTGGTCGTTGAGTGAAGCTGAGTGTTGGTGTTGAGATGCAGATCTTGGGAGATTTTTGCCCTTTGATATTATGTGGAGCTGGGAGGTCTCTTGTGGACCAGTGTCCTTAAGTTGGCTCTCCCACCTCAGTGGCATAGCCCTGATGCCTGGCTGGAGCACCAAGAGCCTGTCCTCCACATGGCTTTTGGAAGGTCTGAGGCCTTCTGCCAGCATTCAGTGGGTGTTCTATAGAAGCAGTTCCACGTGTAGATGTATTTCTGATGTATCTGTGGGGAGGAAGGTGATCTCCACGTCTTACTCTTCCGCCATCTTCTCAAATCTCTCTGGTTTACTTAAATAATAAACACTCACAACCCTGTGGTTTTATTAAATAATCACATGGAGTGGATTATTACACACATTTATGCATTCAGCAAATGCTTGTCAATGCCTCCCGGCCACCAGGCGGTCTTGGAGGTACTGTGCACACAGAGGTAGCCCCTTGCAGCCTGGCTGGTGTGGGCTCTGTCCAGATGGGCACGGTCAACGAGGGGTGCAGACACAGGGCTGTAGGAGCACGTGGTCGAGGGGCCCTCAGCTGATCTCGGAGAGAACAGTGGTAGAAGCTGCAGGAGAAGGGAGGGGAGCCACTTCGCAGAGTGCAGGGCTGGAGACAGAGAGGCCACTGACCGCTTGAGGAACTAGAAAGGTCAGGGCGTTAAACTGCTATGTTGGGGTAGGCGAGGACCGTGGAAGAGTTGGAGCGAGAATCAGACTTGCTGTACACTTCAGCTGCAGAACCAGAAGCTGGTAGAAGGGTGAGGGGGCAGCAGGAAGCTGTTCACAGGCAGTCAAGGAAGAGATGCTGCTGTCAGGGAAGGTGGGGCACTTCCTGTGAGTTAGGAGTCAGTGCCCCAGTTTCTCTTTCCAGTCCCTGGGATGCAGTTCTGATAGCACTTTGCAACATGAGTATCAGTAAGCGGGAATTTTCCATTGTAGCCATTACTTCAAGTCTCTGGGATTAACTAAAAAGCCCACAGATCACCAGAACAAGCCTTCACTCCCTCTGCTTGAGGATTTTAACATTTTCTTTCAGGATCTATATGGAGATCATTTTTTCTCAGCCCCTGCATCATTTCCCCGTGGCAGCACTTTGGCATGCCCGGGAGCTCTCCGTGTATACTGACGCCATGTGTCTTAGTTCAGATCCACTCCACGCTGAGCCAGGCAGATTGGTCATGTAGATGGAGCTGCAACTGTGCTTGTAGATGATGTGTCCATCCCTCCCTTTTTGGCTGAGACAGGTGCCCTAGGATGGACTGGTTCCATGTGTACGTCACCCCCAGCCCCTCAGGCTGGACGTGGTGGGGTTTGGCACATGCTCTGTACTTGCTCAAGAAGAGGGTCCCATGAGAAGCATCGCAGGCCAGGTACCACCAGTGAGCCAGGTGTGTAACGTCTTTACCCATCAGGAAAGGTCCCTGGCTGCTGTGATCTTGGTGATACCCAAAACAGAAACTGGACAAGTCACATGTGGTGATCTTAACCTGGAAAGAAGAAATGGCATCTCTATCTCCTCTGGAGCCCCAGAAAGATGTTCTGGGTCTCAGGGGATCCCACCCTGAGAATGATAGGACTTCATACTTGCATGGGTAGATTATCTCTTAGTCCATTTGAAAATCAGCCGGAACAGCAATTCTGTAAATTGTCCCATATTGTGTAAAAACTCTGGCGACGTGAGCATTAGTCCCTGCTATAAAATCAGTAACCAGTGATGATTACTTTTTAACCTCCAGCAGGCTTATGGGTGCATTCTTCTCACCACTAAACATTGTGCTTTTGTTTTCCACCTCTTTTTTGCTGCAAATATGTTTAGGGTGAAGAAGCTGAAGGAGACCTTCGCTTTTATTCAGCAGTTAGACAAAAACATGAGCAACCTTCGCACCTGGTTGGCTCGGATCGAGTCTGAGCTTTCTAAGCCTGTGGTTTATGATGTCTGTGATGATCAAGAGATCCAGAAGAGGCTCGCTGAACAGCAGGTGGGGAAGTGAGAATGGGCTTTTGTCAGAGCCTAGGTGTTCACAGGGTCTGCTAATGCAAACCATCCCCGCACTGGCTGTGCATTTTAGTGGGTTCATATTTCGTAATACTGGTATGTTTTCTCCAGAGAAAGCTGACCGCCTGTCCATGCTCTTGGCGGTGTGAGGCATCCATCTCTTGAGTGCCCACCCCACCACCACCATTCATGTAGCTCTTTGTGAAATACTTTGAATAATGTTGAAGATGCAGACCTTAATCTTAGTGGTAAATAAGGTTTTTTTAATCTCTGTTTTTGTTACTATAGTTTTGGCAATGAATTGAAAGAAAAATAATTTTTCCATCCAAAGAAGGTTTTCATGGGACAACACGTGATGGGTCTGATAGAGCTTCAAGAAAAGGGGAGTGCTCGGGGCGGGGGGTGTGGAAGAAGGAGCATGTTTGGACCAATAGCTTAGGAAGCCTCTCCTGCAATGTTCTGTGCATTTCTGTCATCAGTTATATCCCCTCTTAGCCAACCCTGGAAATTCCACAATTTAAACACCACCGAATCCTGCCTCTAACCTGGCAGGTGCTTTTTGGTCTCACTGACTTGTCAAATCCACTCTCCTACCCTCCATAGGCTCACGTTTACATGCTTATTCTCATATGCAGTGCCTGAGCTTCTCTTTTTATATATATATATATATATATTTTTTTTTTTTTTTTTTTTTTGCGGTACGTGGGCCTCTCACTGTTGCGGCCTCTCCCGTTGCGGAGCACAAGCTCCGGACGGGCAGGCTCAGCGGCCATGGCTCACGGGCCCAGCCGCTCCGTGGCATGTGGGATCTTCCCGGACCAGCCTGCATCGGCAGGTGGACTCTCAACCACTGCGCCACCAGGGAAGCCCCCTCTTTATTTTTAAAATAGCTAAGCTTATATTATTCTTTTAGTAGCTTTCCTTCACTTGTTTCTCTCAGCCCTGTGAGCAGATTCTGTTTTAAACATATGAGCAATATGGTCGCTACCAAGTTCACAGCCTTGTATCTGTTTTCTTCATGTTTCCTTCAAAGCCTTGGTGTTTGTTGTCTGTCAACACACCGATTCACTCACATATCCCAGCTGCTTGGAGACAGAATTGGGGGGCTGAAACTTTTTCATCAGATTATCAAAGCCAGAAGGCCACCCCTTGATTATAAATTCTCTTGAGGTCAGGTCAGTCCTTCTCATGATAATAAGCAACATCTCATGCTACCACGAAATAGAGCTAAGTATTTGATAATACTCTAGACTTAGATCTTTATTTAATCCTATTACAATTACTGTTTGAATAATGCCTATTCTCTGATTTTCAAACTAGTATGATTTAGCAATGCTGCAAAGTAAAAATACTGGTTTTTCCACTTAGCCTCAGAAATTTAAGTATGTCTTTTTCACTGAGGTCATCTATATTCTGTCTTTGCTTTGTGGAGAAATGAATATTGATATAACTACCATGTTAATGGACACTGCAGAGATTTTAATGCCCTTATCAGTAAAGGGCTACTGAACATTATCAGCTGTATTTACAAGATTGATCCATTAGGTTGAATTTCTTGAATAGTCTCTTCATAGACAGGCCTTGCAAATAACCATTTACCCTGACTGGTGAGTCTTTTCAGGTAAATAGAACAAAAGCTGACAACATTTTTCCCTTTAGCCCGTGGCTGAATTTGGCAGGGGCTAATAACGTGTGTTAACATTTTATAAATCTGATGTGTGACAAAACATCATTAAATTGCAGGGAATTTATTCCCAAGAGTGTACAATTTGGAGCAGCTGCCATTCTCTTGGCCATGTGTGTTCCTGTACTGAAATGGTATATAATTTCAGTCTGGTTGATTTGAAGGTTTCCAATTTATAGAACGTAGAATCACCATCATGGAATTCTTATAAAAAAAAAATTACGGAGTTAGTATTCAGGACCACTTTGCTGTGAAGAAGTTGGATGTATTCATTTTCTATGGCCACTGTCGCAGATGACCACAGATTTAGCAGCTGAACACGAATTTATCATCTTATAGTTCTGGAGGTCAGAAATCTGACACAGGGCTGAGGTCAAGGTGTCAGCAGGGCTGCTTTCCTTTCTGGAGGCTCTAGGGGAGAATCCATTTCTTTGCCTTGAAGTCCTAGAGGCTGCCTGCCTTTCCTGGCCCATGGCCCCCTTCCGCCATCTTCAAAGCCAGCAACGGTGCATCTCTCTGAGCCTTTCTCCCTCTGCTTGACTCTTCTTGTACTTTTAAGGACCCTTGGGATTCCATTAGGCCCACCCACATAATCAGGATAATCTTCCTATCTTAAGGTCAGCTGATTGGCACGCTTAATTCTCCTTCGCCACGTAACCTAGTCTAGTCACGGGTTCTGGGGATAAGGACATGGTTCTGGGGATGCCAATATTCTGCCTACCACAGATGTCCTGAGGAAACCTGTAGTATTTTTATTAAAAAAAACAAAATTATAACTGAACCTAGACCTTAAATGCTCCACCAAAAACAGAAAATGTGTCACACAAAATAATTATTTATGGGCCATGTTTTAGAAACCTTGCCTGTGTTTCTGTCACTGATTTAAATATAATAAATTGCTTGACTGCTTCCAGAAATAAGACCCAAACTCTTGGGATCATCTAGTAGCGCCTTCTGCAAAAGCCCTCAGGCCCAGAAGTGATAAAGCGCCATGATGTCCCTGGACCCTCATTATAACGTCCTTGGGGGCCTGGTGCAGAAGGGGTCAGACCTTATAAAAGTCTTTTTTGCTTCTCTTCTTTATGTGAAACTCCTTAGGTAATAAGTGTTGTATTGTTATTCCTGTAGAATAGATCATCTTTAAACTGCAAAGGAAGTGGTGGCCACCTTGTGACGCGTTTAAACCATGGACCACTTTCATTGAGTCTTCAGCATCTCTCTCCAGTTTTCTTTGGTTGCCTGGTTCCCAGGCATCCCAGGGGTGCCTGATGGTGGCTTGGGGGGTTCGTTACCCCCACACCGTATAGTTACCAGTAGTCCCCTCCCCAGTGGCCAAGTCAGCTTCATGCCAAAGCCCATCCACCGCCCAGGACCACCCTGCTGGACTTGCTTGACACCCCCAGCCCCTCCTGCAGAGACACTCGAGCCACCACCTGGGTTCCCACAACACACGCCATGGTTTTCTGCCTCTCAGCCTGGTTTTCCTTTTCTCCCCCCTGTATCTCATTTTTTCTAGTTCCTTTTGTGTTATTCTTCCTGGCTGCATTCTCTGCTCTGGTTTCCTGTTTCTCCCCATGTCCTCTCACTGATCCTCAACTTCCCTCAGCCCTTTCTCAGCTTCAGTGCTCTGTGTCACCTACTCAGGAGCAGAAAAACAAAGTAAACAGGCACTCATGTTTCCAGAACCGTTGGCAAAAGTCTTTCACATTGTTTTACGTTGTTTCTTAAGTCAGATTCGTCTCTGCGTTTGAACACTTTTGAAATCCAGTCATTGTGCAAACTCGGGCCTCAATGGGTACTAGTGGTGGGATCATTTCAGTTTGCAAAATGTCACTTGTCCAGTACTTCAGTGGTTTGTGTTTTAAAATATGGTCCACTACTTTATTTTATATTTTACAAGACAACTAACTAGTTCATACTACAGTATCAGCAGGCCATTTTGTGGTGTATTAGAAGTTTGTTTTGGAAATTTTGAAAAACTCTGGACTCCTTTTTTAGCCAAGATGTTCACGGTCTTTTGTAAATTATCAGAGAGCTCATTTCTTGCCATCGTTTACCCTTTATATTAATCAGTTTTCTTTAGCTGTTTCATTCAATAAAAGCTGAGTAAAAAATGTAGAGTAACTGCAAAGAGGCTATTAAAATACATGGCATTCGTGTTTATCCATAGACTAGACTTCCTCAGTGCTTTTCAACCAGATCCTACCCAACCCTACCAGGTGAGGTCAGGGGCAGGTACCATTTTTCAATGATAATTGTCAATATTACGTATTTAGCACCAGCGTTAGGATTCCTTATTTATTATTTTGGCAAAAAAAAGTTTAAAGGGTTGTTTATCAATATCTGTAAATTTTAGGAAAGCCTGTGGCAATTCTGTGAATGGGTAAGAATTCTTAAACCTGGAATTCTATTTAAACCTATTAATTATAAAGCTAGTCCACTGACCCCAAGATGACTGCCCCCATTGCAGCATTTCAGACATTTGTCTTAGACTGACTGTAAAGCTTAAAAAAAAATCACCTGCACATCTCTCTTCATAGGACACACAGGGTGACAAACTGAAAAGCACATTTTCTTCTGAATATAACTTTGAGGTGCTCATTTTTCATCAGTTAGGATCTGTGTTGAGAACTGCTTGATTTAAAACTTGATTTGAGTGTTAGCATTTTATTCTTTCATTTCCACCTGGACACAGAATTATCCAAATGTGCATTTATCAGAAGAAAAGTAAGAAAACATTAGTCCTATCTAGTAATCCAGTCGTAATCTCCAAAATTGTTAAATATTGAGGTGACCTGGAATGAACTTCATGCTGCTTTTCTGTAGACAGTGGCAGCCACTGTTTATAAAATAATCCCTCCTGTAAAATGAACTATGCTGAATCCAGGGAACTTGTATAGTTAATAGCGGCTTATTTAACTTTGTCTATTTCACAATGTAGTTTGGGTACTAAGACGAGTGGTGTGGTCTCATGTCACTCATCACAGAATTTGGATATCAGGAGAGGCCTGGCTCATCCAGAATGACAAAACAAACAGGCACCTCACCTCGCCCTTCCCCCAGCCCTGCCCTTGTGTGTAGAAGGAACACTCCCTGGGTGATAACTGAAAATGCCATGTTTATACTTAAACAAGTTTTCCACTTTTTCCTATGACCGTGCATGTTTTTCTTGGTGACCCTTCGTTTTCCTGAATCAGTAGCACTCTCCCCATCATGGGACAAGACTCCAGAGACCCCGCCCCCTCCCCGAGCTACAGCCGTGACCGGACTCCATCAGCTGGAGGGCAGCATCTCTACCCCTTGGGCCCGTGGAGCCAGGATAGGCTCCTGGGGAGGCTGTGGAGACCGTGCAGCTGCGAGCACAGTTTGGGGGGTGGAGGTATGAAGATAGTACAGAGGTCTTAGGAGATTTAAGAATTCTGTGACCCATAAAAGGTTAAGAGTTTCTGTTGCTGAAGTTTTAGGTCCTGTTGAAGATAAGTCAGTTTTCCAAGGAAGACCTCCCCAAAGCCAAGTCTAAACTGGAGGCCCTTGGGATCAGGTGGTATGGAGTAGATCACGTGCCTCCCCAGAGTCTGGGGGGGCTGGGCTCTCAGGGGAGGGAATCCCCACTTCTCCTACCCCCTCACATAGTCAGTTCAACAGATCGATCCCATTGTTGCCCGCGGTTAGGCCTTGTGTCAGATACTGTCGCACAGGGGTTGCCCAAAGGTGAGAGAGACTCAGCCTGTGTTGCCAAGTTCCAGGTAGAAATGCACGCAGGACCGTGCCCCCCGGGCTGGAAGAAGGGTCGGGGGGAACCTTCCCACTACCGCCACCAGCACCTCAACGTGCTTCCTACTCTCCCATCGTTGTAGGACCTGCAGCGAGACATAGAACAGCACAGTGCCGGGGTGGAGTCTGTGTTTAACATCTGCGACGTCCTCCTGCACGACTCCGATGCCTGTGCCAACGAGACTGAGTGCGACTCCGTCCAGCAGACCACCAGGAGCCTGGACAGGCGCTGGAGGAACATTTGCGCCATGTCCATGGAGCGGCGGATGAAGTAAGGACCACGCTGCCCCTGGATGCCGACTGCGTGTTCCCGACTGACCTACGTAACAGTGACCGTGTTCTGTTAGCTTCACCGAGGGGCGTGCCAAGTATTGGCGGGGAAGGCTCAGTAGGTGTGGCCAGTCCTTACTAAGGGGATCATTCAAGGAGAATACAGGCAGGGTCATGTCTCTCCCCAGCCCTCCTGTGTCTTGGGGTGTAACGGCAGGTGGCCACTGTGCTGATGTGTCCCAGCTCTAAGTAGTGGAGGACGCCTGTCTCCTGTTGGGTGACCTCTGTGTGAAGCAGAAGCTCTGAGGGGCCTGGCGCTCCCAGAAGGGGGGTGTCCTGACCACAAAGTGATGTCTCCGGTTATTTCCTGGAAGGGGTAGCAGGGTCTCTCCTGCTACCAGTGCCAGTGCAAGGCGGGCTGGGACTGGGACCAGTCAGGGGAGAAAAAGCCACGTAAAAGCTCGGCTTGACGTGGATGGCTTGTACTGAGCTGCTTTCCTCCTGTTAGAATTGAGGAGACGTGGCGGCTTTGGCAGAAGTTTTTAGATGATTACTCCCGCTTCGAGGACTGGCTCAAGTCCGCCGAGAGGACAGCGGCCTGCCCGAATTCCTCCGAGGTGCTGTACACCGTTGCCAAAGAAGAGCTGAAGAGGTTTGAGGTAAAGGCCCTCCCCAGCCCAGTGGTCCTGATAACCAAGGATGCGGCGGGCTCGGGGCTGGCTTAAATGACTTCACATAAGTGGCAGGCTTCCCCACCTCTGGCTGCGGCCGCCCAGTCCCCAGCCCACCATCAGCTGCTCCAGCGGCTTTGTGGGGCATTACCGATTTATGCCAACCGCAGGCTGTGAACTTGAAAGTGTTCTTCAGTAGTGTCAGAAGAACGTGTGAAGCCAGCCCTCTGTGGCCATTCCGTTGGATGGACATTTGAGGCAGGTGGTCTGGGGCCTGGAAGGGGTGTCCCGGGGCCCTGCAGCTATGGCACTGACAGGGCCCCCCCGTGCCACAGGCCTTCCAGCGGCAGATTCACGAGAGGCTCACGCAGCTGGAGCTCATCAACAAGCAGTACCGGCGGCTGGCCCGCGAGAACCGCACCGACACGGCCAGCAAACTGAAGCAGATGGTGCACGAGGGCAACCAGCGCTGGGACAACCTCCAGAAGCGGGTCACAGCCATCCTGCGGCGACTCCGAGTAACCTCCTCTACGTCACCGGGTCATTTGTAGATATTGGGGAGGTGGAGGGGGTCGGATATGTGATGTCAGGCTTGTAACAAAGCAGCGGGTAGATTTCATTTGAGGCCTAAGCTGTCTTGACATTCTTCCAGTACAGCCTTCCCTTTTGTTTAAGCCCAAAGCTGCCAAAAAGCGTTCCTTTTTTTTTTTTTTTTAAAGTGAAGTTATTTGCCTCGGAATAGGCTTCTCAGGCAGAGCTTATTCAAGGGATTGTGTTACCAACACATCGCTTTTTTTCGACTCCTGTCACCCCTGAGGGTGTCACGTCAGCCCACACACTGCCCAGAGTCTGGGGCGCTGCCGTCACCGGGTCGGGCGAAGGTACCTCTTAGTCTGGGACGAGGCCCCCTTTGCCCATCTGCCCGCTTTTGTGTGTCCCGTTGGTTCTTGCACTGTGAGGGAACAGACAGAGCCCCCCGCTCTGTATTGGGGGTTGGGGACAGTGACAGTTCTCCCAACCTCACAGCAGCTGTCTGACCTCAAATGATGGGTTTGATTCTGGGGTGTGAACCGTCACCTTAGATTTCTGTGATTCAGAAGACATCATAGGTCAACCTTTGTGAGTCCAGGTGTAAAGTGACAGGACTGGTGTGGGTTGTGGCTACAGGAAGTAATTTTAATCCTTGCTTCCGTTCTTAAGGCAGAGCACTCTTGAAACCATTCTAAGAAGAGGAAAATCTGGGTTTTTTGTTTCACCCTCTCAGGAAGAAAAGGGCTAGCTTTTCCGCAACCCCCTTGCATGAATTTCTTTATCTCCTGCTGACTGGATTTGACTGTGACCAGCCTAAGCCTTCACTGGGCACTATGTTTGTTTGAGAATCAGCTGCCCATCTATGAGGTGGTAACCCAAGAGGCCTCGTTAACTGGAAGTGATAAATCTGGGTTTTCTGTTTTTGAAGAAATACATTCGGAATTATATCAGTGAAGGCAAATGGGGCACTAGTCCAGGCTCAACCCCGAGATCAATACTTTTCCATCCTGAAGCTACTAAATCCTTCTGTCGAGCAGAAGCTCCCACAGGAGGCTGACAGTTGAAAATAGGCAGGTGCCTAGCCTGGGCTTTGAGAGGGGCGTGTTCCTCAGAGGACAGACTGGGAAAATCACTGACTTAGACCAGAGAATTATAGAATTTCACATGCTGCAAGAACCTTAGAGATCACGGTCAACGTTCCCACACCTCGTTTACCAGCAGATACTGAGACTCAGGGAAGTTTAGGGGGCTCGTTGGTATCCCACAGCCAGGACCAGACCCCAGGCTCCTGGCCGTGTGGGCCTCCGGGGGTACCCTGGGCTCCCTTTCCCCTCTTCTGAGAGTGACTTTGCTGTCTGCCTGAACTCCTGTTATGCCATCAACACAAACGTGATTTTTTCACCCTTTCGCAGCATTTCACCAACCAAAGGGAAGAATTCGAGGGGACCAGGGAGAGCATTCTGGTGTGGCTCACGGAGATGGACCTGCAGCTGACCAACGTGGAGCACTTCTCGGAGAGCGATGCCGACGACAAGATGCGCCAGCTGAACGTAAGGCCTGCTTCCTTAGCTCCTCCCCAAAGGGTGCACCTAGGCAGGGGAGAGCTGGCCAAGTACAGACTTCACCTGATACCCTGAGAGCAGGTTCCAGAAGTGTCAGAGCAGCCAGACTGCACCCACCTGTGTACTGCCAGGTTATCACAAGCAAGGATACTGTTCCTTACGGTCGAGGGGTATTGGAACGAGGCCCTTCATTCTCTTTGTCGTATGTAATCATCCAAGGGGAGAACGCTCTTGCGGTTCCAGACAGAACTTCATAAGGTGCTGTTTCTCCAGCACTTGAGTCTGAGTGCAACCTGTGGGCTGTAGCAGCAGGAAACTCTCTCTCAAGAGTGGGGTCAGGGCACTTCCCTCGTGGTCCAGTGGGTAAGACTCCACGCTCCCAATGCAGGGGGCCCGGGTTCGATCCCTGGTCAGGGAACTAGATCCCATATGCCGCAAGTAAGAGTTCACATGCCGCCAACTAACACCCGGTGCCGCCAAATGAATAAATAAATATTTTAGAAATAAATTAAAAAAATAAAAGACCTCTCATTTAAAAACAAGAGAAAAGAAAAGAGTGGGACCAGGAACAGGTATCTTCTCTCCCACTGTCACAAATGTCTGTACTACACTTTAATCGCACTACAATTCCCTCCTTGGCTAAATTTTATAAGAGGTTGAGAAATGGAAATTTGATTTGCCTTCCATGGTATAACGGCACCAATGAGCACTATTACTGTGTCAGCAGAAATGCCCAGTGGAGACTTACTATGGGAAATTTTCTGATTCTACCAAGTGTCAATAAGACAAGGTCTGTCCCTCACACCCAGTAACAGTAAAGGTTCATCCACGTCAGACCTTTAGAATCATTGTAACTGGAAAAGTCAGTGCCCAGAAGGGGGAAGGAAAAAATACATACGTGTGATCATTTTAAATTCTTAAATCTTTGGAGTCACTTAGTTGAAAACTGATGAAGCTTGAGTTTGAAATCCTTTCTTTCTCATATTCTAAATAGGGTTTCCAGCAGGAAATTACATTAAATACCAACAAGATCGATCAGCTCATCGTTTTTGGGGAGCAGCTCATTCAGAAGAGTGAGCCCCTGGACGCCGTGCTGATTGAGGATGAGTTGGAGGAGCTGCACCGCTATTGCCAGGAAGTGTTTGGCAGGGTCTCCCGATTCCACCGGAGGCTCACCTCCCACACGTCGGTAAGGGGCTGCGCCTCACGCGGGGCTGCTGGGCCACCCCAAGTGGATGTTTGACTCCACTTTTAAAGAATTGGGAAACTGTGCGTGGTTAACAATGATTTATTCTATGGTTTAAAAAAAAAAAAAAACTATGTTTTTGTTTTGCTGAAGTATAGATAGATGCTGTACAATATTATATAAGTCACAGGTGTACAGTATAGTGATCCACAATATTTGAAGATTATACTCCATTTATAGTTATTATAAAATACTGGCTGTATTCCTTGTGTTGTACCATATATCCTTGTAGCTTGTTCTATCCCGAATAGTTTGTACCTCTTAGTCCCCCACCTCTATATTGCCCCCTCCCCAGTTCCCTCTCCCCACTAGTAACCTCTGGTTTGTTCTCTGTACCTGTGAGTCTGCTTTAAAAAGCTGAGTTGAAAAGTGCTCTTTCCACACTTACTAATATAGAGCCAGTACTTACTCAGAAGCCGCCAGTTCCCAGTGGTTAATTCTGAAAACTGGATACCCCCGTTCTAGGGCTTGGAAGATGAAAAGGAAGCCTCTGAGAATGAAACGGACGTGGAAGACCCCAGAGAGATCCAGGACGACTCTTGGCGTAAAAGAAGAGAGAGCGAGGAGCCCTCGTCCCCTCAGTCCCTTTGTCACCTGGTGCCCCCGGCGCCAGGGCCCGAGCGCTCCGGCTGTGAGACCCCTGTCAGCGTGGATTCCATCCCGCTGGAGTGGGATCACACAGGGGACGTGGGGGGCTCGTCCTCTCACGAAGAAGACGAGGAGGGCCCGTACTACAGCGCGCTGTCAGGTATGGCCCCGCACGGCTAGTCTTAGCACCTGAGCAACACGGCCAGCTCTCAGTGGTCAGAGTCCAGGCTGCGGCTGACCCAGACTTCCTGTGGCTTCCTGTGTCTGTCCTGCCCGCCTTTGACCTCCCTGAGGGCTGGCTCCTTCCTATTCCTGGTGGAATGAAAGGGAAGGATAAACAAAGTCCACGTTGGGACATGAAGGCTGTTTGCTGATAGCTCTTGATAGACGGGAGGCTCGTCAGTGGCCTTTTCAATTGAGTTTTTCAGAATATCAGTAGATTGAGCGTCTCTGTCCTTTCTACGCAGTTCCCCTCCCGCGCCGCTGTTTCGGACGGTCAGGAGTTAACTGAAAAGTTCCTTCTGGTTCTTTAAAGCTTTTTAATAAAACAGATAAAGGGTAGTCACTTTTCTCCTCCCAGGTGACAATGTTTCTACTGTTTTAACTTAATGCTTGGGCATTCATCTACAGACGCCTGCAGTGAGGAAAATGACATTGTTCTTTTTCAGATGTAGAAATCCCTGAAAATCCTGAGGCATATCTTAAAATGACCACAAACACTTTGAAAGCGTCTTCTGGTAGGCCCCTGCCCGTGCATGCGTCCCAACATGGCAGCGTCCTGTGGTGCACACTGCATCCTAAACCTCGCTCCCGTGTCATGTCTGACCTCTGCCTTCTGTGGACACCATGCGCCTTGGTCCTTGTGTCATGGTGTATTTGCACTGCCGTACTCACACATAGCTTCGTGCTCCATACAAAACCCTCCCAGGCCAGAGCAGTCTCCACGCCATCCCTCTCCTCCCCTTCAGGCCTGTGCAGAAGGGAATTTTTCAGGTGCCTTTTAAAGTTTTTATTTTTCTCTCCATCTCACTCAAGCCCTTTGGCATGGGCCAAGCTTTCTTCATGGTGGCTTGGTTTAGAACTACTACCCTGCTTACGGTGATTTCCTGGGGAGAGGGTGGGAAGGTGGAGAGGGTGAGGGTACTGTTGCCTTTGCCGCAGGAGAAGACACCTCCCTCTCCTTGACTTGCAGCTCTGATCTTCATTCCCTGCCCCATCCCCACCTGCGGTGGTTGGGGAGAGCCACGAGCGGCCCTTCGGTCCCCTAGTCCATCCTGATGTTCACTCTTCCCTCACTCCTAAGAGGCCTTCAGTCCTCTTGGCCCCCAAACCCGGCCTTGCCACCAGTGCCCCCCACCGCTAGAGCCCCCGGCTCCAAAAGGCCACTCATCCCGCAGCAGATCACGTGTGTGTTGTGCTCCATCGTGAACCCATCTAGTGCAGGCCCAGTGCCGCTCAGTTGCATGAGTCTCATTTCATTCCCTTCTGGGACATACTGACATTTTGCAAACATGCATGCTTTGCAAGGAAAGCTGCAGAACTCATGTTATACTATAACCTGATGCCATGTTTTCTGTGTAACTAAATATGAATGCTTTGGTTGGAGGGAATGGACTTGCTCTTTTTCTGTTTCAGGTAAATCCATTTCTGAAGGCCACTCGTGGCATGTTCCCGACAGCCCTCCCTGCCGCAAGCGTCGCTACAAGCAAGTGGGAGGTGACCGGAGTGTCCAGCCCATCCCCTCCGATTCCAGCACCCCTTATAAACCAGCCTACGTAAGTCTTGACCCCACTGAGAGCACAACCCAAGTGCAGGAGTAATAGTTAAAATATTTAAAGGGAGAGAGCTTTGGCTGTATGCTGTGTGTGCTCACTCCCCAGGCATATTTTGGGTTGGTTTTCCCGTGGTGACATACTTCATGAGAACTCTGGCATAACTGACTAGACTTAGAGATAGCTGTCCGGCCAGACACCATCTTGGAGTGTTGATGCGCTATGACAGGGATTATTACTGTTGAGTCAGTCATGGTGCAAACAGCAGAGAAACAAAGTGCTGGCCTTCCTGCGCCGCTCCTGCACTCCCAAACCTTTGATATGTTTACCTTGCCTACACATCCTATTCAGAAAATTGTGACTTCCTGTTCAGAAAGGTTTGACAGTGTGCAGTGGTAGACCTGGGTTTGATTCCCTGCCCTACCAGTAAATGGCTCTAGGACCATAAACACTTTACCTTGCCTCTGTAAGCCTTCCTCACCTGAGGATAAACCTACCTTACATAATTGTTGTTAGGATTAATATGTATGAAGGTATAAAGAAGGCCCTCGAAGTGGCCACCATTATTGTTATTGTTGTTATCACTACTGTATATGGTTTGTCGTTGTTGTTAAACCAGTGACTGTTCCCTCTTAGTTGCACTTTCCTCAAGCAACATGAGCCCTTGCCACGCTCTGGCTACGCGGCTGTTGCGGGCCAGCCTGCGGAGGATTTAACGTTGGCCCCAGATCATTCTCAGTACAGAGAATTAGTGACGAGCAAGTTGAAATTAAGACGTCTCGCACATTTTTAGTGTCATCTCTTAGAGAAACCAGAAGTGATGTGAACGTCACTAGATCAGTTGTCAGAGTGCCCTCTGTGTGGAGGAGTGGATGTTGCTAGATAGTTGGAGAAGGTTCTGCCTAAACACGGTCAGACCCCAATCATTTGATAATGTGTTGCCCGTGCCCAACTCGGAAACTCTTCCTCTTAGCAAGCAGTTATCATTTTTAATCTGTCCCTCTGTGGTGCCGAGTAAGACCTGACAGCCCCGGAGAGAGAGCCCCCAGCACCTCACCTTTGCTTTGCATCCAGGACCATGTGGTTTGGCCTCTTCCGGTAACTATGCTTGTGTTCCTTGCCTGGCCACCTTCAAAAGCTCACCCTTTGTGTCTGTGTGTCTACAACCTCCAATCTGAAGGATTTTTGGTTTTTTCTTTTCATTCCACACAAATAGGCCATATGGACACAATCCAAAAAACACGAGTTTTCTAAAAAAAAGATACATTTATTTTTGGAAAGTCCTCAGATAACAGCCCAGGCAGCTCTGTGATAACACAAGAGTCAATATGTACAGTGAAAGATAAATGCTTGGTAATGAACGACCCTAGGAGGCAGGTTTGTGCTCTGTTTCCGATTCCCGGTGATAATAATGCCAACCAGCTCTACAGAGTGACTGGGAGGGATAACTAAAATTTTGTAAAATACTGTGCAAATGTAAAAGTGCTAACACAATAACAGTCTGGTAAGCTCAGCGACAGTTTTTAAGCCTTTTTGCATGGTTGGATTGAGGAGTGTTAGGAAGCCTCAAATTAAATCAGGCCATTTTATTCCCAAGATTGACATCTTACCTGCTTACCCCTCCCCCTGCGCCTTTGCTGAAGCTTTATTTCTGCCATCAGCTCTGCTGCTTATAAATGCTACCCATACACTAAAGTGCCTCTGTATTACAAGCAAGTTACCCTTCAAAGGAAAGGGTTCCTATATCTTCATTTCTTACCTGTTAATATGAACCAAGACATTCTTCAGACGCCTTTAAAATGTATAGATGGTAACATAAAAATTGTCTCATTCTAGGTAAAGCTGCTGTTGTCTCCAGGGACTGAAGGTGGCAAAGAAGATCCCAGAGTCCTGACTGGCGGCCCACAGCAGGAAGACGAGGGCCTGGCTGCTCTCACCGGGCAGCAGTCAGGTACAGTTAAATTGGGCCGTTGTTATGAGGCAGAGACTGTGTTTTGAGTTAGTTGGACATTTACTTTAAGGCACTGCTCAACAGAACATTGATTAGGAATTGACCAACTACATAACTCACCAAAACTGCTGAACTTGGCCTATAGCAGCCAATGTTATTTTAGAATCAGCTGACTTGTATTTATGAACAAGTTCCTGTTTGTTATTTATTCTCTAAATATTGACAAAATGAGCCTCATGATAAAGGGTCTGTTTTTACCTGCATGACTTCGCTTGTATGTGAAGATCAGACATGAAGATGATGATCAAAGGGTTGTGTCAGGTGTCTCCTCGAGAGACCAGAAAAGTCATGACTCAGCTGAGCCTAAAGTCAAGTTCATAGCATCGACCTGATCATTCATGGACAGAGGGGAGAGTGGGGAGAGTGCTTTTTTTTTTTTTTTTTTTTTGCGGTACGCAGGCCTCTCACTGTTGTGGCCTCTCCTGCCGCAGAGCGCAGGCTCAGCGGCCGTGGCTCACGGGCCTAGCCGCTCCGCGGCATGTGGGATCTTCCCGGACCGGGGCACGAACCCGTGTCCCCTGCATCGGCAGGCGGACTCCCAACCACTGCGCCACCAGGGAAGACCGAGAGTGCCTTAAATACAGCATGAACTGGAGGGCTGAACCTGGGACCACAGTGCATCTTGGCAACATGTTGGGCCTCCTAGCAGCTCCCTACTTCATCCTGGCCTGTGTGGGAGTGCAGCAGCACAGGCCTTGAACCAGAGCGAGGGAAACGTGCTGTTCCACACTTGGGGGAAGTGATAACCCCCAAACCCCAAGGCTCCTGCAAGGAGCATCCCCTGCAGGTTTTATCACTGTGACGCTGAATTAGTTGGAAGCAGAGAAATCTGTTTGCATTATTGCTTCTTTTTATTGGCGGCTTTTTATTCCAGGTGCCTTTGATAGATGGGAGTTGATCCAAGCGCAAGAACTTCACAGTAAACTCAGAATAAAACAAAACTTGGAGCAGCTGAACTCTGATATCAGCGACATCACCACGTGGCTGGAAAAAACTGAAGCAGAGCTGGAAACATTAAAGCTGGCAAAGCCTCCCTCTGGTATGCAGGAAATGGAACTCCGAGTGAAGAGGCTGAAGGTGAGTGAGGGCGTGGAGGGGAAGAGGACTTCAGAACGCATGTGCACATCAGATCTTCTGCCTGCCGCGTCAGGCGGCTCGCACACACTGTGTGGTTAGTAGCCTCTCGCACTTCATTTCTGTAACTAGCAAGGACACAGGTGAAGATTTGTATTTTCATTCAGAGGAGCATCTCCAGACGATCCCAAAGCCCAGAGCAGTGCTGGGGAGTTGTGGCTCCCATCTGACTGCTGCGGGATCCCTGGACTCTTGTGGGACCACCCCCGTGGCCATGGACAGGCAGCCTAAAAACACCCTTCCAAACTGTACGCAGGCAAGACAGGGGGTGGCGTGCTGAGGGTGAGGAGGAGGACAGCGCACCTACCGGCCGATTCTGTGGCCTGAGCGGTTACTCTGCTACGCAGTTGGGAGCTGTCACCCACACAGCCAGGGAGCAGGGGAGGGGCAGTTTGAGCCCTGCACTTTGGGGGTGCTCTGAACATGAGCCTGGGCTCCCAAGAAGACCCAGGATAGGAGCTTTGGGGTATCCAGGCAGTCTTCACACTCGCACTATTGTTTTACTTTGTGCACCGATATATCAGGGGTTACCACTCATCCTAAGGAATAACACTTTTGCAATACTCCGGGGCGAATGCAGGATAACTATGTGTGCTTTATGTAGAAGACTTTTAATCTGACCCAGAAACGTTATTAAGCCAGACAGAGGCCAGCAGGGTCTATTCATGCCTGCGGTGTCGTTGGTCCACCGGGAGACGGGCCTCGTCTCTCAGCCCAGTCATCTGGCCAGCCAAGTCGTGACCTCATAAGGCAGCTCCCTTACCTGAGGCTTCCCAGCCAGTGACAGGCGACGTTGCTCTCGTATGCCAGGCCACGGCTTAGAGAAGTGTTTGGAAGATCCGTTCCCCACTGAAGTTCAAAATGAACCCCACATCACTGTTTAGAGTGCCTGACCCAGTCTTTTCCCTCTGCGGTAGGAGATACTAAAAGCCTTTGACACCTACAAGGCCTTAGTGGTTTCTGTCAACGTGAGCAGCAAGGAATTTCTGCAAACTGAGAGCACCGACTCCGAAGAGCTCCAAGATAGAGTCGGCCAGCTGCGGCTGCGCTGGGACGCGGCCCAGGGTGCGGTGGAGAGCTGGAGAGAGGGCTTACGGCTGTCACTCATGCAGTGCCAGGTACGGCGACTCAGCACCCAGCCGGTGCCCAAGGTCCAGTCCCGAGCACAGCCAGGCCCACGTGGGTGGGAGAAGAGATATGTTTATCATCTTCAGGCTGCTTTCGCGCAGCCAAATATGGTTTGTGTTAGGAAGCATGCGCTTTACCATTTGTTTCCAAAGCGGCCCACCTGCTGCCTCAGAGACCCGACGCTTGCCCCGTATTTCCCACTGTGTTGCCCAGACCCACCCGTACTGTAAGGGTTCCAGCAAGCGTTCCAGTAGGTTGGAAGTGTCACACCAACATTGCCCTGTGCCTGTTCTTTTGCCAGGAACACTGGATAGCAGAGTGTTAAGAGACCTGGCCCTAGAAGAAGGTGCAGTTTAACCCAGCTCTGTAGTTTTAGTAGCCGTGTGACTGTGGGGAAAACACTGCACCTTCTAGACCTCAGTTTTCTCATCTGGAAAATGGGAACAATTCCAGGGCCTACCTCACAGGGTTCTCTTTAGGACTAGATGCATATAACCTTGACCCAGCACCGCCCACACAATAAATGCCCAACAGGTGAGCCCATCCTAGGAAACAGGAGCCCACCAGCAACCACATGCAGCACTGTCTTTGGGCCATAGTCTGTCCTGCTGGGGTGTCTCCCTTGACCAGTGAATCCAGCAAATGTGTTGAATAATTTGTGTGCTCTTCCTAGTAATATCAGGTGGGGTGTTCCGAAGCCCCACCTTTCTGCCAGCACTTTTAGCGTGGCAGAATTCAGTGTGCCTCCTGGGACAGGGCCGAGTGCTCTCCTGCCCTGCTTCCCCTCATTTGGGGGCCCTGGCGTTTAGTTTAAATCTGGCCCTTGTATTCACTGGAGAAGGACCAGCAGAGCAAATGACGACGGTGGATTAGCAATGGCACGCTGCTTCCCAACACACTTGCCTTCACAGTCTACGAAAGGGACACGCTCTGACGTCTGCTGTTTTTTAGGACTTTCACCAGCTGAGTCAAAGCCTGCTGCTGTGGTTAGCGAGTGCCGAGAGCCGGAGGCAGGAGGCTCGTGTCACTGACCCAGAGGCAGACCCCCGGCCCCTCCTGGCATGTCGGGAGGAGCTCCTGGTAAGTCTAGGGGCCCTGCACTACCACTGGCCTCTTCAGGAGGTCAGTGCTTAGGTGGCCTCGCCTGGCGTTTCTGGAAACAACGCCCACGTGGTGTTCTGCCCTCGTGTTCTGGTTGGTGTCTACTGAGCACCCCTGCGCTGTTCCGAAGCGGGGTGAGTGCAGGGACGGAAAGTCGTGGCCCAGAGCAGGAAGTCGTCAAGACTCTCAGGAGGCGGTTGGCAGGATCCTGAGAAACTGAAGGCCCTTTGAAGTATTTTGCCCTTGTGAATACAGCTCATTTGGGAGGCAACACGGTGTTCAGTCACCTGGCAGTCATGATGAGCTGTATGAGTTTTCCATAGCCACGTACACAGTCTTTCTTCTGGGAGGGTAGCTGTGTTTTCATATATTTATTTCACCAGCAAGCCAAGGTGAGACCCATATATTCTCACTTGCACTCAAGGTGACATTTTTATCCATATATTTGTATGTGGTTTAGTTTTAAACATTTTAAATTTAATCAAAACACTGGTCATTGCTTAAAAAATATGTTTTTGGTCTAAAATCTTCGTAAAGCCCCCGTGTCCAGAGCAGCTCTAATAGAGCTTTCTGCAGTGATGGAAATGTTCCACAGCTGCACTGTCCAGTGTGACAGCTCCCAGCCATGGCAGCACCCAAGCACTTGACATGTGGCTGCTGTGACTAAAACTGAGCTTTTAACCACGTTCAGTAGCCACACGTTGTCCAGCGCTACCACGTTAGCCATCAAGCAAGACCGCACAGGCAGATTAACTTGAACACTTCTCAATGGTTCGCGTAAGCTGCGCTTTCTCAATTTGTCCACTTTAGACTTTCCCTCAACTTCCTGCCGTCGCGGATGAGGGCCTAGTCTTCCCACACCGCCCCCCTCACTCCTTTCCTCTAACTTCTCCGGCATCGCTATTGTCTTTAGAATGAGAAGGAATAAAATAAAATTTAAAATAGGGGTAGAGTGTAACCAACTTGCTATCTAAGTGATGCCAGGCTCGAGGACAGGCAGGCAGGTAGAAGGTGGTTCTGAGTTGGGTACCAGCCACCACTCATCCTGGCACTTCCCTGGCACGGAGAAAGCTTCTTCCGGCCACACTAGCTTCCCTTTCGGTAAGCAACTGTTTGACACACGTTTTTATTTTTAGCAACTGGAAAAGGAGCTAGTGGAGCGTCAACCTCAAGTGAACTCCTTACAAGAGATTTCCAGCAGCCTGCTTATCAAGGGGCACAGAGAAGACTACATTGAGGCTGAAGAGAAAGTCCATGTTATTGAGAAGAAACTCAAACAGTTGCTTGAGCAAGTGTCCCAAGACTTAGTGTCCTTGCAGCAAAGCCAGGTGAGTCCCCTTGTAGCTTCTAAATATAAAAATGTATGCAAATGGGAAAGCGGTGTGGCAGCCCTGCTTGGGGAGGGAGGTCACAAGCACGTGGCAGCGGTCACAGAGGAGTCGTGCCCCTTTGTGCTGTGTGGCCCTAACAAGTTACCAAAGCTCTTCAAAGCCGCTTTGTCATTTGTAAGAGGGAGGCAGCAACGGAACCCATCAGTGTGGCTGGGGGTACGGAAAACAAGCCGGGTCCCTCCGTCGTTTCTGCCTTCATGCCTTCACTGTTCTCACGTGATGGTTTCTGGTCCTCTCCCTGTCCTGGTCACTCTCCTCTGACCACTCTCTCATTTGTGTACCTTCTCTTAAAATGTGATCCAGCTCAGAACAAATGGACTCGCCAGACGTAGGGCAGGCCCTCCCCTCCATCCCAGAGTATATATCTTTCCTTCTGTGCAGCCCAGACTATGTGGCCACGTGCTTACATCACCCACCGTGAGCTCACTGTCCAGCTGTTTCTGTCCCCCTCCTCATATGTGCTCTGGGTTTTTAATGCAAGTGGCTGGCCTCACCTTGTTTCCATCCCGTCATCTGAGTAAGGCCCTGTTAGAGGGGGGAGTGAGCGCACCAGAAGAGCCCCTCCTTTTAGCAGGTTCACAGTGGGGAAGGGATGAGCGTTGCAAGGAAGAACCTGCAGGAACCATGTTTTTGTGCTCTTGAGACTATTCAGAGCCTTCTGTTTCCCCGAACTGAACTCTTGGGGTGTGGATTTCAGAACCCAGACTCACCTCTGCCCAGCTTGGATGAAGCAGACCCCGGAGAGCCTCTAGCAGCACCTGTGCCAGCTCCCCAAGCCAAGGTGAGAGCCCCCTTCTGCCAGGCGAACGACACTCGTTATTCTTGAAAGTTATTGAGATGACAGGGACTTGGGCCTCCAAGGCCCCATCCAGTATTTCATGATAGCACAGATTTCTGCTTCAACCTGCTGGTCAGTAGAACGGCTTACTCCAAAGATTTAAAAAAAAAAAAAAAACTTTTAAAGACCTAATGGAAAGGCTGTCTTGTGCTCAGTACTCTTCCCTGGTGGGATTGTGCTGGCTATGGAAGCTGGGAGCCCTCCTGGCATTGCTGAAGGGGCTTCCTGATCTCTCCGTGGCAACAGGTCAACAGGCTGGAACGTGAAACTCTCCCTAGTTTAACTGAATTATTTCTTACTTCAGAGAGTGTAATCTCAAATGTATTACTCTAGGCTCAAAAGCTTGGCAGGAAGACAACCTAAGAAAGATGTATAATTTAAGAAGGAAGAACATTTTATCATTGACAGGACTAAACTATCTTCAGTTTACTAATTGGATTATTTTTATCCAGCAGTTCAGAGCAGAGATAACTACAAAAGACAAGAACAAGACAGCCAGCAGGTAACAGCATTACAACACCAGCAATGGGTTCCCTGTCCCACACTCCTCTCCCCTCAGCAGGCTTGCCAATGCCACTCTTAAGGTCTTTGGAAAAATTGGTTTTCTTGTTTTCTTCCATTTGGAAGGGGCTGGGCTTCCCTTCCAAAGCTGAATCCCAGCCGTGGGCCCCATTTTAATCTCGGGTCCTGATGATTGTCTTTATGCAAGCAGGGGGGTCAGGTCACGGGAGTGGGGTTTGCCTCCGGAACCTCCCGATCAGCTCTCGACCTCCTCTGTTGCCAGGGTGCCCAGCCCCGCTGGCCCTGAAAGCTCGCGGCCCCAGCGCTCCTTCCTCTGGCGGGTGATCAGGGCGGCGCTGCCCCTCCAGCTGCTTCTGCTGCTGCTGCTGCTCCTGGCCTGCCTGCTGCCCTCCTCCGAAGAGGACTACAGCTGCACTCAGGCCAACAACTTTGCCAGGTCCTTTTACCCCATGCTGAGGTACACCAATGGGCCACCCCCCACCTAGAGGCCGGCCCGCCGCAGCACCACACCCACCAGCCTCTTTGCGCAGTGCCGGACTCACAGCCCCAGACCAATCCGTGGGGGACTCTGAGCATTGGTCCAGGGACCACCTGCTGCGGACACCTCCCTCTGGGCGTGACCGGAGAGAGCTCTCTCAGGACCCAGGGCAGCTTTCAAATGATCTTCCCCCAGGGCAGGGAACCTGGGCGGCCATCACCCCGGGCAGTTTGGCAAAACTTAGTTGACTGGTTTCGGGATCTCTGGAAACCGCAGTTTCCTGAAGAGCCAAGCACTTTGTGAATTCTGATTTGTCAAACCACATTATTAAAATGTAGTCAATATGGTCAGTGAACTGTAGTGTTCATCACATAATACATATTACAGAAACAAGCAAGCAGATTCCGCCTCAGAAATGGTTCAGAAACTCACACGCACCCTTGGCTGATTGATTGAAACAATCATATTTAAAATATTTAGCGTTAATTTTACT
The DNA here is from genome assembly GCF_964374135.1 of Grampus griseus. NCBI lineage: Eukaryota > Metazoa > Chordata > Mammalia > Artiodactyla > Delphinidae > Grampus > Grampus griseus. Next base: position 37,369,790 of record NC_139018.1, on the reverse strand, counting down.
TCAATCAGCAGCAACCTTGGAGCTACAGGTTATAAAACCAAAACGTTCTGCTCAGTACTTAGGTCTGCTCTTTTATATTGCTTTAAATTTTTAAAGAAATTATATTGCATGGATGTGGTTATTTGTGCATATTTTTTAACAATGCAGAATCTGTATGAATAATGTAAACTTTGATTTTTTTTTAAAAAATCAGATTTTAGCTTGAGCTTTTTGACTAATGTACAGTAAATGCCAAACAAACTACAGACTTGATAGGGACATTTTTGTAAGTTAATTTTATAAGACTTTTCACATTTAAAGTGGTGCTTCAGGTTTTGTTTAACTGTTTGGCCACGGGCGGGTGGGGGGGTTGGTCCAGAGACTTGAAGCTGTTTGTGGTATGTACAACTCAGATGTTTCTCATTAAAAGAAAACAAAAAAGCCATACTTTTGTCTTACTAGATTATATTACAAAGCAGTTAAACATTATGTGTAATCTTCCATGGACCAAAAATTATTTTTTAAATATCTGAGGGGTTTTACAGATTTTGAGCTAAGCTTTATATTCTACTTATTTATCTTTGTACAGAATAACATGAGATCTAGAAACCCACACCTGTATAGGAGGTGATTACCCCATGCAGTGAGCCTCCAATGCTGTAGGGGGCGATGAGGGCAGCACAGTGTGGAAGGTGGACGTGAAAGGATCATTTCACCCAGATTTTTGTATTCCCAGCTCCCTCCAGGGTGAATTAACACATAGTGTTTAACAAACATTACAGACAAAGCCATCTGCTTTCCATTTCCAGCACCACTGTCTATTTCCCACCCAAACAAAGAGTGTGATTAGAAGTTACTGATCCAAATGGAACAAAATTGAGAGCCCAGAAATAAACCCACACACCTATGGTCAATTAATCTTCAACAAAGGAGGCAAGAATATGTAATGGGAAAAAGACAGTCTCCTCTTCAGCGAGTGGTGCTGGGAAAGCTAGACAGCCACATGTAAATCAATGAAGTTAGAACACACCTTCTCACCATGCACAAAAATAAACTCAAAATGGCTTAAAGACTTAAACATAAGACAGGACACCATAAAACTCCTAGAAGCGATCATAGGCAAAACAGTCTCTGACATAAATCTTACCAGTGTTTTCTTACGTCAGTCTCCCAAGGCAATAGCAGTAAAAACAAATGGGACCTAGTCAAACTTACAGGCTTTTGCACAGCAAAGGGAACCATAAACAAAACGAAAAGACAACCTACAGAATGGGAGAAAATATTTGCAAACAATGAGACTGACAAGGGCTTAATTTCCAAATATACAACAGCTCATACAGCTCAACAGCAAAAAACAAACAACCCAATCAAAAAATGGGCAGAAGACCTAAATAGACATTTCTCCAAAGAGGAAATACAGATGGCCAAGAAATACAGATGGCCAACATGAAAAGATGCTCAACGTCGCTAATTATTAGAGAAATGCAAATCAAAACGACAGTGCGCTACCACCTCACACTAGTCGGAATGGCCATCATTAAAAAGTCTACAAATAACAAATGTTGGAGAGGGTGTGGAGAAAAGCGGACCCTCCTACACTGTTGGTGGGAATGTAAGTTGGTGCAGCCACTGTGGAAAACAGTATGGAGTTCCTCAGAAAACTAAAAATAGAGTTGCCATATGACCCCGCAATCCCACTCCTGGGCATATATCCAGAGAAGACTATAATTCAAAAAGATACATGTACCCCTATGTTCATAGCAGCACTCTTCACAACAACCAAGACATGGAAACAACCTAAATGTCCACTGACAGATGAATGGATAAAGAAGATGTGGTACATATATACAATGGAATACTACTCAGCCATAAAAAAGAATGAAATATGCCATTTGCAGCAACATGGATGCAACTAGAGATTATCACAATAAATGAAGTAGTAAGTCAGAAAGAGAAAGACGAATACCATATATCGCTTATATGTGGAGTCTAAAATATGACACAGGGACTTCCCTAGTGGTCCAGTGGTTAAGACTATGTGCTCCTAATGCAGGGGGCCCGGGTTCAATCCCTGATCAGGGAACTAGCTCCCACATGCCGCAACTAAGAGCCCACATGCCGTAACTAAAGATCCCACATGCCACAACTAAAAATCCTGCATGCCTCAACTAAAGATCTTGTGTGCCACAACTAAGACCCAGCGCAGCCAAATAAATATTTTTTGAAAAATAAAATATGACACAAATGAACCTATCTATGAAACAGAAACAGAATCACAGACGTAGAGAACAGATGTGGTTGCCGTGGGGGAGGGATGGAGTGGGAGACTGGAGTTCACACGTGTAAGTTTTTATACAGAGAATGGATAAATAACAACGTCCTACTGTATAGCACAGGGAACTATATTCAATATCCTGTGATAAACCATAATGGAGGGGCTTCCCTGGTGGCGCAGTGGTTAAGAATCCGCCTGCCAATGCAGGGGACATGGGTTCAAGCCCTGGTCTGGGAAGATCCCACATGCCGCGGAGCAACTAAGCCCGTGTGCCACACCTACTGAGCCTGCACTCTAGAGCCCAAGAGCCACAACTACTGAGCCCACGTGCCACAACTACTGAAGCCCGCGTGCCTGGAGCCTGTTCTCTGCAATAAGACAAGCCACCAAAATAAGAAGCCCACGCACTGCAACGAAGAGTAGCCCCTACTCGCTGCAACTAGAGAAAGACCACGCGCAGCAATGAAGACCCAACACAGCCAAAAATAAATAAATAAAATAAATTTAAAATAAAATAAAATTAAATATAAAGCCAGGAAAAAAAACATAATGGAAAAGAATATGAAAAAAAAAAAAAAGTTGTTACTGACCCAGTTCCTCAGTTACCTGCTCTTAACCTGCATCTCTTGACACTCGGGAGACACCATGGACTCGAAGCAATCTCGGTCCCTCTCTCCTTCTCTGCAAAGTGCAAACCTTGGGGAAGCCAAGGAAGCTTGTCAGTAGATGAAGGCCAGATTTCAGCACTGGTGGCCCTTCTGTGGGTCAGACACCCCAGAACGTGTGCAATTCACCAGTAGCTTTATGTAAAGGGACCAGCTGAAGAGAACTGTCTTTACCAAATTGTTGGAAGTGATATGGACACAAAGGTACTGCTTTACCATGCAACCTCAAAGTCTCTTTTAACTCTAAAATAATCCATCTCTTTTCATGGATTACAATAACCGTAGAGGGAAATTTAAATGAAAATATTACCCAAACTTTTTCTTTAAGCCATTGAGTTGGTTAGAAGGTCCTTGCTCCAGGTTCTCCAGAGGCAAAAGGCAGAATATCTCTACCTCCTTCCCTTCTTCCAGCCCAAAGGAGGTGACTACTCTAGAGACCTTTTCTGCCTGTAAGGAGGGACTCTGGGGCAAGTCCAAGCTGCGGAGAAAGGAGAGTGTCATTTGCATTTTCAAGTCTAATGATGCACACCAACTCTCAGGATAGAGGCCTTGAGTCTTGAGTCTACTCCAGGCTTCTACCCCAGGGAAGCCTTCCTTCACCCACAGCTCAGTGTGTTCCCCAGCTCTTGTTATGAAATAATCTGTGTTTTACACCTACAAGAGATTTTACATCTTCCATTCCCCACGTGCGAGAGAAATTTTCAAATGACCCTTGACATTAAGTTAGCGTCAGTATGAAGGAATTACTTTTCTCTCCATCCCTCGTGGGGTATAATACTAATTGACTCATATGAAGTAATTACAGAAAAGTACTCCCCGAACTGATGCATTGCATATCAGAATTTTCATATTTGTGAGCTGCATTTTACTTGAGCATACAATGCCTTTGGTCATAAATCACAGGTGTGAGATTAGCTGACTAAAGATTAAATTGCTGCTGTTTAAGTCTTCAGCAGTTTAAGTCAGAGATTCTTAACTCTTGAAATTGTATGTAAGCATTTTGTTTATGTACCTTTGTCCAGGAAGAGTGTCTGTGCTTTTCATCAAATTCTTAAAGGGCTCTGAAACCTAAAACAGAATAAAATTCAGAATAGAATGGGAACACTGACTACTTAGCCTAATTACTGAAAGTTCTTATACTCCCAACAAATACATTTTTAAAACCAAAATTATGAAAAAACACTTTATTTAGCTTATGTCACATTAAACTTTTCTGCAACAGTTCCATAGACATTAAAGGCACACAGCAAAGAAAAAGTAGTACCTGGAGGAATGGAAAGCAGGTTTCAAAATCTGCTTTCACACAACAGCAGACATTCATTTGTCAAAAGGCCCAAATTTAAAAGCCTGCTTAATGGTACAGAGCATTCATCTGAAAAAAATGACAAGTTATAGCCAGCCAGTGGGCTCTGAGGTACACAGGACCACTGAATAACAACGTTACAGGACCTACAGTCATGGCACTTAGACACCCAGCACAGAAAGAGAAACACAGCAGCACAGATTGTAGAGTTACAGGAACTGGTCTGGGTTAGCATATCGTCAGAGCTTTGTCCTTCCCTTAAAGGAAGCCCACCATCACATAACACTGACTGGCCCCACAAGTGAATAGGACCCTCGGCATTCAAAAAAAAAAAGAAAAGAAAAAGGATCCTTGACCCCAACGCAACAAAAAGGGTTATAAGAATAACACTGCAGAGAATGCACATCTTTGAGCTACCACTTTGAGCCAAAGTTCCAGCAACTTGGAGAGCTGTAAAGAATAAATGCATGTGTTTTGCACTGCAGTAGACTAGACTCCACGGGGAAGCATCAGTGCCTAAAAGGTGTGAGAATTTTACACGGGTAAGTTTCCAGCGAATCTACTTCACAGCAACACATCTGGGGAAAATGATGACAGGAGGAGGTGATGGCAGTGCCACCCACGAGCTTATGAGCCCAGGATGGGAGGGTAGGAATGATATAATTCATCTTATTTTTTCCCACCTGTCATGGCTGCTATTCTATAAAGGTTCACGCAGACCCCATCTAAGCTGAGAAGGCAGAGGGTACAGTAGAAGGCAACCATAACGTAACCGTCTCTCCTCTATGCACCGAGACTCAGCTCAAGCAGCAGACTCCTACGGAAGCAAGTCTGTAGCAGGAGCAGTGCTGGCCAGGCAGGCAGAAGACCTGAATTCTGTCCCAGTTTTGCCGTTAAGTAGTTTTATGACCTTCAGCAGGTCCATTTACCCCTCCAGGCTTTAATTTACACGTGTACAAAAGATGGGACTGAACTCTCTTCTACTGGGTGTTCTGGAAATGGAGCCATTTAAACCAGAGTAGCCGCGCATGTCAGACTGCATTTGACGAATGGATTCTGCAGTCTAAGAGTATTCTTCCTTTAGTTTTTTTAAACCGCATGATTACTTTCAGCTCTGTCACTTACTCCCTTGTGTGACCTTGAGCAAGTTTGCTTAGGCTCTAGGTTCCAGACCCGTAAAACTGGGATAACAGCAGTTAGTATGAGGATTAAATATGAATGTATTGAGGCACTGGGCACTGTGCCTGGCACACAGTCAATGTTCTGCAAATACTATTCTTGGGTACTAAACAACGTATTTTTATCATTTCCTTCATATAACCTTTATTATGTCTTTTTAAGATTTTTTAGCAGTTTAAAGAAATGTGTCAAATCTTAAATAAAAATGTTTCATTTCAAAATAGACTAGAAACTGAAGGTTCACCTTGGAATTTGAAAAGGTATCAATATATGCAAGTTTCTTAGCAGATTTAAGTAACAACCAAACTCGGTTTTCACATGATAGAACATTCTAGAATTGCTTCAACATAGCCTATAGATATGAATATATAACGTAGCTCTGCCAAGAATTGGGAACTGATATTTTTTTAATGAAACTGAAAATAATTGGTCTTCCAGCTGAGTTAGCAGAGGAAGTAATCCAGATAAAGACTGTCTCACTGAAGAGCTTTTGTTGATTTTGCATTGTTTTGTTTTTAATAGTTAAGACCCTCCAGAAATGATCTTGAGCTGACAACTTAATCTGCTGCTCCCACCACAATTTTTGAAGATAAATCTCTTCAAAAATTATTTTAGGGTTGAATCCTTTGTAGTTAGTCCTGGTGGACCCTGAGCATGTGACAGGCCTGAGGCCACAAGGAGAGGATGTGGTGGGGACGGAGAGAGATACAGTTGGAACGTGGACAACTCACTGTGCGGCTCTCCTGGGGTGGCCCATGTGGGTCCTTTTCAGCAGCTGCCAGCTCTCCCAGGAACCTGCGTGAACACTGCGCTAGTGGTTTCTGTATTAAGAATATTCCATGTTAATTATCATTAAAATTTGTCTATATGATTCCCATATTAGACACTCATGTTTTTGGAATTTAGCTCAAATCTCACTCATCCCCCACAACTAAGTTTGTCGTATTAAATGATCACTTACAAACCAAAATGTAGGAAAGGAATCTCACCATACGAGTCTAAGGCAAAGCTGAGCATTCCTTTTCCATGATACATAAAATGTAGTTGGGTGGGTTATTTTTTTCCCAATACTCAATTTAATTCTTGTTTACAGTTGTCAGGTCCTATCCTCTCTAATTAATTCCTTTTAAAAACTGAATTTGAAAACACTGTGCTTAGCTATGGGAGAAATTTAAGTTGCCCATGGACCATTTGGGTCCAAAAGAAGACGTTTAAAAGAAAGCACTGTGTTTTGTTGTTTTTTTTTTAAGAAAGCACTATTAAAGAGAAATGGCTAATCTTTAAAATGGACACGGAGGGTTTACTCAAAACCCAGAAAAACAGCAGCCTGACTTTGCACTTTGTCATCCTTAGAGGACACGTTTGGAGCAGCTGGGAACAGAGATCACACACTTCATCTGAAAGGGGGAAAGGGCCCTAGAATACTCAAAACAAAGAACACCTTTAAACTATAGACCTTATTATCTCAGCTGCCTATTTGGCCCAGACCCCAGTCTAAGAGACAGCCTTGCACCAGGGCGGCCTCTCAGGTTGGACTGACTGACCGGTTTCCTCAGCACACCTAGGTGAGACCACAGCCAAGAAGAAATGACCAAAAGTGTTACATGCTCCTCATGGGCTAAATCCAAATGCAGTGAAACAAGCAGCCCCAAGAAGCATGCAGGAGTGTCTGTGGAAAATGGGCAGTGGGCACTGGAGGAGTTTTCATAAGAGCGTGCACCGTGCGGGTGACACACAGGGTGCAGCACAGACAGGTGCTAGGACACCTGAGACAAATCGGTTGCCTACCTTGGCGTCAAAATCCAACCTGCAAAACTTCACTACATAGTAATGGGGTTGCGGCTTAGACCTCATTCTGTTTTGTTTTTGTTTTTTTATTTTTGCTTTTTCAACCTGGTAGTCTCTTTTATAAATACAATTAAGAGAATTTCATTGGCAAATAACTGTTCACGGCTGCCTTCCTTTGCCTCCCGCTTCCCACTGTCTAGCCTCCACCCCCTTGTTTGTCATGGGGGCTCCTAAACTGGCTGGAAAGAAAGAAAATTGACCTGCTGAAAAATACTGGTTCCCTCGTTCCTACAAAATCAAATATATTTGCTGTACTCAATCTTGCTGAGGCTGCAACAAGTCACTAAGAATAATTTCAAATCACCTCAGAATACAGACAATGGTGTGTTCTCTAGGTACATGGCCAAGAGTTTCTGATACAGCTTTGCTCAACTTTTTTAGTAAAACTGCATTGATATCAAAATTAAGAATTATTCAAGATCACACTGGCAGAAACCAACCTTGTGTTATTGAATGTAATCTTCCTAATGACTTTGGTTTACTGTGGCTAGCACATTTCTGTATTTACTATTTTCAAAAAGAAAGTGTGTTTAATCTCCTATCACAAGGTAATTTTTAAAAACATTGCAAAAATCACACATGATTATTTAACTACTCTCTTCCAAAGTATAGATGTAACTCGTTTTAGGCATTCACTATGTTCCTGAAAATTTGTATGAAAATTTCAGTTTTTAAAAAGTGAGTTAAAATTGTAATTTCAGAGATGATTTGTCACCATGTCCTATTTATGTTCCACTTGGAATAAGAACTAATATTTTACTAACTTTTTATTTCACCCAACCCACCATATAAATGTTCTGATAAGAAAATATTCTACAAGAGCCCTAGGGTATAAAAGAATTTTCTTGCTATAAATACTTACCCTAAATATTTCTCTTTTTTAAAGAGTTCACAATCTTGTTCAAGTGGTACGCTCACCCCGTCTATACGGTTTGGCCCTGAACATGACACGCTGACATGTGTGTAGCTGTTCATCCTTCCGTGCAACAGCATGCCTCACACAGCCTGAAGTGTCCCTGTCTCCCCTGGGTGGCTGAGGTGGCAGTTGTGGCTGCCCCAGGGGAGCACTGTGGCTGTGACCCACACCCACAGGAGAAACCCCATTCCTGCAAACACTGGTCCTTTCTCTAGCACACACACTGGGCCCCTTGGGACAAGAGAGTTTTAACAAAGGGCAATCAGGGGTAGGGGTATTTAAATTTCCACACTCCTCCATGAAGGTGATCTCACACTCACACACACACACACACACACACACACACACACACACACACACACACACACACACAAGTAATTTGTAGGCTTTCTGAATGCAAACCAAGAGGGGGTGAACCTGCATGAAGGCGACAGCAAGGTCTTGGGGGATGAACGTGGCTTGCATCTCAGCTTGACCACTGGTTCCCTAGGTCACATTCCCTCTGGCCTTGGATAGAGTCACAGCAATACGTGACACCTGTCCTCACAGGCCTGTGAGATAGGTGTGTGGAACCAGTTAGTTGACTGCCGTCATGGTTTTCAATCCTACAATCAAGTGGTCCAGAGGCAGCATACAAAGGACTAATTCTGTGGGCGGGTTAAGTGGCACAATAAGGCTTAGTCCCCTTCCTGTGCATGTGCCACGTTCTCTCCCCTTTCTACTTGACAACGCTTCCAAGTCAGATTTCCACCAGCCATTCCAAAAGCTGTAAGATGTTTTCCAAAGGGTGGGAGGGAGATGGGAAGTGAGAGGGACCACAATGAGATCCCATGAGGCCAAGCAAGACATAAACGCTGCACTCAAACGTGCCGCCTGGTGACAAGGAGCACTGGCTTTCTCACCCTGACTCCCGGGAAGTAGGGAGGTCGGGGAAGGATGGTATTGAGGGGCCATATGAGGGATCACACAGCAGAAAGCCGATGAAGCCCGCCCCCTCCTGATGGGGCTCACGATTTGTGCTGGAGTTCACGCTTCGGCCTCTGACCTCCTCTGCAGCCTGACCACACCTCAGGGCTTGGCATCACTGAGCCTGGGGGTTCTGGGAGCCCTCTTTGCTCTCACTTTCCTCCACCAGGCTGCACTCGGACCCTGTGACCGAGGACTTGCTGCCGCGAAGTGTGTGGGCATTCAGCATCTCCAGCAGCAGGTCGTAGACGGGGACCACATTTTTGCACTTCATGTTGAGCAGGTGTTCCATGCCCTTGTTACTAGGGGGACAAAAAGGTGCTGAGATTCCTTCCTGAAGCAGCCAAGGGAAGTCTGACATCTTCCCCGACAGAGCCGGTCCTCCACCCCAACCCCTGCGCTTCTTCCAGCCCTTTGCTAGCTATGGTTCTTGCATCTGTCTCCTCCAATGACTTACACGTAAGGACAAGTACAATGTCCTGTGGGCCTTGGTGTCCCACCACCCACCCACAATGGCCTGATAGCACCGGCACATAGTGCAATGGGGTCTCGCTGTTCACCATAGTTATGTCTACACAGTCTTCGCAAACACTGAACCATTGCTACTGGGAGAAATACAGGGTTAGGTTCTGAGAGGTCCTGGTCCCAACATTTTCACCAGCCATTAATACATAACCTTGTTTCTTCTGAGTTATTGTTATAAAGACACTTTATTTAATACATACAGTCCATTCACTAACATTTAACTCACGGCCTACAGCACTAAAATTCATGCCTGAACAAAGTGTATCCAACACGTATATTTTTTCTGTAGGGACATCACAGGTTTCTTGCACTTAGGAACACTAGAGAGCACTTCAGCACTATGCTTGGGGTCATTTTTAGACAGTGAAATCCCCAACAAAGTACAAGAATGGCAAAATGAGGCACTAAATAGACCACGTAATGGACCCTTGTTTACAGTATGAGAGCAGAAACGAGAAGGCAGAGCAGCACTTCGTGTGACCCCTGCTGGTAACGTAAGTATGGGTAACAAACTTTTTGCCATGCTGCACGTGTCCTCGAATGACCTCAAAAGTGCCATGAGTATTGATTTGGGGGTTACAAATAAATTTTAGCAAGCAGGCAAATTCACAAATAGGAAATCTGTGATTAATGAGGATGGACTGTTTCTGCTCTGCAAATGGTCATGTACTGAGTAATCATTAAAGAGGAAACAGAGGCGAAGGTCATTTCCATTTCCTCCCCCTCGGTAAAATTCTTGAGGTGTGTGTTGTCCTTTCTCACCACCCCTAGACTTCCCTCTTCGTCGAGGGAGCACCTACCTTCCATCCTCATGTCCCCTCTTCCAGCCCCATGGCAGGGCTACCCTCCTCCTGGGTGACAGCAAGCACTGAGCCGCATGGTACCAGCATGAAACCATCAGCACACACCATCCCCCTCCACGAGCGCACACAATTTCCATATCCTGAATACACTCTACCCACGCCCTGCCGTCCCAAACCTACTGGGCTCACTAGTTCTCTTAGGTCTCACTCTTAACAACCTGATGCTATCGTAAGAAAAGAACAGCTCTTAGGGAAGCCTTTGTGTACCTCCCCAAATCACCAGCCTCAGCAGCTGATCTAGAGGAGCTGGGTTTAACCTCTTCAGGAAAAGACCTCAGGACCCCAGCCCTGGGTAGTGCAGAAAGAGGTGGCAGTTCACTCTAGAACAGGAACTAACTGTCCCTCTCAGAGCTCCATAAACAAGCTAAAAGCCCCAGCAACTGAAAAACAGATGAGCCACACAGGACGCCATAAAAAGCTCCTATGAGGACCATGCCACATTCAGTGCTCGCTGTGGCCGGTCTTTGGTTACAGGTGTGTGCACTGATGATGCACCCCCTTCCCTTTCAGGGGTTCATTTTCCCTTAAAGGTGGCAATTCTGCCTTATCCATCTCAAAGTTGCAAAACCCTTTTTCCAAAGCTCTTCACCCTCCTCTGGGCATGTGCACAGCCCCCTCCCACCACGCACCCCGTGGAGCGGCCCCCGCAGGGATTGTACCTGGCGTGCCTGACGTGAGAAAGGAGCATCAGCAGGTTAGCCAGGCGGACGGACTGCTGCTGGGAGGGGATGCCGCTCTTGGCGATCACCCAGACCAGAGCATCCGTCACAGCGTTCAGTAGATGAGCCAGTTTCCGGCTGCTGTCAGGCTCCTGGGGTGCCTCAGCTGAAGGGTACACACCTGGACAAAGCATAAAAAAGCTGCGAGTCACTGCCCTGAGAGGAGAAAACGGAAGTCGTGTGCTCAGCCATTAGGCATGCATATGTTCTCCAGAAAGGAGGCCAAAGTGATCTGGGTTGCTCTGACATCTGCATGTCTGGTGAAACCTTAAAAGCATGGCTTCACCTGTGCATGGTGTCCTTGTCCCCCAAGAGCCAGCCCTGTCACCGAGCTGGAAGGGAAAGCCTTCCAGCTGAATGCCGGATGAATGCAGGCAGACTCAACGGCGTCTCAGAGGGCCCCCTGGCCCAAAAGTGTGGCCTTGCCAAGCAGGAAATGTATCTAGTTGCCTCAAACCATGACATGGTGTATCTCAGCTGCAGCAACAAATACCCACACGGAGATGGTCAGAAAGTGAGATTAACTCAACTCCTAGTCCCTAAGAGGGCCCCTCATCTACGGGGAGTTTAATAAACATAAACTAATCACCACCGCTATGCCGCCTCCCCCCACCCCTGTGTGCCACGTGCAGACGGCCACGGCAGGGCCACTGCCACCTCTGTCCAGGCCCTCAGCATCTCACTTCAGGTGATGCCTTGCTGGAGCAGGAAGACCACCGATTTGGAATCAGACAGACCTACTCTATATCCTCCATCTCTCGCTCTCTGACCCCTGACCAGTCACGCAGCTCCTCCAGCCTCAGCTCCTCACTGAGCAAAGCTTACAGGCACATGTCTACCTCCCCACGAGGTAGGTCGCTTCCCCCTTCCTGCCTGGCCCAGTGTCTAATTCCCCTCTGACTCTCGGGACTGAGATACTTGGCCTCCCAAAGGTTGCAAAACAACCGCTCAGGTAAACCTTGCCCTACTACCCCCTCGCCTACCAACCCCGACTCCTTGATTCCTGGCAGCAGGGAATTAATTAGCTTCCCTTCCAGGCTTTCGATTTCAAAGAATAAATAGCAAATACGTGAAGTCAACGGGGGAGCTGCCAACTTTTGACTGTAATGAGAACGAAGGATGGCTGGCACTCTATCATCCACAGAATTGGTTTTGGCAGTTTTTGTTCTCTACTTTTATTGGCATTTCCAGTTCAATTGATGCAACTCAGTTCAACTCAGTTCAGTTAAGGCAAGGGACATACTGAACCACAACCATGCCAGTGCAGCGCTTCGCCACATCCCTAGGGGCATGGCCCTCCATGATGTCTGATGATGCAGATTTAAAATATTCGTCTTTGGCCCAGAAGCTGCTGCTCTAACCCATCTGCTCACCTGTTCCTCACAGGGACTCTTCCAGGCTCCCTGGCATGCTGGGGTCAAGCCTCCCATTGACCCCCATGGCAAATGACCTGCCCTCTCACTGCCCCCACCTTCCACTCAACATGCCCTTGAGTGTCCAAAATGAAAAATGCAGATCATGTGCTGCCCTTAAATGAATTCCCAGCTCCTGGGGTAGAGTCCAAACCACTTGGTGCAGTTAACAGTGTACCAGGGCTCTCTCTGCTCTCTGCATCCTCAGTTCCCCGCACACCTCACCCTGAACACTGCTTTCAATTCCTTTAACAGGTGATGCCCTGAGCATACTGAGCTTTCTGCTTAGGAATGCTCTTCCTTCCCTCCCCTCCTCCACCCCATCTCCTCCTCTTCTCCACATCCCCTCCTCTTGCTTATCTACATCCAGTCCTCCTTTAGATTCCAGCCTGGTTATGAACTTCCTTGTGGAAGCTTCCCTGACTTCCCTCTGGTTTGGGCTCTCCTCTGAAGCTCCAAAGGTGCCCTGTGCTTCCCCAGCAGAGGGCAGCACGTTGTCCTACACGCTGGATGTCCTCATACACACGCTCTGACCCTCAGTGAGACTGGACGTAAGTACTGTGCAGGCACAGACCCTATTTGTTTGCCTTTATACACCCGTCACCTATTACAATGACTGGCATGGGGTAAGCACGCATAAATGGAAGAATTAGACTGAATTTACATAGGTTCAAATTTTTAGCCAAGCACACCATTATAAATTGAAATGATAAATATGCATGTTGATGCATATTTTAGGTACATACATAGAAAATTATAAATCAAATGAAAGCTTAGAGAAAATTATTTTAAGCTTATTTTCCCTTAAAATTGACCCTGGCTGCATTAACAAGTACTTTCTTTAACTACCCTTTAGTCTATTCTGCTACATGAAATGTGCTCCATGTATTTCTACTGCCATAAAGAAATCTTACATTTTTGGATTCTAAAAGGAGTCAAAATTACGTACCTGTACATATGTCAGTCTAAAGTGACAAAAAGTGAAAATATAAAAATATTTGGCTAGTATACAAATGTTCACAGCAATATTACTCATAATAGCCCAAAAGTGGAAACAACCTAAATGTCCACCAACTGATGAATGGATAAACAAAATGTATATCCATACAATGGAAGATTACTGAGCCATAAAAAGGAATGAAGCAAGGCAGAAATAGAGACACAGATGTAGAGAACAAACGTATGGACACCAAGGAGGGAAAGGTGGGGGGGATGAACTGGGAGGTTGGGATTGACATATATACACTAATATGTATAAAATAGATAACTAATGAGAACCTGCTACATAGCACAGGGAACTCCACTTCGCTGTACAGTAGAAACTAACACAACATTGTAAAACAAATATACCCCAATAAAAATAAAAAATAAAAAAAAAAGCGCAGAATGCCAAAAAAAAAAAGGAATGAAGTACTGATACATGCTACAACTTGGATGAAACATCATGCTAAGTGAAAGAAGCCAGCCACAAAGGTCTACATTTTTATGATTCCATTTATGAGCTGTCCAAAATGGGCAAATCGATACAGACAGAAAGTAGATTAGTGGTTGCCCAGGACTATAGGTGGGACAGAGATTGGAGAGTGACAGCTAGATTGGGGAGTACAGGATTTCTTTTAGGGTGATGAAAAATGTCCTAAAATTGGTTTTGATGATGGCTGCACAAGTCTATGGATATACTAAAAACCACTGAATTGTACACTTTAAATGGGTGAATTGAATGGCATATGAATATCACAATAAAGCTGTAATTTTAAAAAGTAATAAAGTGAATCTTCAGAACCAAAATTGCAGTAACACAAAAGCTCCTCAGTACCTCCTTACGTCTGACCAAGGCTCCCCTCAGATAACCTGTGTTGGCTATTGGGTCACCTTCTTCATAAATGAGCGGTCACTGCCAAGGGTGAGCCCTGGATCTTCTACAGGCTGTGGGGTCAGCACAGCTCCATACAGGGCTCAGGGTCCACCACTGATGAGGGGTTTGGGGATAGGGGTCACTGTGATTCTGTAAAGGCACGTGCTGTATCAATTTTACATATGGGGAAAGATTTTACGTACAAAAAGATTAACCTATATAGAATCATCCGGGGAAGGAACTGGGCTGTAGAATGCCCATTTGGCTGCCTGCCTCTCTTTTCAGTCAGCAGTGCTGTGCCTGCACTTTGGGCATTCACATACCCTCTTGCTCATCAGACACGTAGGTACAGGGTAATCGCTAAGTGGCAGGCCCCAGGAGGGGCAAGAGACAAGACACAAAGCCCCCAGGATGCTCACTGCCCAGACACACAGGAAACGGTAAGGATTAATTCCTTCCAGCCCCCAAGAGTTAAGAACATCAGATTTTCTTTTAGAACCAAATTAAATGACTTTTCCCAAAACTAAAGAAATACAGTAAAAATGTCAAGATCTTGGCACACCACCACACACATACCAAAGAAAGTAAAATAAAATCAAGGACACAATTTCCTTTCCTCTTTATTGCCTGGGAACAGCTGTGTCCTCCTTTCACCAGCCCACCTGATGACATTCTAAGCAGCACATGGGGAGAGATGGGTAACCCCCCAACATCTGCCACGTCCTAAGGGTTCAAAGGATGAAGATATAAGCTCGTCTCAACTGAAAGCAAATAAATCAGAAGAGATAAAGTGTTTAATAAAAATTCCAGAATACTAACCAAAGGGAAAATGTTCTGGCTTTTGGGAGGTGTATGTGGGGTTTCGTTTGCCTGTTTGCTTTGAGGAAAGAACCTCTAGCTATGACCATCCCCTTTATCACCACCTCCTAACCCAGCACCATAAGAACAGACTGATGTTGGAAAGGTGTTGGTGACATGGACCCAGGAGGCTGATGCCTGCAATGCTTTGCCCCCATGTTCTCCATCAACAGGAAAGCACCCATCTGGCCTCTTCAGCATCCTTCTGTGTGTCCTTTTGTATCTTGGCCTTCTCCGCCCACCCACGTCATGGGAACCCTCCCCATAAACTCAGAGTGAACCAGGGCTTGAGTTGATATCTCTTAATAATTTTCTTCATGTAAAATAGGCTTACCTGGTTCTAACTATTTCTTTCATTTAATGAAAAGTTTCATCCATATGAAAACTTTGTAATGAAAAGTCACAAAAGTTTGCAAAGCCCTAAAATTATTTGGATGCATAGATCTTATTCCTAATTTTAAATATTTTAAAAGACTAATTATTTGCAGATTGATTCCACTCTGTTGCCTAGATTCAGTAGCCTCTAATTCTATCCAAGGGAGGACTTCCCTAGTCTCCAGGTTTCTGGGTGACAAGATGGCTGGTCTCAGGACTCTTAATTTGGATACGCTGTTACATTAAGTATAACACTCACATAACACCCTAGAGTTTCTAAAACACTTTAACAAATATTGTAATAGGTTGTGTTAAATGCAACATTTTCTGTTGTCTCTGAGTTTCAGGAGCCATATCAAAGACTGGGTATATATAATAGAGTAATACCAGGCACCCTCACATCTTACCTATGCACCGCGGAAGAGGATTTGCTGAGAGGGAAGTTCGGATGGTGCTGCCCTCACCCCATCTCTCCCCAACAGAGAGGAACATGCTCTTCTAAGCCTGGTAAGGATCAGAGCCCTCATTAACTATAAGAGTGTATATCCCTATTCTGGACCAAAAGCATTGTATCTAGTTCATTACTGCTAAGATTTTTATTAGGATCAAGTTGAATTTACAGACTATCTGTGGGGAAGATTGACATCTTAACATACTGAATCTTTTAACCCATTAACATCTCTCTCCATTTATTTAAGATTTCTTATTTCTGTCAGCAATGTTTTGCAGTTTTCAGTGTGTGGTCTCACATGTTTTGTCAAATTTAACCTAAGATTTCACAATTTTTTTTTTTTTTTTTTGCTGTATGCGGGCCTCTCACTGCTGTGGCCTCTCCCATTGCGGAGCACAGGCTCCGACGCGCAGGCTCAGCGGCCATGCCTCATGGGCCCAGCCGCTCCGCGGCATGTGGGATCTTCCCGGACCGGGGCACCAACCCGCGTCCCCTGCATCGGCAGGCAGACTCTCAACCACTGCACCACCAGGGAAGCCCAAGGTTTCACAATTTTTGATGCTATTGTAAATAGTATTGATTTTTTATTTCAATTACCAATTATTCATTCCTACCACATAGAAATAAAATTATTTTTTATATATTTCCCTTATATCCCACAATCTGGGTAAACTCACTTTTTTGTAGACTCTGAGTTTTCTACACACATTATCACATTTTTCAAATAAAAAGTTTTACTTCTACCTTTATAATCTGGATGGATGTCTTTTATTCTCTTTTCTTGACTTATGACACTAAAACTTCCAGTAAAACATTGAATAAAATTCATGAGTGGACATACTTGTCTTATTCCTGATAACAAGCAAGTATACCATTAGCTGTAGATTATTCATTAATGCCCCTGACTAGGTTAAGGAAGTTTCCTTCCGTTACTAGTTTGTTGAGAGATTTTAGAAGGAATGGGCATTCGATTTTGTCAAATGCTTTTTCTGCACATATTGGAATAATCATATGGTTTTTCATTATTATTCTGTTAATATGGTAAATTATGTTGATTTTCTTTTTTTAATGAATATGACATGGTTTTATTTTTCTCATTTATTTATTGAATTAAAAAAATATATTGAATAAATATTGCATCGGGTCTTAGTTGCAGCACGTGGAATCTTTCATTGCGGCACGCAGGCTTCTCTCTAGTTGTGGCGCACAGGCTCCAGAGCACAGGGGCTCTGTAGTTTGTGGCACACCGGCTAGTTGAGGTGTGCAAGCCCAGTAGTTGTAGCGCTTGGGCTTAGTTGCCCTGTGGCATGTGGGATCTTAGTTCGCCGACCAGGGATCGAACCCGCGTCCGCTGCACTGGAAGGCAGATTCTTTACCACTGGCCCACCAGGGAAGTCCCTGTTGATTGATTTTCAAAAGTTAAAGAACCTTGTATTCCTGGGAAAATCACACTTGTTCACAATATATTATTGGATTCTATTTCTAAAAAACAAATTTGAGAATTTTTGCATCTGTATACATGAGAGATACTGGTCTGCTGTCTTCTTTTCTTCCAATATGTTGGTCTGGGTTTCCTATCAGAGTAATGAGTTGGAAAGTATTGCCAACTCCTCAGTTTTCTGCAATAATATGTATAAGCTTGGTATTACTTATTCCTTAAATGTTTGGTAGAATTCTTGCAGAAAAGCCATCTGGGCCTGAAGTTTTCTTTGTGGGAAAGTTTGTAACTACAAATTCAATGTCTTTGATAGATATATAGCTGTTCAGAATTTTTAAGTTTCTTTTTGATTGAGTTTCAGTAATTTGTATCTTTCAAAGAATCTGTCCATTTCATCTAATATTCAAGTGAATTGGCATAAAGTTATTTATAATATTACCTTATTATTCTTTTTAATATCTGCAGAAAAATAACGTCACCTATCCCACTACTGATACTGGTAACCTGTATCTTCTTTCCTTTTTTCTGATCAGTCTGGCCAGAGGCTCATCAATTTCATTGATCTCAAATAATCAGCTTTTGACTTTCTTGCTCTTCATCTACTATTTTCTTTTTTTCTGTTCCATTGTTTTCCACTCTATCCTTTATTCTTTCTTTTCCTCTGCTTATTTGGGGTTTCATTTTCTCTTCTTTTCCTAAGTTTCCTTAAGGTTGAAAGCTGAGGTCCTTAATTTCAGACCTGGCTTTTTTAATTGAAATATAGTTGGCATACAATTCTAAGTCAGTTTCGGGTGTACTACATAGTGATTTGACATTTGCATACATTATGAAATGATCACCACAATAAGTCGAGTAACCATCTGTCTCCACACAAAGGTATTACAATATTTTTGATCATATTCCTAATGTTATATATTACATCTCCATGGCTTATTTTATAACTGGAGTGTGTATCTCTTTTTTTTTTTTAATTTTTATTTATTTATTTTTGGCTGCATTGGGTCTTCATCATTGCGTGAGGGCTTTTCTCTAGTTGTGGTGCGCGGGCTTCTCATTGCGGTGGCTTCTCTTGTTGCGGAGCACAGGCTCTAGGAGCATGGGCTTCAGTAGTTGTGGCATGCAGGCTCAGTAGTTGTGGCTCATGGGCTCCAGAGCACAGGCTCAGTAGTTGTGACGCACGGGCTTCTCATTGCAGTGGCTTCTCTTGTTGCGGAGCACAGGCTCTAGGAGCGTGGGCTTCAGTAGTTGTGGCATGTGGGCTCAGTAGTTGTGGCTCATGGGCTCTAGAGCGCAGGCTCAGTAGTTGTGGTGCACAGGCTTAGTTACTCCGTGGTATGTGGGATCTTCCCAGACCAGGGCTTGAACCCGTGTCCCCTGCATTGGCAGGCAGACTCTTAACCACTGTGCCACCAGGGAAGCCCTGGAGTTTGTATCTCTTAATTCCCTTCAGTTACTTCATGCACTCTCTCTCCCCTCCAGCAACCATCTGTTTGTTCTCTGTAGTTTGTTCTCTGTATTCATTAGTCTATTTTTGTTTTGTCTGTTTTGTTTTTTAAATTCCACAAATAAGAAAGATCATACAGTATTTGCCTTTCTCTGACTCACTTCACATAATACTCTTTAGATCCTTCCATGTTGTTGTAAATGGCAGGATTTCACTTTTTTTAATAGCTGAGTAATATTCCATTGTATGTGTGCATACATACATACACACACACACACATCCCACATCTTCTTTATTCACTCATCTATTGACAGACACTTAGGTTGCTTCCATATCTTGGCTATTGTAAATAATGCTGCAGTGAACATTGGTGTACATGTAAACCAGAATACACATTCTTTTCAAGTGCACATGGAACATTCACCAGGATAGATCACATGCTAAGCTACAAAACAAGTCTTAATAAATTTAAGAAGGTTAAAATCACATCAAGCATCTTTTCTGACTACAACAGTGTGAGACTAGAAATCAACTAGAAGAAAAAAACTGCGAAAAACACAAACACAAAGCATACTACAAAAAAAAATCAGTGGGTCACTGAAGAAATCAAAGAGGAAATAAACATATACCTGGAGACAAATGAAAATGGAAACACATGATCTGAAATCTATGGGATGCAGCAAAAGCAGTTCTAAGAGGGAAGTTTGTAGCAATACAATTCTACCTCAAGAAAAATCTTGAGATATTCCTTTTATTGGAATATGGGCCTTGAATGCTATAAATTTCCCTCAAACTATTTTTTTAATTAATTTATTTATTTATCTTTGGCTGTGTTGGGTCTTCGTTGCTGTGCATGGGCTTTCTCTAGTTGCGGCGAGCTGGGGCCACTCTTTGTTGCGGTGCACGGGCTTCTCATTGCAGTGGCCTCTCTTGTTGCGGAGCACGGGCTCTAGGCACACAGGCTACAGTAGTTGTGGCTTGCCGGCTCTACAGTGCAGACTCAGTAGTTGTGGCTCGCCAGCTCTAGAGTGCAGGCTCAGTAGTTGTAGCGCACAGGCTTAGCTGCTCCGCGGCATGTGGGATCCTCCCGGCCCAGGGCTTGAACCCAAGTCCCCTGCACTGGCAGGCGGATTCCCAACCACTGCACCACCAGGCAAGCCCTCCCTCAAGCTACTGCTTTAGCTGCAACCCCAACATTTTGCTGTGTTCTACTTTCATTTTCAGTTAGTTCAAAATGCTTTCTAATTTTAATTTTGATTATTTTTCTGGGATCCATGGATTATTTAGATATATGTTATTTGGTTTCCAAACGTTTGGAAATTCTCCAAGATCTTTCTAATATTGGTTTCTAATTTAGTTCCATTGTGTCAAAGAAAATACTTTGTACGAATTAAATTCTTTTAAATGTATTCAGACTTGTTTCATGGTCCAGGATATAGTCTATCCTGGTAAATATTCAATGAATACTTGAAAAGAATGTGTCTTCTGCTTTTTTGGGGTTGAGGGTTTTTAATATGCCAATTAGGTAAAGTTGGCTGGCAGTGTTATTCAAGTCTTCTCTATATTTACTGATTTTCTGTCTACTTATTCTATCAATTATTGAGAGAGGGGTATTAAAATATCCCACTATAATAAGGGATTTGTCCATTTCTCCCTGCAGTTTTATCAGATTTTACTTCATAAGGTTTGAGGTTCTCTTATTTGGTGCATAAATGTTTAGGATTGTTATGTCTTCTTGACAAATTGACTCATTTATCATTATGAAATTACCTTCTTTATTCCTAGATATATTCTTTGCTCTAAAATCTACTTTTTCTGATATTAATGTAGCCACTCCAGCTTAATGCTCTGTTCATTTTTTAAACCTTTTTTCTTTCTATTCTTTTCTGATAGTTTCTATTGCTCTTGCTTAACAGGCACTATTGTTTCTTCTGCTATGCCTAATCAGACGTAAATCCATCAAAACATAGTTTTCACATTTAGAAATTTAATTTGTGTGAGTTTCACATTTTCCATGTCTCTCCTTAACCTGTTCATGCTTTCCTCTACTCCTTGGACATATGGAATATAGTTACAGTAACTGTTTTAATGCCCTTGTCTACTAAGTCTATCATCTGCATCACCTGGTGTCTTTTCCAATTATTATCATTTTCCTCATAACAGGTCATATTTTCTGCTTCTTTCCATGCTTGCTAACATGTGATTGGTTTACCCTGTTAAGTGCTGGATATTCTTCCATTCCTTTAAATAGTCTTGAGCTTTATGCAGTTAAGATGCAGTTAAGTTACTTGGCAATAGTTTGATCCTTCAGACTTGTTTTTTAAGTTTCATTTGGTAGGAGCAGGGCAGCCTTTAGTCTAGGGCTTATGTTACCTCACTACTGAGGCAATACCTTTCTGAGTACTACAACCAACATGCAGTAGAGTAGAAGGTTTTTTCCCTGTGGCTGGTGAGAACGTGAACTATTCCTGGCCCTGTGTGAACTTCCAAGTGTTGTTCTGCCTGCTCCTTTCTGCTGGTTCTTTCCCTGCCCTCGGTTAGAATCATAAGCATGAAATTAATGCTCAGCTGAAGACCTGAAGGGGATCCTCTGCAGGTCTCTAAACCCTCTCTGTCCGGCTCGTTCCTCTCCAGTTCTCTCCCCTGAAAATCCTAGCCTTCCCAAATTCACAACTCTGCTCCCTCATTTCAGGGAGACCCCTGGTGTCTACCTGGGTTACTTCTCCCTGTATTGCAACCTGGAAACTGGTTCCGGGCAGTAAACTGGTCAAATGGATCACCTTGTGTCTATTCTCTTGGGAGTCACTGTCCAATGTCCAATGTCTGTTTTACATATTCTGTAGGGTTGTTTAAATTCCAGGTGGCTAAGTGGATTCTGTCCCTGTGTTTGTTTTCAAGTTAATGCTATAAATAATCAAAAAGAAAAAAGCCTGTAACTTGAGATGCTTAAAATCTAGCATGGAAAAGACTCACCTCTCCTGACAGTGGAAATTTTCCAACAGAAACAGAACCCCATTTTCCTAACAGCAACGCAGAACAGAATAACTTCATTCTGAATGCCGTTATGACTACCAAGCCAAAAAAATTTCTTAAGAAAAGATTTCTTAAATTGGGATTTACTGTAAACAAATCCTACTCACTTACTGTCCCAAGTGGTAATTACGTCACATGCCTACCTCACCCTCTGTAATTCTCTCTACCTGGCAGTTCTGTCAGATGCTGCAGGAGGAATGCCGTAGCCTTAGGCTTTCCCATTTGCACAGATGTTTCTAGTTTCCCAACAACACAATATGATGTCCAGAGGCTAAAATGACTGTGAGGAGCCTTGCCAAACATAAGGCTTTACACTGCAAAGTGGTGTAACAAGAAGCAAGCTGCTTTCCAAGGAGCACGTTGCTGCACAGAAAAGAGTTCTAAATTATTTCTGCAAGTAAGAGAAGCCCCATAATCTGGCATTTGATGATCCTCCTGTACCACGGTGGGAATGAACTTTCCAGGGAAATCCTTCCTTTAACAAAGACAAATGACAACAAAAATCTGAGGTAACGTCTGTAGGTAAATTCAAAGAGAAGGTCAGAAAAAGTTGATTTTCTTCCACAGTTTCATATGTCCCACCTGGACATTTCCTATATGCACATCAACTTAATCACTGATGTAAGCTGGGCCCTCATATTATTTTATAGAAGGGGAATGGTAACAATAAATGTCAAGAAGGTGCCAGAAGCTCCAAAGCATTTAAGAGTCTTCTTGGCTTTCCCTACAATTTTCATTTGTCCAACAACTTACCATTTCTACTCACAAATGTCTGCTTTCTAGAACTGCGGTAGGGAGTGTACTGGGTGTGGGGGAAATGTCCTGTCAGGCAAGTAAGGCCAGATTGAGATCCAACCAGGAAGTACCCAAAGGTTGTCTTCAGGGTCTCTGAGTCTCACATGACCTTCAAATTCCTTCTTCATTCCCTCTCTCCTCTCCTTTAAGACCTAACTTCCTCCCCCCACGCCCACCTCCTTATCCAGCTATCTCCCGGACAGCTCTCCATGCTCTATACCAGGGTTACTCAAAGTATCATCTGTTACCAGTTCACAAAGAGAGAAGAAGATATTGAGGGTAAGCATTTGGAAACTTTTACAGTAATTGATAGGGTAATTTTAAATCAGTTGAATGTAACAACAAAATACTAGGGCTTGTATTTTGCACTTTTCTTTTTCTAGTATTTTATTTTTATTTTACAAAAGTAACTATCTACATGAAAGGATATACCATGTTCTTGTATTAGAAGAATCAATATTGCCCAAATGACTATACTACCCAAGGCAATCTATAGATTCAATGCAATCCCTATCAAATTACCAATGGCATTTTTCACAGAACTAGAAAAAAAATTCTAAAGTTTAAACGGAAACACAAAAGACCCCAAATAGACAAAGCAATCCTGAGAAAGAAAATTGGAGCTGGAGGAAATCAGACTCCCTGACTTCAGACTATACTACAAAGCTACAGTAATCGAAACAGTATGGTACTGGTACAAAAATAGAAATATAGATCTATGGAACAGGACAGAAAGCCCAGAAATAAATTCACACACCTGTGGTCAACTAATCTATGACAAAGGAGGCAAGAATATACAATGGAGAAAAGACAGCCTCTTCAATAAGTGGTGCTGGGAAAACTGGACAGCTACATGTAAAAAAATGAAATTAGAACACTCCCTAACACCATACACAAAAGTAAACTCGAAATGGATCAAAGACCTAAATGTAAGGCCAACACTATGAAACTCTTAGAGGAAAACATAAGCAGAACACTCTATGACATAAATCACAGCAATATCTTTTTTGATCCACCTCCTAGAGTAATGAAAATAAAAACAAAAATAAACATATGGACCTAATTAAACTTAAAAGCTTCCACACAGCAAAGGAAACCATAAACAAACAAAAAGACAACCCTCAGAATGGGAGAAATTATGTGCAAGCAACTGACTAGGGATTAATCTCCAAAATATACAAACAGCTCATGCAGCTCTATGTCAAAAAAACCAACAACCCAATCCAAAAATGGGCAGAAGATCTAAATAGATATTTCTCCAAAGAAGACATACAGATGGCCAAAAAGCACATGAAAGATGCTCAACATCACTAATTATTAGAAAAATGCAAATCAAAATTACAATGAGGTATCATCTCACACTGGTCAGAATGGCCATCATCGAAAAGTCTACAAACAATAAATATTGGAGAGGGTGTGGAGAAAAGGAAACCCTCCTACACTGTTGGTGTGAATGTAAATTGGTACAACATTATGGAGAACAGTATGGAGGTTCCTTAAAAAACTAAAAATAGAACTACCATATGATCCAGCAGTCCCACTCTTGGGCATATATCTGGAGAAAACCATAATTTGAAAAGATACATGCACCCCAATGTTCATAGCAGCTCTATTTACAAAAGCCAAGACATGGAAGCAACCTAAATGTCCATCTACAGATGAATGGATAAAGATGTGGTATATATATACAATGGAATATTACTCAGCCATAAAAGAGTGAAAAATGCCATTTGCAGCAACATGGATGGACCCAGAGATTATCATGCTAAGTGAAGTAAGTCAGATGGAGAAAGACAAATATCATATGATATCGCTTACATGAGGAATCTAAAAAAATGATACAAATGAACTTATTTACAAAACAGAAATAGAGTCACAGATGTAGAAACAAACTTATGGTTACCAGGGAGGAGGGGAGGAGGGATAAATTAGGAGATTGGGATTGACATATACACACTACTATATATAAAACAGATAAATAATAAGGACCTACTGTATAGCACAGGGAACTCTACTCAATACTCTGTAATGACCTATATGGGAAAAGAATCTTAAAAAAGAGTGAATAGGGACTTCCCTGGTGATCCAGGGGTTAAGACTCCGTGCTCCCAATGCAGGGGGCCCAGGTTCGATCCCTGGTCAGGGAACTAGATCCCGCATGCCGCAACAAAGATCCCACAAGCAGCAACGAAGATCCCCCATGCCGCAACTAAGACCCAGTGCAGACAAATAAATAAATAAATATTTAAATGTTAAAAAGATAAAAAAGAGTGGATATATGTATAACTGATTCACTTTGCTGTACAGCAGAAACTAACACAACACTGTAAATCAACTATACTCTAATAAAAATAAAAATAAACTAACTATAACAATTTGGAAATTATAAAAGAAAAAGAAACCTGGTGCTTCACCATAGAGAGTTTGAGAAGCACTGCTCTATGTGTTTCCCTTTCATGAAAACCAGTGCCAATGCCCAAGAGCACCTATTAGAGAGGAAATGAATATAGGCCGGAGGGGGAGAGGTCAGCTGCTCCCACATCAGGAGACAGCCTGAGACCCATGTGGCCACAGGTTCTGCATTGAGTTTTGGCTTCAGGAACTGCTGCTTAGTCTGATTTAAAATAAAGTAGCATAATACCACCTCACAGATTTCTGCTGTTTCAAACACTATGCTCTAAAATTGGATAAAATCTAGGCAATAAAGCCCCATACATGGCCCAAATGAAGTCTGTAAGTCATCACTTGAGAATTAAAACCTGGATGTACATATTATTTGAGAAAGAAAGAAACAAAAAACAAAAAACAATAACCTAAAGGCCCAACAAGAGTAAACAGCTAAGCAAAGCAATCAATACCTGGTACAGCAGCTGGATTGAATACCATCAGGTAGACAGCAAACTGAACAGGATGAAAACTACACAGAAACTTAGAAATGTGTGCAAAATAATACGTCTCTATTAATTGTAGCAATGTTTATAATGGTAAAAAAAATAGAAAACGTATATTAAACAAAGGCCCATCAATAGAGAAAAGGCTGAACGATGTAGACAATGCCCTTGCTTCAAAGACTGAGTTAGATCTCTCCTCACTGTCCTGAAGGGATTTCACAGCATTCTGAAAAGGAAAAAAGCAAGATGCAAAGAAGTGTTTGTATGTAGTGTCCCAAGTTTTTTAAATGGGGGAGAAAAGGTCTGTGTATATACTGGAGGTGAGGTATTATTTTAAATGATTATTAGAGGATGGAAGAAGGTATCAAGGCTACCCTCTGGTTGTTAAGATTAGCTACTTGGTGTCTGGGTGGAAGGATCAAGAAAAAATGGGATCAAAGCAAGCCTCCTTCAAAGTTTCCATAACTTTTAATACAAGATGCTATGCTGTTTATGTAAAATTTTATATATGAGCATATGTGTACATATCTATCTCTATCTCTCTATCAAGAGCTGTTAAAGAACAGTCACCGAAGATATGGTGGTTATCTAGGGCGGAGAGGGGGGATTCCTAGTGATTTTTATTTTCTTCTTTGTATGTTTTTCTTTTGTTTGAATGTTTACAATAACCAGGTATTATTTATATAATAAGAAAAAAACAGCAAAGCTACAACATACATACATCTTAGATGCTTTCCTCATTTCCCACCTCTAACCCATATATTTCCCTCAAGTCAGGTCCCTTCCTCCCAGGCCCCTCCACACCAACTTAGTTCTGGCTCTCATTGTTCCTAATAACTCCTGTTAGGCCCCTTGCCTCAGTCTCTCCCCTCTCCCGTCAGTCCTCCGCACGGAAGCCAGAGTGACCTTTCAAGAATGCCTATCTGGGGCTTCCCTGGTGGTGCAGTGGTTGAGAGTCCGCCTGCCAATGCAGGGGACACGGGTTCGTGCCCGGGTCCGGGAAGATCCCACATGCCGCGGAGCAGCTGGGCCCGTGAGCCATGGCCGCTGAGCCTGCGCGTCCAGAGCCTGTGCTCCGCAACAGGAGAGGCCACAACAGTGAGAGGCCCGCGTACCACAAAAAAAAAAAAAAAGAATGCCTATCTGTCCATGATACTTCCCTGCCTGACCCTCTTCTAGGGCTGCTCAATGCCCCAGGCAACAATTCTCAACAGGAGTTACACTCAGTAATCTTCAACACTGCATTTTACAACCTTGTCCACCTCCCCCTGCTCTTCCACGGCATGACTTGCAGCTCCTGGCTTACCCCCGTCCTTTCATTCTTCCCTGCCTACCCCTCCCACCTGCCCATCAACTCATGCAACACCCAAACGTCGTTCCCTTCTGCAACCACTTCAGCACTTCTCCTCCTGTCTTCCCAGAGTACTCAGTGCTCTGTACACACTTTGTGATAGCACTGAGATCATTCTTTTTAGCGAATTTGTTTTCTCTCTCTCTCTATGAGCCATGGGAGGGTAGGAATACATATATCCTCAACATCTTTAGTGAATGAATGAATGAAATGAATGAATAAATGAACTTGTAAAAGCAGAACCCAAAATAGTAAATATAAATGCATGTTAACCATGTAAAAGGTCCGTATAAACACTGAAAAGGGGCTGAAAGTCCAGTTATAAAATACATCAGTCATGGGGATATAATGTACAGCATGGTGACGACAGTTAATAATGCTGTATTGCATATTTGAAAGTTGCTAAGAAAGCAGATCTTAAAAGTTCTCATCACAAGAAAAAAGTTTTGTTAACTATGTATGGTGATGGGTGTTGACTTATTGTGATCATTTCTCAATATACACAAAATTCAAATCATCTGGGACTTCCCTGGTGGCGCAGTGGTTAAGAGTCCACCTGCCAACGCAGGGGACACAGGTTCAAGCCCTGGTCTGCAAAGATCCCACATGCCACGGAGCAACTAAGCCTGTGCACCACAACGACTGAGCCTGCGCTCTAGAACCCGCGAGCCACAACTACTGGAGCCCATTTGCCACAACAACTGAAGCCTGCGTGCCTAGAGCCCATGCTCCGCGGCAAGGGAAGCCACCACAATGAGAAGCCGCGCACCACAACAAAGAGTAGCCCTCGCTCGCTGCAACTAGAGAAAGCTCTCATGCAGCAACGAAGACCCAATGCAGCCAAAAATAAAGAAAGAAAGAAATAAAAATAAATTTATAAAAAAATTCAAATCATTTATGTTGTATACCTGAAACTAATAGTGTTATATGTCAATTACATCACAATGAAATAAATTAAAATGTCAAAAAAAGAAAAAAGGATGAGAGGTAAACATTTTGAAGTTCGTTTTTTCCTTTTCCAGTAGAGTGGTTTCAGCTACTTTTTAAATTACTACCAGTAATTCACCCAACGAATAATTTATATTCAAATTACCAAAAGTTAACTACAGTTTAAATGCCTATAAAATGAAACAGAAAAGTCCAAAAGAAAGCCATTTTCCCCTTTTCAAATAAAATATGAAATTCAAAAAAAAAAAAAAGAAATTCAGTACTCCTCAACACCATGCCAGCTCTAGAAACAGCATCTCTCCCCCATAAAACATGGCCCAGCTGTGTGGTTACTTACTGGAGTTGAGGAGGATCATGGCCTTGACACAGAGATATTCTTTGTGTTGGAGTTTTAACTCGCGAAACCTTGAAGTCGTTGCCAGGAGCATGTCAAAGATTTCCAGAATTCCTTCTACACATTTCCCTTCATCCCTACAAAAGTCCATTTAGAAATGTAAGGAACATACAGCTTCCGGTAACCATCGAAAGCAATAAGGAGTACTTTCTTTTTAATCTCAAGTTTCATCTTGTACACCCTTTAACTATAACAAGATAGTAATGAGACCACACCCAGAAATGTGAAATTACTAGAATTATTTTTATATAAGGAAGACAGGGCATTTCCTAGAAGTCCATAAAGCAAACATTTGAATATATACTCTTTAGGCAACAGTGTGCACTGGAAGTACATTTTCCTCCTACCTATTCACCAAATGTTTTCTTAAAGGAATACCATTTCTGTTCATTATTTTTGATCTAAACTATGTCAGCCAACCAGCCCTCAATATGACACATATTACTAAAATGATACAGTCCATGTTCTCATCAAAAAACTCTGAAGTATTAATGAGGAAAGACTGAACATTACAGAAGCAAATATCCCAAGAAGAAATATTACTTTATATCTAGGGCTTAACTCTCACATCCTGGTGGTCAACTAGAAACTGGTGGGGAAACTAAGAGACATTTAAATGCAGTTTGAAGAAAAGCTAATATGACATACAAAGAAATCACAATTACAGAAGATGGATTAGAATCAGGAAAGGAAGGTAGAAATGGAGACATGGTAATTTTGATGTGCCAAAGATTATTTTTAAGCAAAAGTTTTAGACAAACTTTGGACTATGTAATCGAGATTCTTTTGAGCACTCCTTACGGAAATGAATGTTTAAGCATACTTTTGAAGTAAATTACTTGAACTGTACCTAGAAAATACCAGCTTCAATTCACTCCAGCCAGACACACATTATTCCACCTCACTGCTCCCAAAACAACTTCCATTATCATCAGTCATAGAGCTACTGGAAGTCCTTGACAAGCAAGCAGTTAAATGATTTCGCCATAAAACATTCATTTGCTTCTAAAAGCCTGCAGTACACAGCAAAGGGCAGCTATGGTGGCCATGAGTTTCTGCAAGTTTCATTTTCAGTCTCTGTAGCAGCCCCTGAAGGGGACCTGAGATCTTCAAAGAACACTGGCTGGTCCCTCCTCCTTCTCCCAACCCCAAGCCAGGACATTTCCAGTGATGGTAGTAGTTGGAGAAAGGGCCTCTGTAGAGTTCAAATGAACTGGCACCAGTGGGTACTACTAATCCTGCTAAAGCCTTTCCTATTTGGTGCTATGCTTGGATGCCCGCTTACCAGGATCCTGAAGTCCACAGCGTTCACACCCCCGCAAGCTCACTACACAAAGCTACAAGTATGCAAACTGCGCACACTGGCAAACAAGCGCGGTAACTTTGGAAACCAGTTTAGACTTCCTGAAAGCGCACAGGTTAAGTGATAAAATGTCAGTGCCCCCTAGAAGTCACTCCTAAGGGAAAGGGCACTTTGGAGAATCAGAGCCCTGGGCAAAGGGTGCCAAAATCTATAGGAAAGGCCCAGCCCTCCATATGCCATCCGCCCACCTCCCCTGCTCTGGGCTTTCCCAGGCAGCCTGCTGCTAATGTCCAGTAAGGACATGCATGCCCTGCACATAGCAGAGGCACAAGAAATACTTATTCACTTGAATGCCCCTCAAGCCAATCATCAAATCACTCAGCCTAGGACAATTAATTATTGGAAACTGTAATTGGTGGGTTTAAGGACATCTGATACTGAGAAAAGCTAGTTTTAAAATATCTCTGGGGGCAAAAACAAAAAATCCAACAAGTCCTGCATTGACAATTTAATAGTTTGGCTCTTTACTCTTTTGTGAGACTCAGAGGTGGGGTCACGGGCACATGTGTGCATGCACACACACACACGCAGGCACACACACACACACACACACACACACACCTCCCCAAGTAGTACGATAAGGGGACTCATTTGAAATCAATCCTATTTTGCAGAAGCTGCCACCTGTGCCTAAAAACACATCTCTAAATACTGAAGTTAGCACCATTTCCTCATCGAAATACATACCATTTAAAATGTAAATTCATATTTCAAAAATGGAGGTAGAGGGACTTCCCTGGTGGTCCAGTGGGTAAGACAGGGGGCCCGGATTCCATCCCTGGTCAGGGGAACTAGATCCCGCATGCCACAACTAAGAGTCCGCATGCCGCAACTAAGACCCAGTGCAGCCAAAATAAATAACTAAATTTTTTTTTTTTAATGGAGGTAGAGTTTATATTTCAGGGTATCTTAGGCCTTGATAAATGCTGCAGCTCAAAGTAATCAGAACATATGTACCGCATGGAAAAAGTGAATTTCTCAACCAGTTGTAAAGAGCAAGGTCTGATTGCTTTCTCCAGCAGGTGTGAGAGCCAACCATCTCATTCAAGGGGTGGCAAGGTTATAATATTTTTATTCACTTCACAGGCTGTAGAAAACAAATACATTTCTAGAAAATAAATGAGAAATATAGGGGCAATAAGGTACAATATCTTATAAAGGACACCCTAATAGAGTTCTACTTTAAAATGAGTTATACAGAACAGAGTGAGGAAGGACTTTACAATCAATGAGACCTATTTCATTTATTCTGTAAGTAACTATGATTGACACTGAATTACGAGTAAGAAATTAAGACAGGTTTAAAAGATCTGAATTCAACCTAGTGGGTATATGATTTGGATGTTAAAATACTGAAACAATATATCAATCAAACCAAACTACTCATGGAAATTTACTTTTACACTCCATTTCCCCATAAACCAGTGCTAAATAAAAATAGAAGTAATAGTTCCATGTGGACTATCTTATATTTGATAACCACTCCCTTTATAAAAGAAAAATATTCTGTTTGATACCAAGGACAACGTGTTGAAAGAGTGGGCTTCCCTTTGGGGTTCACTGTTTTGTAGTGGCATATATATATCCGCTGGCAGCACACATGTGGCTAATAGACCACAGTTTGTCTATCTTTGTGTGGGTGGCAATAGGGTTGGGAGAGCTTAGCACATGGGAAGGACTTAAATATTGAACTCAGGTGAAATGATCTGAGTACAAAAGGGAAATACAAATTCAGAAGTGAAAATTCTGTCAGTCTCTTGAAGAAAGTTCAATATACAAATACCTGAGGTGAATGCAAACTCAGTACTTTTACACTTGTGAGTCCACAGAACTCCATAAACATCCACTTCCTCTGACTTTTTAATAACATTTGGCAGTTTCCTATTGATGCTAAGGACACATAATGTCTTAGCATATATGATTTTCTGAGCAAGTAGAAGTTCAGATTCTGTGGTAGATCTTCACATGAATTGGGATTCTAGTGATTACTAAAAGAACTACCTTGTTAGAAATAAGCTGAGATACCCGGATTTTCCTCTCATCCTCAGTAGGTTCAAGTTTTCTCGCTGCAGAAGCCTCAACAAGAATAAAGGGAAACAAATTATAGTCTCAGTCTCCACAAATAAATAGGCTAATTTAATTGTATTCACTGCTTACATGGTCATACCACCACTTAAAGGAACTCTGACAGGACAATCTACCAAAAGACAATTATTTTCATGTAGTGTGAAAATTATTTATTCACGTTGCAAAAAAGATTCACAATAGAACACTTTTATGGTGCATGATCCCTGACTTTTGGAATAAGTCACATTTTGAACATTTTTGAATAAGCAGCTCCTCCAGAAACATACCCATTACATTAAAATGTATTTATCTGTATAACAGATGCACTAAGAGTCTCGGAATTGAAATTCTATACTTTACAGAGTGCTCAAATCAAGTAGGGACTGCAACAAAAAATAACAACTAGTAGGCACTCCAAAAAAATGCCTGTTCAATGTGAATGCATTTACAATTCCTAAGAACTCCTCTTTCATCCTCAAATATACTCAATTTCTATGTTGTAAAAAATAACACATCCAAAGATTTATAAAGTAATGTGAGTCTATTAAAATAACATATAAGAAAAATTACTTTTTTTTTCTTCTATTACTTAACCAACAGGTAAGCCTAAAATTTATCTGGGATTGGTGTCAATTTACAGTAATTTATATACACATGGGAGTTAAAGAACCCGCACAAAGAGGTAAGTTAGTTGTACTAAAAACCAGGAATGAAATAGTCACTGAAAATAAACACTAAATGTGGCATCAATTTTAGAAATCAAGGCAAAAAATAAAATAACACAGTCCCAAAGTCTGCAAATTTATTGGTTCACCAAAGGATAGAACTTCTTCCTAGCACTAACTTCTAGGGAATTTTGTGTGTATATTTGTGTGTGTGTGTGCCTTTAAATGCCAAGTGGAATATAATGAGTGAATGAATGAATGAATGAGACTGATGGCTTAGCTGGGTGCTTGGCCTTGCAGCCTGCCTCGCAACATGGTACCCTGAGATGAGGAGGAGCAGGCTTCTGAGGTGCACAGAGAGTGAAACAGAGTTGTTCTGAGATAAAAGAATAAAGTAGAAAGTTACTTTGCCTTTTGGCCTCCTCCTCTTTCCTCTTCCAGTTCTCTATCCCGCTGGGAGGCATGTACTGTTGTAGGTAAGAGTGTGAACTTCACAGCCAGCCCCTGTGCCCAGCTGCATCACTTGCTAACTGCAGGTAAGTTACCTACCTCCTGTTTCCATATCTGAAGGACAGGGATAATAATGGTGCTTACCCATAAAGGGCTGTTGTGAAGATGAAATGACTTAACACATATCAGTGCTTAAGATGGTGCCTGGAAGCCAATAAGTTAGCTATTTTGATTGCTACTGAAGGGTCTGGGCTTCCAGAACCTCCCTCTGGGCTTGCTCCTAGTGGAGCCACAGTCCACGCTCCAGCTCTTCCCAACGGCCCTGTTCTCCACCAACACACCTCTGTTACTTAGAACAGTGTTGTCAATGCTGTCATCCATGACAACAGACAGAATGGGTGCTAATTCCCTGGGCTATTACTTTTCATCTGAGTAAGATGTGCATGGGGATCTTCTGATGATCTAAAGAGGCAATGCCAAGGGGCAGATCCTTTCCATTCATAACACTAGGCATCCTTCTTTGTGCACAGAGTCAAATGTGACTGAATATTCAACACTAGCATTTTTTTCAATATAAGGAATGTGGAAATCAATTTCCATGGGGATTTTCAAACTGTTCAAATTTACCCCAAGAAA
This sequence comes from Grampus griseus, assembly GCF_964374135.1. Classification (NCBI taxonomy): domain Eukaryota; kingdom Metazoa; phylum Chordata; class Mammalia; order Artiodactyla; family Delphinidae; genus Grampus; species Grampus griseus. Next base: position 37,336,126 of record NC_139018.1, on the reverse strand, counting down.
GCATTCTACTTTTCTCCTAAAAAGCCTGAGTGTTGTACATTCCAGCTTTCCCTCCACGAACAGTTCACCTAAGTCAATTAAAAATTGGTTCCTTTTCTGCACCATCTTTAAAAGAAAACTAAATGCAACCAAGTTATCACATTAACACTATCGTTCCCCAGTTTCCGTTAACTTTCATCTGGTTTTAATAACCATTCGTTCCACGGCTATTGCCAAAAATGCTATATAGTACACGTAGTTAGAGTGAGTTAAAGCATGTTAAAATAAACTTGGTAGATTTGTAAGAATTTCATCACCTGTCCAAATAGCTGGAGATGTACAGGGTCCCTACCAGTGGAAAAAACAGCAGGACAGCTTAAAATTATAACCTGAAAATGGAGTTTTTTAGTGCAGAAAAATCTAAGTTGACGTGTATACTTAGTGGCCATATACCCTGCAGGACACAGGCCCCTGTTGTGGTCTGGCCAGTGAATGCTGCCACACTGAAAGAATAGGTAAGAATGAGTCACAAGACACTTAATCATTGTGCCCATGCTCTCCTTCTTGGGTTCTTGACCCAGTGAAGGAACTCATGACATTATCCTCCTCTTACCTGCCCTCTCAGGAGTAAGGTTTTAATTGCAGAACCCAGGACTTTGTTCCCACTTCACTCAGCGCCTCACTCAAACCAGTCAGAGAAGAAACACAAAGTATTTTTTCTCACCTGTCCAGAACGAGGTCTGGAGCAAAGATGAGCTTGCCGGGGTGGTCGATGGAGCGCCACATCAGCCCCACCATGAGCACCTCCAACCAGCAGCTCTCCAAGAGCCGCACTTGGTCGTACAGGCTGAGCTCCACGAAGCCTGGGGAAAGCAAGAGGCCGTGAGCACACCCCACCCTCCTCCTCAGCTCCCCCGTTCCATAAAAACAGAAGAGCAATCATACAGGGCTCGGGGGGGAAAGTCAATATTTTAAAGACATTGCTAAATGCTGACAAGTGAGAAAATCTTGAACTCAAAGTGAGTACTCACTATTTTCTAGTCTCAAACCCCTTCTAGAGAGAAATGTACTTCATTCAGAATTTCTAAAGGACTGTCACCTGGGCTTATACAGCTCCCCAGACAGATGCTAGGGAAGAACAGAAAGCTGGCCCTGACCTTTGTTGGTTATATCCTAATAATCCCTCTGCACTACTGAGAAAGACAGAGCTCAGCTGCCAGTCAGAGGGGCTACCAATATGGCCCAGCCCATGACTGGGGCCAGGAGGAGTGGGGGGATGGGAGAGTGGGGGTGCGGATGGGAGGCTTGCAGAGAGAGCAGGGCCAACCCCTGCAGAAAGTCAGAGCTCCAGCTGAAAGAGTTTCTTCAATTGCTTAACATTTCACATCTAGCGTTAGAATCATTCTTCTGAGTAGGTGTGCTGTCTCTAAGCTACTGTACGCTGAAGAGGATAGGTAACAACTGAAACAGGTCCCTAAGGGAGGTGAGCACTTCAGAAGCAGAGATCACCGGTGCTTCCTCCATAAGCCACCGTAAGAGGAGGAGGCAGTATAATATAAGTATAGTAAATATACAAATGGCCTTGGAGTGCAATGCATTCTGCTTAGAACCCTGCTCGGCCTCATCCCAGCTAGTTACTTAATCTCCTATGAAGTCTTTGTTTTCTTACAGGAAAAATGGGGGCAACAAGGCCTATCTCTGAGAATTTCCGACAGCTAGGATCTCTCATCATCCTCATTTCACAGACGAGGAAACTATGGCACAGAGAACACACATGGTTCAAATCTTTGAACGATTATAACACAAATCTGCACAAAGGAGAATTTAATAGAGTAATGAATGGAAAGATGGATAAATCCTTTCCAAAGCCACATTCTACACTCAGTTCCAGTTCCTGATATGTGTACACGTTTCAATCTCACCCACAGTTATAGACAATAAGCCTACCCAAAGGAGATCAAGCTTTTCATACTTGTAGATATTCAGCAAAACCAAGGCTAGGTGATATTCCAATTTTTTTTGGTTTAGACAATGACTATATTAGCTGAGAATGGGGGAAAAAAATCCCACAGCTTCAGAAAGCCTAAGCTTTCTGAAAATTTTCCAAAATACCAGGCTTGAAGAGGGACTAATGCAGCTTAAGAGTTTGGTTTTAAAGAAGCTGCACAGCTCTCAGGAGTAATTAATTTCACCACTACTCTCCACGTGGGATCTTGAAAACTAGGCTTGGAATACACGTAGAGCAAAAGCTAGAGGAAATTGCATCAGTATTGTCTCCTATGGGAAAGAGCTGAGAATAAAACAGCATTCTGGCAAAGGTGAAGATGCTAGACTATCAAAACCAAAGTGGAAAACCTGGAAATTCTCAGAAAGCTCAGAAGCAAACAAATGACCCCTATGGATACTATTACCTCAGGCTCTTACACCCAGCTGCTCTGTCACCCAGCTTCATGCCCCCTTCTCAATCTTTAAAATGTGCTTAATGCAGTTGCTGACCTCCAGGCCATGGAAATTGTCCCTAGTGGCTTAGAACTTGGAGAGAGACCTCATTTCTTAGACAAATGTATAGACGTACATGGAGAAGCCCTTCCAGGGGAATGGTGGGTTGCTGTCATTCTATGTTAGAATCCTTGGTTCATTCTTTCACAGAAACACCAATTCAAATAATAATTAGATGGTGACAATGCAGTATATGTTACAAACTGGTCTTGGAAAGTGGACACATTATAGGATGGAAAATGAATGTTCTAAATGACAATTTACGAATAACCAAACCCATTTTTAAGTCTATCAAGTTAAAAAGCATTCCAGGTTTATTGATGATTCATGTTACTTCTACAGCTGATTTACTCTATTTATCCACATATATACTGATTCTTTCTCTATTGGAACAAAATTTTACAGTTCCTATTTAGCATCTGAGAAACGTTTCACTTTCATACTGGTCATACTGAGCCCCACCCCTCCTCCCAAGGTGAGAAGTCCACAGCCAAGAGATGGGTTAAGGTGGAGCCCAGATCCCTTCCTTTTTAGACCATGTTCCAGGTCCCAGGACCCTAGAATTTCCTGCCTAAATGGCCTCATATCCACTTCCAGAGCCTGGGTGGGTCTCTTCCCTGGGTCCTTCGTCCCAGACCAGATCTAGGCATGAGACGTGGCCAACAGGCTAGTGTCTGTAGGAGATGTGGACAGGTAGAATGGTGTGTGTACAAGGTGGTGTGGGATGGATCCAGGAGTGGGAGAAGAAGGCAAGGAGTCAGGAAGAGAAGGGGTCCACCATATACAACTCTTTCTGCACTGCCATGTCTGGTACAAAACTCAGAGGAATTCAAGAATTCTAAACTGGAACCTGGTCTTCCAGGACGTGTTAAAGGCATACATGTCAAAATAGGAAGAAAGAACATATTTCTTTTAAAGGTTATAAATCAAGCTCTCAAACTGCTAAATACCCAAGACACAATGTGGACCTCCATTTTGTATTCTTGCCCCATAAATGTTAGAGGCGGCCCTTTCCACAAATAAATTTAAAGCTAAGACCCAGAAAGCCCTACCCGGAATTTTCTTGGCCCAGCCGATCATGTGTACCAGTTCCTTGTCAGCCAGCTTGGTCAGAGACATCATCATGGAGGCCTCGGTGAAGGGCGTGCTGGGGCGGCTCACGAGCACGTGGGGCGGCTCGGCCTCGAGGAGTGAGAGCACCAGCTGCTCTGGGCTCAGGGCACTCAGCAGCAGCTCCTTCACGCGGGTCACGTGCCCACCATTTTTCTTGGCTTTGCTCAGGCAGTGCAGCTGCTCATCAGAATTTCTCTGCCTTCGAACTACGCGGTACCCACACCTTTCTCTCCGGGAGCCTAAAGCAGAGAGCAGATGATAACACACTGCTTTCCCATCTCTTCTCCAACCCAGCAGTCAAGTTCCCCCAGTTGCCAGGGTAAAAATGAAGCAGTGATATCACTGGAAGACCTGAGTCTATTCACAGAATGTGCCTTAGAACAGGAGCCTGACTTTTATTTCTGGAGCCTGTGGGGCACGTACTAAAGATTATTATATTTGTGACTGACTGTACTGGCAAAATCAGTAATGACTTTTTAGGGACAATAGCCCAAATGATCTTTAGGTTTCCACTTCAAGGTCATCTATTCCATTTCTAAATCTAAATCCATTTCTCTTTTAAAGAGTGCTGGTATACCTCAGTTTCCAAACCATGAAATTAGAAATCTTCTTCAGGAAGAAGACAAGGAAAAGTTAGGAACTGATTATAAATAATGCACTTTTAACAATACATCCTTAAATTCTTTTGCGTGTGTGTGTGTCTGTGTATTCTTTTTACATACTTAACACAAATAAGTTTATTTCAAACAAGTAATTGAAAAAATCTGGAAAATATAGACGACCACAAATTTTGGCTTAAAGTCAGTTTTCTTTTAATGCTTTTATACTTTTCCATATTTTGTATACAACTTTAGGACATACATAGTGTATGTATATATGTGTGTATATATATAATTGTATAACCTCCCTTTTCTTTTTTTATTAAAAATGTATCATTTTATAACAATTAAAAAATCTGTATAGTATTCTGCTCTATGCGTATAGCACCACTTAAAGTGTCCCCTGTTGATGGAACTCTAGGTTGGTTCCAATTTCTTTGCTACTATATTACACATTACAATGAAAATGCATCTTTGTACCTGTATCCAATTACTCCCTTATAATAAACAGAAAGAAGTCAAGTTGCTGAACCAAGTTGCTTGTTTAAATTAAAATTTAAAATTTTGATACATATTGATAGATTGCCCTTCAAAACTATTTTAAAATTTATAATCTAAATAATACTTTAAGGGCTACCTATTTTCTTATAACACCATTGGACATTAAAAATCATTTTTAATCTTTGCTAATCCGGCAAGTGACTAAACAGTCTCATTTTACTTTGTATTTTTTCAATTACTAGCAAGGTTGACTAAAATGTTTGCCCTTCATTTTCTCTTACTTGTATATTGCGTATTTGCTTCTTTTGCTCTTTATCTCCTTAATTACCTACAAAGGCTCTTTATATAGGAATGATAACTTTTGCTGTATTCAATATTTGTCTTAGCTGTTAATATATCTTTTAACTCTGCTCATGGTGTCTTCTGTCATAAGAAGATTTAGTACATAGTCACATCTGCCTTTTTGTTTCACATAAAGATTACACAAATATTCTCCTATATCTTTTTTAAACACTTCTGTGGTTCAAACCTATTTGAAATTTTATGTATGCTTCTATTATGTCATATTGATAGTTCATGTTATGTTTTTCCAAATGGATGTACAACTTTCCACATACCATTTATTAAATAAGCTTTTCCCATTGATTTTTATAAAATGCCTTGTCATTTAATAAATAATTGTATATAAAAGTATCTTCTTCCAGATTTTTACACTTTTTCACAGATCTATTTTTCTATTCCTGTGCTGGTACCAAAACGTTTCAGTTACTGTAAGTTTATATAGCAGAACACAATGGGATAATGTCTTTAAGAAAGAAGCTTTCAGGCTTCCCTGGTGGCTCAGTGGTTAAGAATCCACCTGCCAATGCAGGGGACATGGGTTCAAGCCCTAGTCCAGGAAGATCCCATGTGCCGCAGAGCAACTAAGCCCGTGTGCCACAACTACTGGGCCTGCGCTCTAGAGCCCATGAGCCACAACTACCGATGCCTGTGAGCCACAACTACTGACCCCGTTAGCCACAACTACTGAAGCCCATGTGCCTAGAGCCCATGCTCCACAACAAGAGAAGCCACCACAATGAGAAGCCTGGGCACCACAACGAAGAGTAGCCCCCGCTCGCCACAACTAGAGAAAGCCCACGCGCAGCAACAAAGACCCAACTAGCCAAAAATAAATTACTTAAAATAAATAAATTTAAAAAAAAAAAAGAAAGAAGCTTTCAATTCAGAATTATATTCCCAGCTAACCTATCATTCAAGAGTGAGGATAAATTAAAGGTATTTTCAGTTTAAAAAGACTGGGAACATATATCACTCACAGCCCCTTTGAAATAAATACTATGTTCTTTGGGATGGAGAAAAATGAACCTGAAGGAAGCAAAGAAAGTCAAGAAGCAGTGGTAAGAAACTAAACTGGTAAATATGTGAGTAAATCTGAAAAACACTGAATAAAATAATAATAATTTTTCGAGGTACAGAAACAAGGTAGAACCAAAATACCAGACAATAACATATAAGATGAGAGAGGAATAATTTTGACTAGAACATTCGAAAAATTTTTATTTAGGAAGAGAGATATCTATTAGAGTGGTTTGATTCTAAAATTAATCAGGAATGCATGCTAAAAATAGAAATAGTGTCACTAAAAGAATTAAAACAGAATGTATGATTTCCAAACTGGCAGAAGAAAAAAAAGAAACCAGGAAAATATGATCAACTCCAAAAAGGAAAAAAAGTAGAAAATATGTGATTTTTTTTAAAAAGCACAAAATAAGATGATAGAAATGAACCCAAATACTAACTATCACAATAAACATAAACAGACTAAATTAATCAATTAAAAGCAACTCTGAGATCAGACATATTTTTTAATCTAGACATAGACTGGTTATAAGGAATACATCTAACATGCAGAAAAACTGAAAGTAAAGGGGTAGAAGAAGATACAACGGCAAAAATTAACCAAATAAATTGGAGTCACTATCAATATCAGACAAAATAAACTTAAAGGCAAAAATCATTATTAAGGTCTCATAAGTAGATTATAAAAGGAAAGTAAATAATTCTAAGCTCATATACATCAAAACAACAACAAGAAAACACAGCCTACAAACAAAATGCCAAAAAGTGATTGAAAGAAAAAGAGAAATTGACAAATACACTAATATCAATATAATGGGATGTTTTACTGTATTTCTCTCAGAAACTAACAAAATAGATGGGGAAAAAGAATATAGAACATTTGAACTGCACAATTAAGAAGCTTGAGCTATAAAAGCTCATGGAATTTGCAAAAATTATCAGATAACAAGTCATTAATAAAACTTTAACTAAAACTGATATCATATAGATCATATTCTCTGACCACAATAAAAATAGAAATCAGTAACAAAAATATAACTTCCAAAGTCCTATGAGCACAAAGTATTTCTAAATATTCATTGGTTAAAGACAAAAATGTAAGATGGAATTAAAAAAGACATAAGTCGGGCTTCCCTGTGGTGGCGCAGTGGTTGAGAGTCCGCCTGCCGATGCAGGGGACACGGGTTCGTGCCCCGGTCCGGGAAGATCCCACATGCCACAGAGCGGCTAGGCCCGTGAGCCATGACTGCTGAGCCTGCGCGTCCGGAGCCTGTGCTCCGCAACGGGAGAGGCCACAACAGTGAGAGGCCCGCGTACCACAAAAAAAAAATGACATAAGTCAAGATGTTGTTAGCATGGGCACAACATTTATATGAATCTTCCCTAAAAAAAATCTAAAAGTTAAAATCAGAATGCCTAGTTTCTATACTCCCACCATTGTGTTTGTTCACGAAATTCAATTGTCCACATTTATACAAAGAAATGTTAGGAGGTATGAGCAAATTTAAATTATTTGCTTCCAAGAAAATTTATCTGCATTTCCCTTATCCTTGGCTAACTGCAGTAGAAGAAAGGGCTCTATTCATCTAGGGATAACTGAATCAAAATTTTCATGAAAAGAATTAAAAGCCTAAAATATAATTCATTTTATTAGTAATCAGATAAAGTGCTATTATTATTTACATTATATATAATATTATAATTATATTATTAAAGGTCGATTATACCTCCAGGGTAAAATGGGACAAAATGTATGGTTAAGAAAGTATCTTTCTGATCACACATTTCTCTTTTGTGGAGTATATGAGGATAAGGAGTTTACAAAACAGATTTCCATACAAAGTAAAAGGTTTTGATTCCACACATTCAAATTTATTTGACCAAATTTCCCCAACAAAGTGCTATGTACTAGACCCTATTCTAAGTTGGGATCAATAAAATAAAGCCCCTAGAATCTATTGATAGAGTTCCTAGTTTTAACTGGTAAATCAAGTTGTATTGTATACACTGGAATAAAATGAAATTGAGAAGGTCAAAAAATAAAGTCATTGACAAAGAACTCACATTTTTCTACCAAGGACATTCCTAGTGTTATGGCTTTGACACCGTAATCCAAGCAGTCACTCAGTGTGCCTCTGAGTGAGCTTAATGAGAAAGTACCAAATAGGAGTGCTCCATATTAGAAAGTGCCCCAGCGAAAAGACGATGACAACAACAACCATGGTAAATGATGATCATGATAGCTAATATCTACTGGAAGCTTCTGTATGCCAGACATTGTGTATTACTGTATATAGATTATCCCATCCTGACAACCACCCTAGAGAAAAGGTGCTATTACTATCTCCAACATACAGGGGAGGATCCAGGCACAAGAGAGCTCAAGTAACTTGCCCAAGGTAGAAAAGCTAGAAAATAGCAGAAGCAGGATCTAAAACCAATCAGTGTTCTGAATGCAGAGCTGGTGCTTTTAACAACAATTTTATATCACCTCCCTATCAAATTACTTTCAAGTGTCTATACAGCGGGTGAATAAAGAGATGGCACCTGAAAGATGCCGAGCTATTGTCCCAACACAGGGTTCTAGATCAGGTATACAGTTATTCAGGTTGGTTTCCTGCCTATTTGCATTTCAGTGTATTCTTATAATGAAGCCTTGTCCCTGAAGCTAGTCTGGGTGGGTACCCTCCTACCATTGAAACAACGATATTAATACCTCAGCAGAAAGGATTGGAAATGCAGAAGAAAAAGGTGATGACAAAAGGGACAGGATTTCTGAATAAAACGGGGAAGTGGAATTATGCAGGAGGATCCAGAATGCAGGGAGAATCCCTAATCCTCTAAGATTGGATAGAAGGAAGAATCTAGATCAAGGGTTTTCTCAGGAGGGCAGACGAGAAGAGGGCTGGGAAAGGAGGGAGGCACAGTTAAGAAAATTCACTCCTAATCCTCTTTTCCCGTGGTCAGTAAAGGGTCAAAATATCCATCTGTTTGCACATCAATCCATCTCATTCCTTCTGTAATCTAAGATAATGAAACATTTTTTCTTAGCCCTATACAGCGACTTTTTGGTCAAATTCAATGACCTTTTCCAGGAAAAATTCAGGAACATCTCTGAACTCTGCTTTCTGAAACTGTATTGTATCAAAACTCCTAATTTATATGAGCCTTTCAACAAGGGAGGAAGGAAGGAAAAGCAAAATTTAACGCCAGGCACTGTGTTAGGTCTTTATTCCTCACAAAACTCAATGAAGCAGATACCTCTGTTTCAGAGATAAGGAAACCGAGGGCCAGGAAGGTTAGGTCGTTTAAGCATAGTCACCGCTAGCAAGAAGTAATGAGACAAAAAAAATGAGATTCCATCTGTGTGTGGGGGCGGTCCAGTCCTGCTGTTCTTCTCATCGCATACACTGTCCCCTACAGCTGGAGTGTATGTGCTACTGCCCTGGTCCCAAACCAGGAGAACCACAGCCACTAACAGACTCTAGTACATTAAAAGCGTTTCTAACCTAAGGCTAAATTGGAAATCTTTTTTTTTTAAGTATACAATTTAAAATATCGTTTTACTTAAAACATGATATATTTATTTGCAGTCTTTGGTCAGAGGGCCAAGGATTTCTCTTTAAGCACCTCTGCCAATTTAATCACAAGTTACCTTGTCTCTGGATTTTCAGTTTCAGCTTCTTTAAAACAGAGCAAGAACTTAGGCACTCCTAAAGCAATCTGAATGCAGACTCTTTATAGGTGTATAAATGGTTTTGCCCCAATCTCACCCATACCTAACCCAATAGCTATTAGTCCTTTACAGTTTTATTCAAAGCTTTCACAGGAACAACTATCTTTTCCTACTCATATTTCATATGTTTGCATAAAGTTTAATTAAATTATATGATTTAACAATTACAATGAGTAGAAACAGGTTGGGAAGAAGCCCATTGGTTACTGATAAGGATATAACTGAAGTGGCGTTTATGAAAGTAACCAATACCCACTGGGAAGTCATGGGCATTGGCAGGATATTTTACAGAGGAAATGGAGAACACAAGTGATTTTAGGAAGCCAGAGAACTGTGATTAAATTAAGAGAACTTCTGCTCTAATTCTGAACTAGGGGAGGGAACAGAGAATGTTCAAGGGGCAGAGCTACTAAGAGACTGTCAGGGAGAAAAGAGAGAGGATTTTTTTTTTTTTAATTTTTCAAATAGTTACAAAGAGAGAAATAACAACAAACCACTGCTAAAATACTGGCTGGCAGAAGAATAAGAAAAGTACAGGCAGAGCTGATATGACTGTATATAAACAAGCAAGTATGTACAACAAGTGAATCAAGTTAGCCAGGTGGAGAGAGTGCAGTGTAAGCATCGTCGTCAGTTGTTAATACTAATGTTCTCATTTCTCTGTTTTTTCATGTATATATATGTGTGTGTTCACATATATATGCACACATACTGTCTTAGAACAAAATCCATACTCTATGTGCTTCCCATAGGTCTATCATGTTTCTGACTCCTATGCATATTTTTTCCACTTCTAGAAAGTTAAATGGAGGGATAGGCACGAGTCATCCCAAGTAGCCCACAAGATAGTCAACTTTCTTGTCAGAGCTTTAACCATGAACATTTACCTGAACTTCATCCTTAGACTTTTCAAGGCCTCAGGCAGATGGTCATCCAGCCCATCTGAGCACCTCAGTGGCTAGAGTTCTCTAATTCATGCAGCAGCCTATTCTGTGGTCAGACCACTTGAACTGTAGAAAGTTCTTCCCTACATTGGGCCAAAATCTGCCTCTAACAGCTTGCTCCTGTTCACCCCAGCTCTGTCCTCTGCAGCTTTAGAGAATAAGTCAACACCCCTGCAATGGGACAGCATACACACACCTGAAGATAATTACCATGTTTTAAATCTCCTTTCATCCAGGCTACATGTCTCCAGGTCCTCAAACTGTCCCCAGTTTGACATGGCTCTCAGCATGTCCCACATATCACAGAAGGGGAAGGGAACACTCACCACACTTCACCATTCCGACTTCATAGCACTTCCGAAGTCGGCAGGCCTGGCAGCTTTTACGCCGGTTCTTGTCTATTGTACACTGATTTGTAGCTGGACAAATATAATCATTATGTCCTACAGCAGAGCAAAAACAAACAAAAACAAAAAAAAAGGAAGTTTATTGTTATAATATTTTGGCTAAATCTCTTCCTGGTCAACAACACAACTAACGCTACCCAGCTGAGATAGGAGACATCTTCTTAACCACAGGTACAGGTATAAAAACCAAGTGCAGCCTCATCAGTGCCTTGTTCGTGAGTAAAGGAAACCTAAGAATATTTCAATATCCTACCCTTTTGAATAGGTTATTCTCTGCATGTTCTTAGAATTCTCAAGAGATACATTTAGAAATAGTCTCCTCTAGACATGGAAAGTGAGACAGTCACCTGAAATTGATTTGCTCCAAGTCACAGGACTCCTTGAGAGTAACACTTGTATCAGGTCACCAAATTCAACTGCTTGTACTCTTTTACATACATTCCTCCGTGGTATTTAATATGATATTTTAATAGGAATTCATAGCTAAATAAGAGAACTACACTGGTCAGTAAGAGAATATAGAAATCATCAAACAAAACAAGGACAGAAAGAACTGCCACTTGATAATGGTTGTGGTGGGTTAAATTATCGTTTTTAATTCTTCACTCCCTCCCTCAGCCTGTGACATTACAGTGTATTACAGCAGGCAGAGTACACCTCCTCACCAACTCACGTCGGGCTTGGCCGTGGGACTTGCCAATGGTATGGAAGTAGATGTGATACTCCAAAAGTTTGGCTTGGCCTCTTGAGTGCCCATGAGAAGAAAATGCCTAGGGTAGCCACTGGTCCAAGGAGAATGTGGAGACGTGTGATGCAGACCAGAACTCAACCCAAAGCCCAGAGCCAAGCCTTATGAAGTAGAGCCACCCTAAACAACTCACAGACCCATAAATAAAAAAATAATGCTCACTGTAGTAATCTACAGCCTAAATAGAGTTGTATAGCAATATCTGACTAAGACAATGGTACTTCTTTTATGTAAAGAAGAAACAAGAAAATTTCCATTTCAAAAAGCAGCACTGGGACTTCCTTGGTGGAGCAGTGGTTAAGAATCTGCCTGCCAATGCAGGGGACACAGGTTCGATCCCTAGTCTGGGAAGATCCCACATGCTGCAGGGCAACTAAGCCCACGCGCCACAACTACTGAGCCCATGCGCCGCAACTACTGAGCCCATGTGCCGCAACTACTGAAGCCCATGTGCCCAGAGCCCGTGCTCCGCAACAAGAGAAGCAGCCGCAATGGGAAGCCCGCGCACCGCAACGAAGTGCAGCCCCTGCTGGCCACCACTAAAGAAAGCCCATGTTCAGCAATGAAGACCCAACGCAGCCAAAGAAAAACAAAAAATAAAAACACCAAAAGCATTACTTCAGATGCTGTATGGAAAATAGATTAGAGGCAGCAAGATTGATGAAGGCCAGGAGACCAAGCAAGAACCCACTGTTGCTGTGCAAACCAGAAAGGAGGCTGCCTGCCTGGATTGGTAATAGTAGGGAGGATGAAGATAAATACAGAGACCTGAGAGATTTAAGGAACAGAAATTATAATAAAATATATAAAAAGTAGAAGTGAACAGGGTATTATGGTGCCTTTATTTCTTAATTGAGTCTTTCAATAGGGCCTGAACTTCTTACGATAAAACCTATAATGGCCCATAATTTCAATGTGGAAAATGGATGAATCTCAATGATAAACTAAACGAGCAAGTCATAAAAGAAGTCACAAAAGAACATAAAGGAGAGGATTCCATTTATATAAAGTTCAAAAATAGAAAAAACTATATTGTTTAGGGTTACATGCATAGGCGATAAAAACATGGCAAGGAAGGCAGAAGTTAGAACTGTCTCACCTCTGTAGGGGGAGAAGGTGCTGTAACTAAAAGGACCACCCAGAGGGTTTGTTTCTGGAGATATCCTATTTCATGGCCTGGGCACTAGTCACACAGGAGGTTGCTCTTTACTTCTTTTCTAAACTGAATATAAATATGAAATTTTATATATTTTATACATTATATATCTTTTATATGTGTGTGTGTATGTGTGTATATATATATATATATATATAATATTTATATATACTAGAACAAATACTCTATCCTCTAAGACAGACTGGAAGCAGAGATATCCCAACAGCAATGAGTAAACTAACACCCAGATCTTGGTTTATGAATATCTTTCTCCACTCATAGGAAACTGGGAACCTTGGAGAAACAGTTTATTCCAGCTTATCCCACTGGGGCACGGAAAGTACAAGATAAGCCTGAAACATCTTGTTGTGCCAGGAAGTAAAGAAGTGTCTAAAGAGTTAGGGGCACATGTCAAAAAAGATACAGAAGCCAGTTTAAGGGAACACTACTGGCCAAATCTGGGATAATTTGGACACCCAAATAAATAATTATATATACTGGAATAAATATATTCCCTAACTCTATCCCCCGAGAGAGCATGGAAGCAGGGACATCACTAGCCTCACAGACATCACCTTAACCAAATATTCAAAGTGTACATCACTAGTATTGGGACAAATTGAAATCAGGCACTACATGAAAGGAGCCAGTCAGAGGAATATAGCATCATTTCTGTGATATTCCAATAGGCCAATAATGTGTACGCTGAATCTAATGATGAGGAATCATCACACAAACCCACAGTGAGGAGCATTCTGCAAAATAACTGGCCTATAAGATTCCAAATTGTCAAGATCATGAAAACCAAGGAACAACTGAGGAACTGTTCTGGACAGAGAGAGAAAGGCTAAAGACCTAACAACTAAATGCAAAGTGTGATTCTAAACTGGATCCTTTTGCTGTAGAGGGCACTGTTAGGACAACTGGGAAAACTGGAACAAGTCTAAACATTAGATGGTAATAATGTATCAATGCTAATTTCCCAATTTGACCCTTGTGGCTCTACCGGAATACATGTTAAGTGTTCGGAGGTGACGGAGCATAATGTTGGCAACTCATGATTTCAGGAAAAATGTTGGCAACTCATGATTTCAGGAAAAAACGTTCTTTATATTGCATATGCACATTTTCTGTAAGTTGGAGACTCATTTTAGAAATGCTCTGTTAGCTACTCAAACAATAAACGAATTCACACAAATATAGACACATACAAATAAATATGCAAATACAGATAAATTGAAATTTATCTATATTTCAAATGTTAATGTTTTAAGCTGTGAAATTAACTTTCCTTTTTCCAACTCACCAGATTTTAAAGAACACTTCAAAAAGCTATGGTTCCATGACTGAACCATAATTAAATTTTATAATCCTCTCCCCTTTTAGATAGATTCCAGTAACATCTGTTCAACAAAACACAAATTGAAATTCAGTTGTTTGTGGCTCTACCATCACACTCTGCATCGGCCTGGGTACCAGCAAAGGTGCCCTAGAGATGCAAAAACCACTCTCTCAAGTGACCCTCCATCCTGGCCATGTACAGGAAGCAACGTCTTCCTAGCCTGACACACCAACATTCCTGCTGTCCTACTGATTTCTGGGTAGTTTTCATCAGCATTTCATTTAGTCCTATAACTTCCCTTATAAAGAGTTATAATCCCCATTTTACAAATGAAAACACTTAAGCTCAGTTCAATAACCTCCTTAAAGTTATTGTTTTAGTTTTCCATGCCACATAGTACATTTCTACAAACTTAAAAGCTTAAAAATCAAACAAATTTATTATCTCATAGTTTCTGCAAATAAAGAGTGCAGACGCAGCTTACTCTACTCAGGGTCCCAACAAGGCTGCAACCAACGTATTGACTGGGCTGTGGTCTCATCTGAAGCTCAGGGTCCTCTTTCAAGCTCATTTAAGTTGTTGACAGAATCAATTCCTTGCAGTTGTAGGACCGAGATTCCCATTTTCTTGCTAGTTATAGGCTGGACACTGCTCTCAGCTCCTAGAGGCACCTGCAGTTCCTTGCCCAGAAGCAGCTCACAACATGTTTGCTTCCTTCCAGGCCAGGAGAAGCACATCTTTCTGACTTCCAGTCTCTCCACAGTCTGCTATGATGGAGTCTTATATAATCACAGCATAATCACAAGAAACTAATCACAAGAGACTATCCCAGCACCATTTGCCATAAAATGTAACCTAACCAAGGGAGCGACTCTGTCTTCATATTTACAGGTTCCATACACACTCAAGAATAGGTGGTAATATAAGGCGTGCTATAAAAAAAATTTAAAGGAACAGATAATTACCTTGTTATTGCTTTTATCCTCACTTATAATATACAAAAATAAATTTTAAAAGCCAAAATATATTTCTAATCAGAAACTTTCTATTGTACTTTAGAATATAATGCTTTATACTTAGAAGATAAATGTAATCCCACAGCACTTTCCATAGCAGAAGCAATCTTTTAAGTATCTTCTAAAACCTCTAAGAACTATATATGATGTCATCCTTATTGGTTTTATAAGGAGGTTCATAACAATAAGCATTTAAGGGACAAGTAGAGGTTGGCTTTTATTTTTCTCTCAGAGTTTACTGTAAAAGATCATTTTACTTTTAAAAAAGGATCCGAAAGCACAATAATATGAACATGCTCAATAAAATAGCCTAGAAAATGTCTTATGCAAGCAGGTCATGGTAATTCACTTCATTTCTGGCAAAAAGAAAAAAGTCCTCTTTGAACTGCACCAAACACCCCATGTATTAAAATGGCTTTCTTGTTCCATGCCAACAGTCTGCTACTCCACACTAACAGAACTAAGAGAAAAGTTCAAAGCAAAATTAAAGGCAAAATATGAAGCTAATTCTTTTAGTTAAGATATAAAACTTTACAGGAAAATATGCTTTTTATAATACAAAACATAAAAGGTTATCTTTGTTCTCTGCAAAATTATTGAGACTGTCTGAATATGTATTATCATTCATATCCAACTGCATGGAGGGAAGAGACAACACTGGACTTGAAATCAGAAGACCTGACTTTAATATCAGCTCAGCCTCCCGGTTTTCTTATTTTAAAAACAGAGCAATTAAGGACTTCCCTAGTGGCGCAGCAGTTTAGAATCTGCCTGCCAATGCAGGGAACACAGGTTCGAGGCCCGATCTAGGAAGATCTCACATGCCGTGGAGCAACTAAGCCCATGCACCACAACTACTGAGCCCACGTGCCACAACTGCTGAAGCCCGTGTGCCTAGAGCCCCGTGATCCGCAACAGAGAGAAGCCACAGCAATGAGAAGCCCACGCACCACAACAAAGAGCAGCCCCCACTTGTCACAACTAGAGAAAGCCCGCACACAGCAACAAAGACCCAATGCAGCCAATAAATAAATACATTTTTTTAAATAAAATAAAATAATGTAGCTCTTTAAAAAAAAGAAAAAAACAGAGCAATTATTACCCATACCCTCCCTGGCATTCTTATACTTCAATAGCAAGCATCTACCTTGTTGTTTCTTCCCTCAGGATACCCTTCTTGAGTTCAAGACCAAATAAGTCCCAAGTAATGGAATATATGCCTTGAAGGTAAGAATCTTTTACACAACCTATGGGCTGCTACAGCTTCCCATTTAAAGCTTAGCCTATAATGTCTTAAGAAATAAAGAGTTGAAGATTCATGAGCAGCAGTCAAATGGATTTTAACTTTCAAATGACAATGATAAAAGGTCATTATAAATACCAAAATGAAAGTGCATAGTAGAGTATGGTAGTATCTATTACTATTATATGTGGATATAAAATAAATAGCCAGAAGGATGAACTTTATGGAAATAACATGAAGAAATGGGCCAAATACATATCAAAAAAACCCCCAAATTTTATAAGAGATGTAAAAGACCTAAATAAATGGAGTCAACGTGTTTCCTGATGTGAAGACTATTACAGAGCTTCCTTTCAAAATAATTCTTAGGTTTAATAAAATATCCACTTTTCTTAACATTAAGGATGGGAGGTCACTTAATAAAATTATTTTAATGTTCCTGTGGACAAATAAACATGAGAAAATAGCCAGGACATTTTTAATATAGGAGGAATTTATACTGGCATGTATTAAAATTCATTATAAAACTATAATACTTAAAATAATGTGATACTTATACAAGAATGAAGAGATAGATCAACAGAACAGTCAGACTAAACACTAGTATATATAGAACTTAATATATATCATATACATAGAAAAAAATTAATGAACACAAGAAAAGGTGCTCAAAATCGTCAGTAATCAGAAAATGCAAAATAAAACCACAGTGAGATAGAACTACATACCAATATAAATGGAATGGCTAAACTTTAAAAGACTGACAATATCAAGTTTGGATAAGGACATGGATCAACTGGAACTCTTATACATTGCTGTTGAGAATACAAAATGGTTCGACCACTTTGGAAAACAGTTTGTTTCTTATAAAGCTAAACATACATTAGCTTATCATACAACCAGCCATTTTACTCACAGATATTTACCCAAAAGAAACAAAAAGATATCTACACTGAGAGATATGCATAAATGTTCATAGCAGTTTTACTTAAAATAGCACAAAACTAGAAACAACTCAAATGAACAAACAAACAAAATGGGGCACACCTACTGGAATATTAGTAACAAAAAGGAATGAACTACTAATGCATCCAACAACACAGATATATCTTAAAAGCAACATGATAAGTGAAAGAAACCATACATAAATGGTTACATACTTTAAGATTCAATTATATGACATTCTAGAAAAGGCAAAACTATAGGGACAGAAAATAGATCAAGAGTCACCAGAGCCTGGAAGGTTGGGGTGAAATTGGCTACAATGGGCATGAAGGAATATTTTGCAGTTATAGTAATGCTCCATGTCTTAATTATGGTGGTGGTTACATGACTACATGTATTTTCAAAATTCATAAAACTATAAAAATAAAATAGGGGAATTTTACTGTATGTAAATTATATCTCAAACAAAAAATTAAGCTCCTATATTCAAAAAAAACAATGAAAATGGATTTATTCAATAAAACAATGTGGATAAAATTGACAATTTATGAAAATATATTTGATTCTTATTTCATTCAACATACCAAAAAAATTGAGTAGCCACTTACAGTTATTGCAATGCATTTATACCAGAGGGCACCAAAAATATGAAGAGTCCAAAGAAATAATCATTTAGGCATGAAGCAATTGTAAGAGCACTAACTCTTTCCCATTTGCACTTTTAGGATATGACACTCCTTTTCCCTTTCCCAGTAGTTCCTCTGCGGATGCAGTAGGAAAGAATGACATGGGGAAAGCACAGGAAACTTACGTTTTATTGTTTTCAGCTACAGTCGCAGGGTTCATGAAGTATCATGAAAGATACTCCATGCAGAGATTTTTCCCAAACAGCAAATAAGAATTCTCTTTTTTAAGGATGTAGTTAGTTGTTTGGGGTCAAAATTTCCTTAGGAGATAAAATTCTAGAACCTCAACAAGATAGAGAATTGTCATCATATCAAGAGTTTGGTTCTGAATTTCAGAAAATCTGAATCGTTCTTATCATATATCGCAGGAAACTGGACCTGGCCTTATAATCTACTAGTACAATGATCATAAACAAAAAATTTTAAGCACTGAATATGTTAAACATAGAATGAAAAGCTCTGTGTATGCAAAAGCAAAACTAAGCAACCGTGATTTATGTTTTGATAATATTTGAAGACATCAGCTTCCTTTGTCTGTGCTGTTTTTCCTTTCAGTTAAGAAAAGTTTGGAAATGGCAGAGGGCCCTCATCCACCTAACTATGAAGATTTTGGAGGAGGAGGGTTTAAATGAGATTAGGATTAGAAGAGAAATACAAGGAAGAAAGAAAAGACGTTGATATCTAAACTGAAAACAGAAGAGTTAAAAGAGAAACTAGAATGACTTGAATTTGCAGGTTGTTTACAACTGACCAAATATTTTCACATAAGCAACCTCATTTCCTTTTTAGAACAACTCTGTATCTCCATTACACAGACGAGCAAACAGGCTGGGAAGTAAAGCCACAGAGCTACTAAGTGGAGAGTCCAGAATAAACAGGTGGTCATCTATGAAGGGTGAATTTCAGGGGACTCAGAGGAAGGTGATTCCTTACCTACCAACATTCTACCCCTCACCTCCCTCTGGATTACATCAGCTTCTCTGCTCGAGGTAAAATGCTCTCTTACTGTAGAGTTATCATTGGGTGAATTAACTCAGTAAATTACCGTTTGCCACTTGCACACTATGAATTGCTTTAAGGTTGCTTTCCTTAACCGGATAAGAACAAGGCACTGAGGCCTTGGCAGAAAAGGGAAGGGAGCTCTGAGATGGGAACGTAGGACATTGTCTGGGAGTAGCTGGCAAGGGAGGGGTTAAGGGGCAGAGAGACAGCCAAGAGCACGAGTAAGCAGGAAAGTGCCTTCAGCAAATTAGGGCCAGCAAGGACACGTGTGGTAAGGGGCTGACTGGCCTTGAAACCAGGTGTGCACAGCTTGAGACTGATTAAAAAGGCCACTAAAAAAAACAAACAAACAAAAACCCAGCCCAGCAGAAATTTGGAGAAGTGTAGGGAAATAGTCTAAACTCAGACCAGGAAACGGGATTGTGAAGGAGGTTCCACTAGTTCAGGGCAAGACATGCCTCTAGATAAATTCTCAGAGACCACTGGAGTTGAACTACTGACTTCTGATCATTTCCGTAAAACCTGTTTATTCTCTCTTCCTCGGGAGTCAGCCCACCATCGTGACTGTTACTTATGCCAGATATTAAACATAAGACAAAGGAAGAAACAATCTTTGCAGTTCCTAATGAGCACACATTTTTTTGGCAAGCTTTATCTTCACAAGGGTTGTAGGTAGACGTCTTCTCCCAAGAAGATGGCGATGGGTGATGATGGGGTGAGACCTATTTGGGTTCTGGGGTAGAGATCTGCAATGAAAGATAAAGTACTCTACACTTGAAACAATCCACCCCACCCGCAAACACACATGATCCTCTGAACTGCTCATCAAGTACTCTGTGTACAAAGCAGGCCAAAGGTGAAATTTCTGCCAGGTCATCTGAAAACTTGTTTAAAAGCAAAAGTGGAAAACTAAAGAAGCAGCTAACAATACTCTTGTACCTTGAATGCTTCTTTTAAAAAAGGCCTTACATCCTTCACACGACCAGACTCCATAGTGATATCCCGATGCATAATCGCTGCAGACCGCACAGAAGTGGGCATCCCTCTTTGAACTTGGACTAGTAACAGGGCTGGCACAACTGCTTCCACTAGCCTTCCTTTTCAATGTCTCTCTAGGGGCAAAGAAAACATTCATTGTAAAAGAGCATTAAAGATAAAACAGGGCCTTTCTAGAAAAACAAACAGCATGAACATTGCCTAATTTATCTCTTTGCCCTCAAGGGTTCGTGATAAATATATTCCAAGAAATCTGATCAAGCAAAACCTTTGTTACTGATATCAGATCTATGAAGAGTCACCCTGTCGGGATGACTGATGCCCGAAAGTGGTTAAGCAAGTTTATGCCCATCCATGCAGTGCTGATGAGCACCAGTAACCATGGATGGCCAGCTGTAGCCATCAGGGTGTACAACTTTGAGTGTAATAAGTGACCAGATCCAGTCTGGGTGGAAATGGTGGGGAGAAGAAAAGGGAAGAGAGGAAGAAGAGAGAAGAGAAGGGGAGAGCGTGAACATGTACCTGTCCTTTGAGAAGGCTTTGGAGGAAGGTGTTCAATGCTGGGTAGAGTGAGGGCCAGGGCTTCCACAGAGGAAGGGAAAGCCCACAAGGGAGCACCAACAGGCACCAAAAACACCTGGTTAGTTCCTAATTTTGCTACAGCATGTTTCTTTTGGAAAGGAAATAGTAGAAGTACGATTATTTATAAATTAAGGTAATTATACTATGGTTTAATTTACCCAAATATTAGCAGAACTCTGATTAGAACTTGTGCTCAGAAACAAAATATTTCTTCCTTTAAACATTGAATGAGAAAACATTATTTTTAAAAAGTTATCTATAATTTTCATATTCTCTTTTACCAACAAACAAGAAGTATTTTTTTAAAGAAGAAAAATAAAATTACTGTGTAATACGGCTTTCTCAAAGTTTTATGATATTTGAAAGTAATACATTTCAATATCAAATATGCTGTAACTTAGTACTTTGGTTGTTTTGGAAATTTATCTCCCCTTCATGCTTCTCCCTATACTACCTCTGCTCTCTGTAGCCATAATTATCATTAAAAAGATCTGGGTTTGATCCCTGGTCGGGGAACTAAGATCCCACAAGCCACGCAGAGAAGCCAAAAAAAAAAAACATTACAAATTGAATGGAAATAACCCATTCTATTACCTTGCCCTTAGAGTTTAAGAAAGTTCAACTAAAAAGTTCCACATTTAAATAGTTTCCTATCAATCTTTATAAAATGTTATTATTGGGCTTCCCTGGTGGCGCAGTGGTTGAGAGTCCGCCTGCCGATGCAGGGGACACAGGTTCGTGCCCCGGTCCGGGAAGATCCCACAAGCTGCGGAGCGGCTGGGCCCGTGAGCCTTGGCCGCTAAGCCTGCGCGTCCGGAGCCTGTGCTCCGCAACGGGAGAGGCCACAACAGTGAGAGGCCCACGTACCGCAAAAAAAAAAAAAAAAAAAAAGTTATTATTTTAGTTCATTGTTTAAAAGCTTGTACCTATGTTTGTCTGTCTTTTCAGGCTTCACCTGTCTAGTATTTCATTAAGTTGTAATACCGACAGTTACTTTTATCTTGGACACAATTTGTCATGAACACTAAATTGTGATTTCACTGCAAGATAAGAAGGATCTAACTTGAAAGTAAAAATTTCTTTTTCAAACCCAAATCACTTCATCAAGAAGAAAGTGATTTAAGTTAAATTCTTTAGTTTCTAAAGACAGTAGTCATGATAGTGAATTCTCCCCCCAAAACACAGATCTGTAAGCTCAACTTTTTAATAAGAACTAGAATATCAGATTAGATATTCTAGAATTCAGAATATCAGATGTTTTAGGTGCTCTATTTGATCTATGTAATAATGAAGAACTTGTATAACACATATCTTTCTTTTCACTAAATCATAAAGCAATCTGAATAATGGCCATGAACTACAATTCAGAATGAAGACTGGATTTACCTGTTCCCAGGTAAGGTGTGTTCTAATGATCTCGTTTCACACCAAGGACTCTTTTGAGGTTCTGCATACAGAAGTGACGACTGGCAATGGATGGCTAAAGGAGAGAGGTGCCCAGGAGTTGGCCACAATACATTTGGGCTTGTGGTCTGTCGACCAGGCCCACCTTCCGAGTTATTGGGAATACTGTAATTCATCACGGCAGGGCTATAGAATGTCATGGCTGAATATTCATGGTGGCTCTCTACATAGGAGGAAGGTATATATATAGGGCCTGGCTCCAGGGGTAGGATGGATTGACTGCAGTTGTAGGAGACAGGAGAGTTAAGGCTAGATGGTGAGTTTTTGATATCCATGTCTTGAATAGGTAACATCTAGGAAAACTCCTTGTGAGAAGAGGCACAAAGGGACATTATAATGTTCTCAAAGAATCATAGACAGGTATGGCTGTGAAGAAAAAAAAAAGACATTTCTAAGTTACAGATACAAGCATACTATTAAAAAGGTTGACATATTATTATTAAACACACACACACACACACACACACACACACACTTGTATGGGCCTAGAAATACATCCTGAAAAATATACACAAAATTATTAACCTCAGAGGGGTAGGAAGGTAAGGCATGGAACTCATTTTCTACTTCATTCACTTCCATAATGCTTTTGTTGTTAACCATGATAATTTTTTTACCATGAGAATTTAATATAAAGTGCTTTTAAAACTTAAAAAACACAGGGAGTTCCATGGTTGCCCAGTGGTTAGAATTCTGGACATTCACTGCTGTGGCCTGGGTTCAATCCCTAGGAACTGAGATCCCACAAGCCACATGGCATGGCAAAAAATAAATAAATAAAAATTAAAAATAAAAAACACAGGATTAAATCAAAATGCCATGACAACCAGTTTTCTTTTTTTCTTTTTTCTTTTTTTTTTTTTTGAACTAGATAAGTTCCTTTTTAAATTCTTACAGAAAAATAAGCAGGAAAACTCTGAAAGAGCAGATCAATGAGCAGGACTAGCAATAACAGATCTTCAAACACACTATGAATAGCCAATAATAAAAAAGGAATAGACAGGCCAATGTACCTGTAACAATGATCAATTTATTGCCTTTCACCTAATACACCCTTCAGTATATGTTCTATAGCAATGGAATTCCTTAAGCATTTAAACTGAGCCCAGTGCTAAGCTTTCGCAGTTGAGGCACTGCAGGGACACTGCAGGAGGAAGAGGCCACAGTGATTTCTGGCAGGGGCAGAGGCTGGCAGTGTGGGTGTGAGAACATCCAGTGGAGCCTGTGCCAGCCATAAGTCCAGAATGAGGTCCCACTGCAAACTTGTAGCCCTGGCACGGCGAGAACCTTTCTGCAATCACCTGTTCAGACTATGGCCTGAGGAGTTACACAGAAGTTGTTCCTTGTACAAGTTTCATCACCAGCACATGCACACTCTGAAGGTCTTCTGCCCCCCATGGGCACCTGGCCTCCCAGGGCATGCCCACACCACCAGCTGCTGATCACCCGCTCCCCACCTGCAACTCCAGACCACTTTCGTCCAGCTACACAGTTAACATTTCTGCTAATTAGTGGCCAAACCATTTTTTTCCAAGGAGGTCTGAATCCCCCAAGTTTGTCCATCTTTGGGTAGTCTACCTCAGCTCCATGTAGAGTTTCTTATATCTTATACTTAATCTCTCATCATAGTTGGTAATTCTTACATTAGACTTCCCCTGTTGAACCTACTGTGTAGTTTCTATCTCCTGATTGGACCCAGATTGCTATGCAATAGAACAGAAAATCCTAAAACAGCAAATTCAAAAACTCAAGGGATTTCCCTGGTGGTCCAGTGGTTAAGAATCTGCCTTCCAATGAAGGGAACGCAGGTTCAATCGCTAGTCGGGGAAGTAAGATCCCACATGCTGCGGGGCAACAAAGCCCATGCGCCACAACTACTGAGACCGTGCGCTCTGGAGCCCACTCGACACAACTAGAGAGAAGCCCGTGCACCACAATGAAAGATCCCGCGTGCCGCAACTAAGACCTGACAGAGCAAAAATAATAATAAATAAATATTTAAAAAAAGTCAAAAGTTTTTGGAAATTTGTCATAGGATAAAGGTGGTATCTCAAATCTCTAGGAAAACATTGGACAACAGAATTATCATTGGAAAAAGAATGTATGCCAGAATAAACTCCAAATGTTAAAGACCCGAATGTTGAGAGAACTGGGAAGAGGAAGGAGAGGGAGGAGGATAGGAGAAGGGGTAAGACAGGAATGGGGGAGGAACAGGGGCTGCACAGGTACTAGAAGCAAATGTAGATAAATCCCATTATAACATGGGTGTGGGGACAATCTTCTTAACTATGACTCAAAATCCAGATGCAATTTTAAAATGCACATAAAAGTACATAAACTCATGAAAGTAAACATCTGCATATCATAAAAACACCATAAGTCAAAAGAGTAATGACAAATTGGAAAAAAATACTCCCAACTTATATTAGAAACAAAGGGCTAATTTCTCTGGTATATAGCGAGAACTCTTAAATTAAGATGGAAAAAACCCCCCAAATATTCATTAGAAAAATAGGCAAAAAACACAAACAGAACACGGGAAAAGGAAGGCAAATGGCTCTTAAAACACATAAAAATATGTTCAACCTTGTTCAATAAAGAGATACAAATTAAACTGCACCAAGATACCATTTCTCACTTATGTTTGCCAAAAATTCAATTTTTTTTTTTTTTTTTTTTTTTTTGCGGTACGCGGGCCTCTCACTGTTGTGGCCTCTCCCGTTGTGGAGAGGCTCCGGACGTGCAAGCTCAGCGGCCATGGCTCACGGGTCCAGCCGCTCTGCAGCATGTGGGATCTTCCCAGACCAGGGCACGAACCCATGTCCCCTGCATCTGCAGGTGGACTCTCAACCACTGCGCCACCAGGGAAGCCCAAAAAATTCAAATGTTTGACAACAGACTCTCTTGGAAAGGTTATGGAAAAACCATGGACTTGCTCCTACATTGCTGGTGAGAGTGCAAAATGGTACAACTTCCATGGGTATTTGGCAATAAATAGCAAAATTACATATGCTTTTTACCCTTTGGATTATGAGTCCATAGTGATGTTCAAAAAAAGAGGAAAAGAAAAAGAGAATCATCTGCTACCACTGTATCAGTTCCTCACTCTGAAAATTAGCAATTAGGGGAAAAGAATTAAACCTGTACTCTGCCTTTTGAAGAGAACCTGTAGTTTATCCCAACGTAGAGGGAAAACCCTTCTTTACCAAAGAATGACACTTAATAAATAGTTCAGAAGAATATTCAGATGGATAGACAGATAGGTAGATACATACATAGATACATAGGTAGAGCAAATAAGTCAAATTGTCAGCAATTACTGAATCTAGATGGTAAACATACGGACATTAGTCTTTCAACTTTTCTATAACTTTGAAATTTTTCCTGATAAGAAGCTTTGAAGGAAAACAAACAAAATAAGAAATTAAAAATGGAAACCTGTTTTTAAAAAGTTAAAATATATGGAATAATATAATTTGGGGAAGGGAACAATGACCATTAATAATGAGACTGTTTGAGAGAGATCATTAAGAATCTAGCCTGGAGAAGTTCTCCATCTTCAATATTTTCTGCTCCAGCTGTCACCTACTTCCATATGTAAGCAACTTGGCCCTCTAAAGCTCCCAATTCCTTTCTCCTGACATTTTCCTTGGAATGCTCATTCCATTTGTCCTCAAAACACAATATATCTATGATGTTTTTTAAAAATGTCCATAAATTCTTCAATACTCTTCCCTTCAAAAGGTGGTGCCTAACCTCCCCCTTGAATATGGGCTAGATATAGTGACTCCCTTCTAATGAATAAATTATGGCAGAAGGATGGCATGTACTTCTGTGACTAGGTTATAAAAGGCATTGCAGCCTCTTCCTGGCTTGCTCTCTTAGATCACTCACTCTGGGGAAAGCCAGCTGCCATATTGTGAGGACACTCAAGTAGCCCTACGGTGGCCTCCTGCCAGCAGCCAGCAAGGAACTACAGTGAAAGAGAGATTTTGGAAGCAGATCCTCCAGCCCCAGTCGAGTTTTCAGATGACTGTAGCCCTGGCCAACATCTAAGCTAAGCTGCTTCTGGATTCCTCTCAGAAACTGTGTGAGATAATGTTTGTTGTCTTAAGCTGCTAAATTCTATGACAATTTGTTACAGAGCACTAGATAATTAATATAATACCCAAGGCAAAATTCATCATTTTCCTCCCCCAAACCACTCATTTTCTATTTGTGTTAATGACGAAGGCTATTACAGTTATCTCTGACTTCTCCCCTTCATCCAGCTACCTTTCATCACCAAGGCACATTGGGTTTTTCTCTCCATGGTGCCTTTCCCCATGGTTATGTCTTTCGCCAACCTTGGAGCAAGCTCTTGTTACTTCTTATCTGTGCACTTTAAATAGTCTCCTTATTGCTCCTTGCCTCCAGTTAGCTCTTTCTCCAGGGCCACAGAGCAGCCAGATTAACATTCTTAAAAACCCAGCTCTGAGCAGCCCCCTGCTTCCCACCAGCCTCTTAATAAGTCATGCTCTTTTAACATTCAAGGCATTCCACTATGTTGTCCCAACTCATCATTCCACTCTAATCTCCTGATATTTTCCTACAGAAAACCTGCCATGTTCATAAGAAATATGCAAAGTGCATTGTGAAGCGGTTGGCGTTTCATGCCTTATCACTTTTTTCACTCTAGCGCCCCTATAGTAACTTACATAGAAATTTAACCCTCCTTATTAGAAGAGAACTACACCAAATCCTTTTTGGAAATGGTAAAGGTGGGGTGGGAGAGTAAGAAGTAAGTACAGTTAGATTTTAAGCTCCTGAAGGCACACACTGTATTTTATTCACCTTCCACTACAACGCAATAAATATTTGTTGTAAAAAAAGAATATGAAGAAATGTGTTGAAAATATATGATTTCATCCAGTATAGAGTATGAATCAAAGATGGAGCACTTGCAGTAGCCATGGTACTGAGCTGAGACGGGATCTAAAGGAGTTTCAAGACAGGCACTCTGCCTTCAGGGAGCCACTATGCCCAGTAAATGAGGCAGGCAGACCAGGTAAAATAACAAGGAATGAATACAAAGGTGCTACCACTTCCAATCAACATTGGTTGTCCACAAGAGACAGGAGAGAGAATGGTAGCTGGAAACGAATATAAGATCAAGGAAGTTTAAAAAATATATATGCATTTATTAATCATGAGGACAGAATTCCACATTTCAACTACTTATTCCCAATCAATATATACAATCCCTGATTCCTAATAGAAAATATGCAGGATAAAGCATATAATGCTAACTAGCAATTTCCAAACTTTTTTAAAAAGTTGTAGTAAAATACACATAATAAAGTTTACCATATTAACCATGTACAGTTCAGTAGTGCTAAATACATTTTCACTGTAGTGCAACCAATCTCCAGAACTCTTTTCATCTTGCAAAACTAAGATTCTACACCTGTTTAAAACAGTTCCCCCATTCCTCCCTCCCCCAGCTCCTGGCAACCACCATTCTACTTCTGTCTCTACAGACTTGACTATTGAGCACCTCATATAAGTAGAATCATACAGTATTTGTTCTTTTGTGACTGGCTTATTTCATCTAGCATAATGTCCTCAAGGCTTATCCATGTTGTTGCATGTATCAAAATTTCTTTCCTTTTCAAGGCTAAATAATATTCCATTGTATGTATACACCACATTTTGTCTATCAAGGAAGGGTTTTAAATACAGACGCTTGAAAACATTTACAGAACCATGGAAATGATCGAAGTTAGAGCAAGTGGTTGAATACAGGAGTTGGTAATTAGGTCATGAGTAACCTTTAGATGTCAACTCGAGAACTGGCAGAATTATTAGGAGGCTTTTGTCCCTCAATCTGTCTTGAAAACACCTCTCCTATTTCAATCCACCTACACATACACCTGTTCACTGTGCTTATGTTTTCAATATTGTACCTTGGTGATTGGATTTTAGTGCATTATTTTTGCTAAATGATCTGAGCATATCTTATGCAGCCAAATATTTAATCAAAAGACATTTAAAGTACTTTAACAGCACAACTTAAACAGTATGTAACAACTGAGAACAAAATACTTAAGGTAACATGCATAACAAATTGTATTTATGCATAATGTAACCTGGAGGTAATAAATTTTATATTTCTTTTTTTAATTGAAGTATAGTTGATTTATAGTATTTTTATTTTTTTTGAACTTATAAAAAAGAAAACAAGATGTCTTACCCAATTTAATAAATAAAAAGCATATCCAAATGTTAGTGTAATCACCACGGTGAGTATCCCAACGTTCTTATACAGAGCACTGCTCAAGGTAAACTTACATAAGGATAAACTCTACACTCTCAATCATCAAATGAAGATTAAATTATATTCAAGAAATTAAGAAGCAGGAAAGCAGTGGATTTTAGAATAAGAACTTGAACAAGAGACTTCAACTTAATAATCAATTTTTAAAAATCAATTGAATTGTTTAAACAAAAAATCATTCTCTGAACATTTTGACCAATCAAGGTTTTACTGAATTTCATGTTGTCTCAACTTTACATTGCCCAAAAGAAATGTATTTGGCGTTTCGGCTTAAGTATCAGTAGAAAAGCCAATACACCAAACTATCAGAAAACCACCACTATCTTTTCCTTTCATTAGGCCTCTTAAAAACGTAAAGCTTCTACGGACACAAAGTAATGAATAGTAGCATGGAAATTCATGAACTTGAAATAGCACTCCCCATTATCTAGCTGGACAGGGAAAACACCATTTAAAATGAAGATCATCTCTCTCTCAGGAGCAGAGAAT
This sequence comes from Grampus griseus, assembly GCF_964374135.1. Taxonomy (NCBI): domain Eukaryota; kingdom Metazoa; phylum Chordata; class Mammalia; order Artiodactyla; family Delphinidae; genus Grampus; species Grampus griseus. Next base: position 37,307,001 of record NC_139018.1, on the reverse strand, counting down.
CAATCCCATCACTCATTTTCACCTACAACTGAAATGTTCATTCTCGGCCTAGAAATGCTGAAATGACCTGTCAGACATATACCGCCAAATGGCAAATGCCAGGATTCATCCAGGCAATAAATCAGGTACCACAGTGACTTTGCTTAGAAAATATGCATTTCACACATATATACCAACTTCTCTAGAATTTCCACACATCCCCAGTACCATGATAATTAATGTGAGAGAACTGGTTGCTGGACAGTGATTAAGAGGATATACTGTTTTTTGGTTGGGTATCTTTTAAATTATCCAGATTCACATGACAACTATTTGTCAGTGCAGTCTTGGGTAACTAATAACTTGGTAGCCAATGCAAAGGGTTTTTCCTTCTTAAGCAAAGACACAACAAGGAGTAATGAACTTAAATCACTGCAGTAGACCTGGGAGACAAGAGAATAAGTAACAAAAGGAAAGTCTGCTCCACTGGAGGTCTAGAAAAGTGAATAAACAACCTGTGGTCATTTAAGTAGTTCTGCTCTAAAACAGTGATATAAACTGATCGAAGGAAAGAATTCCAAGAAGAATATATTTCTCCAGCACTGTACTACAGATTTTCCCACACATTCGTTTGAACACCCAAGCATTGCCTCTATGACCACAATCTCTAGTATAACAGGGAAAAAGAGTCTCTAAACAATTTAATTGTTGGGCCTGGAAGGCATGGAATTTCACCTGGCCAACAAAAGAACATGTACCCGGACATCCTGATTCTAAGAATTAATCATTTCTTTGTGTGACAATTTTCTTTAATTACTCATCACAGCCTAAAATAGTTGGCCTGTATCCTTCATGATGAACAGCCCTTGTCTTCTGCCCAAAGATGTCTCTCTCACACTCCCCCAGCACACACACCTGTGTGGGGCCCTCTTGGGTCACATCTACGTCCAGTGGGAAAGCTTTTTGTACACATGGGATTATATGTAGTGTTCTAATGTACTGGCTGGGAAATACGTTACGGCTCTTAAACTAAAAAAAAAAAAAAAAAAAAAAAGTTTTTAAAATTCCAAATATTGACAGTGTTTCCTTGAAGAAGAAAAAGGCATGCCCTAGAAATGGCAGAAAGACATTCTAGAAAGAGTAGACTGATTTTATCAAAGTGCCAATCAAATCTAGTTTAAAAAAATCAGAAGGCAGTCACCACCAGGCCTGTTTTTATGTATATTCTTGCCCAGTGGACAGAGTAGGACTCCAGGTCCCAGGCCCAACTCTGCCTGAAGGCCAGGTGATCTTAGTTTACTCAGGTAAACTCCCTGAGTTCCTATATCTCCTTCAGGAGAAACGGGGACCTAATATGGGTTCCCCTTTCTCACAGTGTTTAAGGATGAAGTGAAATGATGTACATGAAAGCATTCTGCAAAGGTATCATTACATATGCAAGAGGGTGAAGTCAGTCTATCGGCACGCCACTGAATATGCTTAGAGTGTTAGGCAGGATTTCCAGACAATTTAGGTTAAGACACCTTTATGGCCACCCTGAAGATTTCTGCCTCCTAATTTTACTCTCTTAACTTCTTCTTGACAATCCACCACCACTGTCCAAAAAGCTGAGCTGCTAGTAGCCTGTGTGGAACACAAAATGCCACATTCTCCTATGCTGTATTCTCAAGCCTGCCCATCACACTTCCCCAAGCATTCAGTTTGAACACCCCACACCTGTGTGCCCCTCAGAAGCCATAAATTCACATTCACAAAGCAGACAATAGAAGGAATTTCATGGAAAAGATAAAAAATATGTCTTAGGTGTCAAGCGTCCTTGATGTGTATAAGTGGCTATTTGCCAATCACTAGCCTTAAATATTAAGAAAAATATTAAGAGTCTCAATCAGTTTAATATTAATTAGAAATAAAGAAAAAACACTCCAAAATCATCATGGAACTGATCGGTAATAACTGACTCACATACAACTCTTAAGAACATGTACACGTAGTTTCCAAAATGAGAAAACTAACTCCCCTAATAGCCTACTGAGCTGGTTAGGAAATTGAATTTTGAGGGCTTGAATATGGGAAGAGGATAAAGCCTCAGCCCCAGGGTTATCACACTCTAAGGCAGCAGTGTGGAGGGAAAGCCCATCAATCTTCTCTTTCATCAGCAGGTCTCTGCTCCTTCCTAATACCAAGTCAGTGACAATACTCCACTTTTAGGAAACAGAAGCATATTCAAATATTCATTTGGGGCAGGGTGAGGGAGAGGGTGAGGGAGAGTTGTGGGTGAAGAGATTCAAAAGGACATGACCGATGCAGAAGTTAAACGGAATACATTCAACTTGCCTGCCAGTCTGGGGTTTGACAGTGAACACAAAACATTCACTAACAAAACTTTGCAGTCCTGCTTTGAGGAAATATATAGGAGTCCAGTAATTTGTCTTTCCAGGTGACCTTCATTCTTCTCTCCTCTCTCAAGTACACCTGCACAAAGATTCCCTTCGTAAAGCCCTTAATTATTATCAAGAGCTGTAACCGTTCCTGTTGGAAATGCCAACTATCCAGTTTGCTGGTGCCTCATAAACTTGCCACTCTGCATATCCTAGTTACTGCCACTGCAGTTCTCTGAAAGGTACGTTGTGTATGTATTTAAAAGACAGGCTCGGGCTTCCCTGGTGGCACAGTGGTTGAGAGTCCGCCTGCCGATGCAGGGGACGCAGGTTCGTGCCCCGGTCCAGGAGGATCCCACATGCTGCGGAGCGGCTGGGCCCGTGAGCCATGGCCGCTGAGCCTGCGCGTCTGGAGCCTGTGCTCCGCAACGTGAGAGGCCACAACAGTGAGAGGCCCACGTACCGCAAAAAAAAAAAAAAAAAAAAAAAAAAAAAAAAGACAGGCTCTTGTTTTTCATAGCACAAAGGAAAACGGCAAACGACACCAGTCTGACACATTAGGAGTGCCTAGCAATAACAGGCACCTAAGTGTTTACTGAATTGAATAATGTATTAAACAGTAAAAAAAATACTGGTTTATAAAAGAGTTTACATCTATGTCCTACAGGAAAACCTAGATTTCAAAACATGGGCACAGGGATGAAAAAACTGACATCTACAAATAAATTGGGCACAGACTTTAGCTCCTATTAAAGAGAGTATTTTAACTTAAGTAGCCACAATCACTCTGTATTTCATTTTAAATGTCTACAAGTTGTCATTTTTAATCGTTCCTAGGCTTCTCACTATTTGATAATATGTAATTTCAAGTAGCTTTCTTTTTTTTTTTTTTTTTTCCCCGGTACGCGGGCCTCTCACTGCTGTGGGCCCCTCCCGTTGCGGAGTACAGGCTCCGGATGCGCAGGCTCAGCGGCCATGGCTCACGGGCCCAGCCGCCCCGCAGCACGTGGGATCCTCCCGGACTGGGGCATGAGCCCGCGTCCCCTGCATCGGCAGGTGGACTCCCAACCACTGCGCCATCTGGGAAGCCCTCAGGTAGCTTTCTTAATCTCACATATAATAAAAGTATCTCTTAAATGCAAAGATTATAAAGGAACCACATATTCTACTAATATTACATAAATAACAAATATTTTTTTTAATGCCCTTGTATTTCAGTTTGGGATAACTAATGATGCAAACTGTAACCAAAGGCTTATACCACAATGGGACCCAAATTTGCTAAAAATTAAACCTATTAGCCCAATATGAATCTAACACGTATTCCAGGCCTCTGGTTTCCCATATACAAAATAGTTTTGTCTTTTCTTCAATTTACCCCAAAGTGTATAGGATTAAAACAAAAATACCAGAACCTGGCTGATCCCAAAAAAGGAAGGGAACTGAGGTTTTCTTTTGAGAAAAGGGAAGGAAGACAATTATTTCTAAGTAAGAATATACTGAAGAGCAAAACTATATAATCAACAAACAGTGATTTCCAGGGGTTGGGGTTGCGTGGAGAGGGCTGACTACAAAGGGGACTTCTGGGGGTGATGGAACTGTTCCATGTCTTGATCATGGAGGTGACTGAGTATACCGCTGTGTGCAACTGTCAGAATTCAGAGCGATACACCTAAAGAGGCTAGATTTTACCCTATGTAAATTACACTGCAATAAGCTTGACTTTTCAAAAATGTTATTATGTCTAAAACAGTGTGCTAGGCACTGAATGATGAAGCCTAAATTCAAGTATACATTTCTCAAGGGCTCTAGACATAATTATCAAAAAACTTACCAGTAAATGGTTCAAGTTCAGCCTTCAGCATTCTATATTATTATTTATAGATATTATAAAATGATTCAAAACATGAATTAACATTATTACAAGATGTATTTTGAATCATTACCTGTTGGATCACATATATAGAAAACTACATGTAATATTTTTTTAAATGGACATATCAATATCTATTAAATGCTAATTATATTTTTAAGGGTTGAATTTACTACTAAATCTTACCTATTCCATATTATAAATAAACTGAGAAATGTAAATGATGATTAGATTCATTCACATCCCTCAGAACCACTACGAAAGATGTCCTAAATGTGTTTTTAATTGACTTCAGAGACTTATAGGACTTAAATGTTACAGGAGACTGATGACTTCTGAAATAATGTTTCAGTAATTCAACTGAAAAAAAATGCTTGAACATAAAATGGAATCCTAAGGTTTATGCTTTAACACCTGCTGATAAACAGATCCTAACATTTCCCCCTCTTCTAGAATGTATGCAAAAACAGATTTTCTGCAGAAAAAAAAAGAGCCAAAGAATAAGTGTGCAATGTTCTTTTCATAGTCACAGTACATTTACTTTTTACAATACTCACAGCACAAATCTTTCTTTCCACATGTTCACTTTTTAAATAACAAACATCCTTCTCCACACACAAAGAAAAACAGCCACTGTGAGTTTAGAAACTTAGAACAAAAATAAAAATTCCTAATGGAATGCCCATGTAAATACTAGAAATCTAACTAAACAAAATCCTTCCTCAAAAGTGTTGTGTACCACACCAAAGCACAAAGTTGCTTTTTAAAAAGCTAGTAAAATTGAGTCAATCTTATTTTCCTAAATAGAAATTCACCCGAATCCAAAGTTTTGCTTTTCACACACACACACACAAATATATATATATATATACAGATTCCCTCGACTTAATTCTATATCCAGTATTAATTAGGCAGGAACGGGAAAACAACAGGTTAAGAGAACAGCGGCTGGGGTTCCTCGTCAGCAAATAAAACAAGCCCAGATGATCTCAATCTTACTCAATCCGCCCAGGAAAGAAGTAACTCCGCTTTCTGATATGATTAAGGTTTGCCAGTTAATACATTTAAAAATACTAGTCACCTGCCTGATACATGTACATCTTCCCAGGCCCACAAAACTCAAGCATGAAGTGCCCTGGTCAACTTTCCTACCGTCACCGTTTCATCCACGGTTGGGAAATCCGTAGAAAATACAGGAGTTTTGCCTTTTAAAAAACATGTATATTAGCACAGTCAACCCGGAGCTTACAGGCACAAACCAATTAGTTAACTTGCCAGCGTCTTGAGTGAAAATATTTAGTCAAAACATGAAATTTCTGTTTCCAGTAGTTTTCCAGACTGGTGGATTTGGCGGGGGGGTTGGGGGGTGGCTTTTATTGTTCTCAATATTACTATTTTCTCATCGCTGGATTTCAAACATTAAATCAGACAAATCGCACCTTGACCTAAGGGGCACTTACCCTACTTGTACACACCCGCCTAACAATCACTGAAACGCGGCACGTGCTTTTCCCGGACTAGTTCTGTTCCCCGCACCCGGCTGCGGCACCAGCTGCGGAGAGTGAGCGCACCTCGCGCAGCCCAGATCCCAAACGCAGCACCGGATGCCAGTCGCAGCCCTGGACGGTCCCGCTCTGGTCCGGCTCCCGTCGCCTCTTCTCTGCCCTGCAAGTTTCCAGAGGCGTCTGTCGCAGCCTCCGCTCTCCCGGCGGCCTAGCAGCAGGGGCGAGGGAGTGGGTGTCAGAAGGTCCAGTAGCCGGAGACACTGCAAAGATCACTAACGAGGAGCCGCTCCTTCCTTTTAAAGACGCGAGGGGCGGGAGGGGGAGGGGGGAAAGAAGCCCAGAGCCCACGTGACCACCTAGCCAGTGGCCGGGAGATCTCTGGAGGAGCCGGACTACCCGCCTCGCGATCCATACTCACCTGAGCGACGTAGGAAGCCCCAGGGTAGGGGCTGTCACCGTCGAGCGCCTCCCAGTCACCCGCAGGAGCAGCAAAGCACAGACGGCGCCCCTCCCCCGGTCTTGGATTTGGGAGGTCTGGGGCGGGGCCTGAGAATGTGCATTCCTAACCAGGTCCGGGGTGATGCTGAAAATGATGCTGCCGGGTTGGGGGCCACGCTTTGAGGGTCGGCTCCCCAGACCCTGAGCCACGTGAGTCTGAGAGGAGCTGGATGCTTTGGCGTCATTAAATACAGAAGTCTGACTAAGCATCTAGAGGTGAAACTATTTGCCCAATCGATTCCCAGCGGCAAGGGCAGCCTCGAGCCCCGGGAGAGGCAAAGCCACGCGGCAGGGTCGGGAGGTGGAAGGTGTGGGTTCTCATCTTTCAAGGGCTGGCGGGGAAGGCCTTTCGCCCTAGAGCAAAGATCCCAGGAACCTCCTCAAACTCACCTACTGCAAGGAAGCGCGTGGGTGAAGGACGAGGGAGGGGAGGTGGTTCCGTGCTTCTCTGCGGAGACGCCCCTCTTCCCTGGCTCCGCCTCCGTCAAACTCTCTCCGCAGGCGAGCGCCGCCTGGTGGCAGCTTCTGGTCCCCAGGTCTGCACGGTACCTAAGCTCTCCTCACCCACCCCACCCGGCAGTGGTGCCCAGAGTGAGGACTAATAAGACTATTTGATAGTCACTAAGAAGCAACTTGCATCTTGATGGCAAAAATCGAAAAGAACGTAGCAGATGTCCCACAGGGCATTGTGAGACCCTAGTGCCACATTTGTGCCTAATCATCAAACTACGGTTCTCGATGCGGTTGTGACTCCAGATCTCTGATGCAGGACCAAAGGGGCATATGGAGGGAAACTTTTACAGCGTTAAGTGTTGGGGTTTAACCAAAATAGCCTAGAGGGACGCTAGTGTGCTCTGGGTTTGTAAGAGTGAAGTCCACAGGTCCACAGGTAGCAGAGACAGTCTCCAATTGTGGAGAGCCACCTACCTTATAAACAATGGTTATCAAAAATTTGTACCCTCCCGACCTCCAAGGTTCATTAAAGCTTGGACTCCTGGATTCTTACAAGTTGTGGGGCAGAGTTTCCTGATTCTTGAGGCTGAGAACTTTGGACGGGAGGGTGTAGAGCTGACAAGATCCCTGTGGAGGATGGTAGAAGACAAGATGCTTATCTTTGCCAATCTCTGCTCCCCTGTTCCCTTTCCTGGGTTTTTCTCCAGGTGCCCAATACCCGTATTCTTTTTCCTTCTTTCCACCTTAAGGAGAAAATTTTAAAGGATGGTTTTTAAAAATCAGTTCCATTTGGTAGTACTTGTCAACAAGATACCTCTGCAATGGAAATTATTATGAAGGAATTTCAGTCATGAGCCAACAAGCAGACAAAGATGATGTGAGGGTTAAGAAAACTGACATCTATTAAGTATCTGCATCATGCCAGAGAGTGTGCTAAGTGCTTGCACAGCATTTCATTTAATCCTCATTGATCCCACTTCTCAGATGAGGAAACTGAGGCTCACAGAGCTTATATCAGTTACCTGAAGCCATGCATAGTGAGGAAAGAACCCAGTAGCAACAATGCTTTCATAAACAGCTACTACTTATTGGGCATTTAGCCATGCTCCACTTTCTACATATTATCTCAGTTTATACACAACAAGCCTCTGAGTCAATTCTGCTATTAATTAACCCCATTTTATGATTGAGAAAATGGCCAGTCAGTGACTGAGAAGAACTTGAACCTAGGCCAGAGCCCAAGACTGTTTTCTTCCATACCACAGCTGCAATCAATTGGAAATGAAGCTGGCTTGAATGTCAGGACATTATATCTCCTGCAGACAAGCCCCACCTTAAAGCCTCCTGCCACCTGTGAGAAAAGCTTCTGCTCAACCCTGGAACTAGAGCTCCCTGTTTGCTGTAGTGCTTCCTTCAGAAGTCATTCCACTCACAGGAACAGCATGTTCTCTTTTTAAAGACCCTCAAACACCCACAGAAGCTGTTTGTTACACAAGGAAACCCCATTGCAGGAAATATTAAGCAAAGAGAATGAATGGGAGTGAGTACATTTCCTTCTGACTCACCCTGTGGATCGAGAAAGATAATGGCACCTTAGGGATGGAAACTTTGCCAGGTTGAACACAGAGAGTGGAGAGGGTGACTATTCCAACTCCCCCAAACCAAGACGAAAACTAAGAAGGGATTCCTGAAACAGTTAAGTACCATTAGCTAGGCCAAAAAGCACCTGAAATCTAGTGTTGAGGATGTGCCTCTGTTCAGCAGAGTCCCAGCCTCACTTCCACCTCACTCATGACCTGCCTAAGGAAGCACCCACATGGTATGACATTGAAAGGCTTTCCTCTTCCCCAAATATCCTACAACAAGGACTGAAGTCCTCACCATTCAGTCGTCCTTTGGAGTTAAAGCATTGGATTGTTAAAATTCAGTTATGTTATATATGATGGGTAATATTAATTTACTAGCATTTATAATTACACTCATGAGATGAGCTTGCAGGATGAGCTAAATGTCACCTGGGAAATCAAAGGAAGTCAGAGTAAGAAAGGCACGTTTTGCTGTAGGAGAAAGGAAAGCATCTCCATTGGGGTGTACCTTCCTCATCTTTTCATCCCACCCCTTTTCTGTCTTGAGAAGCCAAGAGCCTAAGTAAAGTCAAGACCGTGACAGCCCAGCAGAACGTGTACACTGCCTCCCCCCACAGTGGTCAGCCTGCCTGTCAACACCGCCTGCACTGTGATTGCACCGTGCACGTCTTGTGTCTCTAGTACCCCCATGGTAGGATGGTGCCCATAGCACCCACCTAATACAAATCAGGCATTCAACAAGTACCTGCTGAAGGCTTCAACTTGGAAAGATCAGAGGGAAAGGGGAAGGATTTTCTGTAGCAAAGAAACTAGCAAGAGGCTAAATAAATAAAATCCTGTTGAAGACAAGAAAGCAAAAGCTGATGTGCAAAAGTGTATAGGTGAAGGAGTTTCACAAATGACTAGAAGAGTGTCATGGTATAGGATGGCTTGGGACTATCACTCTTCCTCTTCTCAGGCTGAGGCCAAGTGGGAGGATTTAGGTCCTGGGATGCTCCTACTTGCTCCAAAGTATAACAAGATCAGGATCCTTCTTCATATTATGTGGGTATAAATTGCTGTTTTAAGAGATCTGGGAGATAAAACCCTAAAGTTATGGAATAATAAAAGAGAAGGGAAAGATTCATTGCACCTGCAATAGCACATTTATTTGATGTTGATGAATTGGGAAGGTGGTATTACTAATGCAATGTATTAGAGGTTATCTCAGCTGCTCATGAATCAGCGTTCGTAAAATAGAATTTGATATTTGAAAGTTGAATTTGGGTAGAGCTCTTCAGGATCATGTCTTTTGTAGAAATAAAAATGAACCTAATATTTATGCAATCTTTCTGGCCCCAGTACCACAATAGGCAGGCCTGCACAGATGGGTTCATTTTATTCATTTAATCCTCGTAACAACCCTGTGGCCACCTCTGCTTTATAGCTTGGGAAAATGAGGCACAGAGAGATGACTTTTTTGGTGATATCACCCATGTGCATGTGGCAGAGTGAAAGTTCCAACCCAGTGTCATCTGTCTACCTGCTAATCCTTTGCTTTCTCTGCTGTTATCCTGTGATGTTTTTCTTATTTGTTATGTAAACTGAGGCATATTTGTCCTGTAGAGCCTGGTTATTGCTGAATGAATTTTTGCCAAGTTCTTGTCTAGGTCTGACCACCTGTGTGCATATTTACATAACTTTATTCTTTACTGACATGTGTTTGACTGGAGCCTCTAGTAAGGTGACCAAGGACATAAGCAGCAAGGTAGACCTAACCTGATACCGGGGCACACAGACCACAGGACAAGGTTATTCTGACCCTCAGTTGAAATGAACCACCTGGGCAGCCAGCAAGTGCAGCCAACTCCTTATAAGTCATCCTTATTTTTTTCAGTCTTGGTCTTTGACATTTGCAAACATACAGGTAAAATAACTTTTTGTCCTTCTACTGCTTCTTGAAGGTACTTAAATTCCACACAGATCTCTCACATACCTCGAGTTTCTAATTTTCTACCCACTGAAACCGAACGGTGTGAAGAATATACGTTCCTGTCCTCAGCCCCAACTCTGATTTAAGAAATTCTCTCTTGAGCTAGAAAAGCAGCTAGCCCCTAGAGGTCACTGACGTGAATTTGAATACTCAGTTGAGAAAGAAAATGTTAAAGAACTGTTAGAAATGGTGGGAAATTGTAATATGCAATTTCACAGATGACTCAAATGCTATTCTAGAAATGCAGCTTCCTTACCTCTCTGGCACAGAATAATATAATATTAATAACAGGTCAGACAGTGTAATATTCCCAGAAATAAGGTCAAAAAGGAGATAGGGGATAGACATACATGGCTTAAGGGACCACAGATTCTAATAAGACTGTCTGATTCCAAAGAGTTTAGAATCCAAAAAAACTAATTTTTTTTTTACTTGTAAATGTATTTGACATTTTCAAGTTCCTTGTTCATATCGTGGAAAGTTACTAGAAATGTCTCACATTGTCCTTTAGACCCACATCAACTAACACTCCAGGGACGCACATTGCATTAGTGGCTTTTTTATTAACATCGTTATTGGAATATAATTGCTTTACAGTGATGTGTTAGTTTCTGCTGTATAACAAAGTGCATTAGTGGCTTTTATAAAAAATATAGACCCCGTCTTTTGTGTACAGAGAGAAGGTGCTTCTTTCACATATGTTACTGCTTGAGCTGATGAGCCTAGCTGGAGAAATAAATGGTCTTCTGCAGTATTCAATCCCCTCCTTTGCTGGGAATTACAGCCAGGAAATAAACTTCTCCAGGTAGTTCATATAGCCTCTGAGGTATCAGCCAATGTTTTCTAACGTACTAGTACTCCTGCATTTTCCCCTTCTTTTTACAGATCTACATTTTTTTCCTATCCATCCAGGCAGTTTTGCTCACTAATCTCTCCTTCATGGTCCTGCCCATGTCCAGGCCACAGGCTTCCTCAGCTTGCTCCCACCCACCAGCCGCAGCTTACTAAGAACTGCCACCCTAGGTGAACATTGACTTTTACAGTTAACAGATCACTTACGTGGCCATGTAATGCTTCATTTTCACATCAACTCTGTGACAATGATTTTATCCCCATTTTGCAGATAAAGAAACTTAAGTGAATTCTCCAGGCTTACAATTACAGGAACCCAGGTCATCTGACACGTCATGTAGATCCATACATGCCTCCCCTCGACAGATTCGTTTCCTGCATTCCAAGCACTGGGGTCTCTGAATGTCCTTCATAATGCTACTGCTGGTATCCCTAGGCTTATGTCAGCCTGACCCCATCCCTTCCCTCTACCCTTCCCACCCTATGTCAGTCTAAAATACCATTCAAGGGAGAACATTATTGACAGCTTCTTTAGTGTTTTTTCACCTTAAAATTATTCTGACACTCGACATTACATTTATTCTTTCATAAAACACTTTTTCTGAGAATGCTTCTTGATGTTATGCATTTACATCTTTGTGAAAATGCCCCATTAACGCTAAAAAACAATAATGCTTTAAGTGCCCACCTGAAACACAAAAGCATATGAAGGTGTCTACTCACAGATGATGAAGAGGAGGATGGAGGAGATGGAAGAGTCTATGACTGCCATTCATTCAACAATTGCTTGTAAACCCTCTATCTGCACTAATTCATTTAAACCTCAAAACAGTCTCACAAGGTACGTACAATTTAAGTTTCCATTTAACAAATGAGAAGACTAAGGCTCAGAAAGTTTAAGTAACTTGCCCAATATCGCATAGCTAGTAAAGTATGGGCAGAGGGGTCAAACCAGATCTGTTTCAGTCTAATGCCCATTCTCTCTGAACTGTTGATCTCCCTGAGGCTTTACACTTTAGGTAAAAAGAGAAGACAAATGCCTAAGAAATGACCTACAAGACCTGTTAAAAATGATAAGGGACAAATAAATGGTGGAGACCGGGAGTTTTGCGGGCATTCGGAGGACAAGAAGTCACTGTCCTGTGTGTCTGAGTTCCTCTTAGAGAGAGATTTACATTAACCCCCCAACCCCACCCCAGAGCTCACTACCTGAGCTGGCTGAATTTCAGACACAGAGAGAGCGCTGATCTCACCTGGGGGCTCCTCCGAATTCTACAGGTGCCCAGGCCCAGCTTTGCACTGTTCCCTCAGAATCCCTCATTATTCCACTCTTGCCTCTGGAATCTGCATTCAGAGCACAGGGCTTCCACAGATAGGACAGTAAGCACAAAGGCACCAGTGCAGGCAGGCCACAAGAGCCCACAGCAGAATGGAGCCCAGGCTTGGGGGTCAGTGGGTCCTGGGTTGGGTTTTCAGCCCGACCACTTACCAGTTGTTTGCCCTTGAACACTTTTCTGGCCTCTTTGATCTTCCTCTGTAAAATGGGAAGAATATAAGAATCTACTTCAGAGGTTTGTTGTAAGGATGAAAAGAAAGGATGAATTGTAACATGCCTGACACCTGGTAAATTCTCAATAAATGATAACTTTAAGAAACACAGGGACTTCCCTGGTGGTCCAGTGGGTAAGACTCCGAGCTCCCAATGCAGAGGGCCTGGGTTCGATCCCTGGTCGGGGAACTAGATCCCACATACATGCAGCAACTAAGAGTTCGCATGCCGCAACTAAGAAGCCCGTGTGCCACAACTAAAAGATCCCGCACGCTGCAACAAAGATCCCGTGTGCCACAACTGAGACCCAACTAACACCTAAATAAATAAATATTTTTTTAAAAAATTTAAGAAAAAAAAATAAAACAACACAGCAGTCCTTGGAACAAAGGGCTTCACAGATATAAGGAAGACTTGGCCTAGGAAAGGGCAAGGAGCCAGTTTTCTAATATGAGATGTTTGGGATTGGAGGGTGGAGGGGTAGTAGAAAAATTATATGCCCTGCCTGGAGTTAGTCCTAGAACTCTGAATACATCTCTTCAGGCAAACCCAGTTGTAAAGTAAGTCAGAGAAAGACCTACTGACAGATGACCAAATTGTAAGACTAATTTAGAGCAGTGTTTCCCCACATTCCTGGATCATAAGAGTTACCTGGGTCACTTGTTGAAAATACAGATCCCCAGCAGAGGTCTGAGATATCAGCTAGGAAGACCCTGAGCTCATCTCCTCCCAGGGACATGCAAAATCTATACCTACATACAGAATAATTCCTCCTGAAGAAGACCTGAGGGCTGGTTGCACATCTGTTGCACACAGAAGAACCTCACAGTCACCTGTAGAAAAGGTGGAGACACCTTCTCCATGGGAACACCCCTCTCACATGGAAACCTGCAGTAAGGAGGGACACTGCTGAGGGGCCTAAGTGCAAGCTTGCCAACCCTGTGACACAGCAAGAAAACAGCAATTTAAAGGGTACCTAGAAGATACTGGAAGGAAATTCATTTACTAACCCTAGAGCTTCTGCTAAACAGGCAGGGAACTGCTGGAGCCCTCTCTGGGGTCAGAGGTGCTGGCAAGTGCCACTGTTTAAGTTCCCCCAGGACCCCCTCATGCCTGTTCCAGCTCCAGATGTCCTACTAAGGCAGCCTTGGGTGCAGTGGACCCCAGGACAGCCCCAGGTCTGCACTCACTCCAGCTCCAGATGTCTCCCTAAGCTGGCCTCAGTGCAGTGCTCCCCAGGGAATTCCCTGGGCTGCATCCACTGTAGCTCCAGCTGGTCTGCTAAAGCCACCAGATACAAGCAGTCTGTACAGGGGAAGCTCCTACACAAGGTCGCTCCTTCAAGACCAGGAGAGGTAGCTGTTTCACTTAACTCATAGAAACAAAAAAAGTCAAACAAAAGGAAGAGATAGAGGAATATGTTCCAAATGGAAGTACAAAATAAAACCCCAGCTGGGGGCAGGGGGCGGGGCAGGAAGCCCTAATGAAATGGAGATAAGTAGCTTACCTGTTAAGAGTTAGAAGAAATAGTCATAAAGATGCTCACCAAACTTGGGAGAAGAATGGAGAAACCCAGTAAAAACTTCGACATAGGAAATATCTAGGAAAGAACCAATCAGAGCTGAAGAATACAATAACCGAAATTAAAAATACAGTGGAGGGAATCAACAGCAGATTAGATAATTCAGAAGAACAGACAGGCAAAATGGAAGACAGAATAGTAGAAATCACTCAATCAGAACAGCAAAAAGAAAAAAAAATTAAATGACGAGAATTTAAAGGACCTCTGGAACAACATCAAGCATACTAAATTCACATTATAGGGGTCCCAGAAGAAGAGAAAGAGAAAGGGACAGAAATTTTATTTGAAGAAATAATGCCTGAAAAGTTCCGTAACCTGGGGAAGGAAACAGATATTCAGGTCTAGGAAGCACAGAGAGTCCCAAGCAGGAGTCCCTAACAAAATGGTGTGGATCTCCCAAAGAGAACCACACCAAGACATATTATAATTAAAATGGCAAAAGTTAAAGATAAAGAGAGAATCTTAAAGGAAGCAAGAGAAAAACAACCAATCACATACAAGGGAAACCCATAAGACTATTAGCTGCTTTTTCAACATAAACTTTACAGTCCAGAAAGGAGTGGCAGGATATATTTAAAGTGCTGAAAGGAAAAAAATTTACAACCTAGAATACTGTATCTGGCAAGGTTATCATTCATAAATAAAGAAGAGAAAAAGAATTTCCTTGACAAGCAAAAACTAAAGGAGTTCATCACCACTAAACTGTCCTTATGAGAAATGTTAAAGGGTCTACTTTAAATGTAAAAGAAAAGGTTACAACTAGAAATAAGAAAATAAATGAAAGAAAAAAATTTCACTGGTAAAGGCAAACATATAGTAAAGGGAGTGGATCATCCAATTAAAAGCTAGTTTGAAGGTTAAAAGACAAAAGTAGTACAATCAACTATAACTACAATAAGGGATAGACAAGATGAAAAGATATAAAATATGGCATCAAAAACATAAAACGTGATTAGGGGCATAAAAAATGTAGTGCTTTTAGAATGCCTTCAAACTTAAGCTACTATCAGCCTAAAACAGACAGCTATACATACTGGTCAATATAAATGAACCTCATGATAACCACAAAACAAAAACCTACAATGAATACACAAAAAATAAAGAGTAAGGAATCCAACGTAACACTAAAGGAATTCATCAAAAGAAGAAATCAATAGAAGACAGGAACACAGAAGAACTACAAAACAACTAGAAAACAATTAACAAAAGGGCAATAAGGATAAACCTATCAATACTTACTTCAAATGTAAACAGACTAAATGTTCCAATCAAAAGACCTAGGGTAGCTGAATGGATTTTTTTTTTTTTTTTTGCAGTAGCGGGCCTCTCACTACTGTGGCCTCTCCTGTTGCAGAGCACAGGCTCCGGATGCGCAGGCCCAGCAGCCATGGCTCACGGGCCCAGCCACTCCACAGCACGTGGGATCTTCCCAGACCGGGGCACGAACCCATGTCCCCTGCATCGGCAGGAAGACTCCCAACCACTGCACCACCAGGGAAGCCCTAAATGGATTTTTTTTAAAGACCTATGTATATGCTGCCTACAAGAGACTCACCTCAGAGCTCAAGACACACATAAACCAAAAGTGAAGGGATAGAAAATATTCCATGCAAATGGAATTAAAAAGAAAGATGGGGAGTGGGTAGCAATACTCATATCGGACAAAATGGACTTTAAAACAAAGATTGTAAAATAAGACAAAGAAGGGCATTACATAATGATAAAGAGATCAATCCAACAAGAGAATATAACATTTGTAAACATTTATGCACCCAACATAGAAGCACATCAATATATAAAGCAAATATTAACAGAAATAAATGAAGAAATAGACAGCAATACAATAATAGTAGGGGACTTTAATACCCCATTTATCAATGGACAGATCATTCAGACAGAAAATCAATAAGAAAACACTGGCCTTAAGAATATACAGGGGCTTCCCTGGTGGCACAGTGGTTGAGAGTCTGCCTGCCGATGCAGGGGACACGGGTTCATGCCCCGGTCCAGGAAGATCCCACATGCCGCGGAGCGGCTAGGCCCATGAGCCATGGCCACTGACCCTGTGCGTCTGGAGTCTGTGCTCCACAACGGGGGAGGCCACAGCAGTGAGAGGCCCGCGTACCGTAAAAAAAAAAAAAGAATATACAATGGAGGAAAGACAGTCTCCTCAATAAGTGGTGCTGGGAAAACTGGACAGCTACATGTAAAAGAATGAAATTAGAACATTCTGTAACACCATATACAAAAATAAACTCAAAGTGGATTAAAGACCTAAATATAAGACTGGAAACCATAAAACTCCTAGAGGAAAACATAGGCAGAACACTCTTTGACATAAATCACAGCAATCTTTTATTGGATCTATCTCCTAGAGGAATGGAAATAAAAACAAAAATAAACAAGTGCGACCTAATTAAACTTTAAAACTTTTGCATAGCAAAGGAAACCATAAACAAAATGAAAAGACAATCTACAAACTGGGAGAAAGTATTTGCAAACAATGCTACCGACAAGGAATTAATTTCCAAAACATACAAACAGATCATACAGCTTAATATCAAACAAATAAACACTCCAAACAAAAAATGTGCAGAATACCTAAATAGACATTTCTCCAAAGAAGAAATACAGATTGCAATAGGCACATGAAAAGATGCTCATCATTGCTAATTATTAGAGAAATGCAAATCAAAACTGCAATGAGGTATCACCTCACATCAGTCAGAATGGCTATCATGAAAAGTTGAAAAATAATAAATGCTGGAGAGGGTGTGGAGAAAAAAGGAACCCTCTTCCACCGTTGGTGAGAATGTAAGCTGGTACAGCCATTATGGAAAACAGTATAGAGCTTCTTTAAAAAACGAAAAGTAGAGTTATCATATGATCCTGAAACCCCATTTGTAGGCATGTATCTGGAGAAAACTCTAATTTGAAAAGATACATGCACCCTAATGTTTATTGCAGCACTATTTACAATAGCTAAGACTGGAAGCAACCTAAATATCCATTGACAGAGGAATGGATAAAGAAGATGTGGTATATATACACAATGGAATATTACTCAGCCATAAAAAGAATGAAATAATGCCATTTGCAGCAAGATGGTTGGACCTAGAGATTACCATACTAAGTGAAGTAAGTCAGAAAAAGACAAATATAATATGATATCACTTATATGTGGAATCTTAAAAAATGATACAAATGAACTTATTTACAGAACAGAAAGAGACTCACAGAATTCCAAAACAAACTTATGGTTACCAAAGGTGATAGTGGGTTGGGGGGAGATAAGTTAGGAGTTTGGGATTAACATATACACACTATATATAAAATAGATAAACAACAAGGTCCTACTATATAGCATAGGGAACTATATTCAATATCTTATAATAACCTATAATAGAAAAGAATCTGAAAAAGAATATATATGTATAACTGAATCTGCTGTACACCTAAAACTAATCTAACATTGTAAATTAATTAGACTTCAATTCTTAAAAATGGTTAAGAAAAGAAAACACTGGCCTTAAATGACACATTAAATCAGATGAACTTAATAGATATACACAGAACATTCCACCCAAAAGCAGCAGAATACACAATCTTTTTAAATGTGCATGGATAGATCACATATTAGGTCACAAAACAAATTTCAATAATTTTAAGAAGATTGAAATCATATCCAGCATCTTTTATGACCATAACAGTATGAAATTATAAATCAATTATAAGAAGAAGACTGGAAAAAACACAAACATGTGGAGACTAAACAACATGCTATTAAACAATCAGTGGGCCACTGAAGAAATCAAAGAGGAAATGAAAAAATACCTGGAGACAAATGAAAGTGGAAACACAACTTTCCAAAATCTATGGGACACAGCAAAAAAAAACAGTTCTGAGAAGGAAGTTCACACTGATAGGGGCCTACCTCAATAAACAGAAAAAATCTCAAATAAACAGTCTAAATTCACATTTAAAGAAACTAGAAAAAGAACAAACAAAGCCCAAGGTTGGTAGAAGGAAGGAAATCATAAAGAGCAGTGTAGGAATAAATGAAATAGAGACTAAAATAAAACAATAGAAGATCAGTGAAAATAAGAGTTGGTTCTTTGAAAATTGAAAAATACACAAAATTGACAAACCTTTAGCCAGACTCATCAAGAAAAAGAGAGGGCCCAAATAAATAAAATTGGAAATGAAAGGGGAAAAATTACAACCAATACCACAAAAATACAAACGATCATAAGCAAATATTATGAACAATTATATGCCAACAAATTAGAAAACCTATAAGAAACGGCTAAATGCATCAGAACATATAATCTTCCAAGACTGAATGATGAAGAAATAGAAAATCTGAATAGACCAATTAATAGTAATGAAATGGAATCAGTAATTTAAAAAATTCCCCCAAAAGTCTGGGTCCAGATGGCTTCACAGGTGAATTCTACCAAACATTTAAAGAAGAGTTAATATCTATTTTTCTCAAATTAGTCCAAAAAACTGAACAAGAAAGAACACTTCCAAACACATTTTACAAGGCTGACATTACCCTGATACCAAAACCAGACAAAGACACCATATACAAAAATGAAAATTACAGGCCAATATCACTGATAAACATAGATGAAAAAATAATCAACAAAAGATTAACAAACTGAATTCAATAATACATTAAAAGAATCATACACATGATCAAGTGGGATTCATTCCAGGGATGTAAGGATAGTTTAAAATCCATAATCAATCAACATGATACATCACATTAAGAAAACGAAGGGTAAAAATCTTATGATTACCTCAATAGATGCAGAAAAAGCACGGGACAAAATTCAACATCCACTTATGATAAAAATTCTCAACGAAGTGGGTATAAAGGGAACATACCTCAACATAATAAAGGCCATGTATGACAAACCCACAGCTAACATTATGCTCAATGGTGAAAAATTGTAATCATTTCCTCTAAAATCAGGAACAAGACAAGGATGCCTATTCTCACCACTTTTATTCAACATAGTATTGGAAGTCCTAGCCACAGCACTTAGGCAATAGAAGCAAATAAAATTTATCCAAATTGGAAAAGACGAGGTAAAACTGTTACTATTTATATTTGTAGATGATATGATACCGCAATATATAGAGAAAATGCCAAAGATTCCACCAAAAAAAACCCAATTCAAACTAATAAATGAATTCAGTAAAATTGCAGGATACAAAATTAATACACAGGAATCTCTTGCATTTCTATACACTAATAACAAACTATCAGAAAGAGAAGTAAAGAAAACAATCCCATTTACAACTGCATCAAAAACAATAAAATACCTAAGAATAAATTTAACCAAGAAGGTGAAAGCTCTGTACTCTAAAAACTATAAGATATTGAGGAAAGAAATTGAAGACAATACAAATAAATGGAAAGATATACTGTGCTCATGAATTAGAAGAATCAATACCATTTAAATGTCCATACTACCCAAAGCAATCTATTGATTCAGTGCAACCCCTATCAAAATATCCATGGCATTTTTTTTAAAACTAGAACAAATAATCCTAAAATTTGTATGGAACCACGGAAGACCCTGATTGCCAAAGCAATATTGAGAAAGAAGAATAAAGTGGATATATCACCCGCCCAGGCTTGAAACTATACTACAAAGCTATAGTAATCAAGACTGTGTGGTACTGGAACAGAATTGAGAGCCCAGAAATAAACCAATACTCACATGGTCAATTAATCTATGACAAAAAAGGCAAGAAAATACAATGCGGAAAAGACAATCTCTTCAATAAATGGTGTCAGGAAAACTAGACAGCTACATGCAAAAGAATGAAACTGGACCACTTTCTTACACCAAAATACAAAAATAAACTAAAAATGGATTGAAGACCTGAAACCATAAAACTCCTAGAAGAAAAAGTAGGCAGTAACCTATTTGACATCCATCTTAGCAATATTTTCTTTGGATATGTCTTCTCAGGCAAGGGCAACAAAAGTAAAAATATGGGACTGCATCAAACTAAAAAGATTTTGCACAGTGAAGGAAATTTCCAACAAAACAACAAGGCAGCCTACTGAATGGGAGAAGATATTTGCAAATGATATATCCAATAAGGGGTCAATATCCAAAATATATAAAGATCTCATACAACTCAATATCAAAAAAAACAAACAACTCATTTAAAAAATGGGCAGAGCACCTGAATAGACTTTTTTTCCAAAGAAGACATACAGATGGCCAACAGCCACATGAAAAGGTGCTCAACATCACTAATCATCAGGGAAATGCAAATTAAAACCACAATAAGAGGGACTTCCCTGGCAGTCCAATGGTTAAGACTCTGCACTTCCACCACAGAGGGCATGGGTTCAGTCCCTGGTTGGGGAACTAAGATCCCGCAGGCCATGTGGCACAGCCTAAGATAAAAGAAAACACAATGAAAAACCACCTCACACCTGTCAAAATGACTATTATCAATAAGACAAAAAGCAACAAGTGTTGACAAGGATGTAGAGAAAAGGGAACCCTCATGTACTGCTGGTGGGAAGGCAAACTGGTGCAACCACTATGAAAAACAGTATAGAGACTCCTCAAAAAACTGAAAATAGAAGTACCAAATGATTCAGCAATTCCACTTTTGAGTATTTATCCAAAGAAAATGAAAACACTGATTCAAAAAGTTACATGTACCCCTATGTTCACTGCAGCACTATTTACAATAGCCAAGATATGGAAGCAACTGAAATGTCCATTGATAGATGACTGGATAAAGAAGATGTGGATAAACAATAGAATATTAGCCATAAAAAGAATGAAATCTTGCCATGTACAGCAACATGGATTGTCCTGGAGGATATCATACTAAGTGAAGTAAGTTAGAGAAAAACAAATACTGTATGACCTCACTTATATGTGGAATCTAAAAAATAAAATAAATGAACAAACAAAACAGAAGTAGACTCATAGATACAGAGAACAAACTGGTGGTTGCCATAGGGATGGGGTTTTGGGGGACAGATGAAATCGGTGAACGGGATTAAAAGGTAGAAAGTTCCCAGTATAAAATAAATGTCATGCAGATGTAATGTACACATAGTGAATATTTAGTCAATAACATTGTGGCAACTCTGTATGGTGACAAATGTTAACTAGACTTATTGTGGTGATCATTTCATAATGTATATAAATATCGAATCACTACGTTATATACCTGAAACTAATACAATATTGTATGTTAATTATAACTCAATTAAAAATTAAAATAAATTAAAAATAAAATACAGATTCACAGGTCCCTCCTCCCCAGCAGGCTCTGAACCAGGAGCTCTGGGACAGATCCTGGAAATGCGCATTTTCCACAAGCCACTGGGTGATTTTATAATTCGGATGTTTGGGGAATATTGCTTTAAAGTGTTCAAAGTGCTAAAGTGTCCACTGTATAATGGAATCTGCATAATGGGTGATTTATTGTCCCTATTTTACAGGTAAGGTAACTACAGCCCAAGAAGGCACAGCAGTATGCTGGAGCCTGTTCACACTCAGGAGAACTGATTGTTAATTACCCAAGGAATTTGCAATTCAGTTGTTAAGCCAAACACAGCTTGAAATCAGCCCGGTGAGTAGTTACACTATGTCCCTTGGTCAGAGAGGAGCTTAGGGGTGCTTAGGTCTGTTTCCTTCAGAACAACACAGTACTTGACTGATGAACACTTCTTGACTGTTCTCTGGTTTTTGGCTCATGGCTCACTTTGAGTATTATCTTTTTCTCTAGGTAATCTGTAAACACTATAAACAAGCAGGATTTTTTTGGTTTTTTCAGGAGCATGTTTATTGTGTTTGAGATGATACATCAGGTGCTCTCTGAGCTACAAAGGGTAAAGGAAATCCTCTCGTTACAAACTGACAAAGGTAAAAGGTAAAACATTTTTCACAACAGCATGAACCACATACTCAGAAACAGATCTGGGTTTAATACAAATGACATAATTCCTAGTCATCTACAGCTACTATTATAACTTCATACAGATAATGAATTAGGCTAAAATGCACTATAATATTTGGTAGACTTCAGGACCAGTATCCTTAGTACATCACAAAATACATTTTGATATCCCAAAGAAGCAAGACTTGCAAGTAGGTGTTTTAAACGTAACTAATCTACAGCTACAAAGTTCTAGTCTTGATAGCATTTACCTTTTTGGGGAGTCTCTTAGTCTCCAAAGGATAAAAGCAGAGAGTAGAATCAGTATAACATATACCCAGAAGTCCGTATTGTAAAGGCTACAAAGATTTGCAGCACAGTGACAAGCAAGCAGGATTTTTTTTTGAGAGCTGGTTTACTAGCACAGCACCAAGCAAAGGTGATGAATTTGTCTTGCTATTAGGAACTGAGCAGAGTTCAACTGTGTCCTCACTCCTAGTCTTCCACTTTCTCCTCCTGCAATTAATTTCCTTTATTATCCCAGATCCTGCAGCTCTGGATAGCTTTATTAAGGGCTCAAATTCTACAAAGGACCATGTGCTGTAGAGTTGGTTCAGATTTTCTAGTTAGAGGATCTAATTGTTGGCTTTACACAACAGGCTCATGTCTCCCTCTAATGGATAGGAAAGAATAAGACAAGTCAGATTTCTATTTGTTGTTAGATCAGACTTTGTATGATTTGTCTATGTCATGTGTGATATGTGTAACGTGTTGGAACAACATATAGTAGCTTATTCAGCTAATGTCTAAAAGCAGCACAAAAGTGTCCTTTTGTTTTCATTCACTCAATACTTATCATTTATTTAATTATGTGCCAGATGTTAAGGTATAAAGATATGAATAACACCATGCAGTGGCAAAAAAGGTTGAGAATACTCACTATATACTGAGATAGAAAGATTGCCAAGATATATTAAGGGGAAAAATTCAGAGTACAGGATGGTATGAATAATATGCTACCATTTGTTTATAAAGGGAGAAGAAAGAATCCATGCACACACACACTCTCTCACGTGAAATATCTCCCAAAATATATATTTAAAACTATTAACATTACTTGTTTCCCTCCTAGAAAGGTAACACTGTATCTAGAAAATAAAGGCAAGAAAGAGTTTTCACTGTATTCCTTTCATATATTTAAAATTGTGAACCATGTAAAGATATGTCCTAATCAAAACCAAACAAACACTGAAAATTAGTAAGACAGAAATGAATGAGGCAAGTCCTGTGTTCAGTTACTTGGGAGGAAATTCACATACACATACAGCAGAGGAAAGGTCATCAGAGGCCAGGTCAAGGAGGACCTTCTATGCCAAGCTAAAGAGTTTTCACTCTGTTCTGGAGGCAACAAGCTATTCAAAGACTTTAGCAGTAAAGTAACAAGTAGATTCACATTTTAAAGGATCATTCTAGTGGCAATGTTGAGGGGAAGATTCAAGGAAGTCTGTACTAGAGCAAGGTAGAGTCTGACCCCTTTTGGTAATTTTCCTGCTTCAAAGACCTGTTTTCTAGGGTCAGAGTGCCTCGGGGTAACAACAGAAATAGGCTTGGTTGAGCCCAGGTTAAAGATGATTTGTGGAATCTTTAGTCAGATGACTTGGTCTGGAGAAGAGAGTAAATTATCCAATAACTGTAATTTACTTAGAGTGTGCTAGGCACACTAGCAAATACTTCTCAAATGACACCTCATTAGTCCTCACAATAATCCTATGAAATAGGTCCTAATTATTCTGCTAAATTTTACAGATGAGAAGACTGGGACACAAGTAGGTTAATCAACTTGCCCAAGGTCGGATAGCTAAAAACTGTCAGATGGATTTGAGCCCATCTGTCTGACTCAGAAGTCCATGTTTTCAAGTATCAGCATACACAAGGTCCCCTCTTAGCTGTTCAACAGAATGCCTAGCTCCCTCTCACTGCCAAAACCTGACTTCCAAAATACTCCCCTTCCTTTCAGTCCTAGGTGAAATAGCTGAAAGGGCAGTTGGACTTTCTCCTTCTCATCTCCTTTCCCAACTCTACCCCCACTCCCCTCATCTCCATCCACCTCCTCTCACCTCCTTCCAATTCCACTATCTCCATCACATCTCCCCTCATTCTCTATCTCAGCTCCACTATACTGTGTGGTTCTTCTTCCCTGTTGCCCTGGAAACACAGATCCTCTCTGCTTCTTTTCCAAAATCAAACTTGTTCGCAGGAAGAACCAAAATGCTAAAAGATAGAGAATAATTGAAACTGAAGATAAAGTTCTAGGAGCAGAATTTTACGCATCCTGAAGCACTGAGGAGAACTAGATGGGGACTAGGAAGTCAGCCAGTTCCCTTGCAGTATGATGCATACAGGAAGGTCTTCCCAAGTGCCTCTTTTGCCACTCCAGAGGCTCCTCACCCCCTGTGAGTCTTTCTTGGAGAGAGAAAGCATACAGACTGATCTCCAGGAGATTCTTTCTCCTCCTTGCCCAGTTTTCAACAGCAAAAACAAGAGGGAGAAAAGGAAGGAGACTAGCCAAGGTTGGCTCAGATCAGGTGTTTCCACAGCGACCACAGAAGCAGCTTCAAGACCTGAAAAAGTCCCTCCTTCAGGCTGTCCCTAACATCTTCAGGACCTCAGGCAAGCATACAAATGAAAGCTCACATGCCACAGTTTAAATTTTTAAACATAAATAAGCTAATAAATTGTTAAATAAAATGTATTTTATTGAATAAATATATTTTGCAAATATATCTTTGAAATAACAAAACTGAAAATCATGTGTAAAGGTAAGGTTTGCTAGGACTGAAGGTTGGCAAAATATCAAACATGACTAAATTTAATTATTATCATGCATGTTTAGGTTCTGTTGACAGGGCAACAATGATTGGATGAATGAAAACTCTTGAATTAGTAATAACGTGAAAACATACATAATTCACAATTATTTCCTAAAAGTTGTGATTTTAGTCCTTTTGGGCTACTATAACAAAATACCACAGACTGGGTAGCTTATAAACAACAGAAATTTATTCTCACATCCTGGAGGCTGGAAATCCAAGATCATGGTGCAGCATGGTCAGCTTTTGGTGACAGCCCTCCTCTGGCCTGCAGACTGCTGACTTCTCACTGTGTCCTCACAAGGTGGAAGAGGGGAGAGAGCTCTCTGGGGTCTTTTGTTATAAGGGTGCTAATCACACTCATGAGGGCTCTACTCTCAAGATCAATTACCTCCCAAGGGCCCCACTTCCTAATACCATCACCTTGGGCATTAGGTTTCAACATGAATTTGGTGGGGTGGGGGGGACACAAACGTTGAGACCATAGCAGTTATATTTCTTGCCTTTGTTTCAGAAATTCACCAATTATTTTTCTATAATTGAATTTTTATATAATTTGTGTTTTATTTTTTTGTGTTTTTATTTATCTTTTTTATTTATTTATTTATCTAAAAAATAATTTATCTAAAAATAATTTATTTATTTGTTTGTTTATTTATTTGTTTATTTATTATTTATCTAAAAATAATTATTTTATTTATTATTTTTATTTATCTATTTTTATTTATTTATCTAAAAAATAAAAATATAGTATAATTATTTTTTAAATTGTAACTTCAAATGGAACAAAATATGGATATATATTTACCCAAAAAAGTAAATTAAAATATTAAAATAGAAAAGTTAAAATTGTTTTTAAATGCTTTCAAAAGAGCTATTTTCTTCTAAATTACTTTTAAAAACTGCTTATGAAAATTAACAGGCAAAATACAAGGCAATTTTAAAATATCAAGATTTTAAATTAAAATTATTTAAACTTAATTTAAAATTAATTACATCATATAAAATATTTTATAAAAATAAAACATCATAACTCAATGTCTATCTGGCTGATGCAGTAAAGAAGCATGCATGTTATGTCTAGACCTACCTATATACAAATTTAAAAGTTGATTTGGGGAGAAGCTCCAGATGGCAGAGCAGGAGGATGCTGAGCTCACCTCCCTCCACAAACACATCAAGAGTACATCTACATGTGGAGCAATCCTCACTGAAAACAAACTGGAGACTGGAAGAAAGACTATTATACAACAAAGGCTGTATAGAAACATCCACACAGAGTCAGGTAGGAAGGGAAAAGAGATCGGGGAGGGACCTGTGCCCCTAGGAGGGGACACAGAAGAGGAGGGGGATTAGATGGGTTTAAAGATTCTCCCTGGGGCATGAGCAATTTGACCACATATTGGGCACTGTAGCCCTGGGATCAGGCACCAGGAAGAGGAGTCCCCTTAGCTGGTTTGAAAAACAGTGGGACTAACAGGAGGGCTGTAAGAAACCTAGATTCAGCTCGTGACGAATGGACATATGCCTGCTTACTCCCAGTGACAAGGCAGAGGAGGCAGGTTGAAACTGCCCAGGGCTCTGGCCAGTTTCCCATGACTGCCCCAGTGCATGTCCCAGCTCATGTTGAGCACCCACCCTGACACCTCTTGTCCCAGTGCAGCTCCCCATTAGGGTGAAGGCTGAAGGCTGCCAGTGCCAAGGAGAGTGCTCCTTTGTGGCAGCCAGAGCAGGCTTGGACCTGGTACTGCATGTGAAGGGGGTGAGGGTGGCCATTACTGGCACTCACAGAGGCAGTGGATTGGGAGCTGTCCAGAGAAATAAAAGAGGAAATCAGAAAACACCTCAAGCCAAATGAAAATTAAAACGCAGCTTTTCAAAATCTACGGGGTGCAATAAAAACAGTTTTAAGAGAAAAGCTCACAGCGATACAGGCCTACCTCAAGAAACAAGAAAAATCTCAAATAAATAACCTAACCTATCATCTAAAGGAATGAGAAGAAGGAGAACAAACAAGGTCCAAAGTCAGCAGAGGGAAGAAAATAATATAAGTCAAAGAGGAAATAAAATGGACAAAAAAATGATAGAAAAGATAAAGGAAATTAAGAGCTGTTTTTTGAAAAGATATACAAAATTGATAAGCCTTTAGCCAGGCTCATTAAGAAAAAAAGAGAGAGAACACAAACAAAATAAGAAATGAAAGAAGAGAAGTTATAACTGATATCACAGAGACACAAAAAATAATAGAATACTATGAAAAACTTGGAAAACCTAGAAGAAATGGATAATTTCCAGGAAATATACAATCTTCCAAACTGAATCAGAAAGAGATAGACAATCTGAACAGACCAATCAATAATTCAAGGGATTACTTGAATTAGTAATTCAATTAATAATAGAATTAAATTAGTTATAGAATTCAATTTTTTAAAAAATGAATTAGTAATCAAAAAACTGCCAGTAAACAAAAGTTCGTGACTGGATGGCTTCACAGAGGAATTCTACCAAACATATAAAGAAGAGCTAATATCTATCCTTCTCAAACTATTCCAAAAAATTGAAGAGAAGGAAACACTCTCAAATTCATTCAATGAGGCCACCACTACCCTGATACCAAAACCAAAGATATGACTAAAAAAGAAAATTACAGCCCAATATCTCTGATGAATATAGATGTAAAAATCCTCAAGAAAATATTAGCAAACTGAATTCAACAACATATAGAAAGAATCATACACCACGATCAAGTGGGATTTATTCCAGGGATGCAAGGATAGTTCAATACCTGCAAATTAATCAATGTGATAGACCACATTATCAAATCAATGATCATCTCAATAGACACAGAAAAATTATTTGACAAAATTCAACATCCATTCATGATAAAAAAAAAACTCTTATCCAAACTGGTATAGGGCATAGAGAATCCCAAAGATGCTACCAGAAAACTACTAGAGTGAATCAATGAATTTGGTAAAGTAGCAGGATATAAAATTAATGCACAGAAATCTCTTGCATTCCTATACACTAATGATGAAAAATCTGAAAGAGAAATTAAGGATACACTCCCATTTACCACTGAAACAAAAAGAATAACATACCTAGGAATAAACCTACCTAAGGAGACAAAAAACCTCTATGCAGAAAACTATAAGACACTGATAAAAGAAATTAAAGATACAAACAGATGGAGAGATATACCATGTTCTCAGATTGGAAGAATCAACATTGTGAAAATGATTGTACTACCCAAAGCAATCTATAGATTCAGTGCAATCCCTATCAAACTACCAATGGCATTTTTCACAGAACTAGAACAAAAAATTGCATAATTTTTATGGAAACACAAAAGACTCCGGATAGCCAAAGTAATCTTGAGAAAGAAAAATGGGGCTGAAGAAATCAGGCTCCTGGACTTCAGACTGTACTACAAAGCTACAGTAATCAAGACAGTATGGTACTGGCAAAAACAGAAATATAGATCAATGGAACAGGATAGAAAGCCCAGAGATAAACCCACACACATATGGTCACCTTATTTTTGATAAAGGAGGCAAGTATATACAATGGGAAAAAGACAGCCTCTTCAATAAGTGGTGCTCAGAAAACTGGACAGCTACATATAAAAGAATGAAAGTAGAACACTCCTTAACACCATATACAAAAGTAAACTCAAAAATGGATTAAACACCTAAATGTAAGGCCAGACACTATAAAACTCTTAGAGGAAAACACAGGCAGAACATTCTAGGACATACATCACAGCAAGATCCTTTCTGACCCACCTCCTAGAGAAATGGAAATAAAAACAAAAATAAACAAATGGGACCTAATGAAACTTAAAAGCTTTTGCAAAGCAAAGGAAACCATAAACAAGACGAAAAAACAGCCCTTAGAATGGGAGAAAATATTTGCAAACAAAGGCAATTATCAAAGGATTAATTGATAATTGATAATTAATTGATAATTGACAAAGGATTAATCTCCAAAATATACAGGCAGCTCATGCAGCTCAATATCAAAAAAACAAACAGCCCAGTCCAAAAATGGGCAGAATATCTAAATAGACATTTCTCCAAAGAAGATATACAGAATGCCAACAAACACATGAAAGAATGCTCAACATCACTAATCATTAGAGAAATGCAAATCAAAACTACAATGAGGTATCACCTCACACCAGTCAGAATGGCCATCATCAACAAATCCACAAACAATAAATGCTGGAGAGGGTGTGGAGAAAAGGGAACCCTCTTGCACTGTTGGTGGGAATGTAAATTGATACAGCCACTATGGAGAACAGTATGGAGGTTCCTTAAAAAACTAAAAATAGAATTACTGTATGACCCAGCAATCCCACTACTGGGCATATACCCTGAGAAAACCATAATTCAAAAACAGTCATGTACCACAATGTTCATTGCAGCTCTATTTACAATAGCCAGAACATGGAAGCAACCTAAGTGTCCATCAACAGATGAATGGATAAAGATGTGGCACATATATACAATGGAATATTACTCAGCCATAAAAAGAAACGAAATTGAGTTATTTGTAGTGAGGTGGATGGACCTAGAGACTGTCATACAGACTGAAGTAAGTCAGAAAGAGAAAGTCAAATACCGTATGCTAACACATATATATGTGATCAAAAAAAAAAAATGGTTCTGAAGAACCTAGGGACAGGACAGGAATAAAGATGCAGACATGGAGAATGGACTTGAGGACACAGGGAGGGGGGAGGGTAAGCTGGGATGAAGTAAGAGAGTGGCATGGACATATATACACTACCAAATGTAAAATAGAGAGCTAGTGGGAAGCAGCCACATAGCACAGGGAGATCAGCTCGGTGCTGTGTGTCCACCTAGAGGGGTGGAATAGGGAGGGTGGGAGGGAGACACAAAAGGGAGGAGATATGGGGATATATGTATATGTATAGCTGATTCACTTTGCTATACAGCAGAAACTAACACACCATTGTAAAGCAATTATACTTCAATAAAGATGTTTTTAAAAATGCAAAAAAAAAAACCCCAAATTGGTATAGAGGGAACATATCTCAACATAATAAAGACCATAGATGACAAACCCACAGCTAACATCATACTCAATGATGAAAAGCTGAACGCTTTTCTTCTAAAATCAGGAACGTGACAAGGATGCCCACTCTCACCACTTTTATTCAACATAGTATTGGAAGTCTTAGCCACAGCAATCAGACAAGAAAAAGATATAAAAGGCATCCAAATTCAAAGAAAAGAAGTAAAACTGTCACTATTTGCAGATGATGTGATACTATATATGGAAAACCCTAAAATTTCTATCAGAAAGCTATTATAACTGATAAATTAATTCAGTAAAGTTGCAGGTATGAGATTAATATAAAGAATTCTGTTGCTTTTCTATACACTAATGATGAACTGAGATAAAGAGAAAGCAAGAAAACAATCCCATTTAAAATCACATAAAAAATAAAATACCTAGAAATAAACTTAACCAAGGAGGTGAAAGACCTATACTCTGAAAACTATAAAACAATGATGAAGGAAGTTGAAGATGAAACAAAGAAATGGAAAGATACCCCATGTTCATGGATTGGAAAAATTAGTATTGTTAAAATGTCTGTACTACCGGGCTTCCCTGGTGGCGCATGCAGGGGACACGGGCTCGTTCCGTGGTCTGGGAAGATCCCACATGCCGTGGAGTGGCTCGGCCTGTGAGCCATGGCCACTGGGACTGCACGTCCAGAGCCTGTGCTCCACAACGGGAGAGGCCACAACAGTGAGAGGCCCATGTACCGCCAAGAAAAAAAAAAAAAAGTCTGTACTACCCAAAGCAATCTACAGATTTAATGTAATCCCTATCAAAATACCCATGTCATTTGTCATAGAACTAAACAAATGATCCTAAAATTCCTACTTAGAACCATAGAACACTCCAAACAGCCAAAGTAACCTTAACTCATTATTGACCAGGGGATTTTTGCAGAAACGAACGCCTGTGGCTGGCGATTTGTTATGTAAATGAATACTGAAATGTCTCCGGTCAATAACGTTTGGGTAACAAAAGACATATTAATACATCTCTGGTCAATAATGTGTTAAGAAAAAATAACAAAGCTGGAGGTATTGTAATAGGGAAGAACAAATCTGACTCCATATTGGATCTGTTTCTTTTACTTTAACATTTGTATTCTATTGCTTTTGCTACAAGTTAATCACTAAAGGTATGCTGCCTATAAGCTTAAATTATACAAAATGGTCCATCTCTGGGAACCCTGACTCCCATGTAGTGAGTGTTAAGCTAAAATACCTTTATTTGGCTCACAGAAAACATCCTGATCAGGTCCACCTGTGAATGGCTACAGGAAGGAAGAAACGAACACATCCCCTCCGAAGTCTGACTGGAACCAGGAAATGTTTGACTTTACCCCTTTCCCTTTTAGTATAAAAGAAGCCTGAATCCTAACTCAAGAAAGATGGTTCTTTGGGACACTAGTTCACCATCTTCTCAGTTTGCGGGCTTTCCGAATAAAGTCTTTATTCCTTGCCCCAACTACTCATCTCTCCATTTATTTGCCTGTCATGTGGTGAGCATATGAGCTTGAACTTGGTAACAGTATCAGGCTCCCTGACTTCAGACTATACCACAAAGCTACAGTAATCAAGACAGTATGGCACTGACACAAGAACAGACATATAGATCAATGGAACAGGATAGAAAGCCCAGAAATAAATCCACACATTTATGGTCAATTAATCTAAGACAAAGGAGGCAAGAATATACAATGGAGAAAAGACAGTCTCTTCAATAAGCAGTGCAGGGCAAACTGGACAGCTACATGTAAAAGAATGAAATTAGAACATCCTCTAACACCATATACAAAAATAAACTCAAAATGGATTAAAGACCTAAATGTAAGACTGGATACTATAAAACCCCTAGAGGAAAGCACAGGCAGAACACTCTTTGACATAAATTGCAGAAATAGTTTTTTGGATCTGTCTCCTAAAACAAAGGAAATAAAAGCAAAAATAAACAAATGGAACCTAATTAAACTTCAAAGCTTCTGCACAGCAAAGGAAACCATAAACAAAACGAAAAGACCTACAGAATGGGAGAAAATGTTTGCAAATGATATGACCTACAAGGGATTAATTTCCAAAATATACAAACAGCTCATATAGTTCAATATCAAAATAAATAAGCACCCCAATCAAAAAATGGGCAGAAGATTTAAGTAGACATTTTTCCCAAGTAGACATACAGATGGCCAACAGGCACATGAAAAGATGCTCAACAGGGACTTCCCTGGTGGTGCAGTGGTTAAGAATCTGCCTGCCAATGCAGGGGACACGGGTTCAAGCCCTGGTCCAGGAAGATTCCACATGCCACGGAGCAACTAAGCCCATGAGCCACAACTACTGAGCCCGCCTGCCACAACTACTGAAGCCCGTGCGCCTAGAGCCCGTGCTCCGCAACAAGAGAAGCCACTGCAATGAGAAGCCCACACACCACCACGAAGAGTAGCCCCCGCTCGCTGCAACTAGAGAAAGCAGCCCACGTGCAGCAAAGAACACCCAACACAACACTAAATAAATAAATAAATAAATAAGTTTATTTTTTAACAAAAGATGCTCAGGGCTTCCCTGGTGGCGCAGTGGTTGAGAGTCCGCCTGCCGATGCAGGGGACACGGGTTCGTGCCCCGTTCCGGGAAGATCCCACATGCCACGGAGCGGCTAGGTCCGTGAGCCATGGCCACTGAGCCTGTGCATCCGGAGCCTGTGCTCCACAACGGGAGAGGCCACAACAGTGAGAGGCCCGCGTACCGCAAAAAAAAAAAAAAAAAAAAAAAAGATGCTCAATATTGCTAATTATTAGAGAAATGCAAATCAAAACTACAATGAGGTATTACCTTACTCTGATCAGAATGGCCATCATCAAAAAGTCTACAAATAATAAATGCTGGAGAAGGTGTGGACAAAAAGGAACCTTCCTACACTGTTGATGGGAATGTAAATTGGTGCAGCCACTATGGAGAACAATATGAAAGTTCCTTAAAAAACTAAAAGTAGAGTTACCATATGATCCTGCATCCCCACTTCTGGGCATATATCCGGAGAAAACTCTAATTCAGAAAGATACATGCACCACAATGTTCTTAGCAGCACTAGTTACAATAGCCATTTATCCTTGTTCTTCAACCTGATGGCCCATACACTGTAAAAGTGCTTAATGATGCTCACTCAAGCAGGCTGGTCCAGAGCTCGGGCTCTTTAACCATCAACCTGTGTGACTTCTCCCATCACAGTTACCTCTCCTCTGCACTATCACATGTAATCCGGAAACAATTACAACCACATCCTTAAAGGCCTGCTTTCTATAGTCCTTTGGCATGAACTTTTTTCTTTTCGGTGAAAGTCCTGAGGATTTTTTAAAGCTATAAAACAACTTTGACTTTATCTCTTTTTATCCTTAATAACCAGTATATCATGCTCAATAAAATGGAATCAGCAAAATTAGGAGTACAAGTTTTATTAAAAAGAGACTTCTGCTCAGCTGTTTACTACCTCTTACTAGCTTTTTACATTGGGCAAGTGGTTTAAACTTCCTGAGCTTCAGTTTCCTTATTTGTGGGGGGAAAAATGGTGGAAATAATACCTAAGCATTTTGTGAGAATTTAAAGTATCTGGCACAGTGCTCAATGTACAGGATTCAGTAAATAAGTAACTATTATTGCCAAGTTCTTTCTTTCCCCACAGTGGTGTAAAAGTGGAATTATTTAGCATGTCTAGACTCCCTAAAGAACACAAGGATAGACCCCATGACTGATATCCATTACTGCTTTAAAAAGTATGTTTTCTAAGTGGAAGATGTTACATAAGCCAAGGGTGGTATAACATTATCTTCACAGGCCCTTTTCAGTTTCAAGTAATAGAGAATCTTGACTGAATGACTCAACAGAGGGACATGTAACATCACTTAACAAGCCTAGGTGTAGGGCAGCTCTAAGTTTCATTCTAAATCAGAGACTCAACATCGTCATTGGGTCTGTTCTTTCCAATTTCTGCTCTGCCATCCTTGGTGCGCCCCACTTTTCCTCAGGTCAGCCCATCCACAATTCTAGACAGGAGCCGCAGCTCAAGGGTCACGTTAAGGCATGACATTCAGTAGAAAAAAGGATTATCTCCTCCCTTTGTCTTTTTTTGAGAGCAAGGAAAAGTTGAGTTTCTCTAGCATATCTCGCATGATTCCTTGACCAAACTGATTCATACTCACAACTCTAAACCAATCACTGGCTAAGGGAAAGGGCCATTTTGACTAGCTTATACCTGCTAGGATTCATCCCTTCTCTGAGCACAGGACTGCAAAGAAAGGGTGGAACCCTAACATATATGGGGCTCTAGAAGCAAACAAAAAGGAAATGGCTATTGGGTGTGGAACCAAAAGTATCTGCTACACTTGGAATACCAATTCCTTGAGATCTAGTCAGGGCTGCTTAGAATCCCTGCATTTGAATGCAGCATAATAAAGGATGGAGTAACCTCAGTAAGTTTGTGTCCAGCCAAGCGCTGTTAAGGAAAACCCCAAAACAATAATAATAAAATGACAGTAGATGTTACAAGATGAAAATTGGCATCATGTATATTGCAATAGTATATAACGTATAATTATTTCATATACAATTATAAACATCTGGTTCTAAAGGCAAAATCATATGAGTACAGCTTGCCTTTTTCAAGAGATTCTGGGGAACTTTTACACACAGCACTTCCCTTTGTGTTAGCAGGGCTAAACAAAGCAGTATTACATCTTTCCATCCTGCCTCTGTCCTTTAGAAGTCTGTATCAGATACAACAAAAATGGCATATTGATTTCAAAATCTCATTTACAGTGCATTCAAAATACTTAATTCAATCTGTCTGACCTACTCCTACATCCATGTTCCTGGTCATTCTCTGTCAATTACCTAGTACACCCTTCTCTGCAAAATGAAGCTTTTTTTTTTTTCTTTTGGTATTAGAGTTTTGCTCACAGTTCTCCAAAATCATTTCAACTTGCAGCTATGCTTAGGAGACTGGAGGCTGCTAAAATTACAGAGAAAGGACATTGACTTTAAAATAATTATGGAGCATTACTGGCTAAGAGGGTGTTAAGGGATACTAAAGAAAATTATATTAAAAGGCATTAAGAGGCGAACTTATATTACTTCATACAATTCTAACTTAAATTCATATTTGGGCCTCTTGACATTCCCAACTAGTAGAACACTTCTGCTTATATTTTTAAAGCCTGCATTTTTTCCTAGCCTCTATATTCTCTACTAACCATTGCACAATGATACAATTAGTGATGATTAACGTTGGAGGCTTCAAGAAGTCTCACACCTGTGCTGTGAAACATATATACCAATTCTAGGTGTATGACAATGCATTTTTTATGAAAACACTGACATAAAAGCTATGTGAACACAGAGGGGGAAATTATTAGGAAAAAATAGAACATGGACTTTTTCATATGCAGAATAGCCACATTTATTCCATAGAAGAAGTGTGTTTGATATGGTTACTCCCTCTGACTAAATTGAAAGGATTTTAAAATACAAACTAACAATCTCAGACCATTTATTTCAGGTTACTGGACCAATAAATGTAACTATGAGAAATAGGTATGACATTCTTGTCAGGAAACACTGAAGACATAAATTTAATTATTAAAGTTGTTATTTGAATGCACATTTACACTCAATTGCTTGCAGTGTTTCTCTTCTACTTATTCATTTGCCTGTGAAATCAAATATGTGGTTGAGACATCTGTAATTATCCAAAAGCAGATCTGTCTGTAAACTGCCTTTGAATAATTAAATGACCATATTTTATTTGTCAAATAAACTTTTATGTACAAATATCTACTCACAAATGAAATTAGGGCAAATCTTTTGCTATTATAGAAATAGTCTGCTCTAAGTCAATACTTAAAACATTTCCACATGTTCAAAAGTCATATTCACCAAGCACCTCAGGCCACTGAATGTAATTAAGATTTGCCAAATGGACAACAATGGTTTCATAGTAATAGTGACACTTTATCTTGTCAAAAATGATTTGGCTACAATACCTTAGCAATACATAAACCACAGAGTAATATCAAAAACTTAAGATGGAGACTTGCACTCTGGGAACATAGAGTAGATATACTTTTCCCTATTCTTCCTGCTACTTAAGTACAACTAAAACTCTGGACATTGTACATAAGAACATAACATAAACATAAGAAGACTCGGAAAGGTGGAGAGAAGAAAACAGACCAGCTAGGGACCTAGGAACAACATGGTTAGTTGCCTGGGTTTTCTTTTATATTTCATATACCCCAGAATTGGAAGAGAAGAAGTCAGCTGCCCAGAAATCCCCACATCTAAAAAATAACAAAGGAATATTATTCTCTTAGTTCACTTGGGTTGCTATAAGAAAATACCACAGTCTGGGTAGCAACATAATTTTATTTCCCACAGTTCTGGAGACTAGGAAGTCCAAGCTGTGTCCTTACACAGTGGAAGGAGATGAGTTATCTTGCTGGAGTCTCTTTTATAAGGGCACTGATCCAACTCATGAGGGCTCTTCCCTCATAAGCCAATCACCTTCCAAAGGCCCCATCACATTGGGCATTAGGGCTTCAACATATGACTTTGTGGGGGATGCAAACATTCATATCATAAACAATTACAAACAACTCCACACATATAAACTTGAAAACTTAGGTTAAATGAACCAATTCTTTGAACACAGAAACCACCACAACTCATCTAATATTAAATATAAAATATTAACTGCCCTATAAATATTAAGGAAATTGAATTTATAATTTAAACCCTCCTTCCCAAAAAACCTCCAGGTCCAGATGACTTAACTGCAGAATTCTGCCAAACATTTAAAGAGAGTTAACATCAATTCTACAAAATACCTTCCAAAAAATAAAAAAGAATACTTCCCAATTCATTTTTAAAGTATATTTCAATCTTTTTCAAAAATTTTGAGATGAAATTTTCACATGCCATTGTTTTAGGTATAAAACAATGATTGGGGCGAATCGGGAAGATGGCGGAAGAGTAAGACGCGGAGATCACCTTCCTCCCCATAGATACAACAGAAATACATCTACACGCGGAACAACTCCTACAGAACACCTACTGAACGCTGGCAGAAGACCTCAGACCTCCCAAAAGGCAAGAAACCCCCCACGTACCTGGGTAGGGCAGAAGAAAAAAAGAAAAAACAGAGACAAAACCATAGGGACGGACCTGCACCAGTGGGAGGGAGCTGTGAAGGAGGAGAAGTTTCCACACACTAGGAAGCCCCTTCGCCGGCAGAGACTGCGGGTGGTGGAGGGAGGAAGTTTTGGAGCCGCGCAGGAGAGCGCAGCCACCGGGGTGCGGAGGGCAAAGCGGAGAGATTCCCGCACAGAGGATCGGTGCCGACCGGCACTCACCAGCCCAAGAGGCTTGTCTCCTCACCCGCCGGGGCGGGCGGGGCTGGGAGCTGAGGCTCGGGCTTTGGTTGGATCACAGGGAGAGGACTGGGTTTGGCGGCATGAGCACAGCCTGCAGGGGGTTAGTGCGCCACGGCTAGCCGGGAGGGAGTCTGGGGAAAAGTCTGGACCTGCCGAAGAGGCAGGAGACTTCTTCTTTCCTCTTTGTTTCCTGGTGCGCCAGGAGAGGGGATTAAGAGCGCTGCTTAAACGAGCTCCAGAGCCGGGCGCGAGCTGCGGCTAACAGCGCGGACCCCAGAGACGGGCATGAGACGCTAAGGTTACGGCTGCCGCCACCAAGAAGTCTGTGTGCGAGCACAGGTCACTCTCCACACCTCCCTTCCGGGGAGCCTGTGCAGCCCGCCACTGCCAGGGTCCCCGGGTCCAGGGACAACTTCCCAGGGAGAACGCAGGGCGCGCCTCAGGCTGATGCAACGTCTCGCTGGCCTCTGCCACCGCAGGCTTGCCCCGCATCCGCACCCCTCCCTCCCCCCGGCCTGAGTGAGCCAGAATCCCCGAAGCAGCTGCTCCTTTAACCCCGTCTTGTCTGAGCGAAGAACAGACGCCCTCCGGCGACCTACATGCAGAGGCAGGGCCAAATCCAAAGCTGAGCCCCAGGAGCTGTGCGAACAAAGAAGAGAAAGGAAAAACTCTCCCAGCAGCCTCAGAAGCAGCGGATTAAAGCTCCACAATCAACTTGATGTACCCTGCGTCTGTGGAATACCTGAATAGACAACGAATCACCCCAAAATGAGGAGGTGGACTTTGAGAACAAGATTTATTATTTTTTCCCCTTTTCCCCTTTTTGTGAGTGTGTATGTGTATGCTTCTGTGTGAGGTTTTGTCTGTATAGCTTTGCTGTCACCATTTGTCTTAGGATTCTATCCGTCCGTTTTTCTTTTCTTTTTAAAAAATTTTTTTTCTAAATAATTATTTTTTATTTTAATAACTTTATTTTATCTTACTTTTTATTTTATCCTCTTTCCACTCTCCTTCTTTCATTTCTTTTCTTTCTTTCTTTCTTCCTTCCTTCCTTCCTTCTACTTTTTCTCCCTTTTATTCTGAGCCGTGTGGATCCTTCCTTCCTTCCTTCCTTCATTCCTTCCACTTTTTCTCCCTTTTATTCTGAGCCGTGTGGATGAAAGGCTCTTGGTGCTGCAGCCAGGAGTCAGTGCTGTGCCTCTGAGGTGGGAGAGCCAACTTCAGGACACTGGTCCACAAGAGACCTCCCAGCTCCACATAATATCAAACGGCAAAAATCTCCCCGAGATCTCCATCTCAACACCAATGCCCAGCTTCACTCAACGACCAGCAAGCTGCAGTGCTGGACACCCCATGCCAAACAACTAGCAAGACAGGAACACAACCCCACCCATTAGCAGACAGGCTGCCTAAAATCATAATAAGGCTACAGACACCCCAAAACACACCACCAGATGTGGACCTGCCCACCAGAAAGACAAGATCCAGCCCCATCCACCAGAACACAGACACTAGTCCCCTCCACCAGGAAGCCTACACAACCCACTGAAACAACTTTAGCCATTGGGGACAGACACCAAAAACAACGGGAACTACGAACCTGCAGCCTGTGAAAAAGAGACCCCAAACACAGTAAGTTAAGCAAAATAAGAAGACAGAAAATCACACAGCAGATGAAGGAGCAAGATAAAAACCCACCAGACCTAACAAATGAAGAGGAAAAAGACAGTCTACCTGAAAAAGAATTCAGAATAATGATAGTAAAGATGATCCAAAATCTTGGATATAGAATACAGAAAATGCAAGAAACATTTAACAAGGACCTAGAAGAACTAAAGAGGAAACAAGCAATGATGAACAACACAATAAATGAAATTAAAAATACTCTAGATGGGATCAATAGCAGAATAACTGAGGCAGAAGAACGGATAACTGACCTGGACGATAAAATAGTTGCAATAACTACTGCAGAGCAGAATAAAGAAAAAAGAATGAAAAGAACTGAAGACAGTCTCAAGAGACCTCTGGGACAACATTAAATGCACCAACATTCGAATCATAGGGGTCCGAGAAGAAGAAGAGAAAAAGAAAAGGACTGAGAAAATATTTGAAGAGATTATAGTTGAAAACTTCCCTAATATGGGAAAGGAAATAGTTAATCAAGTCCAGGAAGCACAGAGAGTCCCATACAGGACAAATCCAAGGAGAAATACGCCAAGACACATATTAATCAAACTGTCAAAAATTAAATACAAAGAAAACATATTAAAAGCAGCAAGGGAAAAACAACAAATAACACACAAGGGAATCCCCATAAGGTTAAGAGCTGATCTTTCATCAGAAACTCTGCAAGCCAGAAGGGAGTGGCAGGACATATTTAAAGTGATGAAGGAGAAAAACCTACAACCAAGATTACTCTACCCAGCAAGGATCTCATTCAGATTTGATGGAGAAATGAAAACCTTTACAGACAAGCAAAAGCTGAGAGAGTTCAGCACCACCAAACCAGCTTTACAACAAATGCTAAAGGACCTTCTCTAGGCAAGAAACACAAGAAAAGGAAAAGACCTACAATAACAAACCCAAAACAGTTAAAATGGGGAAAGGAACATACATATCGATAATTACCTTAAATGTGAATGGATTAAATGCTCCCACCAAAAGACACAGACTGGCTAAATGGATACAAAAACAAGACCCATATACATATGCTGTCTACAAGAGACCCACTTCAGACCTAGAGACACATACAGACTGAAAGTGAGGGGATGGAAAAAGATATTCCATGCAAATAAAAACCAAAAGAAAGCTGGAGTAGCAATTCTCATATCAGACAAAATAGACTTTAAAATAAAGACTATTACAAGAAACAAAGAAGGACACTACATAATGATCAAGGGATCAATCCAAGAAGAAGATATAACAATTGTAAATATTTATGCACCCAACATAGGAGCACCTCAATACATAAGGCAAATACTAACAGCCATAAAACAGGGAATTAACAGTAACACATTCATAATAGGAGACTTTAACACCCCACATTCACCAATGGACAGATCATCAAAAATGAAAATAAATAAGGAAACACAAGCTTTAAATGATACATTAAACAAGATGGACTTACTTGATATTTATAGGACATTCCATCCAAAACAACAGAATACACATTTTTCTCAAGTGCTCATGGAACATCCTCCAGGATAGATCATATCTTGGGTTACAAATCAAGCCTTGGTAAATTTAAGAAAATTGAAATTGTATCAAGTATCTTTTCCAACCACAACGCTATGAGACTAGATATCAATTACAGGAAAAGATCTGTAAAAAATACAAACACATGGAGGCTAAACAATACACTACTTAATAACCAAGTGATCAATGAAGAAATCAAAGAGGAAATAAAAAAATACCTAGAAACAAATGACAATGAAGACACGACGACCCAAAACCCATGGGACCCAAAACCTTAGAATTTCAGCAAAAGCAGTTCTAAGAGGGAAGTTTATAGCAATATAATCCTACCTTAAGAAACAGGAAACATCTCAAATAAACAACCTAACCTTGCACCTAAAGCAATTAGAGAAAGAAGAACAAAAAAACCCCAAAGTTAGCAGAAGGAAAGAAATCATAAAAATCAGAACAGAAATAAATAAAAAAGAAATGAAGGAAATGATAGCAAAGATCAATAAAACTAAAAGCTGGTTCTTTGAGAAGATAAACAAAATTGATAAACCATTAGCCAGACTCATCAAGAAATAAAGAGAGAAGACTCAAATCAATAGAATTAGAAATGAAAAAGGAGAAGTAACAACTGACACTTCAGAAATACAAAAGATCATGAGAGATTACTACAAGCAACTCTATGCCAATAAAATAGACAACCTGGAAGAAATGGACAAATTCTTAGAAAAGCACAACCTGCCAAGACTGACTCAGGAAGAAATAGAAAATATGAACAAACCAATCACAAGCACTGAAATTGAAACTGTGATTAAAAATCTTCCAACAAACAGAAGCCCAGGACCAGATGGCTTCACAGGTGAATTCTATCAAACATTTAGAGAAGAGCTAACACCTATCCTTCTCAAACTCTTCCAAAATATAGCAGAGGGAGGAACACTCCCAAACTCATTCTACGAGGCCACCATCACCCTGATACCAAAAACAGACAAGGATGTCACAAAGAAAGAAAAC
Organism: Grampus griseus; assembly: GCF_964374135.1. Lineage (NCBI taxonomy): Eukaryota > Metazoa > Chordata > Mammalia > Artiodactyla > Delphinidae > Grampus > Grampus griseus. The sequence goes on along the minus strand of NC_139018.1, from coordinate 37,265,267 downwards.
TACAGGCCAATATCACTGATGAACATAGATGCAAAAATACTCAACAAAATACACCAAACAGAATCCAACAGCACATTAAAAGGATCATACACCATGATCAAGTGGGGTTTATTCCAGGAATGCAAGGACTCTTCAATATACGCATATCAATCAACGTGATACACCATATTAACAAATTGAAGGAGAAAAACCATATGATCATCTCAATACATGCAGAGAAAGCTTTCAACTAAATTCAACACCCATTTAAGATAAAAACCCTGCAGAAAGCAGACATAGAGGGAACTTTCCTCAACATAATAAAGGCCATATATGACAAACCCACAGCCAACATCGTCCTCAATGGTGAAAAACTGAAAGCATTTCCACTAAGATCAGGAACAAGGCAAGGTTGCCCACTCTCACCACTCTTATTCAACATAGTTTTGGAAGTTTTTGCCACAGCAATCAGAGAAGAAAAGGAAATAAAAGGAATCCAAATCCGAAAAGAAGAAGTAAAATTGTCACTGTTTGCAGATGACACAATACTATACATAGAGAATCCTAAAGATGCTACCAGAAAAATACTAGAGCTAATCAATGAATTTGGTAAAGTAGCAGGATGCAAAATTAATGCACAGAAATCTCTGGCATTCTTATACACTAATGATGAAAAATCTGAAAGTGAAATCAAGAAAACACTCCTGCTTACCACTGCAACAAAAAGAATAAAATATCTAGGAATAAACCTACCTAAGGAGACAAAAGACCTGTATGCAGAAAATTATAAGACACTGATGAAAGAAATTAAAGATGATACAAATAGATGGAGAGATATGCCATGTTCTTGGATTGGAAGAATCAACATTGTGAAAATGACTCTACTACCCAAAGCAATCTACAGATTCAATGCAATCCATATCAAACTACCACTGGCATTTTTCACAGAACTAGAACAAAATATTTCACAATCTGTATGGAAACACAAAAGACCCCAAATAGCCAAAGCAATCTTGAGAATGAAAAACGGAGCTGGAGGAATCAGACTCCCTTACTTCAGACTAGACTACAAAGCTACAGTAATCAAGACAGTATGGTACTAGCACAAAAACAGAAAGATAGATCAATGAAACAGGATAGAAAGCCCAGAGATAAAGCCATGCACATATGGTCACCTTATCTTTGCAAAAGGAGGCAGGAATGTACAGTGGAGAAAGGACAGCCTCTTCAATAAGTGGTGCTGGGAAAACTGGACAGCTACATTTAAAAGTATGAAATTAGAACACTCCCTAACACCATATACAAAAATAAGCTCAAAATGGATTAAAGACCTCAATGTAAGGCCAGAAACTATCAAACTCTTAGAGGAAAACATAAGCAGAACACTCTATGACATAAATCACAGCAAGATCCTTTTTGACCCACCTCCTAGAGAAATGGAAATAAAAACAAAAATAAACACATGGGACCTAATGAAACTTCAAAGCTTTTGCACAGCAAAGGAAACCATAAACAAAACCAAAAGACAACCCTCAGAATGGGAGAAAATATTTGCAAATGAAGCAACTGACAAAGGATTAATCTCCAAAATTTACAAGCAGCTCATGCAGCTCAATAACAAAAAAACAAACAACCCAATCCAAAAGTGGGCAGAAGACCTAAATAGACATTTCTCCAAAAAAGATATACAGACTGCCAACAAACACATGAAAGAATGCTCAAATCATTAATCATTAGAGAAATGCAAATCAAAACTACAATGAGATATCATCTCACACCAGTCAGAATGGCCATCATCAAAAAATCTAGAAACGATAAATGCTGGAGAGGGTGTGGAGAAAAGGGAACACTCTTGCACTGCTGGTGGGAATGTGAATTGGTACATTCAGTATGGAGAACAGTATGGAGATTCCTTAAAAAACTACAAATAGAACTACCATATGACCCAGCAATCCCACTACTGGGCATATACCCTGAGAAAACCATAATTCAAAAAGAGTCATGTACCAAAATGTTCATTGCAGCTCTATTTACAATAGCCCAGAGATGGAAACAACCTAAGTGTCCATCATCGGATGAATGGATAAAGAAGATGTGGCACATATATAAATGGAATATTACTCAGCCATAAAAAGAAATGAAATCGAGCTATTTGTAATGAGGTGGATGGACCTAGAGTCTGTCATACAGACTGAAGTAAGTCAGAAAGAGAAAGTCAAATACCGTATGCTAACACATATATATGGAATTTAAGGGAAAAAAATGTCATGAAGAACTTAGGGGTAAGACAGGAATAAAGACACAGACCTACTAGAGAATGGACTTGAGGATATGGGGAGGGGGAAGGGTAAGCTGTGACAAAGCGAGAGAGTGGCATGGACATATATACACTACCAAACGTAAAATAGATAGATAGTGGGAAGCAGCCGCACAGCACAGGGAGATCAGCTCGGTGCTTTGTGACTGCCTGGAGGGGTGGGATAGGGAGGGTGGGAGGGAGGGAGATGCAAGAGGGAAGAGATATGGGAACATATGTATATGTATAACTGATTCACTTTTTTATAAAGCAGAAACTAACACAGCATTGTAAAGCAATTATACTCCAATAAAGATGTAAAAAAAAAAGAAAAAGAAAAAAAAAACCAATGATTTATTTGACCTAATTCATTTTATGAAGCTAGTATTACCCTGATACCAAAACAAGACACAGACAATACAAAAAAAGAAAACTACAGACCAATATGCAGCATGAATAAACACAAGAATTCTTAGCAAAATATCAGTAAATCAAATTTAGCAATATATAAAGAATTATATGCCATGACCAAGTGGGGTTAATTCCAAGGAAGAGAGACTGGTTCAACATTCATATATCAGTGTAACCTACTATATTAACAGGCTAGGAAAGAAGAATCATGTGATCATATCAATAGACACACAGAAAACATGTTTGACAAAATTCAACACTCACTCATGATAAAAACTTGAAAAATAGAAATACAAGGGAACTTCCTCAACTTGATAAAAAATTATCTACCAAAATATAAATCTAATATTATATTTAATGGTGAAAAACTGAATTCTTTCCCCCTAAGATTGGGAATAGGATGTCTGTGCTCATCATTCTTATTCAACACATCTAGCTGTTAAGATCTATCCAGTGCTGGAAGATGTAGCAGTGCCATAAGGCAAGAAAATGAAATAAAATGAATACAGATTGGAAAGAAAGTAATAAAACTGTTTTTGTTGATAGGTGATATAATTGTCTATATGAGCATCTCAATGAATCAACAGCAACAACAAAAAACCTCCTGGAATTAATAAGCAGTTATAGCAAGGTCACAGGCTACAAGGTTAACATTACAAAAATCAATTGCTTTCCTATATGGCAGTAATAAACAACCAGAAATCAAAATTAAAAGCTCAATACCATTTAAATTAGCACTAATCAAAGTAAAATACTTAGGTATAAATCTATCAAAATATGTACAAGATCATTCTGAGCAAAACTAAAATCTTTGTATGAAAAGAAATCAAAGATCTAAATAAATGGAGAGATATTCAGTGTTCGTGCATAGGAAGACTCATTCAATATTATTAAATGTCAGTTTTTTCCAACTTAATCTGTAGATTCAACACAATCCCAATCAAAATCCCAGCAAGTTACTTTTGTGGGATCAGCAAACTGATTCTGAAGTTTATATCGAAAGGCAAAAGACCCAGCACAATACTGGAGAAGAAAAAAGTTGAAGGACTGAAACTAACCAATCTCAAGATTTACTATAAAGCTACAGTTATCAAGACAGTGTGGTAGGGGTGAAAAAAATGGACACACTAGAGAGCCTAAAACAGACCCATGCAAATATAGTCAATTGATCTTTGACAAAAGAACAAAGGCAATTCAATGGAGAAAGGATAGTCTTTTCAACAAACAGTGCTGGAGCAACAGGATATCCACATGCAAGAATAAGTAGATAAATCTAGACACAGACCTTACACTTTTCACAAAAATTAAATCAAAATGGGTCACAGACCTAAACATAAAACACTAACTCTAAAACTCCTAGAAGATAATATGGGAGAAAATCCAGGTTATCTTAGGCTTGGAGATTTTTAGATACAACACCAAAAGTATAATTCATGAAAGAAAAAATTGATAAGTTGGGGACTTCCCAGGTGGTCCAGTGGTTGAGATTCCGTGCTTCTAATGTGGGAGGGCGTGGGTTCAATCCCTGGTCAGGGAAGTAGGATCCCACATGCCATGCAGTGCAGCCAAAAGATTAAAAAAAATTTTTTCTTGATAAGTTGTACTTCATTAAAATTAGAAACTTCTGCTCTGTGTAAAACACAAGAGTGAACCATAATGTAAACTATGGACTGTGGATGATTATGATGTGTCAATGTAGATCCATCAATTGTAATAAATGTACCAATCTGATAGGGAATGTTGATAATGGAAGAAGCTATGCATGTGTGGGGCAGGTGATATGTAGGAAATCTCTTTATCTTCCCCTGAGTTTTGCTGTGAACCTTAAACTCTTCTGAAAAAGTAAAGTATGAATTAAACAAACTTCTGCTCTGTGAGAGACACTGGGGAGAAAATGAAAAGATAAGCCACAAATTGGGAGATAATCTTTGCAAAATACATATCTCATAAAAGATTGGTATCCAAAATATACAAAGAAATCTTAAAACTCAACAATAAGAAAACAAACAACCCAATTTAAAAATGGGCAAAGGTTCTGAACAGAACCTCACCAAAGAAGATATACAGATGGCAAAGCATCATATGCAAATATGCTAAACATCATATAGCCTTAGGGGATTGCAATTAAAATAATGAAATACCACTACACAAGTATTAGAATGACTGAAATCTGAAACACTGAGAACACCAAATGCTGGTGAGGACGTGGAGAAATAGGAGCTCTCATTCATTGCCAGTGGGAATGCAAAATGGTACATTTGCATTTGGAAAACATTTTGACAGTTTATTAGAAAACTGAAAATACTCTTACTATATAATTGAGCAATAGCACTCCTTGGCATTTACCCAAATACTTTGAAAATTTATGTTCACACAAAAACCTGCACACAAATGTTTATAGTAGCTTATTCATAATTGCCAAAAATTGGAAGCAACCAAGATTCACCAATGGGTGAATGAATAACCAAATTGGTATATCCATTCAATAGAATATTATTCAGTGATAAAAAAGCAATGAGCCATCAAGCCACAAAAAGACATGGAGTAACCTTAAATGCGTATTGTTAAGTGAAGGAAGACAGTCTGAAAAGGATACATGCTATATGATAACAAATATATGACATTCTGGGACTTCCTTGGCGGTCCAGCAGTTAAGACTCTGTGCTCCCACTGCAGGGGGTGCGAGTTCAATCCCTGGTGGGGGAACTAAGATCTCACATGCTGCACAGTGTGGCAAAACACAAAAACAAATATATGACATTCTGGAAAAGGCAATATCATGGAGATGGTAAAAAGATCACTGGTTGCCAGAGGTTTGGGGGCAAGGGAGGAATTAATAGATGGAACACAGAACTTTTTTAGGGCAGCAAGACTATTCTGCATGATACTGGAATGGTGGCTACATATCATTATATATCTGACAGAACAATACAAAGGGGCTTCCCTGGTGGCGCAGTGGTTGAGAGTCCGCCTGCCGATGCAGGGGACACGGGTTCGTGCCCCGGTCCGGGAAGATCCCACATGCCACGGAGCGGCTAGGCCCGTGAGCCATGGCCCCTGAGCCTGTGCATCCGGAGCCTGTGCTCCACAACGGGAGAGGCCACAACAGTGAGAGGCCTGGCGTACCACAACAACAACAACAACAACAACAAAAAGAACTTTAGTTAGTAACAATGTATCAAAATTGACTCATCAATTGTAACAAATATACCACACTAAAACAAGACGTTAATAATAGAATAAACTGGTGTGTGTATGGTGGGAGTATATGGGAACTCTAATTTTCTCTGTAAACCTAAAACTGCTCAAAAAAATAGTCTATTAATTTTTTAAAGTGTGGTATATCCATACAATGGGCTACTATAAGGTAATTTTTTAAAGCCCAAAATATTTTTTTGTTTTGTTTTGCGGTACGCGGGCCTCTCACTGTTGTGGCCTCTCCCGTTGTGGAGCACAGGCTCCGAAAGTGCAGGCCCAGGGGCCATGGCTCACTGGCCCAGCCGCTCCACACCATGTGGGATCTTCCCGGACTGGGGCACGAACCCACGTCCCCTGCATCATCAGGCAGACTCTCAACCACTGCGCCACCAGGGAAGCCCCAAAAAGCCCAAAATATTGGTACATGCTACAACATGGGTGAACTTCAGAAACATAACCCTGAATAAAAGAAACCAAATGCAAAGGTCTACGTATTGCAGTCATTTATTTCTATAAAATGTCCAGAAAAGGCAAATCTATAGACAGAAAGCAGATTAGTGATTGCCTGGCACTAGTAATAGGAGGGGCACTGACTGCATATGGGCAAAAGGGATCCTTTGGGGGTGATGGAAATGTTCTAAAACTAGATTGTGGTGGTGTTTGCACAGCTCCATAAATTTGCTAAAAATCATTGAATTATATATTTTCAAATGAGTGAATATTATGACATATAAATTAAAACTGAATGGAGCTGTTTTAAAAGAACACATAAATAAAAGGTTAGTCATTAAATACTTTCAACTGATTATGGGTGCAGGGAATAAAGCAAAAAAGAGTAAACAAATGAAACAAGAGATATACCTTTTGAGGCTCAAATGATGAGACACGAACTAAGGAGTTTAATTCAAACTTCTGCACCAAGAATTTTATAGTTTTAGGTCACATATTTACGTCTTTGATCCATTTTCAGTTAATTTTTGTACACAGTGTTAGGTAAGGGTCCAACTTCATTCTTTTACATGCAGATATCCAGTTTTCCCAGCACCATTTCTTGAGAAGATGGTTCTTTCCCCATGGAATGGTCTTGTCACTCTTGTCAAAAATCATTTGACCATACATGTGAGGGTTTACTTCTGGGTTCTCTATTCGGTTTAATGGGTCTATGTCTGCCTTTATGTCAGTACCACACTGTTCTGATTACTGTAGCTTTGCTAAGTTTTGAAATCAACAAGTGTGAGTCCTTCAGCTCTGTTATTTTTCAAGATTGCTTTAGCTATTCAGAGGCCCTTGAGATTCCATATGAATTTTAGGAACTGTTTTTCTCTTTCTGCCAAAAAATGGCATTTGGATTTTCATAGGGATTATATTTAATCTGTGGATCACTTTGGGACGTATTGATATCTTAACAATATTAAGTCTTCCAATCCATGAACTTGGTTTGTATTTCCATTTATTTGTGTCTTCTCTAATTTCTTTCAGCAATGTTTTGTGGTTTTCATTGTATAAATTAATTATATAACTTATAATTGTATAAGTTAATCTTTGGTTAACTCCTAAGTATTTTTTAATTTTTATTTTTTTAATAAATTTATTTATTTTTGGCTGTGTTGGGTCTTTGTTGCTGCATGCGGGCTTTCCCTAGTTGAGGCGAGCGGGAGCTACTCTTCATTGCAGTGTGGGGGATTCTCATTGCGTTGCCTTCTCTTGTTGCGGAGCACAGGCCTAGGTATGCGGGCTTCAGTAGTTGTGGCTCGCGAGCTCAGTAGCTGTCGCTCGTGAGCTCTAGAGTGCAGGCTCAGTAGTTGTGGCGCACGGGCTTAGTTGCTGCGCAGCATGTGAGATCTTCCTGGCCCAGGGCTTGAATCTGTGTCCCCTACATTAGCAGGCGGATTCTTAACCACTGTACCAGCAGGGAAGTCCCAGTACTTTATTTTTTTAATGCTATTGTAAATGTAATTGTTTTCATAATTTCATGTAATTGTTTCCTTTCAGACTGTACAGTTAGTGTACAGGAAGGCAACTAATTTTTTCATGCTAACTTTGTAGCCTACTACTTAAGTGAATTCATTCATTGGTTCTAACAGGTTTGGGGGAGAAATCTTTAGGGCTTTCTACAAAAAAGATCATACCATATGTAAACAAAGATGATTTTACTTCTTCCTTTCAGATTTGGATGCTTTTTATTTCTTCTTAAAATTTCTTTTCCTTGCCTAACTGCTCTGGCTAGAACTTCCAGTACTATGTTGAATAGAAGTGGCAAAAGTGGACATCCTTGTCTTTCACAAGGAAAGTGCTGTAAATGTTTAAAAACTGGTGACTCAATAAATATCAAATGAATGAATAAATCGGCCAGTGAGGAGCAAAACAAACGAGTATGGTTGCTTGATCTAAAGAAAGGTAGCTGCCATGGTGTGAACAGCCCTATGGAGAGGTCTAGGGGAAGCCCAGTCAGGCATCCAGATGATTGCCTCCCCAGCCAACTTATTAACTGCAACCTCACAAGAAATCCTCAGCCAGAACCATCCAGCCCAACTAAGCTACTCCTGAATTCCCAACCTTAGAAACTGCATGAGATCATAAATGTTTCTTATTCTAAGCTGCTGAGTTTTAGGGTCATCTGTTATGTACTAATAGATAATATAGACAGCAAATTAGTGAGTGAATGTGAAATGACACTGCATAGCAATTGTCAAAACAGTATAACATAGGTTTGGGTAAGACATGTGGTTTTCTAAGGAGGTAGTGAAACAGTATCACGATCTCCTAAAAACAAATGATAGCACATCCTACTTCCTATCCTGTTTGAACAATGACCTTGTCTTTACAGATGCAAGGAAAGAAAAAGTAGAAAAACAATGATCTACATCGTCATTATTAAGGGATATCATCAAAGACCCCCCACCCAATACCCACCATATCTAGGTACCACAGTGCCTGAATTTCCACTATTAGAGAGTCATTCTTTTGAGTTCCTTTTCCTAGAGTCTTCCTATAAGTACATTAACAATTATATATAAATGCTCTCACAACAAATACCAAATATGTACAGAATGAAAAAGTACAAGATATGAAAAAGGGAAGGCTTTTTGTTAAAGATAGAAGCATCACTTTAAGGATTTATAACTGTTTTTCTTCACTTTTTCAATCATAGGTGAAATATAAACAGTTTTATCAGTTTTCTACAATAAACAAAATTAAAGTTAGGAATATTACAATAATATATGATCATTTTCTTTGCCCAAATTAACATCTATCATTCAGGAAAGTCTTTTTTTAATCTAAGGCAAATCTTTCTTGAAAAAAACTCATGGAAAGCAATTTTTCCATTCAGATATATCAAGGGTCTTTATTGTTCCCTATACTTTTTTCAGCCTGGGATGATTCATAAACACTTTATTCATAAAGATGGGCAGCTGCTCTATTTGCTGAGTGAGCATCTGAATTTCCTATGAAGATCTTCCTTTCTCTATAGCAAAAGAAAAAAACACTTCCTGATAGTTATCAGTTATGTTTATAGTGACAAAATCAAAATTAATATTCAGAACCACAGAGTTTACCAAATTGGCTAATATCAAAATCTAGATTTTTAAAAAGAAACAAATTTGAAAGAGTAACTCATCTATCTGTCAATATACTTACAGACTTCCAAGATGGCTCATTTGCACCAATTTCCTGAATCCTCTCTTTCACAGCTTCCTCCATGGCTGGTATGGGGACAACACTGTTGCTGGGAAGAGTAAACAACTGACTAAGGAATTTCTGATAGTGGAATCACAGTTTTAGTTTTCCAGTGGAATGAACACAGAGGTGTGTCTGTTTTTCCTTATGGATCAAATCTTTTCAACATTTATCCCAAATTTTCTGCCTGTCTTTTGGTCCTTCAAAGTGAAAAATGTTGTATCTTTCAAAGTTCTTGGCCAGGATAGCTTCATCTTTATCCTAAATATACTGACATACATGTTAAACTCCCATTTCGAATTTAATATGAAGACATCTATTTCCCTCCTTTTGAAATATAAATACAGTCATAGTATGAAACCTTAGGACAGAAAACCCCACATAGAAAGAAAGACTTATGAGTCATCAAATGAGAATGGTAACAGGGGTTGAAATGATGGTACTGGGAAATCATTTCTAGAATTCAGTAACTGAGTATAGAGAAGGAAAATTTTAAAGGAGATCAAAAAGATGAAAGTTAGAAGACAGTAGGTTTTAGCTTAAAAAAATAAGAATTTTCTTAAAATTAGGGCTGTCTGAAAATGTAATGGCTTTTGGAGGGGGTGGGCAGTAAGTCCTTGTCACTGGAAATATTGAAATAGACATAGATAAATACCTGTAAAGAATGTTGACTGAAAACTTGGTATATGAACTTTAATATTGCATCCACTTCTAAGATTTTGTATTTCTGTGCTACAGATGAAAAAAAAATACAAGTTCAGGATCACAATCACAGTTCATGATAGAGTTGAGGATTAGAGTACTAATCCTGACTAAGACTTCTAAATCCTGACATAATGCTCTGAACCAGAGTTTGATGAATGTCATGTAGCTTAGCAAAAGTGTGCCAAGGAAGCAAAAGGGTTTTTCAGGTCTGTATTAAGTGAATAAATGAGAGAGGAATAAAAGTCCTCTAAAGCAAGAACAGGGTATGAGAGGAAATGTCCAAAGAATAAAAACGAACAAAGCAAAAGAATTTATCGTTATACTTGTATTTTAATTTCACATATATTTATTTGGTGTGCTCTGTATACATAAGGTAGTGCTACATATTCCTGAGGACAGAAATAAATTAGATAGTATCTACTCACTATGTTAATAAGTACAATAATAAGACAAAATATAAGTGCCATAACAAAGTATAAACATTTTCTATATGAACTGGAGAATAAAGAGATCATCTGGAATAGAGATGACCCAAGGAACAAAAATAAATTTCCAAAAAGAGATGGTATTTGAGATGGTTCTTGAGAAGTGGATTCACTCATTCAACAACCAAAAAATTCACCACATTGCAGGTTTGGTCATTCATTCATTCCATAAATTTAAGTATTTTAGACATATTTATTGAATTCTGCTAAATTTCAAACATGGTAAGTATTCAGCAGTGAACAAAATAGATAAAAATCTCTGTCCTCAAAGAACTTATACCCAGCAGGGAGTAAGGGTGGAAGAGAAAATAAGTTAAACCAATAACTTATATATATTCGACAGAGATAAGTACTATGGAGAAAGATAAAATAGGGAAGGGGGACAGTGTAGGAAGGGTGAGGGAGGTGTTGCAATTTCAAAGTGAGTGGTCAGGGAAGGCCTCACCAAGAAGGTGATATTGGAGCAAATACATGAAAGAGCTGATGACAGAGTGAGCTCTGCAGATATCAGGAGGGAGAGCTATAGGAAGTAGGAAGAGTAAATGCGAAGGCTTGATGTGGAAGTGAGAATGGTGTGTTTGAGGACCAGTGCAACTAGAACGAGAGAGAGAGAAAGCAGAGAGGAATAAGGTCCAAGGTGATAGGAACTCTACTGTGGTAAGACCTTGTAGGTCAGTCTGAGGCTACTGTAAAGACTTTGGATAAAATTTCCATAGGAGGGCTTCCCTGGTGGCGCAGTGGTTGAGAGTCCGCCCGCTGATGCAGGGGACACGGGTTCGTGCCTTGGTCCGGGCAGATCCCACGTGCCGCAGAGCGGCTGAGTCCGTGAGCCAATGGCCGCTGGGCCTGCGCGTCCGGAGCCTGTGCTCCGCAACAGGAGAGGCCACAGTGGTGAGAGGCCCGTGTACCGCAAAAAAAAAAAAAAAAAAAAAAAAAATTCCACAGGAGTGAGAGTAATCTAGGTAGAGGGAAAAGCAAGAACAAAGATGGAGAAGCAAGGGGAAGGGGGGAAATTTTGAGGAGCACAAGAACTCTTTCCAGGATCATAGTATCTAGAGGAGTAAGGGAGATAAATAAGGGTGGAAAATATAATAGAAAAGGCCTAGATATAGCACAGAAGCATTGGAATTTAATTTCTGAGTCAATGGGAAAGTATTAAAAGCATGAGTGAAAACACTGAAGCTGTACTTTACAACAATTAGGATGGTTAGAATAACAGAGTCTAATAACAGGCAGCTAATAAATGCAGAACAAATACTATAATTTTTTTAAAAATTTTATTGGAGTATAGTTGATTAACAGTGTTGTGTTAGTTTCTGCTGCACAGCAAAGTGAGTCAATTATACATACACATATATCAACTCTTTTTTTAGATTCTTTCCCCATATAGGTCATTACAAACTTATGGTTACCAGGGGGTAAGGTGGGGGTGAGGGATAAATTAGGAGACTGGGATTGACATATACACACTACTATATACACACTACTATATACATATACACACTACTATATACACACTACTATATTCGTATACTACTACTATATAAAATAGATAATAAGGACGTACTGTATAGCAAAAATACTATATTTTAAAATATCAATATTTTGTCATTCCTAGTGAAATAATTAATTCAGGTAAGGCTCATCAATGAGCTCTAAAGCCATTAAGTGAAAAATTGATGGGAAACTAGATAATCTCACAGTGACTTAATAATGGTTACAAGACATCATGTAAATAACAACCTCAATGGTGTAAAAGTAAAAGTTTAAGTGAGAGAAGTCAGGAAATAGAACAGGGAAAGAGAATGAAAGGAAAGAGCAAGGACAACAAAAATCTTCACTTTACTAAATTAAAGATCAAGAGGTATCATAAAGAGTTGAAACAACAAGAAAAAAAAGTGTCAGTATATTAATTTAAATCACAAAGATAACCTATGGAAGAACTAAAAATAATATAATTCTACTGTGAAGATGAGAGAAAGGCAATGAAGAACTAGTGCCAGTTATCTAAATCTTCCACCGTAGGTGGAATTCAAGAGACAATTTCTAAAGTTGAATTCAGAAAGGAGAAAGCTCTTCCTTGCGGCAGAATGCCAGTAATACAGAAGTAATGATGGAGTTAGGAAATAGATACATGGAGGAAAGTTTGATGAGAAAGAGAATATTTAATATTATATATATACAAGGATATGTTTCTTTTTATTATTTTAATTGACATTTGAAAATTCTTTGAATTCTTTTAGTCTACTGACACAGGGTACATTTGGTTGAAAGAGAAAAGGCAGAGTGAAGAGACCATTCCAGAGTGAAAAGAAAGAGAAAAGTCAGAGTAAAAAGAAACCAGGCCCTATGTGAATATGAAAGGACAAGAAGATACCATGGCATCACGTAGAAGCTGGAAAAGGCAAACACATTATCCCCTAGAACCTCCAGAAGGAATGCACCTCTGCCACCACCTTGATTTTAGTTTGCTGGACCTGTGTAGGACTTCTAACCTACATAACTGTAAGATAATACATGTGTGTTGTTTTAAGCACTGGGTTTGTGGCAATTTATTTATTTATTTAGGCTTTGCCAGGTCTTAGTTGCGGCATATGGGAGCTTCGTTGTCGCATGTGGGATCTCTTAGTTGTGGCATGTGGACTCTTAGTTGTGGCAAGCAGGTGTCTTAGTTGCGGCACACAGGTTTCTTAGTTGCGGCATGTGGACTTTTAGCTGCAGTATGCGAACTCTTAGTTGCGGCATGCATGCGGGATCTAGTTCCCCAACCAGGAATCAAACCCAGGGCCCCTGCTTTGGGAGTGTGGAGTCCTACACACTGGACCACCAGGGAAGTCCCTGTGGTAATCTGTTAGAGCAGCAGTAGGAACTAATACACCAGCTCTCCTCCATTCACTCTTGCAAACATGAATGTCAATTATATCTGAACCCATACCTGGATTCAGATATAATTGTATGCCCCCAATATTAACTCTTATATTTAGGTCTATGATTCATTTTTAGTTCATTTTTGTATATGGCACAAGACATGAATCAAAGTTTTTGCTTGCTCTCTTTCTTTTTTTTCTTTTTGGCATATGGATCCAATTGTTTCAGAATCATTTGTTGAAAAGACTCCCCTTTCATCACTAGATTGTCCCTCTATCTTTATTTAAAATAACAACACAACAGATGTCCATATATGTGTGGTTCTCTCTGAACTTTCTATTCATCCCATTTATCTTTTTATTTATCTTTACATTTATCTTTACACTAATATCACACTGTACTGATTACTGTAGCTTTAAATAAATCTTTTTTTTTAATAAATCTTGAAATCAGATAGTGTTAACCCTTCAACTTTGCTACTCTTTTTCAAAGAATTTCAACAGTGTTTGGCTATTCTAGGTCCTTTGCATTTGCATATGAATTTTACAATCAGCTTGTCATTCTTATAGATGATGATAGTACTCTTCTCCCAAACAAACTTTATAAAAGTAAAATGAAAATTATTTGGCACCCTGAAGTAAAAATGGAAAAACAGTAGTGTAACTCTTTACTTTCCTGATTAATAAAATGAAAACACAAAGGGGATTTCATCAAGCACTAGAAAAGCATTAAGAAAATGCTTCACCATGCAGGCGTAGAGAATGGATTTGAGGACACGTGGAGGGGGAAGGGTAAGCTGGGATGAAGCGAGAGAGTGGCACTGACATATATACACTACCAAATGTAAAACAGATAGCTAGTGGGAAGCAGCCGCATAGCACAGGGAGATCAGCTTGGTGCTTTGTGACTACCTAGAAGGGTGGGATAGGGAGGGTGGGAGGGAGACGCAAGAGGGAGGGGATATGGGGATATATGTATATGTATAGTTGATTCACTTTGTTATACAGCAGAAACTAACACAACATTGTAAAGCAATTATACTACAATAAAGATGTTTAAAAAAAAAAAAGAAAGAAAGAAAAAGAAAATGCTTCACCAAAAGCAAAAATTCCAAAATGTGAAAATCAAATTTTGGGTAATTCTTCTGTGAAATTCTTAAAATAGCCCAAATTTTTGTTCTTCAATACATACTTACCCCTTCAGGGAAGAAGCATAAATAATAATTCCATTGTCTATTCCTAAAACAAAGATTAGATATCTCAAAAATTGGGACTCTAATTCCAGGGAAATGCTCTTACAGCAGTGAAAGTATATCCCAATTATGTATTAGTCATAACAGAATCAATAGGAGAAAGCTCAGAGATCACCTAGAAGTTCTCAACCCAGGTGACATATTAGAATCTCAAAGAGGAGTTTAAAAAATATGTATGCCTGGGCCCTACCATGAGTTCTGATTGATCTTAACTGATCTAGGATGGAGACTAGGCATATATATTGTAAAAGCTGCCCAGATAATTCTAATGTGATGATAGAGAAGGACTGTCCAACTATTTATATTTTCTTTTATATATGATAAAACTAAGGCAGGGAGAAATTGACTTTCTCAGGAACGGAACTAATAAGTATTAACTAAAACAATAGAATATAATATTTACCAAAAATTGTTATTAGTTATTTATTGGTGATAACGATACTACCCCCAAAACACAGTGCCTTAAAACAACAAAAATGTATTATCTAACAAGATTTTGAGAGTGGCTTACTTGAGTGATCTGGTTCAGGGTCTCCTGTGACATTGCTGTCAAGTTGTCACGTGGAGATGCAAACATCTGAAGGTATGACTGGGGCTGGAAAAAAATGCTTCTAAGGTAGCTCATTCACATGACTGTTGGCAGGATGTTTCAGTTCTTCCCTGGCTATTGGGAGCAGGCCTCAGTTTCTTGCCACAAGGGCCTCTCCAAAGCACTGTTTGATATGTCCTCAGGATAGGGCAGCTGGTTTACCAGAATGAATGATCCAAGAGAGGGAGCAAGGAGGAAGTCATGATGCCTTTTATGACCTACAGACATGCCTCCACTGCTGCCATATTCTACTCATTAGAAGCTAGTTACTAAATCCAGCCCACACTCAAAAGGAGGGGAATTAGCCACCACGCTTTGAAGGAAAGAGTATCAAAGAATTTATGGTCTCATTTTAAAACCACTACAGGAATACTGTCTGTTTGGGTTTTTCACGTAAAACAATGTATTTAAAAACTATATACTCCTGCACTGGGGATACAAAGAAAAGAGACAGAGGCAAAAACCTTATAGAACTTACCTCCTATGACAAGAAGGACAGTAAATAAGTATAAAAATTAATAAAATACTTTTAGATAGTCATAAGTGCTGCAGATAGAAAAGAATAATGTAACCGTGATCAGGGAAGGGAAATGAGGAAGTAACTCTTGATAGTGTGATTAGACAGGCCTCCTATGGATATATTAAGATAACAGATCATACTATACATTCTATTAGAAAACCTGACTTTATCATCTAACAAGGTGAGGGCTGCTAACAAAATACCATAGATTGGATGACTTAAACAACAAACATTTATTTCTCACAGTTCTGGAGACTGGGAAGTCCAAGATCAAGGTACCAGTCAATTCAGTTCCTAGTAAGCCCCCACTTCTTTGCTTGCAGTGTCTTCACTCAGATCTCTTTTCTTCTTCCTGTAAGAACAATAATCCCAACATAGGGCCCCACTCTCATGACATCATCTAAACCTAATGATCTCCCAAAGGTTCACCTTCAAATAACATCACATCGAGGGTTAGTTAGGGCTTCAATATATGAACTTGGGGCAGACAAAATTCAGTCTAATATACATACTACTATATATAAAATAGATAACTAATAAGAACCTCCGGTATAGCACAGGAAACTCTACTCAATAATCTGTAATGGCCTATATGGGAAAAGAATCTAAATAAGAGTGGATGTATGTATACGTATAGCTGATTCACTTTGCTGTACACCTGGAACTAACACAACATTGTAAATCAACTATACTCCAATAAAAATAAAAATAAAAAAATTCAGTCTATAGCAGCTATCTTTCATATCTATACATTTCAATATTTCCTTTAAAACTACATCCATCTTGATGGAAATCTGTATCTTTTTTTTTACAATTGTAAATAATGCTGTGATAAACACCTTTATACATATATCTTTGTGTACATGTATAAATATTTCTGTAGGATGAACTCCTAGAAGTGAAATTATTTGGTCAAAGTAAACACATATTTAAATTTTAGATAATATCAAACTGCCCTTCAAAAAGGTTGTAAAAATGTACACCTCCTCAAAATGG
Organism: Grampus griseus; assembly: GCF_964374135.1. Classification (NCBI taxonomy): domain Eukaryota; kingdom Metazoa; phylum Chordata; class Mammalia; order Artiodactyla; family Delphinidae; genus Grampus; species Grampus griseus. The sequence continues at coordinate 37,248,290 of NC_139018.1, read as the reverse complement.
AAGAAAGTTTCTGTAGTTACTGCTAGTGTGAACATGTACATCAAAAGATTTTACTTATCTCTTACAAATGGGCCATTCTTGGTCTTCATTTTATTTGATAAATATGTAACATGTGACATAGTTAATTACCCTTTCTTCTACAAAACACTTTCTTCACTTGTCTTCTAAGGCTGAATCCTCACCTGTTTTCCTCCTAACACAATGGACTCGTCTTTTTGATCTTCCTTCCTGGTTCCTCCTCATCTCCTTGAATTCTAGACATTGAAGTGTCATAGGGATCAGTTCTCAGTCCTCTCTCTACCTACACCCATTCCCTTGGTCAGATCACATCCAATCTCATGGATTTAAATACCACATCTCCACTTGGATGACTAAGAGGCATCTAAATATATCTAAAGCTGAATTTATCATCTTAACCCTAAAACCTGGTCCTTCCACAGTGTCACCTAATATATTTCAACTCAGTAAATGGCAACTCCATCTTTTCAGTTGCTCAAGCCAAATCCTTGGTTTCTTTTTCTTATGCCCCAACTTCCTCTCTTCTTTCAGATTTCTGCTCAAATCAGATCCTGCCTCCCATCACCGTTCCCTACACTCTTAATTTACCTATTTTTTAAAAAAATAGCATGTCTTGGGAATTCCCTGGCAGGCCGGTGGTTAGGGATTCGCATTTCCACTGCAGAGGGCCCAGGTTCAATCCCTGGTCCGGGAACTAAGATCCTGCAAGACGCGTGGTGTGGCCAAAACAACAACAAAAGCATGTCTCAATATGTAAAATTAGAGTATATATTTTTTCAGTGGATCATTGTCTCCTCATCAGAATATTAGCTGAAGGTAGAAACTTAGCTGGGTCTCTATGGTATCTCCAGCACTTAGAGCAGTGTTTTTGGTTGTTGTTGGCATAGTGGCCACTCTATATAATTATTTGTTCAATAAATGAATGAATTGTACAGGTCATACATAGATAATATAATTGGAAACCAGGCCGATGAGGTGGCAAAGGCAGATAAAGCATCCAAGGTTCGGGCCTAGCCTAGGCACTAATATGGAGCTTTAAGCAACTTATCCTTCAGTCTTTTTTCATCTGTAAAATGGGGTTTATGCCATATTCTTCAGAAAACAAAGACACTTGGAATGGTCACTATCTACTTGGACAATACACAAAAGTTTCACTACCTGCAACTTCTAGGCACATTTGCTTCAATTCTTCTCTTAATTTCACCTGCTCAGGTATAACACGACTTGAGCGTAGATTTTCACAGGCTCTTAGGTTGTATTTCCAAAATGCCCACCTAGACAAACTTTTGAGACTTGTAAAGGCAATTATCAGGAAAAAAAAAAAATCGCCTAATTCCATTATGATGATGGTTGCAGAGCTCTTTAAATATGTTAAAAATCATTGAATTGTACACTCAAAACAGGTTAATTTCATGGTATGTAAATTATATCTCAAGAAAACTGTTAATAAGAAATTAGAGATTCTCTAATTCCATATATGTGGCTCCCGTAAGATATCATCAGAATTTAAGAATAAGGTAAAAGTCATCTACCAAAACCCCAAAACGGAAAATGAATAAAGTTCAATAGATGAGCTCTGCCATTGACTTACACCATCCTAAGAAATGGTCTGTAAAAGAAACCCAGATATTTAGTGCTACTTGAGTAACAGATAAATTAGAGAACTGCATCGGGATAACTGTAAGCTGAGTGCCTAAGAACCAGCCAAGTTCCTCGAGCACAGACAGCACTCAACGGACTCAACTTGCAGGACCAGAGGATTGCTCCCCAGTCCTGCAGTCCCGCTCCCCAAGCAAACGCCCAATCTCACTTCTCCAGAGTGGACGTCTACGAGGAGTGTCCGCCCTCGTTGGTCACTTGGCATCTAACCCCAGATGTGAGTGGGGGATCGGACAAAGCCTAGACTCGCAAAGCTGACGACCCTCCCCGCACTGGCCAACCTGGGGTTACCCCGGACGCTGAGGGAACCACGCGGGCTGGGCTTCAACCTTGGCCGAGCATCAGATTTGCCTGAGAAGGCTTTCAAAACTGTCAGGGGCATCACCCAGTCGCTCCGATTCAGTTTCGGGGTGGGGGCCCTGACACCAGTCTGACGGAGCCGGGGAGCAACAACGCCGGACGCCGCCCCACACTCTGCAGCTCTACCCACTGCCGGCCAGCCCGACGCCCGCCAAGCTCCCCACGCGGGACACGGGCCAGAACGCTCCAGCACAGGCCCCGCGCCCGCCTCCCGCGCCCGCCTCCCGCGCCCGCCAAAACGGTCTCCCGCGAGACCGCCCCTCGGCTCCGCCCCCTGCCTCGCCACCGAAAGGCTGATTCCCTCTTCAGCTGGTTCCCCGCCCACACGAAGGCGAGATCTGGAACGGCTTTTTCCACCAGCCAATCATTTCCGTCAGCCAGTCACCACCAGTTCCTCCGCATCTCCTTCGCCCTCATCCGTCCGCAGTGTCACACGGCACTCGCCCTACAGCCAAGGGTTACCCACGTTCCCGCCTCAGTGGGCTGCGCAGGCGCAACCTGGTTTAGCGGAGCGCAGGCGCAAACTTGCGAACGGCTGTAAGGCAGAGGAACGGGTGGTTCCGCGCGTCCTTGGAGGGAGTGGCTCCTCCAGTTTGGCTAAGTCCTCAGCGGAAGCTTGAGTAGGAGTGCTGCACAGGAAGGTGGAGTTCGCCTCTGCAGCCGCACTTGTCGCTAGGGTGTGTTGGAGCGCAGGCAAAGGTTCAGGGTAGGGAAGGGTCCCTAATAGCCTTTGTTTCGCGGAAGGAGACTTCTGTAGTTGGAAGTTCCGAGTCTGGTAGACTGGGGAGGAGGGGTTGTTCCCACCTTGTCAGACCTGCACACAGGCGCCTTGCCCCTGAGGAAAGAGTCGCCGGGCAAGAAAGTACCTGGTGGCTGCCTGCTGGCTCCTGTACTTATGTGGCAGCAAGCCACATTAATCTGACGCGAAGATGTTTCTGCCAGGATAGTTGGGGATGCCTGGAATCTAGAGTCGAACTCAGAAACCCAAACCTTATTTCCTCTAAGAAAATTCGAGTTCAGCCCAGGACAAGATCAAGGGTTACATGGCAGGTTAGAGACAGATGTTCAACAAGAGCTGAAGTCTTCTTGCACGCCATTGCTATTTTCCACCGTGCTGAGTGGAACACATGCTAAATGGAGCTCCATAAATTTACCATTTCTCCTCAAACTCTTGCTGTCCTCCATATGTCGTCTCCCCAGTCTTGGACCTAGGGTCAGTTTCTTGTATGGCCCCTTAGAAAATTCAGCATTCCAGTTGACCTCTGCCTGTCCCACACCTGAAGGAGATCTAAATGCTTAAACTAGTGGATCTGGTTGTCATGTTTACTTTTGGTCATTTGGCTAGTTTCCAGTTTGGGGCAATTATGAACAATGCTGCCATGAATAATTTTGTAAATGTCTTTTTGTAGAATATACATACATATTTCTGTTACCTATATATGTAGGAGTGGAGCTGCTGGTTCATAAGGCATGCCTGTGTTCAATTTTAGATGCAAACTGTGGGAGGTTTCTAGAATAATGGCTCCCTAAAAGTGTGCTTGTCCTACTCTCCGGAACCTGTGAGTATATTGGGCCACATGGCAAAAGAGAATTAAGGTTGCTAATCAGCTGACCTTAAAATAGGGAGATTATTCTGGATTGTCCAAGTGGGCCTAATGTAATCACAACGATCCTTAAAAGAGGAGGGAGGCAGGAGGAGGAGAATGACAGAAATAGTCGTACGAAAAAGCCTGGGCGGACTTCATGACCCTGGCTTTGAAGGTGGAAGAAGGAGGCAATGCGCCAAGAAAGTGGGCATCTTCTAGAAGATGGAAAAGACAAGGAAATGGATTCTCCCCTCCCCAGAAGGAACTTAGCTCTGAGACCTGCAGAAATGTAGGATAATAAATATTTGTTTCAGCCACAAAGTTTGTGATAATTTGTTACAGCAGCAGGAAACTGATAACACTGCCAAACTTTTCCAAAGTAATTTTATCAATTCATACACTTTGAGAGCTTTGAAAAAAAATGTCCATACTTTACCCTCACACCACACTCACTGAACTGGAATCTCTGGATAAGCCCAGAAAAAGAAATGATTTTTTAATTAGGTGATTCTGCTGCATCTTGAAGGTTGAGAACTATTTGTCTAAATCCTTAAATCTAAGTTCATTTCTCATCATTGAAGAACAGAGTGGCAGTGATTTGGCCACAAGATAAAAGCAGTTCTAGAAAAGATTTGTTCCAGGTAGTGGAATGGTTCCTCTCCCTTGTCTGCTCAGAGTTAACATAGCTAATCTTTTACAGTTAACTCGTTGAACAATCAGTTTCTACTAATACAATTCATAAAGGAGCCTTAAGACTAAGGACTCTGTACTTGCAGAAGATTTTTCTTTAACATGCTTATGAAGTGGCTCCTTGAGACACTGCCGCATCTTGGCACGTTCACCTTCATGGAGAACTTGACCCCAAGAGCTGACAGTACTTGCAATTCCTCAAAAAGAAGGAGTTGGAGAAGTGGGGAAACAGCTAGCCTGGCTCGTTGAGTTGTGCAGTCCTTCCAGCTCTTTGTGCTGAGGCCGCAGCAGGCAGCTGACCCTTGGGCCATGACCCTGGGGAATCCTGAACAAGAAGGTGGTTTTCTTAGAGGTTGGGTTGCAGGTGGAGGCTCTGGACAGGGTGTCCCTTCATTTCCTCAAGGATATTCTTCAGAAGAAAGGTAAGTGAACTTCTTACATTGCATCCAGGGATCCTGGAGTCAGGCCCCCCTTGGCAACAAATTCAAAAGTCCTGAGAAGCCCTGGGCAGTTTTCATTAAAAATATGTCATCTAAAAAGAAACGAAATTGAGTTACTTGTAGTGAGGTGGATGGACTTAGAGGCTGTCACACAGAGTGAAGTAAGTCAGAAAGAGAAAAACAAATACCGTATGCTAACATATATATGGAATCTAAAAAAACAAAGGTTACGAAGAACCTAGGGGCAGGACAGGAATAAAGATGCAGACGTAGAGAATGGACTTGAGGACACGGGGAGGGGGAAGGGTAAGCTGGGATGAAGTGAGAGAGTGGCATGGACATATCTACACTACCAAATGTAAAATAGATAGCTAGTGGGAAGCAGCCACATAGCACAGGGAGATCAGCTCCGTGCTTTGTGACCACCTAGAGGGGTGGGATAGGGAGGGTGGGTGGGAGATGCAAGAGGGAGGGGATATGGGTATATATGTATATTTATAGCTGATTCACTTTGTTATACAGCAGAAGCTAACACAACATTGTAAAGCAATTATACTCCAATAAAAATGTTATATATATATATATATATATATGTCATCAAAAGGAATGAAGAGTGAGCCAGTGTTCAAACTATAAACTAGTAGGAGCTAACAGTTCAAGTACTTTCCTGACTAGTGTCAAATGTCAGTTTCCCTTTAAAATTTGAAATACTCCATGGCATGCTGAGCTCCAGAGTGCCTTGGCACACATTTGAGACCCATGGCTGTCAGTTTAGAAGTTGTTCTCATCTTTTCCTTGAATGAGTATTCAAGATAACCATTTTCTTCCAAAGTGTTACTTTTATAAGGTCCAGTGTAACTTCACACCTTCCACCCTGAAGATCCCTCTAAAACTAAGCCCCACAGGAGTCCTTTTCAATTGACCGCAGCAGGCGCTGAGTGCCCACTCTGGCCTGTTCAGATTCTGACCTGTTCCTACAGAGAACATCTTGGATAAATCTAAAACTACCTTGGAAGATGAGCAGTTTCCTATTCTAAATGAAAAAAATTAGAGATTATATATTTAAAAACAGTCCATTAACTTAGATATCGGCCTACATCTAGGAAAACTGGCAGACACTATAAATACTAAGAAAATTTAAAACACAATATAGTCTATTGCACATTTTTAAGAATTCTTAATGACTTTCCTACCCTTCAACATTTCATATCTGATTTTCAAACTCTCAGTTAATCAAATAGATAAGATAGATTCAAATTATAGAATATAACTTTACCTAGATTCATAAGGGGGTATAACCAAAAAACTACTCATTCTAGAAACAGGCCATTAACTATAGATATAAATATTCCAACTAAGAACAAGTTTTGATTAATATCCTGCTTAAAATACAGTTAATAAATATAATTAGATACTATATATTACAATTAACAATCCAGACTAGACCACAAGTAAATGTACAAAACAAAATTACAACAAAGAAAAGTTAATTGCCAAATATCAAAGGAGAGAAGAGATTTAAGTGAAAAGTTTCAAATGTGTTTTATTCATAACGTAGCCATATTCAAGATGCTGGAGGAAATGTCCATGTCTGCTGAGTTCTGGTTGGCAGAAATTCTTTATTCATTATCCTATCCAGTCTCACACGCAGAAGCAATCTTTGATTTGTCAGAGGCTTTATATACTTGTATAATAAGCCTTAGGTGATTGATGATTTTCTTATCTGCTGTTTTCATGTTAAATCCCAACATCTTCTTAATAGTTTCTCAAAAGTCAACAAGCTACAAAGAACCACAAAAATCAAGACATGTCATTAGTTTTGCTCACCTACTTAACTATGTACAATGAAATTTTTATTAGAAATTTAGTTTTATTAAACATTTCTTTATGAAGTGTACATTATTCTACATTCAAATGTATTTTTAAGCAAAAAAAATTACAAGAAATCTAAAATTACCTTTGCATTTTAAGATTTGTTTTTATTTTTACAATCTTATAGACTAAACCTAATTTTATTGCTGCTTGTTTTTCATCCATGAGGTAATTATTTTTTGGACTTCTGATTTGCTGTAGGTAATAGCTGTCCCCTAAATACATATCTCTCCACCCATTCTCTAAAAACTGTAGTGATCAACAAGGAGAGCAGATAAAACTCTCCATAAATCATGCCTAAAGCGTAAGTAAAGAATACCACAGACTTCAGTTTTCATATAAGTGGGGAAATAAATATTCTAAACCAACAGGGGCAGCTCCAGAGCCCACACTGGAGTATGCAGTTAGTTTCCTCTGGTGTCCCGGAAAAGGGACAGTTCATAAAGGCGGAAATACGAAGAACAAGTCTGAGACCTGATGAATCAGAATACCGGCAACTGGGGAAGGAAAAGAAAGGGGCTTAGAAGCATGTGAGAGCAGAAATGACCGATCTAGAGGGCAAGGTTTCTGAGCAGAGAGGGAGCTACTTGGAAGGGTGAGGTGTTCCCTAGAGGCTTCGTGCCAAAGGAAAAGAAAAAAAGCAAGCACTGGAAATTAAGGGACCTATATAAACAAGAGAGTATTGCAAAAACAGACATCACATAAACCCCCACCCCAAAATAAAAGGCTTTACTTCCTAAGTAAACTTTAGCAACTGCACTCACCGTGTCAACAGAAGAGGGTGGTACTGAGTTAAGAAGCCTAGTAAGTATACCCTGCCCCCTAAGTACCCTGAGGTAGAAACACCTGAAATTGAGAGGGCAGGGCAGTCAAAGGGATTTTAAAGTGAATAGATAAATGGCAAATATCCATTTTAAATTGTTATGAGAAGAAAACAGAAAAGCAGTGTCATCCAAACTGTTAAGGTGGTGAAAATACTACCCCCAGAAAAACTGCCATGAAGCAGAGGCAACATGTTTGACAACACCTGATATGAATTAAATATCAATTAAACAAGGATTTGCAGACATGGGGAAAAAACACCTTTTGAATCAGAAATGCAATAATTTGGAGGGACTTCCCTGGCTGTCTAGTGGTTAAGACTCTGCACTTCCACTGCAGGGGACAGGGGTTCGATCCCTGGTCGGGGAACTAAGATCCAGCATGCTGCCGCAGCCAAAAAAAAAAAAAAAAAAACAATAATTTGGAATAGAAATGGACAAAAATAATATCTAGATGCCTAATGGATAAGAAAGATGTGATGATTAAACACAAGCAAGAACAAGACATCTCAGAAATGAAGAGTAAACTACAGAATGCCCAAAGAAGAGATCAGAATGAAAATATAATAAGGGAGGGACACTGAGAGAATAAAAACAATTAAGAAAATGAATATGCAGAAGTTAAAAAAGAGGAAAAAAAGAAAATGGTAATATCATGACTTTTGGTTTTAAGAATCTCTTAAGGAAATTCGTTAAAGTTTCATGTTTCTTGGGCTTCCCTGGTGGCCCAGTGGTTGAGAGTCCTCCTGCCGATGCAGGGGACACGGGTTCGTGCCCCGGTCCGGGAAGATCCCAGATGCCGTGGAGCGGCTGGGCCCGTGAGCCATGGCCGCTGAGCCTGCACGTCCCGAGCCTGTGCTCCGCAACGGGAGAGGCCACAACAGGGAGAGGCCCGCGTACCACCCCCCCAAAAAAGTTTCATGTTTCTTAAGAAACATGTATGGCGGTGTGACATGTAATCCCACAATAGCCCCAAATTATCATTTAGGCTTTAGAAAATTCTCTTAAAATATCTGCTTTATAAATCTAGTGAGAATCTAAGCAAGTTTAGAAGCACTACCCTCTTGTCCAAGAAAGTGATCCAGCCCCACAAAAATGGTTTCCCCTTAACTTTCATTTTCTCTCATCCCTACCCTGCTTGTCTTTGGTTAGTCAGAGGACGTGTACACAAACCTAAGCTATGATAATCATATATCCCATTCCTTGCCACTGTGAATTTACTAAGGATAGGCATTTGACCTAAGCTGGGCTTGTAAGACCCTTTCTTGGGATTCTCTCTCCTGTCACAGAAAATCTAACTGTAAAATTCTGTGGCTGTCAGCCAGACAGACAAGCTGACAGACAGCTGCCAAGAAGAATGTAAGAAAGGCCTTATATTGAAGACTCCAGGTGCTAATCTGTGGCCCAGGTGCATCCCTGCCTTCTCAGAGCTCTGGTTGTTTAACTGCCTTTGATTCCACAAGCCTATCAATTCTCTTTTGTCTAAGGTAGTCTAAATTGAGGTGGGTGTTTATCACTTCAACTTAAATAATCTTAATATAGTAATTTAAAAAAAACAAACCTCTTCTTGTTGTCCCGGTACTTCTTCAAGTGTGCTCTTTGCTGTGCAGAGCTCAGGAGTGACAGTTTCTAACATTTGATGGGCCCTCTCTTTGTCCCACCTTGCATCTTGCTCAGCAGAGTCTACTGTAGTTTCCAAGTCTGTTTCCATAACTGCCTTCCCTTTCATTGCTTCAACTTTTTTTAAAGATTGCCTGAGCTTCTCAATTGTTTTGTCCTGTGAGGGTATAAGGTTGGGGGAAAGGGAGATGACTGTGATTAAAACTCCTCTAAATAACAGGCATGATACATAATAACTCATGCTTTTTTTTTCTTCTTTTTCTTTTTTCTTTCTTTCTTTTTTTTTGGAAGAGCTAGATAATGGAAAAGAAAGAAAATTCCACAACTTATGAATTAAGAGGACATTTCTCCACCATCATGCTCATCAATAACCAACAGTTACTGAGCACTTTTATAAACTAGGCACTTGGGATTTAAAGAGGTTTAACACATGTTCCATGTCCTCAAAAGTCTTATAGTCTGTGCTAATCAAACACAGAAATAGAGAAAATAACTGGCTGCAATAAGAGAAATATTCTTGATAATCAACTGGCAAAAAAAAAGTTGATCAGTAAGTATCTAGTGTATATTTGGTTTCAGGCATAAAATGTATGTTTGAAATACTACAACTGGAGCTTGATATAGAGAAGATCCAAAGAGCATCCCCCCAAAAATCACTAAAACTTTTAACCATTAACCCAATAAGAAAGACAAAAGTATGACTGAAACAAAAAGCAAGGGATCTAGATACCTAACATTTAGAATACCGGTTACCTTTGAGGAGGATACCTGGGGGCTTCAGTGGGATTGATAATACTCTGATTCTTAACATGAGTGGTAGATTTGTAGCATCTAATTTTATTATTCTATATGCTTTAATATTATATATATATTCCTTTATATGTATGTAAAATAATTTTAATGTTAATTTTTCAAGTTCAAGGAGAAACATGCAGCAAAAATAGAAACAGACCAAAGCTTAAGTGAATTTTTGAAAGTCTCATTTTTTTACTTACTTTAAGGACATTTACTCTTGTCAGTTGAGTTTTCATAGTTTTATTTGACAATTTAAAGTCACTGAGCTGTTTCTGAAGTTTATGAATTTTCTCCTCTAATCTTTGAGTTGTAACAACCTTCAAATTCTGCTGAATTTTCAGTAATGTTTCTTGCTTGTTGTCTTTCTCTAGCTGCTTGAATGTTTTGCCATTCTCCATCTGGGAAATCTTAGTCTGGGAGTTTTCCTTTACAGAAATCAACAGTATTAGAATTAAGAAGTTATGCTTTAAGATGGTGTTCTACAGTAGCATACCAGATCTACTCTACACTGACAAACTGTAGACTTAATTCTTACATAAGTAGAATAGTTTTCACCACAAATATGCATTAAACTAATCCAGAAAATAAAATATGACAATAAAAGTGATGGCTTAAGGCTAACAAGGGTACAGTTAAGTATACAATGTTATAAACACCAGGTGATAGTAGAGATTAGTTCAACTATTCTAAGAATGTATTATAAGGAAATAATAAAATATTTAGATAAAGACTCAAGCACAAAGATATTCTATACAACATTATTCATAACATGAAGAAATAAAAACAATGCAAATGTCAAAAAATAGTTAAAATAAATTACATGTGATTGATTATACATTCATTATAAATAAAGTTTTCAAAAATATTTACTAAGAGAAAGTACAAATGATATAGTTAAATGACAGAAGCAGGATGAAGAAAAAATACGCTATCTCAATTATGTTAAAATATTCTTGGAAAATAATCATAGGAAGATATACCTATATGTTAACACTGGTTATCTCAAAGGGGTAGAAATACTGATTGTTTTAATTGTATTCTTTCTACTATTCTGTACTTTATAAAGTTACTACCAGAAAAAAAAAAGAGAGAGAGAGAAGAGGTGTAGATTTAATGAAGATACCACATATTTTCATTATATATAAACTAAAAATTAGTAAAATATATTGAAAAGAACCACTAGTTCTTTCAAAACAGGAAACAGATACTCCAGGCAAGACTGGTTAAAGAAGGAAGAGAAAGTGAAAATACACAGTATTACGAAGGAGATATATACAAAACTAATGTACATAAATTAATTTTATTAAGAGAAAAAAGTTACTAGAAGACAATAGAGTAATGCCTTCAAATCTCTGTGTGAAAATAAAGTCTAAATTCAGTTATAAATTGAGCCTGAAGTTTAAAAAAAAAATTAGCTTTTGACAAAATTCAACACCCATTTATGATAAAAACCCTGCAGAAAGTAGGCATAGAGGGAACTTTCCTCAACATAATAAAGGCCATATATGACAAACCCACAGCCAACATTGTCCTCAATGGTGAAAAACTGAAAGCATTTCCACTAAGATCAGGAACAAGACAAGGTTGCCCACTCTCACCACTCTTATTCAGCATAGTTTTGGAAGTTTTAGCCACAGCAATCAGAGAAGAAAAGGAAATAAAAGGAATCCAAATCAGAAAAGAAGTAAAGCTGTCACTGTTTGTAGATGACATGATACTCTACACAGAGAATCCTAAAGATGCTACCAGAAAACTACTAGAGCTAATCAATGAATTTGGTAAAGTAGCAGGATACAAAATTAATGCACAGAAATCTCTGGCATTCTTATACACTAATGATGAAAAATCAGAAAGTGAAATCAAGAAAACACTCCCACTTACCATTGCGACAAAAAGAATAAAATATCTAAGAATAAACCTACCTAAGGAGACAAAAGACCTGTATGCAGAAAATTATAAGACACTGATGAAAAAATTAAAGATGATACAAATAGATGGAGAGATATATCATGTTCTTGGATTGGAAGAATCAACATTGTGAAAATGACTCTACTACCCAAAGCAATCTACAGATTCAATGTAATCCCTATCAAACTACCACTGGCATTTTTCACAGAACTAGAACAAAAAATTTCACAATCTGTATGGAAACACAAAAGACCCCGAATAGCCAAAGCAATCTTGAGAATGAAAAACGGAGCTGGAGGAATCAGGCTCCCTGACTTCAGACTATACTACAAAGCTACAGTAATCAAGACAGTATGGTACTGGCACAAAAACAGAAAGATAGATCAAGGGAACAGGATAGAAAGCCCAGAGATAAAGCCACACACATATGGTCACCTTATTTTTCATAAAGGAGGCAGGAATGTACAGTGGAGAAAGGACAGCCTCTTCAATAAGTGGTCCTGGGAAAACTGCACAGCTACGTGTAAAAGTATGAAATTAGAACACTCCCTAACACCATACACAAAAATAAGCTCAAAATGGATTAAAGACCTAAATGTAAGACCAGAAACTATCAAACTCTTAGAGGAAAACATAAGCAGAACACTCTATGACATAAATCACAGCAAGATCCTTTTTGACCCACCTCCCAGAGAAATGGAAATAAAAACAAAAATAAACAAATGGGACCTAATGAAACTTCAAAGCTTTTGCACAGCAAAGGAAACCATAAAAAAACCAAAGACAACCCTCAGAATGGGAGAAAATATTTGCAAATGAAGCAACTGACAAAGGATTAATCTCCAAAATTTACAAGCAGCTCATGCAGCTCAATAACAAAAAAACAAACAACCCAATCCAAAAATGGGCAGAAGACCTAAATAGACATTTCTCCAAAGAAGATATACAGACTGCCAACAAACACATGAAAGAATGCTCAAATCTTTAATCATTAGAGAAATGCAAATCAAAACTACAATGAGATATCATCTCACACCAGTCAGAACGGCCCTCATCCAAAAATCTAGAAACGATAAATGCTGGAGAGGGTGTGGAGAAAAGGGAACACTCTTGCACTGCTGGTGGGAATGTGAATTGGTACATTCAGTATGGAGAACAGTATGGAGATTCCTTAAAAAACTACAAATAGAACTACCATATGACCCAGCAATCCCACTACTGGGCATATACCCTGAGAAAACCATAATTCAAAAAGAGTCATGTACCAAAATGTTCATTGCAGCTCCATTTACAATAGCCCGGAGATGGAAACAACCTAAGTGTCCATCATCGGATGAATGGATAAAGAAGATGTGGCACGTATATACAATGAAATATTACTCAGCCATAAAAAGAAACAAAATTGAGCTATTTGTAATGAGGTGGATAGACCTAGAGTCTGTCATACAGAGTGAAGTAAGTCAGAAAGAGAGAGACAAATACCGTATGCTAACATATATATGGAATTCAAGAAAAAAAAATGTCATGAAGAACCTAGGGGTAAGACAGGAATAAAGACACAGACCTACTAGAGAATGGACTTGAGGATATGGGGAGGGGGAAGGGTAACCTGTGACAAAGCGAGAGAGTGGCATGGACATATATACACTACCAAACGTAAGGTAGATAGCTAGTGGGAAGCAGCCGCATAGCACAGGGAGATCAGCTTGGTGCTTTGTGACCACCTGGAGGGGTGGGATAGGGAGGGTGGGAGGGAGGGAGACGCAAGAGATATGGGGACATATGTATATGTATAACTGATTCACTTTGTTATAAAGCAGAAACTAACACAGCATTGTAAAGCAATTATACTCCAATAAAGATGTGAAAAAATACTTGTCATTTATGCAAGTATTCAAAAAATTTTTTCTCTCCAAGACACCATTTCTTAGGAATCTATTAGAGGATATAACCCAGCAAAATAAGAAAGTAAACCAAAAGAGAGGAAGACAAGAGATTCATGAAACAGTGCAACCTAACCAGGAGATTGGAGAAGAAAAATCACAGGATTATAGCTGTGCCCAGGCTGACAGAGCAGACACAAGTCCAGACCGACACAAGAGAATTAAGGACTTTGGATGAGAAAGAATGGGAGATTTTTATAGATTAGAAGATCCTCCGATGCAGTATTTGGGGAAAAAATTAATAAGTGAATGTTGAAAATTATACATATGAAACACAAGGAAAGTATTAACTCTAGGATAAATAACATGCACTACAAGAAAGGAAAGGTCACAAGAGTATAATACTTGGCATTTTGTAAACACTATTTAATGTCATAGTGAAGTAAATGCTGATTATGGATTTAGCTAAAAATATTGATATAACAATACTGGGAAGATGGAAGGGGGAGTTGGGAAAAAGATAAACCTTCATCTGTCATATAATAGGAAGTCAACAGATAATGTCTAAAATAAATAACTCAAGATATAGCAATATAAGCAAATTATTTTAAAAAATGGAATTAACTACAAGAAGCAACAGCTAAAGGAGTTAAAAGTAGTTCCCTCTGGGAAATAGGATAGATGGAGGTACAGAAGTGGGCTGCTGCTTTTCAATAGAAGACTCTTGTTATATTTAATTTTTTTAATGTACATATGTATAATATATACATATAAGTGTAAAAGGTAAAAAAAAATCTCTTAAATAACTTCAGCTCAAAGAAGAAATGGAAACCAATAGTAAAAGTGTAAACATATAAAACATAGTAAAAGGACACTTCTTATTAAAATGTATTGGACAAGCCACAGAGGAATATTTATAGTCTTTGGTGCTTTTATGATTTAAAACAAAGGACCAAAGAAAAGCATATTTACATAAAGAAAAAGAGAAATTAGGGGTGTAGATTTAATAAAGATACCATATATTTTCATTACTTATACATAAAAAATAAATGGTAAAATGTATAGGGAAAAGAACCATTAGTTCTCTGGAAAGATAAAATAAATGCCCCAGGGCTTCCCTGGTGGCGCAGTGGTTGAGAATCTGCCTGCCAATGCAGGGGACACGGGTTCGAGCCCTGGTCTGGGAAGATCCCACATGCCGCAGAGCAACTAGGCCCGTGAGCCACAGCTACTGAGCCTGCGCGTCTGGAGCCTGTGCTCCGCAACAAGAGAGGCCACGATAGTGAGAGGCCCGCGCACCGCGATGAAGAGTGGTCCCTGCTTGCTGCAACTAGAGAAAGCCCTCGCACAGAAACGAAGACCCAATACAGCCAAAAAATAAATAAATAAATAAATGTTAAAAAAAAAAAAAAAATAGATGCCCCAGGTAAGCCTGGTTAAGGAGGAAAGAGAGAAAGTAAAATATTAGAAAGGAGAAACATACAGAATGCATAGATATAGAAAAGATGAAAATAATTCTAAACACTACTTTGTAACTCAGTGGCAATAAGTTGAAAACCTAAAAGAAATACATTGTTTCCTAGAAAACAATATAATATTCAACTGTGTCCAGAAAATCCAAGAATTCTAGTAAAGAAAACTATTGGACTTAATAAGTAAATTCAGTAAGGTGGTATATAATTTTTAAAGATATAAACATATCAAAGGCTTTTATCTATATTAGTAATAATCATTTCAAATAGAAATAGGGAAAATATGCCCCTCGTAATGGGCAGGAAATCTATTTTCCTTCCTGACCTAGGAGTAAACTTTACAAGAAAAAATTACATGAAGGACTTTTATAGGACTTATATGAAAGAACATTATAAAATCCTATTACAGTACACAAAATAAGATCTGCTAAAGGGAAGGAGGACATGTACCAAATTATCAAAAATTATCAATTTTCAAAAATCATACCATTACAAAGCCAACTGAGTAAACTACAAACAATATTTACAAATTGCTACTTTGACAGGTATAAAATTTACATTGAATATTCAACTCATACAGTGTAATCATTAACCTACTTTTATTTTTGTCCTCTGTTGTTCCTTTAAATGTATTCTGTGGAGTTAATTCTTCATTTGCCATTAAGTGAAACTTAGGGCAAGGCCATGTTTTTCCTGATCACTTTCAGTTTAATGTAAAACTTATAACATTGCCTTTACTAAAAGGTACCTTTACAACAACAGGTCAAGAAATTATAAAGTAAAAACAACCAAATAGTAATATTAGACATGACAAACATAATAGCTGAAATGAACAACACAATAGATGAGATAAATAGGATGGATAAAGCTGAGAACAAATTGAGTGAGTTGGAAAATCAGACTGAGAAACTCTCTGAGAAGGTGGCAAGAAAGGCAGTACCAATAGGGGTGTGTGTGTGTGTGTGTGTGTGTCTGTATAAAGAGAGGAAGATTTGGCTAACACAACTGTGGGGTCTGGCAAGTCCAAAATCTTCAGGGCAGGCTGGCAGGTTGGAGTCCCAGGGAAGAGCTGATGTTGCAGCTCAGGTCTGAAGGCAATCTAGAGGTAGAATTCCTCCTCTAGAGGGGACCTCAGTCTTTTCTTTTAAGGGCTTCAACTGCTTGGATGAGGCTCACTCATTATGGAGAGTAATCTGCTTTACTCAAAGCCTTCTTGTTATGTTAATCACATCTAACATGCAACATCTAGACTGATGTTTGATCAAGCATCAGGGCACCATATCTTGGTCAAGTTGACACATAAAATTAACCATCATGCAAAGAAATGAAGGATAGAATTAGAATTGCCAACGTTCTGTTAAGAGTCACAGGAGGAGAAAGAGTAGAAAAAGAAGAAAAGTAAAAAAAAAAAAAAAAAAAACAAAAGAAAGAAATCAAAAGAAAATAAAGAGAGGAAAATGTTTAAATAAATAATGGTAAAATTGACAGATGAAAGACTTAGATTTAAAAATTCATGGAGTGCCAAATAAGAGAGATAAGGTAAAACAATATACCTAAGCACATTATAGGGAAATTTAAGAATATTAAAGCAAATGAGAAAAATTTTAAAGTTTCCTGAGAGAAAGAACAGATCACCTACAAAGGAATAAGAATCACATTTTTGTTAGACTTTTCAACAGTAACAGAGGATGCAAGGAGATAATTTTAAAGAATTTAATGAAGGAACTTTGAACCTAGAAGTTTATATCCAGCCAAATTGTCATTCAAATATGAGGGCATACTAAAAATGTTATCAGGCACACGTGATGTCAGAAAGTTTGCCACACAAAGATCCAATTTTTTAAAACTCTCTTGTGGAAACACTCAAATTAGGAGAAAAATCCAGGAGGAGGCTTCAAGAAATATGCAACTAAGAGAAATCAAACATGTTGGTCAAATTTGGTGGTTGTCTAAATAATTAGGACCAAGTAAAAGAAACCAAATAAAAGATATATCATGCAACAATGAACCCCCCAAAAATTGCATTAGTGATCATAATTTCTGAAAACAGAATTTAAGGCAATATTTTATAAAGGACAAATAAGAGAATGTTTTATAGTGCTTAAAAGAACAGGATAGCAAAATCATTGTGAGCGCATATGCTCCAGTAATCTATAAAACAAAAACTGATAGAACAGCACAGACAAATGGATGAATCAAAAATTATACTTGGAGGAGTTCCCTGGTGGTCCAGTTGTTAAGAATCTACCTGCCAATGCAGGGGATATGGGTTTGAGCCCTAGTCTGGGAAGATCCCACATGCTGCGGAGCAACTAAGCCTGTGTGCCACAGCTACTGAGCCCATGCTCTAGAGCCTGTGAGCTGCAACTACTGAGCTCACATGCTGCAACCACTGTAACCCGAGCGCCTAGAGCTCATGCTCCAAAACAAGAGAAGCCACTGCAATAAGAAGCCCGAGCACCTCAACGAAGAGTAGCCCCTGCTCACCACAACTAGAGGAAGCCCACGCACAGCTATTAAGACCCAGTGCAGCCAAAAATAAATTTAAAAGCAAAAACTATACTTGAAGAATGTAGCATATCTTTTCCAGAATCAAGTAAACAAAAATAATCAGAGGTACAGACAATCTGAACCATACGAATAATATGCTTGAGCATTAGCTATTTATAGTGCTTTATACCCAACCAAGAAAGAACACATTCTTTATAAGCACACATGGCACAGCTACCAAAACAGACCAATCACTGGCCATGTAGGAAGCCTCAATAAATTCCCAGGGATCATGTCATACTTCTACCATGCTGTAATAAAATACAAAGTTTTTAAAAATCCTATACATTTGGAAACATAAAAATGTATTGCTATATTTAAAATAAAAGATAAGGGAAACGGTACATGTCAATATTTGTGGAACAAAGCAAAAGTAGTCCTTGACAGAAAAATTATGGTTTAAATGAGTGCATTTATCAGAATATTCGAAAGGTTAATCATAAACCAGTTGCTCTTATTTTTCTTCCTCCTATTCTTCTTCCTTTCCTTCTTTCCCCTTCTAAACAATTCAGTCCTAAAGCCATAGGCATCTGCACAGAATGAGAAGGGAAATGCTGAGGCTCATAGCAGGCCTACAGAACCCAAGCAAGGTGACAAAAGTGTCTGCAGAAGAGGGCTGCCCTGCAGAGGGACTCAGAGCCTGATCACATATGGAGAGGTGACCTGTCATGGAGTGTTGGAGCCTGAACAGGGCAAGGAAGATGTGTATACCGTTCTGGAAATCAACAAGAACAAGACAGGAACCCAAATAAGAAGATGGGTAAAGGAAACAAACGGGCAGAAACTAAAAAACCAAAAGATGAAAAACATTAAGGAAATGCGAAACTCATTAATAATTAGAGAAATGCAAATTAAATTAACAATAATTTTATACCTGATGGAATGGCAAAAATTAGCAAGCTGCTAGTGTCAGGAAATGACAAGAATGTGGAGATTCAAAAACCCTCCTGTATCTCTGGTGGGACGATTTATTGTTCTGTGAGAGCTGACTGGCAGTACTTAGTCATATTAAGTGTATGTATACACTATGAGCCACCAATTCAAATCCTGACTTAACACCCCTAAGCAATTCTCTCTGGAGTCCATAAAGGGGACTTGTACCAGGATGCTATCAGTGATGTTGTTTGTGGTAGCATAAAAATAGAGGTAACAAGGCTATTTACCACTAGAAGAAGAGACAGGTAAAATAAATAAATAAATAAAAATAAAAAATTAAAACCATGGCAGGTATGAACACTGTAGTACTCCATGCAGTAGACAGAAGCAATGAATTAGATGAACAAATAGCAATATTAAGTGGCTCTTAAAAATACAGTGCTGAGTAATAGAATGAGATTTTTTTTTTTTTTTTTTTTTTTTTGCGGTATGTGGGTCTCTCATTGTTGTGGCCTCTCCCGCTGCGGAGCACAGGCTCCAGACGCGCAGGCTCAACGGCCATGGCTCACGGGCCCAGCCGCTCCACGGTATGTGGGATCTTCCCGGGCCGGGGCACGAACCCGTGTCCCCTGCATCGGCAGGTGGACTCTCAACCACTGCACCACCAGGGAAGCCCTAGAATGAGATTTTTTAACACGATACCACTTATGCAAATTTAAAATACTTGCACAAAAATTACATTTAAAGAAACACATATAAACAAAGAAATACACATTAAACATATTAGATTGACTTCCTTTTGGGGAGGCAATGGACAAGATCCAAGGAAAGAATAAATAAATAAGAGAGACACTTTCCATGGCCCAAATTAATGCATTAAAAACCATGGACTTTGATTAACTCAACCTTCTGTATCTGAGGTCCAATTGTGAGGAATGGGGAGGCAAGGGAATCCAAGTGGTCAACAGCATTAAAAAAGAAAGTTACTCAACCTTACTAGTAGTAAAGTAAATGTAAAAACTGTACCATTTTAACCTAACTCGCACAAACACACACTCTAAAAGGATGACAGCATCCAATGCTGGCTAGGATGTGAAGAGGAAACATTCATGTATTGCTATTTGGAAAGTGAACTGTCTTTTGCAAGGTAGTGTTCTGGCAATGGCTATTAAACTTTAAAATACTTAGGATAGGGACTTCCCTGGTGACGCAGTGGTTAAGAATCCGCCTACCAATGCAGGGGACACGGGTTCGAGCCCTGGTGCCGGAAGATCCCACATGCCGCGGAGCAACTAAGCCCGTGCGCCACAACTACTGAGCCTGCGCTCTAGAGCCCGCGAGCCACAACTACTGAAGCTCGTGCGCCTAGAGCCTGTGCTTCGCAACAAGAGAAGCCACGAAGAGTAGCCCCCGCTCGCCACAACTAGAGAAAGTCCATGCGCAGCAACAAACACCCAAAGCAGCCAAAAATAAATAAATTAAAAAAAAAAATACTTAGGATATTCCCTGGCGATCCAGTGGTTAGGACTCAAAGCTCTCACTGCTGGGGCTCCGGGTTCGATACCTGGTTGGGGAACTAAAATCCCACAAGCCGTGCGGCACAGCCAAAAAAAAATTTAAAAAGAAAATACTCATACACTGTGATCCTATATTTCCACATTTAGAACTCAACCCCATAGGGGGAGGAAGCACCAGTGTGGAAAGATATATGTATATACATACTTATTTCAGCATTATTTGTAGTGGCATAAAAAGTGGAAATAAGAGAAGGACCATCAATAATTCTTAATAGGGAATTGGTTGAATAAATAAGTTATATACACAGTATGGAATACTGTACAGCTGTTAAGGGAATAAGTTAAATCTATATCTTTTGACCTAAGGAAAGACCATGAGGTACCTACTTCTTACCAAGTAAGAAGAGTATTTGACTGGTACAGTCCCAGTTTTGTAAAAATACCAACACCTACATATATATATTCATATATTTCCATAATCATTGCAATAGTTGTAAAAGATATAGACACATTGGTTACCAACATGAAATAGGCAGAAAGGGGGTTAGAGAAGATTATTATTGTTTCCTTCAAACCTTTTAACATGGTTTCAAGGGTTGCGGAAAGCACGCGCTATTTGTATATTCTTAAAATTTAATATGGTATTTTTAAAATTTGCATGGAAATGAATCATCATCAATTACAGATTCAAGAGCAGAGGTAGAAGCTGGATTCATCTTTGGACTCTGTGGAGTATACATTGTCGATACCACTTCACCAGGTGCTGGAAGTTTTTAAAAACCAAGTGATCAGGATTTCCCTGGTGGTGCAGTGGTTAAGAATCCTCCTGCCAATGCAGGGGACACGGGTTCGATCCCTGATCCAGGAAGATCCCACATGCCACGAAGCAACTAAGCCTGTGTGCCACAACTACTGAGCCTCCACTCTAGGGCCACTCTAGAGCCTCCACTCTGCGAGACACAACTATTGAGCCCGTGTGCCACAACTACTGAAGCCCGTGCGTCTAGATCCCATGCTCTGCAACAAGAGAAGACACCGCAATGAGAAGCCCGCGCACCACAACGAAGACCTGCTCGCCGCAACTAGAGACAGCCCACGTGCAACAACGAAGACCCAATGCAGCCAAAAATAAAATTAAAAAAAAAATTTTTTTAATGTTCTATATTAAAAAAAAAACTCAGGGATCAAAATATATTGGATCAATGAATGAATGAATGGAATAAGAGACTAAATGAGTGAGTAGTGAGTGAGTAAGTTTATGCTTTGGGGCACAGTAATTATAGAAATAGTATAATATAGGTATGGGTATGACAAGCAATTCTGTGAAGAGGTAGTGAAATAGAATCAAAATCTCCTGAAAATCATCCTACCTATTCCCATTCCACTTTTAGGATTGACCTTTTCCTTATAGATGCAGAGAAGCAGAAAATAGAGAAGGAAATTTTCTACAAGGTAATTATTGAGGAATTTCACCAACAGCCCGTTCCCAATGTCCATCATATCTAGCTGACACAGTACACCTGAAATTCCCCCTTTAGAGAGTCATTCCTTTGAGCTCCTTTCCCTCTAATCCTCTTTTAAAAGTACATTAAGAAATATGTTAATAATACTTACAATAAATATCAAATATGTACAGTAGAGAAATGGGAGATATGGAGTAAGGAAAGGCTTTTTGATACAATCAGAATGTTCAAAAGTTTGTAGCAAATTTTCCTCCCTTTCTTAATACTAAGAAAAGTACAAATAGCATTAACAGCTTTGAACATTAGATAGTATAATAAAAGATGATCATTTTCATTGTCAAAGAAATGCCTTATACTTCAGGAAATTCTTACTTTGTTCATGTCCAAGTCTAATCTCCCTGGAAAAAGATCATTAATAGCAATTTTTCCTTTCAGACTTTTCAAGGGTCTTTTTTGTTCCTTATACTTTTCCTCAGTGTCGGATGATTCTCCAGCAGTTTCTTCACAGTGATGATACTGCTTCTCCAATTGCTTAGTGAGCATCTGAACTTCCTGCTGGTGGCCTTCAGCTCTCTGCAGGGAAAAAAAATAGATAAAACATCCTGATGGTCCATGATTTGTATTTTTCAAAATTATTTGCAAGTTCTACTTATATTGACATTGCAGTGACATTAAGTTACTAAAATAGATGAATGGGGAAGACATTTAAGAAGATTTGACATGTATAAGCTAGTTTTTAAAAAAGAAACAGAAAGGTTTGATATATAAAAATAAGACATTTTAGTGAGTACTGAGAAATAAAACTATATAATGAATTTTAAGAGAGCAGAGCATAAAAAATTTGTAACTGTACAATAAACAGACTACTGTGTAATAGGTTTTACTAACACATTGAATTTAAGCAATACCTATTTTCATCTGAATTTTAGGGTGAAGAGTCATGAAATTTTACTAAAATGATTTGAACATAACAAGGAGATACATCCACTTAAACTTGCTGGATCAATCTTCCCATAGACTTGACCAGTAAATTCAAACAAATGACTGACTTAATAATTTATTTAACTGCACTGACTGAACTGACCAGTGTTTGATCATGATGGAAACATTATCTTCATCACACCACTATTTTTAAGCTAGCATTCATTGAGCTTACTGAACTGAAGCATTTATCATGTATTAATCCATTTAATCCTTACAACCATTCTGTGGGACAGGAACTAAACCTACCCCAACCCTACCCCCACTCCTGCCAAAATTTACAAATGAAACTGAGGCACAGAGAGCATAAGTAACCTGCCCAAGAGCACACAGTTGCTAATGGCAGAGCTGGGATTCATACCAGTCCTCTTGGCTCTTAACAAACACACTATACTACCTCTACTGTGATAATGGACATCCTCTTCCCTTTTATCACTATAGTAATAAAAATAAACTCAGAGCCACAGAGTTTACTAAATCAGCTAACATCAAAACCCACACCTTAAAACTAATTTGAAAGAGTAACTCATCTGTCAATACACTTACGGACTTCCAAGATTGCTCATTTGCACCAGTCTCCTGAATGCTCCCTTTCACACCTTCCTCTGTGGCTGGTATGGGTTCAACACTGTTGCTGGGAAGAGTAGACAACTGACTGAGGAATTTCCAATAGAGGGATGGCACAGTTTTAGTTTCCCATCTGAATGAATACGGAGGTCTGTCTAACTCAGGTAATTGTTTTTCCTTATGGATCAAATCTTATTGACATTTATCCCAAATTTTCTGTCCATCTTTTGGTCCTTCAGAGTGAAAAATGTTGTCTCTCTCAAAGTTCTTGACCAGGATAGCTTCATCTTTGTCCTAAATATGCCGACACACATGTTAAACTTCCCATATGGAATTTAATATTGAGACATCTACTTCCCTCCTTTTGAAATATAAGTATAGTCATAATACAAAGCTTCAGGAGAAAAGGATCTCAATAGAAATAAAGAGTTACAGAGTCATAAGAGAGACAAGGACATACTCAAAAGGGTAAACTAGAACATCAAGAGGTATTAAAATATTATGTGGGGGCAGGTGGGGAGGGCAAAAAAAAAATGATGTCATAGAGAAAGTACTTTGAGAACATAGGAAATTTAGCTTAGAGAAGCAGCTAACCGAACTGCTCCAGTTTATGGAGGAACTGTTTACAGAATATTTTGAGCTAATAAATGTAGGAATAATGACAGAATTTTAAAACTCAGCATTTTACTTCTCCTAAAAAAATAACTGATTCAGGCAAGGATTGTCAATGAATGCTACGACTATTAAGTGAAAAGCTGGCAGGGAAATGGATATTTTCATAACGATTTAATTATGATTATAGAACATCATTTAATAGTAACAGCTTTGATAATGTAAAAGCATAAATAACTCACATTTCTTTCCCCCAACCTTTCCCTTTTAAGCACCCTGCTTCCACTGTAAACAGGAAAAAAATAAAAGATAATGCTTGTACTTATCCTTCCCCCGACTTCTCCCAGGAATATTCTGCCTTTATAAATTCGAGTCTTCTTTTCACCTCTTGCCACCTTCTATTCTGAAAACTGTAACAAGTTTAGTTTCTGGGCTTTTTGTCATGTGAAACTGGGAAATAGAAGGGGAGCTAGAGTTGTTGAAGTAATGATGGGTTTGTCTCACTAAAAGCCCAGAAAAAAGAGGTAGAATAAAAGAGCAGTGGAAGAAAAGGTCAGAGCTACATGGACTCTGGTGTGGGAGAGGTTTTCGGAGATGTGACAGATAAGTCAGAGAAGTCAAAAACATGGAAAGTGTTACTGTGAATTACTTGAAAGAGGTGATTAAAAATTGGAATTACTTTAAACTCTGAAAGTAGTTGCTGAATTTTTTTAAGTAGAACTCCTCACAGTAAGGGGATCATGATGGGCCTTATTTTACATTCAGAATATATAATAAACAGTTTGGGTCCATGGATTTCAAAATAAACTTTTACCACTTCCTTGACAGTAGTCCATCTCCCATCCTCCTCCAACATTCTTCCATAAAACTTCCATTCATCCTGTGAATTGCTATCTACTAGGGAGCAGGATAACCTCTTCCTTCTAAACCCAACTCATGCCATAATTCTAGATTTCAATGTCCATGTAGATGATCCACCAGTTTAGTTTTGTGACTCCTGTGCTTCAGTTTCAATGACTTTCACCTACACCCCTATTCAATCCTTATACCCAACTCCAAAAACCCAGATGTTGTCAGCAGCGGGAACTAACCCATACCAGAAATTTAAAACTTGAATATTTCACTCTCTAACCACCACCTCCTCCCATTTCTCTCAAAGCTCCATTCCCTCTAACCTTTTCTTTAGTATCACAGAGACCTTCAGATCTGCCTTGCACTTTTTCTCCATACCTCAGAAACTCTTCCAGTCTGCCATGCTGTACTGCTTCCTTTTATCCTCCATAAGAAGAGGACCAATAAACCACTCAACATTTGCCAATTATCATCTGGAGTAACACAAGGTAATAAAAAATCCTGTTTCTTCAAAAATCAATCAAAATTTGTTCTCACCTTCATCATGAAACTGTCTTCTTGTTCTTTCATACTCATATAAGGGGTGAATCTGTTAACACCTGCTAACTTTTTCTCCAAAAGGTCTACTTTTCCCTCTGCTTTTTTTCTTTCAATCAAATGTACTCTGTGTAAGATATTGGCAGGTAATGATATCTTGAAACCAATTTTCAAATTTCAATTAAAATAATAAAAAGAAATATCCCCCATTTAAAGTATATTAAACATGTGTATCAAGTAAAAATGTATTTCTTATGAAAAGAGCTGTGCAGTTACCCAACTATTTCTAGGGAGAGACAAGAAATGGTAGAGAAATGAAGAGAACAACAATCCAGTGTTAAGTACTGTAGTCGTTCCCCTGGGGGAGGTCAATTTTGAAACCATCCTTTTCAAGAGGAAATTTGAGTATGAATATCTGTCTGCTACTATGGTAATATTGTGATGATCAGGAGGTTCCACATGTGTACAAGCACAGTGGGCCTCTGTATTCGAGGGTTCCACATCCATGGATTCAACCAACCATGGATTGAAAATATTCACAAAGATTCTTTTCAGAAGGTTCCAAAAAGCAAAACTTAAATTTGCCTCACACCAGCAACCATTTACATAGCATTTACATAGTATTAGGTATTAGAAGTAATCTAGAGATGATTTAAAATACACAGGAGATGTGCATAGGTTATATGCAAATACTATACTATTTTATATAAGGGATTTAGCATCTGCAGATTTTGGTACCCTCAGGGGTCCTGGAACCATCTCCTGTAGACACCGAGGGACAAGGGATGAGGGAGAAATGTACTCCCATTCTAGTAACACTTGCATGGGTTCTTCAACTGAATCCCTGAATGGGGTTGCACGAGGGGTAAAGGAATTAGAAATAATAATACAGCAATAGAGAATAGAATATGTAAAAACTTGTTTTATTATCAAATATACAAACAGTTAATTATTTGCTTCTTGTTTTGATTAACCATTGGTAGGTATCGGTAACGTTTTCTACCTTGAGGCTAGGTTAAAGTTTCAGTTCATCTTCCATGCTTTTTATGTTCTCTTCTATCTAAGATTTGCATCCTACAGAATTAGTGAATTTGAGTCAGATCAAAGAAATTATCTGAATTATCTAAAGAGAAAATTTTAATTAAAAAAATTATATTAGAAACATGTAGGTCACACTCAAAATGTCTAACACCTGCAACTGTAGTCTTAGAATGAGAGTAGACACAGAATGGGACAGAAACAATATTTAAAAAATAATAATTCCCAAGAATTTTCGAAACCTGATGAAAGATATCAATTGATAGATTCAGTAAGTTCTGCAAATCCTAAGCAGGATAGATACAAATAAATAAATAAATAAATAAATAAATAAAAGGGACATTTTATATTAATAAATGTGACAATTCAACAGAAAGATATAGACATCCTATATTAGAATGCAAATAGTTTCAAAATACATAAAGCAAAAGTTGAACAAAAAGTGAGAGGCACAAATCCACAATCATAATTGGAGATTTCAACATACCTCTTTCAGTAACCAATAGAACAAAAGCAAAATGTGCTGGGTCTGAAAATTTATTCCCAACTGCACTAAATGCAAAGAGAGGACAGCTAAAGGGGCTGAGGACCAGATACGGCCTAAGAACAATCCTTTGTCCCAAGTTTCCTCCAGAGTTCACTCCATAGGAACAGCTCCCAATTCTCCTCCTCTTCAACATGAACATAAATATGAAAAAAAATGTGTATGGTATGCTACATAGCCATCTTCCTTGTTGGCATCAAAGACAAAACAAAAAGTCCTGAGTGACTCACTCTACAGCCGTATTAAAAATTGTGCTGAAGAATCTGCAATGCTTGGTCAGCTGTTAGGAGTTAAACTATAGACCAACTTCAGGTGGTAGCTTATCACTGAGAAGATAATTATTGGAATGATGAATTTCTTTTAAACAGTTCTTCATTTGAACTTTGTCAGTCTTCTTTTTTCATACACTGCACAACCAGAAAGAAAGGAAATCCTACTCTCCCTCTTGCTAGCCTTTAATTTTAATAATTTCTTAGCCTGAGTAAAGGTTTGTTTTATCACTTAGTTTTAAGATCCTATATAGTTTCTTTTTAAAAGAGATTTTGGAAATGCAAGACCCAGAAGAAACTTCAACCTATTCATTGAGGCAATATATACTAACTAATGTAGAATAGAAACAGCTTCACATCTGAATACACATTCACATCTGAATACAACAGCTTTTCATATTGTATGACTAACTTAAATATTATTCATATTATAAGAGGGAAAATTAATGACTTTGTTTCTCCTCCTATCAACCAAGGGCACATGATCAAATATCTCCTCTGTCTGTAAACCAATTAAGTAACCACGGGTCTAAGAATAACGCATTGTATAAAGGACAAAACCACACAATCATCCCAATAAATGCAGAAAAATCATTTGACAAAATCCAACACATTTTAATGATAAAAACACTCAACAAACGTAGAAGCGAATTTCCTCAACCTGATAAAGGACATCTACAAAAAACCCATAACTGAAAACGTATTTAATGGTAAAAGACTGAACCCCCCACCACCACCACCTAAGATCAAGAACAAAAGAAGGATGTCTGTTTCTCACGACTTTCTTTCAATACTGCACTGGAAGTTTGAGTCAAGGCAATAGACAAGAAAAATAACTTAAAAGCATCCAGATTAGAAAGGAAGAAGTAATACCTCAACATAATAAAGGCTGTATATGACAAACCCACAGCTACACACAACATCATACTCAATGGTGAAAAGCTGAAAGCATTCCTTCTAAGATCAGGAACAAGATAAGTATGCCCACTCTTGCCACTTTTATTCAACATAGGTTTGGAAATCCTAGACACAGAAATCAGAGAAGATAAAGAAATAAAAGGAATCCAAATTCAAAAGGAAGAAACAAAACTGTCACTGTTTGCAGATGACATGATACTATACATACAAAATCCTAAAAACACCACCAGAAAACTACTAGAGCTCATCAATGAATTTGGTAAAGATGTAAGATAAAAATTAAAATAAAGAAATCTGTTGCATTTCTATACACTAAATAAACTATCAGAAAGAGAAATTAAGGAAACAATCCCATTACCACCACATCAAAAAGAAAAAAATGCCTAGAAATAAACCTACCAAAAATTATGAGACACCGATGAAAGAAATTGAAGACAACACAACAGATGGAAAGATATCCCATGTTCTTGGATCAAAAGAATTAATATTATTTAACATGAGCATACTAACCAAGGCAGTCTACAGATTCAATGCAATCTCTATCAAATTACCAATGGCATTATTCACAGAACTAGAACAAATAATTTTAAAATTTGTATGTAAACACAAAAGACCCCAAATAGCCAAAATGATCTTGGGAAAGAAGAACAGAGCTGGAGGAATCATGTGCCCTGACTTCAGACTATACTACAAAGCTACAGTAATCCAAACAGTATGGTACTGGCACAAAAACAGACATGTAGACCAATGGAATAGGATAGCAAGCCCAGAAATAAACCCATGCACTTATGGTCTATTAATCTACTACAGAGGAGGAAAGAATATACAGTGGAGAAAAGACAGTCTCTTCAATAAGTGGTGCTGGGAAAACTGGACAGCTACATGTAAAAGAATGAAATTAGAACATCCTCTAATACCATATATAAAAATAAACTCGAAATGGATTAAAGACCTAAATGTAACACCAGATACCATAAAATCCCTAGAGGAAAACATAGGCAGAATGCTCTTTGTCATAAATCACAGCAATAATTTTTTGGATGGGTCTCCTACAGTAATGGAAATAAAAGCAAAAATAAGCAAATGGTACCTAATTAAACTTAAAATCTTTTGCACAGCAAATGAAACCATAAACAAAACGAAAAGACAACCTACAGATTGGGAAAAAGTATTTGCAAATGATGTGACTGACAAGGGTTTAATTTCCAAAATATACAAACAGCTCATATAGCTCAATATCAAAAAAACAAAAAACCCAATTTAAAAAAATGGGCAGAAGGGCTAAATAGACATTTCTCCAAAGAAGACATACAGATGGCCAAAAGGCACATGAAAAGGTGCTCAATATCTCTAATTATTAGAGAAATGCAAACCAAAACTACAGTGAGGTATCACCTCTCACAGGTTAGAATGGCCATCATCAAAAAGTCTACAAATTATAAACGCTGGAGAGGGTGTGGAGAAAAAGGAACCCTCCTACACTGTGGGAACGTAAATTGGTGCAGCCACTAAAGAGAACAGTATGGAGGCTCTTTAAAAAACTGAAAATAAAGTTACCATATGATCCAGCAATCCCACGCCTGGGCATATATCTGGAAAAGATGAAAACTCTAATTGGAAGAGATACATGTACCCCAATGTTCATAGCAGCACTATTTACAATAGCCAGGACATGGACAACTTAAACGTCCATCAACAGATGAATGGATAAAGAAGATGTGGTATATATATACAGTGGAATATTACTCAGCCATAAAAAAGAATGAAATAATGCCATTTGCAGCAACATGTATGGACATAGAGATTATCATGCCAAGTGAAGTAAGTCAGAAAGAGAAAGACAAATGCCATATGATATCACTTATATGTGGAATCTAAAAAAAATGATACAAATGAACTTATTTTAAAAACTCAGAGCCATAGAAAACAAACTTATGGTTACCAAAGGGTGGAGGAGGGAGGATTAATTATGAGTTTGGGATTCACTGATGCACACCACTGTATATAAAATACACAACAAGGACCTACTGTATAGTACAGGAAACTATAGTAATATTTTGTAATAACTTATATGGGAAAAGAATCTGAAAAAGAATATATATATATACCTATATCTATATATCACTTTGCTGTACACCTGAAATGAATACAACATTGTAAATCAACTATACTTCAATAAATAAATAAATAGAAAGGAAGAAGTAAATCTCTTTGCCAATAACATGGTCTTGTATAGAGAAAATCTTATGGAATACACACACAAACACACACACACAGGAAAACCTATAGGAGCTAATAAACAAGTTCAGCAAGGTTAGCAGGACACAAGATTGACATAGAAAAATCCACTATATTTCTATTCTCTGAAAATGAACAATCCAAAAACAAAATGAGGAAACAGTTCTCTTTCCAATGCATAAATAAGAATAAAATACTTAGAAATGAAGAAATAAATTTAACAAAAAAATGTAAGACATTCACTAAAAACTGCAAAATATTTTTTGAAAGAAATTAAAGACCTAAATAAATGGAAAGATGCCCCATATTCATGGATTAAAGACTTAATATGACAGTATTCCCCAAATTGATCTACAGATTCAACATAATCCCTATCAAAATCTCAGCTCCCTTTTTTACAGAAACCAACAAACCAATCTTAAAATTCATATCGAAAAGTAAGGGACCCAGAGTAGCCAAAACAGTC
This sequence comes from Grampus griseus, assembly GCF_964374135.1. Lineage (NCBI taxonomy): Eukaryota > Metazoa > Chordata > Mammalia > Artiodactyla > Delphinidae > Grampus > Grampus griseus. Next base: position 37,217,738 of record NC_139018.1, on the reverse strand, counting down.
TTGAAAATAAAAAGAAAGTTTGAGGACTCACATTTCAAAACTTACTACAAAGCTACAGTAATTAGGACAGTGTGGTACTGGTATGAGAATAGACATATAGACCAGTGAAACAGAATTGAGAGTCCAGAATTAAATGAATACATTTATGGTCAATTGATTTTTTTTGCAAAATTGTCAAGACAACTCAATGGGAGAAAGAATAATCTTTTCAACATGTGGTGCTGGGACAACAAGTGGATCTTCATATGAAAAAGAATGAATTTGACTACTATACATAAAATAGATAACTAATAAGGACTTACTTATTATATATATAGTATAGTACAGGGAACTCTACTCAATACTCTGTAATGACCTATATGGGAAAAGAATCTAAAAAAGTGTGTATATGTATAACTGATTCACTTCACTGTACAGCAGAAACTAACACAACATTGTAAATCAACTATACTCCAATAAAATTTTTTAAAAACAGAATGAATTGGGACCCCCTAACTCACACTTACAGAAAAATTAGTCAAAATGCATAAATCGTACCAATGTTTTCTTAGGTCAGTCTCCCACGGCAATAAAAATAAAAGCAAAAATAAACAAATGGGACCTGATGAAACTAACAAGCTCTCGTACAGCAAAGGAAACCATAAACAAAATGAAAAGACAACCTACAGGATGGGAGAAAATATTTGTAAATGACGTGACCGACAAGGGCTTAATTTACAAAATATACAAACAGCTCACAGAACTCAACAACCAAAAAACAAACAATCCAATCGAAAAATGGGCAGAAGACCTAAATACATCTCTCCAAAGAAGACATATAGATGGCCAAAAAGCACATGAAAATATGCTTAACATCACTAATTATTAGAGAAATGCAAATCAAAAGTACAATGAGGTATCATCTCACATGGCTCAGAATGGCCATCATTAAAAAGTCCACAATTCATTAGGATTTATACTTAAGATATGAAAAACTATTACATGTATATTTGTCTCCAATAAAAAGTTTTTTAAAAAGTCTACAAATAACAAATGCTGGAGAGGGTGTGGAGAAAAGGGAACCCTCCTACACTGTTGGTGGGAATGTAAATTGCTGCAGCCACTATGTAAAACAGTATGGAGGTTCCTCTAAAAACTAAAAATAGAGTTGCCCATATAATCCAGCAATCCCATTCCTGGGCATATATCTGGACAAAACTATAAAAAAGAATGAAATAATGCCATTTGTAGCAACATGAATGGACTTAGAGATTATCATACTAAGTAAGTCAGAAAGAGAAAGTCAATTACCATATGATATCATTTATATGTAGAATCTAAAAAAAGGGTACAAATGAACTTATCTACAAAACAGAAACAGATTCACAGACATAGAGAAGAGACTTGTGGTTGCCAAGGGGAAGGGAGTGTGGGGGAGGAATGGATTGGGAGTTTTTGATTAGCAGATGCAAACTATTATACATAGAATGGATAAACAAGGCCCTACTGTATAGCACAGGGAACTATATTCAATATCCTGTGATAAACCATAATAGAAAACTATATAAAATAGAATGTATGTATATGTATAACTTAATTTGCTGTACAGAAAAATTAACACAACATTGTAAATCAACTATACTTCAATAAAATAAAATTTTTTTTAATTAGTCAAAATGGATCAAAGACAAAAATTTAAGTACTAAAACAATAACTATTAAAAGAAAACATACGTGTAAATCTTTGTGATACTGGATTAGGCAATGGTTTCTTTGATATAACACCAAAGACACAAATGACAACAACAAAAATAAGATAAACTTCATCAAAATTAAAAGATTTTGGAAACCAGCCTGGAAGTTGCTCAGAAGTAACTTCAAAAAGTTAAACATAGAGTTACTTTACGACCCAGCAATTCTACTCCTAAGGCATATACCTAAGAGAAATAAAACATACAGTCATATAAAAACTCATATAAGAATGCTCATAGCAGCTTATTCATAAAGTCCCCTGCAAAGGAAACAACCCAATGTTCATCAACTGATGAATGGATAAATAAAATGTGGTGTATCCTTATGATGGAATATTATTCAGCAATACAAAAAATGAAGTACTGATTCATGCTAAACAGTGATGAATCTTGAAATCATTGCGCTAAATGAAAGAAGTCAGACACAGAGGCCGTATATTGTATGTATCATTTCATTCATATGAAATGTCCAGAAAAGGCAAGTCCACAGAGAAAGAAAGTAGATTGCCAGAGACTGGAGAAAGTGGAATGGGGAGTAACTCCTAACAGACATGGGGTTTCTTTAGGGGTTGATGGAAACATTCTGAAATTAGAGAGCGGTGATGCTTGCACAACCTTGTGAATATACTAAAAACTACTGAATTGTATATTGCAAAAGGGTGAATTTTAATGAAATGAAAATTATACCTCAGTAAAAAATGTTTTTTTAATATAATTTTGAGTCTGTATTTAAAATTCCATTAGATTTAAATTCTGTGATCAATCAGGATATGAGGTTCATATATTATTTGCAAGCTTATGACAAATGACATTTTTGAAAACAAACTAGAAAATTCCCTACCTTAGAAGGTTTTCTAGTTCTATAATTCTTCTAGTTAGATCCCAGTTGCCTCTTTCAAGACTCTGAATATTGATGTTTTTCAAAGATTTAATTCTGGTGAGAGAAGCAACAAGTTCTTCTAGGTCCTTGATATCATCTTTCAGGGACATTATGTGGAATGACTGTTGCACATTCTTTTCTTTGTAACTTTCTAGCTCATTCTTCATCTCTTGCAATGAAGTTTCTTTTATGAAAAGTTTGTTTCGAAGATTTCTTAGCTAATGAGAAAGGAAAAATGTTATTTAAAAATCATTTATAAATTTGGTTTTAGAAACTTCATGATTTTAAATCATTATGAGTATTTGTGTGTGTGTTAGTTTCTGCTTTATAACAAAGTGAATCAGTTATACGTATACGTATGTCCCCATATCTCTTCCCTCTTGCATCTCCCTCCCTCCCACCCTCCCTACCCCACCTGTCTAGGTGGTCACAAAGCACCTAGCTGATCTCCCTGTGCTATGCGGCTGCTTCCCACTAGCCAACTATTTTACGTTTGGTAGTGTATATATGTCCATGCCGCTCTCTCACTTTGTCCCAGCTTACCCTATCCCTTCCCCGTAGTCTCAAGTCCATTCTCTAGTAGGTCTGCGTCTTTATTCCCGTCTTGCCCCTAGGTTCTTCATGACCATTTTTTTTTTTTTTTAGATTCCATATATATGTGTTAGCATACGGTATTTGTTTTTTTCTTTCTGACTTACTTCACTCTGTATGACAGACTCTAGGTCCATCCACCTCACTACAATTAACTCAATTTCGTTTTGTTTTATGGCTGAGTAATATTCCATTGTATATATGTGCCACATCTTCTTTATCCATTCATTTGTTGATGGACACTTAGGTTGCTTCCATGTCCTGACTATTGTAAATAGAGCTGCAATGAACATTTTGGTACATGACTCTTTTTGAATTATGGTTTTCTCAGGGTATATGCCCAGTAGTGGGATTATTATGAGTATTTAAATTATACATTATTATACAATAAAATGAAGACTTCTGAATCTCCTAACAGTAAATTCCAATGTTAAATACATTTAAAAAATCATGTCAAATTGACACATAGGGTTTGGAATAAGTGATTTTATTCTCATCAACATTAACTTTGTTTAAATCTTGTTATAAAAGTAAATTAGACAAATAATTAATTTTATAATTTCTAGCAGAAAAGAAACACTTTATGCTTTGGCTGTGGATGTTTTGTTTTATGATGGGTTGTAAAAGGGAATGTGGTCACAGGCCGCTCTTCTAAAGAGCAGCCTATGTTTATACCACTTGGTTCCTGGCCTTATTTGTGCTGATCAGAGAAATGGGTAGAGGGAAGAGTCAAGAGAAAGAGCCAGGCTTAAATTGATTATATATATATTTTAAGGCAACTAAAGGAAAGAAGAGCTCATAAAGCTATAAAGAGAAACAAGAATGATATGAGACATCACATGACATAAAAGAGCCACCAATGGCTGCCACTGGGGGAAGAGTCCAAAAAGGATCGGAGAGGCAAGGGGCACAGCTGCTGTGAGGTAAGTTATTTATCTCTTGGTAGCCATGTAAAAAGTCTCTGCTGGGCTTCCCTGGTGGCGCAGTGGTTGAGAGTCCGCCTGCCGATGCAGGGGACACGGGTTCGTGCCCCGGTCGGGAAGATCCCACATGCCGCGGAGCGGCTAGGCCTGTGAGCCATGGCCGCTAAGCCTGCGCGTCCGGAGCCTGTGCTCCGCAACGGGAGAGGCCACGACAGTGAGAGGCCCACGTACCACAAAAAAAAAAAAAAAAAAAAAAAAAAAAAAGTCTCTGCTCTTCTACCTGATAAGTGAAGAAAGTTCACTAGATGAAGAAAATTGAGGCACTGCTGACATTCAAGGGTCAATTATCTTTTAATTTAATCTAATTTGTTCAAATTTCTTAATAGGCTGTGTGTAAACCTGATGAACTAGTAAGAAAGTAAAGCCAAATTTCTTCTTTTTATTGTTATTTAAAAAAATTTTTATTGCAGTATAGTTGGAGAGTTCCCTGTGCTGTACAGTAGGTCCTCATTAGTTATCTATTTTATACATAGTATCAATAGTGTATATATGTCAATCCCAATCTCCCAATTAATCCCACCCGCCCCTTCCCCCTTGGTACCCATACATTTGTTCTCTACGTCTGTGTCTCTATTTCTGCTTTGTAAATAAGATCATCTATACCAATTTTTTCAGATTCCACATGTATGCATTAATATACAATATTTGTTTTTCTCTTTCTGACTTTACTTCACTCTGTATGACAGTATTTAAGTCCATTCACGTCTCCACAAATGACTCAATTTTGTTCTTTTTTATGGCTGAATAATATTCCATTGTATATATGTACCACATCTTCTTTATCCATTCCTCTGTTGATGGACATTTAGATTGTTTCCATGTCCTGGCTATTGTAAATAGTGCTGCAATGAACATTGGGGTGCATGTGTCTTCTTTTTTTTAATATAAATTTATTTATTTATTTTTGGCTGTGTTGGGTCTTCGTTGCTGCATGCAGTCTTTTTATCTAGTTGTGGCGAGTGGAGGCTACTCTTCTTTGCAGTGTGCAGGCTTTTCATTGCAGTGGCTTTTCTTGTTGTGGAGCACGGGCTCTAGGAGTGCAGGCTTCAGTAGTTGTGGCGTGCAGGCTCAGCAGTTGTGGCTCACAGGCTCTAGAGCACAGGCTCAGTTGTTGTGGCACACAGGCTTAGTTGCTCCGCGGCATGTGGCATCTTCCCAGACCAGGGCTCGAACCTGTGTCCCCTGCACTGGCAGGCAGATTCTTAACCACTGCGCCACCAGAGAAGCCTGCATGTGTCTTTCTGAATTAAGATTTTCTCTGGGTATATGCCCAGTAGTGGGGTTGCTTGGTCACATGGTAGTTCTATTTTTAGTTTTTTTAAGGAACCTCCATACTGTTCTCCATAGTGGCTGTATCAATTTACATTCCCACCAACAGTGCAAGAGGGTTCCCTTTTTTCCACACCATCGCCAGCATTTATTGTTTGTAGATTTTTTGATGATGGCCATTCTGACCGGTGTGAGATGATATTTCATTGTAGTTTTGATTTGCATTTCTCTAATAATTAGTAATGTTGAGCATTTTTTCATGTGTTTGTCGGCCACCTGTATATTTTCTTCGGACAAATGTCTATTCAGGTCTTCCGTCTATTTTTTGATTGGGTTGTTTGTTTTTTTGATATTGAGCTGCATGAGCTGTTTGTATATTTTGGAGATTAATCCTTTGTCAGTTACTTCATTTGCAAACATTTTCTTCCAAGATGAGGGTTGTCTTTTCATCTTGTTTATGGTTTCCGTTGCTGTGCAAAAGCTTTTAAGTTTAATTAGGTCCTATTTGTTTAGTTCTGTTTTTATTCTCATTACTCTAGGAGGTGGCTAGAGTGTTCTGCCTATGTTTTCCTCTAAGAGTTTTATAGTGTCTGGCCTTACATTTAGGTCTTTAATCCATTTTGGGTTTATTTTTGTGTATGGTGTTAGGGAGTGTTCTAATTTCATTCTTTTACATGTAGCTGTCCAGTTTTCCCAGCACCACTATTGAAGAGGCTGTCTTTGCTCCATTGTATATTTTGGCCTCCTTTGTCATAAATTAGTTGACCATAGGTGCGTGGGTTTATCTCTGGGCTTTCTATCTTGTTCCATTGATCTATATTTCTGTTTTTGTGCCAGTACCATACTGTCTTGATTACTGTAGCCCTGTAGTATACAGTCATGGAGGCTGATTCCTCCAGCTCCGTTTTTTTTTTCCTCAGAATTGCTTTTGCTATTTGAGGTCTTCTGTGTTTTCATACAAGTAAAAGTTTTTGTTCTAGTGTTGTGAAAAATGTCATTGGTAATTTGATAGGGATTGCACTGAATCTGTAGATTGCTTTGGGTAGTCTAGTCATTTTCACAATATTGATTCTTCCAATCCAAGAACATGACATATCTCTCTATCTGGTTGTGTCATCTTTGATTTCTTTCATCAGAGTCTCATAGTTTTCTGCGTACAGGTCTTCTGCCTCCTTAGGCTTATTCCTAGGTATTTTATTCCTTTTGTTGCAATGGTAAATTGGATTGTTTCCTTAATTTCTCCTTCTGATCTTTCTTTGTTAGTGTATAGGAATGCAAGAGATTTCTGTGTATTAATTTTGTATCCTGCAACTTTACTAAATTCATTGTTTAGCTCTAGTAGTTTTCTGGTGGCATCTTTAGGATTTTCTATGTATAGTATCATGTCATCTGTAAACAGTTTCAGTTTTACTTCTTCTTTGCCAGTTTGGATTCCTTTTATTTCTTTTTCTTGACTTCCAAAAGTATGTTGAATAATAGTAGCAAGAGTGGGCACCCTTGTCTTGTTCCTGATTTTAGAGGAAATGCTTTCATTTGACTTTGTAAAACAGCATATGCTTTATAACCAGAAAAAAGTTCAAGAATACTCTGTTACTGAATAAAATTACATTAATTAGAAATGCTATAATTCCCAGCAGCAAAGGAGGTACGAAGATCAAGCATTTAAAATTAAATTTTTAATACAGTATGTGTATACGTCGGTGTCTAAATCATTCTGTGGAATTCAATGAAATAAACCTTATATGTTCTCAAAACATACCTTTATGTATTTTCTAATCATACTGCTATTTAAAAAACACATCCCCATGAAGCCAGTAATTTTATAGAGAAAGAAAATATGGAAGAGTGGAAAGACCTCAAAATCTGGAGGAACAAGACAGATTGTGGCCAAGACAAATAAGTTAAATTTTCTTAACTGCCTTACATTCTGGTTGTAAGAAATAAAAATAACATATATCAAGGGCCTAGCATAGTGTCTGGCACATATTAGAATATAACTATACACTAAATTATAAGCATATGCTAAATTGCAGATGTACACTAAATTGCAGTTTGTGCTCCCTTGGAACTTGAAATTAAGTCATCCAAAAAAGCACTCCACAAACTTTGCTAATTAGCTGCAGAAGCAACTAAAGTATCTGAAATGGAGCAGGGTGGTGCTCAAATAAGGTCGTGAAGATGAAGTGAAAGATTTGAGCTCAGGCTAAAACCCATTTCTCCTCTTCATTGCCCAGCCACACTGACAGTAAGAACTCTCTGTGCTCATTCTTTATCTACTATTAATCAATTTTTATATCATTCCATCTCTCATCCTTTATGCCTCACCATGGAAACTCTTCTCTTATGTCAGATTCAACACTTCTTTTCAGTTGTCATCATATTCCACATGTCACTGAAGCTTTTGACACCATTGGCCATGCTCTTTTGCTGGGTACAGTCATTGGCACTTGGTATCCATTCCCGTTCCTGATGTCTCCTTGTTCCATAGAACTAGAAATAAAACTGTTATTTTCCAGACTCGTTTTTGGAGGCTGGGATTCTCTAGGTCAATGGTTCTCAAACTTTAGCATGCTTCAGAGTGCCCTGGAAGTCTTCTTTAAAAACAGATTGCTAGACCTACCCCCAGAGTTTCTAGTTTGGCCTGGGACTAAGAATTTGGTTTTTTTGTTTTTTGTTTTTTTTGCGGTACGCGGGCCTCTCACTGTTGTGGCCTCTCCCGTTGCGGAGCACAGGCTCCGGACGCGCAGGCTCAGCGGCCATGGCTCACGGGCCCAGCCGCTCCCGCAGCATGTGGGATCCTCCCGGACCGGGGCACGAACCCGTGTCCCCTGCATCGGCAGGCGGACTCTCAACCACTGCGCCACCAGGGAAGCCCAAGAATTTGTATTTTTACCAAGCTTCCAGGTGATGTTAATGTTGGAGAGTAAGTACACTTTTTTTAATGTTGGAGAGTAAGTACACTTTGAGACCCATGCTTTATGTAAAGTGGGCTGCACCAAAGAGAGATGCATTCTCATTAAATTTAAATTAAAGGAGAAAAGACCATCTTCCCACTGCTATTTCTGCTGGTAACCAAGTTCAAGGAGAAAAAACATTCTCCTTGGAGAATGGACAAAAAAACATTCCCTGACCTGTTTACCAGTTTTGTGGAAGTTGAGAGACAGCTGTGGCTGTGCAAGAAATGCTCAATGGCAGTAGCAGCAAATTCTGGACCTTCAGATCTCATCTACAGTGGTGTGTCTTTGAACACATTCATCCAACGCTGGCCCCAGCTCCCACACAAAGACTTCCCAATCATTTTGTATACATGTAATTCTCTGTATTAAATAATTTTTTTTGGAAAAGTCAGAGTGGTTTCTGTTTTCTGCAGTGACTCCATGACTGATCCTTGGCTTTCATGAAACCATCTATCTCCTTTTTATCTCCGTCCCTGATTTTCTTTCCATTAGTGCCGGTATCAAAGAACAATGCAAACCTGGATGTGACAAATTCTATGTTGTGTTTTGTTTTCCTTTAAATGACCATAAGAGAGGTAAATTTTTGAAATGAATTTTACAATTTAGAAGCCAGATAAAGCTTCTCAGCGTGAAGTAGAATCTTCAGAATTCAATAAACTCTTCATGGTCAGCACCATAGCCTCCAGGGTTGCACTGACTTCATCATTTAGATTGCTTTTTAATGCCATTTCCAGCACATGGCCAATCTTCTTTATAAAATATTGTTCCATTTCCCCCAAAATATGCATATTAAAAGATGTTCTATAGTTTTGATCCTTGAGCAATCCTCATAGAATAAATATAACCTTCCTACCATAGAGGAAATGGAAATGGCTTACAGTCTGGTTGATAACGAAATGTTTTAAGTCTTTTTACCTTGTACTAAACTCTAGGATCAGATTTTTTACCCCCTTCTTACTTTTCACACAAGTGAAACTTTTACTCCTTGTGTAAAGGAATTATTCTTTTATGGCATTTCTTGAGCACTTCCACTCTTCATTCGTCAGTTTCTATTTATTATCAAAATATGTGATTTGCTTCACCTCTGAGTCTATGTATTACAACTCAGATCCTGTCTTAAGACCTATTTATTTAATCACAAATTAATTTACTTAAAATAATGGGTTAGATATTCTATGAAAGATCTATTTAGAAAATACCTCTTAATAGCAAGTTCAAATGTTTAAAAAATGGAAAGTGGGAGCCCCCTGGTGGCCTAGTGGTTAGGATTCTGAGCTTTCACTGCTGTGGCCTGGGTTCAATCCCTGGTCAGGGAACTGAGATCCCGCAAACAGTGCAGTGTGGGGGAAAAAAAAAGTTTAAAATTCATTTATATGTAAATTGATTCATTTAAAAATATGTTAATTAGATCAGAGTCATTTTTTACTCACCCTTTTGTTTTTAACTCTCCCCCTCAAGTCATTTGGTCTGTTCATTGTACTTCTAATGTCTTTCATATCTACCCCTTTCTTCCCATTTATCTTTGTCTTGTTTCAGGGCTTCATTGTCTATCTCATGCACTGTTTGTTGTAAGACATCGTACTTGGTCTTCCCACCTCCAATCTAGCAACCCTCTGAGCCATTCTTTATTCAACAGACAAGGCTTAGTGTCTTCTGTGTTTCAGGCATGTGCTAGGCTCTGGGGATCCTGAGAAGATTAAGAACTCTCAAAAATTTCCCAGCTCACTAGGGAGACCAATTTTGAAACAACTAGAATATACCATAACAGGTGCAATAACAGTGGTATGAGCAAAACGTTCCAAGAACACAAGTAAAGAATATCTATTCTACCCTTAGCTGTTTCAGATCGTATAATATCACTTCTCCTCAAAACCCTGTGTTGGGGACTTCGCTGGTGGGGCAGTGGTTAAGAATCCGCCTGCAGGGGACACGGGTTCGATCCCTGGCCCTGGAGGATCCCACATGCTGCAGAGCAACTAGGCCCATGCACCACAACTACTGAGCCCACGTGCCACAACTGCTGCAGCCTGCGCGCCTAGAGCCTGTGCTCCGCAACAAGAGAAGCCACAGCAATAAGCCCGCACACCGCAACGTAGAGTGGCCCCTGCTCGCCACAACTAGAGAAAAGCCCACGTGCAACAACGAAGACCCAGTGCAGCCAAAAATTTTAAAAATAAAATTAAATAATTAATTAATTAAAAAAACACAACAAAACACTGTGATGATTCCCCATCAACCTCAAACTCATTATAGCATGTTATTCTGGCTACTTCATTGACTCCAACCTACTTTTACAGTTCTACACCCCTATCTTCAGTTATTTATTTTATTTATTTTTTTGGCCATGTCGCACGGCATGTGGGATCCTAGTTCCCCAACCGGGGATCGAACCTATGCCCCCTGAAGTGGAAGCGCAGAGTCTCAACCACTGGACCACCAGAGGAGTCCTCCTACACCCCTATCTTCAACTTCTATGCCCTTCAAGTTTCACCTTAACTGCCCCTACCTCCAAGAAGCCTATGCTCAGAGTTTACCTGGTATTTCCTTTCATTGTATATGCCTAACTCCCCACCTTCTAATTTTTTTGTGGATGAGAATCATGGTTAATTTATTTTTATATCCTCACCACCCAAGTGCCTTATTTTAGTAATTTTCACATGGCAGAACCTAAACAAATGCTGAGCTGAAACTTGATTCCTATCAAATGATCCCAATTTCTGGTAATCACAATAATTGCTCAAGTCTGTCAGCATTATCTTCATTATTTTAACCAGTAAGTCGGGGGTTCTCTGAACTGCAGTGGTTCAGCGATACCATGTAAATAATGAATGTCCCCTGGAGTTGTGTAATGCAGTGGTCCCATTTCGCTATACTAGGATGTAAGAACTATGTTTTAAGATCTTATTTTTAGTTATCTTATTGTTAGGGTATTTTTAAGATAATGTTAGGTAACAGGTTTCTTGAAAAGTACTTAAGGTAGCATGAGTCTCAGACTCACACAACATTGATTCTAGATCTAGTTTAATTTTCCTTTTAATGACCAAACCTTGTCAATTAGTCCTCCAGAGGACTTGACAGTTCTAGTTTTTACTTCCTCCAGATAAACAGTGATTTGCAAACTCTAAGAGTTAAAAACACTCCTTCATGAGAAAGACAAATATCATATGATAACGCATATATGTGGAATCTTAAAAAAGGGTACAAATGAACTTATCTACAAAACAGAAATCGAGTTACACATGTAGAAAACAAATTTACAATTACCAGGGGTTAAGGGGGAGAGGAATAAATTGGGAGATTGGGATTGACATATACACACTGCTATATATAAAATAGATAACTAATAAGGCCCTGCTGTATAGCGCAGGGAACCCTACTCAATACTCCATAATGACCTATGTGGGAAAAGAATCTAAAAAAGGATGGATACGTGTATATGTATAACTGATTCACTTTGCTGTACACCTGAAACTAACACAACATTGTAAATCAACTATACTCCAATAAAAATTTAAAAAAAGTCTGACACATGTAGTGGAATATTTAGGAAAGTCCAAAAAATTACAGCTATGTAACGAAAAACTGGCATCGAGCAATATTTTATTGTGATTAAAAAGTCATGACTTTATGAATTACAAAAAAAACCCAAAAAACAACAACAACAACAAAAAACCACCACTCTTGCATTACAGGCATACTTCAGAGATACTGCAATAAAGCAAGTATCACAATAAAGCGAACCACATGAATTTTTTGGTTTCCCAGTGCATATAAATGTTATGTTTACACTATACTATAAAATGTGCAATAGCATTGTCTCTAAAAAAACAATATACATACCATAATTTAAAAATACTTCATTGCTAAAAAATGCTAACCATCATCTGAGCCTTCAGTGAGTCATAATCTTTTTGCTGATGGAGGCAATTGAAATTGCCTCCATGCTGATGGCTGCTGACTTAAGCAGGTGGTGGTTGCTGAAGGTTAGGATGGCTGAGGCAATTTCCTAACATAAGACAACAATGAAGTTTGCCACATCAATTGACTCGTCCTTTCACAAACAATTTCTCTCAGCACGTAAAACTTTTTGAAAGAGTTTTACCCATAGAAATCTTTTTAAAAATTGGAGTAAATCCTCTCAAACCCTGTCCCTGCTTTATCAACTAAGTTTATGTAATATTCTAAATCCTTTGCTGTCCTTTCAAGCATCTTCATAGCATCTTCACCAGGAGTAGATTCTATCTCAAGAAACCACTTTATTTGCTCATCCATAAGAAGCAACTCCTCATCTGTTCAAGTTTTATCATGAGATAGCAGCAATTCAGTCATATCTTCAGGCTCCACTTCTAATTCTAGTTCTCTTGCTATTTCCACCACATCTGCAGCGACTTCCTCCACTGAAGTCTTGAACCCCTCAAAGTCATCCATGAGAGTTAGAATCAACTTCTTACAAGTTTCTGTTAATGTTGATATTTTGAACTCTTTCCATGAATTACAAATGTTCTTAATGGCATCTAGAATGGTGAATCCTTTCCAGAAGTTTTTCAATTTCCTTTGCCCAGATGCATCAGAGGAATCACTATGGCAACAATAGCCTTACGAAATGTATTTCATAAATAATAAGACTTGAAAGTCGAAATTAGGGACTTCCCTGGTGGTCCAGTAGGTAAGACTCAGCACTCCCAACGTGGGGGACCCGGGTTCTATCCCTGGTCAGGGAACTAGATCCCACATACATGCCGCAACCAAGAGTCCACATGATGCAACTAAGAAGTCCACATGCTGCAACTAAAAGATCCCGTGTGTTGCAACTAAGACCTGGAGCAGCCAAAATAAATAAATAAATAAAATCTCTAAAGAAACATGTTGAAATTACTACCTGATCCATGGGCTTCAGAATGGATGTTGTATTAGCAGGCATGAAAATAATATTAACCTCATTGTATATCTCCATCAGAGCTCTTGGGTGACCAAGAGCAGTAATATTTTGAAAGAAATCTTTTTTTCTGAGAAGTAGGCCTCAACAGCAAGTTTAAAATACTCAGTAAACCATGTTGTAAAAAAATGGGCTGTCATCCAGGCTTTGTTGTTCAATTTACAGAGCACAGGCAAAACAGATTTAGCATAATTCTCAAGGGCTCTAGGACTTGGGGAATGGTAAATGATCACTGGCTTCAGCTGAAAGTCACCAGCTGCATCAGCCTCTAACAAGAGAGTCAGCCTGTCCTTGGAAGCTCTGAAGCCAGGCATTGACTTCTTTCTAGCTATGGAAGTCCTAGATGGCATCTTCTTCCAAGAGGAGGCTGCACCGAAAATTTGTTGGTTAGTGTGGCCACCTTCATCTTGATCTTAGCTAGTTCTTCTGGATAACTTGCTGCAGCTTCTACATCAGCATTTGCTGCTTCACCTTTTATGTTATGGAAACAGCTTTTCCCTCAAACCTCATGACCCAACCTCTGCTAGCCTCAAAACTTGTTTCTGCAGCTTCCTCACCTCTCTCAGCCTTCCTAGAATTGAAGAGAGTTAGGGCTTTGCTCTGGATTAGGCTTTGGCTTAAGGGAATGCTGTGGCTGGTTTGATCTCTATCCAGATCACAAGAACTTTTCTCCATATCAGCAATAAGGCTGTTTCACTTTCTTATCACTTGTGTGTTCACTGGAGTAGCACTTTTAATTTCTTTCAAGAACTTTTCCTTTGCTTTCACAACTTGGCTAACAGTTTGGGGCAAAAGGCCTAGCTTTCATCCTATCTCAGCTCTTGATACGCCTTCCTCACTAAGCTTAATCATTCCTAGCTTTTGATTTAAAGCAAGAGATGAGCAACTCATTCTTCCACTTTAACACTTAGAGGTCATTGTCGAGTTATAAATTGGCCTAATTTTAATATTGTTGTGTCTCAGGGAATAGGGAGGCCTGAGGAGAGGGAGAGAGATGGGGAATAGCAGTAGGTGGAGTAGTCAGAACTCACAACATTTATCAATTAAGCTCGCTATCTTATATGGGCACAGTTTGTGGTCCCCAAAACAATTACATTAGTAACATCAGAGATCACTGATCACCACAACAAATATAATAATGAAAAAGTCTGAAATATTGTGAAAGCTACCAAAATGTGACACAGAGGCATGAAGTGAGCAGACGCTATTGGAAAAATAGCGCCAATAGACTTTCTCAAAGCAGGGCTGCCACAGACCTTCAATTTGTGAAAAACACAATATCGGCGAAGTGCAATAAAGTGAAACACAATAAAAGAGGTATGCCTGTTATCTTTTATATTAAAGAATCCAAATTTTTGAATAGTTTGATGTTGGATTTGGATATAACGAACCAGAAATATATTCAGAACTTAGCTAAATTTAGGTAACCCCCAAACTCAGATACAGCTTGTTGATAAAAATTGTCAACAAAAGACTTATGTCTAGAATATATAAAGGACTCTAGACTCTCAGAAAACAATCTGATTAAAAAATGGGCAAAAGACTTGAACAGAAACTTTACCGGAAAGGATATGTGGATGGCAAATAAGCACATAAAAATAGGTTCAGGGACTTCCCTGGTGGTCCAGTGGGTAAGACTCTGTGCTCCCAATGCAGGGGGCCTGGTTTCGATCCCTGGTTGGGGAACTAGATCCCACATGCATGCCGCAACTAAGAAGCCCTCATGATGCAACTAAAAAAAAAGATCCCACATGTCACAGCTAAGACCCGGTCCAGCCTAAATAAATAAATAGTTAAAAAAAATACATTCAACATCACCAGCCATTAAGGATACGCAACTTAAAGCCAAAATTTGATAGCACTACACATATATTAAAATATCTAAAATACAAAATAATGACAACACCAGACGCCGGTGAGGATGCAGAGAAACCAGATCACTTATATGTTGCTGGTAGGAGGATAAAATGGTCCAGCTACTCTGGAAAATAGTTTGGCAGTTGCTTTTAAAACTAAATATGCAAATACCATATGACCCAGCTATTGTATTTTGGGGCACTTATCCCAGAGAAATGAAAAATTATGTTCACACAAAAACCTGTACATGCATGTTCATAGCAATTTTATATGTGATAGCTAAAAAACCAACAAGTCAACAAATGAATGGTTAAACAAACTGTGGTATATACATACCACAATCTCAGCAATAAAAAGGACCAAACTATTGATACAAGAGCTTGAAGAAATCTCCAGGAAATTATGCTGAATGAAAAAGCCAATCTCAAATGGTAACATATGCATGATTCTTTTGTATAACATTTAAAAAACAGCTTTATTGGGGCTTCCCTGGTGGCGCAGTGGTTGAGAGTCCGCCTGCCAATGCAGGGGACACGGGTTCATGCCCCGGACCGGGAAGATCCCACGTGCCGCGGAGCGGCTGGGCCCATGAGCCAGGGCAGCTGAGCCTGCGCGTCCGGAGCCTGTGCTCCGCAACGGGAGAGGCCACAACAGTGAGAGGCCCGCGTACCACACACACACAAAAAAGCAGCTTTATTAGGATATAATTCATGGATTCATCCATTTAAAGTATACAGTTGAGTGGTTTTTAGTATATTCATAGACTTGTGCAGCCATATTGAACAATTTTTTACTTTTTAAATTGAGATATAATCCACATACCATAAAATTCACCCTTTAAAGTGTACAATTCAGTTTTTAGTATATTTGTAGTTGTGCAACCAACACCATGATCTAATTCCAGAACATTTTCATTATCCCCTAAAGAAACCCCATACTTGTTAGTAGTCACTCCCCATTCCCCCCTCCTCCTAGCTCCTGGCAACCACTAATCTGTTCTGTTTCTATGGATTTGCCTATTCTGTACATTTTATATAAATGGAATTGTACAATATGTTGCCTCTTGTGACTGGCTTCTTTTCATTTAGCATAATGTTTTCAAGGTTCAACCATGTTGGAGCATGAATCAGGACTTCATTCATTTTTATGGCTAAATAACATTCTACTATATGGATATACCACATATTGCATATCTACTCATCAGCTGATGGATATTTGGGTTGTGTCCACTTTTTGGCTTTATGAAAAATGCTACAGTGAACATTCATTTACAAGTTTTTTTGTGAATATATTTCTAATTCTCTTGTCTATATATCCAGGAGTGGTATTGTTGGGTCATGTGATAACTCTATGTTTAGCTTTTTGAGTACATGACTTTTTTTTTTCAGTATATAACATTCTTGAAATGACAACATTTTAGAAATGGAGAAGACATTAGTGGTTGCCAGGATTTGGGGATGGGAAGGAAGTGGGTGTGGATAACAAATGGCAATGGGAAGGATCTTTGTGCTGTTAAAACTAACTGTTCAGTATTTTGACTGACTGTTTAGAACTTGATACACACAAACACACAAATGAGTACAAGTAAAACTGGGGGAACTTGAATAATATTAGTGGATTGTATTGTATCAATGTCAATATTTAGGCTGTTACATTATACCATAGTTTTGAAAAATTTGGGAGAAACTTTGCAAAATCTACAGTGGATCTCTCTGTATTATTTCTTAAAACTGCAAATGAATCTACAATTACCTCAATTAAAATTTCAATTAAAATTAATAATAACTGGTTCTCATATATTTTTCTTTAGCTGCAAAATTTATATTGCCTCCATTCTCCCCTCCAGAGCTGGCTGCATCTACCAGCTTTCTACTGTTTGCCTTTTTACTACACTAAGGGAAGAAAACATCTTATCTGCAAAAAACACTGTCATATTGCCCTCACAAATAAAAGTTTCCATGAAAATCAAATTAAAAATACTGGCAAAACACATTAAATTTATCTTCAATTTAAGACACTAGGCCTTATTGTACATATTATCAGTAATTTTTTTTACAAGTTGTTTAACTTTTTTTTTTTTTTAATTTTTTCTTGGCCGTGCCTCATGGCTTGTGGGATCTTAGTTCCCCAACTAGGGATCGAACCCGGGCCCCCTTCAGTGGAAGTGCCAAGTCCTAACCACTGGACCACCAGGGAATTCCCTGTTTAACTTTTACTACTACAGCAGCCCACCTAGCACTATGCAAGAGTTTTAGCTAAATATCATATTGCCTAAACTAGACAACACAATCACCAACTGAATACTTTAATATTTATCCCTTCTATACCTGGCTTTTCCTAAATATAGCTCTCTTGCACCTGTTTCTCCATTATTGGACAGAAACACATGATAATTATTTTTGTATGTCCCACAAAGAGATAAAGTTAATTATAACAAAAGATTTAAATGTATGCAGTGAAGAGAAAAACTGTCTCATCAAGACAATTGTGTTCCTGTAGGATTAAATAATAGGTTATTGGAAAAGGGAAAGATGACTCATGCTGAAGGTACTCTACTGAAATCACTAGACTTTTTTTTTTTTAAGTAAGTTTGACACAGTTAAACTGTCACTAATTTTTATTAAATTCAGAAAATGCCAATATGAGCTATGGAATACTTTTTAACGTATATAGTATCTAAAATCAAGTCAAAATGAGACCTTGTAGAGCCTTTTAGATATGTTTTGACAAATAGATGAAAAATATGTATAGGTACCAAATGCTTTATGTACATGTAGAAAATTGCTTTTAAAAAGTACTTGGAAATTCTTGAAAATAGCTTACATATTTTCTTTAAACAAGGTTTAAAACCTGTCTTTTTTGACAATTTGGTTTAAAAGTTTTTTTATGAATTAGGCATAGACATAAACCCTAATTGAATCCAAATCCAAATTATCAAAAATCCCAAACTTCAGAAGTATTAGTAGTAAGTTATTCTGTGGAGAAGAAGAACAATGCTACCCATAGTAAAACTGCTACAATTTTCAGGGATTTGCATCACATTTTTTTCCTGAAAGAAAAAACTAAGAAATGTCTCCAAAGTGTAATAAGATTTATTGTATCTATGTAAATTATGTTTAAATTTAATTTCTATTCACCTCTCTATGCTAAAAGAGGGAAAATGTTAGCATAAAAAATTGAAAGAAATTATCTATCTATCTATCTACATGAAACCTGGAGTCAGGCTATTGATAGATAAGATAGCAGAAAAGAACTTTAATGAGGTCCTGAGCAGAAAAGAGGTCTCAAGGAATAAAGCCACTCTTATGGGCTGAGTGTGTCCCCTCAAAATTCATATGTTGAAGTCCTAGCCCCTAGTACCCCAGAATGTGACTGTATTTGAGGATAGGGTGTTTAAAGAAGTAACTATGTTAAAATGAGATCTTTAGGGTGAGCCCTAATTCAACATGACTGATGTTCTTAATGAGAGGAAGAAATTTGGACACAGTGACCAAGCGAAGACACAGAGAACAGATGGCCATCTACAAGCCAAGGAGATAGGCCTCAGAAGAAACCAACTGTCTCATCATGAAAAAAAAAAAGGTAATTATGTGAGGTGGTGGACGTATTAACCAACCTTATTGTGGTAATATTTTGCAATACGTGTGTATATCAAATCACCACATTGTACATCTTAAATTTACACAATGTTATGTCAGTTATATGGCAATAAAGCTGGCGAAAACATTAAAAAGAAGAAACTAGCCCTGCTGACACCTTATGTTGGACTTCTAGCCTCCAGAACTGTGAAAAAATAAATTTCTGTTATTTAAGCCACCCAGTCCATGGCACTTTATTATGGCAGCCCAAGCAAACCAATACAGACACCATAGATAACTACTTATTCAAAAGGGTGGTCAATGTCCCAATAAAAGCATTTAGAACATTTTACTTAAAGGTAACCATAGAGGCAATACAGACATAAGCAGCCACATCATGTTACCTTTAACAATGACAATGGCCTTTGGGATTCCAAACTTGGTTACCTATCTCTTGCAACAAATGTTTAAGGGTGCTTGAGTTCAACTAAAGAATTCCTATAGGCACTCTCTAGTTCATCACAGGGTGTCAAGGCATTTCCTACAAATGTGGTTTCTTTTTCATCTGTTGATATTACTCAGATGTTTCATTAAGTATTTAATAAGAGCAGTGGGTATTTGCCATTTGGTGCTATATTGGAAAGTGGGAACTCACCCTTTCCATTGAAAAATGCTTAATACATGTAACTATTATTATTATATACATTTTGAGCATGGCAGTTCCTAAGCAATGTTCTAATACTACAGCATTCAGCAGTAACTCAAAAGCGGCACTACATATTATACCATCTTCAAAGGGACTTCTCTGGCAAAAGACAGATTTGGGTCTACATTAGTGCTCCTCGGTGATAAGAGGCTTCAATATTGAGAAAACAGCAAAACTGAGTTCAGATAATACTTTGAGCTTTTTATCAGAATGTTTCTCTCCCTACAGAGGATATAATTTCCCATGGTGTTTTATTTTCAGGTAATCCGTATACCTCAGCTAAAAGATTCTTGTATTTCACCAACAAACCAGCAAGGTCAGGATGGACTGGGTCAGCTGCTCTTTTGTTGCACGTGATTGGGTTCCTGGTGGGAACCACTTCAAGAGGTGGATCAAAACAAGCCTACAAAAAGAAATTTCAAATTAATTAATTAAACATGTAACTATAGATCAAAAACCGCAATGTTTTAGCCCACACAAACTCAAGTAAGTAACTCTAAATAAAATACAACTTTAAAATATTGATTTTGAGGTGCTATCCTAACAAATGAAATAGGTCTCAAGAAAGCAGCAAGTAACATGTTAACCTAAAAGGCAACTTTACATTTTTCTAAAAATTCTTACCTGACAATTTACAACACCAGTGATAAGTAAATGCAGCATATCTAATAAACATAATTTCTGAGAGTGTAGGAATCGAGAAAACACATATAAAATGTCTGGGGAAATTTTAATTCACATCTAGTAAAACCTTTACAGAAACTTGAACTATTATAAGGTCACTGATGAAAGATTTACCAGTATTTGTTTTATTTTTGATTATAAATCATTCCTATGCTTCTATAATTATACAAATTGATTTTTTAAAAAAATCTGATTTCAGTAAATCAACATCAATTTTGTGTTTCTTTCACACCTTACTGAGGGTAAAAATTAGGGAGATTTACCTGTATTGCAATATCTCCTCCTATTGTCAAAAGAGTGTATAATGTTCTAAATTTTAATTAGCATAACTGGTTAAGAACAAAGTTTATATGATTCAAATGAAGCCAAGAAAAATGTGTTAATCTAAATCTCTAAAAAGTATAAATATATCACATGGTGCTTAACGTATTAAAGGAACAAAATACATTTTTCTAAAGTTATCAGGTTTTAGAATTTTATGCTTACCAAGATACTAGGAACATAGGCCTGCATAAGAGAATACAAAATAACTATGTTTAAATGTTTAAAAAAATAGAGAACTTTTGAAAATGTGATTAAGTCACAAGAGACCACAAAGAATTAACATATTAGAAAACATGTTGGAAAAACAACCAAATAAGACTCTTAGAAATAAAAAGTGTAATCGTTTTAATTTGAAAACTGAATGGACACATTAAAAAGCAACTTAGACATAGCTGAGGAATGAGTGAACTCAAATATGAAGGAAATTATCAAGCATATAGGAAAAAAAATAAATGGTGAAAGAGAGTTTAAAGGCAGAGAGATTGAAATGAGAAGGCCTATCATACGTCTATTTGGAGTCCAAGAAGGCTACATTCTAGAGAAGGGGGAAGAGACACTATGTGAAGAAATAATGTTTTGATAATTTTACAGAATTGTTGAAAGATTCCAATCTAAGTGGTCTAGCAAATACCAAGAAAAGTGACTAAAAAAAATTTCTTTACCTCCACACTCATAATGAAACTGTAGAACATAAAGAAAGATCTAAAAAGCAGATAATAGAAAGGACAGATAATTACAAAGAAATAGCAGTTAGACTGGTGAGTGACTTCTCAATAGTAACAGAGGCTGAGAAACAGCAAAATGATATCTGTAATGTACTAAGAAAAATATATCATCTTTTATTGAGTCTAAGATGCACAAATTTTCACATCTCTGCAACTGGGCTGCAGCTTAAAGTTGATGCTAATTCATATATGGATAGGTTAGCTGAAAACATACTTTTGAATTTCAAAATAGTGGATAAAATAGTAGTATTTCTTCAAATCAAGGATATAAGGTAACTGCCAACCAGAATTTTATACTTAATTATGTTTTAAGATTAAGAGTAAAATAAAGATATTTTAAACAAACAAAAATTGAATTTACCACCAATAGGTCCTCACTTAAGAGAATTCTAAAGGATGCATTTCACATAGAAAGAAAATGAACTCACAAAGTCTGAGATACAAGAAAGACTAGTTAAAAAAAAAGAACAAACAGTAAATATTATGTGGGTATATTTACATAAGCGTTAATTAATTTAAAAAGTGTGATTTATGGGATTGAAAATAAGGAATAGAACCAATGCAGGACAAAAAAAAGCATATACACTGAGAGGAGAAAAACAGTTTAAAGCACTATAAAATATTCATATTTCTCAAGAGTAATCATACAGATTTCAGTTAACTTTGCTAAGTATATATGTTAAAACAACTAATATAACTAGTTAAACAATAGTCATACAGCATATAACTTATAAACTAGTAGAAAAGGAAAAAATAGAATGAGAAAAAAGAAATAAATGCAACACAACAAAACAAAAACAATCAGTTTTTGGTATGAAAGAAGGAGGGAAGAGGAAACAAAAATAATGGGACAAATAGATTACACATATGATGATAGAAATACACCCAAATAACCAGTAATATCAATAAATGCAAATGAACTAAACTTTCCAGTTAAAAGCAAAGATTAACAATGTTATTCAAAAAAGCAAAAAACTGAAAACAACCCACATGTTAAATAAGAGTTTAATGGATAAGTAACT
This sequence comes from Grampus griseus, assembly GCF_964374135.1. Classification (NCBI taxonomy): domain Eukaryota; kingdom Metazoa; phylum Chordata; class Mammalia; order Artiodactyla; family Delphinidae; genus Grampus; species Grampus griseus. The sequence continues at coordinate 37,195,497 of NC_139018.1, read as the reverse complement.
TATGGTATATTTGTACAATAGAATAATTATTGAATAATTGTACATAGATCAACACAAATCTCATGAAGTAAAAGAAGTGACAAAAACACAAAAGCAGTATAATTCCGTTAAACAAACTTTTAAAACAGATAAAATTAATATTTATTAGGGATACATATATGAGTGATAAGACTAGGAAGAGAAGCAAGGGAATGATAGACACAAAACTCAAATATCCACTATTTTTAAGTTTAGGTGGGAGTAAAGGGATTCAGTTAGTAAGGGGCACACAGGAAGGTTCTAAGGTACTGGCAGTGTTTTATGAAACTAGATGATAGGTTCATAGGTATTTGTTTTATTACCTAATCTGTGTGTATACATTTTACAGTTCTTTTCTATTTTTTATTCTATTTTTTCTTTATTCTTTTATTCTATTTTTTTATTCTATGTTTTAAAAAAATCCATTCACAAAACAAAACTACATATTTTTTAGGATGCATATATATCCAAAGACATGTCAAACATATTAAACTGAGATGAGATAGAAACAGAGATGGAGAAAAAATAAAGTGAGAGGGGTCTTGCACAGAAAGATGATACTGTACCATGAACTAAGCATGATTAACTTGACTGTGTATCTGAGATCTAAAACAAAAGGGCAAATTGATTAAAATGTGCTAAATGTCTTATTTTTAGTACACCACAATATCACTAAGATTTCAAACACCAATAATAAAAAGAAAAAAATAATACTATGTTCAATTAGGTTTTTAATTTATAAAAGTAAGAAATATTCAACCAGCAATTAATTTTGTAGTCAAGTTCTTTCAAATACAGCTTGAAAACTTTTCTTATTTCATAGTTTAGAAGATATGAACAAGGAGACATGCTGTACAAGAATACTCACTGTAGCTTGTTTATATAAGAAAAAAACTAAAATGTATAAAAACTGATATATTACTATAATTTGTAATGGAATTCTATGCAGCAGTTAACATGCCCAGACTAAATTTATGTGAATCAAAAAGAACTACTCTCAAAAACATGATTGAGTGCAAATAGCAAGGTAGAAAGTTATGTCTAGTAGAATATCATTTATGTAATTTTTTAAATCCCCAAAACAACATAAGAAGCATTCACATATATCTAAAAACATGGACATAAAGGCTATACACTTAGTTCAGAAGTTATCTCTGAAAAGGAAATAAGGGCTACCCTGGTGGCGCAGTGGTTGACAGTCTGCCTGCCGATGCAGGGGACATGGGTGCGTGCCCCGGTCTGGGAAGATCCCACATGTCGCAGAGCGGCTAGGCCCGTGAGCCATGGCCGCTGAGCCTGTGCAGCCGGAGCCTGTGCTCCGCAACGCGAGAGGCCACAACAGTGAGAGGACCGCGTACCGCAAAAAAAAAAAAAAAAAAAAAAAGGTACAGGATGGTCCAGTAGTACTTTCACATAGACCTGTAATAGCAGCTGCCCTAACACCCTCATCTCTCACCACCCCAGTGGATTTAGATTTATTGATACTGAAGACACTTATTAAAGAACAATTATCTTTAATGAAACTTTAGTCTCGTCCCCATTTTAATTATTTGATACTTAAAATCATTACTATATCAATTCCTTTTCTAAGAACCAGAGAAGAGACTTAAAAGAACAACTAAAATTTTGGTGAATTGAAAACGGAGAATGAACTGCTCCTCAGTCCTGGCACAAGAATCATACTGGAGACAAAGGTTTTCTTAAGAATCCTATCCTCTGCTTTTATTTTTATTTCCTTACCATTTTATGAATCTTATGCTCTATTAAAAACAACTTATTAGTTTCACTCATATTGCCTCTAAGAAAAAAGCTACTATGTGGGCCAAAATATATCCCCAGAAGCATGAACTGATCCTGCAGTATCTCAAGTACCACCTCCTTCCTTGGTTCACACAAGGTGAGGGTAATCTCTCTCTCCTCCTGACTCTTATAGTATATGATCTATACTTTTCCTTTGATTGTTATCTCATTCAATATTGTATCATGGGGACTTCCCTGGTGGCAGAGTGGTTGAGAGTCCGCCTGCCAATGCAGGGGACACAGATTCAAGCCCTGGTCCAGGAGGATCCTGCATGCTGCGGAGCAACTAAGCCCGTGCACCACAACTACTGAGCCCGCGCGCCACAGCTGCTGGAGCCCGTGTGCCTAGAGCCCGTGCTCCGCAACAGGAGAGGCCACCGCAATGAGAAGCCTGCACACTGCAGCGAAGAGTAGCCCCCACTCACTGCAACTAGAGAAAGCCCGTGCCCAGCAACGAAGTACCAACGCAGCCAAAACTAAATAAATTTATTAAAAATATATATATATTGTATTATGTAAAAAATCTTATGTCTCCTACTAAATTAAAGGTACATTAAGAGCAGAATCTATTTCTGGTTTATCTCTATCATTCCATACGAGGAACAAAAACTACAGATTGAACAACTAAAGAACCCAACAGTTCTTTCAAAAAAACCACCCTTATATACAAAGTTAACTTATATAGGTGATAGTACTGTTCTCCCAAACTTACCTTATAGAAATACGATAAAAATATAATAGGAGTCTGAAGTAAAAAATAAAATACAGCAATATGACACAATTATTCTGTGAATTTAGGTTTGTACATAACTTTATTTTTTACACAGTCATAAGATTCATCAATACTCACATTAGAAAGATACAGTATGCTACGCTTCATTTAGTGGAAAGTAAAAACCATAAATTTTTACCATATCAGGCACAAGAGAAAATTTCAAATCCAAGGTCAATTCTAGAAGAAACCTGAATTGTCCAGTATGAGTGGCTGCCCTGCACTATTTACCAAAAGAACGTTTGCACATCAAAGGAGCTGTTGCTAGGTGAACGCATCACAGAGGTCCAGGGAAGGGCAGAGACCTCCTAAAGTGATAAAGTAAGGCCTGTGGTTCTTTATTTCCCTAATTAATGAAGTGAAAACATAAATTGGCTTCATCAAGCATGAGCGAACTTAACAACTCTTAGGAAGGTGATCCCACTGAAAGTAAACATTCCAGCAAAGGTAAAACTTATATTTTGGAGCTTTCTTTTGTGAAATTCTTGGAATAGGTCAAATTTTTGTACTTCAATACCTACAGCTTATCAAGAAAGAAGTATTTTGAAAGGAGGAGAAAAATGATGATTCCATCTACAATTCCTAAAGCATAAGATGGTTTGTCTGAAAAACTGGTATTCTAATTCTTAGAAATTATGTCCCTATTATGTATTCTTGATACCAGAATCACTGGAATTACACTTCAAATATCATCTAATCTAGTGGTTCTCAACCCTGCCCACCCATTAGAATCTCAAAGATAACTTCAAAAAATACTGATACTGGGCTTCCCTGGTGGTGCAGTGGTTGAGAATACGCCTGCCAATGCAGGGGACACGGGTTCGATCCCTGGTCCGGGAAGATCCCACATGCAGTGGAGCAACTAAGCTCGTGCACCACAACTACTGAGCCTGCGCTCTAGAGTCCGTGAGCCACAACTACTAAGCCCACGTGCCGCAACTACTGAAGCCCACATGCCTAGAGCACGTGCTCCACAATGAGAGAAGCCACCGCAATGAGAAGCACACTCACTGCAACGAAGAGTAGCCCCCGCTTGCCACAACTAGAGAAAGCCTGCGTGCAGCAATGAAGACCCAACGCAGCCAAAAAAAAAAAAAAGGGAAAAAGAAAATACTGATACTCTGACACTACCCCAAGTTCTGACTTAATTGGTCTGCAGTGGAGAGCCTAAGCACAGATATTTTTAAAAATCTACACAGGTAATTCTAGTGTGACTTTAGGGTTAAGAACGACTGTCCCCCTATCTTTATTTACATATGATAAAAATGAGGCAGGGATAAAATTAGTATTAATAGGAATGAGAGTAATAGTTTAATAACTAAACAAGGAAAATAAGAAATATCCGTTTTTTTTCCCTCTAAAACTAGATTTTAAAAATTACATCCCCAAGCAGCAGAAACATAACTATGAACAAGACAGGAAATTTCTTATAAAGCTGAAATTCTGGTGGAAAAAGAAAAAGATAGTAAACAAGTATATAAATAGATAAAATCATTTTAGATAGTGTTCAGTGCTGTGAGTAAAATAAGCTAATGTATAGTAACAAGGAGGTAAGTGAGGGGGCAGTTTTTGATAATGTAATCAAAGAAGGCCTGGTTTGAATATATTAACATAAATCATATTATACATTTTACTGGATAACCTGCCTTGATCATTTAACAATTTGTGAAAGTTGCCTTACAGTGCATCTATAGTATATATCCATTGTTCATTTTTTTTTTTTGGTGGTACACGGGCCTCTCACTGTTGTGGCCTCTCCCGTTGCAGAGCACAGGCTCCGGACGCGCAGGCTCATCGGCCATGGCTCACGGGCCCAGCTGCTCCGCAGCATGTGGGATCTTCCCAGACCGGGGCACGAACCTGTGTCCCCTGCATCGGCAGGCAGACTCTCAACCACCGCGCCACCAGGGAAGCCCATATCCATTGTTCCTTTAACAACTTCATCCATCCTGATGGAGATTTTATTGTTTTTTACTATGTAAATTGATGCTGTGAGGAACACTTTTATACATATATGTTTGTATATACGTGTAATTATTACTATAGGATGAATTCGTAAAAGTGGAATTACAAGATCAAAGAAAGCACACATTAAAATTTTGATAGATGTTATCAAATAACCCTCAAAATTTTTGTAAAAATGGAACTTCTGCAGAAAGGATACACAGTTTTTCAAGCAATTACCATTAACAGGATTTGAATAAAAATATTTTATCTTTCTATTCTCTGTGAAATGATCGGTTCTCAGTCTTTATCTTATTAGACCAATGTGCAATATACTTGGCAGAATTAGTTACCTCTTACTCCTGTGAAACTCTTCTTCACTTGTCGTCTAAGGCTGCATGCTCTTGGAGTTTTTTCTCATAACACGCTGGACTCTTCAATCTTCCTTCCTGGTTCCTCCTCATCTCTTTGAATTCTAAACATTGAAGTGTCATAGGAATCAGTCCTAGGTCCTCTCTCTACCTACACTCATTCTCTTCCTGGGCGCTCATCCAATCTCATGGATTTAACTATCGTATCTCTCGTTTATATGAATATCACTAAGACATCTGGATGTCTAAGAGGCATCTAAAAACATCTAAAAACTTATTTCATCTCTGTAATGGCAACTCCATCTACCAGTTGCTCAAACCAATTCCTTGCTTTTTTTTTTCTTACACCCTACCTTCCTCTCTTTATTGAGGTTTCTGCTCAAGTCAGATTCCCCAGAGAAGCCTCTCTTAGCACATTTCTAAAACAGCACTCTCCTGCCTTCCACCACCATTCCCTATCCTCTTAGCTTGCCTATTTTTAAAAAATGCTAGGTCTCAATATCTAAAATTAGAGTACATATTTCTTTAATTGATCATTAGCTGATGTGGGGGGGGCAACTTTATTGGTTCACCGTGGTATGTCTAGCACCTAGAGCAGTGTCTTGTGTTGTTGACACAGTAGCTACTCAATAACTATCTGCTCAATGAATGAATGAATGAATTGTACAGGTCACATAGAGATATTATAGTTGAAAACCAGGCCTTTAAGTTGCAAAGGCAACGTATTTGAAACATCCAGTTTTGGTCCTAATTTTAGGCACAGCTACGTATCTTTGACTAAGTTATCCTTCAAAGTCTATTTCTCCATCTGTAAATCGGGGTTTATGTCATCTTCCTCAGCAAACAAGAAGCTGTAGTCAATATCTATTTAATATTACAATCACAAAAGTTTCACTACCTGTAATTTTCCAGGAACATCTGATTCAGTTTTCGTCTTAATTTCAGTTGTCCAGGTATAACATAATGTTACGGTATGTATTCAGAAGTCCTTAACATTTTAAAGTTATTATACAGTTGGCCCTCAGTATTTTTGGGTTCCACATCCTCAGATTCACCCAATCCTGGGTCAAAAATTATTTTTTTTAAAAAAGTTCCAGGGGCTTCCCTGGTGGCGCAGTGGTTGAGAGTCCGCCTGCCGATGCAGGGGACACGAGTTCGTGCCCTGGTCCGAGAAGATCCCACATGCCGCTGAGCGACTGTGCTCGTGAGCCATGGCCGCTGAGCCTGCGCGTCCAGAGCCTGTTGCTCCGCAACGGGAGAGGCCACAACAGTGAGAGGCCCGCGTACCGCAAAAAGATAAAAAAATAAATAAATAAAAGTTAAAAAAAGTTCCAGAAAGTTCCAAAAAGCAAAACTTGAATTTGCAGCATACCAGCACCTATTTATATAGCATTTACCCTGCATCAGTCATCTAGAGATTACTTATCTAGAGTAATCTCAGGAGTATGCATGGGAGTATGTGCTTAGGTTATATGTAAAAACTACGCCATTGTTTATAACGGACTTCAGCATTTGAGGATTTTAGTATCTGTGTGTCGGTCCTGGAACCAATCAGAAACTTGCAGGCCCTGTCCTAGCAAACACCCCGGCAGCCTTCCAAGAGGGAGGGGTGCCTGCCCCTGTCAGTCACTAGGCATCCAGTTTATGTAAGGCCCGCGTCCTTTCTCCAACCCCAGATCTGCGTGGGGGAATCTGGCAAAATCTAGACTCGCAAAGCTGACGACCTCCCCGTACTGGCCAACTTGGGGTTATCCACACCCTGAGGTAGCCACGCGGCGCTCCAGCTCCACTGGCCTGAAACAGCGGGCTGGGTTTCAACCATGGCGGAGTATCAGTTTCACCTGAGGACATTTTTAAAGCAGTCAGAGGCGCCACCCAGACTGTCCGATTCAGTTTCGACACCAGTCTGACGGAGCCTGGGAGCGAGAACGCCGGACGCTGCCCCACACTCCGCAGGCATACCCCCTGCCGGCCAGCCCTGGGCCCACCTAAGCTCCCCACGCGGGAGCCGGAGCACAACACTCCAGTAGAAGCCCCGCCCCCTCAGCCCACGCAGGCCTCCGGCGCCCGCCAAACTGGTCTCCCGCGAGACCGCCCCTTGGCTCCGCCCACTGCCCCGCCACCTAAAGGCTGGAATCGGGGGTGATTCCCTCTTCAGCTGCTTCCCTGCCCACACGATGGCGCATTCTCGCAAGGGTCCTTCCACCAGCCAATTATTTCCTCCATCCAGCCTTCCACAGAGTTCCCTCATCTTCCCGTGGCATTTCAGACCCTCTACTCTTCAGCTTTTCGCTAAGGGGCCTACGTCCGTCTGGACTGCGCACGCGCGCATCCATGACCGGGGGCGCACGCGCAGTACCAGGGTCGGCCTGGGCAGTCGCTAAGCGCGTGTGTTGGGCAATCCCGCGCCGCAGTGCAGCGAGTCGAGCCTCGATTTTGTCGGTGTCCACTGTGGGCAGCGGACTTATATAGAGGTCATGGCGCCGGCGGAAATCCTGAACGGGAAGGTCATCTCTGCGTAAGGACCTGTCGTTGTTAGGGCGTGTTGGGCTGCCGGCAAGGGCTGTGAGCAGGGTGTGCAGGTCCCTAAGGACCCTTTTTTTTTTTTTTTTTTTTTTGCGGGAGGGAGACTTGGAGCCTAAGAGTCTGGCCAGCCGGGTGGAGAGGGGGGACATTGTCCTGAGCCCTTCACACCTGAAGTCCGGTTCCCTACAACCAAAGAAAGGGGCCTGGTGGCTGTGCCCGCTGGCTCCTATGCTTCTGGGACAAGTCCTCTTACTCACCCCGACGACTGTGCTCCCAGAAGTGCAGCTGCCAGACGAGAGAGTAGTTTGGGTTGTCTGCAGCATCCCAGTCAGAACTCAGAAATCCAGTTAATTCCCTTGCCCTGTAATTTGGAGGTGAGGAGACTGAGATTAGTGAGGTAACAAGGTTACAAGGCTGATTAGTGGCAGAGAGTCTCCTTCCAGACCATAGCTTTACCCACTGCACCAGAGTCATCATTTGCTAAGTGGAACCCACTAAACGTTTTCTTTTTCCGTCAATTTCATGCCCCTCTAACAGCTATCTCCTGTGTCCTGGTCCTAGATTTACTTTCTAGTTTGGCTCTTGAGTCCTGACGGTATTTTCTATTCCTTTTGACCTCTGCCATTTCTACCCTATGGGAAGTCTGAATGCTTCGCTAGTGTATATGATTGCCAGACTTAATTCCCTGGGAGTAACACCTGGCTGTTTTTTGTCTGGGAGGTGACTGGTGGGGAAAGATGAAAGTAGAAGGGGAAAGGATATATTTTGTGTGATCCACCTGGAGGTTGCTCTTGGGACCTTGGACCTCACCAGTTATTTGGTAACAACTGTAGCTGGCAACAATGATTGCCCCATGAAGCCCTAATTTTGTGAGCAGAGGTTTTTTAGTGAATTATAGAGTCATTGGCAGTGAAACCCACCTTGAGTTTCCTGGAAGATAGAGATGGTGGACAAAGAAGGTGAGATGTAAATTAGATGATGGTGAATCTTTCACATTGGTGAGGAGGAACCCCAAACGTTTACATTAGAAATCACAATACGTACATCTGAGTGCTTTTCTGCATGTGGTTTGCTAAACTGCATTGTTTGTGCTTGACCTTCGTTTTTTGTTTGCTTATATTTCAAACCCAGTCACTTAATCAGTGGCTTTTCTTGGTAAAATCTTCTTTTTAGAAAGACTGGTTGTGAAGAGATAGTTTAGGTTTGCTTCTTGGCAGGCTACTGAGAATAGGTGCTTACTGGATATGTTTTGGTTGAGTGGGGAGCAAGTTAAATATACTTGTAAGCTCCATAAGGGCAAATACATGCATTGTCTTATTTGTGTCTATATCCAAAACACCTAGAAACCTTCTTTCACTCCTTACTAGTTTTGTGGCATTAAGCAAATTAGCTATCCTCTGTGCCAAAATATTCTCAAATGTAAAATAAAGATAATATCTAGGCCATTGAATTGTTAGGAGAATTAAATGAGTTCCTAACTGAAGAGCATTTAGAATTGTTCCTGGTACATAATAAGTGTTCAGTACAAGTTAGCTGTTAAAGATTAGTAATTAGTTAATGTATACAGAGATGATTGATTCATTATCTCTTTGACAGTGATAGTTGCTTAGATTCATTCCGTTTTTTTAAAAAAAATATTTATTTATTTATTTGGCTGCGCCAGGATCTTCATTGCCACCTGCGGGGTCTTCGTTGCGGCATGCAGGATCTTTAGTTGCAGCATGTGGGATCTAGTTGCCTGACCAGGGATCGAACCCAGGTCCCCTGCATTGGGAACGTGGAGTCTTAGCCACTGGACCACCAGGGAAGTCTGGCCTTGAGATCTATTTCAATGGTTCTCAACATTAGCTACAGATTAAAATCACCTTGGGAGCTTTTTGTTTTTGATATTTCTTTTTATTTACATATGAATACATACAGAAAAGTGCAACTGTCGTCAGTGTAGAGCTCAATGAGTTTTTCATTACTGAACTTGAGTAGCACCCAGTAAGAAATGACATTGTTGGCATTCCAGAAGCCCCTCTCTCACTCCCATCCCATCACCATCCCCAACAAAGGTAATCACTATCCTGACTTCCAACACTGCAGATTAGTATTGCCTGGTTTTGAACTTTATATAAATGACATCATACAGTATAAAGTCTTCTGTGTCTGGCTTCTTTCAGTCAATGTTGTGTTTCTTAAATTATTTCATGTTGCAGGTAGTTGTAGTTCATTTACTCTCATGGCTGTTTTGTATTCTATGTGAATATGCCACTATTTGCTTATCCATGGACATTTTGGTTTCTAGTTTTGGGTGATTATGAATAGTGCTATGAGCATTCTTTCATATGTCTTTTCATGGAACATATAATATATACCTTTCTGTTGGTTACATCCCTAAGAGTAGAATTGTGGAGTAATAGGACATATATATGAGCAGTTTTATATAAGTAGAAATTGCCAATCTTTTCCAAGGTAGTTTTACTAAATTATATTCATAGGAAGCGTCAATGCTTGGTACCACACAGACTGATTTAATTGGAATTTCTAGCAATAAGCCACTGGACTCAATATTTTAAAAATCTTTTAAAAGCTCATTGTTTGATTCTAATGCATCTTGAAGGTTGAGAACCACGTATCTAAAGCCTTAACTCTTTTTTTTTTAATATTATTTTTTTATTTACTTGGTTGCGCTGGGTCTTAGTTGCGGCACACGGGCTCCTCAGCTGTGGCATGCGAACTTAGTTGCGGCATGCATGTGGCATCTAGTTCCCTGACCAGGGATTGAACCCAGGCCTCCTGCATTGGGGCCACAGAGTCTCAACCACTGTGCCACCAGGGAAGTCCCTAAAGCCTTAATGCTTAAGTCCAAGTTTCATCAATGAGGAGGAATAGGGCAGTGATTTGGTGGCAGGTACTGAAAGCATTCTCTGGAAATGACTGTTCCAGGTACTGTTCCTCTCCCTTGTTGGCTCAGAAGTAACATAGCTAACCTTTTACAGTGCCCTGTGGTTGAGCAATCAATTGAACTAATTGATACTAGTTCCTACTAACACAATTCATAAACAAGCACCAAGACTAAGGATTTTGTGCTTACCGAAGATTTTTCTTTAATGTGCTTATAAAATGGCTCTTTCAGATGCTGCCACAGCTTGGCACCTTGACCTTCATGGAGAGCTTGACTCCAGGAGCAGGTAGAGCTCACAATTCCTCAGAGAAGAGGAGCTCTGGAACGGGAGACGGCCTGCTTGGTTGATGAAGTAGTGCAGTCCCTCAGCTCCCCATGCTGAGGCTGCAGCAGGCAGCTGACCCTTGGCCATGGCCCTGGGGGAATCCTGAACAAGAAGGTGGTTCTTAGAGCTTGAGCAGGTTGGGCTGCAGGTAGAAGGTCTGGGCAGGGTGTCCCTACCTTCCTCTTTTACTAGGCCAGGGACACTCTTGAGAGGAAAGGTAAGTGAACTTCTTGCATTGCAGCCAGGGATCCTGGAGTCAAAGGGAAGGGTCCCTCATTCCCCAGATTTGCAGGTCAGCTTCGTTGTTTGCCACCACTGTTGGGCCTCTCTGGGGACCAATTTGCAAGCCTTCAAGCTCCCTGGGCAGTTTCTTGTCTGATGTAGTATATGAATTGTAAAATTTCTTCCTTGAGGGAGGAAGGATGGGGCAAGTCAAGAATTCCACAGTCAGAATTTCTCTAAAATCTAGTTCACTGCCCATCCTATCCTGCAAGCTGAGGAAATAGTTGAGGCAAGAAAAGTGTTGTGATTTGGCCAAAGGTTACTTGGCTGGTTAATGGCAGAGGCTCAATTAGAACCAAGGTCTTAACCCAGTACATGGTGCTTCTTACTTTGTCAGGCACTTACTACTTTTGCTAAAAGGAATTTCATAAACTAATTTTTTTTTCTTTATAGCAGTCTTCCTCTTGCCGTGCTTCCCATTCTGCTGAGAAGGCCATCCCTGACTTTTCTCTACTTTTATTTATTCTCCCTTTATATCTTTCTGGTAGCCAGGACTGGACAAAATTCATCATTCCAGATTCCTTCTCTGCCTATGGGAAACCTGGATCTAGTTGCCAATTGTGTCCCTTTGGAAGGAACACTTCCATTTCTTCCTTAGGGGAGTTCCAAGGTTATAGCCTGGATTTGAAAATTGGGGGAGATCTGAGGGTTAGGGACAAATATCTGTTTTTGGATATTTATTCACTTAATAAATATCTGTGTGCCTCCTATATGCCGGGCACTCTTCAAAGCCACGAGACTATAACAGTCAACAAAACAGCCCACATCCCTACCCTCGTGGAGTCTCTTGTCCTGATACGTAGAGACAGATGGTAAAATTGGTAAAACAGAATGTAAGGTAGTGAGAAATGCCAAAGAGAAAACCAGAGCAGGGAAGAGGGACAGATTTCTGAGGCATGGGGGTTATAATTTTGAATATGGGAATTAAGCTCATACTCATTGTGAAAGGAACTTCTGGGCGAAGATTTGAAGGAGGCGGGGCCGTGAGCCTGCCAATGTAAGAGGGTTCCTGACCAAAAACACAGCCTGTGCCATGGACCTTTGACCTCACCAGTTATTAAATGACTGCTTTGGGGTCAGCAGTGATGGCCTCCGAGAAGCTGAAGGTGAGTAGAAGGGCTGAGGGAAAGAGCACCGATGGTGGTGAGAGCCTACCCTGGCTTAAGGGAGGACCTCCTAAAGAGATTATACAAAGGCAGGGGTAGAAAATAGTGTCAGAAGAACTGCCCTGATTTGGCTTTTAAACCAGAAACCACAATTCTTATATACGTGTGCTTTTCAGAGTGGGGCCTGCTAAGTGTTATGTGATTTGTTTGACCTTTCCTTCTGTTTGTTTGCTATAGTTGAGCCTGCTCCCTCCATGGGTGGCATTTTTCTTGATTAAGTCTTTTAGAAAGACTGAAGAGACAGATGGTTTGCCACTTGTCAGGCCACTGAGAGAAGGTGCTCTGAGTTGTGGGTTGAGCAGAGCGGGCTGGTGTGTTTGTAACACAGCTCCCTGTGGGTGGTATCCCCAGAGCTAGTCACAGTGCTGCTCCCTCCTCCAGAATCAGGGGGTGACTTAGTTTACCTACTTGTGCCTTAGCTTCCTCATCTATATGTTGGCCACCTAATTCACAAGGTTGTTAAAATTGAATGAGTCATGACTTGTAAAGCATTTAGAGCAGTCTCTGGCACATAGTTAAGTTGTAATAAATTGGTACTTAGAGAGTACCTGCTGAATAAGCAAGTGATGTTTGTGTTTATCCAAGCTTTATCTGCGGCAGCTGGCTTATTATCTTGAGCCTTAAAATTAGAATGTATCCTATTGTTCAAAGATAAAAATGGAACCATGACTATATGTTTAGCTACAGGGTTAGAAGAACTATTTTCTGTAAAAAGAGTTTGCTCACCACAGTGAAGTTGATAAGCTTTTCATTTTGTCCTGTAGACAAAGTACCTGAAGGCCTTTTTGTGCTTAAAACGATTTGCCTGTAATGAGCTCCAAAGTGTGGGCCTTTCTGAAGGTCCATGGAACCTTGACTGTCAAAGCTGGCTTCACTCTGGGAGCCTGTGCAGGAGAGCAAGTGAGAGTTCCTGAGAGTGGGACCTTCTGCTGGCCACCCAGCCAGGCTATTGGATGTGTTGCTATTGTGAATAGTGCTGCTATGAACATAAGGGTGCATGTATCTTTTTGAATTATAGTTTTGTCCAGATATATGCCCAGGAGTGGGATTGCTGGATCATTTGGCAACTCTATTTTTAGTTTTTTGAGGAACCTCCATGCTGTTTTCCATAGTGGCTGCACCAATTTACATTCCCACCAATAGTGCAAGAGGGTTCCCTTTTCTCCACACCCTCTCCAGCACTTATTGTTTGTAGATTTTTTGATGATGACTATTCTGACTAGTGTGAGGTGGTACCTCATTGTAGGTTTGATTTGCATTTCTCTAATTAATCATGTTGAGCATCTTTTCATGTGCCTGTTGGTCATCTGTATGTCTTCTTTGGAGAAATGTCTGTTTAGATCTTCTGACCGTTTTTTTGATTGGGTTGCTTGTTTTTTATTGAGTTATGTGAGTTGTTTATATATTTTGGAAATTAAGCCCTTGTTGGTTGCATCATTTGCAAATATGTTCTTCAACAAGGACGTAATTTAATCTTTTTTTTTTTTTTTTTTTTGCGTTATGTGGGCCTCTCACTGTCGTGGCCTCTCTCGCTGCGGAGCACAGGCTCCGGATGTGCTGGCTCAGTGGCCATGGCTTATGGGCCCAGCCGCTCCGCGGCATGTGGGATCCTCCCGGACCGGGGCACGAACCCGTGTCCCCAGCATCGGCAGGTGGACTCCCAACCACTGCGCCACCAGGGAAGCCCTAATCTTTTAATTTGACTTAACTAACTAGGAATTTGAAATATATGCCTTTCTTGGAACACTAGGTGGCCTCAATTCTTTTTACAAGGAACTACATGTTAAGTTTTTCAGAAAATTTGAAGAATTTTTTAGCAGTGTAACAGTTGTAATGAAACATAAAACAGCAAATGAACAAAATGAAAATAAAGCAGATGAAATCAGACATTTGTGTTGTACTGCATTGTAAAATCTTATAACAACAGTCTCCTTGTGGGGGTGGGGGAGGGTGAGAAATGTCTGTCCTTGTTTAGAATAGCCCTGCATGTTGAAGATGAATGTTCTTGATTTTTCTCTGATTAGTTACTTAAAGGCCTATTCTGTGGACCTTTTTTTTTTTTTAATTAATTTATTTATTGGCTGCATTGGGTCTTCGTTGCTGTGCGCGGGCTTTCTCTAGTTGCAGTGAGCGGGGGCTACTCTTCGTTGCCGTGCGCTGGCCTCTCATTGCAGTGGCTTCTCTTGTTGGGGAGCACAGGCTCTAGGCGTGCGCACCTCAGCAGTTGTGGCACGCGGGCTCTAAAGCACAGGCTCAGTAGTTGTGGCACACGGGCTTAGTTGCTCCGCGGCATGTGGGATCTTCCTGGACCAGGGCTCGAACCCATGTCCCCCGCATTGGCAGGCGGATTCTTAACCACTGCGCCACCAGGGAAGTCCCCTCTGTGGACCTTTTGAAGATCACTTGCAAATTCCTCTAAGCCTGTGCTACATTTCAGTGTTTGTTGACTGGGCAACTTTTTTCCCGTCATGTAGATTTCTTAGCCATGTAGCTAAATACCCATTACTGCCTCCTTTTCCTACCTGTAGCTTCTGTTGAAATGTCCTTGTTACATTTTATTTTAGCAATACTTTTTTTTTCTCAATCATAAAATGTCCAAAATTTGAAAATAGGCCATTATGTAAAACAGAATGAGTTGGAATTTATAGTGGACTTTTTGAGGAATAATTGTACAAGACTTGAGGCAAGAGATCTGGGTGACTGTTAGAGATACTAGGCTCTGACTAGGACTCTTCAAGGGTGATGCGATTCTGTAGGGATGTACACCTTTGACTTTTGTTGACTAGGCTCTTTGACAACTATATGTGGGAGAAGTCAACTTGGAGAAAACTGATAGTCACGCAAATAACTCTTATCCATAGAGATTCAAACAAATTTTGACAGGTTGAACTATAAATGATTTCCACTGTGATTTTTGCACCTTAGAAAAGATAACCGCAAACATTGCATTTTATTGGCCAGTAGCAGGGTTTCTCATCCTTGGGCACTATTAACATTTGGGCTGGACAATTCTTTGTTGTTCTTTGTCCCGTGCATTGTAGGATATGTGATTGTATCCCTAGCCTCTACCCACTAGATACCAGTAGCAACTTAGTTAAAACTGCATCTGTGTCTGTTCATGTTTAATTAGCTATGACTATTTTACTAGTATCTGTCCATCAGGACCAGAGAGACTTCAATGGTTTACTGCTACTTGGTCCTGCTACCTTCATTGGCACTCTTGTACTGATTTCTCCTACATCAAGATTGAGATATGTCTTCCCTTAGATTTTAGAGAATGTTGATGGAAGATGGTGTGACTGGCATGTGTAGTTCTATTCAGGGATCAGGGGTGTTTCTCCACATGCCCACTTCTGCCTCACTTTGCCCCCAGAATCTTTACCAGGATGGTATAACTCATGGGGCCGAGGATAGAAATGGGAGGCATCTGCAATTCAAGGAAGTTTCTGTTTATTTAGGAGGTTTCAGTGATTCGAAAGTTGTTCCATTATAGCATTTATACTTTCTGGAAATGAGCTATAAAAATTAAAGGGGTTCCCACCATTTAATTCATCACAGCTCTATGACCCTAAAATAAACATAGACGAGGGAGGGAGTATTAATTTTTCTCTCCATGTTCTTCTTCTGTAGTTTCTTCAACTTCAGACACACCTGACACTTGGCTTTTGTTATTCCACTTTTTGTTTTAAGGTGCTTCAGTTAGTGGCCAACCAAGAAAACCGGGCAGGAAAAAAATTTTAAGGGACTTAACAGAGACGTAATTACAATTGTCTTGATTTTTTTTCTTTTTTCCTCACCAGGGCAGAAAATTTTCCACTGGTTGCTTTAGTGTTCTGGGCTGTCTAGTTCTTGCTGATTGTGGCTTAAAATGAGACTTAAAAATGTCTCATTGCTATTCTGGTCATGTCTCAGAGGCCCAAGTGTTAGCTTTTAAACAAATCTTTGTAGTTGGAAGAATATCCCTGCTAATGCAACTTTTAAAACAGTCCTGCTTCTTAGAAAAAGTTTAAGGGAGTCAGTATAACTGATCTCAAGCTATAATCTTTTTTAGGGGAAAAAAATGCATACTTAGACCCATTTAAATTATAGCATAGAAAATACAGAACATTTTGTTCTTTGCTCTTAACCTACTGGGCTGAAACAACATTTTCCACCTATACCACCTTGTAGTACTGAGTTCCTGTAGCTTGCTACCTGCTGGGTGTAAGTATTATTTTTATTTGTCCCTAGATTCCTTCCTTGGGTCTCAAATGCTTACTTATTCTACAATCCTTATAAGATTTGGTAAATAAATTCACTGTATCAGTATGAAGTCTGCTCTGTTCTTAAAGTATTTGTAGTTGTCCGTCTTCCCAGCTCCATTTCACACACCCCAAAACCTGAGAGTCATCTGTAGCCCTGGCATTTCCTCTGTGTTTCATGTTTAGTATATCTAGAATACATCTGCTTCTTGCCAGCTTACCACTGATACCTTAATCCAAGCCACCATCACCTCTGGCCTGGATTTTGCAATTGCAGTGACTTCTTGCTGCTGTCCCTGATTCTCACCATTCCCTCTCGGGTCTGTTCCCAATTCAGCAGCCAGAATAATCCTTTAAAAATGTAAGTCCAGGGCTCACTTTGGCAGCACATATACTAAAATTGGAACGATACAGAGAAGATTAGCATGGCCCCTGTGCAAGGATGACATGCAAATTCATGAAGTGTTCCATATTCTTGGTGCTGATGAACCTAGTTGCAGGGCAGGAATAAAGAGGTAGACGTAGAGAATGGACTTGAGGACATGGGGTGGGAGGGTGAAGCTGGGGTGAAGTGAGAGTAGCATCGACATACATACAGTACCAAATGTGAAATACATGGGTGGTGGGCAGCAGCAGCATAGCACGGGGAGATCGGCTCGGTGCTTTGCGATGACCTAGAGGGGTGGGATAGGGAGGGTGGGAGGGAGGCTCAAGAGGGAGGGGATGTGGGGACATGTGTATGCATATGGCTGATTCGCTTTGTTGCGCAACAGAAACTAACACAGTATTGTGAAGCAATTATACTCCAATAAAGATCTATTTTAAAAAAAATGTAAGTCCAATCATGTCAGCCCTGTTGAAAACCCTCTAATGGCTTCCCATCACATTTCAAATAAATGACTGTAAACCTCATTTGATTACTGCTTCCCCTTGGGCCTCAATTACCCACTCAGAGCCTTTGCACTTGCTGTTCTTTCTGTAAATTGGCCCTGGGAAAGCCACCCGACCTGACTGCTTAGAGCCTGTGTCTACATCTGTGAGCAGGGATAAGAAAGCTTTTTCTCCCTCACGTACTTCAGAGGGTTATTGAGAGTCTCAGACGTGTTCAGTTCTTCTCACTGTTCTGTCTCCTTACTGTTTCACATTGTGCCAGGAATGGTGGGCTCTTTACCCCCACCCCCACCCCAAACCGTGGGTTTTGTTTGGGTCTAGAGGGTTAAGGAGAAGCAGTGGAAACCTTTGCTTAGCACTTTGTGATCATACAGTGGTTGGGGGAAGGAAGGGGAGAGGAGAGAGTGGAGTCTGGAAACTTGGCCCCTGGGAGAGACAGACCTTCTGCAGCTCCCCGGGCAGCACTTTTGATCATCATGCAGGAGAAACAGCTGTGGCTGGAACTGCTGGGGAGTTTCAGTGGCAGCCTAGGGAAAACTTGGCAGCTATAGTATCTCCTGTTATCTTGTGTCAGGGCAGAATTGTGGCCTCTGTTCAGGTCAGAGCCCAGTAAAAGGAAATCCAACAGTCCATTAATACTTCTTTTGAACGATACGATTTATAGAATACTGATTTGAAAAAACAAGTCTATTAGCTTAGAAGATTTTGAAGTCTTCGGTATGACTTCTTGTATCGTTCAACATTCTTACCGTTTACTAGGCTAATACACATAATCTGTTTTTGTGACTCCTGTGCCTTTTTATGCCAGATATTTGTCAAGTGTGGAGAACTGGGGAAGGGAGTAACCAAATTAGGATGAGGGAAGAGATGCTTGCTAATGTCCGGGTATATTTGTTTGTCAAGTGTGGTTAGGATGAAAAAAGATAAATGACAAAACTGGTTCTTCAGGAGAGACAGATCCTGTTCAAGTTAATAACTGTATCGTAACTGGACAAGGTTGGACTACTTTGAATGTTTACTTATAGATGTAATATAATTAATTGATGTCTTATTGTATTGTTGAGAGTTGTGTGTTAGTAAGTTGATGTATCTTTGTTTCACAAGAGGTTATACTTTCAACCTTGAGTAAGGAAAATTCTTTTGTGAATTAGGATATAATTTGTAAATTCATATTGAATTCAGAGTGGGATTCATTGATTTATCATTCAGCCTTATGTGGATACCCTGTGATCATCTTACTAGGTAGGGTAGGTTGAGCAGAAGGTGTGAGCTTGAGTTCTTTCCCGCAAACGTTTTTGCTACAGCACCTGAAGAGTGGAAAGGCTGAAAAAGATGAGGATTAGCAGCCTTCCAGAAGTGCTGGTCCAAGTTTTTATTTGTTCACTGTATGATTTTGAATGGCATCAACTAGTATTTTTTTAAATTATTTTTAATATTATATTGGAGTTAATTGATTTACAATGTTTCAGTTTCAGGTGTACAGCAGAGTGATTCAGTTATACATATACGTGTATCTATTCTTCAGATTCTTTTCCCATTTAGGTTATTACAGAATATTGAGTAGAGTTCCCTGTATTATACAGTAGGTCCTTGTTGATTGTCTATTTTATATATTCAACTAGTATGTTTTAAACTGGCCCATACCCCATGGCCCAGTCAGTGTCAATAAGAGTTAGAAAAGTTCCATGTCTACTTGAGGCCTGGAAAATTGATGGGTGGTACAGGGTACATATTATATCAGATAATGTCTGTTAATTAAGGTGTTTTTAATTTAAAAGAGAAATACGTCCAGTAATACACATTGCTTATTTGTGGCTTGAAACATTAAATGTTAACTCCAATTTTTTCCTGTTTCTCTAGGCAAATAAGGGAGAGACTGAAGAACCAAGTCATTCAGATGAAGGAGCAAGCACCTGGTTTCACACCAGGTCTGGCAATTTTACAGGTATTGTGATAGTGTATTTCTACTAATATCTTTCTTCCTTTCTCAATCTCTCGATAGCATTTAAGACAACAGGCACATCAAAGCGCTTCCTCTTTTTTTTTGGCTTCTGTGAAACCTCAGACCTTTTCAGTGTCTCTTTGCAGGCTCCTCCTCTTCAGCTCAACTTCTATGTGTTGGCCTGTCCTGGCCCTTTGCTGTTCTCTGTGGGTACCTTTCCCTAATCCAGTATCTCTTGACCTTTGGTCTTAGGACCGCTTTACACCCGTAAACTTTCGTTTATATGGATTTATCCATTGATATATACTATTTAGAAATTAAAACTAAGAGTTTTAAAGACATTTGTATATTTTAAAATGCCAAGAGTAAGCTCACTGTGTGTTAGCATAAGTAACATTTTTATGACAAAGTAACTTTTAGAAACAAAATTGAGTGAGAAGAGGGGCATTGTTTTACATTTTTGCAAAACCCTGTACTGTCTGGCTTAATCGAAGACAGCTGGATTCCCATCTACTTCTATATTCAGTCTCTTGCTATGCTGGTTTGATTGAAATATATGGAGAACATCTGACCTTATACAGATGTATGGTTGTAAAAGGAAGAGTTCTTTTAATAGTCTTCCCAGATAGTTGTGGATATTTTTCTTTAATACTATAAGGACTCAGTAAGTAAAGTTTTTAAAAGGTAGTTGCAGTGTGGACTCTGAAACTGTTATCAGTGAACTTTCATACTTTGTTAAATCAAAATCTTGTTTCATGTTGCAGTTTGAATGGCTATTTACCTGTGTCTGGTTTTGTTATGTCCTTCATTCCCCATTTGGGAAATAATGGTTCACTGAATTGTGCAGGTCTTCCAAATGTTAACACGTTTCATTATGCAATATTTAAAAATCATAATCATTAATATCACCAACAAACTTATCAGAAAAGTCTTTAAGTGTTGAGAAGTTGTCAAGCTCACAGGAGTACGTAAATACCAATTTTTGCTTGAAAGCTCAAATTTTGTCATTGGTAATTAATACTATTACTTATTTTCCTTGAAGTAGCAGGCTCACTTTATCCAATTTTGAGAAAATATTTGCCAAATATTCAAGCTCAAATAATCATTATTTGTCAGTTGTTCTTTTAAGGAAAGATGGTGTTCCATGTAAAAATCTGCTAGCTCTGCTTGCAAGGCAAGAACGCTCAAGTGCCTTTCCTGGTGACAACCACTTCTGTATGTGGCAGAAGTGCTTTGTGATTGCTTCCCCACTCTTTATGCAGAATATTAAAAAGACATGTACTCAAGGGTCAGTGTTTAATAAAAATAATTTTTACTGCTTCATCAAGAGCACTTCTAAGTGAAATTGGTGTCTTTTTTTTTTACTGAGACTGTGTGACTAGTACAGGTTGGTGCCATTGTCTTGATTTAGTGCTAAGTCATCAGCAGTCTTACACAGTCGAACTTGTGCAGCCTCAATACAGATGTCAATACAGTGAAAAAGGCAAATGACATCATAGTATTATGGCACTCGCAAATCTTCTGAAAGGGTGTTGGGGTTCCGGCAAAAGTGTGTGAACCGCACTTTGGGAACCATTGCCTTACGCAGTTTTATCTGACCCCAGATATCAGCTGTAGGTCAGGAACTTGTAAACCTGGATCTCTTCTGGTTCTAGGCTCTTGGCTTCTAGGACATCACTCCTTCTCTAATCTTTTTTGCTTGTTGTTCCTGATACCTTCCTGATACCTAGACCACTCGAATACCTCAACGCTCAGCCCTCAGACTTCTTTTCTACCTTATTTTTTCCCTAAGCGAGCTCCCCCAGTCCCATAGCTACATGGGAGAATACTTCCTATCTGAGGTTTCTTTCAAGAGCTCCAGATTCATCCAGTAAGAGGCCTTCAATAAATAGGCAGGAGGTATTTAATAAATATGTGTCATATGGCCAGATGTACAAATGAATGTTTGAAGGGTTGATTGGGATGACAGGAAACTGATAGCTTGCATTTGAAATTCCCTTCAGAAACACCTGCTTCCTCACTTCACATTTCTCTCTGTATGTATGTCTCCATGTATATCATTTAATCCCTTGCTAAGTTTCTGTTCCATGTTCATCAAGAATTTCAGAGTGAATAGTACTTAAATATTTTCCCCCATTGCTATTCATCATCCGAGAGGCCTTAGTTGAGAAGAAAAGCACAGAAGGCCTGTTGTTCTGCCTGGTATGTCCTGTGCTGTGGTGGATTTTCCATTTTTGCAAATTACTAAGAATCGAAGGTATATGTTGTGGGTGTCCACTTGGTACTTTTGTGGGACCAGTTATTTCTTGGCTTATTCTTGTGAATTGTTTGTTGTAGGATGAGTAAATGTCGTAGACAAGAAATCTGTTTCTGTAAACCTTTTTGTAGCAATATCGAGGGGTTTTTTTTTCCTGCTTTTTAAAAATTGACTTCCAAACTCCTATTTTAAATTTATTGATTGCAAAGTGTTTTTGTTACATAAACACTGTTCTGCAGCTTGTCTCTTATGTCCTTGCAATAAAACAGTGGTAGAATATATTAATCTTGTACTTTAGCACCAGAATCAACATCTTTCTATGATGCAAGGCTCACAGATTATGTTGTAATCACATCTGTGCCACCTCAGACCTCTTGTTTTTTTTCCATCCTGGTGACAGGCACCACCATTTTCCCACACACTCAAACTAGAAACCTGAGCCGTCTCTTTTGGGCATCTCCCTGCTCTCTACATCCCCTTAGGGACTAAGGTACTATTGGTAATGCCTCTCATAAGCTCTTGGGATATCGTCCCTTCTTTTGATTTCTACTGCTCCCTCCCTCTGGGCCACTGGTCAGCTGCTTACAGGCTTCTGATCTGGATGCTTTCAGTCCTTTTAACTGCAAATGTAGCCCTTGTCAAAATGCAAATCTGATCACAATCCATCCAGCTACACCCACTCTCCCCATCCTTTACAGAGGGAACAACAGTACTGCTTATGTAGAGTGACTGCTGTAGTTCAAATGATTTGTATATATTACTAGTGGTTCTGATTTTTATACTACCCCTGCAAGATGGGAGCTGTATGAAACCGAGCAGGACCCTCCCTGGTACAAATCCTTCCTGTGTCCCCCATATCTTGTTTGTTGGAAATAGGCTTCATTCAGCCTCCTTGACCTTCCCTGAGTTCCATAGGACAGATTCAAACAGTTGCTAATCAGGGAAGGGAGGGGATGCAGAAACATGGGAGGAACAGTCTAGAAATAGTGGTGTAGCACAGCCTTGGGGCAGGGTCCTAGTTCCTCCTCAGGGAATATACATAACAATATCTTTTGAGTTCTTCTGCAGAACTGAGACCCCCAGGTGGAGGATGGCAACTACAGGCTGAGCATAAGATTCCTGGAATACAGCCCTGTTACCTCACCATCAACCAATCAAAAGAAAGTCATATACCCTGTAGCCCTCAACCCAAATTTTGCCTATAAAAGCATTTCCCTCAAAACCATCAGGGAGTTTGGGGTTTTAGAGTACAAGCCACCCATTCTCCTTGCTTGGCCCTGCAATAAACCTTTCTTTGCTCCAAACTCCGACATTTCAGTTTGTTTGGCCTCACTGTGCCTGGAGCACCCTAACTTGTGTTCAGTAACAGTAACTGGTGGTCAGAGATCTTGGGTGGCTTGCCCAAAGCCACAGACATGAAGGTACTGAGTCTGGATACGAACCCAGCTCTATCTGTCTCCAAAATCAATTTGCTTTTCCCATTCGTTTTTCTAATTCATTAGCATTGTATTAAGGATATTCAGGATCTGGTCCAGGCATATATACCTACAAGTTGGAATTTCTTTTAAAACAGCGGACTGATAACTTACAAATAGTTAAATATTTAATGGAAATTAAGACTTGGCTTTTCATCACAAGAGATACAAATGATGGACTTCCCTGGTGGCGCAGTGGTTAAGAATCCGCCTGCTAATGCAGGGAACATGGGTTTGAGCCCTGGACTGGGAAGATCCCACATGCTGCGGAGCAACTAAGCCTGTGTGCCACAACTACTGAGCCTGTGCTCTGGAGCCCACGAGCCACAACTATTGAAGCCCACACACCTAGAGCCCATGCTCTGCAACAAGAGAAGCCACCACAATGAGAAGCCCATGCACCACAACGAAGACCCAACGCAGCCCAAAAATGAATAAAAATTTTTTAAAAAAAGAGAGATACAAATGAGGCTGTATTTCCATAAAATAGTTACTAATAATATAATAACATTTGCTTCCAACCAGGTATTATTTAAAGTGCTTTTTATAAATTTATTTATTTTATTTTTGGCTGTGTTGGGTCTTCGTTGCTGCGCATGGGCTTTTCTCTAGTTGCAGCGAGCAGGGGCTACTCTTCCTTGGCGGTGTGCGATTGCGGTGGCTTCTCTTGTTGCAGAGCACAGGCTCAGTAGTTGTGGCTTGCGGGCATTGGCGGGCAGATTCTTAACCACTGCACCACCAGGGAAACCCTAAAGCGCTTTATAGATAGTAAATTATTCAGTCCTCACAAAAGACATGGACAAAACAAAAAAAAATAAACTCAATTGGACTGAATGTTTACAAAAGGCTCCTGGAGCAGAAGAAAAATTAATCAGTAGACCAATGCCCAAGATATTTTATGGTGTAAAACAGGGATTGGTAAACTGTGGCCCATGTCCAAAACTGCTCAGGTTGTAAATGGTTAAAAAAGAAGGTATGACAGAGTATGTGGCCTGAAAAACCTAAAATATGTGCTGCCTGGCCCTTTACAGAAACAGTTTGTAGATTCCTGGTGTAAAAAAAAAAAAAAAAATCCCTAACTTGTTCTACGATAGTGTTGTAGGAAAAATGGGGCACAAGAGGATGGTCATATCCCAGGTCTCGGGTGAGTCCCTCAGACAGGCCGCCAGGTGAGGGTCCTTGGCCTTGCATAGGAAAGAATTCAAGAGTGAGCCATAGTGAAGTGAAAGCAAGTTTATTTAGAGAGATACACGTTCCATAGACAGCGTAGGCCATCTTAAAAGGAGAGAGTGGTTCCGTGGTGTGGGGGTGGCTAGTTTTTATGGGCTGGGTAATTTCATAGGCTAACACGTGGGAGGATTAGTCCAGGTATTTTGGAGGAAGGGCAGGGACTTCCAGGAATTGGGCCTTTTATGGTCAGCCTCGGAACTGTCATGGCACCCATGGGTGTGTCATTTAGCATATGCTGATGTATTACAATGAGTGTATAATGAGGCTCAAGGTCCACTGGAAGTAGACTCTTCCGCCATCTTGGACCTAATGTGTTCTAACCAATTTTTGTGGTATCCTGTTCTTAATGGTTGTGTCATTCTTGTAATGGTTGTGCCCTGCCCACTTCCTTTTCTGTCTCAATAGGACGTTTTTTGGATGATGTAATTCACGTCCTTCAAGGAAGAAATTGGTATTTCTGATAAAATGCTTAAGTGATTTTTTTTTAATAAACTATAATGGGATTAAGATTTGTTCTGGGAAACCAGTAGGCCATCCACCCACTTGCCTGTCAGTCAAGAATCTACTGTTCTTCAACTAAACATTCTTTTTGCATCCAGTCTATCAATGATTATATAACCATTTTTCCCTATGAAATGCCTGGATGAGAATATTTGAACTGGATCTTAAGAGGTCTTTTTCTTTGCATTAGGATTACAGTAAGATTTTGACATATGCTCATAACTGTTAAGCTTTCTGTTAAAAAACTGGTGGTAGTTTTGGAGTTTCAGAAAAATTCCTTCAGAAACATTCAGACAGAAAAGTTACCTATAAAGGAACAACAACAAAAGACTTCAGACTTCTGTCACACTAGATGCCAAAGACAGCAACTCTGAAGGAAAATGTCATGACTCCAAACTCAGCCAAACAAACTCAGTGCCTTCAAGTGCAAAGACAGCAGAGAAATATTTTCAGGTGCACACAGACTCAGGAAAATGCCCACACGCCATTCCTGGAAAAGTGACTTACAGTTGCATTTAGCTACATGAGAGGTGAAGATAAAGTATAGAACAGACAAGTTATAATTTATAAAAAAAAAAAAACCGGCAGTGAGTGATAAAACCATTTAATCTCCGAGTTAAGTCGTAATAACTAATTGTAGTTATAAATATTGTCAACTTAAAAAACGTACCACGTGAGAGCTGTGAGTTGAATTTATTCAGTGTCTTACTGAGTGCTATAGCCTAGGAGACAGTGACAGTCTCTAATTGCTCAGAGAAACTGTTCCAAAGAGGTAGGGGAGGAGCCAGTATATAGATAATGTGTGTGTGTGTGAATTTGGGCTGGGAGATACAGGCAGTCAAGATCTCAGTGAAAGGCTACTGCTGGTCACAGGATCAGCTATCTCAGTTAATACTTCTTTAAAAAAATAAATTTATTTATTCATTTGTTTAAATTTTGGCTGTGTCGGGCTTCGCTGCTGCACGCGGGCTTTCTTTAGTTGTGGTGAGCGGGGGCTACTCTTCGTTGCGGTGCACGGGCTTCTCATTGCAGTGGCTTCTCTTGTTGCGGAGCATGGGCTCTAGGTGTGTGGGCTTCAGTAGTGGCACACGGGCTTAGTAGTTGTGGCTCGCTGGCTCTAGAGCGCAGGCTCAGTAGTTGTGGCTCACGGGCTTAGCTGCTCTGCCGCATGTGGAATCTTCCCAGACCAGGGCTCAAACCCATGTCCCCTGCATTGGCAGGTGGATTCTTAACCACTGCACCACCAGGGAAGTCCCCTCAGTTAATACTTTTAGGGCTTTTCTATGTGTGGGAAGATGCAAGAATCTGGGGTCATTGAAATTCTTCCTAAGACATGCATTTGAACTATCTAAGGGGCCCGTATATTCCAAAACATGGAATGCTGCACCCTGAATTCCTTTCAGGGTGTACTTGCAGGTCAGCAACTGAAGGGGCTAATGACTTGATCCTTATAGAACTGAAATGGCAGGCAAAATTCTTTGTTTACAATATTAATAAAAATGAAAAAACAGTACTCTGTTTCCTACTTTGTTCTAAAAATCCCAGAGTGTATTAAATCTGGTAACTGAATCAATGAAGGTTGGATGATAGGGGCAAAGGTCATATATATAAAATGACAAAAATGAAACATGAGAGGCACTAAAATTCTAGGGAAGCCCCACAGGAAGCACCTAATGCACTTAGGTGCAAATAACCCATAGAAAAATCAAATTCCCCTCACCGCATTCATCTGGCTCTTGAAATTCAAATTAGCACTGGCAAAACTGAGACTTCTCTATAAAGGACACCTGCAGCTAAGAGTAAGGCCGTGCTCTGTGAGCCTGAGGGGAGCTTCCAGTAACTGCATCAGCGTGACCAGACCTGGAGATACTCTGTTCCTAGGGCCAGCTTCTTTCTCCACAGTTGTCCTGTTTAAAGCAACCATGCATCAGTTACCTTTGGTGTCAAGGACGTACCGTTTTTCCCTCTGCAGTTTTGGGAGAAACTAAACTTATTGTGGCATATCACCCCGAGAGGACGTTTCAACTTTGAAAAGGACAAATGTCAACCACCGAAACGTGGAAAAATATTTGTAAAGGAAAATTTTAGATAAATGATTACAGTGGAAAACTAAATATGTCCGTGATTAAAGAAACAGGGAACATAGTGAGACCTAGCATGGTGGGGCAGGGGATTTGGCTTCTGCATGCTTCTTCCTCTGTCTTGAGGCAGCAGACTGCCCTTTGCCTGGCGTGGGCGTCTCTTCCGTGAGAGCTAGGATTAGGTCCACCCTAACAGGAGTCTCGTGATTAAATATTCCTTTTGTCAAAACTAAAATTTTAGAAGCTTTTCCATACACTTTGCCTTTCCCTAATCGTCTGATTTGCATGTCTTTATTTTTCTAGGTCGGCAACAGAGATGATTCTAATCTTTATATAAATGTGAAGCTGAAGGCTGCTGAAGAGGTAAAGCCCAGAACAGCGGCGCCAACGCCCCCGCCCTCCACTCTTACCCCTCCCCCTCCGCAGGTCCTGTCTGCCACCCCTTCCCCTTTGTGCTCCCCCCACAAAAACTTTTATCACCCACAGCATGCTTCAGTTTATGTATTTCGCAAGTTAGAAATGGGTGACAGAGCTTCAGCCTCTGGTTTGCCCTGGAATGTTTTCTAATCAGTGATCTGCTTGCTTCTAAAGAGCAGGAATAGGGCTTCCCTGGTGGGACAGTGGTTGAGAGTCCGCCTGCCGATGCAGGGGACACGGGTTCGTGCCCCGGTCCGGGAAGATCCCACATGCCACGGAGCGGCTGGGCCTGTGAGCCATGGCCGCTGATCCTGCGCGTCCGGAGCCTGTGCTCCGCGGCGGGAGAGGCCACAGCAGTGAGAGGCCCGCATACCGCAAAAACAAAACAAAACAAAAAACAAAGAGCAGGAATAGTGGACATAAAACTGCTTAAGTGCTGTGGTGACAGTTAACAAGTAAACGATGGATGGGTCAAAGTGAGAGACTTGTTCTTCAGGATATATGAGGGTGAAATGATGCCTGCCACCTCCTGGTTTGTCTTAGTCACATCTGTAGAAGAAATGGGCCCATGTCTCAAGTCCTTTTGCCATGCACCTGTTTTAAATGTTCATTCTTGCAGATCGGGATCAAAGCCACGCACATTAAGTTACCGCGAACGGCCACAGAATCTGAGGTGAGCTGTTAAGAATCAACTGTTAAGAGGGCAGCTGAAATGCTTTCCTCTCTGGTTTTAGTTTAGTGCAACTTTAGGGGCTGATGCATTCAGCATACATGAAACCTCCAGGTAATTCTTTCTTCACAGACTCAGCCTTCAGAAATCTTTGAAAATACCCACAGAGTAAATGGGGCAGTGCTAGGTATGAATGTTTGGTACTCACAGTGTGATTGCTGCATCATTTGTTTGCAAATCACCTGCGATGTTCATTGAAAACTGATCACTGTCCTGTTGTTACCTGCACTTGAAAAATGAAATGTATATTTCATTTCTGTGATGTTCAAGAATAGGCAGAACAGATCATGGGTTAGTAAAGTCAGAACTGTGGGGGATTAACTGGGAAGCGGCAGGAGGGAAAAGGGACTTCCTGAGGTCGTGGAAATGTTCTACATCTGCATTGTCCAGCAGGATAGCCACTAACCCCATGTGGTCATTTAATTAAAATGAAATAAAGTTTAAAATTCCGTTCCTCGGTTGAACCAAGCCACATTTCAAGTATTTTAGTAGCCACTATTGTAAGGTACAAATTACAGAACATTTCTGTCATCACAGAAATCTTGATTTGGGTGATGGTACCATGGATTTTACTGTTGCAGTAATAGTTTATTAAAGTTCTTAGCTCTTTTGTTTGTTGGATTTCTTGCAAGACACCTGAAGGTTACATTCTGTGTTAAGGTAGAGTTGCTCTCAGGATCCAAGGCAAGGTACATTCTGAGAGGACTACAGTTAAACTCTCGGGGGGAAAATGGGACTTCTGACCTGGAAAGTGTTTCTCCACCCTGTTGATTTCTATGTGGTATATAAGTTGTATGTGGTATTATTTTTAGGTGTTAAAGTGCATTACATCTTTGAATGAAGACCTCAATGTGCATGGTTTCATAGTGCAGCTACCTTTAGATTCAGAGAATCCCATTAACACTGAAGCATTGCTCAACGCTATTGCACCCGAAAAGGATGTGGACGGGTGAGTGTGACTTGGCTTTCTGTACCATATTGCATGATTGCGACTATAATGTATTTCTACTTCAGGAACACATCATTTTGGTTCTAAAGAGTAAAGACGCCGATCACTTTCCTTGTTTTAGATTGACTAGCATCAGTGCTGGAAAACTTGCTAGAGGTGACCTAAATGACTGTTTCATCCCTTGTACACCCAAAGGATGCTTGGAACTCATCAAGGAGACAGGTAAAAACAAACAGACAAAAACAAAGCACCATTTCATGGAGCCTGGTCTTGACCTTCAGAGGTATAGGGGAGATACACTGTGAGCCCTAAATAAGTGGGCTTGATTGGCACAGGACCTGTGTGCTAGGGGCTTCTTTACCTAAATTCTCATTTTCTCAACAGCCCTATGAAGTAGGTAGGTATTCTTATTGTTTAATAGCTGAGAAGACATTCTCAGAGAGATTGAGTAATTTGTCCAAGAGGCAGCAGAGCCAAGATTTGAACTCAGAGTTATTTGAGTTCAAAGCAATTTATTTTGTGTGAAAAAGTAACCTATGTGATAATAAAGATTCAGATAGTCCGTAGGGTGCAAAGTGAAAAGTCTGAATCCCAGAATGGGCCCCGAGTCACCGCTGTAGATCTGGGAAATGGATTCCTTGGATAATTGGCCGTATTACCCCGTTACCTAGTCAGCCTCTTGGTATTTTAATTTCATCATGAATACTTTTTAGCAGAGGTTATTTTTTACAAGGAAGTGCACCCTGTTTAAAGGAAGTGGATCAGAAATTTAAAGTGGAAAGTTTTAGCTAACGTAAATGAAAAATTTTCTGTGGCTGGCAAGGAAAGGTCAATCTGTAAGCCTTGGGACAGCTATCATTGTTCAGTCCTACAGCAAAATTTATACTCTACGGCATGTTTAGCACACAGTGTGTTCCAACTTGATAGAAAAAATCCCATGAGCCGTGGCAGCTGTAGGCTCCCCACCTCCTCTTGTTGATATTGAAGCGACCATTTGCCCTAATGCAGCTTCAGGTCCTTTACTGTACCCTAAAAAGTATAGAAAGTTACCTTCTAAACACTTCACACTTTGAGGCCTTTACTTCTAGATGTTCATGATGTTAGCATTATATAGAAACTTACCTTTTTTGGATAGAGTTAATGTTAAACAAGAAGCACAGTTTAAACATAAACTGCCTTAAGGAAGAGTCCGCTTCAGTGGGGCTGGATAGAAGGGCTCAGTAGAGTCCTCAGGACCTTATTTCCGCTCCCCTTTGCGTGGTGGCTCGTTCTGAGCTCTACTTGGTGGCCCCGAGCAGCTCCAGCCTGTTGCATCCTTGTGCCTAAGAGTCATGGGATGGATCTCATTGTCCAGGGGATGAAATATGGTCACTTGTTCACTCTTGGGTGTTCACCCACACCATCTCTACTGAGGAGAGTATGTCAGTCCTGAAAAGGACATTGGGATAATGCCAGAAGAATGGGTGCTCAGTAAACAAAAAGAAAATTTTTTACTACAGTTAAGTTCCCCTTTATCACTTCCCTGCAAATAATCCTGTGGCTCAGGCCCTAAGCCAAAAGAGAAATTTGGATGAGGAACTAAAGGGTTACTGATACTAATCTAATTTCCCTCCACCCCATTACGTTCACCCTGTTTCCTATAACTGTTTTTCCCATGTAATGTAATATGTCCTCTTCTTCCATATGGCTGTTTAGCTGTATGTCAGGGTTTCTTTCTGATTTGAGTGTAGGTTTTCTCCCCACTCTCCTATGACTCGATGAATGGATCTTGGCTTAAGCTCCTCTCAGAAACCCACAGCAAGAAGGACACATGTACAAGTCCCAACTTGTAGCTGAAACCCTGAGTAGCCAACAAAGGGATGGTTTTAGGAAGATTGCTTTTTGATGCTAAGAACCTGCTTTTGTGCACTTGTCCTGAGTTCTCCCATTTAGGTGGCATGCGAAGGAGGGCAGCTTCCCCCAGTTCTCTGATGCACGCTGGCTTTTCTTTCAGGGGTGCAGATCGCTGGAAGGCACGCTGTGGTGGTCGGGCGCAGTAAAATAGTTGGTGCCCCAATGCATGACCTGCTTCTGTGGAGCCACGCCACAGTGACCACCTGCCACTCCAAGACTGCCCACCTAGGCGAGGAGGTAAGGGGTCGCGCGCGCGCGTTTGCATGCCCGTTCCTGCGTGTGGCAGGGGTTCTTGCCTAATGAGGATGGTTCATATTTAAGTGCCAGAAGCTGCCATGTACTTTATTACCTCATTACCGTGTTTAACCCCTCTAACAATTCTGTGATTCTTGTCTGTTTTAGAAGATGAAGAAACAAATTCAAATTTAAAACTTGTCCAAGTCTATGCAGATTTTTGTTTGGACTGTATTCTTTCTGTGCCAGTCCATCTGGTGGTAGATAGGGGTTAGCAGTATAGGAACTGGGATTGACCCATGGCAGCCAGATCCCACGTATGCGACAGTGGGTGGTCTCAGAGGTGGAGGTGTCCAGAGCAGGTTATGGACAGTGGTCTTGTGACCTCGGTCACAGCTTGTTCTTGACCCCTGCATCAGATTCCTGAGCCCAGGAATTCCCAGGAATGATTCCCAGGAATCATCCCATTGACAGTGCAGTCTCTTAAATGTGGCGACAGACCAGAAGAGAGGCCCAGCACCTCTTTAATCCTCCCCAAGCAATGCTCTGCTGAAGGTGGTGGTCCCCACATTCTGGGGAAGAGGGGGCAGTCTCCAGGTGTCATGTAATTCAGGGACGTTGTCCCAGGCCTGTGGCTCCAAGCCTGTACTCCTCCCTGTCTCAAAGGTTCTCATCAGGTTCCCCATTCAGTAAAATATGTAGTGAAAGGGGAGGTTTTGACGTGTGTAGGAATGAGCACAGTATATGAAGAGCTGTCAGACGGTGTGTGGCCTGCATAAAATAGCTGACGACAATGAAGAATTTCATACAAAGCTTACGGATGTCCTTTCCACTTCTGGATTTTTTTTATGTTTCACTGTTCAGTTTCTGAAGTCAGAACTGTCTTTCCCTAGGTAAGTAAAGGTGACATCCTGGTAGTTGCAACTGGTCAGCCTGAAATGGTGAAAGGGGAATGGATCAAACCTGGGGCAATAGTCATCGACTGTGGAATCAATTATGTCCCAGGTGAGTGTTGCTGGGGGAAAAAGGTGGTTTCTGGAGGCGGGCTGGGCAGAGGAAGATGAAGCCCAAGCGAGAACCCCTTGTCCCATTTTAGGCTTGAAGTGCTAAGGTTTAGAGTGATCAGCCTACCCATGGGGGCATGAAGTTAGTAGACGGCATAGTTGCCCCTTGCAGGAAGAGCCTGTGATTTTAGCCACTGTGCCGTGCCGTGCAGTCCAAGATGACCTTGTCCAGGGAGAGGGTGGGAGAGGAGGCAAGATGATTTCTCGCTTCATCATCACGTAGAGATGGATTTTAACAAAGGATGGTTAAAATATAGTGTGATCTTTGCAAAGTGCTGTGAGACTCCAGGAGAGGGACACATTGTGTCAAGAGTCCTCTAGTTAGGGCTTTGCAAAGATGTTTGGCCTGGGCTGTTTCTAGGTCAAGGATAAAGCCAACATTATAGTCATGTCCAAAACTGTCCTTGTATCCTCGTCCCTAAGTTACTCCTCACTGCGCCGTTTTGGTTAGTGATATCATCACCATTCTTCCTTCCCACAAGTCTGAAACCTTTTAGTTTCCCTCCCAATCGTTCCATGTATGGATCCGTTTTTAAATTTTATGAGTTTTTTCCCTTTCTTCTCTGTTCTCAGTGTCACCACTGAGAGTCACCCTCTCTGCTGGATGCACTGCTATAAATTTCTCCCTGGTCTCCCTACCGCCAGCTGACTCCCACTCAGATCCATCTGTGCACTCTTGCCATGTTTATGGGTCTTGATGTGGACCTGTGAGCCTCTTTCTTCCGTGTTACCTGCCAGACTCCTTAGCCCCATACTAGTTTCAGCCACCTCTGTGGCCTTCTTTCTCACACACACTTTTTGATTACCTGTCTTAAACTGTTGTAAAATGGACCACATGCTCTCCTGCACATGCCTGTTTGTACTTTGCTGCCCCTCTGCCTGCATCTTTAGTGGGGCAGGCTGTTCTTTTCCTCATGAAGTTTTCAAATGTAAAATCTGAAAGGACAATTCAGTGAATACTTGTATACATACCTCGTGGGTTCAAAAAAGGAACAATTTTTAATCAAGCGACTGTTTCTGTGCATCAGGCACCACTCCAGGCCTTGGGCTACACAACTGAATAAAGCGCAACCGTGACATCACTTCCAATGACTTCCTCCCCACCTCCTCTCTGTCCAAAATGTCCATTCTTCCTTCCAAACCTTGTCTGATTTTCCTTCAGCAAGAGATGATAAAAAAAAAAAAAAAAGAGATGATCTCTCCTTCTTTCAAACTCCTTCTCTCCCTCCCTCCCCTCCCGCAGAACTTGGTGTTTCTCTCATTGTATGTCACTCATGCTTGGTGTCCTGTGCCTTTTCTCCACTAGTCTGCCTCTAGGTGCCGTGTCCAGCGTGTGCCTTCTGACTGCTGGCAGCCATATCTGTTGGAATGTTAAAAAGAGTTATAGCAAGAATATTCTTTTTCCTCCCCTCCCATCTCAAGTTTGAAATATAGTCACTAAGCTGCCAGGAACATGAGTCACTGTCAAGCCTTCACCGTTTTTAACCTCCCTCCCACTCTCCGTACCATGTTTTTAAGACAGTAGCTCATAATTGATCACTCCTTTTCTTGTAGTGTAATTATCTGATGGGTGATAAAGAAATTGCTGTCCTACAACTCCTCACTTTCAGTACTTGCAACGTGACATTCAAGCTCATTCTGTTTAAAACCTTGCATCTTCTATATCATATTTCTGCTTTTGACTTTTTTTGTTTTAGACTGGATTTGAGAGAGGAAAGAAGAAAAACCTGGGTAGGGCTCTTGAGTCTCGTATGGCTTACACATGAAACTTAACCTCCTATTCACATTTATTCCTCATGTAGAAGGTAAAGTATGAATAAGGTCAGAGCAGTATCTTTCCTCCTGGTCAGCTGTACTTTTTCTGATCCTGGGGATATAGGTGAATAAGTATCGTTACTGTTCCCCAAGGAAGGCAGGATCACTGTTACAGACCCGAGGGTGAGCGGGAGGACCTAAAGACTGCTCTTTGCAAGTGTTCATTCCTTTTTTTTTTTTTAATTGTTACTGATGTATAGTTGATTTACAATGTTGTGTTAGTTTCAGGTGCACAGCAAAGTGAATCAGGCATACATATATCCACTCTTTTTTAGATTCTTTTCCCATATAGGCCATTACAGAGTATTGAGTAGAGTTCCCTGTGCTGTACAGTAGGTCCTTATTAGTTATCTATTTTATATATAATAGTGTGAATGTGTCAATCCCAGTCTCCGAATTTATCACTTCCCCTTTTACCCCCTGGTAACCCAAAGTTTGTTTTCTACATCTGTAACTCTATTTCTGTTTTGTAGGTGAGTTCATTTGTACCCCTTTTTTTAGATTCCACATAGAAGTGATATCATGATATTTGTCTTTCTCTGACTTACTTCACTCAGTATGACAATCTCTGGGTCCATCCATGTTGCTGCAAATGGCATTATTTCGTTCTCTTTTATGGCTGAGTAGTATTTCATTGTATATATGTACCGCATCTTCTTTATCCATTCCTCTGTTGATGGGCATTTAGGTTGCTTCCATGTCCTGGCTATCGTAAACAGGGCTGCAGTGAACATTGGAGTGCATGTATCTTTTTGAATTGTGGTTTTCTCTGGATATATGCGCAGGAGTGGGATTGCCGGATCGTATGGCAGCTCTATTTGTAGTTTTTTAAGGAGCCTCCATACTGTTCTCTATAGTGACTGTACCAATTCACATTCCCACCAACAGTGCAGGAGGGTTCAAATGTTCACTCTTGAAACACCACTTTCCACAACTGGGCCACTTCTTGGTTCATATTTTGATTTAAATCGTTTGCATGGTCCTTTCAGGGATGACATCTTATTTTCCAAATTAAGGATGAATTAAGGTACGTAGTTTTTTGTTGTTTTTTTTTATTATGGGTTTTTGTTTTGTTGGGGTTTTTTTTGAGGAATATTTTTTTAAGATTCAAGTACAGAGCAGAAAGTATTGGCCAGAGAAGCATGTAAAAGTGTTCTTCCTGGTGGTTTACTAAAGATAATTTGAAAAGGGCTGGATTAATAGTGTTTTATTTGGAAGGGTTATAAAAGGGGGGAACAGATTCCTAACACCACTCAATCCAGTCTCAACCTATCCAGCATAGTGGCTTCTATACTGGAGCCTGTTATTGGGGCCCCCAAATTACATGCGAAGGACTCAAGGCTCAGGTGGATTGGGTTTTCTTTTTTCCTCTACCGTGCAGCTCGCGGGATCTTAGTTCCCCGACCAGGGATTATAAACCCATGCCCCCTGGAGTGGAAGCGCAGAGTCCTAACATTGGACCGCCAGGGAAGTCCCTCAGCTGGATCTTAAGTAGTTTTGCACTAATAGTTCCAGATGAAAGAGAAATTCTAGGGCTGGGATAGATAAGCAAAATGTTTGATGGTTACTGAAGCCACGTGCTTAGAGACAGAGTCACTTTTCCACTGACCACATCACACCTTCCGTGAAACCCTGTACGTACATCACAGGGCACTGAAGCCAGCCCTGATAGCATTTGATTAAGGAGCAGAGCTGAGCTCACCCAGTGCAGCGTGAGGTTGTGCAGTAATTGACGTGTCTCCTGTATGTGCAGAAACACACAGAGAAAGTGACTAACATTCATAAATAGAAGGAGGTACAGGGGTATTTTTAGCTGACTTCAGTGTGTTAGACAATTGAAACCCATACAAGGGCAACCCTCAACCGTTATTTCCCTGGCATTTTGAAACGACCTTAGTGATTATGAGAGGAAGTGTTCTGCCATTGCCGTAGCTTGCTGCCTTATAATCTGGAAGCCTGAAACCATCACAAGAGGTTGTGTTCACCAGCTCCTGAGAGTACATATAGAAAATATCTAATGTTATCTAGGGTAGGAAGAGAAACCCTTATGTTTGGAGAATGTTTTTTCTTTTTTTTTTAAATTTATTTATTTTTGGCTGCATTGGGTCTTTGTTGCTGCGCGCAGGCTTTCTCTAGTTGCGGCGAGCGGGGGCTACTCTTTGTTGCGGTGCGCAGGCTTCTCATTACAGTGGCTTCTCTTGTTGCGGAGCACGGGCTCTAGGTGTGTGGGCTTCAGTAGCTGTGGCTCACGGGCTCTAGAGCACAGGCTCAGTAGTTGTGGCGCACGGGCTTAGTTGCTCCGCGGCATGTGGGATCTTCCCAGACCAGGTCTCAAACCCATGTCCCCTGCATTGGCAGGCGGATTCTTAACAACTGCGCCACCAGGGAAGCCCGGAGAGTGTTTTTTCAATCTCAAGAAACACACACAATTTACGTGATTCTCCTCAAGCTTGTGAAATAGGTAGTGTTCATCCTTCTTTGCCCCTTTGGACTTCTGATCAGTAAGGAGCCCACAGGGGCTGGAGACTCGAGGTTAGTGAAAGAGCTGATCCTAGAGCTGAAGTCGCTTAATTCTGGCTTTTTGGCTGAATCCTGAGGCTTCCTTTCTTAGTTGTGGCAATCTGATCAAAGAGGTGAAATGGCTAAGATCTTACCAGGTCCTGCCTTAGAACCAACCACAAGGTCTAGCCCTGTCCCCAGCCCCTCCTGGAAGTGCACTGAAGCCAAGTGTAAGAGTGAGTGAGCAGTGATGCATCATGGGGTTTTGTTCTCTTGAATAGCTGTTCTTTGCTGCTAAGATTTGTAGTTCTTGTATCCTTTTAACGGGAGTGTAATTATATTCTTTGCCTTTTTGCATACATTTAAGTAGCTGCTCGTCTTTGGAATTGGATGTTGAATTGTTCCTCCAGCTCATGCCTGGAGCTTACAAAATGCTGACAGTTGCTGTAGAAACCGTATCTGGCAGATGCGATATAGCTGGGGCTTTGTGCACCCAAAAAATTCCTTTGAAGGCCTTGGCAAATTAACATTTTAAAAGGTGCTCATTGTATACTTGGTGGTTGGCTTTAAGCATAAAACACAGTTGGTATTTTATTTGCCACCTGACAGAAGACAAAAGGATTCTCCTGGTTCTGAAAAACCACTTAAGCATCTTGTGGAATTTTGCAGGTAAAGTAAGTTTCTCCCTAGGAGATAGCAAACACCTGTCATCCCACAGCCTTTTTTTTTTTTTTAAACATCTTTATTGGAGTATAATTGCTTTGCATTGTTGTGTTAGTTTCTGCTGTATAACAAAGTGAATCAGCTATACGTACACATATATCCCCATATCCCGTCCCTCTTGCGTCTCCCTCCCACCCCTCTAGGTGGTCACAAAGCACCGAGCTGATCTCCCTGTGCTATGCGGCTGCTTCCCACTAGCTATCTATTTTACGTTTGGTAGTGTATATATGTCAATGCCACTCTCTCACTTTGTCCCAGCTTACCCTCCCCCTTCCCCGTGTCCTCAAGTCCGTTCTCTCTGTCTGCGTCTTTATTCCTGTCCTGCCCCTAGGTTCATCAGAACCATTTTTTTTTTTTAGATTCCATATATATGTGTTAGTGTTCAGTATTTGTTTTTCTCTTACTAACTTACTTCACTCTGTGTGACAGACTCTAGGTCCATCCACCTCACTACAAATAACTCAATTTTGTTTCTTTTAATGGCTGAGTAATATTCCACTGTATATATGTGCCACGTCTTCTTTATCCACTCATCTATCAACGGACCCTTAGGTTGCTTCCATGTCCTGGCTATTGTAAATAGTGCTGCAGTGAACATTGTGGTACATGACTCTTTTTGAATTATGGTTTTCTCAGGGTATATGTCCAGTAGTGGGATTGCTGTGTTGTATGGTAGTTCTATTTTTAGTTTTTTAAGGAACCTCCATACTGTTCTCCACAGTGGCTGTATCAATTTACATTCCCACCAACAGTGCAAGAGGGTTCCCTTTTCTCAACACCCTCTCCAACATTTATTGTTTGTAGATTTTTTATGATGGACATTCTGCCCGGTGTGAGATGATACCTCATTGTAGTTTTGATTTGCATTTCTCTAATGATTAGTGATGTTGAGCATCCTTTCATGTGTTTGTTGGCAATCTGTATATCTTCTTTGGAGAAATGTCTATTTAGGTCTTCTGCCCATTTTTGGATTGGGTTGTTGGTTTTTTTTTTTTATTGCACTGCATGAGCTGCTTGTATATTTTGGAGATTAATCCTCTTGTCAGTTGCTTCATTTGCAAATATTTTCTCCCATTCTGAGGGTTGTCTTTTCGTCTCATTTATGGTTTCCTTTGCTGTGCAAAAGCTTTTAAGTTTCATTAGGTCCCATTTGTTTATTTTTGTTTTTATTTCCATTTCTCTAGGAGGTGGGTCAAAAAGGATCTTGCTGTGATTTATGTCATAGAGTGTCTGCCTGTGTTTTCCTCTAAGAGTTTGATGGTGTCTGGCCTTACATTTAGGTCTAAATCCATTTTGAGTGTATTTTTGTGTATGGTGTTAGGGAGTGTTCTAATTTCATTTTTTTTACATGTAGCTGTGCAGTTTTCCCAGCACCACTTATTGAAGAGGCTGTCTTTTCTCCATTGTATATTCTTGCCTCCTTTATCAAAAATAAAGTGATCATATGTGTGTGGGTTTATCTCTGGGCTTTCTATCCTGTTCCATTAATCTATATTTCTGTTTTTGTGCCAGTACCATACTGGTTTTTTTGTTGTTCTTGTTGTGTTTTTTGTTTTTTTTTTAGTACCACACTGTCTTGATTACTGTAGCTTTGTAGTATAGTCTGAAGTCAGGGAAACTGATTCCTCCAGATCCATTTTTCTTTCTCAAGATTGCTTTGGCTATTCGGGGTCTTCTGTGTTTCCATACAAATTGTGCAATTTTTTTTTTTTTTTTTTTTCCAGTACACGGGCCTCTCACTGTTGTGGCCTCTCCCGTTGAGGAGCACAGGCTCCGGACGCGCAGGCTCAGTGGCCATGGCTCACGGGCCCAGCCGCTCCGTGGCATGTGGGATCTTCCCAGACCGGGGCACGAACCCGTGTCCTCTGCATCGGCAGGCAGACTCTCAACCACTGCGCCACCAGGGAAGCCCAAATTGTGCAATTTTTTTGTTCTAGTTCTGTGAAAAATGCCATTGGTAGTTTGATAGGGCTTGCATTGAATCTGTAGATTGCTTTGGGTAGTATAGTCGTTTTCACAATGTTGATTCTTATAATCCAAGGACATGTTATATCTCTCCATCTGTTTGTATCATCTTTAATTTCTTTCATCAGTGTCTTATAGTTTTCTGCATACAGGTCTTTTGTCTCCTTAGGTAGGTTTATTCCTAGGTATGTTATTCTTTTTGTTTCAGTGGTAAATGGGAGTGTTTCCTTAATTTCTCTTTCAGATTTTTCATCATTAGCGTATAGGAATGCCAGAGATTTCTGTGCATTAATTTTGTATCGTGCTACTTTACCAAATTCATTGATTAGCTCTAGTAGTTTTCTGGTAGCATCTTTAGGATTCTCTGTGTATAATATGTCATCTGCAAACAGTGACAGTTTTACTTCTTCTTTTCCAATTTGGATTCCTTTTATTTCTTCTTCTTCTCTGATTGCTGTGGCTAAAACTTCCAAAACTCTGTTGAATAATAGTGGTGAGAGTGGGCAACCTTGTCTTGTTCCTGATCTTAGTGGGAATGGTTTCAGTTTTTCACCATTGAGAACAATGTTGGTTGTGGGTTTGTCACATTTGGCCTTTATTATGTTGAGGTAACTTCCCTCTATGCCTACTTTCTGGAGAGTTTTTATCATAAATGGGGAGCTTTTATCACATCCCACAGCTTTTAAGTAAAGTAGGCACTTGAACCAGATGGGACTACACACCCTAAACTCGACTTAGTTTTTGGAATAAGCTGTTGTAATTGATCACATAACTTAGAAATAAACATG
This sequence comes from Grampus griseus, assembly GCF_964374135.1. Lineage (NCBI taxonomy): Eukaryota > Metazoa > Chordata > Mammalia > Artiodactyla > Delphinidae > Grampus > Grampus griseus. The sequence goes on along the minus strand of NC_139018.1, from coordinate 37,155,708 downwards.
AAGATTGTGATTCTGAGACTGTGCTTTGATTTTTTTACCTCTTTGACCAGATGATACAAAATCAAGTGGGAGGAAAATTGTGGGTGATGTGGCATACAAGGAGGCCAAGGAGAGGGCAAGCTTCATTACTCCTGTTCCTGGTGGCGTCGGGCCAATGACGGTGGTGATGCTAATGCAGGTAAGTGTGAATGGACGTTTCTGTAATAGTTCTACGAAACTGATAGAATTCCAGGTACTGCATTTCTCCCCAAGTAGAAATGTCATAGAACCTACTCAGAATCTAAGTAAGGATGTGAATCTGTTGAAGAAAAAAAGGAAATGGAAGTAGAGAGAAGTAGAATCAGTCGTATTAATAGAGGGAAGTAGGGGTAGCATGATTCTGATTTACTCTGGAATGTGATAACTTAAGGGGAAAAAAGTACAAGCTTCACTCAGTATGTTTTGGCTTCTTGCCCTTTGTAACACACACCAGCTGGTGGGGGTGAGGCACGCAGCCCAGGGCATCCTACTGCCTATAGACTCCGGCCTCGAATTGAAGCATGTTAACAGGCGGATCCTGAAGCTGTTCATTTTGTGATTGAACTTGAGTGACCAGGACTAGGAACTGAGGTGGAGGTTAAAATCATCACCTCTTCTCAGTTCCATTTGTGTCATTTTGTTTAGAGCACGGTAGAGAGTGCAAAGCGTTTCCTGGAGAAATTTAAGCCAGGGAAGTGGATCATTCAGTATAACAAACTTAACCTGAAGACACCCGTGCCAAGGTAAAAGAAGCTTTTGCTGTTTTCACACTGTGGATGGTGGGGTTTTAGCTGATGGATACCATGGTTATGTGTATGCCCCCTCCGAACGTGGTTGAGGTGGGTCATTACTAGGATGGCATTGATTGAGTCCCGTGAATAAAGGTTGATACATACTTTCTATATTTCTCCTAAGTGACATTGATATATCACGGTCTTGCAAGCCAAAGCCCATTGGTAACCTGGCTCGAGAAATTGGTCTGAGCTCTGAAGAGATAGAATTGTATGGTGAAACCAAGGCCAAAGTCCTGCTGTCAGTACTGGAACGCCTGAAGCACCAGCCCGACGGGAAATACGTGGTGGTGACCGGGTATGGTTTTTGTCCATTTGCCAGTTGAATCTTAATATTAGTCCTGATTATTATTACCAGGGGTTGCATTTGCGCTTAGCCACGTATATGTGGAGGTTCCTTTAATTTGGTTTTAGCTTTTTATTTATTTTTTATTTTTTTTAATTTTTTTTTGCGGTACGCGGGCCTCTCACTGCCGTGGCCCCTCCCGCTGCGGAGCACAGGCTCCGGACGCGCAGGCTCAGCGGCCATGGCTCACGGGCCCAGCCGCTCCGCGGCATGTGGGATCTTCCCGGACTGGGGCACGAACCTGTGTCCTCTGCATCGGCAGGCAGACTCTCAACCACTGCGCCACCAGGGAAGCCCAGGTTTTAGCATTTTCATATGTATTTTATCTAATTTGATCCTTAGAGCGAGCCTGTGAAGAAGAGTAGACAACTCTATAGAGATGAGAAAATTTGTCAAGGTTATTCATCTAGTAGGTGGAAGAGTTTGAATCTTAAAACCTGATCTTCAGATGGAATTGCCTTTTTTAAACCCCAGATCATTAATTCTGTAGATCTGTTGAGGATTCATCTATTTTTTTGTTTGGCTAAGTTAAAAGCTAGTTTTTGAGACTAAATTGAGAAATTAAAAGTATAGCAGTGTCCCTTACAAAGTAGAGTATATTTGCCCCTAACTGTCAGAAGAACTAAAATGCAGAAGTCTTTTTTAGTTTCAAACTGGGGGGAAGTTACAACTAAGACCCTTGGAAAAGATCCCTTTCATGTGTTTCATCTTTCTGGTTATTCAGATTAAGAGTCACTCTAGGATCAGAGCTGACTTAGTGATACACATGAATTTAATTTACATAAATGTAATTTTCCTGTTTTGCTTTCATCTTAAAGAATAACTCCAACACCCCTGGGAGAGGGGAAAAGCACAACCACGATTGGGCTGGTGCAGGGCCTCAGTGCCCATCTCCATCAGAATGTCTTCGCGTGTGTGCGACAGCCTTCTCAGGGCCCCACCTTCGGAATAAAAGGTATTAGTGAGACCAGACCTGGGTGGCCAGAGGGCGCCTGCACCTCCTTCAGTCCTCCTGGCCCACTTGGCCCATGAATGTGTGCGGGGTCTTCAGCTCATTTAGACACTAGAAACAGCTTCATCACATCCCAGAAGAGCATCGTGGTGCTTTTGGTGAAGGCTTTCATTGGATCACCCCAACTCCTGCTGTCACTGTCTGACACTGCACAGGGATTCCCTGGGATGGGTAATATGTAGCCAGGGGTGCTTTTATATGACCGATAGTCGACTCTCATAGTAACAATAAAGGTAATCACAGCCGCTGATCACCATGCTGACTTTCTAGAGACAAAGACAAACCCTACAGATGTTTCACACTGAGGGAAGAAGAAAAGCATATGCTTTTTGAGTATAGGCTTCGTGCCAGGTTTTGTGCTAAGCAGTTTATGCCTATTACTTTATCTTCTAAGATGGTTAGTTTTATCTCCACTTACAATAGCAGCAACTGGGATTCAGAGGTAGCTTGAATTCAAGGCAGTATCATCAAGTACCAGGGTGAGTCCCCACGTCTACTTCAAGCTCTAAGATAATACCATCAACCCAGTGTTTCTTCTGATTAGATGAAAACACAACATCAATAACTGTACTTCACCTTCAGTTTTTGATAGCTGCAGTACTGCAAACATGTTCATTTAATTAAAATTATTTTTATTAATTAAAATAGGTTCTCAGAGTCAGCTTCATCATTTGCTTGGCGATAGGGTATCACATATCCTGCTTGTTCTAACAATTACTACAAATGTTGACACGGGGTACGCCTTTGTCCTTCTTCAGCCTATTGTTTTGATATAAGTCCGTTAACTTAGTTCTGCCTTTGAGCTTAATAACCCCCTTTTATTTCAGAATGAGCCTTTTCCCCCTCATTGAACCCAATATGCTCCTTTTCCTCTTATCACAAATTGCCCCATTTTCATTGCATGATCTCTGCCCCACAAAAAAAACCCACACAAAACCTCTACCTCAGATTGACATTTATCTCACTGTTAACCTGGACATTTTTAACTGGATTTTGGTTAGTAATCCAAATGGGCCAGCAAAAATCTAGCAGTTAAGCTGTTTTCTACCATATGTGTCCTATTTAGGAAGAATTGCAGTCTCTGTGTTTGTGTTGCTGTGTTTATTTTAAATATTCCTTTTTTAAAATGCCAGAATAGCATTTATGAGGGTAGGAAATTGAACAGGTTTGCCTTTATGTAACTGTAGGCTGGGTTTTTCTTAACAAATGTTAGGAATCAAGGGGAACCTGTTTCTAAAGATAATGAGTAGGTATGTTATGTGTTTATGGTTTTGTCAGTTAGATTCAGATTTCAGTTGAGAGACTATTCAGAGTGAACAAGATCAAGCGGTTTAGTTTGGTCAAGAAAATTAGAAAGCACTTGATCAAATCTGTCCAAATGGTTGTAAAAAATAAATAATATGCGGAGCAGTTACAAAAACCAATTTGCTTTCATTTGATTTGCAAGTCATGGTGAAACGTGCTTAACATGAGTCTTCAACCTTGACCTGTCCTCCAGGTGGTGCTGCAGGCGGTGGCTACTCACAGGTCATTCCTATGGAAGAGGTAATGTGGTCTGGGATTTGGTTGGATCAGACCTTTTTTTATAGTTTTTCCTTCCTGGGATTAAAGTTTATTGTAGAGATCTTAGTAGGCAAATGACTTGTTTGCTCAACAGAAGCAGTACTTCAGAGAAAAACATCTTAATTTGCCAACTTTTAAACAGTTTACTTTTTTTTTTTTTTTTCTGTGGTACGTAGGCCTCTCACTGTTGTGGCCTCTCCCGTTGCGGAGTACAGGCTCCGGACGCGCAGGCTCAGCGGCCATGGCCCACGGGCCCAGCCGCTCCGCAGCATGTGGGATCCTCCCAGACCGGAGCACGAACCCGTGTCCCCTACATCGGCAGGCAGACTCTCAACCACTGCGCCACCAGGGAAGCCCAACAGTTTACTTTTTTGACATGACAAGGACTTCAAAGCCTGGCTTGCAGTGAAAATAATAAGCAAGTGATTAAATGAAGCATAAGATAGGGAAGAACAAACATGAAGTGAATTCAAAGTAATAACCACAGAAGTGGGAGCAGCGTATATGCATGGAGTTGGGTCGCTCCAGTGTACTTCTTGCTCACTGTTCAAAGGACGTGTGTTCTTACTAATCCAGCGTTGCTGCTGATCCCAGGGGTGTGGCGTTTATGGTTATTGGCCATGTCTCTTAGGGAAAATCAGTGTTCCTTCTGAGGACAGATAGTAATTTGTTTTCAAGAGATAGCTGTGTTGGTGTTTGTCCACTAGCTATGCTGCCATCAGTTTTCCGTTGGCTTTAACATAGGGATTGGTTTGGCTGCAATAGAATGAATGTGAAAAGATGCAGAGAAGTTGGAAGACTGATGTGGCTTCTACCCTTTTGTAGTTTAATCTCCACCTCACTGGTGACATCCATGCCATCACTGCGGCTAATAACCTCGTGGCTGCGGCCATCGATGCCCGGATGTTCCACGAACAGACCCAGACAGACAAGGTAGGCTGCTGAGACCCCCACGGGCACTTTCAGAAGGTTTGAAGCACTCGAATTAATGTTGGACCCTTGGGTACCAATAATGCAGGTAGCAAGACAGTGGCATTCCTCTCTCTTAAAAGCCCTCTTCCTCCTTTTCTCTAAGGCCCTCTTTAATCGTTTGGTACCATCAGTAAATGGAGTGAGGAAGTTCTCTGATATCCAAATCCGGAGGTTACGGGTAAGCTTTTCCCTTGTTCATTATTGATACTGTGTGAAATTAGGTGATTGATAAGGAGGTTATAATCTCCTTAGAGTAGCCTGTTTTGGACAAGTTCGTCCATAACCATAGTCATAAGGTTATGATATACATAAAGATGGGTGGCAGAGGTTGTTTCTCACTTATCTTTGAATTTTTAGTGGTTAGTCCCAGGATCAATAGAGCACTGAGGACCTGCTCTCAGCTAAGAAGAATGACACTTCTTTATAGCATGGATATAGGAGTCAGGATGCCAGCGTGGCAACACAGCAGCTTCTAGAGTTTGAATACCTGCTCTTTGCAGCATCAGGGCCTTAAGCAAGAGTGGTTACTTCTGTATTTTATTTGAACTTCTATTACAAATATATAGTTATTAAACGTACACTGTACCATATGACCCATAAATTCTACTCCTAGGTATTTATTCAAAAGAAATGCAAACTTGTATTCATATAGAAACAAAATCTACAAACAACCTAAATATCTTTCTGTAATAAATGGATAAACAAACTGGTACATCTATGCAGTAAAAAGGAATGAACTGTTGATACACACAACAACTTGAATGAATCTCAGAGGCATTATGTTGCTTGAAAGAAGCTAGCCGCAAATGGTTGCAAACTGTATGCTTCCATTTATATGACATTCTCAAAAGACAGAGCTATAGTGATGGAAAATAGATCAGTGGGTGCCAGGAGTTGGTCGGGGAAAGGTGTGGCTATAAAGGGGTAGCACAAGGAAATTTTCAAAATAAAATCCAAAATATATTCTTGTGTTACTTTTACATATGAAAGAAATGTTATATATCTGTAAATATTCTTTAGACTGCCTGACACATATAAGCATTCAATAAATGGTATGTGCTACCTAGTTATCAATAGTAGTTACACTCACCTTATTTTTAATTTTTTGCAACTTTATATTTTAATGCTGTAAGAATAGTACACAAGCTCCAGATGCAGTAATGATTTACATTTTGCCCTACTTGCTTTACAGTTCTGTCACTATTTATATATATGCATTTTTCTCTGGACTTGAGAAAAAGTGACTTTTACACAGTTTGATATTTTTTAGCTTCTCTTGTTCTCACACCCCACAAAACATCCTTGCATAAGGTAAGTCAGCTATTACCTTGTTATGTAAAAGAATTGTGTTCTGCAAGGCAGCAAGTACTGTAGAAGAGCAGGCAACTTCTAATCTTACCTTTGCTCATGGAACTTTCTGTCAGGTGTGGGGAGGGGCTGGACTCAACGTTTAAATGATCCTTTAAAAAGCTCTGGGATTTGAGATCAAGGGACTTGTCAATGGCCACAGCACCCCTCACCAGGTTGGAACTAGAACGTCCATCTTCTGTTTCCTGGTCCCCAGGCATCCTCTCTTGTGCTGTATTATCACAGTCTACCCACCAGGTACTCAGTCAAGAAGGGTTGTCAACAGCAAATTCTCAGCTTAGTGACTGAGGGTTTTGCCGACTTCTGTAAACAATGTCATGTTCCAGGCTTGTGATGCTATTTGACAAGCCAGTGAGCACCAGCTCTGAAAACACACCTGAGGTTTTTAAAAAAAGTCCTCATAACCCAGGAAGGGAACTATGGGAAGAGCAGGGTTTGCTGGGGCCACTCAGATCTACCAGGAGTTAAGAGAAAAAGAGAGTACATTTTAAAGGCATTTTCCATTTCAGTATTTGACCGTGGTACACATTGTAAATAAATAAATTTCCAAGTTCCGTGAGGAGGAAGAAACAAACCCTCCTTGTGCCTTTTGGAATAGTAAGAAGGCAGTGAAAGGATAGTACTACTTAAAAAGCATGTACTGTGCTAGAGCAATGTCTCTTCTTTTCTTCTGCATCGAAAGGACTATTTATCCCTTTAAATATACTCAAAAGGTCAGCATATTAGTTTTTAAAAAAGCATTTAAAGTGATTTACATTGATTTTTATTGATCGATATTTGGTTTTGCCCTTCTAATTTTGCATGTGACTTGGGCTTCTCAACTGTTTGATTGAAAAAGCTTTTCCTTTCAATATGTTTGCATATGGTGAGTTAGGTACAACACTTTTTGGTCACTATGTTTACGTAGGGCTTCGGTTTAGGGAAATGCCTCTGGTGCTCAGTGATAGGGACAAACATGTTAATAATACCTTTGTACATGTGTGAATGGGAAATAAAGATTTAGCCAAAGGGATCGTAGTTTTCCCTTCTGAATTTAACATGGTTTATATTTCCCCTATCTGGAGATAGGGATAAAAAAATTTTTATTAAATCATATCTGCTTTTGTTTGGTTTGTCTTATTTTTTAATTTTCCTACCTCTTCAGAGACTAGGCATTGAAAAGACTGACCCTACCACACTGACAGATGAAGAGATACACAGATTTGCAAGATTGGACATTGATCCAGAAACTATAACTTGGCAAAGAGGTACCAGAGCAGGGTGTACACCCCATTGGTTTGGTTATACTGCACGCCCCATGACCTCCCTTAGAGGTGATAAAATGGGAGGTCCATAGCTTGTGTGTGGGTATTTTCATGGTTAAGGCCTGACTAAGATGGCGACTCACTCGTTTTCCTGGCCACCTCCATCAGTCTCCCTCCTTATTAGCTGTAATCAAACCTCCTTCTGTTCGGTTAGTTGGACATTTTGCTGGCTCTTCAGTGTTCATTGGCGTGAGGAGGGTTTTAAGGAAGTTCATACATAAACCAAAAATAACATTTTGCAACTTTCATTTTATGCAGGAAGTTTTGGTGTCATTAAGTAGAGAAGTGATGTTTAATCACTTCTTAAATCATGTTGCCCTTTATTCTTAGAACTCTTGTCTGGCATAAGTGACTTGATTTTTCTTGTAGGTCTGGAGCTTGCCTGCTCACTTTTACCTCATTTTCTTAAACTCTCTTGTAACAAAGTAGGTAGCCTTCAAGGTTTAAACATCCAGCAGACTGGTGAGTGAGTTGCCTGGTTTCACTGCCAGATGTTGCTTTTCTCTGTGTCAACTAGCATGGCTTAGAGTTTTATTTTGTACCAACAGTGTATGCGTCTAAACTCTGTCACTGCTGAGAAGAAATTTTCATCTAGATGCACAGAATGCAGCTGACAGGCAATTTATTGACTGTTTTTGTGACTGTCGTTGGCTCAGTAACTGTGCTAGCTAATGGCATTTTTAAGGCAACTCTCCTAATATCTAAAACCACACTGATCTTTCTCTTCCTTTGCTTCAATAGCTTTAGACATATGGTATCATATTTTATGAGGAATAAGCTAAAGATCCATTTTGAAAATTTATTATCACAATCATTTTTCCTTTGCTTTATATGTAATTCATGCTTTCTAAGAAAGTAGAAGCAGACAAGGGAAAACATGGATCATACCCATTGACTGGCTGTTCTATACACAGAAATTAGATGCAAGGAACTAGACCCTATTTTTTTAAAAAAAAATAAGGATACACTCCAACAACTCATTACATCCTTCACTTATCAAATGGGGTGGTGTGTGTGTTTCCCCAAGTGCTGCACAAGACACTGCTTTTAGTGTTTAAATTATTACAGTCTTTAAGGAAAGTACTTTGGCATGTTATCAAGTACCTTGAAAGTGCCTCTCCTCTTTGACCCACCCTAAAAGAGTGTGAACTGGTTTGCTGCTGTTTTTCATTTTGTGTTTTGTTGTTATTTTTGGTATGTCATACAAAAAACAAAATTGGGAATACACTAAAATGTTCACCGTAGTTAGACCTAGGAGGTGGGGGGATTAAGATTAGTTAGTAGGTTGATCTTTGCCATGTTTTCAAGAGTATGCAATTGGAAAGATGTTCTGTCATCAGAATGGAAATTACTTCTTCTAAGTGTGCTAAAGGAAAGAGCAGGTCTGTTACCCAGCCTGCTTCAAAAGGCATTGCCTTTGCCCTGTGTTTATGGGCCTTGTGTGTCTCAGGGTTATGTAAGATCAGTGAGTCATCCCACAGAACAACATAAACCTTGGCCTTTTGAAAAACTGGCCTGCTCTGTTTTTTTGTGGAGTGTGGAATATGCTTTGAAACGGATTCCAGATTTCTAGTTAATTGTTTGAATTCTCTAGGAAGAATAAACCAAGCTACTCTACCGTCTTGTCTTTAATTCCTGCACATTAATGGTATGAAAACATCATTTCTAAACTTGGACCCATATTCTAGCTTTACCATAAATTTTGAAATCAAATATTATAGTCATTAAGTTAGATTTGTTGCTTAAAATTCTGCTGGTTCCTTTGACTTTATGGTCCTTTTCCCTCTCTACTATATCTGCTCTATTTTCCCTCTCTACTGTATCTTCCTTTTCTACCATAGTGCTGGATACCAATGACAGATTCCTGAGGAAGATCACAATTGGACAGGCTCCCACGGAGAAGGGGCACACACGGACGGTAACTGCCTGTTCCTTTCTAAGTAAATTAGTTTATGGGCACTAGATCCTTGCTGCTTCTATCCTCCTCCATCCCCTCCTGATCAGCTGATACTGCCAGCTGTTGTTCTGCCTTCTCCTTTGTAAAATGAGAGCGAGTAGGTGTGTGGTATTGAGCACTCCTGACAGTTTTTGCAGTAAATCCCATGTGTCACCTGTGTATTTTTCCCCCAGTATTTTTTCCTGGAGGTGGAGTGCCCCAAGTGAATATCCTTGTACATGAATTGATTAAGATTGCTTCTTTTTTGTGGCCATTTTGCAGTATGTCTCTTCGGTGTAAGAGCTTTTGAGTTAGTCCCTTGTATGTTAGGGAAACCATGATCACATGATTACAAGCTGCCTTCACAGGGATCGTTGGTCCTACTAGAACATTTATGCGTAAAAATCGACTACTCAAGGTCTTAGAATAATTAATTACAAATTTTTGCTGTTGGAAGGTTATTTTCATTAAGTTCTTTTTGTACTGTTCTTTTATTCTGTCCTTTTAAGCTATTTGTTTAAGCCTGGGATGCAAACAAGGATTATTTTTGCAATCCACGCTTCTGTTTAACACAGTTTTCCCTGATGCGTCTTTTCCCTGCCAACAGGCCCAGTTTGATATCTCCGTGGCCAGTGAAATCATGGCTGTCCTGGCTCTCACCAGTTCTCTAGAAGACATGAGAGAGAGACTGAGCAAAATGGTGGTGGCATCCAGCAAGAAAGGGGAGCCCATTAGTACCGAAGATCTGGTGGGTAGCCGGGCACTCCAGACTTGGCAATCCGTCTGCGTCTGTTGTCCCAGCATTTCTCAGCAGTTACCACTGACAAAAACTGTGGCATACTTAAGATGCTGCAATTAACTAATTCATATGATCTTGTTACTCACTATATAATTATGAAGTTTATAAAAGTACTTCATAGTGAGTGATAGATGGTATGCTCCAATAATAGACCACAGGTGGTTTGAGCAATATCTTCAGCCTGTGAGTATTTCCAAGAGAGGGTGTCTGACTTCGGTTTCAGAGAGCATCAGGAGTCCATGTGCGGCCCTTAGAGCTGAGCTTTGAGTCACCCCCCGGCCTCTCCCCATGACAGGCCTCCCTGCACAGAGGCCTCTCATCACGAGGCTCGGCACCACATCCACGCTGATGACCACATTGGGAACAGCTCAGCCGGTTCTTCTAATGGTCCTGCTATATTCATTGTCCACATCAGGATTATTTCTGAACTATCTACATGGTATTATGGAGTTTGAAATGAGATAATCTTATAGATTACTTTTTTTTTTTTTTAGCTGCGTTGGGTCTTCGTAGCTGTGCGTGGGCTTTCTCTAGTTGTGGCGCGCGGGGGCTACTCTTCATTGCAGTGCGCAGGCTTCTCATTGCGGTGGCTGCTCTTGTTGCGGAGCACGGGCTCTAGAGTGCAGGCTCAGTAGTTGCGGCTCACGAGCTTAGTTGCTCTGCGACATGTGGGATCTTCCCGGGCCAGGGATCAAACCCGTATCCCCTGCATTGGCAGGCAGATTCCTAACCACTGCGCCACCAGGGAAGTCCCCTAGATTACTTTTTTAAAAGCCTGTTTGTGTTCACATACACCAAAATGGTTGGCCTATGATTAGCGGTCTGTCAGATGAATCCGGAAAAGGGGGGAGATATTAATTTCCTGTTTTCACAGTTAATGTGTATAAGAACAGAAATTGTTTTAAATTTTTACACCAAGCCAGGAACTTAGAAACTCATTAAAACTGAATATAAGTGGGATCCATAGCTTTATCTTACAGTGATACCAGTTTGTTCATCTGTGGCTGGATGGCTTAAAAAGAGGGACCTGATATGTAAGAGTTGGTGTTGAACTCCTCTGTAAATTTTCAGATTAAGGTACAGGAGACACATATTAAATCAGGTTTACAGCCATTTCTGCCCAGACACCAAAGTTACCTATAATTCAGTATTCTTAGGAACTAGCGTTTCCATACCGTAAATGAGTCTAAAATGGATTATCCACATCGATCAGCAACAGAGCTTCACTGAGATGCTTGTTTCCAGGCTTATGTATTTTTCCAGAATTTACATATGGATGTCATTTTCATTCTCTCTTCTCCGTTAAGATAATTGGCAACTTTATTGTATATCCTGAAAAATAAATAAACAAATGAATGGGTGGTCTAGTTTAGGTAAAAGTACTCATTGGTCCAGGATGGCTAAAAAAGGAAGACCTAAGAATGTTGAATTTTGGCTTCAAAAGGTAGGTTTTTTGCTGGTGGGAATCAACCCTTCATGCCTTTGTTTTGCAGGGAGTGAGCGGGGCATTGACAGTACTCATGAAGGACGCCATCAAGCCCAATCTCATGCAGACATTAGAGGTGAGCAGAGTGACTCCTGCCTTCCTGGATTGGTTGTAAAGCAGATTGTTCCTGGGGAGTCAGAGACCTTCTCTCCCTGGTCATCTCTTTCTTCCCATTCTTTCTCATAGTTGTGACTGGGACTTTACTGAAATCTAAAAGAGGCGGCTTCATACTTTCCCTTGGGAAGTCTTTTTCTTTCGGATTCCAGCTAATTTTGGTCCCCTTACCGAGTGGTCCCTTTTGAAGCAGGATGCGCAGCTTCGCTCACGATGTCTTGATTTCCACAGGGCACTCCGGTATTTGTTCACGCTGGGCCATTTGCCAACATCGCACACGGGAATTCCTCCATCATTGCAGACCGGATTGCACTCAAGCTTGTTGGTCCCGAAGGGTTTGTAGGCAAGTGTTTTTGCAAAATCAGTGATAGACTGTTTTTTCTTTTAACATCAAGGGAGTTGGGATGGCATTTTTACAGTTGCTTTTCTCGTGACAGTGACTGAAGCGGGATTCGGAGCAGACATTGGAATGGAAAAGTTCTTTAACATCAAATGCCGGTATTCTGGTCTCCGCCCGCATGTGGTGGTGCTTGTTGCCACTGTCAGGGCTCTGAAAATGCACGGAGGCGGCCCCACGGTGAGGATCAGGAGTTGGAAGAGGCTGGTTCTCAGAAATGTTCTGAAGGCTAAAGGGAAACTGGATGACTTGTGCCAGTTTCTTCATTAAGCTGCTCTTGTCCTCATGACTAATGGGTTGCCAGAAGCAGGGGATGTTCAGACAGCTCTCGTGCTGGCCGCCTTATCACTCCTAGGCAGTACCAGCTCTTGGCATTTTAAGAGGGCCGAGGTTGTCTTCATGGCCTACCTTTCGGAGCAAAACACCTGATAATATCAAAACCCCTCCAAGGACATGTGCTTGGCTATACTTACAAAAAACTCCTTTATGTTCAGACTGTTCTTTTTAAATCTGAGTCCCTTTTCCCTCTAACGGTGATGCTGGCAGCCAGCCAACCAAACCATTTAGCTGAGATAGAGGTCAGCCCCTTATTGGGAGGTGGGTGCTGGGCAGGACCGGTAACAGCTTGGAGTCGGGGGAGAAGGAGCTCCAGACTGCCTCCAGGTGATGGGGAGAAACAGGTGAGCATGGTTGATCTTCAGCTCCAACCTGAACTTTGTGTTTTCCTGAGTTCATACTGCTTAGAAATTGTACTTTCTGCTCTATTATTTTAACACCTTTTCTTCAGCACCTGCATGTGAAGACATGGTGCTCGTTTTCAGAAATTAGTTGAAGTATTAAATTCCTGTCCTCTGGGAGCTGGTCTAGTAACTTGATAAATAAGACCTCCCTCACCTACAAAAGAAACTCACTGTTTCTTAGTGTAGTGATCAGGGGTTTTCCTGTTATAGCAGTTCTCAAGAATGTTGGTCTCAGAACTTCCTTACGCTCTTAAAAATTATTAAGGGCCTAAAAGAGCTCTTTGTTCAGGTGAGTTATGTCTGGTGATATTTACTATATTAGAAATTAAATATTGACATAAATATTAACATAAATAACATTTTTTTAAGTGAAAAGTGACTATATTTTCCAAAACAACATTTAGGCATTGTACGTTTTTCAGATCTCTTCAGTATCTCGCTTAATCGAAGACTGATGGAGTCTCATCTTTGGCATTTGATCTGTTGTGATATCACATGTTACATAATCTTTGGAAAAGTCCATTGTATACTCAGGAAATAATGAGAGTGAAAAGAGCCATAATGTCTTAGAATTATGGAAATAGTCTTGAACTCTTGGACCCCATGAAAGGATTAGGTCCCCACTAAGGGGAGAGCCACTGCTCTCACAACCCCAGCACACCTCTGCAGTCGTACTCGTCCCCGAGGCGCTCCTAACCCAGGATGCCCCTTTCTGCTAGGCGTGCAGGACGGACTCCCTTTTCCTTCCTGATCATAACCAACATTTCTCTCTCTTGCACCCCCTCACTCACCCTCACGCCTTTGCACCTCCTCTCCTGATCTCATGTCTGGAAAACACTGTGGGCGCGTAAGCTGGCAGCACTGAGAGGAGAGCTTTGCGCACAGCTCTGCCAGGACCCTCGCCTGCTGCTCCTGTTACCTGCTGGAGCCACGTGTGGCCCGGACCGTGGGCTCAGGTCCCTGCTTCGTGCCCCGCCTCTCTGAGGCCCCTTTGGAGTTGGAGCACCATGGTGTCTCTGAGGAAAGGGAGCAGAGCAAGCTGAAGGCTTCTTAATCACTGTCCATTGCCCAGTGGGGTCCCTGGAACTGGCGCCTTCACCCCTGTTGCACTTCCCTGTGGATGCAGCAGGGCTGACCCACCAGGTACCTCTGGAACAGTGAGCACCCACAGAGGAAGAAAATCCTTGTGTGTTGTTTCCCTGTTGTTCCTGTTGCTCACGTGCCCCATTCAGCCCCGCAAGGGAGTGGGCTGGCTCCATGGACCAGCTCACGGACCCGTCGCAGGGCATCTGACTTCACGGCAGATGTCTCAGGGTGGCTTTTGCAGGGCTCACAGCTGCCTTGTTCTCTACACTGAGCTTTACCTCCACCCCCACTGCTGTGTGCTTCACTCGCTGGGGTTATTGCCCCTGCCAAGGACACGTCCCTTCCCTCACCTGCCTTCATAGATTCATCCCTTCTCACCTCTTCAATTCAGGCCACGAAGGTCTCCCACTCTGCTCAAAGCAGTCATTTTTGTTCTGTCCCATAGTTTTGGTCATAGCTCTAAATCCTTAGGGCAGAAAACAACCTTCTACTGCTGTGTATCCCACAAGCATGCAGCTTCTGGCCTTTAACACATGGCAAAGCACTGTTTGAAGCCGAACTCTAATTGAAGTAGAAAATGCCTCTGACTTTGCTTCTTTTCCTTCCAGGTTACTGCTGGACTTCCTCTGCCCAAGGCTTACATAGAGGAGGTAACTTCAGTCACTTCTAATTACTTGGCCTAGAAAGCACCACGTTCTGGATCAGCATTTCCCAACCTGGCCCATTTAGAAATGACTGGGCTGTCGCTATGACCCAGGGTTGCTCTTGGGAGCAGGGTGTGCTAACAGGCCTGCAGTGTGCTAAAGAACTGTACTAAATGAAACAGGGAAGAAATGCCTCATAAAGCAATTGCCCGCATAGGATGTCAGTAAAACCGCTCCCCTAGACCAGTGGTTGGTTCTCAACCAGGAGCAACACCCCCCATCCCAACCCTCACCCCAGCACATTTTGCAATGTCTAGAGACATTTTTGATTGTTGCAACTTGAGGTGGGGAGTGCTACTGGCATTCAGTGGGCAGAGGCCAGGGATGCTACAGTGCATAGGACACTCTCCACTATAAAGAAATATTCAGCCCAAAATGTCAGTAGTGCTGAGGTTGAGAAAGCCTGCACTAATCTCATGGAAGTTTCCTTGTCTTCCCTGCATTAGCTCGTTGATTCTCAAATGCCGTTCATATCAGAAGCAAGTAGAGGCCTTTTTTGAAATGCTTTTTCCTCTGCAGAGTTAAATCCATATTAAGGGGCCAAGATAGGGTCAGCATCCTGGTTATTTTTCTAGGCAGTTTTCATAAACTGATTTGGTTTATGGCATTAAGCAGGGGCTCAAGGAATTGTGAGCTCAAACCTTTTCATATTTATATCATTAACCATCGAAGAAACATCTCTAGCACCAGTTTGGGGTTATCATGTGAGAGATTAGGCCCCCGAATGAGATGGTAAGCTCGGCTGCTATCACTGTTGATTCAAGTTTTTCTGCCTTTTTTGGAAGCTTTTAAATTGTCAGGCAGTACAGGGTCACTTTTCAGCCCCCAAATGAAGTAATTCAAAAGCAGCTAGCAAAGAATTGCTGGTGCCTTCAGTTTGCCTGTCTTCTGAGTTATGATTTGCCTTTTATGGTCATTTGTCTGATTCATGCGTAGGAGGGGAATTCACAGTTCTGGCCCTCCTGCCACCCCGCAGCCTTTCCTGCATCTAATTAGAGCAACTGCCCCTCACTGGCCCAGCTGGTGTCTTCGTTTAAGAAATTCTACTTATTTAAAACTGTTCTCAATCAATCTTATGTATTAATTGGTTTTCATGTGACTAGAGGTAAGGAATTAGCTGTGCTCTTTAGAATGTCAACTAAATTCTAATCTCAGTTTTCAATTATTAAAGGGGGAAAAAAGCATAAATCATGTTTATAATGATCTCAGTTGTTTTCTATATCTTACCTTTTTTCTGCTGTTTTATGAAATCCACAAACCAAGCGCTATTACTGCTAGGTTTTACTCACGATCTAGTGTACTTATTTTTATATAAGACTATGATATTTTCATTTTTAAAATACTTAATGTATTTTAAGCTTATATAATAATATACCCTTGGTAAAAAAAATTAAATAATACAAGAATATAATATATATATGATTTGAGTCCCCAGTTAACAGTTGGTGCGTATCTCTCAACATTTAAAAAAATTCCATGAATATGCACGTGTATTTTTGTATTTGTCCAAAAATGGGATTAATTAATCTCTTCATAGTTTTGCCATTTCAGTACATCTTTGAGAGGTTCCATGCTAATACAGATATTCGCACTTTTCATAACATGTACCTGATACATATTTATCGAGTGTGTATATCGTGATTCACTGGCTCAGTCCCCTACTGAAGGAGCTTTGTGTTGTTTGCAGTTTTCCCATGCTGCAAGCAGTGCTCCAGGAAGCATATTTTAAAATATTTTAAAATGTGTTTCCTTAATTACTTTCCTTTAAATTTCATAGTATTTGGTTCTTAAAAATGGTATTTATCTCATTTCTGACACAAGAAGGTTTATGGTTCTAACACAACATTGTAAAGCAACTATATACCAATAAAAATTAATTTAAAAAAAAAAAAGGTTTATGGTTGAGTTCATTTAAACCCGTGAAAGCATCACTGACGACTCCATGTTTTCTGACAAATGCCACACACTATGTATGCTAGGCCCTGTCTTCTGATGGCAGGGTCTGTGCCATGCTGAACAGAGTCGGTTTGTACTGCTGTACCATATAAGTACATACAATCTATAAAACAGGGGTCGTAAATATAATTTATTTAAAGGCAGCTGATTCCGTTCAAACAGCAAATAAGCTATTAAGGTACAGCACGATGAGGGCAGATGCACCAGCAAATCTCACCCTTTCAGGGCAGCCAGGACAGGAGCACAGCTCACCCTAGGGCTGCAGGCTCCAGCATGTCTCTATTGGCTTGTCCTGACAGTGAGTGGCTTCTGGGTCAAGGAGACAGTTTCTCTTTTAAGAAAAACCTGCAACTGTTTTCAGTTCTGCTCTCTGACCTCACAGACCTTCCACTGTTGTTTCTGCAGAACCTGGAGCTGGTTGAAAAAGGCTTCAGTAACTTGAAGAAACAAATTGAAAATGCCAGGATGTTTGGAGTTCCAGTGGTAGTGGCCGTGAACGCCTTCAAGTAAGTATAAAGTGTAAGAGTCGAGGGGGACTGTGGAAAACGGCCAGCAAACATCTCCTGGTGCTGATTGTGCAGCCCAGCTTTTAGCTTTGTTCTCTTCTTCAGTTACTGCTATTGGTTATTAAGCCTGTGCTTTGGGAGCTGTTGATGAGAGCCTGCCATATGACAGGCACCGCATATGTCACAGGGGACTCATCACCTCACTTGCTGAGGGTCCAGAGTCAGATTTGGCTCCTGTGGGTGCCCTTCTCCACCAGGTGAAGTGGGTAACACACAGGCCAGAAGTTAACTGTTCCTTTTGGTCTTTAAAGGCCTTTTGTGCTAAGAGAAGGTCATAGCCCTACACAGTTCCATTAGTTCACCAGGCCTGGTAGGATGTTGTCTTGACAATTTGTTAAACGTATTGAGCTGGAAGTGTTCCTGTAAGAGAACTTGTGTGGGTTGTTTAGTTATTGTAATGCTGGTTTTGGTTTTGTTCTGATGGTCTAATCACAGCAAAATAGGAAGCAAAATTTTTGAAAAGCTAGTATTTATCGATCCCTTATGATGTGCCTAGAATGTTATAAGTACTTTGCATGTATTTACCATCTAAGCCTCATAACATCCCAATGAAATAAGTGCTATGATTATGCCCATTTTACCCATGTGGACACCAAGGCACATAAAGTTTAAGTAACTGGCTGAAAGTCACCCAGCTAGTAAATTGTGGAGCCAGGGTTCAAACCCAGGCAGTATTACTTGATTAGTGTCTGTTTATCAGTGGGTAATTCACATGGGTTTTAATGGCAAAAATATGACCGATTCTGTCCTCTCCAGCCATCGTCAATGCTTTAACATGAAGCGTTGCCTTTACAGGACAGATACGGAGGCCGAGCTGGACCTCATCACCCGCCTCGCCAAAGAACATGGGGCTTTTGATGCTGTGAAGTGCACTCACTGGGCAGAAGGGGGCAAGGGCGCCCTGGTGCTGGCTCAGGCCGTCCAGAGGGCAGCTCAGGCACCCAGCAGCTTCCAGCTCCTCTATGACCTCAAGGTGGGTTACCTGCTGTATGCAAAAAAACAAAAAGCACAGTGCAGTTTCTGTGTGGCTGCTTCTGCTTAGAGCCTGTGTTTAGCAGCTTCAGCCTGTGGGTTTGATTCCCATGTAGGTGAGTTACACGACCACAGCCTGGACTCTCAACTCCAGACAGATTTCTTAACAACACACGTTGCTGCTTACGGGCAGAGGAGGGCGTCCAGGCAAGAACACCCCAGGAGGTTGGCTCACATCCTAACTTTGAAAAGACTCACAGTACAGTCCCTTTGCTGGCAGGAGAGAGAGGGTTACATATAGAAGCAAGAGTCATGGCAAATTGGCAAGGGGCTACATCAAACTCAGAAACATTTTCTCCAATATAGGGGAAAGCAGTGTGGTCCGAAGTGTACTTCCTGGTACGGGCGCTGCCTCAAGTTCAGAGAAGCACCCAGGTGCAAAACCAAAGCACCTTGGCAGGCTTCAGCATTCTTTCCATCACTGAGTAAATTATGGTACATCTGGCTCAGGCAGAAGCACTGCTTATTCTGGGATGCAGTAAAGACAGTTCACAAAAATGTTGTTATTATAGGGTTGTATTTTGTTTTCAGTTCTCTGTGTATTTCAGGATGTGATTAGACATTAAGTAGTATGCCCACAATAACTGGAAACTGTTAGGAACATGGGATGGATGTTGAAGCTAGTTCTGCTTGTATTATCTAGGCTGCTTTTTGGCTTGGTTTTTAGAAGATAATCATAAACTTTCAAAAATAGCCATAAAAAGGTAGACGGAAGAAACCCTATTGCTCTTGAATTTTAACAATCTCGTTTTCTTTGCCCCTTGCAGGTATAATACTCTTATATCTTAGTTACAATTAATTAACATTCTCCTATTGACATGGACATTTTCCTGTTGAGCTTTAGTTTTATAGACTGGTTTGAGAACCTGTTCAACCAACCATCTTTTTAGGAAATGCCCTAAACACAAGTTTGCACACAAATACAAAGCATTTATAGGCACCCTTTCTAAGCCGCATCCACAGTACCTGAATTAGGAAACCCAGTCCTTGAAGGCGAGCAGGAAGCCTGGAAGAAGTGGGGTAATGAGGACTTTATGACCCATTTCTACTTGGAACTTTTCTCTGTTCTGACAAACAGGAGGCTGCCACTTTTTGTCTTAAGCATCTGTTGGTCTTAAATCACTCCTCAACGGAAGTACTTTTGCTTCAGAAGTTCTGAATATGCCTTGGCATTTATAGAGCTCCAATTATAAGAGGCATATGAAAGTAGTTCCTATTGGATCTTTATAAAGCTGTAATTGAATAGACAATTATATTTATTTATATCCATTATACAAAGCCCCTTCATAAATGATCACTGTTTAGTTGAAAATGTTTATTTTCATTATTTAAGATAATTATTTCTTTCACCAAACAAAACTCAGTGTTCTCTTAGCCTTAGTTGCTAGGGAGCATAGAGTCTGATATTGCCTGATTTCAGTGATTTGCTCACCCAGGTTACCTGTGAATAGCTGTCCTTCCCATTTCCTTTGGGTAGTTTCTCCCTGTGCTGTTTGCTCTGAATCCTAGTGCCTTGAGCTAGGCTGCAGGAGCATTTAAGAGGCCAGGCCCCACTTCCGAAAGCTTTGCCCTGGAGGAAGCAGCCCTGGGCTTCCTTGTTAGACCTAGAGGTCACTGGTTGGACCACTGGCCTCCCTCTGCTGCACTGTTTGCACAGGTGCCATGGAAAGCATATCCTTTCCCACCACACCCATTGCATGTTGGTTGTGTAAGTCACTAGGTTGTTTAAATATGTAGATGATCTAAAGAAATATATATATATGTAGATGATCTTGTTTTTATAACAATTTCTAAGTAGCAGCAATTAACGATCGGTATGTTGTGTTAAAGATAGCATCTGCCTCTCCTGTACACACCAGGGGTTCTGTGAATGGATATCAGTTGCCTTAGTTCATAAACAGTATCCCAGGTCTGCTTTGACAGGAGACTGATCTTCGTTATTGGAGCGTTACATTTTATTTATGAAGAAATAGTTATTCTTGAGTAGTGAGCAGTATTGTTTATGATAGTGAGGTCTTAAATACACACACACACAGTAATTTTACACCTGTGGGACATTTTCCACATATAAAATCTGGGGCTTGGTAGTAAAAAAAAAGTTCTAATCCAATAAACCTCAAACTATTTGCCTGTTTGTGTATGTGTATAAAAACTTCTCTGGCCCTTTTGGGGACTCTGACCTGGAACATGGCTGTAAGTAAAGGTTCGTGTCCTCATGGGTGTCTAGTCATGGTCTCCCCTCTCTTTCCTGTCTGTTAGCTCCCAGTTGAGGATAAAATCAGGATCATTGCACAGAAGATCTATGGGGCAGATGACATTGAATTGCTCCCCGAAGCACAGCACAAAGCTGAAGTCTACACAAAGCAGGTAGATGTTTGGTTGGTTCTTTCAGCTCTTTGTCCAGCAGGCCTTGGGGCCAGAATCCCTGCATTCTTCCAGCCCACCGGGCATTGCTCCCCTCCTCTGGGCGGCAGCCTTCTCCCCTCTTAAATACTGAGCGTGGATTAGGTGGTCTGGTCCCAAGTTCTTTATCTACCTAGAGGTGGTATGTGAGTGTGGGAAAGCCATGAGGAAATATGGGGTGTCTTTATTGAGAGCCTTTAGTCGTACCTTCATGTCTGCTCCAAGCTATCATTTTTAACTGGTTATATAAATGAAAGTGAAATATTCACTTGTGGGATATGGTCGTGAGTGCTTACCTCCTTCACCCAACAAAGGTTTTTTTTTTTCTAATCAGTAATACCTAAGCTGGAGGAGGGCAGTGACGTAGAGATGTATGTAAAGGGAGTTGGATGTTTCAAATAAATTGCAGAAGCCATATCAGCAAGGTGCCCGGGTGTTCTTCGTTGCGTTGCCAGCCTTTCATTTGTCCCACTTCTGTTCCTGTCTTTCCCCAGGGCTTTGGGAATCTGCCCATCTGCATGGCCAAGACACACTTGTCCTTGTCTCACAACCCAGAGCAAAAAGGCGTGCCCACTGGCTTTGTCCTCCCCATTCGCGACATCCGCGCCAGCGTTGGGGCTGGCTTTCTGTACCCCCTGGTGGGAACGGTGAGTGAGCGCTGCAAGCAGAGAGCGCTGCTTGTTTACCCGTGCTTCTTAAATTGATTACTGAAGCCATCACGCAAATGCCGAATTAGCAGAGTTCATTGCTGAGGAGAAAGCTGGAGTCGGGCCCGTTACGATGAATCGTCTTGCTATGGACCATCTTGGTCTCAGTTCAAGGATGATGCTGTGACTGCTTGTACTGAATAATAATACTGTTTCCCAGTGGCAGTATGACCTTGACTGAATCCAGGATGGGCTTGATTCGTAGGCTGTGGTGGTGCTTATATATAATCACAACTGACTTTTTTGGGCACCTTTCACAGACTGACTCGGTCCTCCCAACCAGCCCCTTTGAGGCTCTGCACCTCCCAGGTCTTCTCGACAGGCCTGGAGTTTATGCCTGAAATTCAGGGAATGCATCATTTTTGAGTAAAGAATTTTCCCCTTAAAATGTGAGTGAACCCTGTAGATATGAAAGGGGAGGGGGTTTATTTACACTTTGAGATGATTTGATTATCAAATCTCATCTTACAGTTTTCATGCATGTTTAAGGAGGAAAATTGCTAATAGGGAGGTAGAGGAAAGCTTAAGGACATACTTGCAGTTTGGACTAACTTTGTCCCAGGGTCTGCATTGATCCTGTGCCCAGGTTCCCCCACAGATCTGCCCAGTGTCCTACATCTGCAGATTGTTCTTACTGCAGTACAGGATCGAAATAATAAACTAAGCCAATACACAAGTAAAGGAAACCAATAGACCTCCTTTTGGAGCTTCTTTCAGTATAGTAAGAAAGCAGTAGGAGGTGATATGATAGTTGAAAGTACGGAACATTAAAACTGAATCCACTTTCACCCCTGCTGGTTTTGGCCTTGGGCAGGTTATTAAAGGTGTGAGCCCTGCTCTTGTCAGCTCTCTGTGGGGCAGCGTCATCGCGTCACAGTGGTGGTCAGACAGGGTGTGTGCACCAGTGCCCCTCAGCCCCTCCCTCCAGAGGCACAAGGCGTGCGTCGCTCTGCTCCGAGACATCAGTGCCTGGGGTTTGTAGAAATTCCCTTTCAGTAGGAACGTTAAACCATTTACCCAGCACCTCGAATATTGCAGAACGTGTGTTGTTTCCGGAGAAATTATCAGCACCTAGCAGCTGAAGGAGCAGTATTGTCGCTGCTACTTTGATGTGTGGGTGCAGAGGGGTGGCTGTAGAGACGAAAGCAAAGCTGAAAGTGTCAGGCTGGGATTTTCTCATCCAGAACAGACTCTCACCTTAGAAGCCCACCTGGACCAAGACGTTTCCGCACATAATCTAGACGCCTTAACAATTACTGTTCTTCAAGGTTTCTGATTGCCGTTGGGGCCTGAACAGGGTTCAGAAGCCTTGAGAGCATTTTATGTACTAATTCAAGGTGTGGTGGCTTCTTTTTGGAGTTTTATATCTAAGTTCCTATATGTATGTACACATACTCTTTTCTTTTAAAAACATTTTCTGATTATCAACATGACCAATGTTTAAGGGGAAAAAAGTCCTCTTTGGGAAAGAGTAGTACTGATAATTCTACTAATCGCTATTTTGGGGATTATCTTCAGAATTTTCTGCCCATGTGCACATGCGTGTCTACATCAGTGGGCACCTGTCCTTCATCTTTTTTATTTAATTAATTAATTTATTTTTATTTTTGGCTGTGTTGGGTCTTCGTTTCTGTGCGAGGGCTTTCTCTAGTTGGCAGCAAGTGGGGGCCACTCTTCATCGCGGTACGCGGGCCTCTAACTATCGCGGCCTCTCTTGTTGCGGAGCACAGGCTCCAGATGCACAGGCTCAGTAGTTGTGGCTCACGGGCCTAGTTGCTCCGCGGCATGTGGGATCTTCCCAGAGCAGGGCTTGAACCCGTGTCCCCTGCGTTGGCAGGCAGACTCTCAACCACTGTGCCACCAGGGAAGCCCTGTCCTTCATCTTTAGTGTCATCTTCAGGCTCTTAGGCTAGGGCGGAGGACCAGTCCCTTCCTTTTTCCTCCTTGTCCCCACGCTCAGCAGTTGCTTATCTCTTACAGAATGTGAGAACAGAGACCCATGACAGCTACCTGTAGTAGGTTCTAGGAAGTATTGATTGGCGCTCAGATGTCAGAACCAGCTTTTGGGTTTTTTTTTTGCGGTACACAGGCCTCTCACTGTTGTGGCCTCTCCCATTGCGGAGCACAGGCTCCAGACGCGCTGGCTTAGCCACCATGGCTCACCGCCCTAGCCGCTCTGCGGCATGTGGGATCTTCCCGGACCGGGGCACGAACCCGTGTCCCCTGCATCGGCAGGCAGACTCCCAACCACTGCGCCACCAGGGAAGCCCTCTATGACATTTTTATAGTTAAGTTGTAGAAGTTCCACTTAAACTCTTTTCCTGTCTAGATCTGATTTGAAACTTGTATGTATGTATTCATTATAAAGGACATTGTTACAGGTTAAAAATATACTGAGTTTTCCACTTACAAGCCTTACAGATTTATATCTAAGTAGATGTTTGTCAAAGCCAACTCTTTAGAAAAAGAAGCAAGTGTAAATAAAATCCATGAGCATCGCAAGTTCAGGTTTAGAAGGCCAAATTGGACCAGTAAGAACAGTGATTGTAAAACCATCTAGATTAGGTACAGAAATGTCTTGGCCCAAGTTAAAGGATACTGATTCCTAATGTTGTGTTGCTGAAGCAAAAATAATATGGGTATCTACACAAGACTCATTAAAACAAAATTAAACAGCAGACAAGCCCTGCACCTCCTTTTGGTTTTGTGATGTGAGGACCAAGGGGGTGAATAACTGACTCCTCAGCCCCCCCAGCACCTGCCATTGTGGGACGAAGGTGGAGGCACCTCCTCAGCCTCTTATTGCACCAGGCTGTGTGGGAGCCTATGAGGAAATCTGGTGTTTGGTTTGCTGGAGGACTCGAGGGTTTCTCTCTGAGATCATAACAGGATCAGTGACTTGGTTTTTAATATGTAACATGAAGAGTGCCATTTTATGGTTAACTATAAAATAATATTCTGTCTTTGTGCCTTGAGCTTTCTAGCTGAAGGGAAGGTGAAAAAAAATCATATTAAGTTTGTTTGTAATGCTATTTTGCATCTCCTAGATGAGCACCATGCCTGGACTCCCTACCCGGCCCTGTTTCTATGATATTGATTTGGACCCTGAAACTGAGCAGGTGAATGGGCTGTTCTAAACAGGTAAGTTGTTTCTGGTGAAAGTTCTGCTTTTTTCCTTATGAGGCATGTTTATGAATTATAGGACTCCAGCTAAAGCTACGAAAGCGCAAATTCAGTGCTTTCAAAAGATTTCTTTCCAGACATCAGTGAGAGGAGAGGGGGCAGTAGTGTAACCAATGAATGAAATACTTACATTTCAACATTTTTGGAAAAAGAGCAGGGTTCATCACAGTTTGGCAGCGTAGGGTGGAAAGGCGCCATCCAGTGAACTAAGGAGGGACCCCAGTGGAGGTTAGACCCCCTCTGTGGAGCCCCAGGAGGCTCCGGGCTTGGAGCTGATAGCACATTGGAGGGCAAGAGCAGCTGAAGGTCTGCATACTCTGAATAGACAGTTGGCACACAAGAGTGAGTAAATGTCCCAGAAAGTAGAAAAGAGAAGGAAGCAGGACCAGTCCAGGAGTTCTTGGGTCTTAAATGAAGGGCCCCCAAGTACTCATCACAATGAATGGGCCACCCCTGGACATATCCAGGTGAAATTTCAGAAACATCAAAGATGAAAATCCTAAAAATCCTCTCCAAAGAAGAAGAAATGGCTTTTGCCTATGAAAAAAACTGAGAATTAGCCTGAACCTCTGTCTTCTTATCAGCAGTAAAAGGCTCCTAGACAGTGGAGGAATGCCCTCCAGGTCTACGGGGAAAGATGACTTTCCACCTGTGTTTACACCCACCAAATCTATCCAGAGGTTTTCAGACACACACAGTTTGGCACCCCGACGCCTCTTCCTAGGAAGGGATTTAGCAGTGTACTCCAGCACAGCGAAGACCAAAGAAAAGGGAGACACGGTTTTCAGGAAACCAAAGCCTGGTCTGGACTGTAAAGAAGGGGAGTCCTGACAACTGCAGGTGACCCAGAGTTACAAATCCCACATGGAACAGGAGAAGGGAGGAATTGAGAAAGAGTAGAGAGAGCTAGAAAGACAAGGGTGTCAGAAGGGTAATTATGCAAAAGAAAAGCTCTAACATTGTTTAAGAATGTAAAGGTCCAGGTGGAAGCAAACCGTGGCCATCATCTGGGCAACTGTAAGGGTGGTTGCTCATAGAAGCACCTCTGCTTACACAGCAGAGAGACCATGTGCTAGATGCTGGGGGAGCACACAGAAATGTCATCCTGGCTCATGCTTGGTCTGCCCTTGAACAGTATTCACACAGCCATAATGTAAATGCTGTCCATTGTCTTCAAGTCTATGGACAGACCCCAGAAGAGCTGGCAGTGGGAAGGGAGGTAAATGTTGACAACTTTGACAGTGAGAGAGGGTGATGGTGCTGTGTGGAAGGGAAGAGGAGATGTTTCAGCGCTTAGAGAAAACTATTTCTTGTTTCATTTTCCTTCCAGATTGTCCATCTTCAAGAAGCAACTTTGAAAGTTTGGCCAGTGTTTATTCAGGCCTCCTATCGGGAAGTGTGTGGAAGTTGAGAGAAGTCAGTCCCGGCCCCGAAGATTTTCTGAAAAATAAGTAGTGGGAGTTTTCCCAGAAGCCTTTCTTCAGTCTTAATTCCCACCACTGTGTATAAATCAACACAAATCATTCATGCACATGCCTAATTACTTTACTGCATCCGTAGAATAAAAGTAAATAATTTTGCAATCTCGGTGTTCAAATATAAATTGTAGCATTAACAGACTGCTGCCCTAGCTCTGCTGTCCTGTGTGATCTGGGAGACCCCTTGGACTGAAGAAGCAAGTTGTAGTGTGTACTATATGATACATTGTGTTTAAAGGGGGAAAGGTGCATGGCTTGTGTGTTTCTGGGAGGACAGGAGACCTCCTGAGAGGGCTGAGAGAGAAGTAGAATCCAGAGGACATGCCTTTTTGTCATATACTTTTCTGTATTGTTCTTTTTTTTTTACGCCGAGAAAGTATTGCTTACACAGGTTTTTGTCCTGAATTTCCTTAGAATTCCCGTTTCTGTCACAGCTTTAGCACCATTTTTTTTTTTAATTTATTTTATTTATATATTTTTTTGGCTGCATTGGGTCTCCGTTGCTGCGTGCGGACTTTCTCTAGTGGCGGAGAGCAGGGGCTACTCTTCATTGCCGTGCACAGGATTCTCACTGCGATGCCTTCTCTTGTTGCAGAGCACGGGCTCTAGGCAAGCGGGCTTCAGTAGTTGTGGCTCACAGGCTCTAGAGCGCAGGCTCAGTAGTTGTGGCACATGGGCTTAGTTGCTCCACGGCATGTGGAAGCTTCCCGGGCCAGGGCTCGAACCTGTATCCCCTGCATTGGCAGACAGATTCTTAACCACTGTGCCACCAGGGAAGCCCAGCACCATTTATTTTTAATAAGTCCTCAGGAAGGATGGTCATACAGCATTAACTGTAGGGTAGCTCTTTCTGCTCTGTTGGTTCAGCACATATTTATTGAGCTTCTACCCTGTGCCTGAGCTCTGTCTCCCTCCCTACAGGATGTTTTTTCCCTCACATGTTTTCCCTTCTCTTCTTGTTCTTTATCTTCTAACTCTGTTCTTCCTCTCCCATCTTTCCTCCCTTTTCCCCTTCTTCTTCCTGCATTGGATCCTTCCAGAAGATGTTGCATCCCCACCGGTGCCAGTGCTAAAAGACTGCTAGCATGGGCAGAGCAGTGTTTTTCCTGGTGTCCTTGGTTTTATTATTTTTAATCCCCTAGGTGTGATTGTAATAGTGTCGGTTTTGCAGTTTAAAGAAATGATGACAGTGCTTTGGAGGGCATATGGCAAAGGGGTCATGAGCACGGAGCCCCAGCTCCACCATGCTTTGTATACTGCCTGGCACATTGTACACACTCAGTGATGTCATTTCCTGTTCAAAAGCATCATTTGGGCCCTGTCTGCACAGAGTTCATTGTTTCTAGTGTTTTTTAAAATGTCCTATAAAACCTCATCTGGATGGGACTTTCTGGGAATTCAATTTGTAAACAGGGGAAGAAAGCAGTCTATTGTCAGACGTGGTGACTTAAAGATCACCTTAAGGAATTCAGGCTTCCTCATATCACCAAAAGCCATGTGGGTTTATTTATTTATTTAATTTAAAAATTTTTCTGGTCGCACCCCACGGCATGTGGGATCCTAGCTCCCCGACTGCACCCGCTGCATTGGAAGCCCGGAGTCTTAACCACTGGACCACCAGGGAAGTCCCTGCTGTGTGGGTTTAAATCTTTAATATTGATAGAAGTAGTGAACACAGTTGGTGGGAGAGGGTAAGTGGAGGTTTATAAGGCAAAAAAACAGCCCTAATACAATAAATAAGCCAAATTGTCTTTACCAGGTATTGCTTGGAGTGAATGGACTAATGCAAGAATTTTCCTAGAAGTAAAATATGCCTTCAGTAAAATTTCAAATGGTACAATTTGCTCTTTCCACTTGGCAATATACCTTGGAGGTCTTGCTCCATCAGCAGTTTGGGATTCATCTTGTTTCATATGGCTGTGGAGTATTTAAACAGTCCTTCTGATGGACACTTAACCATTGTTTCCTGGTTTGGTAGCTACAGGCCCAGGCTGTGGGTGAATAGGGACCAGGATGGGAGAAACGGTATGATCAGTAGAGATCAGATAAATAAGCAAGTGATTTTATTGGCACGCTGTATCTGGTGATGTTAACAAGATAAGCTGTAGGTAGGATAATTTCTCATCAGATTGGAGATATATTTAGAGCCTGTTTCTCATTATATAATGAAAAGCTACTAATTGAGTAGCAGACAATGATATGGGTAATAACTTACTAACTGTCACTTAAGTGAGTTCAAGGATGACAGGTTTCTTTCCTGTATGAGGTACTGGATACATTTTTTTTTAACTCAGATATGGCATCGGGTTCTAGTTGTATTCTAAAGAAAAACGACAGTGCAGTATTTTATTTATAGTTCTGTACTCTGTGAGTGTGTGTGTTGGAGGTTGGAGATGAGTTATATGTAATACACCTTACAGAAATCTGCCCTTCAAATACAAAATCAATTCACCTCTTACCTCAAACCACTCTTCAGTTCCCTTTCAGTAGTCGGTTTTTTTTTTTTAAGAAAAGCAACTGGGATAAGATCTTACAAGTCCTTAAGATGGCCTTTATTGCTTTTAACCTATCACTGATTTCATTTCCAGTTACTTCCTAATAAGACAGCTATTCTACCCTGTCTTCATCTAGATAAGCTCATCTTATTTTTGCCTGAAATTGTTGCAAACTCCCAGATCTGCTAGATTTGAGAAAACTTGGATCTCAATAAGTAATTGCATCTCAGTTGGTTATGAGTGGCATGGATTTCTTTTGGCTTGTTTAAAGTTCAAAACTGACAGTAAGCAGGGTTAGTAACTCATCTGGGGATATAAAACATCTTCACAGCCTGGTATTCAATGAATGAACAAAGATAAATTGAATTCTTAATTATAACTACTATAAATTAGATGCTTCTGGATTTTCCTGTTTTACAGCTCTTGTCTCTAAGATCTTGACAGCTTAGATTCAGCTTTGCTGTTGTGTCCTAATAGTGCTTTGCTTAATAAGTTTCAGTGGAAGCTATAGAAACTTAGAGGTAAAATATATTCTTGGAAAAACATCCAAAAATGGGTAACTGAGGTTTACTCTCAAAGATCATGATCCTATTGAAGAAAAGAGTTAAGTACAACTACTTTTCAGTAGTTCTTCCCTTCATCATAATAGGTTCTTCATCTGCCTGGGAGGGGCCAGAGGAGAAGGCAGGAATTGTGCATCCCACGGGACCTCACCTCTGGAGCTCCCAGGAATGCCGTTGTAGGTAACATTAAGCCCACTCTCATTGTAACACCTTTCATTAGTGTTAAATGCATTGTACACAATGGATTATGTGTACAAATAAATGCTTATGGTGCTTTTCACTAAGGCTAGGAACTTGTTTAAAGACTCAAAATGTGTGAAAATACACAGCCTACCTAGTCAGGCAGGAGGGTAGATATTGCCTGTGCCCTTTGCTCTGATCAGGACTGGAATCGTGAGGAAAGCTGTCTCCTATTCTCCATGCCCCGCTTGAGAGGAACAAGGTTAAGCAGCCACCTAGGAATATCCTGAAGGGAAACATGGATAACTTGTAAGCTACTTATTCTTGGAAATATATATAAGGTATAAAGGATGGATGGGGCTGGGTTCCTGTGTTCTGACCTCGATGGCACACAGGTTGCATCATCTCTGCCTGCCTTCTAGATACTTATGAAGACACGGGTTTGTGTCTTGGGCCTCTGAGAGGATTTGGCAATGAACCCTTTGATACCCAAAACTTTTCCAGGAGTGGGTTTGGGTGTAATGAGGTTTTTCTCTCTCAGTTCATGTAATTTTCTCGCCAAACGAGATTCACTGCACAGTTTTGAATCCTACTTTTAAAATGTGGTATCTGCTGTGACTTAAATATTCAGTGGGGCGATTTATAATGGGAGTACCATAATTTAAAATTGGATTTTGCTACTTTGCGTCTGAGAAAATGGGAGGCTTATGACCCTGGTCCCCTCCCCATCTGCCAGCCCTCTCTTTTCTCGGTGGCCCCCGATGTGGTCGCGCGCCAGGGATTCGCGCCAGGCTGGGAGCGCCCGTGGCTGGGCGAACTGCTCTCGGAAAGACCTTCCGATCACCCCCTCACCCTCCCCCGCGCCCACCGCCCCTAGCCCGGCCCCGTCCCGCGCCCGCACCCTCCGCGCGCATTGGTGCAGCCGGCTGTCTGTCCCCGCCCTCTGGGGGAGGGGGCGCCGCGGGGCTGCGTTCTCTGCAGAGGGCTGCTTGCTCCGGGTGCGACCGTGGCTTCCCGCCTACCCGTGCGCCCAGCCCAGCGAGCGCCCCCGCGACCTCGGCGACAGCGTCGACCAGGGACCCCGGCGCCCGCGGTAAGTGAAGAGGGCGAGTAGGTTGCAGGTAAAGGGTGCGGACCGGTGCACCTGCGCGGCAAAGTGGGCGGGAGGTGCCCACTGGACACCGGGAATCCGGGCCGCCCGAGGTGGCCGGAGTGAGAATCGGGAAGGTCGTTTGTCTGCAGAAATCTCCAGCCAGCGCGACCCTCGCAAGCTCTGCCCACATCTATCCTCTGCGCGTTACAGCTCGTGTTGCTGGTAGCTTTTTTCCTTCTTTCCCCTTTTGGGGGAAAATAGAGTGCCGGGTTCCTGGACATTATAATTGTGCAGATAGCTTGAAGCTGGGTTATGTCTTCCACGCCCGCCCCAGCACTTTCCTTTTTGAGTACTTTCTGCTACGCTCTAGCTCCTGCCATAAGGCGATTCAAGCCGAAGGAGAGACGCCCTCCTCCAGGAGAAAGCTTCGTGGTCCACACCTGGCGCTGGGAGAGATTCACTGCTTTCCCCAGGAAGTGGCTGCTCTTTGCCTCCGTGCTTCTCTGCTCACGGGAAAAGGGGAAGGGGTATTTTTTGTGGCAGTAGACTTGCGATTCTATCAGGAAATTACAACAGGGACTTTAAGATTGCCCAGGCGATAAAACTATTTGTGCAGGTTAAGGGAGAATCATTTGCAGTCTAATGTCCTGCAAAGTTTTAGTATCTACAGGCTGCATTTTCCCCATTTCAGTTAGGTTTTGTTTGGGTATTTATTTCTGCATCATGATATACATTTAAGTGAGCTTCTCAAGCAGTTGTCTTTGGGCAATCCAGATTAGTTTCAAATGATACATTCCTAAACATGATCCGATTTCAGTATTTCTATTAGCTATACAGCCTCTGGTTAATAAAAACTCTCAGGCACTGAGAACTCACAAGAGGTGACGAGACTTAAGGAGCTATAATCAGCTGTGGTTCTTGTGCTTATGGAAACATCGTATGAGGAGGGACACTGTAAAATGTTCATATTTTAGTTCCATCATTGTTCTAGGATGACTTTGCCTTTCTGTCAGGGGCATGGAGTATGTAACACTCAACCTAAGAGAATATTTACTTAGATCATGAACTGATTTTCAGAGTTCCAATTCCTTCTGTGGTTCACAGAATCAAGAGCTACCCAAATAAACCTTCAACAGTGAAGGATTTACCAAAAAAAAAAAAAAAAAATACAAAGAAAGAGTCCCTTTGCTTATTTTAGGACATCCATCAACTAAAATTCATAGGATTTTTGTTAGGTGATCACCTCACGTCTCTATTCATTGGTACCCTCATACCGTTCTGTGGATTGATTTAAAATATACCTTTATATTTATATGTAACTAATCAGTTTGCCAATTGCATATCTTATCAACTTATTTCTGGCTTTCAAATTAGTTCCAGAACCACAAAAATAAAATATAAAGAACTGCAAAAGCTTAAATTTTAAAATAGCAAGAACTCAGTCTAGTCTTGGTTCAGTTATCAGTTGATGGGCTACATTATGGTAACACAACCATTTAAGCAATTTTTAAATTTTTTTCACTAGCGAGTCTAGTGCAGATTAGCATCTCCAAACAATTCATTTTTCTGATGAAACTCTTAAAACCCAGTTCCAGAGGACGGGCTTTAGAAACAGGCAATCTTGGGTTGAATCTGAGCTCTGTTATCGATTAGCTGTATAATCTAGAGCAAGTTACTTAACCTCTCTAGGCCTCAATTTCTTCATCTGTAGATGGTGATACCACCACCTACTCTGTAATGTTGTGGGAAGATTAGAGATGTAAAAGTGCTTATTAGCACTTCCTGATAGACAGGAGTTGCTCAATAAATGTCAACTATTATTACCATTCACTCTGACCTTCAACTATGTGCTCGTTATGGAAAATGTCTGAACTGCAGATACTTAGAAAAAAAAGTCAAAATTACACAAACAGATTTAAGAGTGGAGAATGACAGTAATGTTAAAAATTTCCCAAGGCATGTATGAAAAGTAGCACCTCCTTCATGGAACATACATTTTTAGAACAGAAACCTTATGGTATAATGGAAAGAACATTAGAGAGTCAAAGTCTTCAGTTCTAACTCTGGCTATGACCTCATCTAACTGTGTGGCTTTTAGCAGGCCAGCTGCCCACTCTGGAGCTCAGTTTCTTCATCTGGCTCGACTTGAATAATCTCAAATAATCTCTAAGATCCTTTGCAACTTCAGAGCTCTTTACTGCATTAATAAAAATTACACCCTGCCCTTCATTGTTTTTTGTTGTTCATGGTGGTGTGGTGGTTTTTGTTTGTTAACTTGCAATTCAGAGTCATAAACGATTCGTAAAGACAACACAACTCCAGAACTGATAAAATAATATCAGATTTGCAGAGTAATCCAAAATGAAGTTTTAACAAACAGACAGCAAAAGAAATTCACACTGAAATCTTTTGGATAGGGCAAAAGTAAACCCCAATTTTTATTCTCCAGTCATTTTAGTAAGTTATTATATGGGAAACATGCCCAGTAGAACCATATGCATTCAACTGAAATAGTCTCTATAGAAAACAGTAGGCTGATGGTGAAATAAAATACCACTCTCTTTTCTCTTATCAGGTTGACCCTTAAATAAAACAAAAATCTATCCAGTAAAAGGGCTTTCATGAAGAAATTAAAGAGATAAATTACAAGTAATAGTGAAACAAGGCATTTTTATAACTGGAAAAACCACCTAAAACAACTGTATGGAGTAAGACGAAAGGAGTGATTACATCGGGAAGAAATTTTACTTAGTGTGATATTTTTGCCTACTTTTTTGTCATAAAAGGCTGCTAAGGAAGAGAGGATACAGATTTCTAGAGAAAGAAAGAGTGTAATATAAAAATGGAGATCACAGTTCCTGAAATACAAGTAGAAAGCAAGGATGAGAAGAGATCAGCAGAGGTTAGTCCTCAGAATGAGAGGCAGGAGGAAAAAGCATCGACGCTTTGCTTCAAGAGAAGAAAGAAAGCAGCCAAAGCAATGAAGCCCAAAGCTGGCTCTGAAGCTGCTGATGCAGCAAGGAAGCGTCCCCCAGAAGCAGGAGCTTCTTATCAGCCAGAGCCCCCCGGGGGGGCCTGGGCTTCCATCAAACGCCTTGTAACACGCAGCAAAAGGTCAGATTCTTCAAAGCAGCCAAAGCCCTTTGAGGCCAAAGTGCAACCTGAAATCAATGCTGAGGATGATAATTCTAAAAAAAAGGCAAAATCCAGACTCAAGATTCCCTGTATAAAATTCTCAAAAGGGGAGAAAAGAAGTAATCATTCCAAAATTATAGAAGACTCAGACTGCAGTATCAAAGTCCAACGACAGGCTGGAAGTTTGGATACAAAAACTCTGACCCAATCAGATGACCAGGCAGCAAAGACCAAGTCGAAGCAGGATGTAAGGGAAGATGTCTCACAGAAAGGGAGTGATGAGGTCTGTGAACCAAATGTGAACAACAGCATAACTTCTCCTGGAGAGAAAGTGATTTCAGTAGAACTTGAGTTAGATACAGGGCATTCTGCTATTCAAACAGGAACTCTAATCCTTGAAAAAGATATTGAAACGCTTGAGGAAAAACAAAGCATTCAACCTCAGCAAGCAAGCCCACTGGAAACTTCAGACACAGAACACCAGCTCCCAGTGGTTTCTGATGTTCCTCCCTCACCTGCAGTCCCAGATCAACAAATTCTGGAAGAAGCCAGAAACAGTATCCTAGAAAGTGGACCAGACTGGAAAGACCGTGAAAGTAAAGAGACTGTTGCTGAGGAGAGCAAGCCGAAAGATACTGAACTGAGCCAGGAATCAGATTTTCAAGTAAATGAAATCACTGCAGAAAAACCCAAACCAGAAGAAAGCAAAAGAATGGAGCCAATTGCTATTATTATCACAGACACTGAAATCAGTGAATTTGATGTTAAGAAATCTAAAAATGTCCCTAAGCAATTCTTAATTTCAATCGAAAATGAGCAAGTGGGGGTTTTTGCTAATGATAGTGGTTTTGAGAGTAGAACTTCAGAACAATATGAAACACTCTTAATAGAAACAGCTTCTTCTCTTGTCAAGAATGCTATCCAGTTATCTATAGAACAGCTGGTTAATGAAATGGCCTCTGATGATAATGCAAAAAGCAATCTTCTACAGTGACTTAATTTCCACATCATGGGAGGGAAAAAATGCTTAATGGTAAATTATTTTACATATTTGTGGTATTTCTTATTCAGTAACAAATGAGAGATTTAACATCTGTAGAATTTAAAGGTACAGTTCAAACCCAGAAGTGCTAAAGAATTAAGTTGTAAAATCCTCCCTTACCACTGAAATGTAGCCACTTCTGGATTGAAGGAAGTCAGTACAGATTGCAATGAAAAGTAATATCTAGGAAATTGCTAAAATGGTTTGTGGAGATTAGACTGCCTGGGAGAAGCAAGATGTATTTATTGAGCACTTGCCGTATGCCATAAGCTCTTTAATGTCCTCTGATGTCACAAAGCCTGGTTTCCTTTTAAAAGTTCAACACTGTGTATAGGTTAACATCGCATTCTGTTTTCAACAACTTTTTTTTTACAGTGCACTTTTATGTTGTATAAAATGGTGATAAGGTGAGCTATTTTTGTGAATGTGTGACTTATAGCTGTTATACTCCTAGGTAGTAGTCTTACCTCAAAAAAATACTGCAGGGCTTCCCTGGTGGCACAGTGGTTGAGGGTCCGCCTGCCGATGCAGGGGACGCGGGTTCGTGCCCCGGTCCGGGAGGGTCCCACGTGCCGCGGAGCGCTGGGCCTTTGAGCCATGGCCGCTGAGCCTGCGCGTCCGGAGCCTGTGCTCCGCAACGGAAGAGGCCACAACAGTGAGAGGCCCGCATACCGCAAAAAAAAAAAAAAAAATACTGCAAACCAAAAAAATAATAGTTTGATTAAACATGAGTGGTTTTCTAGTCTTGCTCAAGTTCCTTACAAAAGCCATTCACAAATTACTTCAAACAGGCAAATAATTACCAAGTGCAAAGGTGTGGAAACAGGGAGTGCATTTTCCATCTCCATCTTTCTTCTGCCACAAGCAGACCTGTATAAAAATCCACTTGCGCACGCGGGCTTCCCTGGTGGCGCAGTGGTTGAGAGTCCGCCTGCCGATGCAGGGGACACGGGTTCATGCCCCGGTCTGGGAAGAGCCACTGCGGAGTGGCTGGGCCCGTGAGCCATGGCCGCTGAGCCTGCGCGTCCGGAGCCTGTGCTCCGCAACGGGAGAGGCCACAACAGTGAGAGGCCCGCGCACTGCAAAAAAAAAAAAAAAAAAAATCCACTTGCGCATGGGATCATCTGCTGAAAAGCTAAAAACAAAAAACAGGGTTTCCCTGGTGGCGCAGTAGTTAAGAATCCGCCTGCCAATGCAGGGGACACGTCGGGTTTGAACTCTGGTCCAGGGAAGATCCCACATGCCGCAGAGCAACTAAGCCAGTGCACAACTGCTGAGCCTGTGCTCTAGAGCCCGTGAGCCACAACTACTGAGCCTGCGTGCCACAACTACTGAAGCCTACGCAGCTAGAGCCTGTGTTCCGCAACAAGAGAAGCCACCGCAATGAGAAGCCCGTGCACCGCAACAAAGAGTAGCACTCGCTCACTGCAACTAGAGAAAGCCCACACGCAGCAACAAAGACCCAACTCAGCCAAAAAATAAATAATTTTTTTAAATTAAAACAACAAAAAGTGGATTATTTTCCATCCAGGAGAAGACAAACTTCCCAAGTAACAGATTACCACATATAACACACGATTCGTCTTGCAAGATTAAATCTCTGGAGACTGTCTTCATCAATCTCTCCTCAAAGAGGGGAGAGTGGACTCAAAGCAAACCTGGCAGTAAAAGTCATAGGAAATCATAATAATTTAGTGAAAATATTCATGCTTGGCTAAGAATGAGCCAAATACATCTTTCATTGTGCCTATGT
This sequence comes from Grampus griseus, assembly GCF_964374135.1. NCBI lineage: Eukaryota > Metazoa > Chordata > Mammalia > Artiodactyla > Delphinidae > Grampus > Grampus griseus. The sequence goes on along the minus strand of NC_139018.1, from coordinate 37,119,486 downwards.
GTTGAGAGACACCAGTAAAAATTTTACACGGATATTGAAAATAAACTTTTTCATCAGTAATTTTAGTCCAGCTAGTCCCTTACAAAAAAAAAAAATGAACTTAATATAACAATGAGAAGGGCTTGTTTGCATTTTATTCAGTTATTTAAATCATCGATCTCAATGATTGTCATATTTTTTGAAAAAATAAGTAATTGTTTCAACCTTTCCTTGTGTGAAATGACCCTAATACTGCAACCCACTTCCGTACCTCACAGGTCAGGGTTCCTATTGTACAGTCCTCCACTGTCTAAACTGAGTGACAGTGTCACTCTGAAAGTAGATGAAGTAATGAAGAGCTTTTGCTTGAGTTGTAAGGTATTTGTACATTCTTGGAGAAAAGAATGTACATTAGATGATTTCAAATGATCTGGTGACTTCCTGCATTATTTATGGATTGCATACAGAAAGTATGTGCTAATTTGTCCCATAGAATCTTTGTTTCTTCCTGTAAGTACATATTGAGACCTCTGGCAGAAGAACCTAATCTGACTTTGGAACTGAACCAGATAATGGATATTATTAGCAAGATTCTTTGCTGAAGTGTAAATGTATTCCCCGTATTCCCCCAGATTTTCCTACCTTCATGCTTATAACCTTGGGGGGTGGGGTGGGAGGAAGAGGGAAGCTACCAAAATCCTTCAGTTTCACAAGATGAAAAGTGGATCTTTCAAAACATGACCCAAGAAATCAATTTCATTTAATTGTATAATTTTTAAACATTTTTTAAAAAAAGACTGCTAAGTCATCCTCCCTAAAAACTCTTTTTAATTCACTATATGTGGTGCTAATGGACTTGGACAGCTACCAGCAACTACATATTTAAAAGTGAGCAATTTAAAAAGACTGATTAAAGTTGGTGCATTTAACAGTGTTTCGAAGAATCCTGCCTTCATTTACTGCAAGGATGGCTCAAGCCATATACTTTCATTGTAAATTTTTAGTAATTTCTCATGAATAAGCAAAAAGTATAGCATTTACCAGTTATTGAAAATATTTTGAAATGTGCAGGTATATTTATTTGGGAGTTTTAAAAACGTGAGGTAAATATGTGTAATGAAATTCTTCTAAGAAAGTAACATTTTATCTAAGTAGTCCTAGGTTTCTATTTTTTTTCCACTGTGGTGTGGTACATATTTGGTTAGAATGTATTATAATTGATAGTTTTTGTGATGACATGTGTACTCTATTTGCATTCATTCTTAAGTGGTTTCTCCTCAGTCTTTTCTATTGAGAATATCTGGTGAATTAAATAAGTAGGATCCAGTTTGAAAAAGGATTCCAGAAATTAATTGGTCTCAATCTGATTATATCTGCTACATGGCCAAATCCCACTACTATGAATTGTAAGGTGATCTAAATTGTTTTGTTGTTATAGAAATAATTAGGAATCAGATGACTTAGAAGTTTCTCATATTTATTTTATTTTAATGGTATTTATTTTAAGCAATTTGACCTTATATGCAAGACATTAAATGAATATAAATAGGTTCTTATTCAATTCACATCCATTTGACAATATTAAAATATCACTTAAAAGGCAATTTAATAACACCACATTAATTTTCCTTTAAATTTGCTGTGGTATAAATGCTGCTTTTAGTGAACATTTATTAAGTAGCTGGGATTCAGTTTCTCTTTGAACTCGATTTTACAAGGCTGGTTGGTTTATCAGGTAACTTCTTCAGCACATTATCTTCCCCCTTTTAAGATTCAAGTATTATTCAGTTTGCTTTACAACAAGCGAATACAAAAATCCTCCTCTATTTTGTGTAGCACTATTCACTTAACATTTTCTCAAAGTACTTTATAGGATATAAAAATAGTCCCTGGTCACATTTAAGTAAAGGTAGCAGAAAACAGAAGAACATTCAAAGAGGAATCATGTTCCCTGCCACCTCCTCCACCTCAAGGAACAATAAGCATTTGGTACAAATGGAGTTCTTCAGAAAAGCTGTCAGCATAATTTTCTTTGAAGATAATCCATTTGACAGCACGAAGTTTGTGATTTTAATTGGTCTACTATTTAATGAAGTCTTAAAAACTCTGATTTATTTCTGAGCGATTACGTTATTTCACCAATATGTGTGAATAGCCTTCCAGCTAAAGGCTTTTAGAAATAATGGATCATGAGAGGGCACCAGTCGAATCTGGCTTCTGCAAAAAATCCAGAGTTAACTTCATCCATAAGTTTCTAACTTCAAGTTGCCTTATTTTTTATAGTTAATAATTAATTTGGGGGGATTTACAGCAGAATTAACATAATTATTAAGCTTTAGAATCCATTGTTTGAAAACACCCCTTTAATGTCAACTTTATTCAAATGTGTGAAGTCTGCTTTCTAATTTCACCTGATACTCAATACATTAGGGGTGGACTTTTCTGCCTGCCCTTTCTGCATTTTTAAACATCCTCATTTAAGGTTTAGCGTTCCTTAGTTTCAAATTCCTGTGATGTTTTATTGCTTCACAAACATGAAGTTTCTCATTATACAGAATTCAAAATTTCAATATGTAGTACATTTTATGGCACATTTTTGAAGTTTTTTTGTAATCCTTACTTAGTTACAAAAATTTAACAGAAAGAAACTACTTAAATTTAGATTAAATTCAATTTATTCAACATGTGTTGGGTATGACACATGCCAAACACTGATAAAGGGGACAGTCTCCCTGCCCTCGAAGAGCTCAACCTAGGGAGCCGCAACAGCTGAAACTTGGACAGGGGTTAAGGCAAAGAACCACAGTAATGCAGCATCGTGAGTGCATGGAGACTAAAGAGAAAGAGATTCATTTTGTCTGGTATGAGGAGATGGTCATATAAATACAGGGGCAGTTTGATAGCATTCGGTTGCTAAATAGCTTAAAAGTATATTCCTTCTGATTTGTGAACAGGTGCAGAAAAAAGCCTGCATAATGTTACATATTTATAGTAGTTCTTTGTAAAAATGTTAAGTGGATGAGCTATTATGAAAGCAGAAGTTCCAATTTGTATTTCTCATTAAAATTAGTACTATATTATTGTGGATCAGATGCGAATATTAAAGAAATCATACTCTGTAGAAAAAAGGTTTCAAACCTGAATTAATATATGTACTGTTAATACAAAATAAATGTTATATTGGCTCATGTTTATTTTATTTATCCAAATCTTTTAAGAGAAACGTGGTATAGTACATTAATTTCCTAAAACCATAAAGATCACACTGAAACTACTGAGTTCGTACCACCAAAAGTTCTATTCTCCTGAGTGTTGGCCAAACTTTACAAGACATGCCTAAAAGAGCCCACCTCCAGCAAAGAGAAACACAAACACCTCGAACTTGAATTCAATTTCACTGAAATAATTCCATCTAAAGGGCAATTCTGACTTTGATGCCATCTATGAAGTTGACAGAAGTGTACTTGTTTTCATTGTCTCTTGCCATTGTCACTAGTTGTCTTTTCTGTATTAACCTATAAATTGGTAATAATCTGTATGGTTTTCCAAATTACTAAGCGATCTTTATGTGGAAATGCTTATTCAGATGGTGCCTGCTAAAGCTGGGTGTTTCAAAAGTTCTGTGTTTATTAAGACACTGATTTTCTTCCCTTAACATCAGCAACCCTGTTTTTTTCTTAAGCACAGCCCATTGACAGTAAATAGGCACTATGAAAGAATGTGCTTTCCAAATCTTGGGACCAATTTAAACTTGATAGCGTCTTAAAAGTCCTAAAACTAAACTTTGTTCCAAAATAAAATGTCTTGTTAAGGTACACTGTACATAGGGTATTTAATATTTCACACTTTGCAGAATTTAAAAAATTTTATTAAATCACATCTTTCTAATTTAAGAGAAAAGTACATAACCTTTTGCAACACTTGTCCTCTCAGGCAATTCTGCCCTTAACGCTGAATTCTGGAGTTCCCAATCCCTTGGAGAAGTACATACCTTTCTTTTTTTCCCTGAAGCTTGAGATCACTGGAGGCTAAGTTCCTGAACTTAGGGAAAAAAGCAAGTATATGTATATATGTACATGAGCACACTATACATTCACAGAAAATCCTCAGCAAAGCTGGGCACAGACACTACGAACAATTAAGGAAAACCTACGTGAGGGGAGGATGGTGGCTCCTAGGTTGGGAAACTCCCAAACTTAAAACTGTCTCTGTAAAAAAAAAAAAAAAAAAAAAAAAAAAACTGTCTCTGTAAATTCCAAACTATCATAATAGCAATGGTAGTGGTGTCCAGCAGTTTCTGCATGTTAGCAAGACGAGACGCACTTTCCTCACAATTTGTTTCGTGGCTAGACTCAAATAGGACTTTTGGCCTTATCTTGATATTTATGACAGTGCAATTATAGAGCAGAGATTAAGCCTTTCCTACACTTTTCACAGCTATACTTGTTGCCATAAAAAACAGGCCTTCCAATTCCATATTCCTGGGAGATAGGGAGCACAGGGTGACACAAAAGCAGATGCAGTCATTTGTACACTTGTACTCAAACCTTTTATTCCCAAATCCCTACTTTGACATCTGTACCTTCAGAACACAGGAAGGTCCAGTCAGTATAGCTACAAGTGGGTCTCTGGACCATATCTGTGATCAGTCACAGGTAAAAGTAATGCAGCTACAGGCATGCATGCTCAAACCAATCAAATATCCTCATATATAAATTACAATGCAGAGGTTCCGTGTGGAATAGCCATTTGTGGTATAAAAACTTAACTAGAGGACTTCCCTGGTGGCGCAGTGGTTAAGAATCCGCCTGCCAATGCAGGGGACACAGGTTCAATCCCTGGTCCGGGAAGATCCCACATGCCACAGAGCAACTAAGCCCGTGTGCCACAACTGCTAAACCTGCGCTCTAGAACCCGCGAGCCACAACTACTGAGCCCTCGTGCCACAACTACTGAAGCCCGCACACCTAGCCGGTGCTCCACAACAAGAGAAGCCACCGCAATGAGAAGCACGCGCACTGCAACGAGTAGCCCTCGCTCGCTGCAACTAGAGAAAGCCCCCATGCAGCAACGAAGACCCAACACTGCCAAAAATAAATAAAATTAATTTACTTTAAAAAACCCAAAACTTAACTAGAGTATTTCTATCCCCCTGATCAAAATAACTGGTTAGAACTCTTCTTGTACTCTGTGAAGGCTAACATGCACGGAATGCCAAAATAATTGGTCGCTCACTATTCAATTCAGGTGAAAAAAAGTCAACCTTTCACATGTGCCACAAACAGCCTTATCAGTAATTTGGCTTATTTCAGAGTGAATTTCAGAATTACCTTTTTAGTTTCATGGGTTTTCTTCTCTATACTCAATATCTGGCTGGTGTTTTTTTCTGACCTATGGAAGGATTAAAAGTGAATGATAATCATCATGGCTCATTAAGCTCCAAGACTTTCTATATTTATCTGGGTGGTCTTAACCTTTTTTCATTAAGGTACAATTTACATACAGTAAAATACGCCCTTTTTAGTGCACAGTTCTACACATTTTGACAAACACATAGTTGTGTCACCGAAGGAGTATTCATTTTTTCTTATTCTGATTTCATTGTTCTTTATACCACCTGTGTATTTTAGTTTAATATAATTTCCTGGCTGCATCAGTGAAAACTGCTACTTGCTGCAGAAATTCAAAATAAGGGCTTCTTAGACTCAACATTTAACCCAGGATAAGGAAAGGCACGGCTGCCTTGCACAGCTGTTCAAACTATACAGCCCAACTCCAGAAGCACGCATTTGGTGAGTGACGCCCCCTAGAGTTTATTGTGCATAATTTGCATGGCTCTATGTGGTGGGTCTGAACATAACCACCAGTTTGAGAGATCTGCAAAACTGGTGATGTTAACAGTGAAACAGGAAATGTTTTAAATTTTAAAAAGGAGCCTTCCATTTATATGCCTTTCCTCCCACACTTTAAAATGTTGTGATAGAAAGAGAGGACAGGTACCACCGAGCTCACAGCAGACTATGCACATATGTGAAAGAAGGGCAATGTTGGGAAATGAGAACTGGTCCAGTAAAAAAATCTTTTGAGACTCACTCCACTGGAATCTTTGGTCTGCATTTTAAAACCTTTTCCCTTATCTTTGCAAATGTATCCTTTTCCTATAGAACCACCATAGGTTCTTTAGATTTTCCTCCCTACAAGGCACTTAGTACAAATGCCAGAAACCAAAAAAAAAATTTTTTTTTCAATTAGGTATTTTCCTACATATGGTTTGGACTAAGTACCATATGGCTTCCACTACAGAAAAATGCGGCAGAGCTAAATTCACAAGATCTCATTCCTCAAAGGCCTGTTTGGTCCACAAAAATCTAACATGAACCTTCCTGAAATTCAGTAATAGCATAGATCAGACAATGGATAACAACTGCAGCTGATGAAGGCCTCCTTCCCAGGCCTCCTTCCTGCACAAGCCTCTCCCCCAGCTCCCAAGAGAGCAAGGACCAGTTCAGTTGTGCAGAGAAGCTCTCCCAGAGCACTGCTATTCCTTCAGATTTCTGACATAAAAGGACACCAAGGTTTTCTAACAGCTTAAGGGAAGATCCTTTATTTCCATTATTTTGATACAATATCACCAAGTTGTTTCAATGAAAAAAGTTTCAACATTATATAAATACTGGAAGAGAATTTATCTGGGAGGAAGCAGGTTCATTCTCCCAAGTTGCCCAAGCCCAAGTTGGCTAATCAGTTGTAAAATAAATTTAAGAGAAGCATTTGGTGATGAGGTACAAAGTCCTAGGATAATATTAATAGTAAATTGTAAGCAGAAATTATGGGGAGGAAAGGGTAGCCTGTATTCACTCAGTATTGGAAGGTACAAGAACTCTATTAGAGAATGTCTCAGCCGTCTCGGAGAATGAAACTGGTGGAAGGAAGTGAGGGAAGAAAAGGATAAAGAACAGCAGCTTAGAAAGCCAGTTGTTGAATCACAGTTGAAAGAGAAAGTAAATTTCAGAAAATAATATACAGGCCAAACTCCGAGGTTGTGGCTATGAAGAAAAGAAGCAAGAGGTAAGAAACTAGGGAGTATTTACTCAAATGTCCCTGGATTTATCTCTTGACCAGGTAGAACACCAAAAACTGAGTCTGATGTCTGATTAGAAGAACAAATGTGATTGAGACTAAAATTCTGAAGACTTAATGTTAAAGACTTACAAGAATCCTCAGAAATGCTTGATATAACAAGCACACTAAATGTGATATTTTAAAAAGTTATCTGCTGCTGTACAGGTAAATTGGAAGCATCTTGATCAAAGAGGGATGTCAGTATATTTCAGTACCTAATATATTATGGGATTCAAGGAAGATTCTCATTAGTCATGACTCTATAAAGTGAAGCAAGATTCAGGAATAGCTAAGTATTAAATATATGTGAATTAAGCAAACAGTGATGCCAAATTTGAGCATAATGTAAAATAGACTTTTAAAAGGTACACTGGTGCCACCTTTTGGCCAGATTAAATATTTACACAAATTACAAACTACGATCACATTTTAATTTCAGAGAGACCTTATTATAGACACAATTGTTTAGTTCAAAGGTTATATGAACAGACTTAAAACTGTCTTGTTGCTTAATACATCTATGATTTTTAATAATCACATTTTGTACCTTTGAAAAGATGGCATAAAAGTGAATACAGATAGAAATTTAATTCTGAACAAACACATCTCATACTCCATAAGAACTGTATTAACTTCAAAGATGACTGGGACAAAAATCGCTAAATTTAAGTTTTGTATCCTTTAGCTCTTAACAATCCTCATAAAACTTACTTTGCCCTTCTAGACCAGGAGTAGCCTATCTCGGCACTACTGACATTTTGGGCTGGAAAACTCTTCGTTGTGGGGCCTATACTCTACACTGTGAGATGTTTAGAGCACCCTCGGTCTCTCTACCCACTAGATGCCAACAGCAACCTTCCCCTACCCCCACCCAGCTGTGACAACCCAAAACACCTCCACATTGCCAAATTTCACCATGGTGCAAGGGGACCACCCCGTGTGATAGTTAAATTTATGTGTCTAACTTGACTGGGCCATGGGATACCCAGATATTTGGTCGAACATTATTCTGGATGTGTCTGTGTTTCTGGATGAGATTAACATTTGAATCAGTAGACTGAGTAAAGTAGACTGCCCTCTCTAATGTGAGTGGCCCTTGTCCAACCAGTTGAAGGCCTGAATAGAAAAAGCTGACCCTCCTAAGAGTAAGGGTAACTTCTGCCTATTAAGTTGGGACACTGGTCTTTTCCTGCCTTTGTGATTCTCAAACTGCAAAGTTTGGACTGGAACTACACCATTGGCTTCCCTGGGTTTACAGCTTACCAACTGTAGATCTTGGGACTTGGCCTCAATATCTGCATGAGTCAATTCTTTATAATCAATCAATCACTCAATCTTTCTCTCTCTCTCACACACACACACACACACACACACACACACACACACACACACACACACACACACACACACACACACACACACACACACACACACACACACACAGTGTGGTTCTGTTTCTCTGGAGAACCTGACTAATACGTCCTGGCTAAGAACCACTGTTGCAGATTACGCTACTGGAGGGAGAAAATAGGGAAGAAAGGAAGGAGCAAAGCAAGAAACTTCTGGGAAATGACTACATAGTACCTTTCTTTCCAGAGATGGCAGTTGGAAAGCACTTGATTAGGACATCACTTTTCTATTAACACAGATTATGGCTGGTAAGAATTGGACTCACTGATGCATTTTTGCATCACACATCCAAAGTGTTACCTGGTACAGAGACCACTTACCTCAACACTAGGAAGACAACATTTGGCAGACACTGCTGTAAAATAAGAACACATTCTATAAGCTGAGTTAATAAAAGGTTTTGTTTATGATCAAGTCACATTAATTTATTTGTCATGATAAAATACATGAAATTCACAGTTTTCATTCCAAATGGAGAATACGAAACTTTCTGAAATAATGTTTCTGAAGCAAACTCACAATACATTAGGTGGAAGAGTTTAACCATACAATATATTATTGATTTCAGTCTCCTGTATTATGTGTTACTATTACTAGTACTTTGAAGATTTCTTCAGGGGCCCTTTTTCATTGTACAAGTTTTTGCTTTTTTTCTTTTTCTTTTTTTGGCCGTGCTGTGCAGCTTGTGGGATCTTAATTCCCTGACCAGGGATCAAATCCAGGCCTTCGGCAGTGAAAGTGCAGACTCCTAACCACTGTACCACCAGGGAATTCCCTTTTGCCTTTTTTTTTTGGTACAGGTTTTTGAAATCCAAGTTTCTTTGAAAGTATTTTAAGTTGATATTTTATTTAATCTGATTAAATGACTTTATTTGGCACAAAATAGAAGAGTTGATGACAGTTAACATCAATTGCATTGGAGCAATATCTACTAATTAATCAAGTGTGGCACAGATATACACTGAAGCACAAAGGATTCTTCCAGGTCTTGAAGACAAAAATCACAGTTTGTAATTCCTTATATTTAAGACAGCCAGGCATAGGATTGTATAATCTTACCAGTTTTCAAAAAAGTCCAACCATACAAACACAGAAGTACAGCAAAGAATAAAAATGTACAGATTTCATTCTTAGGAATTTAAAAATTAATTATAATAAAATACCATAGAGCTACATTTAGTTTAAAACATACAAAGATACAAGTTACATTATGAAAATTCTTCACATCGCCTATTTTTACCTCAATTACTACAAAAAAATGGATACTTCTCAAGGATCTGAGTTACAACATCAAGAATTTGCCTGTGTAAATAAACATCAGTGGAATTATACATTTTCCAGACTATCTTCTTCCATGATTAATATGTATTTCCTTCTGTTTTAAGTGAAGCCTTACTATTTTGACAAAACATAATGAATTACTCGGTTATTTGCCCTGCTCCATTTCTGGTCTCCATCTACTTTTTAGATGACCTACATCAGAGAAATGAAAATAGTATTTTCTCCATTGCTTTTGTTCCGTTTCCTATATGTAAATAATACGTTTGGGGGAACTTTAAATAAAGTTGCACTTGGCAAGGTTTCATTCCCAATAACACCAAAGAATTAAGATCCTCCTTGTTAAAGGCTGAAGAGAAATACTGATGGTTAAACTATGGTAGGTAGAATAGGAATTCTAGCAACACTGCTGTTTCTAGAGTATTTGTAAAAAAAAAAAAAAATAAGAATTCTGCCAAAAAAATAAGAATTCTGCCAATTAATTATTGAGTATTAAGTAGTACATGACTGCTTTTAAGACATTCTAGAATTTATGAGTTGGAATACTAAAGTTAATAGGTTTAGCTGCAGAAAACATGTAGAATGTAGTTTTCTTTATATGGTTGGTTTTTACCAGTAATACTGATAGAACTTAACACAGTTTTAATACAAATCCTCACAACACCCCTGTGAGGTAGGGATTGCTTACAGACACTTTACAGATGGGAAGTCAGAAAATCAGAGAAAGAGATAATAATCTCAGGAGATAAATCAAGAAATTTTGGTTTTCTTATAAGGCAGACTGCACTTATCAGATACTGAGTTCTGACAATAGGCTAATAAGGACAAATACTGAAACAGTCTGTTTTCCTCCAGAGAACAACTATATGTGGGATCTAGAAAGAAGGGAAAATTCTAAGCTGATCCAAAGGGAAAATGTCTGTCTAGTACTTGCCCAATACATTAAGGTGTACACAGCATTTCCAGTTTTAAGAGTTTGATAATCATCATGCAAACCATACTATATGGCTAAGATAATAGCTCCATTTTACAAATGATGTAGTCAAAACTAAAGGGTTTTGCTGGGAGGACTTTTTTATACAAAGTAGATTTTTCTTAGTGAGGAATCATGTCTTAAAAAAATACACTCAGGGCACAGTGTTAGTCATAAAATAGCTATTTTTAAAATATTCCTGTTGAATGAATGAAAAAGATAAAACTGGGGTCATTTCCCACAGTGAATAGTGATTCACTGGCTCTCTGGAACCCAGGTTTTGGGATATTTTCCTATAAAATGGAGTAATCATTTTCCCACTTCCTAATATAGACAGAATACTGTGAAGATGAAGGAAAAGAACATTTGTTTTGAATTCCTAATAATAAAAGTAACTTTATGAATAAGAATAAAAATACAGTTAAGCACTCTTTTCTTAACACCCAACAAAAGTAGATATATCTCTGCTTTAAGTTAATGTTGTCTGTCATGAACAGTCAGTCAAAAGCAAACTTTTGCCACATCCAGACTCTGCCCTGAACTGCTGCCCTACACCACAATTCATATGCACACTTACTCCCACCCTTTAGCTATACACACTTCTTTGTGTCAACGACTAATGACTGAGCAAGTAGGAAAGAAAACAGAAAAGAAAAATCAGGAAAATTTTTATCTAAATGAGAAAAATAAAACTTTACTTGAAGAAGGCTAGGGAATATATCTAGAATAGCCTAAGATACATGAAATCAATGTTAATATTTGTGTTCATCCTATGAGATGAAGTCTTTGAGGACAGTATGAGTTTGAATAATTACTTAAATGATTCACATATAAGATTAGATGCAGTTCTGACACTAAAGAGCAATACATTTGTTTTAACTACTCCCAATACAACTGACTCTGTATCAATAGCTACTTAGATTTTGCTCTTAACATATGTCAACCTGGGCCCCACAAGGCTTCCCATCCATGTCTACGACAGAAACTCAACCACCTTAGACAATGCCCATTGGTTTTCTTCATTCACTCCTTAAGAAAAACTTATCAGTTCATAATTCACCTAAACTCACTGATAACCCAGAGAAAACCTTTGTGCCCTCAGAATGAGCTGGATTTCTCTTTGAGCTACATCCTGACTGAACTCGGATACCGTTGAGGAACTCTGATGTCAGGAAATAACCGCAGAAGTGAGCAGTCAGGAAGGAGATCAAACAGTTTCTGTACGTAGTTTAATTCTAATCTTCACAAACCAAATTTATTAAATTTACTAAGATACCTGTGAGGTTTAGAATTTAGCAGGGCAGCATACAAAAAAAGATAAGGCTGTTCTGAAGCCTCTCTCTTTTGTTATCCTTGACTCTCTAGTATTTTAAATTTAAACATCTCAGAAACAATTTACATCTATACTCTGTGGTGAAGTTTAACCAGCTATTTCCCAGCTACACACAGCAGGAGAATCTATCATTCAGTCCACCAATTTTAATTTTTCTGGAATTTTAGCTTTGTAAGTTTCACCAATATAAAAGGGAGTTAAGTTGATTCATAGAGGGAAGGCTGTCATGGATTTTAAACATAGTTCTAGGACACTGACTATATCTACTCTACTGGTTTTATGGACCAGAAAAAAGTTTAAATTGTGCCACTGAAAAATTACCTTTTCAGGTGATTATTAGAAAATTAATGTCAACCCAGGTAGCCTATAAAATCTTCTGATACTGTAGGCAGAAAGATAATTTGTATTTTATCATTTACCTCATAAGCTCATGTAAACCTCTGGTCATAAAAATCTCAAACTCCCTTACGGTCTTTTTTTTTTTTGCAGTACGCGGGCCTCTCACTGTTGTGGCCTCTCCCGTAGCAGAGCACAGGCTCCGGACACGCAGGCTCAGCGACCATGGCTCACGGGCCCAGCCGCTCCGCGGCATGTGGGATCTTCCCGGACTGGGGCACGAACCCGTGTCCCCTGCATCGGCAGGCGGACTCTCAACCACTGCGCCACCAGGGAAGTCCCTCCCGTAAGGTCTTTAAGAAAACACTCTAGATTAAGATAACATTAGGGTGTCAGTCAACACAGATCTATCTGAATTTCTGTCTCTAACACCAGGGGCTTCTATGCTTATCTATGTGTATGTATCTTTCTGTTTAAGTTTTTGTGTGTGTTTCTGACTCTTCTCCCTTTCTCTCTCTTAAATATTTTTTATTGAAAATGAGGTATGCTCAGTGTTAAAAAAAAAATAAAGCCACATAAGATGTTGCAGAGCTAGTAAGTAAAAAGTAATTTAAAACTACTCACGATTTGGTATAGCTATGCCTTAAAACAAATGATTTATACATTATAACATATAGTTATGCACTAAAAACTATTAATTCCCTGTATGGCAGAAAATATTTTAAAATAATCCTCATAAGGGCTTAATTCATGTGGAACATTAACCAAAAGTGATAGTCTAGAATATTCTTTAAAAAAGATTTCACTTATTTCATATTCAATTTGATTTTACAGATTCTACAACCTGGAAAAACTTCCATACTTCTATATTGATTTCTGATTTCTAAATTGTGATTTAATTTATGAAAACTTCACAGCCCTAATTGAAGGTTACATTTTAGTAGCTATGTATCAATATATCTTACAATAAAAAGATCTAATACATACAACCTTAAAACTATGGATAAATGGTAAAGAAAAAGTCAATAGAACTTGAGGAGAAAAGTAATTTATGAATTAAAAGAAGTATGTGAGTTTTCTTTTTCAGAACTGATACAAAAATCCTGAAGGAGAAACTGCTACTCAACCAGGATAGTATCCACATTTTCTTGTGTGAGTTCTGACTCTAAGGCACAAGATGAGTCTAACTGTTCTTGCGACAAGCGAGAACTTTTCAGGGGGATGTCAGACCAGCTGTCACAATATGGCTGAAATCTCTGGGCTAATGTATTACCAAACCTTTGGCATCGGTTATATCTGTAAGATTTACCTTTGTGTGTATACATGTGCTCCAGTAATTGGCTCTTTCGGAGAAATTTATGACCACAGATAGTACAGCTGATTTTTCTTTTCCTTGAAAAAGAAAAATTACAGTTTAATTCTACTGGCTCAGTGTCTTTGGAGATCAAAGACACTTGACTGATCTGCAAAGGCTCTGTGGCACCCCGGTGTGAGTGGTCAGGCTGCTGCTCATTATCCTTGACAATGAAGGAGCTAAGCCTGCGGCATTCAAGAGCCTCGCTACTTTCATTAAGTGGATGCACTTCACCAAGGTCGTTACTTTCCAGAATGGAAGCAGGGACACCAAATGGGAGGGATCCAGACACGTGGGTATGGAGATGCTGTCTTAGATTGCTACGGGAATCAAAACGTTCCCCACAGTAATGGCATAGGTGTGTTTTGATACCGCTTTCAGTGGAAGAAGGGCCTGTCACCTCTGAAGAGGGTGAGGGATGGCTCTGGGAAATCACAGATTCTGGGTCACATCTCTCCTGCTTGATGGACACGGGGGGCTTCTGGTGCTCCTCCAAGGCCTGGGCAGCAGGATGGGCCCTCTGCTGGTCTGCAGTGCCATCATCCAGCCCAATAGCAAGAGAGAGCTGCAACTGGGGGTGGTCACCCTGGACAGCAGCTCTATTTCCATTGTTATTGGAAGGAGCTTCCTTGACCTCCAGCCCTTGTTTGACAGCTGTTTTTTGGGTCGTTGAGATCTGAATGCCATATAAATTTGAGGACTGCACAGTCTCTGGTGAGAACACTTGATTCATTTCAGTCGCAATGTGAGAAAGGTAGTCGGCGTGAAGAAATCGAATCCCTTCCTCCAAACGACTATGATCCACAATCTGTTTTGGCCCTTTCCCCGTGTACATAATGTGCAACAAATAGCTGAATATGTCAGGTTGGATGTCAGTTGGTTGTATTTTTATGCATTCACTGTTAAAAACAAAAAAACAGACCCACACAGAATGAAACAACCAGGTTGGCCTTTTAGTTAACAGTACACAGTCTTAGGCTAAAGCAGTTTCTTCCTAAGAAGTTCTAACTTAGCAATCTGCCTTGATGAAACTCAGCAACAAAAGCTTAAGTTTTCATTGTATACCAGTTTTATGGCGCAGCAACAAGTCTTCATGTATTCAATCTACTGCCTAAAGTTAAGAAACACAGATATTCTGATTAGTTCAACATTTAATTAGTGACTCCTAAGTGATATGCACTTAAACTGCATGCCAGGGGGTAGAAAAGTGATGAATAAAATAGGTACCCTGCTCTTAAGGAACTTAATAGTCTATTGGGTATATAACCAAAAGAACTGAAATCGGGAACTCAAATAGATACCTATAGACCAATGTTCATTACAGCATGATTCACATTAGCCAAAAGCTAGAAACAACCCAAGTGTCCATCAGCAGATGAATGGATAAACAAAATGCAGCATATACATACAATGGAATGTTATCCAGCCATAAAAAGGAATGAAGTTCTGATATACGTTACAAAATGGATGAACCCTGAAAACATGCTAAGTGAAATAAGCCAGATACAACGGGACAAATTTTATATGATGCCACTTATAAGAAACATCTAGATTAGGAAAATTCATAGAGACAGAAAATAGATTAGAGGTTACCAGGAGCTTGGGGGTAGAGAGAATGGGGAGTTATTATTTAATGGTTACAGTTTCTTTCTGGGGTGATAAAAAGTTTTAGAAATAGATACTGGTGATGGTTGCACAACACTGTGAATGTGATTAATGCCCCTGAATTGTACAAATAGAAATGGTTAAAATGGCAAATTTTATGTTTACATATATCGTACCATAGTAAAAAATAATTAAAAATTTTAAAAGGGTCTATTGGAATTGGTACTATTTAGAATTTTAAATCACACTAACCTTATTTTGGCTTCCAAACTGTATTAATATATCTACTCTTTAAATTGCAAACAAATACAAGTGTAACTTTGAAAAGGTTTAAATTAATCTCAAGCCCAATTTTCACGTATGAATCTAGAATTCAGAAAATAGATGGAAATAACTGTGTAACAAGAAAATCAGGAAACACCCTGCAAAATTAGGATAAAAACAACCTGAGGGAAATGCTGGATGACAAGGAACAGTGGAATCAGTTGATGCACTCACCTTCCCTGAAGCAAAAGTTTGTGTCGATACATCAGAAAGCAAGTGTCAGTACACCGGCAATCCATTTCTTTAGTCCTGACATTTTAGGATTCCCTCTTGGGTTTCACTCTTACCTGTGACTCTTACCTCACTGCCATGGTCTGTGGCAGGGTTTTTTTTATATCAGCACAGAGCTCTTTTAACTGAGGATTTTTAGTTGCTCAACAGAGATACCACAAAGTAGGCCTGCTACCTTTGTATCGCCTGGATTTAGTTTAGCATGGTGCCTGGTACACAACAGGGGCTTTAAGAGCTGAACCAACTCACTGCTCTCAGATGAGGCTTATGTGAAGGTAGTGTTTCTAATCTAGTTTCTACACTGACCCTTAAGTCGGAGAGGAAACTCTTTTGCGTAGCAGAAAAGACTACCCATGACCTGTCCCCGACTCTAACCTCCTCTCCCCTTTGTGTCATATATTCCAATCATTCTGATCTACTCCATTTTCTGAATGTGCTAGCCTGGTTCATATCTGCATATGTTTTCATGCATTTTCCCCCTTTGCCTGCAACTGTAACTTTTTGCGTTCCTCTACAACATCTGAAAAACTCCTCCTGATCCTGCAACATTCAGAGCCTCTGTAAAACCTGTGCCAACCTTCTCAAAATAAGGCTGCTGACACTCCACTCTACCTTGTGCAGCACTTCTACTATAGACATCACAGTAACTATTAATAGCAGCAGCTAACAGTGCAAAGCTCTGTTCTAAGCATTTTAATATTATTAATCCATTTAATCTTCTCAATACCATGGGGTGGGTATATTATTCTAGTGTTTTACAGAGAAGGAAACTGAGGCGCAAAGAGACCAATTACACTGCAATTATTTTCTTTACACGCATTACCTCTCTCTTAGACTATAAACTTTTTTTTTTGGCTGCACCACCTGGCATGTGATCTTAGTTTCCGACCAGGGATTGAACCCACGGCCCCTGCACTGGAAGCAAAGAGTCTTTTTTTTTTTTTTTTTTTTTTTAAGCAAAGAGTCTTGACCACTGGACCGCCAGAGAAGTCCCACCATGTAAGGTCTTTTAAAAAAAATCATACAGGGCTTCCCTGGTGGCGCAGTGGTTGAGAGTCCGCCTGCCGTTGCAGGGGACACGGGTTCGTGCCCTGGTCCGGGAGGATCCCGCATGCCGTGGAGCAGCTGGGCCTGTGGTCCATGGCCGCGGGGCCTGCGCGTCCAGAGCCTGTGCTCCGCAACGGGAGAGGCCACAACAGTGAGAGGCCCGCGTACCATATACAAAAAAAAAAAATCATACAGTGTTGCATCACTTTTAACCTAGGAGGTATTAAAGCTATTTTTTTCCAAGAGCTCAGAATCTGGATACCACTTTATAGCCCCCTCCTTAATACCCCACGCTGGGGCAATCTAGATTTTAAAAAATTTTTTTGAAAAAACATTTGAAACAAACGACATTTGAACTGTAATACGGAATATAAAGTGGGCAGAGTTATGACACTGAAACCTTGCTATGAAAGTGTTATGGAATAGAAATCAATGACTTAGTGATTAAGAGCACTGATTTGCATTTGAGTTTAATATATTAGCTGTATAATCCTAGATGGACAAGTTACTTAACAACTCATTTACAGTTTCTTTTTCTCTAAAAAAGTATGGATAACAGAATTTACATTAGATAAATGCTTAGTGCTTGTTTATGGTATAAGCCTTCAATAGATTTTAGCCATTATTGTTTTCATTCTATCTTCTACCATGAACCCTACACAGAGTTTAATGACAGATGTGTAAAAACATTATAAATTTTTATTATTTCCTAAGGTGATCCCGTAACAAAGAATCCCCAAAATGAGATTATAATAAGGCTTAGCTATATCACAATATCAAAAATACTTCTGATTTACAAAAGCACATCCTTACCTTGTTTGGTGAATAAATATCATCTTGAAATAGTTAGAAAAAGCAGCAAGCACTGCTCTGTGGGCTTTGAAGTAGACATCTCCAATAGCAACTGTGCAATCACACAGAAAACCAAATTCTCGCTGCATGTTCAGCTGCTGCAGAAGGACAAGGCTATGGCTAGCTGTGTCCATTGTGGCTCTGAGAAAAAGGATAATATAGATTTTTTTTTTTTACAAGGTTGGCTATAGATCACTCAAACCTACAGAATACAAGGAGACCTAAATTTAAATGAAATTATTCAACAGTTTTCAATACTGTTAATTTTACCCCAAACTTAGCTAACATTAAATACCCCATTATGACAACTGATTTCAACCCTGCTGAAATGATAAAATGTGGCCTTTTTAAAATCTGGTAAGAAGGTGGCTTGGTGTGGTGACAAAGACGTGAAAGGAAGTCTGTCCTTTTTTATCCATGCAACCACAGTTTCTAGTCCTCAGTTTCCTCACTGGCAAAAATGGGAATGAGGTACTGATCCTTGCCTCAGGGCCAAATGAGATAAGTTATGTGAAAAGCACCTTGTAATGGAAACTACTATTCAAATGTTGACCATAAATGTTAATAACATTACAGTGTGTCCAGCCTGGGCTAGAGCTGTCACTGCTCCTTAGGGATCCTCTGTTATGCTCAGGGGACACTGGCCTCCTATCATATAATGTTTGGGTAACTTATCAGTCACAGGAGCCCTTAAAATAGATGTCAAGCCACATCCCCAGATTCACATGGGGCCTGGAGCCCAATGGAAAAGAACCTAAGCGCTGACCTTAACTGGACTCAGACACATACAAGCATGGAGGTTCCCGATGAAGTAGAATAAAGGATGGGACCACTGGTGTCAGGGGAAAAAAATCACGCATGCAGAAGAACATGCAAAATAATTCTGGCGGAGAAGTCTGATGTGAGTAGAGCAGCAAGAACATTCGTGAGGGCCCTGGGAGGTGGGAGGCTGTGCCACCTTCTCCTTCCTCTACCTTCTCCACCTCAACTGTGCAGAGAGAAGGCAGCTGGGGTATAAAGGGCATCCCTGGGGTGCTGGGAGAACCTCCTCTAAAAAAGCAGGTCCTAAAAAAAGAAATGAAGTTTTCCTACTAACCAGAGAGACCAAAGTCTTAAGGAGGTCAGTGATGAGAGTGTGGGTTTAGCTGTCTGAAGACTCGCAATAGCTTGGGCAGTAAAATGCTGAGTGGTGGATAATATAATAAAAACAGTCAACGGTTTATACTGTTTCCTGTATGTCAGGCATTTTTCACTCATTTAATTTTCAGTTCAACTCTATGAGAAAGGAAATACTCAATGCACCTTACAGATGAAGAAACAATCAGCACAGAGAGTTAACTGACCCAAGATCACATTGCTCGTAAGGGGATTCAAACCCAGGCACTGGACTCCAGAGCCCCAATGTCCTCCCTCTCCACCTCCCAGAAAAAAACACGACTCATCAACTGAAGGAGCCTAGGGAACAGTCTACACATCAAGCACCCTGGGAAGCCTGCAAAGAAGAATCAGGGAGAAACCCAGATTTCCTACTGCTTAAGCAAATGTGACACAGCAAAACAAACATTTATACTTATTAGTGGATAAAGTCTAGATTATAACTGGTAAAGATAAAGGCAATTATTATTGATAAAAGGTTAAATCTATTTTTTATTAAAACTACATATATAATGTACTAATATGGAATAATCTCCAAGACATAGTAAGTAAAAAAAGCAAAATGTAAAACTGTGTAGAGAAGACTACTATTTATGTAAAAGTGGTAGTGGTTATTCTATTTTTAAAGGTGGGGGAATTTACACATAAATATATTCTTGTTTATATACACATGTCTGGAAAGGTTCGAAGAAACCAATTTTGCTTCTGGGAGGGAAACTAGGGAGCAGAGAGTTAAGGGTGGGGGGAACTATACTGTTTGAAAATGTTGAAATATTTCAGACAGACAGTAGGTAAAGAGAACAAGGTAACAAGCACCCACCCCTGGGCACAAAAAGTAAACATTACAAACAGGGTAAAGACACCCTGGCATCTCTCCCACACTCTACCCCCCCACCCACCTTGCCTCCAAAGGTAACCACCATCTTGATTTTGGTGTTTATGACTCTCCTGTACATTATCACATTCTTACTGCATGTGTTCAGATTCCTTAAGAATGTTTGGTATTGTTTTGCATGTTTTAAAATTTTATACAAATAATATTATACTTTAGGAATCCTGCAACTTGCTTCTTTTAACTCTACATTCATACATTACGATACTGAGCAGGGCCCTGTGGGGCTCCTGGGCACAAAGCCTTTCTGTGTCCCCCATTTCTTTGATTACAAGACATAGCTTTCATTCAGCCTCCATGACCTTCCCTGAATTCCAACAGGCAGATTAAAGCAGTTGTTAATTCGGGAAACGAGGGGATGCTAGACCAGAGAGAAATAAACAGTCATAGAAACAATAGTGCAGCATTTGTGCAAGGTCTTGGTTCCCCATCAAGGGATACACACAACAATATCTTTGAGCTGTTTGGGAGATACTGAAACCCCCTCCAGGTGGGA
The DNA here is from genome assembly GCF_964374135.1 of Grampus griseus. Taxonomy (NCBI): domain Eukaryota; kingdom Metazoa; phylum Chordata; class Mammalia; order Artiodactyla; family Delphinidae; genus Grampus; species Grampus griseus. The sequence continues at coordinate 37,099,099 of NC_139018.1, read as the reverse complement.
GAAGTTAAGATTAACAATGGTATGCTGCCCACAAGCATGCAGACCCCAGACCAGCTGGAACCTGAAGGTTGATGTTGCTGACTCCTACTTACCTCACCAACCAACCCATCAGAAGAATGTCCATGAGCTGATCATGCCCTCTTGGAACCATTATTATAAAACTTCTCAGTATCCTCCAAGTTGGGACACATAGTTTTTAGAGGCAGGAGCCCACTGTGTCCCCCTTTGCCTGGCAATGTAATAAAGCTATCCTTTTCTACTTCACCCAAAACTCTTGTCTCCAAGATTCGATTCTGCACCAGTGTACAGAGAAACTGAGCACCATTTCGGCACCATTACTTTCAAAAATCCTACTAATTCAAACATAGTAGTTTCCCTTACTCCTCCCCACGAGTAAAAATACAAAACAAAACAAAACTCTCCCATACCATCTCATTTTAAAAGCTTTTAAGCAGCAATGAAATAAAAAATAAGATAACAGAACCTACAAAGACCTGAGTCTATCTTCTAAGAATAGAAACGAAAACCCAGGTTGTGGGTATTGTTCCAAAAGGCCATTTAACTAAAAGTCAATATTTATTGTATTTACCACATTTTCCTGATTCTAAAATACCACCAATTTATAAGGAGATTAAAAAACCAAAATAAAACTCTATATTGGAGATTTCAATGTGAAAACATGTCTTAGATTCAATAAAATGGTTCAAATTGAAGTACCTTAAACCAGTCTTACAAACTGTCCCAAAAAACCCCCCTCAGATCATAAATGTTTTCAACAGTTCTATATATATATATATATATATATATTTATACATATAGTACATTACTATAGTTAACTGTTGAACCATGTGGAAATGAAAATAGCACACTAAAAAGCCACATATACAAAAATCTGTGGTTAATGTTCTATGAGTAACAGTTAAATTCACTTATCAAACAAATATTTTGTGAAGAGAAATTTAATAAAGAGAAAATATTTGAAAGCATGCCTTGTACAAGGCACGGGGACAGAAAAAAATTACAATGATGTTGCAATCAAGATTATAGGCTAATAGGGGAGATAAAATATAAAACACAGTAACTATGACATGAAGTAAAAGTGGTAAGTGCCAATAACAGCAGTTGGAGAACACACTAGGAGGGGGAGATAAATGACAGGAAACCCAATGAAAAATAATCCATTTGAACTGGATTTCAATGAACAGGCAGAAGGTGAACATAGCATTCTAGGCAGAAAAAAACAGAATGAGTAGGGCTTCCCTGGTGGCGCAGTGGTTGAGAGTCCGCCTGCCGATGCAGGGGACGCGGGTTCGTGCCCCGGTGCGGGAAGATCCCACATGCCGTGGAGCGGCTAGGCCCGTGAGCCATGGCCGATGAGCCTGCGCGTCCGGAGCCTGTGCTCCGCAATGGGAGAGGCCACAACAGTGAGAGGCCCGCGTACAGCAAAAAATATATATATATATAGAATGAGTAAAATTACCATCATTAGGCTTGGGAATCAAAACTGCTCTAGTAGCAACACACATAAAAGATTAGCAAGGGAAAGGCATAGAGAAATAAAGACCAGCAAGTAGCCTTCTGCAATATCCAAACAACAGCAGTGGGAATGAAGAAAGGAATACAAGAAGATATACCAGATGGAGGCTGACATGACTTGGCAGAGGACTGGATGTGGTCAGCCACAAAGAAGATCAAGTCAAAAGTGAGTCTCAGAATTCCAGCTTGAGTAACTGGAAGAATTCATTCATTGCTTCCGGTCCTATTTGCAGAGTAACTGCCATGTGCTAGGTTGATACAAAGGTAGCATAGCAGAACGCCAGAGGAGAAGCACAGAAACTGGCTTCGTAAGAGAGAAGTTTCATTTTGGACACAGTGAGTTCTATGTGTCCACTCCAGGACATCTGAGTAGAAATGTTTAGTTACCTGTGGAGACAACAGGCAGCACTGGAAAGGAGATTCTCTGCAATAACAAGGCTTAAGTCACCAGGATTAGATGGGACTACTGAGTGAAATAAGAGGGGAAAAAAGCTAAGAATGAATCCTTTAAAGACAAGAATAGTACAACTAGACAGAAGAAGAGAAATAAGAAAATATATTGTCATTGAGAGAGATACAGAAAAGGCAAGAACCTTGGTGTGAGGAGGTGGCAATGGTATAAAATGCTGCAGAGAAACACAGGATGAGGCCTATTACAAATACCCCCAAGTGTGCTGACCAAGAGGTTTCTGGTGACCTCTGACAACAGTCTGGGAAAGCAGCAAGAGCAAAATATCTGACTGCAGGGGAATGTCAGAAAGCAGAGGTCATAAAGGGTAGGTACAGACAGAACAGGACATTGAGGGAACTGCAGATCAAAGACTTTCAGGCTGAAGAGGGGTGTAATCTCTAGAAGCCGGAAAGAATGCAATCAAAAGTGTAAGTGTAGGGACTTCCCTGGTGGTGCAGTGGTTAAGAATCCGCCTGCCGATGCAGGGGATACAGGTTTGAGTCCTGGTCCAGGAAGATCCCACATGCCACAAAGCAACTAAGCCCGTGCGCCACAACTACTGAGCCTGAGCTCTAGAGCCCGCATGCCACAACTACTGAAGCCTGCATGCCTAGAGCCCGTGCTCCGCAACAAGAGAAGACACCACAATGAAAAGCCCACGCTCTGCAACAAAGAGTAGCCCCCACTCGCCACAACTAGAGAAAGCCCACACACAGCAACAAAGAACCAACACAGACAAAAATAAATTAATTAATTAATTTAAAAAGTATAGGTGTAGCAGGTAGCCATGGAGAAAAAAGAAATCTCTTTTTCTGATGGTGGAAAGCAGATGGTTGAGGTAAGGAGAGAGAATTTGAGTGTACTCTTAGATGGCATTGATTTTACAAACTATGAAGTCAGTCCATATGCAGAGGAAAGAGGTGAGTTTAGGCCTTGAAAGAAACCTATTAATCCCTGATGCTAATATAGAATGTTGAAGTTTATAGAGAACTTTCACACACAATAATTTATTTCTCTTTCTGCTTCAGATGAGATCATTTCTATTTACTTATCTTCAAGTTCATCGTCATTCCTAATCTAACCCATTCTTTATTTCAGATATGTTTCCAGGACTAAAATTTTCATCTCATTCTTTCTTAGTATCTACTTCTCTGCTGAGATTTCCAGTCTGTTCACACATTACAACCTTATTTTGCTTTACATCCTTGAGCACAGCTATAGTAGTTGCTTTAAATCTTCTCAGCTAAATCCAACCTCTGGGTCATCTTGGGGTCAATCTCCACTAATTAGGGTTACAGTTTCCTGTTTCTTCATATGTCTAGTCATTGTGGAAAATATCTTAGACACTGTGATAACTAAAGACTCTAGGTACTGTAATATTCTTCTAAAGCGTACTGATGTTTTTGTTTTTTGCAAATTAACTAGGCTGAACTTAAACTCCAAGTTCTGCCTCCCCATGGTTTAGTTTGTTTGTTTTTTGTTTTTAACATCTTTATTGGAGTATAATTGCTTTACAATGGTGTGTTACTTTCTGCTTTATAACAAAGTAAATGTTATACATATGTTCCCATCTCTTCCCTCTTGCATCTCCCTCCCTCCCACCCTCCCTATCCCACCCCTCCAGGTGGTCACAAACCACCGAGCTGATCTCCCTGTGCTATGCAGCTGCTTCCCACTAGCTATCTATTTTACGTTTGGTAGTGTATATATGTCAATGCCACTCCCTCACTTTGTCACAGCTTACCCTTCCCCCTCCCCATATCCTCAAGTCCATTCTCTAGTAGGTCTGTGTCTTTATTCCTGTCTTACCCCTAGGTTCTTCATGACTTTTTCTTTTTTTTTTCCTTAGATTCATTATATATGTGTTAGCATACAGTATTTGTTTTTCTCTTTCTGACTTACTTCACTCTGTATGACAGACTCTAGATCCATCCACCTCACTACAAATAACTCAATTTCATTTTTTTTTATGGCTGAGTAACATTCCATTGTATATATGTGCCACATCTTCTTTAACCATTCATCTGATGATGGACACTTAGGTTGCTTCCATCTCCTGGCTATTGTAAATAGAGCTGCAATGAACATTTTGGTACCTAACTCTTTTTGAATTATGGTTTTCTCAGGGTATATGCCCAGTAGTGGGATTGCTGGGTCATATAGTAGTTCTATTTGTAGTTTTTTAAGGAATCTCCATACTGTTCTCCATAGTGGCTGTATCAATTTACATTCCCACCAGCAGTGCAAGAGTGTTCCCTTTTCTCCACACCCTCTCCAGCATTTATTGTTTCTAGATATTTTGATGATGGCCATTCTGCCCGGTGTGAGATGATATCTCATTGTAGTTTTGATTTGCATTTCTCTAATGATTAATGACATTGAGCATTCTTTCATGTGTTTGTTGGCAATCTGTATATCTTCTTTGGAAAAATGTCTATTTAGGTCTTCTGCCCATTTTTGGATTGGGTTGTTTGTTTTTTTGTTATTGAGCTGCATGAGCTGCTTGTAAATTTTGGAGATTAACCCTTTGTCAGTTGCTTCATTTGCAAATATTTTCTCCCATTCTGAGGGTTGTCCTTTGGTCTTGTTTATGGTTTCCTTTGCTGTGCAAAAGCTTTTTAAGTTTCATTAGGTCCCATTTGTTTTTGTTTTTATTTCCATTTCTCTAGGAGGTGTTTTTTTTTAGTGCTAGGTGTGCTGTTTGGAGGCTGCTCAACACTAGTATACGTTTAGGGGCTGGCAAGAGATCCAAGCTGAGTTTAGATACAGGATTTGGGGTCTCCCCCCCAACATCCTTTCTAGGATTTTCCTCCTTACTTTCTACCTGTGTGGTCACTCTGAACTCTGTCCTCTTTTCTTCAAGCAAGTAAGACTACGGGTTATTATCACAGTTTTAGCCATCCCCTCATGTCCCCAACTGGGGCCTTCTCTCAGGCTAAAAGCCATAAAAATGGAAAATTATTCACAGCTGTTCCATTCTTCCAAGCATAGACCTCATTCCAGTTTCTGCTTGCTTTTTGTCACTCTCGAATGCCATCTGGTCGTTTTTAAAACTTTTTTTCAAGTTTATAATTTTTATTTGCAGAATTGTCCTGATAGGAACTCAGCCATCACCCTTTATCAGCAGTTCTAAGAAGTTTTGGTCTCAAGATCCATTTACACTCTTAAGAAAAGTATTAAGGGCTGTTAAGAACTGCTGTTTATGTGGATTATATTTATCAATATTTACCATATGCAGAATTAAGTGAAATTTTTCCAATTTTAATATATTTGAAATAACAATAAACCCATTACATATTAATATAAATAACACATTTATTCTAAAAAAAATTTTTTTTTAAGTGAGAAGGGTGGCATTGCTTTACATTTTGCAATCCTCTTTAATACCTGGCTTTAAAAAATACAGCTGGGTTCTTTTCTCTGCTTCTACAATCACTCTGTTGCCACATGTTGTTTTGGTTCAAATGTATTAAGACAATTTGGCCTTGGCAAAAGGGAGATACTTGTAAACCTACTGAAAGGGTTTCAGGAACCTTCAAGGGGTCCTTGGACCACACTTTGAGAACCTCTGCCCTACTCTATCTTTTTTTGATCCTATGAGGTAGTGAAGCAGGTACTGTATTACTTCCATTTTCTGCTTAAGAAACCACAGGCTCAGAGAAGGCAGGAAAGGTACCCAAAGTCAGACAACTAGCTGTTAAATGGTGCTGGTAGAACTTCAGTTCAAGTCTGACTTTAAACTCAGTGCCCTTTCTTCAAAATTCCCATCTAGAACTTTCAACATATATACTGATGGCAGACGTTGCAAATATATTGAATCAAATAAGGGGGTAAATGTTCCAAGTTTATAACATGAAACAAACTCAAATCTGTTAAAAAAAAGAAGTCATATATATATACACACACACACACACACACACACACATATATAAATTCATCCAAATTTGTTTGCATAATAGACCTTTCATGTGTTAAGGCAGCACACCAGATTTTACCTAATGTTAACAGAGCCAATACATCACAAAGTTATTCAGAACATTTTTCTAATGTAACTTACTTTGCAGATTATTAGCTAGGCTTTTTATGTAGCCTTTGCTCATCATTTTTTGACCACTCATTTTATTTTCTTTAGGATGTGGAATAGCCAAAGTTTCCTATGTATACAGAAACATCTTAGAAGTCATATGTGAGAATTTTTGGTGGAAATTCAAAATGTGAGAGAGGTTGCAAAAAAATAACCTATCATCATATTTACAAATACTATAGCCAAATGTAACGGTTCTACATCTTAAAATGCTTTATCTGTTATCAAAGTGGTATTTATAATAATAGCACTGATATTTAAGAGACTACAAAAACCTTGTTTACTTACTAGATTGCAATAACTCTGGGTTAGCTCAAACTAAGTAAGCCAGAACAGCTTAATACTAGTATCTATGTTAGCTGAATTCAAAGTTACCTTGATACCCAACATCTTTGATTTTATTTTTAAAAATCTATTATAATAGTTAGACTGGACTCTCAGATCTATGGTAGCCAGAATGATGTCCTACAATACACAACTTTTCATTCTTGCAAGCTGTAAGAATCTTTAATAAAAGAAGAAACAAAAGGAGTAAGACATCTGTTTCTTTGGAAAACAAAGTCTTAGATATTTTCTTTGTGGTTCTCACCACTGTGACTTTATTAATTATTGTTAAGACATGGAGACAGGAAAGTTGGCCCAGGAATGTGCACAGCCTTTTTGAGATACTTACTCATGGCTATAAATACAAAGGTAAAAGGAGAAATATCCAAAGTGCTACATAATAAGACTTTATACAAGGATTTTAACTTTTTAATGTACTTTCACATGATTGTGGTGGTGTAACGTTTTATAACCAAGAGAATGTTTGCAGAAATCATTTTACCCCAGAACAGAGGCTCTAACTGCTGACTGCATTGTAAAACCTTCCATGTAGAGTTGTACTGATGCCTGAGTCTTACTCCAGATGAACCCAAACAGAACTGCTGAGGGTAAGGCACAGATCCTTTTTTAAGCTCCTTAGGTGATTCTAATATAATGCCTCAATGAAGAACCACTGCATTAAAAGAACAAGGGATAAAGGAAACCCTAGAGACTATTTCACAAACTAAAGTTACAGAGAAAAAGACACAATTTCACAAGAAGTGCTCAAAATGTGGGAATTATACCAGTTACATTAAATGAACAAAAATCAACTACTGTAATTCTAATTTTAACTTTAAACTAAAATATTAGCCAGATTAAGAAACAAAAATATTCCCAAACTAGTAGGATGGGTATTGGGGGCGGACGAGGAACACAACATTTTCAAACTTTTTAAAAAGTACTTAGGAAAAAGAGGTGTATTTAACTCGCTCATACACTATTACACCTACTTTCATAATATCTGAAAATGACATGGAAATTCCAAATCTGAAAATTATTGTGTGAGGTAAAACCTGCAGTAATTCTAGGCATTTGCTTATGAAAATCACTGAGAGTATAAGAGAAGAGAGTAAGAAGCAGACATGGTAAATGACACAGGAAGAGCAGTCATGCTCTAGAAACCTTTAACGGAACGGGGAAATGTTAGTTTGGGGCCTCCTGCCTGTTGGCAGACACAGCCAGCCTACTACATCTCAACCCCCATCTAACCAACATGTGGGATGCCTGATAAAGCCGCAACACCAGGCAAACAAGAATGCTAACACCAGTGAGGGCAAATTTCTACTGGACTTTAAAAATATCAGAACCCCGTAAAGGAAAGGAAAAGATTCTTCTTAGTCTGCTAAAAAAATAAAAGTCTGCATTTCTGAAAGAAGAATAAGCTACTCACAGGACAGGAGAAAGCTGGAAAACAACAATGCTAGTACACACCTAGAATACGGTATAAACAAGAATGATTATAACTTCTGAATATAGGTGAACCACTACTTCCTTTGCCATGGAATGTTCCACAAACACGTTATCCACATGGGCTAATGAAACCCTTTGCTTAAAGTGCCTAGGGTTTTTCAGGGGGAACAAAAAGTCATTGTGTGACTGATTTGTAACCAGGGAAGAAATGAATTAGAAAATTTTCAAAAATAACTAACTTAACACTATAAACACTTTTTCTCCAGGTAAGGTTAAAAAAAAAAGAAAGAAAGAAAGAAAAAAAATTCCTACTAGCAAAGGGAAAATAGAAGTGTTAATAAATTCAACCAATAATCCTGAAACTGATGTTTGTTACTTTCTTTCCTCTTCCTCCACTTTCCCTAAGCAAGTTCAAGTAGCAATATCTCTTCTATCCTAGAGGAAATACTGTTTAGTTACTATCAATAGCTATTATTATACAGAATAAATAGTATGTGCAAGGCCTTGTGCTAAATGCTCTATGCACATTATCTCTTTTAACCCTCACCATGACTATATGTATTATTTTTATTTCCATTTTACAGATGAGGAAAAAACCTAGGCTTAGGACACACAACTAGCAAATAGCATAAAGTGGGGATCAAAAGCTACGTCTGACTCCATAGCCTGTGCTGGTAACTATAAACTGGAACAGTATTTTTCTTAGCATTCTTCTCTCAAAAGACTGAAGTTCACATGCAATTTGGAATAAATAAGCAGAAAGGGGGCACAGGAAGTGGTGCAGAAATACTTTATAATTTATCAAGATAACAGCACCTGTGCTGCTTTTTAAGACAAGGGGGAAAAAACCCTCAACGCTTTTCTGGCCCTGTTATTACTAAAATGGAGAAGTTTTTCTTTAACAAGATGGTCAAGCACCATCTATGGACCATAGTAAATAAATCACTTCGGTTCAGTGGTGGGGAGGGCATTATGCAACACTTCCCAGCACAGCCCTGGCCAGGGTAATTTATGGCCAAGGCACTCGGGCCCCTCCTCCCCAGCTAGACAGCCTGGCTCCTTCGCATTCCCCTCAGGAGATAGGGTGGAAGCACACAGCTCCACTTTCTAAGGCATAGAGGGCAGCTGAAAGTCCTGCTCAGCCTCTCTGGGCAACCACAGGCGCCAATAAATCAGCCACAGGCGATTCTCTCATCCCCTTCCTGGCTAGAAGTGGTAGCAAGATCTAATGCAAAAGAGCACTGACCAGACTTGGGAGATAAAGTGATTTAGGCTTGAACTCTACTGCAAATGACTGCATCATCGAAGCCAGGTAAATCTCTGAGACTCCTTCCTCACTTGTAAGATGGAGACAACACTACCTCCTTTTTGCTAAGTATTCAAAATTCATCTATGAAAGCAGCTAGCCACTGCAGGTACTCAATAAACACTGACCACACCTGAGCAGAATCCCTCTACTACCTCCAAGACATTCAGAGCAGGGCTGGGCAAAAAGGTGTAGCAAGTCATGTAAGGTCCCCTCCTCTTTTCTTGCTGACCATCCCTGTGATGCTCCACTGCTTCCTGATAACCTCCCAGCCATCAGAACTCATCTATTCTGCTTCCTATACCATCGGTGTTTTGTTCCTTATTAAGGAGCTGATGTCTGATAATGGATTAATAATTTTACACTTAATTAAAGCACATGCAGATTGCTAAAGAGGTCTTTGATGCCTTTACCCAAGGAAGCAACCAATGCTGTAAATCTTGGTTATTCTTGCAGAGAATAGGGCTGAATTTGGGGGCGGGGGGGGGACGATGACGACAAGCTTTGAGCCCAAAGTACATTAATAGGCAGCTTATTCCACCTAGAAATAGTCAACCGCATTCCTTAGGATACCAGAGCCATCACACTAGCCAAGTCCGATTTCTCAATAACCGGAATCAAGTCAAGCATAATCACCTCTGGCAGATAGTCTCTACGGTGCGTGGGTTAAACTGGCACCGCACTCCGGCTGTGGCGAGGAGCGTAACGACCAAGGCATCTAGAGCCTTGAAGTCCAGTTAGTGAAGAGGTATGGGACTTCGATCAAGCTACACCGTCTTGGGACTTCGATCAAGCTACACCGTCTTTCGGCCTAGTGTCCTCATCTGTAAAATGAGAGGGATGAACTGCATTTTCTATAAGGCCCCTTTCAGCTTTAAAATTTGTAATTACAGGGCTTCCCTGGTGGCGCAGTGGTTGAGAGTCCGCCTGCCGATGCAGGGGACACGGGTTCATGCCCCGGACCGGCAGGATCCCACATGCCGCGGAGCGGCTTGTCCCGTGAGCCATGGCCGCTGTGCCTGCACGTCCAGAGCCTGTGCTCCGCACGAGAAGGGCCACAACCGTGAGAGGCCCGCGTACCACAAAAAAAAAAAAAAAAAATTTGTGATTACAAAGTGTACTTTACACACTTCACAACATCCTTTGAAAATCAACAGCTCTGCCAAAAAGACTTTAGTCTCAAGAGAATACATGCCATTGGGGCGTTAATTTATGAAACATGTTAGCTGCTGTCAATTTCCAGGTACAGCTTAGAGCAGCTTGACAACAGCTTGCTTGCTTTCTCCAAATAATGAGTGCTAGAGAAGGCAGTGATAGATGGAGCAAGCTTTAAAAAGAAAAACTGACTTTGCTTAGAATGAGATTAATATAATCTGAAAAAAGAAAACTTAATTATGGGGATGGTGGGGACTTCCTGCCCTAGAGACGGGGTAATCACAAACGGGGGTGGGGAAGGGAGGACAGTGGCTGCAGCGTCCCGCAGGTGGCACCTGGAGACCCGCCCATTGGCGAGAGGGGTCGGGGGTGCGGCTGCATGGGGAATGCCTCAGGCCCGTCGGGGCTTCCCGCGCCGGTCGCACCCGGACTGGTAGCCGGAAGGACTCCGTGCCTTTAATGCGCCCCCGCGCCCTCTCCGGGCCTGCGTCAGGCCCCGGAAGCCGCCTGGTGCGGGCAGCGAAGGGCAGCTCTGGACCTCCTCAGCCCAGTTCTCACTCGCGGTTGCCATTTTCCTCCACTGCCCTGACTGACATCTCATACAGACCAAAAGCACCCCCCTCCCCAGCTACTTGCATCTGTCCCGCGACCGACGCAGCTGCAGGCCGCCGCCCCATGCGGCTCGCGACGGGAGGGACTGAGCCCGGGGCAGCCCACAGGGGCCGGGCCTCATCACTTACCCAGAGGCCGCCGCGGCGGGCGGCCGCCTGACTCCTCCGTGCGGGAGGGGCGGCTCACGCGCCGCGTACGTCACGCGGCGGCGGCGGCGCCGGCTCACGCACCCCGCGGCCCGCTCTCGCGCGGCTTCCCGCGCCAGCCGTCCAGGGATGGGTCCACGTGACCGCGCGCCTCGTAGCTGGCGCACCAGAGGGGCGGGGAGGGGGCCGGTGTGCGTGCGTGCGTGCGTAGGTGCGTAGGTGCGCGCTCGCGCGCCCGCCCGCCCGCTCAAGTGGCCGGGCGGGGGGTCGGTCCGCGCTCCGGGTGGCTTCGCCACGGTCGCTAGTCGCGACTCTGTAGGCGGAAGCGTGGAGACGAGCCTGAGCGTCAGGCTCCCCACACACAACCGCGTGACCCGGGGACTTTCCCCAGGGTGTGCAAAAGCACAAGCACCCCCTCAGTTAGGAGATGGGGGCGGGGAAGGATGCTCCCGCGTGTTCGTGGAAAGAGGGGTGAGGGCGCGGGGCCAGGGAAGCTGAGCCACGGGAGCCTGGGAGGGGAGGCCGGGTGGGCGGGGTGGGGCATGGCGGGGGAAGTGACTCAAGGCCAGAGGCGGACAGGCCCACGGAAGGCAAGGGTGGGGGAGGCGCGGGGAATGGGCGATCCTGAATCGACTGGCCGCGCACGGCTCAGGGCAAGGGTGCCGGCGCCCCCAGAACGCCAGGGACGTACTGTGAGGGAAGGCCTAGCTGCTGAGCCCTTTGGGGCCGGGGTCTGACATCTGGACGGAGTGGGAAAGCAGCATCCTGCCCTTGGGGAGTCGGGAGGAGCCCAGTCCCATCCAGCTGTGCAAACAGGAGGAGGAGGAGGAGGTCCCAAGCCTACCCTTGGGAAAGGGGCGAGAGGGGTGGTCAGGCCGCCGCCGCGCCGGCCCCCGCGGTGCGGGTTGCGCCAGCCTCCTCGGAGCCCGACGCAGAAACTTGTTGCAACAAACAGGCGACCGCGGGTGCCCCTAGCAGCCAGCGGCGGAGTGGGTGGGCGGTCGAGAGGGAGGGGAAGGCTGGCGGACGCCGCAGCGAACTGGTGGGCAGACCCGGAGTCGCCGCGTAAGCGGGGCCGGCTCAGTGCGGTGCGGCAGGCGCGGCTGTGCGGCAGCGGAAGTCCTTTGTTGCAGCACAGTCCCTGGCAGAGCCAGAGCCTCTCCGCGCAGCCCAGCCCGAGCTCCGCGCGCCGCCGCCACTGCAGCTCTCGGCCCTTCTGCCTCCGCCCGCCTTTCCCGTGGCCGATTTGCCTTAAACTCCCTAAAATCTCCGCAGCCCCGGTTCCTGCTGCGGCCGGTGAGTATTTGCCAGTTGTGGGGCTATTTGCGCAACTTTGGCCCGGGCCGGAAGGCGGCGGGCAGCGGGCTTGGCGGAGTGCGGGGCCGGAGCGGCGCCGACCAGTGCGGGGAGCCGGAGCGCGGCGGGCGCGCGGCGAGGACCCGGCCACGGGTGGCTGCTGGGCCGCCTGCTTGATCCCGCCGCCCACCGGCGCGCCTGGTCGGGGACGTGTGGCCTCCCTGGGTCGGAGGCGAAGCCCCCACGGAGACTAGTTCCCAAATTAGTTACCTTCTTTTTCCTTTCTTTCTCTGCCTTTATTTTTTTGAGGGGGGAGGGGAGGTGTAGACGGGAGGCGGGAGGACCCGGTTGATTGACGTGCCCAGAGCCCGCTTCTCTCAACTTACAGCCGCAGCTCCTTGGCGGGTGGGAGGGGAAGTGTCCCGGAGCCCGAGGCCGCAGACTTGGGCGCGCTCCGAGGGAGGAGGCGTAAGAGCCGTGCAAATTCTTGCCACGGTTTTTCCCACTCCCTCCCGGCACACAGGCTTTTTGTTCAGTAAAAAGTGGTAGGTCTCGGGTTTGGGGATTTTCGGTGGAAAGATCTGTTTCTTGGGAAGAGAGTGCTTTCGCTTCCAGTGGTGGGCGCTTGCTAGAAGTTCTGTTAGTGTTCGGTAAATGTGTTGGATGTAGATCAGGAGTTGTTACCAATAAAATATGTAGGTTTGGGTCTGAGCTCAGCCACCCTCCCAGTCTCCCTTCCTACCTAAGCAGCGCGTCTGCGTGATCTGAAAGGTTGACATGACATTTTCCAAATTGGGAGCGTCAGAGAGATGTTGATGAAAGTCCTTGATGTTTTCTGGGGACAGTATGGAATTTGTCTGTGTGTAATAATATTCCTAAATCAAGCTTCAGCGTGGTAGGTACACGCAGTTTATTTATTGGCCTAAGTATATTTCCATGCAGTATGTATCACGGCAGGAAAACTATGCCAGGAACAATTTTCCCTTTGACACTCGATCCCAAGAAGTGGTCCCAGGCTTTCTGAGACTTAGAATCAGTCTCTTGAGCTGAAGTTCAAGGCACTCTGGAGCAGATTTGGTGAAGGATGCAGTTCTCATGATAACTCCAAAGCAATCACCACCCGCTCCTTTGAAATTATGAAATTTTGTCATTGCAAATGGATATGATGAGGACACTTGGAATACAAAACGATGAAGCTTGAATGATGGCTGGCCATCAGAACCTCAAAACTCCTTTTGAATCACTTGCTGGATATCTAATAAAGTCTCAATAATAACTGAACGTATTTGGAAGCTAGATGGGGCTTCCTCATCTTAAACAGAGAAAATTGAAGTATAGTGGAGGTGCAGTGCTTTCCCAAAGATTGATAAAATAATGAGTCTGCAAGTAGAGCTTTCAATCAGCATCTTACATTCATTTTAAAAGCAGATTTCTCCATTACGACCAAACTTTCATGGTATAGAGAAATAACTCACGTTGAGCAATCTTACCTGAAGCCTTTCTATTCTTCCTACCCCAACACGGCCTAAATTGGAGGCAGTGGGGAGCCCTGGTTGCATCATTGTCGGAGAAAAGAGAAACCGTATTTAACCAGGACCTTAGCAGGGCAGAGCACAGTCTCAGCCACTTGCTGTTGACCTTGTGTTTGATTTCGCTTTAACACAGCTAAATTTTTGTACTGTTTCCGCATTCTCCTCTTTTGCCAGGCTCCGGGAAATGTATAGTCCATGGAGCTTTTTAAGGGTATTTCTGTGTTCCTTGCAGGACAGCCATTCTAATGTGCAAGAGAAAAGAAGTGCCTGCTTTCAGGCCTCTCTTCCATCCAGGAAAAGTGCTAAGCCTTTGCTATTAAGCTTCTGGCCCTAAAGGGGAGGAAACTATTTGGGATAAAAATGCAGAAAATTTTCCATAGATTTTTACTTTTAAGCCACAATCTGTTGTCTTCCAAAAAAGAATTGAGATATATTTGAAAAAAATTGAGATATATTTGCTTGAGAGGTCATTTTGGTGTCTATAGGATTTTTTTTCTCCTGATTTTTTCTTCTTGTGCTGGTATCTCTTACCATAAAATATTGACATTATTCTTATACTCTTATGGGAACCAAATTAAAAGGGATGAGTGTCTCTTTTTTTCTCAGAATGGAAATGCTTTTATATAAAATTCAAGCTCTTTGTAAAAATTCAACCTATACCGAAGTAGATAAAAAACAAAAATGAAAGTCATTTCTGACTCCCACTCCCCAGAGGTAATCTCTGTTAACAGTCAATTTCTTGTTTAAAATGAGAGAAAGCAACATTTGGTCATACTGTGCTGCTGTGTGTGCCTCACCCTGGCTAGGGATGGCCGTGATGATTCATGGGCTCATGTTCTCTATTCACTGCTCAGGTTGGTGAGAATTGTCCAGGTAGAGGAAAGGGAATGTTTTGCATTGGGCTTATTTAAAATTCTATGATTAAGTAGCAGACGTGAGAGCTTAAATACAACAGGGCTGCTATTGTAGGTTTGTCCTTACGAAGTACTTACTGTAGCTTGGTGGGCTAGTTCTCACACTTATAATGTTAATGTTGGTGTCAAGCATTTGATGGGTTGATTTATACTTGCCAAACTCATTAAAACAAAACAAAACAAAACCCTCACATTTGTAAAGAGTTTCATAATCTATAGTTGGGAAGGAGTGGGTATACTTGCCATTAAGGCCACTGCCAAGATAATCCCTGTGCTGTTACGGGATGAGAGGTCCCTCTTGATCTATATCCAGAGGTAGCATACCAAACATCAAGGAAAGGAAATTAGAGGAAAGAAGGGGATTAATGACTGTGGTTTTCAGATGTGGCCTAGAAGGAGACGGTACATATTTAAGATAGATTTCTAAGTATACTTATATTGTGCCATGTGTAGTTATCTGTATAAGAAGTCTTAGAGTACAGAATCACTTATTCCTTAGCCTGGTATATTCAAGAAGAGTAAGCTGTGAAGTAATTGATGTTCTGAAAACAAATCCCCAAAATAGTACATAGAAGTTAAATCACAGCATTTGTTATTTGAGAGTGTTGGGAACAAATCATTTGCAAAATAAAATTGGCAAATTAAAGAAAGAATTAAATTGCCAACCAGATTTTCTGTTTGTTGTCTGTGTGAGATGCATGCGATCCTTTTTAGAGATAACTGAAGAGCTCCATCCTCACTTTAAATCTTTTGTATTAGGGGAGGGCTTCCTCTGATGGGCCGTGGGAGTCAGAAGATGGAAGCGGAGATGGGGAGCGCAGGGCATTCTGCCTGCAATATGGGGCTTTATGAGAATGGGGTGACTCTGGGAGGCTTAGAATGTCCAAGGGGACATGTTAGTTAATAGTCATTGCCAGAAAGAGTGTTTTCTGGTTTACAAAAACAGAAACTTAGGGCTCTGAATGAAAAGGGTCAGAGTTTGAGTCCCATCTTACAAGATGAGCGCTTGAGTACCAACCACTGAACCTGTTTCCTCATTCACAAAATGAGGATAATAAGGATACCTACCTCGGGGTTGTTATAAGGATCAGTTGTGTAATGTATGGGAAATCACTTTGTAGATTTTTGACTACTATATAAACTTTGCCATAATTGAAATAATGCAAAAAATTGATAAGCAATATAAAACTTGCTTTCTTCAACACTTATTCATTCAAAAACTGATCAAATATCAACTAAATGTCAGGCAACTGTTAGAGGCCCAGGGGATACAGCAATGACTAAGACAGTGCCATGATCTCAAGCAGCTTACAGCAAAGCAGGGGAACCATATCATTATAATCCCTGCTGTGAGTGTGATGATAGACATAGCATCCCAGTGTGGATGATACATTATTTTTCACCCTATAGTTGTAGGTATAGACTGTTTAGGAAGCACAGAAGAGGCATCTGCCTTACCCTGGAATCAGAAAGAATGTCCTGAAGAGAGTGAGCTGGACGTTGAAAAGGCTCTAAGCAAAGGGAATAGCATGTATGAAAGCATGAAGGCTTTTGCTGTGTTAGTTGCTTTGGGATGAGGGGAAATCTTAAATGTTAAATAGATTTAAGACTTAAAAATGGAGTTAAACTTCTTGGCATGAACATACTTTTTATGATACTCTTTTTATTGGTTTCATTGACTTAATTACATAAGGGTGAAATTTTCAGGATTTTGGTTAGAGTTAAAAATGTAGCACTTGGAGCTACACAATTGGAAACAGTACAGTTAAAAAATATTATGTGTGGACTTGCTGAAAGAAGGAAACTGGGTAGTCCCTCCCATCATCTTAGAGCTGCCTCACCAGTTTTCTTTCTTTTTTTTTTTTTTTTTTTTTTTGCGTTACGAGGGCCTCTCACTGTCGTGGCCTCTCCCATTGCGGAGCACAGGCTCCGGACGCACAGGCTCAGCGGCCATGGCTCACGGGCCCAGCCGCTCCGCGGCATGTGGGATCTTCCCGGACCGGGGCACGAACCCGTGCCCCCTGCGTCAGCAGGCGGACTCTCAACCACTGCGCCACCAGGGAAGCCCCAGTTTTCTTTTTTATATATATATCTTTATTGGAGTATAATTGCTTTATAATGTTGTGTTAGTTTCTGCTATACAACAAAGTGAATCAGCTCTATGTATACATATATCCCCATATCCCCGTGCCTCACCAGTTTTCATGCAGCAACATTTACTGAGTACACACACTGTGTTGCAGAGAATCGAACAAGCCAAAATATTGGCCTTCAAGTTGCTCATAGTCTAGTAGGGATACCAACATACACATAATTGTGGTAGCTGATTCTTATTTAGCGCTTGCTCCGTGACACACTGTCTTACGGTAACTAAACCCTAGGAAGGATTACAATCCCCATTCTCAGATGAGAGAACTGAGGCACAGATTGGATGCAACCTGCTCAAGTTCACACACCTAATAAGTGACAGAGCCAGAATTTGAACCCAGACAGTCTGGTTAGTCTGTGCTTTAACATCTACTTTATGTTGCTGTTCTGATGATTTAAAAAATAGCATAATAAGTGCAAAATAAGGAGATAATACACAGAGTAATATCAAAACCTAAAACAGTGGGAGAGGGAGGTCTTGCAGAAGGCTTTCTGGAGGAGGTGATAAACTGATTCTTAAAAGATATGTGGCCGGTTCAGACAGAAGAACCAATCAGCATGAGTAAAAATGGAGGTAGGAAATACATGAAGTATATGGGCTCGGAGGATGGGGTGGTGGCCAGCAGTTTTATGCCGCTTGAACAGAAGTTTGAAGCAGGAAGTAGCCACATAGGAGACTAGATGGGGGGGCACGGAGGGCTTTTGTATCCCTTGGGAAGGAGTTTGCTCTTCAGTCTGAGGGTATGTGAAAGGACCCACAGAAGCAGAATAACAGGGTCTGATTTTTGTTCTTTATGAATCATCTGAGGGTGAAGGATGGATTTGAGGGACCAGTTAAGGAGCCTATTGTAATAATTCAGGAGTAATGATAGAGGCCTCAGAGGACAGGGAAGGTAAAGATGGAATCGAGGGGCAAATTTGAGAAATAGTGAGAAAACTGGCAAGACTTAATAGTTAATTATGAGGAAGAAGTCCCAGGTGACTCCCAAGAATCCCGGGTGATTGGTGCATGCTGGAGAAGGGGGAGGAGCAGTTTTAGGTGGGTCCCAGACAAAGTCACAGCGTGAGTATGCTGGAATAGATAGGAGTTCCACAAGATGAACCCTAAGAATACGAATGCCACGTGCAAAAAGGGACTTCCTGGTGAAGCTGCTTTTTGCTGAGAGAAGCCTGCTCTTCACCCCAGTGCCCTCTGGTGGTCAGAAGATGCCATGTTGTCTCTTTAGGATAAACAGATCAACATTTAGACTGCCTGAATTAAATGCTTTTCCTCTTCCACTCCTGGAGGAAGAGAGGAAAATTTCAGGAGCCCCTATGTTCCCTTTGCTTTCTGTGTGGATGAATTCATTTCCCAGACCTAGCAGCTTAACTACAGTAACACCTCAGTTATTCAGAGTTATTTGGTTGACAACGCCAGCTATCCAGTGGCCTGACCTGAAGCGAAAGAGTAAGGCAATTTGTTGCCTCTCAACAATTAAGATAGATTAAACAAAGTGCATGAATTAAAACCTTATCTTATGCATAGAACACTGCCCTAGATCCTCACAGAAAATTAAATTATTTATGTTGATTCAGTTTCAATGAGTTTTTGTCTAATTTCATAACTCATAACATTGAAATGGTGGGCAGCAGGAGATCAGCACACCTTTTACAAGTGACAGCTGTTGGCCTGACAAGTAGGGAGACAGAAAAATACCATCCAACAAACTACAGTCTCCAAGAGCATAACAGCCTCGGGCCATTTTGTGCAGGTGCAAACAACCCTTGCAAATTTGAACAGCTCCTATTTTTCAGGAAGACATAATTGATGCAGAGAAGCAAGCAGACAGCTAGGTGTTGCTATATATGGGGGCAGCTGTTAGAATAGAAGGAAGAGCCCTAGACCAGGATTGAGGAGACCAAGGTCCCATCCTGTCAGCCACGAAAACAAGACATGACTTTGAGTACGTGACTTAACCTCTCAGGGCCTCCATTTGTTTTCTTATCTATGACGTAGCGGGTTGAACTTGATCATCACTTGGTAAAATTCTGTGAACTTTGTTCACAATGATGACATTAATGTTTAAGAAAAATCCTATTCCTCTTGGATTGAAAAGACAAACATTTGTCATCTCTAGTTTATACAAGAGTTCTGTTTAGAAGTATGATTATCTCTATTTAATACATGAGGAAAGCAGGCTTAGAGAGGTGAAGAAAATTCATAGCTGAATAAGTAGGAGAGCTGGTATTCAAATCTATCGGTGTCTGCTCCCTGGGCTCTTTTTTAACACTTTCATTTAACAAGCATGCATTAAGTGCCAACTACATGGGCAGTGTGCTAGGCACGGGGAACACAAAGGCCATTTAGCCTCGTCCCCATCCTGGAGAGTTGAGTGTAGTAGGCATTGCTGTACAGTCCCTCTGTTAGTCCTAAAGATGCAAGTACTACTACAGCACCGTTAGGACGAATGAACACACAGCTCCATTTGGGTTTTTAAAGATCCGAATGGGTGTGAGCACAGAATGGAGCCACCATTTATAGCTTTGTTTCTATGGGAATATGTGTTTCAAGTTCCAAATAACTAACTTAAAAATAAAGTTTTGGAACATAACCCAGTTACAATTTCAGAACTTCCTGTACTAAGGACTGAATTTGCAGTCTAATAATCAGCCAGGATGCTTGTTCTGAAAAGTGAATAAGATTTTCTAAACTTGATCATGTCTGTCCAATTTCAATGCCTGGAATTAAAACCTTTTATCTTTGGGAGCCTGTACAGCCAGTTCTTACTGGAAATCTCAAGGAGAAAACCTAAAGAATTAAGTTTAAATTTAGAGATTGGAACACTGTATACCCTAGAAAATGGAATTCTAGGAAAGAATTTTGCCAAGGTGACCTTATTTTTATAGGTGGCAAAGTCGTTAAGGCTATGATCTCACGCTCAAGAGTCATATTGCTTGTGTTCTAATCTCACCCAGTCCTCTGTGGCCTTAGGAAGGTTATATAACATTGTGTTCTGTTTTCTTATCTGGAAATGGATCTTAAAACAGTACGTACTTTGTAGAGTTTGTTATGAGGATTAAATGATAACATGATACACATATTTACATGCATACATACACGTTTTATATATAATACACTATATATATACATATATATGTGTATATATATGTATATATATCTTACTATTGATGCGCCAGGCTCTAATCTAAGCAGATATCACACACACACACACACACACACACACACACACACACACACCTGCTTAGACTAGGTCCTGGCACATTGGTACTAAGGCCAGTAAAACAAATTTACCTTCCCTCCCATTACATTTCCAAGCTTTTGTTTATGCTGCTGTGTACCCTCCCCAATTTTTTACGTACATACCAATACAGATACCTGAAATGCCTTCCCCACACCACTTTCTCTTTTTCTTTCTTCTACTCATTCATCAAGACTTCACTCAAATCCTTCCTAAAGCCCACTACTGTTCTAGTACAATTCATGCCTTTTCTAAATGCATACTGAACTTTATTCAATATAATTCAGTACTTAATTTTTCTCAAATCGTTTCTTGGTATAAAATGTAATCCCTCATATGTAATTAGCTCTACTGTATACCATCCTTCTCCACCTCAATGCTTTATGCCATGTTGGGAACATTGTAGGTGTTCAATACATTCTGATACTCTGATTTATAAACAGGGGAGAATCCTTTCACTACCTTTCAAGCTTCTTAAGAAGCTAGTCTATAGCCCACAGGTTAAATCCATATATATATATACATTCAGTCATATAAGACATAGAAATAGGTACGAGGAAATGAATGTAGGTACTTAAATGTCCCTTGAGACCTGGAGGTAATTGTTAGTAGTTCAGAGATTGGGACGCTGAACTGTAGACTCACTGAGGCTATGCAAATAGTTCTCGGGAATGTCCTTGATAATGCAAGTCTGGGACGCAGAGGGTGGTTTTTTACCTTATGGAAGGAGTCACTCAAAAATTCCTTTAAGTTGCTTCTTCATTCACTTTATATGCTTATTTATAGACCCTTAAATTATCATTTCACTAAGGCTAAGGCAAAAGAAACGTCCAGCAAAACTTTTTTTCCATTTAAGAGACTTAGCAAAGAAGGAAAAGTATTTCTGAAACCTTACAGTGTCAGTGAGAAATTTACTGAAACAGCTTACAGAGTATAATTTAGGGAACATGTCTACTGAGTGAGACTAGATGTGCATATACAGGTATAACCACATTACAGATAGAGTTCAGAGGGCGTAGTTTCTTGTGCAAGGGCCTTAACAAACGCTATGGTAAGGACTCATGCCCAGTCCTTGCTGACTGTTCTTTACATATGGGGGTACACTGCATGATACCAAGGAGCATGTAGTAACCACAGTTCAGTGGTTAGTACCCAGCTGGGTGGGCAGGAATCCTAGTACCTATAATACTTTACCACAGTTAACCCTTGATACATTGTTTAACAGCACAACATCTTTGTCCTTCTATGAAATAAGCATGTTGGACTAGATTAGATCTCTAAGCTCTAAAAGCCTATGAATATCTAAATTACTGAATATTCTTAATGTGTTTGGTAGCTGTTTTTGAATTTGAGATGAGCTGGTTAAACTTTTTCAAACTAAAATTTTTTAAATTCAGTGTAAACTTTTTTGCATCACCTACCTCCTTATTCCTCTGGAGAACTGCATCCACACTGGGTATCCTAGCCTTAGGAGAACCCCTGGCTTTGGATCACGTTTGAAGTTTCTGCTCTCAACCCCAGCCCTTGAAGAACTTCTAGCTGTACAAACTTGTTCTACCAGTGATGTAGCTAGTAACACAAACAAAAGCAATCACACAATGCCATTATAAAAACAAGAATTGAAATATAAGCAGTTATTAAAAACAGGTAACAAGCTTTACTATAACAAAGTTCACTAAGTATTTTGGGTAGCATTATTAAGGATATTTTAAAAATTGAAGAGAGCAAACCTCTTTTGGAATTTGAATGAAATTATTATTTAATTAATAAAAGTGAGTGAAATATAAACATTTTAATGCAAAAATTATTCTCAAGACATAACAAGCTAAAAGTCTCACAGGAATTTAGATCCTTCACCCATGATTCCACCTCCCGCCTTTTTGTTTATTTGTTTTTGTTTTGCTGTTATTAAGCCTTCTTAAAACTTTTCTGAATGAGGTGTAACAAGAACAGAGTTGTTGGTACAATGTGTGAATGATTGCTATTAAAAGTTACTCTCCCTAAAATCCACTTTACTCAGAACTTGGGCATTTGCATAATAACATTGGAGAAACTACAGTTTTAGGTCAGCCTAGGAGCTGTAGTGTTAGCATTAATTTTTGACAAAAAGGTACTTGTTCAGCTTCCAGCCATATGAGGCGAAGATAGAAATACAGAGGGATGTGGAGGCAGTGGGATTCATACTCGGGTGTGTCTGACCCGGAGCCCTGTTCTCTCCACCACAGCACAGTGCCTTCACGTACAGAGTAGGCACTCTGCTGAGTACACGTTCAATGAAGTCACTCGTCTAGAACAAGTTAAAATTCCCCTCAGTGAGGTATCCTTGAGATTATAGAATACCTATGCTATTGCTGATTCTCAGTACTTTATACAGTGCCTGGTACACTAAAATACTCAACAAATGTTTGTTGAATTAATAAATGTGTGTTAAAATGCTGTTGATGCTCTTATATGCTTTAGTGTCTTGTTTATGTTAATACAGAATGTATGTTCACTAATCTAATTGAATTATGACTATAGCTACAGATGTGTCTATCATATCGGTCTTCTATGTAGCTGCATTAATTTTGGTTGCTGACCATAAAACTGCTTTTCCTTTAGATTAGAAGGGTCCTTGGAACTTTTAAGCTCTTCTTGTCATTATTTCAACCACAGGGCATTTAAAACCTGAAAGTTTTAACAGATAAACTATTGGCTTTCATACTGCTGGACTCTTATATGGAAGGAAACCGTAAGATTATCTCGTCAAACTTACCTCCTACGCTTAAGGAAGCGTCACCACTGTCACAATTGCCAGTGTTACTTCCATTAATTATCATGTGCCAGTTTACACATTGCTCCTGTGAACCTTAATGTCTGATATGCTTTTTGAGGTATTATTATTTAACATCTTTATTGGAGTATAATTGCTTTACAATGGTGTGTTAGTTTCTGCTGTATAACAAAGTGAATCAGCTATACATATACACATATCCCCATATCCCCTCCCTCTTGTGTCTCCCTCTCACCCTCCCTATCCCACCCCTGTAGGTGGTCACAAAGCACCAAGCTGATCACCGTACAGCTGTGCTATGCGGCTGCTTCCCACTAGCTCTCTTACATTTGGTGGTGTATATATGTCCATGCCACTTTTTTGAGGTATTATTATCCCCACTTTGACAGTTCAGGAAACTTGGAGTCAATGAGGACAAACAAGTTACCTAAGGTGGCAAAGCTAGGTTGGAACTCAGGCCTGTCTGATCCAAAGCCTGTGCGCTTTTCACTGTACCATACTGTCCGCAACAATATTTCATCCCTGCTTCTACACGGGGCACTCATTATCCTCTAGATGAGTTCGTTTCATTTTTGAACAACTCTTATTACTAGGGAAAAAAAATTGAGATAATATCTATCCCTCTACCTCTTTTTTCATTAAAGGTCTCTCTGAATCCTGTAAAATGTCTATAGACCTAGAAATCTCATCCTGCATAAAATGGGCTTGGGGTCAGTATTTTTCTGTGTGTGTGTGTGTGTGTGTGTGTGTGTGTGTGTGTGTGTGTGTGTGTTTTAACCCTTTGAATAAGGTTTTGTTGTTTGGATTTGTTTTATGTAATTGTAATCGTTACATAATTTCATAGCCTGTGTTTATTTACTTGACTTTCCATCCTGAAAACTTTTCTTATTTTCTTCTACAGCCTTCATTCATAAATATAATTTTCATAAAGGCCACATGATGATGAATTTTAAGAAGTAGATTTACCTTGGTTTACTTACAACTACCTTATTGTGAGGCATTACAAGTTATAAATGACACATTGATAAAGATCTGCGCATACATTGCATTTTGTATATGGGTACATACTGAGCATGACTCTTCAATTCTAGTACAGATATCTGAGTTACACAAGGTTGAAATATTGTACCTTCTTGAAATACTTGATTTGGCTTACAGAAAAGGCCTAGAGGTTGCAAGTTTAGGAAGGCAGCAGGTCTCATTAAAAGCCACCTTCATTTCACCAGGTGCCCATGCCTACTGTGTTACCCTGTCTTCAGGCAGGAAGAAGGAGGCAGAGTGGCCTTAGGTAGTCGGGGAAAGGGGTATGTCATCCACATGTGATCTGGAACAAACAGTTTATAAAAAACAAGTGGAAGTTAGTAAAGTTAGATAATCTTTTAATTTCTACTGTAGGGAATGAAGGGTTTGTGGACTGAAGAGTGAACGTTTTATTTCTCTGAACAGCTTGTTAAATGTTCTTCTTATGCTCAGTCAAATTGTGTAAGAACTTGTTTTTGAGTAGATGATAGAATCTGAAGTATTATGTGTACAGATTAAAAATTAAGGCTAAAATTTGATCTTATTTTCGCTTTGTAATGTAATAGGACTTACAGTGCTTTTAATATTCTCCTCTCCTCTCTTTATTCATTGTCAGCTCCATACATTAAAAATATTTATGTGTTGATAAGTGAAGAAAACTGGTTGCAGAAAGGTGTATACAGTACAATACCATTTAGGTAAAAAACAAAAACAACAACAAAAGCAAAACTATGTGCCTGGCACGTAGTAGGTACTCAATAGCTGTTGACTCTGTAGGTATAGCATAAACATTTGAAGATATACAATTGGAGAGGTTACCTCTGGAAAGAGGTGTGCAACCTAAGGTGTGTTTTTATTCTATGTACTTTTATGTTTCAGTTTTTTTCAATGAACGTGTGTTACTTTTGTATTCTTTTTTTAATGATTGAAAAGTGAAGAAAAATTTACAATCTAAGGATAGATATCTCCTTCCCAAATAGATCCACTGTCCTTTATACTGTAAAGTGCAAGCCAAGCAATATAAGACAGATACTCTGACTCTATAGAATTATTGCCTCTCCAGTAATCAAGAAAAGAGAGGAGCATTGATCAAACCTATTTGCTTGGTGCCATTTCCATGTAATCTAATAAGCTTTTGTAAATAGAATTTTTCTAAGGAAATTTTCAACCATGCAAAAATAGAACTATATCTGCCTCCCAGCGTCAATAGTTCTCAACACATGGCCTGTTTTGTATCATCTATAGCCCCCACACCCACCCCACTGGATTATTTGCAAGCATATTTTAGATATTTCATCAATAAATACAGCAGTCTGTGTATCTAAAAGATAAGGATGCTTTTAACACAACCAGAATACCCATATCACCCTTAAGGATGAGCAATCATTCCTTTATATCTATCATCTAAGAAGTTTTTAATACTCTGAGACTGAATTACTAACTTTCAGTTTAAATTGCTATTTTATTTAACTTTCATTGTTTGTATCCTTCAAGTACTTTTAAACTAGTGTCTTTTTTCCTTTCAAATTTCGTATACATTTTTTCCCTAAAGGCGTAATGAAACCAAAACTGTATGGTTTTTGCTTTTGATACCTTTGCTTGTATTTCTTAAAATAAAAACGAGATGCTTGAATAAATGGCTGGGTATCTTCACCTTCAAGTTTTAAAAATGATTCAGGTATATGTTATTGCTCTTTACTACATTAGACTGGAAAGCTAGCCATACCTTGATTGTAATAGTAAATTCACACAAGTCACAGGTCATGATCAAAATTATTCTTTTTTTTAAGTGCTTTTCTGATATCCTGTCTGACTTTAATATTTTTGTTTTACATAGGTCTCTAATTAATAGAAGATGGCAAAGCCCAGCCACAGCAGCTACGTCCTTCAGCAGCTAAACAACCAAAGGGAATGGGGTTTCCTCTGTGACTGTTGTATTGCAATTGATGACATTTACTTTCAAGCACACAAAGCAGTTCTAGCTGCCTGTAGCTCCTATTTTAGAATGTTTTTCATGAATCATCAGCATAGTACTGCACAGCTGAATCTCAGCAACATGAAAATTAGTGCCGAGTGTTTTGATCTTATTTTGCAGTTTATGTATTTAGGAAAAATTATGACAGCTCCTTCCAGTTTTGAGCAGTTTAAAGTGGCAATGAACTACCTACAGCTGTATAATGTTCCTGACTGTTTAGAAGACATACAGGATGCAGATTGTTCTAGTTCAAAATGTTCATCTTCTGCTTCTAGCAACCAGAACAGCAAAATGATATTTGGGGTAAGAATGTATGAAGACACTGTGGCTAGAAATGGCAGTGAAGCCAATAGATGGTGTGCAGAGCCAAGTTCAACAGTAAATACACCACATAATAGAGAGCCTGATGAAGAGTCTTTGCAATTAGGTAATTTTCCTGAACCATTATTTGATGTATGTAAGAAGAGTTCTGTGTCCAAATTATCTACTCCAAAAGAACGTGTCTCACGACGCTTTGGACGGAGTTTTACCTGTGATAGTTGTGGATTTGGCTTTAGCTGTGAGAAGTTACTAGATGAGCATGTGCTAACCTGTGCTAACAGACATTCATACCAAAATACAAGATCCTATCACAGAATA
Organism: Grampus griseus; assembly: GCF_964374135.1. Taxonomy (NCBI): domain Eukaryota; kingdom Metazoa; phylum Chordata; class Mammalia; order Artiodactyla; family Delphinidae; genus Grampus; species Grampus griseus. Next base: position 37,072,497 of record NC_139018.1, on the reverse strand, counting down.
GTGGATATTAGAGATGGAAAAGACAGTAATATCAAAGCTGAATTTGTTGAAAAGGATTCTTCTAAAACATTTTCTGCACAGACGGACAAATACAGAGGAGACACAAGCCAGGCTGCTGATGACTCAACTTCAACCACTGGAAGCAGAAAAAGTAGCACAGTGGAGTCTGAACTAGCCAGTGAAGAAAAAAGCAGAGCTGCTGAGAGGAAAAGAATCATTATCAAGATGGAACCAGAGGATATCCCTACAGATGAACTGAAAGACTTTAACATTATTAAAGTGACTGATAAAGACTGTAATGAGTCCACTGACAATGATGAATTAGAAGATGAACCTGAAGAGCCATTTTATAGATACTATGTTGAAGAAGATGTCAGTATTAAGAAAAGTGGGAGGAAAGCTCTGAAACCTCGGATGTCAATAAACACTGATGAAAGAGGTGGTTTAGAAAATATGAGGCCCCCTAACAACAGCAGTCCAGTACAAGAGGATACTGAAAACGCATCCTGTGAGTTGTGTGGGCTCACAATAACTGAGGAGGACCTGTCATCTCATTACTTAGCCAAACACATCGAAAATATCTGTGCATGTGGCAAATGTGGACAAATACTTGTGAAGGGTAGACAGCTTCAGGAACATGCCCAGAGATGTGGAGAGCCCCAAGACCTGACAATGAACGGGTTAGGAAGTACTGAGGAGAAGATGGACATGGAAGAGAATCCTGACGAACAGTCTGAAATCAGGGATATGTTTGTTGAAATGTTGGATGATTTTAGGGACAATCATTTCCAGATAAACAATATCCAAAAAAAGCAGTTATTTAAACATTCTGCCTGTCCTTTTCGATGTCCTAATTGTGGCCAGCGTTTTGAAACTGAAAATCTAGTGGTTGAACATATGTCTAGCTGCCTAGACCAAGACATGTTCAAGAGTGCCATCATGGAAGAGAATGAAAGGGATCACAGACGAAAGCATTTTTGTAATCTGTGTGGGAAAGGATTTTATCAGCGGTGTCACTTAAGAGAACACTATACTGTTCACACCAAGGAAAAGCAGTTTGTTTGTCAGACATGTGGAAAGCAGTTTTTAAGGGAACGTCAGTTGCGACTCCACAATGATATGCACAAAGGCATGGCCAGGTATGTCTGTTCCATTTGTGATCAAGGCAACTTCAGAAAACATGACCATGTACGGCATATGATTTCTCATTTATCTGCTGGTGAGACTATATGCCAGGTCTGCTTTCAGATATTCCCAAATAATGAACAGTTGGAACAGCACATGGATGTTCACCTGTATACATGTGGAATATGTGGAGCAAAGTTTAATTTGAGGAAAGATATGAGATCACATTATAATGCCAAGCATTTGAAAAGAACATAAGTGATTTTCTACTGTATAATGTTTAGCTGATAGGAGACAAAACACCAAAGCAAAGGATATGAGCTATTTAGAAAATGAATTTATAAGATGAATTGTTGAAAAAAATTTTAAGGCCCTTTACCTTTAATATTTTTTGTTTAGGATCTTAAGTATCTACATTTTAGGTGTTATTAAATGTTTATCATTTTTGTTATTTTTAATAGAATTCTTTGTTTTTAGTTTGTTTTAGCTATGATTAAAATTACTTTTAAATGTAGACTACAAGTGGTTGTTACCCCTTCAGTGACTATTAAAGTTTAGTTTTTTTATCAATAAGGTGATGACTTCACTATTTTTATGTGTTTTTTTTTTTCTAAAGTTACCCTGTGAAATTTTAAACCCAACATCATTGGCCGTTCCTGTTTAAATTTTTTTAAAAAATTGTTTGTTTTAAATAATTAGTTATTTGAAACTATCCCATTCACTGTAGCTTTTTTTTTTTTTTTTTGGAAGTTGAACAGTGATTTAGCCACTGTTTATTCCCTGTCTTATCAATGAAATTCGTATTCTTAAATTGACAACTTAATAGGCAGGTTAGGTGCACTGAATCTAACCTTGAAGGTTGACATGGGCTCAAACTTGGCCTAAAAAGATTGATGAACCTAAGGAAATTCCTATAAATGAATATTTCCTATAATTGATAAAATATTATCATTTAATAATCACATTTAAAACTTATATTAAGTGTAAAACCCAATGACTTTACCCCACTTGAGAAATTAGTGGGGACAAGTCATTTTGTTTTGTGATATTAAATTTAACTATGATAGTTAATTAAAAAGGCATATCTTGTATTCATTTAAAATAATTTAAAATATTCTGATTTCTAAAGTGTGTTAGTTTATGAATTATTTTTGTTTATAAATAGACTTTAATAGCTTTCTAGGAATATGACATCTAAAGGAAAATGATTTTTCACCTTTAAAATGACATACTTTTGGAACTTTGAGATTTGAGAAAGCTGCCATGTATATTGACAAATCTAATAAAATAAAGAAATCAATTACAAATCTGGTTGTTCTATCAAAGTAGAGTGTGCAAAAATCATGTCTTGTGTTTTATACTAAGATTTGGAGAGAATGTGTTATGGCAAATTGCAGTTTATCAACATGCTTTATTTTTTTTTCTGTAAAGGACTAAAATTTGAGAACCGTAAAATAATCACAGAACATATAAGTGGAAATAGTTTATCATTTTTAAGATAAAGTAGTATTACTGTTAGTTGTTGCTGACACAGGGTCTACACGAATTACATGTGAATTAAAATACTGGCAAAACTGGCCCACCAATCAACATATCTGTTGAATAGAATGCCTTTTAATGTGAATTACTTGCATTATAATGCCCTTCTCATAATGAAAGGGATTTTAAATAACTCCTATATTTGCATTATAATGCCCTTCTCATAATGAAAGGGATTTTAAATAACTCCTGTATTTAAAAGTATAATTTTGTGATTATGAACAGTAATTTAACGGTATTGTTCTTTTTGTTTACATCACATTTTTAAGATATGCAAGTCATATTTTTGTATACAATTTGCATAAAAGAACAAGTTGCCAAGAGAATTGAGAGACATATTGACTAGCATAGGTTTAGTTGAAAGAGTGTGAGCTCAGAGATTTGTGGGGAAATGTTGAGGTGTTAAGAATTGAAACAGTACAGGAGCCATGCAGTATTAGAACAAGTAGAGATGGGGGAAATACACAAAAAGATAAATGAGAAATCAGGAATTTTTTAAAAGCCATATTGTAGAAAAAGCAAGAAAATTGATTCATCTTAGTCTTGGATACAATAGTTTATCAAGTAATTAGATCTGAAATACAACTTTAAATGAAATATGGTATATATATTACTGATAGGAACCTAATAAGAGTTCTGTAACTAACCCAGAGACCATCAGAGAGTAAAGAGAGAATATCGACTCAAAACAAATTTCCAAACTATATACCATCTTAGCGGACATCATTTTCTTTGGGACCGCTTTTTTCCATGACCCTCTTCAAAACCTCTATTGCAATGGCTTTCCCACCATTAAAGAACAGGGGTCTTTCTAAATACTACCACTCTGTAAAAAGGATTGTTTAATCCATTAGGAAAGGGGGTTTAGTTTTAGACACATACTAACAGCCAAGAATTAGCAAGCAAATATATAAACATTAAACATAATCTCTAATTTTACATAACTGAGGTGTTTATAGTTTCAGAAAGCCATACCTCACGATGTGTTTTCTCCCAGTTTCATGTTACAGGACACACACACCTTTTGTTTTGTTTTGCAACTAGCTACAGCAGCACAAGCTTCTTTGAGTATAATGTACAATTTTCCTTATTAAGGCAAAGAGTTCATTTAAAGACTACTTGCCTTTTAAAACTAGGGGGAATTAAAACTATCCAACACCTCTCTCCAGCCCTGTTTCCTCTCACTTCTTTCCTCTCTCTCCCGCGGTGGAGCTACAGAGCTGTACCTACTTACTATTGCTTCTTGCCTTCCAGTGCTGTGAAGGCAATGAATCAAGGTTGTGGAAGTTGCCTCCTCCTCCTGCCTTTATAATTTGTGTGATTAGCCTCCAAATCTGAAAATGAAGGGGAAATCTAGATAGATGTATGTGGAATCTTGTTTCTCTTTTTGTCTCACATACAGTCTTGCTTAAAGGGCCTTTTCTACTCCAACAGAAATCCTGGAGGAATGGAGTCAGTGCTTAACAAGCTCGGCACCAATTACAGTGCAGCTCAGATGTTTATAACTTTTTAGTAAACAAGACTAAGAATCTGAGAGATTAATAAAGCACAACTAAAGCAGTAGTGGATTACAACTCAGAAATTTGTCTTAATCTCTCCCATATTTTTAAAGTAAAAATATTCAGAGAAATGACTCACGTGAGTAAAATGGTACATGGCTAATTTTTAATGCATGAAGTTTGAGTATGAACAAAAATTAGAAAAAAGAACATAAGGATTCCAGGGGCTAGATATAAAAATTAAAGAATTAAAATAAGGACAGGTCTTCCCTGGTGGCGCAGTGGTTGAGAGTCCGCCTGCCGATGCAGGGGACACGGGTTCGTGCCCCGGTCCGGGAAGATCCCACATGCCATGGAGCGGCTGGGCCCGTGAGCCATGGCCGCTGAGCCTGCGCGTCCGGAGCCTGTGCTCCGCAACGGGAGAGGCCACAACAGTGAGAGGCCCGTGTACCGCAAAAAAATAAAATAAGGACAGAGCTTTCTAGAGTAGTCAGCACCAATTAAAAGGAAAAATAATAGACTAAGTAAAAATCGTACTTAAGTACTGTAGTTGAGAACAAAAATATCAACAAGGTATAAAAATTGAATAAAAAAATAAACATTTGAAGTTTTCTAGGTGAGGTGAGTAGAATGGAAGTTATTTGATAGGTTCAAACAATTTGACTAAACTAATTCAATTAGAGCTACAGAATGCCTAATGAAACAAATTTTATGAACATGCCAAGGATATGCATAAATATGTGAGATAATATACCAAAGTTTATATTCTAAAACAAGTGGGAAGAGAGGCTCATGGTGGTTGGCAACTTCCTCATTGATTAAACAATACCTGTTCCTCTATATCACTAGTTAAGGAACTTCTGTATTTAATAGATCTCTGGAAAATTCCCCAAAGAACTAGTCTAACAGTTAAGTTAAACATAAAACTTGTCATTGTTGTTAACAAAACACTAAATTAGTACCAACCAGAAGAGAAAACCTGAGTGTGTATGTGCACGCATAGTTGAGAATAAAGCAATTTGGTATATTAATTCTAAATGGGTTTTATGAGTTACACATTTCTTTTTTTTGCCATTAATCTACTTTGATCAGTTCCTCACCACCACCACCTCCTTTGTAACATATGCTTCTCAGCGATACAAACCTGTGCTCTAAAGGCACCCTAGCATTGATAATGCCTAAGATCCCAGGGTACCAAAAGGCACTGTGGGAACATATCCTTGTGGAATGTCTCCCATCTCCTGATACCTGAGGTGCAGTAAATGGGGTGACAGGGTGAATGCCAGGGAACTGAAGCAAGTAGAGTTAGAGTTGGTGTTAAGAACTTGAAGCTGTGGCCCGGATTTGGAAACCTATGAACCACCCATCCCAGGGCTCTCAGTAATCCCATCATCCATTTCATTAGCACTCTTTGTACTCTGCTAAACGCTTTACAGATTAATTTTAATTAATCCTCACAGCCTTATGAGGTAAGTATTCTAATTTTCCAGATGGGAGACTGAGGTTCAGAGACACTGAGTATTTTTCCTAAGATCACACAGAAACTAAATACTAGAGCTGGAATTTGAAACTAGGCCTATTTGATTCTACATTCCTACTTAACCACTAAGCTACATATTCCACCTAACAAAAAGTACAAAGAAAGGCCTTTTCAGCTCAGTATCACATGTGACAAAGCTTCTATGAGACTCTGTGCTCCTTGTTCATCATCTGTCATCTACTGCGCTTAGTAAGATAGCTGGTAATAGTGGGTACCTAATGAACATGTTGAATAATGTGAAAATACACCAGTCAGAAACAAAACATTTGTATTTGAGCGGATCATTCAGAATGATCTTTAGAAATAATTACTAAATACTCTTATGTTTTAATTTTCCTTTATTTAAACTTAAAACATTAAGTGGTATATCAGCCATTTTTCTGGGCCCATGATAGGTGCTCAACTAAAAACTAATTTGAGTTCAACTTCTATATTTCTACCTCTGTGACTTTTTGCCCCTCTGTTTTCCCTATTCCCGATCTTTATGTTTTAATCTCTCCCACCAGGCACCATTTCCTTTTATCAGTTATGAGACTGATAAGTAGACTAACTCAAATCATTTGAAAATCTTCCCGCAAAAAATCAGGACCCCAGAGTAATCAGTTTTCCTCTTTTTGCCTTAACAGATGATGTGGATAAGAAATTTTTCATTTGTTTGGCTAAAAAACAAAACAAAATACTTAATTACCATATTGTAATTGATTAAAGTTTATAGAGCAATCTAAGTTTGCCTAAAAATAAAAGTTGGTTATTCTAGCCATTTATAATTCAATTTACCAAAAATACCTATGTATTTCTAGTGTAAACTTAACAATGTTACTTGTAAAAGAAATGAAATTTCAGGAAACAACAGTTGAATATCCACCCTAACCTAGCAGCAAACCTTTAAGCAATGAATAGCCTAATGGTTTAAGTGAAACAACGCCCCTCCCAATCTAATCTGATTTTAATTTCATGCATCTATTGCCTGATTTCTAAAACATATACAATAGGTTTTACTATTACTATGTTAAGTCTACTACTTTAATGATCTCTCTACCAACTGCCAAATGTTATTTTTTTTGAAGTGAAAATAGAAGAATAAATGGTGAAGATTCCATAGATAATATTTATATGATCACTTAGGTGGCCCACTTTCATTGCCTTCTATCAAACTCAAGGACCTATTCCTTGGTAACATGGGCAGAGTCTCATAATAAGACCAGGTGAAATTTAGCCACTTATAAATTTATATGCGGGTAAGAGGCAAAAGTGCAAGGGTTTAGAATGTTTGTGTCTATAAATATTGGTAAATATAAATATTAACTAAATGACAATAGCGGCTTATAAATTCATGCTAATTTTGAACCAATTTAATACCACTTACATGCATGTGCTTAGTTGACTTTAGCATTAAGAAGTTAAATCCATATAAGTTGCTCTCTTACTATTTTTAGGAGAACCAAATCATTGAGGTCCATTATTAGTGGCAGAATTGTTCATCCTTTCTATCAGAATCCAACACAGATCACTAGTGGGCAGGAAGCCATTTATAATTTTACTCATCATCTTACTCATTTGCTGATAAAAAGGATGGTGTGAAGATTACAATTCAGTGTTTGGCTCTGAATTAAATGTATCAGTGTACTAATCACCACTGTAATAAGTAAAGATTACAGGAAACTCTAGGGCCAAAGGATGACACAAATGTAAAAGACATGATTTCATGAGTCAGGAATATTAATAATTTTATCTGAGAAAATTTGCATAACTCTGTACTTACCTATTTGAGAAAGGAATAGTTAGGTAGACAGCTTATGAAATCCCAGTTAAGCTTTATTTTAAAAGTTACTATGTTGTTTTTATTCTACTTCAACCAGTTGCTTATACCAATCAGAATCAGCAGAACTCATTTTTAGATGACAGAAATATAAACATCCAGATTATGAAAGTCATCGTTTCTTTCAAATGCTTATGTGTTCCCTGATGTGGAGAAAAATATTTAAGAGACAATTTCCTTTTTACAAAATTAGGGCAAATCATTGCTGTGAAAAATATAATTCTACCCAGAATCACTGGGGCAGCTTAGGAATTTGAAGGAAAGTTCTTCCTCGTGTATGTGTGTGTGTGTGTGTGTGTGTGTGTGTATGTGTGTACTTTATTTTCATTTGCAGAGTGTAAAACACTTTACATTGAAAAAGAACAATGTTAGCTTGATGGCTGAAGGCACTCAGTAAAAAGAATACGAACTTGTTAGATCTATGTTTCATTCAGAGATTTGCTATTAACAAGTTCATTGTAAAATTATTTTAGTTGAAAGAAAACACTTCTTTTTTTTTTTAAGTAAACAATTTTTAACTGCTTCCTTCCTCCCTACTTTCCTCCACCTGGCTGCCCTCCTATCTTTCTGTTACATCTTTATGAGCCCTACCTGTTCTAGCTCACGTAAGAAAAAAAAAAAAAGGTGCCCCAATAGCTGAAAAATTATATTGGTAAAAAGAACACCTTATATTTAAAGGGTACAGTGAGTTACATTGGGGAATAAATTAAATAGATCTAAGTTCTAGGATCTGTGCTTTTGCTCCCATTTTTTATTCTAGTAACAGTGTGCTGGCCTGGTGCCAAAAGTCATGAAATTCTGACCTAAGAATTATGTTGTATCTTGTAGAGCAGTCAACTTGTAATATTATTTTTCTTGAGTTTTGTCTTTTTCTGTGTGGCAGTGGTCAAATAGGGCCTTCTAAACCTCTGGAGAAGTGAGATCTGAATTTGGAGAGGACATGGGCAAGAATCAATCTTCAACAGATAATCTTTAAGTCCAGACCCAGGAATATCAGATCTGAAGTGACAGCATCTTTTCTGTCTTCTGACAAACCTCATCAACCCCAAAAGTTCCAGTTGCAAGGATCCAAGAAAACTCAGTAAAGATTACTTTGGGATCACTTTGTTGTGACAAAATCGATTCATGGTGACTCTCCTGTTATTTGTGAAAAATCAGCTAAAGAAAAGTAACTAGAATATTCATACAACATCAGTGGTTAAAGCTACACTAAAATAAAACTCTATATACTAATTTTCTTCAAGAATCCCTCCTAAAAGAAAAGGGCTTGCTAGGCTACTATAAATACATTATAAAGTGAGGTAATCACATATCTGTGTAAACGCATATAACTCTAAACTTAAATGGAATTACAGTTTACATATCATGAAATGTAGTTTCAAAAATTTCACCCCAAAATCTGTAGCTTAGAGTATAAATAAAAAGATGTGGGGACTTCCCTGGCAGTCCAGTGGTTGGACATTACTCTCCAATGCAGGGGGGTGCAGGTTCGATCCCTGGTTGGGGAGCTAGTATCCCACATGCCTCGCGGCCAAAAACCCAAGACATAAAAACGGAAGCAATATTGTTACAAAATTCAATAAAGACTTCCAAAAAAAATGGCCCACATCAAAAATAATCTTAAGAAAAAAAAGATGGGCTTCCCTGGTGGCACAGTGGTTGAGAGTCCGCCTGCCGTTGCAGGGGACACGGGTTCGTGCCCCGGTCCGGGAAGATCACACATGCCGCGGAGCGGCTGCGCCCGTGAGCCATGGCCACTGAGCCTGCGCGTCCAGAGCCTGTTGCTCTTCAACGGGAGAGGCCACAACAGTGAGAGGCCCGCGTACGGCAAAAAAAAAAAAAAAGATGTGGGTACAGAGAAAAAATCATGTAAGACCAATATTTTACCAAGAAAAGATAATCTAGTTATTGCTTACTGTAATGTAACATTTGCCTTTCTTCTTTTTTCACTGTATATACCAGTCACAAACTTGATTATTAATATTAACGAGGCTCCCCTTTAAGTCTGTTACTTGAAGGAAAAACAGAAGTGGTATTATTTCAACAGTGGTATATTTTCACAAATCACAGACAACCAAGAAGAATATATCTTAAGACACATTATTTTCTTCTCAACTTAGCAATGTAACCTAAAAAGGCAGAATAAGCTTCTGTTAAACATTTTTCTTAGTATTGATATAAAATACCATGCTTCTCAGCTTTAAAATTTCAAGATAAAATTCAACTAAGTATTGAATGAAACAATGGTTAACATGTTTAAAAAACCTTTCATGGGAAAATGAAATGTTTGATGATATTTTAACCTGAAGATAGATAGATACACATTTCTCAACCATATGAATCTTATAGCCATATTATTTCCATATTGTGAGTATATTTGTAGTTTTGGTTAACTGCATACCCAACTCAATATCATCATCAATATTATTATTATTGTTTCTTCTGCAATATCAAGATGTTATATATTTTCAGAAATGTTTATTTTGTTTTTGTGCCTATGTTTCAAATGTTATAATAAGGAGTTACACAAAGAGATCTATCTTAGAGTATATATAATAGCAGATGAAGAATTTAAGTCAATTAACATCTCTAGCTATAAAGTAGGAATAACACGACTATTCATTCTAATAATTAGACTAACAAAAAATCAGAAAGAGTTAATTAGAATGTGATAATGGGTACAGGGGTGAAAAGGGAGATGAGAAATCCACTAAAGACTTCAAATTCATATGAATTCACCTGCTTTAAGAGAAATATAACAAATAAGCTTAAAGTGTTAGAGTCTAAAACAAAAACAAAAACTATAGCTAGTCATCTAGAAACATGAAGAAGCATATAGAACTGCAGACTTCTAACAAATAAATAGGAAACAGTAAAGATGAATACTATCAATTATTAAAGGTGCCAGATCAATATAGTAGAAACTCAACAGTTACTTTTTGATTTACTGGTGGAATTAGATTTACAAAAGAAATATGGCTTAAATTCTGACTGTACTAAACTACAAATGTAATGAATTACAGTAATTATAAGTGATATAAATGCATTCCATAATGTGATTATTTTCTGTATATTAGTATAAAATGGAGTTACTGGGTTACATAGAGAATTTTTGTTACATTTTTTAATCCATTGCTTTACCTAATAAAATTTCCTCCTCTATGTCCAGAAGTTAAAATGTCTGTATATTACTTTTATTTATACTGTACTTTTCCAACCTGGCTCTTTTAAAAAAATTATTTGATTGAAAAGTTATCAATCCTTTTCATTCTATAATACCAAAATAATAAAGTATTTGATATAGCTAATTATGGTATTTCTGAGCAGCTTATGAAGTGCACAAAGATTAACTAAAATTCTTATTTCCAAATCCTGGTTTCTTTCAATATAGAATGACTAGAAAAGTACTATCTCAGAGCAAACACAAACGGCAACAAATTAGGTTTCCTCATAATATAAAAATAGATAATTATTTATAAAAATCCACTGACATAGTATTTAGTTCTTTTAGAGGGTTAATCCATTTCTCAAAATAATTTATTCAGAGAAATAACTTCCTTACCGATATAATTCATTTTGTTCATTTTCAGTTTAAGACATTGTTTTTCTTTTTTCAAGTGATAAGCAATGAGTTTTCTCTTCATTTCAGGTAAGTCCTGAAAGATAATTGCCATAATTTCACAGAAGTTAATAAGCATTAGCAATAATGGCATGTTGAATCTTAGTCTCCACTTGTAAGACAACAGCTTCACTTCTTTCAGATTATTTCAGACTATTCCACAAGAGTCTGTCCTCGAGATTAGCACTCTACAAAACTGAAGAAGGTATAGTTTGTCTGCTTTTGCACAGATTCACTTCTTTTCTGGAAAAGCTTCTCTTCCAGGTTTGAGACGCTTAGCCTTCCATAGAAACACTACCACGCTTAGCCATACAAGGCTAAGCATGGTAGTGTCCTACCCCAGGCTACTGTGTACCTACAGTTCAATTAGAACTTTCAAAGACTGAGTTTCTTAAGACTCAAAGAAACAGATGATGAAATTTTTCCTAGAGTGACAGGTGACTGGAGAAATGTTCGGGGACAAGGTACATCCAAAAAATTATAAAATTGTAGTATTTATAGAGATCTTAAATGTAATAGTTGAACTCCAGTTTGCTGATAGGCCCTCAAATTATAGGCTGCTACTGACTCCACCTTCTCTTCAGGCCAACATTACCTCTTCAAAACAATCCACAACCTTTATGAAGGTTGTGCCTGGGTAGGGATTGAGAGGGTTCCAGAAAATCTGTAAATTTTTTTCCTAGTAATTCTGGAGAAAAATGTATTCTTGCTCACTTAGTCTCCTTAGGGCAGGCTTGACTACCCAAGCACACAGTTTTAGACCTCATCTTATTCATCTTTGTATATCTAGGTACAAATATTTTCAGATGTAAATTTGTTTCAACTTTTGGTCTCTGCAGTATTATTTAGTTCAGAAATATAAGAGGTAGGCAGAGAACCTTCCTTTTATACAGGAAAAAACAAGTTATTATTTCCAGGGGTTTTTTTGTTAAATAATATGCCTCAGGTCACTTTTAATAAACATTGAGCTAGTAAATTACTACTGTTTTCCAGGTACTCTTCTGGGTTTGGGGAATTAATCAGAGAAAATTTGATACATATTAAAGCTCTTGCTTTTTCTAGACTGTATAAAATCTCAGTCCTTGGATTTTAAAAATATTTCGAAACACCCTAGTATTTATAATCTGTCAGATTACACCTGTTGAAAATCAGTAGTAATTTCTATGTAAATAGTAGGATTAGCAAACTTTCAGTTGAATGTTAATAGTCAAGCTTGAAAAATCAATTGTAAAAGTACAAGAAAATTTAGAAAAATTACTGATAATCCTACCCTCTAAAGATAACCATTTTTATGCAATTTTCATATATATGATTATCCTACATATCGGATAAGAATATACAAAAGCCTTGTATCTTATTTTTCCCCTTTATTATACCAAGAACATTTTCCCATATCATTAAAAATCTTGTAAACAATTTTTAGGGCTACATAATAATCCATGACTATAATTCAAAAAATCATTTTCTTATTGTCAGATATTTAAGCCATTTCTCTTTTATCATTGTTATCATAAATAATATACCTGCATGTTCTATTATTTCCTTAGGGTAAATCCCACAGAGTAATGCTAAATGAAGGGTATGATCATACTTAAGGTAAAGAAAAAATATTGTCACATTGCCCTCCAGAAAGATTGTACTATTTTACATTCCCACCAGTAGGGTTTGCCTGTTTTGCCGCACCATTACTGGCATTGATAAATTTCACTGGATCATAAATTTGCTAATTTGACCATTTTTAATGGGCTACATGTTTAATGAATTATGAGCCACAATCATCAAATAGAAAAGAACATTTTTAAAAAATCAATACAAATAAGGAAAAATATAAAAACTCCAAGAATGGTCAGTATATGATAATGTTCTAGGATTGTAAAAGTTTATTTCATAGGAAATAAAAATGCAAATACTGTCTTTTTGAGAAAAGCTCAGGATGCTATTTAAAGTATGAAACTTATGAAATATCAATTTACTAGGTGAAAAGTTACAGCAGAAAAAATACATATACCTAATGAAAATACAGATAAAATTGCTACTCTGGTTTCAGAAAGCTGTGTTAAAGATGAATGTGGAACTTCCCTGGTGGCACAGTGGTTAAGAATCCGCCTGCCAATGCAGGAGACACGGGTTCAAGCCCTGGTCCAGGAAGATCCCACATGCCACGGAGCAACTAAGCCCGTGTGTCACAGCTACTGGACACAGACCCTGTGCTCTAGAGCCTGCGAGCCACAACTACTGAGCCCACGTGCCACAACTACTGAAGCCCACGCACCTAGAGCCCGTGCTCCGCAACAAGACAAGCCACTGCAATGAGAAGCCCGTGCACCGCAACGAAGACCCGATGCAACCAAAAATAAATAAAATAAATTTAAAAAAAGATGAATGTGGTAGATTGCAAGATTTGTTTGCAGTAACTGTGCATACAGGACATAGTTACTATACAAAAGAACCTCTCCCTTCTGAAGCTGTAATTTTAGTGTTTGCGTTAAGAACTGGCATGTCTGCTTTTTTGCAATCTTGCTTTGCTTGAGGTAAGTGTGTGAGGACTGTCTGAACACAAGAGATCTGAAGAGATTGTGTTTCTCACAATTCTCTTCTGCTTTCAGTTGTAGTTGGGACCCTGTCCCTAAATTACATCATATCATTAGTTCTACAAAGAATTTGTATTGCTCTCCAGCCCACTAATTCCCTCCACTCCCTTTTTTAACTACACAAAAGACAAGAATTTCTAAGAATAAAATCAAGAAATCTGTACTCAAAATTTAAGGCAACTTCAGTAGAAACTTTTTGGTTTGGTCTTTGTTTTCCTAATTAAAAAAAAAAAAAGTTTTCCTGGTTCAAATTTTTTCCTCAACTGCTTTCGTGGAAAAAGAGATGTGAATTGTGAAATGAGATTTACAAATTAATACATGTTTTTAAAAATTGGAAATTACATACACAACTGGATAAAAGAAACTTAAATGTCCATTGATTGACTTAATTGGATTCTGTCAACATTACTTTTTGGTCACAGATAACTTTTGTGTCTCTCAGACAAAAACTTTTCTCGAGCACTGTCCCAAACAACTTTGATATTAACTATACATTAGCCTCCTTCAAAGGAGTTTCCCCTTCCCACAGCCTCAGGAAAAATATCACGGCACATAAAGCTTTTAAATGTATCTTGTCCTCCTGAAGAGACTGTTTCTGGTTCGTATCCCTCGCCATGTAGTGACACTAATCTTCCGCACTGAACTTGTAGTTGCCGCCAGCACACGCCGCTCTCATCTTTACCCATGCTACAACCCATGCAAAGAATGGCAAAGGTCAGCACCTGGCTCAGGCATGTCACCTCTTCCAGGAAGCCCTCAGGAACATACTTTACCCTGTCTGGATGTGCCCCCGCCTCTGTGTTCCCTATAGCACTTCTCTCGAATTTTTTTTTTTTTTTTTCAGTAGGCGGGCCTCTCACTGCTGTGGCCTCTCCCGTTGCGGAGCACAGGCTCCGGACGCGCAGGCTCAGCGGCCATGGCTCACGGGCCAAGCCGCTCCGTGGCATGTGGGATCTTCCCGGACCGGGGAACGAACCCGCGTCCCCTGCATCGGCAGGCGGACTCCCAACCACTTGCGCCACCAGGGAAGCCCCTCGAATTATTTTTATCTATTTATTGGGCTTTCAACCTCATAAAGACAGATTATTTTTGCATTTGTCTTTTACCTCACATCCTGGGACTTCTTAAAGCTAATTGAATGACTGTCTCCAACTTCCCCACATAATGTGAAGGGTTATCGCTGTTTTGTTACTGTCCTCCTTCCAGAGCCCACTTATAGGAGACTGCTTCTACCACCTATCACTTGGTGCCAGACAATACCTCCAGACCTACTCCCATATGTTACTTTTTTTTTTTTTTTTGGAATTTTGCCTTTTTTTAAAAAAAATTTTTATTTATTTATTTATTTATGGCTGTGTTGGCTCTTCGTTTCTGTGCGAGGGCTTTCTCTAGTTGCAGCAAGTGGGGTCCACTCCTCAACGTGGTGCGCGGGCCTCTCACTATCGCGGCCTCTCTTGTTGCAGAGCACAGGCTCCAGATGCGCAAGCTCAGTAACTGTGGCTCACAGGGCTAGTAGTTCCGCGGCATGTGGGATCCTCCCAGACCAGGGCTCGAACCCGTGTCCCCTGAATTGGCAGGCAGATTCTCAACCGTTGCGCCACCAGGGAAGCCCCATAAATCACTCTTAAATTAAACGTTATAGAATAAGTTGCGCTCCTTTTCATCTACCTTCTCTGAAGAGTTTACGCCTCTAGTGTAACTTCAGCATAGCTAAAGAAAATAAACTCACTCGGTTGAGCTCATTCATAAACATAACTCAGTCATAAACATGATCGCGCGTGCTTAACCTGGGGTTGAGAGAATCGTGAGAGGCGTTGAGGCTGGGTTATTTTATGGTACTTCAAAGTGTGGGTTTTGACTATAGACTTCCTCGTGAAGAACTCAAAGCGGCGTTTAAAGCATTTGAAACGGAAAATAAAGAAAGCAGTGGAGAGAACAGGGAGGTGATACTAGGAAGCTTAAGTCGCAGGACAAGCTGGGAAAACGGAAAGCGAGGTCGAGAAAGTTTACACTTTGGGGAAGACGAGTTGCAACCTATCTCGTCTCCCACTCTGCAGGCCGCCTCGCGCGCGGCGCGGAAAAACGGTCGGCCTCTCCGGGCGCTCTCCCGGGCTCCTGCTGTCCCCGCCCGCCAGGCAGTTTTTATCCAGCGTTCACACCCACTGAGACGCTGCGAAGCACGCAAAATTAAATTCCAGGAGGCCGACGGCCCAGCCTAGGAACTTCCGCGTCATTTCTCTTTGTCTAACCCCCCTACGCCCGCCCCTCCCAGGGGTCAAGAGCGGCCCTCACGCCCAGGCCAAGCGAAGCCAACGCCCACGCGCCGGCGGAAGAAAAATGCCTGCTCTGGCCCTAGTTCCTACTGGCCACCAACTCAGAATGAATTACCCCGCCCCTACGAGCTAGGTTGGTGGACACACTAGGAACTGGACGGCATTTCAGGCCTTAAGAACTGAACGATGGGCCGAAGTAGCTCCCCTCTCGGCGCTCCCCTTCCGCGCCTCCTCCCGGCGCCACGCCCCAGCACTTCCTTCCCCACCCTACTTGGGAGTCCGCTCTGCTTATTGGCCGCGTGTCCTGCCAATCCAACGGACGTCGACGAATCCCGCCTTAGGAAAGGCGAAGATCGCGAAAACGCGTGGGGCGCGAGCCTAAAGCCCCCAAGCCGCCGGTTGCTAGTGAGCCTCGGAGGCAACTGGCCACCTGGGGCGCGTGGGCGGAGCCTCACTTGCATAACGTCCGCCCGTCGCATCCTCGCGCGGGCCGTAGTCCCGCCCCTCACCCATCTAGAAGTCTGTTGGGCCGCAGGCGGGTCACTCCGGCCCAGGCAAGCCTGTGGCGGGCGGTCCCGAGAGCGGATTGGCTCTGAAGGCGGCAGGGAGGCGACTATAAGAGTGGGGAGCCGAGCGAGGGGAGAGGGAGACGGTTGTTACGCTCACTGTGCTTGGTTCGAGGCGACCGTTACTTGAGGCCGCGGATTTTCTGCCCTAGGTGTTGTCGTCTAACGTCGCTTGCCTGTCTCAGTCAGAATGTCTGCCCGCGGCCCGGCTATCGGCATCGACCTGGGCACCACCTACTCGTGCGTGGGGGTCTTCCAACATGGCAAGGTGGAGATCATTGCCAACGACCAGGGCAACCGCACCACCCCTAGCTACGTGGCCTTCACCGACAGCGAGCGCCTTATCGGGGACGCCGCCAAGAACCAGGTGGCCATGAACCCCACCAACACCATCTTCGATGCCAAGAGGCTGATCGGTCGGAAGTTCGAGGACGCCACAGTGCAGTCGGACATGAAGCACTGGCCATTCCGGGTGGTGAGCGAGGGAGGGAAGCCCAAAGTGCAGGTTGAGTACAAGGGAGAGATCAAGACCTTCTTCCCGGAGGAGATCTCCTCCATGGTCCTCACTAAGATGAAGGAGATCGCCGAAGCCTACCTGGGGGGCAAGGTGAAGAACGCGGTCATCACCGTCCCGGCCTATTTCAATGACTCGCAGCGCCAGGCCACCAAGGACGCGGGCACCATTACGGGCCTCAACGTGCTGCGCATCATCAACGAGCCCACGGCGGCGGCCATCGCCTACGGCCTGGACAAGAAGGGCTCCGCGGGCGGCGAGAAGAACGTGCTCATCTTCGACCTGGGCGGAGGCACCTTCGACGTGTCCATCCTGACCATCGAGGACGGCATCTTCGAGGTGAAGTCCACGGCTGGCGACACGCACCTGGGCGGTGAGGACTTCGATAACCGCATGGTGAGCCACCTGGCGGAGGAGTTCAAGCGCAAGTACAAGAAGGACATTGCACCCAACAAGCGCGCCGTGCGGCGACTCCGCACCGCCTGCGAGCGAGCCAAGCGCACCCTGAGCTCGTCCACTCAGGCGAGCATCGAGATCGACTCGCTCTACGAAGGCGTGGATTTCTACACGTCCATCACCCGTGCCCGCTTCGAGGAGCTCAACGCCGACCTGTTCCGCGGGACCCTCGAGCCGGTGGAGAAGGCGCTGCGCGACGCCAAGCTGGACAAGGGCCAGATCCAGGAGATCGTGCTGGTGGGCGGCTCCACTCGCATCCCCAAGATCCAGAAGCTGCTGCAGGATTTCTTCAATGGCAAGGAGCTGAACAAGAGCATCAACCCTGACGAGGCGGTGGCCTACGGAGCCGCGGTGCAGGCGGCCATTCTCATCGGGGACAAGTCAGAGAACGTGCAGGACCTGCTGCTACTCGACGTGACCCCATTGTCGCTGGGCATTGAGACGGCTGGCGGCGTCATGACTCCACTCATCAAAAGGAACACCACGATCCCCACCAAGCAGACGCAGACCTTCACCACCTACTCAGACAACCAGAGCAGCGTGCTGGTGCAGGTGTACGAGGGCGAACGGGCCATGACGAAGGACAATAACCTGCTAGGCAAGTTCGACCTGACCGGGATTCCCCCGGCGCCCCGCGGGGTCCCCCAGATCGAGGTCACCTTCGACATTGACGCCAATGGCATCCTCAACGTCACCGCCGCCGACAAGAGCACCGGTAAAGAAAACAAAATCACCATTACCAACGACAAGGGTCGTCTGAGCAAGGACGACATTGACCGGATGGTGCAGGAGGCGGAGCGGTACAAGTCGGAAGATGAGGCCAATCGCGACCGAGTGGCCGCCAAAAACGCCGTGGAGTCCTATACCTACAACATCAAGCAGACGGTGGAAGACGAGAAACTGAGGGGCAAGATTAGCGAACAGGACAGAAGCAAGGTCCTCGACAAGTGTCAGGAGGTGATCAACTGGCTTGACCGAAACCAGATGGCGGAAAAAGATGAGTATGAACACAAGCAGAAAGAGCTCGAAAGAGTTTGCAACCCCATCATCAGCAAACTTTACCAAGGCGGCCCTGGCGGCGGCGGCAGCGGTGTTTCAGGAGCCTCCGGGGGACCGACCATCGAGGAAGTGGACTAAACTTGGACTCGAGTCAGCGTAAACCTCTTTTCCTTTCTTTTTCCTTTTGTTTTTGTTTTTTCTTTGAAATGTCCTTGTGCCAAGTATGAGATCTATTGTTGGAAGTGTTTAGCCCGGTGTATGCATATGAAAGGAAAGGTGCAACAACTTAGTTTAATTATAAAAGGTTAGTTCTAAAGTTTGGCTTTTAAAAACATTATTTGAGGTTTCTCTTTAATGCATTTTGCATATTTGCTGACTTGAGCGTTTTTGGTTAGCTTAGTTTGTACATGGAGTTTTGAGATGGGAAACCTGAAGTTTGCACACATGTTCTGTGGAAGCTTGGTAACAATAAAATATACAGAAGCTTGAATTGTTTATTTTTATGTACTACTTTAAGAGGAAAGTGAACATTGCAGTAATGTTAAGGACAGGCATACTTTTTATAAACAAATGCATAAGTACAAATTTAAAAGTAAAGCTGAAATTGATCTAAAAATTATTGTGTTGGAGTTTTCAATTTTCCCTTCTTACTGTTTTACCCATGTTAGTCTTTAACTAAGATATTAGTAGAAGATGAAATTTATCTAACTCAGTGTTGCCTAATTTTCTGATGAGGTTCCTGCTTTGAATTACCAGCAACTTAAGGGGAAAAGATCTGGGTAAACGTTTTCCCCCCTTTTAGTACAGAAACCAGACTGGGGTCTGACAGTATACCCAAACTCCTAAGGCTTTGCTTAAGTATTCAAGTGAAAATCCACCTGAATATTCCAACAGAATACAAGGTATGTTCCAGGGTTAAGTACAGAAAGATTCTTTCTCTAAACGAAAGCTGGGGCAGGTGTTGTCTTCTGATAATAGCCCAACATAGTATGAAACAAGTTGCTTTCTGCAATATACAGGTGCCTGAAACAAGATCCAGCAGGCAAACGTTAAAGCCACTTAATACTGACTCCAAATTTAGTCAAATTTGTTAACTTTAATTTTCTAGTAAAACAGCTCAACTTCTGGGCTTATGGCAAATTCAAGAAGAATATGTTTTCAGCAGTTAAATTACTTGCAGGTTAGAGGAAGATAATATAGTTTTTTCTTCTGATTTGAGAATCATAATGCCTTTTCAATACCTGCCTTAAATGACTAGAATATATTTCTTTTTTAAAAGACAAACTGCAAGATAGTCCTGTATTTCGTCAATATACAACTTGTCCATTTTCCAGTATTTCCGATTTGAGATTGTCACAGATAGGAATATTACAACCCTTTGAGATCCACTATCCTGGGCTTAAGCTTTAAAATCCATATCCTTGGTGGGGGGGGGGGGTGTTCATATTTTAGTGGAATGACACATCTGCTTTGTTCTGATTGATTCTCTTTAAGGAGAATGTGGAAGAAATTCAGTAAAAGCTGATTGGAAAATGCATAGTTAACCTAGTGTTTTCACCATACAGACATTTTAATATCTTCTTCCAAGTGATGTAGATTTGCTTCATGTTGCTCATAACAGTGACTTATAGAAGCTAATTTTTAATTTAGTAGTGGACACTTCCATATCATGCAGAGATTAATTTTTGAAATAATATAAAAACGAGAGAACAAAGCAGCCTAAAAATATTGAGCTTTAGTAATGATCCTCTCACAGAAGAGCTGACTCTTTTTACGTATACTTTTTTCCTTTTTTAGCAGGTCTCATTTGGGTGGGGTGGGGAGATAAAAAGGCAGTTGGAAATTGCTTCAAAATAAACATTTTTAAAAAGGTAGTTGCTCTTTACACTCTGAAAGCTGGACATAACTTGGGTTTTTCAGTGCTCATGCCAGGGTGGAAAGTTTTCAGCAAGGAGGCGTTAAGGGTGTTTCATTGACTGCAGATAGCATCGTATAAATATTTGACAAACTACCTTGGTACTAACAGAATCAGGTGATTAGTAGCCTTAGAGTGACGTTTAACATGAGTTTTTACCAAGATAACACGCATTCTTAACCTTTTATTAGTCCTTTATTGAAAGTGTTTATCCCTTGCTCTAACTTCAAAGTATATAAAGTATAATGGAGTCTTTCTGTAAGTGCAATTTGGTATTAGTATGACTCATTTTAGACCTCAGTTTGGGAGAGATTAGTTTTTAAAGTATCAGAAAAATGACCAATGGTATTCTCTTTGGCCTGGTCTCTGGTAACCTGCTGTAACACTAACATCAATCTATGTAGATACTTCATTTTCCATTATTTTGAAAAGTAATTTGTAAAAGTCCTAGCCTTGAGTGTTTTTAATTCTGTCTTCTCAAGTTTACCTAGATCTGAATATTGCTAAGATAAAGCCACTGAAGTAGCCGTTCAGTGTTTCCAGGGGTCAGTTGAAACTGGTAACTCGATAACTCCTGGGAACTCCTTAGCAGATTTTAGATCAGCTGTAGTCAAATGATAATGGAAAAAGTACTTGATCTTAGGATGAGGCTACATTACAGTTTAAGGAATAATTAGCATCCCTTGAACTTGAAAGCAGTGTTATGCTAGGGCCTAGTGGTCATGACTAAAGCTAATGCAATACATATAGAATGCTAAGGGATTGAAAAAGTACATTTATCAGAATGGGGACTTAATTTTTTCTTATCTGACTGTCCGATTAACAAAATGGCTGTTTTGAGGCAATGAATCTATACACCTGTCAAAATAAGACATAGCAGGTTGTTTACAGTATTTCAGATGTATGAAATTTCAAAAGAAGCTTACCCTAAATTTTTTATCATATTAATTTGATATGTGTAATGGAAATTCATGCACATGACTTGTGTATTAGGAGATATTAGTGCTCTTTACATCTTTATATTTAGCATGCATAATAGGATATTTAATGTATCACCTATTCAATATGTCAAGGAGAGCTAAGAATTTCTTTATCCTATGTACAATTTTAAACATGAATATAACCTGGCTATCTAGATGAAATCAAAAGATTTCTTTTTATGAAGCTCAAATACTGGGCCCATGATAAGGTATTCATCTACTTTAAGTTGAATGTAGTTTATAAAAGTTGTATTGGGGGGTATATTTCCCTTGCTTTTGAACACTGGAATTGAAATTTTAAAGAATCTCAGATCCATATGTCACAAGACAATTGCTAAGGGAATACATATATTTAGGTTAAGGAACAACAGGAATATTCAATTGCTTCTGTATAATGTGTAAGTAGATATGAGAAAACTGTTGTGAAGAACTATCCTTAAGCATTAAAATTAGATACAGAATTTAAATCCTTGAAGAAAAATTATGGATCTTTAAAGAAAGATACACATTTTTACTCTTGATATAGCTCTTGGGATGGAAACATTTTAGGGTATATGTATTTCTAAAATTTAATAGAGTAATACTTAATGTTGAAATGTCTTTCCCTTAGAACAAATGAAGTCATAGACTCTTTTCCTCCACCCCTTTCAGTATAGATAGGGATGTTTGTGAATTGAAGATTGGGGAAATAAGCAATCAAAAATGGAGTTGCTAATTCAAATACTGGCACTGCTGTTTTCTTACATGTTCGTTTTAAAAGTAGAATTATAACACTTTGAAAATACGTCCATTATGACTTTTTCATAGTATAAGCATGCATTATATCCAGTTAATATCTTGGGCCTAAAATTTGAGACCAGCAACTTAGTTCTATGTCATATGCTCTGAGTTCTTTGACCTTGAGGAATTTATCTTAACTAGGCAAAAAAAAAAAAAAAAAAACAACTTTCCCTCACAGGACACTTGAAATTATTAAATATTTAGATGGCACCTTTATCCCTACTTTATAGCATCATGAATTGTTTGGTTTTTTTTTTTAAAGAAAATCATATTTCCATTTTAGGTTGTGAGTTTCTCATGCCATTTAACAAAAAACCTAACTGGTGAAAAATCTAAACTAAGAAATGAGTGGGTCACTTTTAAAACAAATAATGATTTAAAGCCATAAAAACAATTTTTTTATTCCCTCTTTTGTTAGGGCCTAGTGATACAGAAATATAAGATGGTTCCTTAAGAGTTATCGAGGCTTTCCTTTAAATATTATGTCCCTCTACCACATGTGACGTAACTTGTCATGTAACTTCTTTGTAGGTCATTGTTCTGAGTTCTCAACGCTTTTATTTTTACCTTAGTTTTGTATTTTAGACAGCCTAAAGTTAAACATGGTAAGGTATAAAAGATCTTTGGTTTTCTATTAGCATTTCTTCACTCACTGAGATAACTGAAGAAGTTGCCTGGAAGTGTGGGGAATGGGTACCATCCAGAGTCCTTGGTCTCTCTCAGTCCTTTTTGGAGCTTCAACTTATCATTTCTCCTCTTCCCACCCAAAGTTAAATACCCTGCTTGGAGAAAAGCTTTTGGTGATTGGGATATTTTGCTAAATTCTTTTTAAGTGAGTCATCTTGTAATAAGCCAGCCTCTAAGGCTACAGCCTGAAAGCAGCACTGCCAGCGTACAGGTGGGTTTCCTTATATCTGAGCCAACCAGAACAGCTACCAGCAGTGGACTCAAGTGAGTGGAACATGAATCTAGGTGATTACAGTTTTATACCACTGTGACCAGTGATTGTGTGTTACCAAGTAGTGAGACTGGGAGGATGGAGGGAAGGGGAAGCAGTGGGATATCTATTGCTATGTTTTTAAAGTTTATGTGAGTATACAATCACTATTTACTAACCATCTCTTTAACGCTAATTAAGCTGTGGGGATAAAACAAAAGCAGAATATATTAGGCATTCCCAGTCATGTAGTGTCATCTAGCATTGCTTACATCAGTGATGGAAGGAAAACAATACCAAACAATCTGCATATCAACTCAGTTGCAAGAAGAAATTACAAGACACATGATTTGAAAAGTGTAAATACAGAAATATCAGTTGAAAACCCGTTGATACAAAGCAAGTTTCTCTGCTTTGAGAGACACTAATTTTGAGTACTTACTCAGGGTGATGCGTTACACACATTACTCCTTAAAGAGCCTCGTAAACCCCTCATCTGGATATCTTCAAATGGGTTCCACATCTAGCTATGCAGCAGAACCCAGTTTTGAAAACCTTATTTCCTCCCTTGCTCCCCTCCTGCCACGCCCCGCCCTAAATTAACCTAGTCCCGACCTGTATGTTTTATATTTTATTTTATTTGTTTTTATTTTTCTAACCTGGATTTGAACTTCATTTAGTGCTATTAAACTTTGGAACAAAGGGGAAGCTTCCCTAAGGAACTGAAGACCTTTTGGCTAAGATCAAGTGTAGTATCTGTTCTTATTAGTTTAATATCTGATACATCTTCTGAGGATAACATACTAAGTGGATTTTTGGAGCAGGGAGTTGGAATAGGAGCTTGCTCTGTCCACT
The DNA here is from genome assembly GCF_964374135.1 of Grampus griseus. NCBI lineage: Eukaryota > Metazoa > Chordata > Mammalia > Artiodactyla > Delphinidae > Grampus > Grampus griseus. The sequence continues at coordinate 37,048,490 of NC_139018.1, read as the reverse complement.
CCAAAAAAAAAGTTATTCTAATTAAAAACAAAAAAACAGTGACGCAGTTGACTTCTCGGTGGGAAGGCACGAAGAACGGACTTCTAAAGAAGGAACCCCGGTGCGGCTTTGCTGTGAGACGCTAGGGAGCCACAGCAGGCAAAGGTGTCAGCATGGGCAGCAGTGACGCCCACCCGCCACCGCCGCGGAGGAAGCAGGGTCCCGCCCCCGCCCAACGTCGGCGGGGTTTCTCAGCGCTCACGGGCGGTTAGTTGCCTCCGCGACGGTCGGTCTAAAGCGGCCAGCGGAAGGCCACGTATCGTGTGCCCGAGTTTTATTCGAGGAGGCGGCGGTTGGACTCGCAGGCCGACTAGCCGGATGTAAGTGCACCTGGGCCGCCCCCAGCCTGCGGCGGGTGGAAAGCCGACCCCCCCCGCCCGCGGCGCCCGACGGGGGCTCGGTGGCGGTGCAGCGACGCCCTCCATTCCCTCGGCCAAGGCCCTGCTCTCCGCCCTCCCCAGGCAGGGGCGCCGCCTTAGCCTGGGGCGAACCTCACTCGAGGAGACCTGGGCTTAGTTGTCTACAAAAACCAGACGATGGAGGTGCGTTCGACAAACGGTCAGAATTGAATTCCGGCTCCCCCCACAGATATCTAGGTATAGGAAAGTTCCACCGCACCACCTCTAATTGGTTGGCTGAAAAATAAGTAGCCGGCCTGCGGAGGAAGCGGTCCTGCCCTGGGTGGGATCCCCAGAGGAGAGGCTGGAGGCTGGTCGCTACCATGGCTTGGAAAGGATAACCTGGTACTTCGCCCACTTCCTCCGAAGGGTGGGGTCAGAATTAGAGTTGCTGTCTAACTCCTCTGAAAGATTGGGGCTGCCTTGGGCACCAGTTTATTGTGGTCTGAGTCCCAGTTAATCAGTAAATTACTATGGTGAGATGACACAGGCTCCTAGCCTTCCTCTCTTCTTTCCCTTCCTTCCTTTCTCCCCTACTTTCCTCCCTTCCTTCCTTTCTAGTGAAACTACACCCAAAAACAATCAAAAAAGATAAAATCCTGGCTTCAAGTTAAAAAAAAAAAAACAGTTTAAGACTCTACACCTTTATTGAATAGAGTTAAATAGCAACTAGTGAGAATTATTGTTAAAAGTTCATTGTGACATGTGGATTGTAAACTGAACCTTTATCTTTGCTGCAATCATTTCATTTTACAGCAGTTGGGATTACGATTAGGGATGTGGTACTGGAAAGATGAAACCAGAACTCTTGAATTCAGAAGGTAAATTTTAACAAAACTTTATTATAGCTTTTACGAAAATTACGTGTGTTTGGGATAAAAAAATTCAAGCAGCACAGAAGAGTATAAAGAATAAAATAAATATCTGCTGCAATCGCAGCATCTAGAGATAACCATTTTGGCAGCCTTCCTGATATCCCCTTCTTATGACATTTATCACCTGCTCCTCTGTATCAGACACCGTGCTAATCAGTTTACCAACCCTTTGAAACAGCTGCGTGTTAATCCACTTTTACAGATGAAGAAACTGATGTCAAAGGGTTAAGAAGTTAGAAGGAAACTAAGTGACTTGGCCAAATCACACAGCTCAGAGGTGATTAAGATGTTTTAAATCTAGGTCTACTTGGTTAACAGTCCATATTCTTAACTACTTTATAAAATTGCCTTTTTGAGTTATAGAAACAGAGTTTTACATTAATGGGACCATATATTATACCTGCTGCAGTAGACCGTAAATTTTACAAGGTAAAATTATGAGGTTAGAAAAACTAATTTTAATTCTCCATTGAGAAAATACTGACTCTATTAAAAGTGTATCACTAAACTAACAAAACTAGCCACTATCTGCTGTGCACCTGTTATATCGCAGACATTTGCTTATTTTTCTGAGTCTTAAAACAGCCATGGAAAGTGAGCACTAATATCTCCATTTCATAGATGAAGAAACAAGGCTCAGGGAGATTAAGCCACTGAACCAAAGTCATCCAGCCAGTAAGTAGCAGAACTGACATTTTGAACCAAGATTTATCCAAGTCCTTTCCACTTTATACACTGTCTCCCTCTGATAGACCGCAAGACCTCAATGGCCGGAACTGTCTTAGTCATCTTCATGTCCCTGGAGCCATCTGCAGAACTTCACAGAGTAGGCACTCACCAAATGTTTATTGAACAAGTACAATCAACCAAATAGATTCAAGCAGAGGAAGACTAGAGGCACAGGGCCAATTAGAAGGCTAATTGTAGGAGGCTTATAAATAGTTATCCAGGTAAGAAACAGAGTCAGAGAGAAAAGGGTGCAGGACTAAGAAATATGCAAGAGATGAAATTGGCAGGATGTTTGGATAGAATTGATTGATACCATATAGTGCCTGAAAGTGAAGGGAGAGGGAGAAGTAGGTGCTTAGGTTGGCTCCCAGGTGTCTGGCTTGGGTGATTTGTTGGCTGGGATTGCCCTTCCCCCATATACAGAATAAAAGAGGCAAAACTGGTGATGTGTTTGAGGTTGCTATGACGTGGACACATCTGTTAGGCTGTTGGTCAAATGGGGCTGAAGGTCAGAAAAGGAGTTGGCTGTGCAGATGTAATTTATAGTTATATTATAAATATAATTAAATATTTAATAGCACTTAAACATGAATAATTTAAAGGCTAACCATTATATTAAAGTCAAAATCAAAAGTTTACATTTCATGGAATATTTATTTCAGTGTTTGAGTAATCTGTCATTTCCACAGCAGTGAGTTCAATTTTTCTTCTCAGATATGTCACAGAAGATTCAGTCGAGTAACTCCTGAAACATCATACTTAGTGAATGTGAGAGTGACAAAGACAGCAAGATAGCTCTGAGATTAGACAGACAGGATAATCACAGGAGTCAAAATATACACGGTAAAGTGTGGGTGCAAATTTTCAGTGCAAATATTTTCTTTTCTCAGTCTTCATATATATATAAAGGCCATCTCAATCCTCTCTTCTTATGATAAAAATTGCACCATACTTTTTACGTACTGATCTTTATCAATGAAGTTATTTTGTAGTATTTTTCAAACTAATTTTTCAGTGCTAATCTAATAATAACCCACCCCAAGTGGCACTTTTTCCTGTATGATCCTACTAACGAATTTACAGATATCAGTTTCACACTGACTTTATTATTCATAAAACATTCATAAACTAAAGTTTCTTTTGGTTCGTTACCAAATTATTCTTTAAAATGGCTTGATTGATTTCCCATGTATATTCCCCACTTGATTTTGGAGAATATACATGGGATGGTATGATTTAAAAGGTAGATTGTGTGACATAATGTTGAATGAAAAAGGCCAGACACAAAAATGTAAATATTGTATGATTTTATTTATATAAAAGTTTACAGTAACAGACAAAAGAAAAGAACTGTATTGATAGAGGTCAGAATAGTGGTTACTTTTTGCGGGTTGTCAACTGGCAGGGGAAAGTACAAGAGAACCTTCTGAGGTGCTGGAAATGGACTATATATTGATTTGGGTGGTGGTTACATGGGTATATACATAGTAGAAAATTCATCAAGGGGAGGGGGAAGGGTAAGCTGTGACAAAGTGAGAGAGTGGCATGGACATATACCCACTACCAAACGTAAAATAGATAGCTAGTGGGAAGCAGCCGCATAGCACAGGGAGATCAGCTAGGTGGTTTGTGACCACCTAGAGGGGTGGGGTAGGGAGGGTGGGAGGGAGGGAGATGCAAGAGATATGGGAACATGTATATGTATAACTGATCCACTTTGTTATAAAGCAGAAACTAACACACCATTGTAAAGCAATTATACTCCAATAAAGATGTTAAAAAAAAAAATTCATCAAGCTGTCCACTTAAGATTTACGTGCTTTACTGCATAAATGGAAGCTATACCTCAATTTAAACAGTGTAAAAATAAAACCCCCCAAACACCAGACTGTATCAAGTACACAAATTGGGTGTAGTTAAAGATGGGGAAAGGACTACCATGAAGAATAGATGGGGGCAAACTTTTCATAGTGGAGCTGCTTTGTGTTTAAGCAACTGTGTGGCAAACCCGAGTATTAGGATTACCTTGGGAGTCCAGCTGCTAGGGGTGATGCTAAGGAAAAGAAAAGCAGACTTTTGTATGTTTTAGGCCAAAGTTAATGTTTGGCTTTGTTGGAAATGTAGATACTGATTCCCTTTTAAAGTCTAAGCATGTCCCATCACACATTAAAATGTAGGTCTGAAGTCAGAGAGGACTCATGAGCTGGAACATGCTCTTTTTTTTCAGAGACAATGCTGCGGACACTATGTCACCCCAATTCGTGGTGATGAGACAGGGCTGAGGCAGAGAAGGTGGAGAGGAGACAGTGGTAAGAATGGAAGCTGCAGAGGCAGAGGCTTGTTCAGTCACTGTTCTCACACCAGTTCTGTTTGGTGTCACTCCACAAACCTTTACGAGCATGTGTCATGGCATTGCATCTGTGCTCTAGAAAGCCCTCTCCCATAGTAACGTGGAGGGGCAAGATTAGAACTCGGGAGACAAGACAATTATGCATTATTCTAAGGGGGAGATGGAGACTTGCAGGAGAACAGAGTCAAAGAGTCATGCTAGAGGCAACTCAGATAAATCCGGCCTTGTGTGCCGGGGGAAGTAGCTGGTAAGATTGGCTGTGAGACAAAGGGAGGAAGGAGGCAAGAACGTCTGGGTCACTGAGTGGGTGACAGCATTGTCTATTGAGACAAGGAAGGTGGCAGATCCGGTATGTTTGTGGAGGGGTGAAAGGTAACAAGGTTACTTTTTCAGTGTGCAGAATTTGAGATATAGTCGGCCCTTGGTATCTGCAGGGGATTGGTTCTAAGACACCCCCGCCCCCTGCGGGTCCCAAAATGTGCAGATGCTCAAGTCCCTTATATAAAATGACATAGTACAGTCGGCCCTCTGTGTCTGCACGTTCCACAGGCTGACTGGACCTGCCTGTGAGATGTCCAGGTCAAGAATTCAGTAAGCAGGGGTTTGGTTTTCCTGAGAGGGACCGGTGCAGAATTACAGTGGAAAGTGAACTGACTGAGGCCAGAAGCCTAGGAAATACCTACTTCTAAAAATTATGAAATAAGTTTTAAAATATCATATTATTTTTAAAAACCAGAAAATACCATTAAGCAAAAACAACCAAAAAAACTTTACAATCCCACATAAAGAGTATGACTGTTAACATGGTAACAGTTATTGTATAGCTTTCCAAATCTTCTTTTATGTATGTATACACACACATACATTTTTAACTTACTCTCCATTTCCGTATCTTTTTCCTCATTACAAAGTTGCACATACTTGTTGAAAAACAAGTATATAAATGTACAAAGTAGAAAGTGGGGAGTTCTGCCACAGTTCTGCCCCCAAAGACCACCGGTGCACCAGTGTTAAGGCTTACCACCTTATTTTTATTTTTTTGTGTTCAACATACTGATTATATTTATTTTACATTCTGTGACTGATAATTCCAGTACCTGAAATCATTGTACGTCTGACTTTGTGGCCAGCTTTTTTTTCTCTTATAGTGTTATTTTAAAAATTTTAACTAAATATAAATATTTAAAACTTTTTATATCAGAAGATTTCAAACATAAACAGAAGTAGGGAGAATGGGATAATGAACCCTCACATACCCATAGCATAGCATCAACAGTCACCAAATTAAGGTCAACTTTGTATCATCTATACCCTCATCTTCTCCACCCCTTGATTATTTTGAAGTAAATTCCAGATATCATATCATTTCATCTATAAGTATTTCAGTACATATCTCAAAAAAGGCACTCTATTAAAAAATATAACTAAATTACTATTTACTAGCCTAAAAATACAAAGGTAATTTCTTAACATTGTCACATATGCAGTTTGTATCCAGATGTCTCCTATTGTCTAATATTTTAAAAATTTGTTCCAGTCAGGATCCACACAATTTCCATACGTTACAGTTGGTTTGATATGTCTCTTAATCAGTGTGCATGTCTTAAGGTTTTGAAAGGTATCTTCACGTGGCCCTCAGAAATAGCAGACAGGCAAAGAAAGAGGAGCTAACTGAAGAGAAAGCATGATTAGAAGGGTCAGGAGGAAAGCCCTGAGACACACAAAGGCCTTCAAAGGCAAAATAAGAAAGGGAATTTGAGTGGGGAGTGGTCAGCAATGTCAGATGCTAAAGAGAGCTCAGGATGGGGCAAAAAGAAGCCTTTGGATTTAGGGGTCGCTGGGGACTTAGGTGAGAAGCCATTTCAGGAAGGCAGTGGAGTAGAAATCAGATTACAGTAGCTAGAGGAGAAGAATCTGAGATAAAGAGTACTCTATTTTTGCTAGTTTCTCATCAGTAAGTTTACCAGTGAAAAAGGAAAGCGACAGTAGCCTTTAGGGGATCCAGTACTAAGGGAAGGGACTTTTGTTGCTTTTGTTATAAAGGTAGGAAAATTTTGAGTTTGTTTGGGTAGAAAGAAGAGATGGAAGAGAAGAGAAGGAAAGTGGGAATGGGATCAAGAGCGCAGATTAGCTTGGAAAAGGTAGAAGCAGAGTTTCCGCTGAGTATGGTGGGAAGGAAGTAATAGAGACAGGAAAGCTTGGGAATTTGAAGGTGCAGGAAGATATATCTATGCCGCTCTCCTTACTGAAAGTAAACCAGACCCTCCCAGGCTACTACTGGGAGGAGAATCTTCTGGTAGCAGTGCTACCGACCCTGACTCATTCCCCCGAGATTGCTGCTCCCTTTCCAGCTCCCTCCTCAGTAACTGGCACCACTGCCACACTGGGCTGGGCCGGGGCTCCGGAAACCTGCATTCACCCAAATGCCCTGACCCAGTACCTAATTGGGGGCATTTCCTGAAGCCAGTGGACAGGAGAGACAGGGAGGGCTTCCCAGGGGAGGCGCTAAGACCTGAGGAGGAGAAGGTGTTGGCAAGGCAAAGGGAGCTCTGGTTGTGGAGTAGGAGAGTGCGTTCTAGGCAGAAGGAACAGCACGTGCAGAGCCCCAGACACATTTGAGACTGCAAGTGGTCAGTACGCTGGGTGTAGAGCTCCAGGCGAGTGTTAAGAGAGGAAGTAGAAGTTTTAAACCAGGGCAAGATCGTGAAACGTCTTACAGACCGTGCTGACGAATTTAAACTTTATTCAGAGGCCACGTGGGGTCGGGGGTGGGGGGGATTGAAAGGTTTTAAATGGGGAAGTAATGGGCCAACCAACAAGGCATGCTTCTCTCTGACACAGTGTCTGTAGTCCTAGCCATTCATGTTGCAAGTGCCCCCTACTCCCAGCTGGGAGAGAACCAGCCGCCTGTCTGAGTGTTTGCCAAGGTCGTGGACTCCCCTGAGGACATACAGCCAAGGAAACTACACCTCCAGAAGCCTCGAACTTCTCTTGTTTTTCAACACAGCCTAACCAAAGACTCTAGTAACCACTGAAGAGCTCTCACTGGTGTGGAAGCCAGGAGTGGTCCAGCCCTCCGCATTTTAGTGGTGGGTTCTAGGAGAAAATATGACTGCTTTTTCTCATTTATTTCAGGGCAAAGGGAAATGATGTGACTGTGCTGTGACATTAGGAAATCACATCAACACAGTGTGGTCTGTGATTCTAAATGTGTTGCCAGATTGAGAGGGAGACTACGGAGACCGGAAGGAGGTACAGACCTAGGTCAGACTGTGGTTTGGGAGCCAATCAGAGGTGCAGTTCAAAGGACAATTTTTAATTGTTACTAGTGATGCTTCGTAGTGATTCCAAATGCACTGTGAGCATAGGCTACTTTTAGAGCTATGGCAGGACACTCACAAAGAGACATCCATCTCACCATCTGATCCGGAGAATGACTTCAGTCAAGTGAAAAGCCACTCAGGCAAGTGTGGGAAGACGTGTCCAGAGGTCAGAGAATAAGGACTAGAGGTTTCGCAGTAAATGCCAGACTACTGCCTAAGAGCAGGCACTACCTGCCGCAAGTTTCAAATACTGAGACATGGTCAGTCTCTCTGAGCCTTAGTTCTCCATCAGTAAAATGATAGCCATGTACCAGATGATCTTTTAGATGTCTTCTAAGCCCCAAATTCTATGATCTTATGATTTTATAATTCTAAGTTCATTTGACTTAGTTCATAGACCTAATCCAAATGTATCCTTTCCTTATCTTAAGGCTCTCTTGTCTCAAATCAACTCAGGCAAACTAACTAATAGGGCAAAAAATGTTGAATTATAGGGATGGGACTGAGGCAAGGTTAGGAGGGAAGCAATTTCATTTGACACTAACTGAAATTGGGTGTTTCTATCTATATTCTCTCATCTTCTAGAGAAGAGAAACCCTGGGAAGGGCTGGTGACCTGAGTTTTCTTTAGCCTGTTAGGAAAGTTAAGAGCCAATGGCTTGTAAGTGGCCAGAATGTTGTGACGGTCCAAGAGAAAACTGAAAACAACTTTGTGTTCTTGTTTAGGGTGGTTCTATTAATGCCACACATTAGATATCCAGCAAGTAGAATGGACTTCAAAGAGCTCTTAGAAAATGTCTGAATGTTTGGGGGAATTGAGGATTTTGTTAAAGGCTATCTAAATGGACTGTCAATAGAATGTATCAACAATGTACTGTTTCTTCCTCTATACCTCTATCAACTTTTTTTTTTAGGAACACAGGTAATAAATCAATACATTCTTGTTATTAAAATAACCTGAAATAATACAGAAGTATACAGCTGTGGAAGATAGCTCTCTTCATCACTACGCCTCCTCTCTGCCCCATCTCTCTTTGGAGGTACCCACCATCACCATTTGGTATCCTTTCATTTCTTTTTTCCTGCCACCTCCTCAGTATTTCAGCACACCTTCCCTCTAAATACCCAATCCTTGGAGACCAGTGATAAGAAGAGGACAAGAAAGAATGAAAAGTTTAGAAATTTCTACATCCACTAACCAACTTGGTGCCAGTGGTCTGAAAAGAAAGAAAAATACAAAAAATCATTCCCTTGAGGTGATATCGTGTACATGCTTTTAGATTCTAACCTACTCTACAACCTGAATATTGCCAGGATGTTGGCAAAAACTCCTGGAAGAAGAAAGTACCAAACTGGTTAACTTTATCATTCCCATGGGAGGTATTTCTCTAAAATGATGACTTTGTGGGTAACCAATCCCAGAAAAATTTTAAAGGAAGTTGTTTCAAAACTGTTGTGTTGACAAAGAGATGATAAAGAGTATATATGCATGATTAGGGAATGACTAAAATCTGGGGAAAAGTGCGTCTACTTACTATATCTATGCTTAAACTTGACAGAGAGACATGTAACTGTGGGCAGAGATTAAGCTTCTGGGTGGTGTTATCAACATGGCATTGTTTCAGGCAGAAAAATAAACGTCATAATCCACAATGGTCACCAAACCAATGTATTTGGTAGACACCACAGTTCTAGAAAATGAACTCTCTATGAGGCAGGAACCACATCCTGCTAGTCTTCAAAACGCTTTTCTCTGTTTTCCTATTAAGCATTTGCTGATAATCCTGAGAGTCTGTGCATTGACTGTAATCAGACACCACTTATCTTCAATGTTATAGCAATGCCTGACACAGAGTATGGCCTCAGTACACATTTATTTGTTGCTTAATTGTGGTCCATTGTTAGTTAGGCCCATTACTGCTTGGTAATTCTTGTACAAAAACTATAGAGTCAAAGCAACCCTGAGTTAAGTAAAGGGTCCTGAAACCTTCTTCGAGATCCTCAAGCTTCTAGAAGAGTCCACAGCAGTGATAACGAGGTGGCTGCTGGGGGGGGGGGGGGCAGGACTGCCTGGCGGGTACACACATGGCTCTGTGGCTAGAGAACCTGTGCCCAGTCCTGGCTTTGGCACTTGTTAAGTGATCTTGGTCCAGTTACTTAATATCTTTCTAAGGTTCAATCTTTCTCATATGTAAAAATTGTAATAATAGTAATATTTTCCTAATAGAGTTGCTGTGAAGATTGAATGAGGTCATGCTTAGAAGCACATAACAAGTACTCAGTAAATCAAAAAATCCTTCCAAACTGATCACGAGCTTTCTGTTTCTTCTGAAGTTACTGCAGCATTTTCAGATGGAAATGTTTTGTGTATGGTGGTATTCAGGGGGCTAGTGATACGTAAAGTCTGATCTTTTCATCTTTTTCTAGATGATTGTACCACATGTAAATAAATGAATTAAGTACAGCTGTGCCTCAGATTCTCTCCAGGACACTCACAATATGTGCTGGTCCTCAGGTTCCATGAGCTATGGTCATGCTCTGATTAGTTTCCCCCGGGAAAAGGTTCAGTTCCTAATTTTCTCGTTTCTATTACAGTTTTACACCTGCAGTAGAACTCAGAGAAAGAGGAAAGAAAGGCAAAGCTGTTCACTTTGCTGAAATTGATGGTCCAGCTTCAGACAGGTAGCTTAACTTAGCACCATGGCAGTGTTGCTGATAGCACCTCTCAGCAGAATGGCTTAAGCCTCTGCAGACTCTAAGAAAATATCATTCCCGTCATCCTAGGTTGAAATGCAAATAGCCATCAAGGAAGGAACATGCACTATTTCACAGTTATGGTGGGAGTTACAATCATCCCAATGATGTATCCCTGTGATAATTCGGCTATTAGCAAATTTTCAGCTTCTTTAAAAAAAAATCTGAAAATGATAGCTATGCCAAAAATAGATGATTTAAATGATCTATTTTGGATCACATTGGTATTTACCTTTTATGTAAGGCAGTGTGCATTCCTCCTACCCCTAGCATAGTAAATATAATGTTTAATAAAATGTATTCCAAAATGATCCTACATTAAATGAAACCCACACATGACACTCAGGGTCTCCTTACTTTATAGTAAACACCCCATGTGCCTCAGGGTAGATAAAATACAACTAAAACCTTTCAAAGCACTACTATAGACTGTTATATCCCCAAAACAGGTTGACAGATAAAAGGTTTGCTTTAAGAGACGACAAGTCACCCAAAGGCTTAGAGAAACGAAGTCAGCAGGGCAATGTTACACTCCTCGATGCTAAATGTGAGTAACTGCTTCATCATCCTTACATGTATTACCTGGTGTCAACCTCTAAGGCAGCTCTTTGTCCCTCTTTCAATTGTCCATCTTCTCTCCTTTCAGATGTTGCTTTGCTTTTGCTACAAGATACTGAGATGCAGCATATCTGTTCTTTTACAACATTTCTGAGGTAGGTAATGCTTGTGAGACATTTTAGATCTTTTATCCTTTATTTTGAAATCATCCCATCTGATAAGTGATGACAAATCTGATCTTTGGAGAAAGGGCTGGCTCTATGCAAGCCATTCTCTCAGGATTCAGTTTCCAAGACTGAGACCAAAGAGAGGAAGCCAGAAGTTACAGGAGCCCCCAATAAAGTCCAGGGCAAGGAGTATGGTGAGCACGTCGTCAGAGTCCCATTGAGACTGCGCTATGTATGTGTTGGTTCAAGGGTACACTCGTTTACTGAAGATCAGTTTTCTCCACTAGTTAGGTTTGGTTAGTTTTCTCCACTAGTTAGGTTTGGTTAGTTTTCTCCACTAGTTAGGTTTGGTTAGTTTTCTCCACTAGTTAGCCCCAACAAGTACTAGGTGTGTGACTCTGGGGCAGCTTTGGGATCTTCCCGAGCCTCAGTTTCCTTGGATACAAAATTGGAAGTAATGGTGTCTCCACGTGGCTGTACGTGGAAGGTGCTTCTCCTGGCAGCTGCACTTGTAAGTGCTCAGTGGGAGTTGGGTATCCTATGCTGTGGGCAGCGCTCACAGACTCCCTCAGCATTCAGTAAAGGCCGCATCTGGCAAACACCTGAGATTCTCTGCCTGAAGCTTTATTCTATGGCAGGAGCACACTCAGCCTGCCTGCAGGGCTACAGGACAAGCTTGGGGCACTAGGAAGTCAGTGCCCGAGAAGCAGCCTCCAATCAGTGATATGCTGGAGGGAGAGTTGGTAGATAAATATCCCAGCTTCCATCTGTCAGGATAACTCTAAGTTTTCTACGCTGTCTCCTAGAGTCCCTCATGGTACTGAACTACATTGGTCCACAGTGATAACGAACTTGTTAACATCCCCTTTCCATCTCACCTCCCCACTCCCCTACTGATGTTTCTTGTGATCACTTCCTAGTAAACTACTTACTCGCAAATCTGTCTCATGGTGTGTTTCTGGGAGAACCCAACCTAGGACAGGTAGTTATCAATACTGTGAAAAAAAAGTCTGCAATGCTCATCTTCATCCTGCTCTCAAGGTATGGTTAAGGAATGCATGCCAGAGTAAGAATTTCCATTTGGGGTTAGAAAGGAAGCAGCAAAAATCTTGTAAGAATATTTAGAAAGAAAACAAAGCCTTCTAGTTTTAAAACAAATGAGATAGGATTGTAAATCGATGCAGTCTTTTTGGAGAGCAAAACTTATGAAACTTTTATGTGCAGATATTCTATGTCCTAGCAATTTCACTTCTAGGAAGTTACTCAGAGATGTGGCTATAAGAATAATTACTGCAGCAATGTCTATAATATTTTTTTAAAACCCAAATATCCATCAGTAGAGGATTAGTTAAATAAATTATGAGCTATAGCATACTTTACCCACCTGTTTAAAAAAGTGAGGAAAATCTATACATGGTATCATGGAAAGAGGTCCATGTTACACAGGTAAGTGACAGAAGCAAGTTGCAAAGACTTGTATATACCGCATTATCCCATTTGTTACCAAAAAAAACAAAAGTAAGGCATATATTCATGCATGTGTATGTGTGCTGGTGGGGGAGGACCTTATATGTGATTGCCTATGTTCTAGAAGGCTTAGGACGAATTCATGCCAAACTCTTAACAGTGGCTACCACTAAGGAGTAGGATAGTGACAAAGGAGTGAGGGGAGAGTCTTTTTACTTGTTACATTTGTGTACTTTTTTTTTTTTTTTTTTTTTTTTGCGGTACGTGGGCCTCTCACTGTTGTGGCCTCTCCCATTGAGGAGCACAGGCTCTGGACGCGCAGGCTCAGCGGCCATGGCTCACGGGCTCAGCCGCTCCGCGGCATGTGGGATCTTCCCGGATCGGGGCACGAACCCGTGTCCCTTGCATCAGCAGGCGGACTCTCAACCACTGCGCCACCAGGAAAGCCCACATTTGTGTACATTTTTTAAACAACAACAAAAAATTACCTGTATTATAAAAACACTTTAAAAATGAAAACTAATTGGTAAGCAAAACTATAATTCAGTTGTGACCTCTCAAAAAATTTTGTTTATGAAAATCAGGTTTCTTATATCTTCAACAGTTATAGTAGATAGAATTTTAAATGGTAAATTAGTTGTGTGATGGGTATGGTAACATGTGTTTCTACCTATTCTTGTGTGCCCATATATTTTTTTATGACAAGCTTTATGTTTGAAATATGTTTTCATTATTTTCTTTTAATCTCCCCATAGGAATAAGAATCTTGACGATTTCCTCATGGCATTGTTGTACTATTTATATTATTACTTGGAAAAAATCTCACAGGAAAAGAAACCCAAAAGCTGTGTGGTGTAAGTAGAATTTTGTAGTGTACTTTATTTTTATTGATTGATTTATTTATTTTTGGCCATGCCACACAGCTTCCGGGATGTTAGTTCCGCGACCTGGGATCGAACCCGGAGCCCTGGCAGTGAAAGCACCGAGTCCTAACCACTGGACTGCCAGGGAATTCCCTGTAGTGCACTTTAAAGCTTTATCACTGCCAGTATTAAAACTAACTTTTGTCTAGGGTAAAGAGATGATGGAAATTTAAAAATCTTGGAGTATGCTAAAACATTTTACAGGGAGGGGTTCACCAGTTTTAAGGCTCACTGAATAATTCAGATGGGTATTCTGTTAACTAAATATTGCAAATAATATAGACCAGCACTGCCCAATAGAAGAGTATGCCCAATATGTGAGAGCCATATATGTAATTTAAACTTTTCTGATGCCATATTTTTAAAATGTAAAAAGATACAGGTGAAATTAATTTTAACAAGATATCTTATTTAACCCAATGACTCAAAAATATTATCATTGCAACCTGTAGTCAATACTAGGAAGTTATTGATGAAATACTTTACTTTTTTGTAGTAAGTGTTTGAAATGGTGTCTATTTTACAAATACAATATACCTCAATTTAGACTAGCCACAGTCAGTGCTCAGTAGCTACATGTGGCTCACAGTTACCATATTGGACAGTGCAGATAGAGATATTGTTTCTGTGTTTGTCTTGCTTACAAAGTTCTTGCTAAAGGCTTTGTAAGCATCTAATGAAAAAAACTAAGAATTTAAAAAATTAACAGATATGACCAAAATGATATTACATATCATAGAAGAAAACGACTTCTTAGGCTACATGTGAAGAATTTAATCACTTTAGGTGGAGGTGGCTCGGAGCTATACAGGGCAAGAATCTGGGAACTCAGAGTCCAGAGCAGAACAATGCCTCTCAGGTTTGGTGAACTTTGCAAGCCATGGAACTTTCCCAGTGCCCAGGCTGCCCTCCCCAGTATATGTGGAACCGACCCAGTGATTTTGCTGTTAGGAATGCTGGATAGAGTCATCAATTTGTTGTTGTAGAATGTTTTCAAAATGCAAAATCCTTGCATATAAACAAGCAGTTTGAAAAATTTTGTGGATAGATAAATGTCTTGGGATAGCAGTTTTGTAAAGAACCAAATAAATAATTCAAACACTACTACTACAGTAAAGCCATTATAATATGCAACATCTAGCAGAGCAGCCAGAGAACATGAAGTGTTTCTGTGGTAGCAAGCAAATGGGCTCAAGCCAGCTGTGGGCTCAGAAGGTTTGAGGAGTCTTAACTATTTCCAAAGAAGAAATTTATTAGATTTTGATAGCATATTAGCTTATATTTTGTATGTTTTTTTCTAATTCTGTGGATTGTTGCTAATCAAGCAGAGACGTTGGGGGGGCGGGATGAATTGGGAGATTGGGATTGACATACATACACTCTTGATACTATGTATAAAATAGATAACTAATGAGAACCTACTGTATAGCTCAGGGAACTCTACTCAGTGTCCTGTGGTGACATAAATGGGAAGGAAATCCAAAAAAGAGGGGATATGAGTATATGTATAGCTGATTCACTTTGCTGAACAGTAGAAACTAACACAATATTGTAAGGCAACTATACTCCAATAAAAATTTTTTAAAAAAGCAAAGACATTGTTTAATTTCTTAATTTATAGAAATAGATAACAGAAGAAAGGTTTCTTAGTTACTTTAAAAATATACTAAAGGGCTTCCCTGGTGGCACAGTGGTTAAGAATCCGCCTGCCAATGCAGGGGACACGAGTTTGAGCCCTGGTCTGGGAAGATCCCACACGCTGCGGGGCAGCTAAGCCCGCGTGCCACAACTACTGAAGCCCACGCACCTAGAGCCCATGCTCCGCAACAAAAGAAGCCACCGCAATGAGAAGCCTGTGCACCGCAACGAAGAGTAGCCCCTGCTCGCCACAACTAGAGAAAGCCCGCACACAGCAATGAAGACACAATACAGCCATAAATAAATTTCAAAAATTATTAAAAAATAATAAAATAAAATATACTAAAAATTATTAGAACCCAGTGATATATGGTAGACTTTCATGGAAGGAATCAGTTACAGAATGACAAAGAAAAATCCAAGCCTTAAAATTAATGGTTCTGTTGTGTGATTCTAAAAAAAGCATAACAACTTTTCATTTTCAAGCTTCCAGTAGTCAGTTGGTTTATTTATTATAATAGAAACAAATATAAATTACATTGAGATATCTGGATATAAATAACTTTAAGAAAAAAATTAATTTCCGTCAAAATAGTGAGGTATAACATAGGGATAATAGTAGCATTCACATTACAGTTATTGTCCAGATTAGATGAGTTAATGCATATTATCTTAGCCTAGTGGTTGGCCCTTGGAAGGAAAGCCTATAACCTGTGAGAGGAGAGCAGGAAGAGTTACAGAAGGATATTAAAGATACACTTTGATGGTCTTAGATGACTAAATGCCCTAATTCCAGAAGAAAAAACCTTATCCCCATTTAACGGATGATGAAACTAAGGCTCAGAGAGGTTAAATGGCTGTTGTACATGCCAAGTTAGTGATGGAGCTGAGGCTAGAATCCAGGTCTCTAACTCCAAAGTCTCTGCCTAAACCACTGTGTGGTGTCCCCACATCCCTTACCAATGAACTCGGCTCTCTGTCCCTGAGTTTATCCATTTGTAATTAGGACTTACATCTTCTGAACAAAGGTACAATTATGTATGCAGTTTTAAACATCATAAGTATTTTCAAGTTATTACAGTCGTTGTAATCATAATTTTTAATGGTGGCATAACTTTCCATCAAGCTACTGTATGTTAATAACTTATTGACCTACCTATTAAGAAGCAATGTAGTATAGTGGTTAAGGGTACAGACTTTGGTGCCTGGCTTCAATCCCACGGGGGGACTCATATGTTAGGTTAATGTCAAATCCTTAAATAGTACTTGGCTCTATTACTACAGCCTGTATTACTACTCCTATTATCCCTCTATTTTATATATTTTGGGAGTCTCCAGTTTTTCTGATAGTCAGATAAATAATAATGGCATTGAATATCTTCATGCGTTAGATTTCTCCCCTAACTTTGGATGATCTTCTACAAAGAATAAATTTCCAGGAGAGATTATTGGATCAAAGTTTATGACCAATTGTATGGCACTTGAAATTATTACTAAAAATTTTTCCAAAGGGTTATACCTGGGTTTATTTTTTATTTATTTATTTATTTTTTCTTCTTTGCGGTACGCGGGCCTCTCACTGTTGTGGCCTCTCCCGCTGCGGAGCACAGGCTCCGGACGCGCAGGCTCAGCGGCCATGGCTCACGGGCCCAACCGCTCCGCGGCATGTGGGATCCTCCCGGACCGGGGCACGAACCCGTGTCCCCTGCATCGGCAGGCGGACTCTCAACCACTGCGCCACCAGGGAAGACCCCTGTGTTTATTTTAAATGCCAGGCTCTACCCAGACCTACTGAACCAAAATCTGGAAGAGGGGTTGCCCTTGGGAATTTGCACTTTTAGCAAATACCCCAGGCAATTCTTACATATATTAAAACTTGAGAACCATTGGCGGAAACGTTTCAAAGCATTTCTTCGTTGTTGTTTGGTTTGCTTTGTTTTCAACAGCAGAAGAAGAGATTAACTATAGGCAGGTCTGGCAAAGCAGGGGTGAGGATGAGGGAAGGCAACAGGGAGGCAGGCACAGTGATGGTCACCGGGGTGCTCGTGGGTGTGTGTGTTGGGTTTATATGATATTTGGGCATTTAAAGTTGGAACCCACCTTATCTATTCCAGAAACTCATTTTATTCCAATTACTCACAGGCCTTCTCACCACAGTGATAATGTTTTGTGCTTTGAAACATCCGTATTATCCTTAAACCCACCACCTTTCCCCACAGCTTATCCTCATGCAGTCAGTCTAGTGGTTAACATCAGAAGGGGCAGGTTGTCTTTCTTGTTTAGAGTGCATTTCGTTTGGCTTTTATCTATCTGAAAATAAAAAGGCAGGGACAAAGTTAGTGACACTTCATTTTTCAATAGCAATCATTGGAATGTATTGTCGGCAATGTTTCCTACTGTACTGTACAGCAAAAATGTCTAAAATTAGGCTTCAGACATGCTGTAACCTAAAAACACGTTGCCTTTTAGAAAGTACATTTGCAATTCAATTGGAACTGGGGCTGTGTTTTCACAGGGAAGCAAGGTGATTGTAATTGATGCCAGAGTTCCCAGAGTGGTATTCCACAGATGCCTCCTTAGCAAACACAGAACTGAGGGTGGACAAACATCGAGTAGTTCAAACATGGAGCCCCCGAACTTAGTAATAACATCAGAAACCCAGGGGAAGCTAAGGTGGGAAAGAGTCTCCATGGCTGTTCTAGCAAAACAGCAGGAAAATTGGCTGCTAACTGCCACAGAAACTAGTATAGGGAATTTGTTAGTTGAGCTGTTCTATATAAATTAGGACTTCCTGTGTATAAAATTGAGGGTACATATACAATTTATAAAGAATCTATTAAAAAAGTGAATATTCAGCATAAACTTGAGATGCTGATTACAATGATAAATATCAAAGGGCTTTGAGGAACTTTCTCTGCCACAGCTCAAATAAAATAAATGAAATGATAAGTGAGGTGTGTTGACTCAGGTTTCTTTCAAAATAGTTTATACTTCTGACTTTTTACTAATTAATATAGACATTTGCCAACATTAATCCAGATTATTGTTTTTCTTTTCAGGGGCCTTGTAGAGAAAAAAGAGATGGAATTGATTATCAGTAAGTTAGAAGCAGCACAGAAATACTTGGCACAGAAGTACTGTGTCCTCGTCCTGGGCTTGGGAATGCCTGATAAGCATCACATGTGCTGCGGAAAGTAAGTCCCCACTTAGGATTTTGTTAGATCTTCACTTGTGTGTAGATCCACATCCTTACAACCCTCAGCTTTGACTTTTGGTGCCCCTGAGAAAGGTTCCTTTTTTGTTGTACAGAATCACTGGCCTCAGCTGAGACTCTGTCCCAAACACATGTGACATCTTGTTTGAGAGAGCCAAATGAGCATAGGAAGAATCCCAGAATCTTGGCTGAAATATTTTTTTCTTTTTTCAAATTAAAGTTGATTTACAATATCGTGTTAGTTTCAGGTGTGGCAGATGTTTTAACAACCTTCTACTATTTGGGTATAAATTTCTCTCAGGTTATATCAGTTCAATGAAATCTTGCTTTCTGCCAGGAAGGCTTCTTGCTGTCCGACAAGGGCCACTTGGCTGCCTTGGGCAGGAGGCCGAGTGATGGGCCAGTGTTGAAGCGGGTATTGGGTGTGTCCCCTCCCCTTCTGCTGCTTGTTTTGCAGCAACAGTTGTGGGTATAAGTGCGTAAGGTGGGAGTTGTAAGATGACCCTGTTTGTGGGAAGGCAATTTTTACCTTAGGATAACAGTTCATTCACTACTGTAATTAAAATTTTAAAGTGTCTTATCACAGGAAAGTTCGGGTTCACAGGAGAGAAAACTCCAATCCTTAACCCAAAATCTCCTTCTCTTAAGTAGTAGTTTCACAACAGGCTCAAGATCCATGCCATGGTCATGGCCGGACCTTTTACATTTTTTAAAAACTTTATTGGAAAAGAACCCAATACATGATTTCTCTCTCTCCACATTCCCCCACATTTTCAAAATACAAATATTTGTATTGTACATACTTTTCTGTGTTCCACATTTTTTCTGTGTACCTTCTTCTATTATTCTGCTTATATAATCTCACCTACCACTTTGAATAACAACTGTAGTCATTCTGTTGTATAATATACCAGTTTGCTTAACCATTCCTCTTGTGTACATCTGTGTGCTTTCCAATGTTTTTGCATTGAATATCTTTATATAAATAACTTTGTTCATTTGGGCTGTTTACTTATGGCTTATTACCCAGAATGCACTTATCTGGAAGGCATGAACAATTTTATAGCTCTTGTTACATATTGCCAGATTGTCCTTTAAAAAGGTTAAAACATTCTTTATCACCATAAGCAATAAGCATACTTGTTTTTATTAGTTTAGTATTTTTGATAGCTTAAAGGTATATAAAAATCTTAAGGATATTTTATTTGACTGAATATTTTTCATGACTACAGAGTTTGTGTTCTTTTTTTGTGTACAATAATTTATTGCCTGTTCCTCCTCTAGTTTTAACCATCTATCAAGTGGAAACTGGGAATTTGTATAATTTATATTTCATATAGCAAGGATTGGTTACTTGTTTTTTCTAGTTTGTTGCTTTCATTTTGATATTTACGTTTTTACACATTATGAAAATGTTTTAAGTTTTTATTTATTTGAACATTTCCACCTTGTTTCTGATGCTATTCAATAGTCATACAAGTTCTTGCATTCCTGGGTTCATTCTGTTCATTTCCAGGCTAAACTCCTCACCTTTCTTTCTTAGTTTTTAAAAATAGGATTAAAGGGCTTCCCTGGTGGCACAGTGGTTGAGAGTCTGCCTGCCGATGCCGGGGACACGGGTTCGTGCCCCGGTCTGGGAAGATCCCACAAGCTGCGGAGTGGCTGGGCCCGTGAGCCATGGCCACTGAGCCTGCGCGTCCGGAGCTTGGGCTCCGCAGCGGGAGAGGCCACAACAGTGAGAGGCCCGTGTACCGGAAAAAAAAAAAAAAAAAAAAGGATTAAAAAAAAAAAGCTTTGATCCATTTGAAATTTGTTATATCTGATCAGATGAGCTATGAATCTAAGATATTTTTTCTTTACTAATAGCCAACTTTCCTGTAATATTTATTAGTGATTTTTTCCACTGTAACATTTCTTGTTTATTAGATGTTGAATTTTTCTAATATT
This sequence comes from Grampus griseus, assembly GCF_964374135.1. Lineage (NCBI taxonomy): Eukaryota > Metazoa > Chordata > Mammalia > Artiodactyla > Delphinidae > Grampus > Grampus griseus. The sequence goes on along the minus strand of NC_139018.1, from coordinate 37,028,109 downwards.
TTAACCCATTTTAGGGAATTCCTATTGAATTTTTTTGATTAGTTTTTCTCTTTTAAACATCAGAACTATACAGCTTGTATTTTGCTTTGCTTTATTCAACAAACATTATTGCTCTGTGGTAATCGTGGTGCTAAGTGCCAGGGTACAAGGAAAATGGTCTCTCCTTTCAAGAACATACAGTCTATTGGAGGAGTCATCAGGTAAGGAGACCAGTGACTGTTGCAATAGAGGTATAGACAGAGATTGGGCACCCAAAGCAGGAAAGGCGAGGAGCAATGGACCTCAGGGAGTGCAGGCAGTGAGCTGGGCTGGAAAGGAGGTGATTTAGCTGAAAACAAGTACTCACTCGTATTACCTCCAGAAACCTTATATTTGGTGATCTTGCCTATTTGAGATCAATTTCACTATTAATCAAGTTCTAAGCAATATCTACCAAGAACCTTTTATTGTTTATTGTATTAAGACCTATACTTTAGCTTAGGAAATAGTGTCATCTTTGCTATATTGAATCCTCTCAAAGAGCTGTAAGTTGTATTCTCCATTTATTCATATTGTTCTTTATTTTGTCCATTAAAGTTTTACATAGTAATCGTTAAAGAAATTTGTGTGGTCCTAAATTAGATTAGCACTTATGTATTCACGTAATCAATTTTTTAAATACCAATGTGAAGTTTGGGTTTATTTATTTGTTTTTAATTGTATAAGTACTTCATGAACATATCCTAAGGGTAAAAAATTTAAATAGTTATGTATATAGTTTATAGTTAGTATTGTAGAGTTAAAAGTTAAAGTCTCCTACTTCCTCCACCATCCTTCAATATCAATCTCTCCCCAGAAGTAAGTACTGTTACTTCTGGCTCGATGTATGTCCTCTTGGTTTTCTATCCGATTATACATATGCACTTACATTGTTGTTAAATACATCGGATTAATGCTATGTTGTCATTTTGAAATGTGCTTTTTTCACTTATAAATCTTGGATATTTTTGAAGATTAATACACGTAGATCTACCATATTCTTTTTTAAAAGTTAAAGTCTCCTACTTCCTCCACCATCCTTCAATATCAATCTCTCCCCAGAAGAGAGATCCCCACATAGATCTACCGTATTCTTTTTTAAAAATGGAATAGTTCTTAAACCATGGATATTATGGACTTATTATCATTAACTGATTATTTCCCTGTTGATGCATGTTTGGTAATATATTTTTGATGACAAAAATATATAAGAATGCATTTGGTTTTATCAGTTTATGTCATAACCAATGACACACATGTTAAACACATTTCCTGCCTATGTAAAATTTTAATTTATCTCCTAGGATTTTCTAGGTATATGATCATATCATCTGTAAAAGGTAGTTTTTAATTTCATTTTTTCCTAGAGTCATATTTAAAATTTTTAATTAGTTATAGTAGCAGCATTTCCTGTATCTAATACCATTAAAGAAGTGCTGAAGTCAACCTTATTTTTTTTCTGTTATAAAAGAGAATAAGCTAACACATGCTATTTACTTATTGTACTGACCCTTAGTTTAAGTGATGAATTATTTATCATGTCGAGAAAATAACTCCTTGTTTCCCTATATGTTCAAAAATAGTTTTGTTCTTTCTTTTTATAAAATTAATGCATAGTCGTGTACAATAATTAATCAATACATAAAAAGGAAAGGGTAAATCTGTTGTCAACAGTTCATTTATTATCCTTTCAGACATCTCTATATGCACACCCAGACACACAATTTTACATAAATAAATAGAATTTATTATTCTATAACATTACACCTGTAAAATATACCCAATAACATACTTAATAGACCAGCTGTGAAAATTACATGATATAATACATAGAAAACACTTAGACCCATCCTTGGCACATACTATGTATTCAGTAAAGTTAGTTATTATTATTCCTTTTTTGTTGTTATTACTGTTATTGCTATTAATCTGTGGAATTTGGTAGTAAACATAACTCTACAACATCACCTTTAATGGCTTCCTGGTATTCCAAATATATTTAACTTATTGATGAACAGTTGGAATATTTCCTTTTTAAATATTAGGAATAACACTGCAATGAACTTTCTTATACCTATATTTGATGTACTTGTCTAGTTTGTCCTAAAGATAAATTTTTTACAGTAGAATTCCCGGGTCAAAGAGAATGCATATTTAAATATGATGTATATGTTTAAATTTTGAAAGTCCTGTTCAAGAATAGATGTTACTATGGACAAGAAAATAAATGGAAAAACAGATAATTTGTTAGAGTAAAGGGACTATGGGCGATTTAAAAAGTGCCTTGCATTATGGAGGACTTCCCTGGTGGCACAGTGGTTAAGAATCCACCTGCCAATACAGGGGATACGGGTTCGATCCCTGGTCCAGGAAGATCCCACATGCCACGCGGCAGCTAAGCCTGTGCAGCACAGCTATTGAGCCTGCACTCTAGAGCCCGCGAGCCAGAACTCCTGAGCCCGCGTGCCACAACTACTGAAGCCCGTGCGCCTAGAGCCCGTGCTCTGCAACAAGAGAAGCCACGGCAATGAGAAGCCGGTGCACTGCAACAAAGAGTATCCCCCACTCGCTGAAACTAGAGAAAGCCCATGCGCAGCAACAAAGACCCAACACAGCCAAAAAAAAAAAAAAAAGTGCCTTGCATTATCAAACAAGTTGTTGCATCTTTTGAGACCTAGACTATGATATTTACTGTTTTCCTGTTCTCTCTTAAGGTTGTATGATTTGTCCCCACTGCTTTGTTATAGTTTGAGAATCTAAAACGCTTAATGAAATTCTATATTATACTTTGCTGTTCTCACCTGGTTTTTCCAATTTATTTTACTTTATTTTTTATCATTACCATTAACCTTTACTAAACATTTTACTCTATCTGCATTTTAATGTCTTTCATGTGAGTGTGGATTTCTACCCTTTCATGTAGTGAACTTTATAACAATTCCACATGGTTCAATTTTTTCTTTTTTCAATTTTTCTGAGTCTTGAAACCTTTTCCTTCCACCTACAAAGAGAAACATCAGGTGGGACAGAGACTGTATTGGTTTAATAACTTCATTGTTTAGTTGGACTAGGTTCTCTCCAGGCTTCTCCAGGGTCTAAGGGGCAAGCATATGTTCTCTCCACTCTTCTTGGCTATTTATAAGGACATACATTGGTCTATAAAGTTTAAAAACAAAAATGCATGTGAGATTTCTCTCAAATAGAGACTTGATATTTATTAATGTTTATATCAATGTATTTTCAGTTCAGGCTCATTGTCTTTGTTTTTTGGTTCTATTTTGGCATTGTTGGCCATTTCTCTTCTCTTGCACCCCTCTTGTCCACAGTGGTAGCTATACTCAGTCTGCTTCCCATGTCTACCATCTCTGTGATTCACTTTGTGTGGTTTACCGTGATTTGGGAATGCCCTCTTAATACATCTCCAGCAACATTCATTCTTTATTCTACTACATCATTTCTGCTCTTGAGAGTTTTCACTGCTATGTTCAGTTCTTTTATGGAGTTGACAGGTTTAGTGCTGTCTTCCAGTGCGGCAGCCATGAAAACGTGCCACTCAGATCTGCTACAGTGCAGGGTGTAATTGACCAGCGGCCCCTGCTGCTGAACTCTGAATCCACCACCAGGTTTGTGCTGAGGCCACTCTTCCCATGGACTGTCTCCAGCCAATGTCTGAGGGCAGCGGGGACACTAAAGCAGGCTCATTCCTGCCAGACATGGGACTCCTCGGGTGGGTGACTGGCTTGAGGGCTTCCCTTTGGCCTGGTCAGAACTTTCTTGTGAGGTGTAGTAGTAGAAGGAATAGAGAGAGATTTAAAATTGGGGATTGATAGTTAAGCATCAAAAAACATTCCTGTGGCCCAAATACAGAAGGCCTTTCCGGGTCCCTAGAGCTGTTGGTAGAGACTCAGCTTGCCACAGACTCCCTTAATTAGGAAGAAGTGGTGTTTTCTTTTCTTGACAGAACTTTTAAGAAAGGTATTATAGTAAAATAATAGCTTTATAAATTTTCCTATTTAATCACTTGTAAAAATCACCTTTTCTCAACATTAATTTCTTCTCTCTTTAAAGTGTCACTTCTAATTAAGAAAACTAGAATTTAAGTTTTGTATCAGTCAGCTCAGGCTACCATAACAAATTGTCACAGATTGGATGGCTTAAATGATAGAAATTGGAAGCCTGAGGCCAGGATGCCAGCATTGTCAGGTTCTGGTGAGGGTCCTCTTCCTGGCTTGCAGATAGCTGCCTTCTTACTGTGTCCCCCATGGTGGAGAGAGAGAACCCTAGTCTCGCTTCCTCTTCTTAAAAGGACAAAAATCCCATTATGGGGCCCCACCTTCATGACCTCATCTAAACCCAATTATCTCCCAAGGGCCCTGCCTCTAAGCACCACCACATTGGGGGGTTTAAGGGCTTCAACATATGCATTAGGGTGGTAGGGGGAGACACAGCCATTCAGTCCATAACAAGGTTAAAAAAACACTCTAAAAATTTTTTTTAAATTTATTGCCCATATTGTTCAATTTTTAAAAGAACATAGGCATTGCAAACTAATTTGGGGATGGAAAACAAACTGTAAATGTATCATAATTAGAGATTTTTAAAAAATAAATTTATTTATTTTTGGCTATGTTGGGTCTTCGTTGCTGAGTGCAGGCTTTCTCTAGTTGTGGCGAGCGGGGGCTACTCTTCGTTGTGGTGCACGGGCTTCTCATTGCTGTGGCTTCTCGTTGCGGAGCACGGGATCTAGGCACGCGGGCTTCAGTAGTTGCAGCACGCAGGTGCAGTAGTTGTGGCTCACGGACTCTAGAGCTCAGGCTCAGTAGTTGTGGTGCACGGGCTTAGTTGCTTCACGGCATGTGGGATCTTCCCGGACCAGGGCTCGAACCCGTGTCCCCTGCATTGGTAGGCGGATTCTCAACCACTGTGCCACCAGGGAAACCCCATAATTAGAGATTTTATCATATCTTTTAGTTTCCTAGATATAGAACCTCCACTTAAGTTGTACTTTTAACAGTACCTTTTTATTACAATATATTTTTTATACAAACTTTTAAAGGAACTCATGTTTGCAAGTGATTGCCTCAGTTTAGTACTAGCTCATTTCCAGGAGATGTTGGTCTTTTTGCTATTGTAGGCAATGTCACCTACTTTCCTCCTGCTTGTTGGATAGCAGTTCGGAGAAGAATCAGTTTGGAGCTCACCAGCCACCATTCACATAACAAATTTTATACAGGTCAAATTGCTGAACAAAGTATATTGAGGAAAACAGATTATAGCATGTCCTTACCAGTAAAAGTTGTTAATTGGCCGTGGGTGTTGATTGTGTCCTTGAATGAAGTTTATATTGCTCTTTTGGTTGTTTTTATCTAGGAGAAGATAAGGACAATGTTTTTGCCAGTTGTGAGTGATTACCTGACTTTAACATATCATTATTTAACTTCTTCCCAATGTGAACAAGCTGATATTCGCATGAGAACATTTTCATGTGTATTTTCTGATTTTTCTCTCTAATGTATGCATACTTAATATTGGACTAGAACACCTTATCCCTGGAGATAAATTAACGATTTCAGTAGAACCAGCAATTTGGGGGCTGTTAATTTAGTGCTTTCATGTTTCTTGAGAAGTAGGAGGACATGACTTTCTATTCTAAATGCATCTGTGAAATCCTGATATTACAAAAACTTTGGCAAAATTTTGACGAACATGTTCAGTAAAAGCTCTCTGTATGGGGCTTCCCTGGTGGCGCAGTGGTTGAGAGTCTGCCTGCCGATGCAGGGGACATGGGTTCGTGCCCCGGTCCGGGAGGATCCCACATGCCACGGGGCGGCTGGGCCCGTGAGCCATGGCCACTGAGCCTGCGCGTCCGGAGCCTGTGCTCCGCAGCGGGAGAGGCCACAGCAGTGAGAGGCCCGCGTACCGCAAAAAAAAAAAAAAAAAAAAAAGCTCTCTGTGTTTTCCATGGTAGATAAGAAAACCTCCTCATGGCACAAGCCATAGAATTAGATCTGATCTTTGGTTATGGCCAATTCTGGCTCCAGCCCCACCTCTACCTAGGAGGTATACTCTCCTCCTCTGTGGTCAGTGCAGCTGTCACCTGACCGGTGACCAAAGAGGCTGGTTGTGGGGACGAGGATGGGGAGAAAGGCGTTTCTTTGAAGCTCAGGTGTTTAAATCATCTTTAAGCCCTCCCCCTGCCACCTCCAGTCACTTGCACCAAGGCCTCTTTTCCCTCCTCCAAACATTCCTTTGAAATTTCTATTCCCTTGTACAGAGCAGGCCTTGACCATCATTTAAACCTGACTTCACCTAAGGCAGCAGGAGGCAAGTGGGAGCACAGTTTTTTTCTCTCTCCAGCCCAGAACCCCATGGGTCTGGCCCTAGGCTTTGCACCCCTTCAGGAGTCACTAAAAATATAAGCTCTCCTCATTTTGGTTTAGAGCTAAGAGTCTAATATAGCAAGAAGGAATAAGAAAGCACATAACAGGCCACTGACAATCTCTGGGTTTACCAACAGCTTGGCTTTCCCCTCTTTCCTTTGGATTCCGCCTTCACGGGTAAATGTACAGCGTCTTTGTTGACCAGCACGGCAGCCAGTTGCCACGTGTGGCTATTGAGCACTTGGAATGTGGCTGGTCCACGTTGAAATGTGCTGTAAGTGTAAAATATACGCTATACAAAAAGTTTAAAAATGAATAAAATATCTCATTGATAATTTAAAATATTGATTACATATTGAAATGATAATATTTGGGGGGTTGGGGTACAATATATTATTAAAATTAATATCACCTGTTTCTTTTTACTGTGGCTCCTAGAAAGTTTTAAGTTACATTTGTGGCTTGCATTATATTTCTATTGGATTGTGCTGTTATCAACCCTGTTTCAATTTGTAGAGGATTTGGGGGGCCTAAGTTTGTTATTTATACTCAGTACATTTCTAAATTTATAACCAATTTATAATTATTATGTACTTATTAAAATTATAGAATATATAGTTATTTTATATGTATAAAATTAAAATATAAAAATAATTTTTGAAAAAAGGAAAACGACTCAGGATTCACCAGCAAGAGGTGAACGGGAAGATTTAAATGTGCTCATTCCCAAATGTACTCATTCTCTGTCTCCATTTCCTGAACTCATTTCAGTTTTACATGCAGAGCTAAATCAGAATGGTCAAAAGAAATTAAAAAAAAAAAAAAGAATGGTCAGAAGAAACTCACTACATTCTGTTCTTAATTTCTGCACTGTGAGCTATATCAGTTTGCTCTGGACTTTAAGAGAGAAAGAAGTCCCAGTTTTGTGACAACTTGAGGGAAAGGAGAGGAGGTTCATGGTACCTTCTCTTCTAATGTTTGAAAAAAGAAAAATGAAAGAAAAGGAGAGAAAGTGTGTGTTTCCTGGTCAGTCGCTCTGTCATTTCAAAACCTTGCTAAGATGGTGCTGGTTTGGGTTGTGCCAGCATAAATACTGCTCTAAACCTTCTCTCAAGGACACAGGCCAACTCAGTATCCCAAAACCAGAGTTTGGTTGGTTTCCGCTTGACAGGTGTGCAGGGTCTCTGGTTTCAGCTGGCAGAGGCAGTGGAAGGGCGGGAATACCACAGAAGCACTCTTGTTGGGTAAAGGCTTTAGGTGACACAGAAGGAGGCTTGTCCTAAAAAGTTTCTGCTGGGCTCTGTTGTTTAATGGTTTCATCTCTAAAACATCTTAAAGAAAAAGCTTATTTTCCTAGCATTCTGTGTTACAAGGACAAATGTGGAGACCTGACAGGCCTGATTTTTAGTTCAGACTCTGTTCCTAACTAAATATGTCTTTGGACTTCGGTCTCAACATCAGTCTCCCCACGTGTACAGTGGGAATAATCATGCAGTCTTGTGAGAATTAAATGTGATCATAAATGTAAAGGGCTTAGCATAGTATTTGGCACATAGTCCATATTTAGTAAATGTTCACTGTAATTACTGTTGCCTTAATTCTTTGTTGAAGACTTGCACGTGAGGAAATGAAGCATCTGCCAGTAAAAGCTGAACCACCTCTTCAGTGGTTCCTCCAAATGGAGGGCTAGTTTGGGCCCATACAGACCATGAAGTCTCTGTGAAAAAGCTGGAGGTCCTGAGGAGTTTGGGTCAACTTCCCCAGACCATGGGAGTCGGGACAGTTCTGGAGAACCTGTTACCAGGGCCAATCCTAGGAGTCAGTTACTCCAAGGAAACCCAAAGCAAAAGGAGAAGCAGACCCAGGACCAACCTTGGAGTGCCCTGGGTCTGGCCTTGGCCCCCAAGACTGATCAAGTGACTGCAGGTGCACAGCCCCGTCATTCAACTCTCAAGTCCTCCCCTGGCCATGCCTGCTTTCCCAAGGCTGGCAATCAGAATTAGAATGGCCTGTGTTCTGAATGGAGAGGGAGGCCAAGTTTACTAAGTGTGCCCGTGCCAGTACCCTTAACACTGAATTTGTGTTGCAAGGACTCTTGGGCGTTTGCCTACCTTTAAGAGACAAGGCTCGGTCTACATACTTCATTCAGAAGGAAGAGCGCACTTTTCTTCCCAGCCAGTTGATTGTATGGCATAGATAGACCTGTGTCTGTTTTGTTTCTGATTCTTTCTGTACCCAATAGCCATAACCATTGTTTAAGATTTTTTTTTCTTTTCCTTTATTTTAGACTTAGCCTCTAGTTCTTTACTTCCATACCTACTAACACCCTGTGTTACCTCTCCACCACCTTTCCACTCTCCTCATCTCCCTAACACTTACATTACTAGAAACATTTGGAAGAATATAGCGAGGGCTGGCTTGTTTATCCTGAATTTATATTGATTAGCTTTTTTATGAACCCCACTTTAGTGGGGTTTTTTTTAGTTTTTTTAATAGTTGATTTATTTCTGCTGTATAGCAAATTGATTCAGTTATACATATATATACATTCTTTTTCATGTTCTTTTCCATTATGGTTTATCACAGGATATGTTGATTAACTTTTGACCAAACACTAGAGGTTTTGATCTGGGTAACCTAAGAAGCTGAAGAAAAAGACATTGGCATTCATTATCAATGCCTTTTTTTTTTTTTTTTTTTATCCCGGTACGCGGGCCTCTCCCTGTTGTGGCCTCTCCCGTTGCGGAGCACAGGCTCCGGACGCGCAGGCTCAGCAGCCATGGCTCACGGGCCCAGCCGCTCCGCGGCATGTGGGATCTTCCCGGACCGGGGCACAAACCCGTGTCCCCCGCATCGGCAGGCGGACTCTCAACCACTGCGCCACCAGGGAAGCCCTATCAATGCCTTTTGATAGCATTTATGTGACTAAATAGATACGGGACCACAGGTAATGATCTGCAAAAGGCCTTTTGAAGATAAGGGGTTGCCTAGGTCACTGAAATATTGAACTTCCCTTTCCAACCTATAGTTGTGATTTGTTATATTTCAGGGGGAAAATATCAAATACACAAAAAGACTGGAAATTCTTTGAGGTGAGTCACTTACGTTTAGGGGCTCTGCTCTTTGATATGAAACATGAAGTATAGCAACAAGCGATAGACATTTGTCAGGCACCTGTTTTTAATGAATATCCTTTCTACAAAGGATACTAATAAGCTGTGTGCCACTCCTTAAATCTTTGGTCTGATTTGCCTTCTGCAAAGGTGAGTACATGTATAATTTTCCGCAGCCCTTCAGGCATGTGGAGAGAGCAGGGCACCTGGGTTTGCGTCTGCTCAGTAGTGTTCTATAGACAGGTGGGAGCTTTTCATGTCGTAACTGTGGGTTCCGATTCTTGTCTGTTTCTGTCGTAGTCCTTTTATACTTTCTGTACGTATGTAGCCTGGATTGTCTTCCGACGTCAACACTTCACAGAGATTGAGGAAGAAATAGGGAGGCTCTTTCGTTCCGACATGTTCAACATTCCTCGAAGGAAGCGTGAGGATGAAGAGTCAGGAGGGGAAAAGAAACGCATGACTTTTGTACAATTCAGGTATGACCTTTTGACTCTCCTAAGCTCAAGGACATTTCTAGAAAACAAGATGATGTGACCTAAATGTCACCCCCACCCCCAGGAGAATGATGGCAAAGCGCCCAGCGATGAAAAAAGCCATTAACATGCGCTCTCCAGTCATGTCTACTCTGCTGCCCTCTCTCAGAGAAAAAGCTCAGAATATCTCTGACAAAAAGTACCGCCAAGCAGGCATGAAATTCCCAGTCTGGATGCAAGAGCACAAGGAAAATCTGGACTCTGTGCACATGCCAATGTAAGTGGCCCAAGGAGAGAGGAAGGAGAGAAGGCTGAGTGTTGCTTCCTAGGTGGGACCCAGGAGGGGCAAGGGCTCAGACATGGTGCCTCTGCCAGAAAGCTGAACAAAGCTGGAAGCATCGTCTTCCTACCATCCCCTGCTCCTCTCAACATGTTTTCTTTCCAGATCAGCTCTTGGTATACCCATCTAGACTAGAAAAAACTACAAAGTTATGCTAGACTTCAAATAGTTCTAATTTGGTGAAGTGAGTAGCAGACTTTGTAAGACTGAAGTTTTCCTGTTAGAAGAGTCATCTTTGGGAAATAAGGGAAGGACCAGTACAAAATCTTGCTATGGGTCGAGTTTTTGAACCCATATTTAAGAAATAGATGTGTGTGTGTGTGTGTGTGTGTGTGTGTGTGTGTGTGTATCAGTCTTAGTTTTATACACATGCACAAGTCAGCCATATACTGGGTTGGCCAAAAACTTTGTTTGGGTTTTTCCATAAGATGTTACAGAAAAACCCAGACAAACTTTTTGGCCAACCCAATACCTTAGTCTTTGGCCTCAGCAAATATTCAGCTATACCAATAATTCTTTCCACAGAGTTGGCATCCTGGGGGAGCCTCGATGTCAGTTCAACCCCCATACCCTTATCCCGCTCGATACAGAGGAAAGCATGAAGTCTGGGGGACAGTCTTCCATGATAGAAAGAAATAACATGAGGATTCAGGATACACTGGACTTAGTCATGAGAACGCTGTCCTCTCAAACAACATTCCCTAAATAATCTGTACATTCCATCTCTGTAATTAATTCCTGTATTTGAAGTAAACTACTTTGACTTAATCACTTTATACAGGACTAGTGTTTATTATTAAACTTTAAAAATTGTTCAAATTATTTTGTTAAAAGTTCAACAATAGACTAAAGAATTCCAGAAAGCTTTTGAAAACCTCCTTTTCCTATATTTAATAGTTTGCTTTGTTATTTATTTACTTCCTTGGCTTTTACATGACCATTTAGAGTAATGTATTAGGACATTTAGTCAGTGTTCTAGTGGACTAGTGAAGAAACATTCTGTTTATTCATTTCTAAATTCCTTTTTGTTTCATGAGAGAGTGTAATTGGTACATTTGAAAACAAAATTTCATAAAAAGGCAAATTAAATATTTTTAACGTTAAATCTCTTTCTGGGGCTTCCCTGGTGGCACAGTGGTTGAGAGTCCGCCTGCCGATGCAGGGGACACGGATTCGTGCCCCGGTCCGGGAAGATCCCACATGCCGCAGGGCAGCTGGGCCCGTGAGCCATGGCCGCTGAGACTGCGCTTCCAGAGCCTGGGCTCCGCAACGGGAGAGGCCACAACAGTGAGAGGCCCGCGTATCGAAAAAAAACCAAAAAACAAAAAAAAACACGACTCTTTCTATGGCTATATTATTATTGGCATTGGGATATAAAGTACATCTGACTCATTTAAAAGCCTTTTAGCATATATGTTTCATTCATTTTTTTCATTTATTCACTTAACAACACATATGTTTCAAGCCCCTGCTCCATTCAAAGCCTTGTGCTGGAAAATGTAAGGAAAAAAGGTCATCAAGACAGAGACCATATCCTCTGGTCTGAGTAGTAGAGAGGATCAGTAAAACACATGCCTGCTAATGATACAACATTGAATGTGTTAGAGGCCATTAAAGCGGTAAATCCAAGTGCCCTTTGAGACAGATCAGTAGAGCCCTCACTTCTGGGGGAATCGGGAGCATTGAGATTTGAATCTGGTATTGCAGGGACTGGGTGGCACTAAAGGGGGACCGCAGGCAGAGGAAGACCATGTGCAAAGGCACAGAGATGAAAAGGTATGCCCTGTGACCGAGGAAGGCGAGAGCCATGGGTGTGCGAGGGGGGAGGTGTGTGAGGGGGAGCAGAAGAAAAGCGGGCTACAAAGGTCAGCCGAGCCTCCACATGCCCCACCAGGGAGTGAGTTGGATATTATCTGGTAGGCAGTGAAGCTTAGGGCCCGCTGATGAAACCCTTTCATTGGCTGCTGATTGTATAGTATCATCATTTAAAAAGTCCTATAGGGGTTTCGCCAACTAAAATAACTGGTCTGAATTTACCTTTCTGTGGCCACGGGTTTATCCTCAAACTTCAAAAATCCTCCTTTCTGCATTTAGCTAAAAGTTCGTTTAATGGAAAAAACTGGATGCTTTTTTCCAGATTTAATATCAAGAGCAGAGGAACAGCAGCCCCAGCCTGTCGATCATGTGGGGCAGCTTCTGTTCAACAGGCACTCTGTCTTCACTCTCATCCTTTATGTTCCAGGTCAATTCCTGTTATTCCTGTTAAAACTGCAAAGTTTTTAAAAATCAAAATCCTGAGGGGGGTAAAAAAGAAAAGGAAAAGGAAAATAAAAAAAGGGGGAGAGAAAAAGAAAGGGGGGGAAAAAAGAAAAAAACATCCTGGACTATGAACGAACCCTTCTTGGACTTTTTATTTACATAGAGCATTTGGTTACACACTGTGATAACAAATTTTTATCTAGAACATGTTGACATGGTTTGATTTTTGGGTTTTTTTTTTTTGATATTTAAAAAAATAAACCCTGGGAATTGTGGGACTTTTATAACTGTCTTTACTAGGGCACCAGGCTTTTTTTTCCTGCCTCCTTTCTGACCTATGAGGCTTCAGTGTACTTCATTTATTAATTCCTTCAACTGTTGCTTCATTTTTTCATTCTACAATTGCTATATTTCCACTCTGTGTTAGGCACCCTGTTTGGTCCTGGAAATTCAGTATGGAAAAAATATAGCCAGCTCTGACTTGGAACTGACAGTCTTGGGGAAGACAGATAGGAAATGAATACTCAGATAATGAACTAATTGCAATGATGATGAATATTGCAAAAGAGAGGCCTCATCTGCTTCCAGTATGACTCAGGTGGTTATTGGCAGGGCTGAGTTCCTCACAGGCTGTTGGACTGAGGCCTCGGCTCCTCGTAAGCTATTGGCCCAAGGCCTTTCTTAGTTCTTTGCCACACGAGTCTCTCCAAAAGGAGCTTGCAACATGTCAGTTGGCTTCATTAGCGTGAACAAGTGAGAGAGGAAGAGAGAATGTGCAGGCAAGACAGAAGTTAGTCACTTACAACCTAATGTTGGAAGTGATATTCCATCACATTTGCTCTACTTTATTCACAGCAAGTCACAAGGTCTAGCCCACTCACAAGGGAAGGGGACCACCAAGGCCATGGACACCAGGAGGTAAGGATCACTGGGGGTCATCTGAAAAGTCAGCCTGCCACACTGGCAGAAGAAACATATGAAAGTCTTGAGGCTGGAAGCAAAGCTCCTTCAAGTTGCTGAGATAAGGCTTTTGAGGCTGTAGAGAGGAAGGGTAGAAGGATGAGATGTGGCTGGAGAATAAGCAAGAGCCCTATCATGGAGGGTTCTATAAGTCTATTATGGATACACTTAAGATCAATGTGGGTTGTTCCAGTGTGATTGTGCAGTTTTTGTCTTGCACAAAGGCACCAGCGAAGGAAGTGGATGGGGAATGAGATCCAAATGCATATCTTCACTTCATTCTGGAACTTTCCAGGTGGAGTCCCTTTTTGTAATTCACAAAGCAGCAGTCTTGAATGGGTACCCTTTAATGGTTTTTAAGCAGGTGCATTGTTAAAGCTTACCAAGAGGGTTTTTTTAATTCAAAATATTCAAGTAAGAGAACAAAAAGACAAGCTACAGGCTGGGGGAAAATATTTGCAAGGCATGTATCCGATAGAGGACTTGTATGCAAAACATACAAAGAACTCTTAAAAACAACAAGAAAACAAACACTCCAGTCAAAAAATGGGCAAAAGGTATGAACAGACACCTCATCAAAAAATATATATACTCAGGACAAACAAGCATATGAAGAGATGCTCTATGTTATTTATCATTAGGGAATGGAAGTTAAAAAAGCAATGAGATACCACTACACACTTATTAGAATGGCTAAACTGACAATACCAAATGCTGATGAGGATTCAGAACAACAGGAACTCTTATTCATTGCAGAGTCAAAATGATGCAGCCACTTTAGAAGACAGTTGGAAGTTTCTTACTTTAATTTTCTTACAGTTAATATGAAAATGTAATAGATAGCCAACACAGTCTTGGAGAGAAAAACAGTTGGAGGGCTAACACATTCTGATTTCAAACTTACTACAGAGCTACAGAAATCAAGGCTGTTTAGTACTGGTATAAGAATAGACATTTATATCAATGGAATAGAATTGAGTCCAGAAATAAACCCATACATTTATGGCCAACTGATTTTTGACAAGTGTGCCAGGACAATTCAATGGGGAAAGAATAGTCTTCTCAACGAACAGTGTTGGGACAACTGGATATTCCCATGTAAAAGAATGAAGTTGGATTCCTGCCTTACACTGTATGTAAGCTTTAACTCAAATGGGCCATAAACCTAAATGCAAGGACTAAAACTAGAAAACTCTAAAATATAGGTGTTAACCTTCATGATCTTGGGTTAGGCAATGGTTTCTTAAATACAAATGACGCCAAAAACATAAGCAACCAAAGAAAAAAATTGATAGATTGGACTTCATCAAAATTAGTAACTTTTGTGCTTCAAAGAAAACTATCAAGAAAATGGGGTGATGATTGTATAGCAACTCTGTGAATATACTAAAAAAAATGGAATTGTACATTTTAATAGTGAATTTATGGCATGTGAATTACATATCAATAAAGCTGTTATAAAGAAAAAAGTGAAAACACAATTCACAGAATGGGAAGAAATATTTGCAAATCCTATATGTAATAAAGGTCATGTATTCAGAATACATAATGAATTCTTACAGTTTGACAATAAAAACTAAATAATCCAATTTAAGAATTGGCAAAAGCTTTGAATAGACATTACTCCAAAGAAGATATACAAACGGCTAATAAGCACATGAAAAAACACTCAACTTTATTAGTCATTAGGGAAATGCAAATCAAACCCACAGTGAAATCCCACTTCACACCCACTAGGATGGCTATGAGCAAAAAGTTAAAGAGCAAGTGTTGATGAGAATGTGGAGAAATCAGAACCTTCACAACATTCCTGATGAAAATGTAAAATGATGCAGCCACTTTAGAAAACTGCTTATCCGTTCTTCAAAAAGTTAAGCATATACCATATGACTTAGCAATTCCATTCTTAGATATATACCCAAGAGAACTGAAAACGTATGTTTACACAAAAACTTGTGCACAAATGTTCAAAGAAGCATCATTCATAATAGCCAAAAAAGTGGAACAAACCAAATGACCAACAATTGATGAATGAATAAACAAAAATGTGGTATATCCATGCAATGGAATATTACACAACCATAAAAAGGAATGATGTACTAATTCATGCTACAAGGTGAATGAAGCCTGAAAACATCATGCTAAGTGAAAGAAGCCAGACACAAAAGGCAGCCTATTCTATGATCACAATGATATGAAATGTCCAGAACAGGGAAATCCATAAAGACGAGGTAGATTAGTGGTTGCCAGACACTAAGGGGAGGAGGGAATGGGGAGAGACTGCTAACAAGATCTCTTTTGGGGGTGATGAAAATGTCCTGGAATTAGATAGTGCTAATGGTTACACAACTTTGTCAGTAGACTATCACTGAATTGTACACTTTAAGAGAGTGAATTTTATGGTATGTGAATTATATCTCAATTAAAAAAAACAAGGAAAGTCTGAGAAATTGCCACATGATGTTTAAATCTAATCTAGTATCCTGGATAGTATGCTGAAACAAAAAAAAAGGATATTATGTAGAAACTAAGGAAATCCTAATAAAGCATGGATTATAGTTAATAATAATGTATCAATATGGGTTCCTTAATGTACCATACTAATATAAGATGTTAATAATCAGAAACTGGATGTGGGGATACAGGAATTCTCTATCATATCTTTGCAATTTTTCTTTAAAACTGTTCTAAAGTAAAAAGTTGATTTAAAAAATATTCAGCAAATACTTATGTCACACCTGATATGTGGGCATAGAGCTGGACCACATATGGTCTTTGCTCAGGTTGCCCTCTGCACAGAAGCGGAAGAATAAGATAAACACATGCACAAAAAGGAGGCTAGAAGTCAGAAATCAAGAAACACTATGCAGTAGGGCTTAAAGGAGAGAGCCTCTCAGGTCAAGGGATTGGGAGATGGGCATAGAGACGGCTCTGGAAGATGTGAGGGGTCTGGATAGGCAGAGACGGGGTGGGGGTATCTGGGGATGCTTCCTGGGGTTCTCACAGGGTTCAGACCTGAAAATCGGGTGGTGATGGGGCCTTGTGCAGTTGAGCTGGACTGTGGGGTTTGCTAGGGGAGCAATGAGGACTTCTTCATGTGGGAAAGATGGTATCTTATTTCTTAACCTTTTCCAGGGGCTGCAAAACCCTTTCTATTCCGCCTTTGTTCAGGCTGCAGGGTCCTATAACATTTGAATCATCATCCTCTTCTAGGATTCAGCCTGTACAACCATGTCAGCATTTGCATCTTTACCTCTGTTTTTTTTTTTTTTTTTTTTTTTTTGCGGTACGCGGGTCTCTCACTGTTGTGGCCTCTCCCGTTGCGGAGCACAGGCTCCGGACACGCAGGCTCAGCGGCCATGGCCCACGGGCGCAGCCGCTCCGCTGCACGTGGGATCCTCCCAGACCGGGGCACGAGCCCGCGTCCCCTGCATCGGCAGGCGGACTCCCAACCACTGCGCCACCAGGAAAGCCCTTTACCTCTGTTTTGAGCTTCAGTTCCATCATAGATACAAATCATCCTACTTAGAACTTGGCATATGGCATTTTGATCTCTAGCTAACTTTTTTTTTTTGGCTGCACTGCGTGGCTTGTGGGATCTCAGTTCTCTGACCAAGGACTGAAGCTGGGCCACGGCAGTGAAAGCCTGGAATCCTAACCACAAGGCCACCAGGGAACTCTAGCTAATTTTCATACCAAGAAAGAAAAATAAACGTGCCTCCTCCAAGCCCATTGCCACTGAGCTCTCCTCCCTCTGAACAAGTTTCAGTTTGCAGAAAGCAAGCAGTTTCAGGGGACTGAGAGCACAGGGTGAACTGTGCCCTTGTTTTTGCAGGACGTCTCCAGAGCAGTCTGTGTCTGGCAGTGGGTTCATAAAGTTGTTCTCTGCCTCTGAGTTTCTGTCTGTGAGGTGGTGCCCAAGGTGATCTAGGCGAGCCATGCTAAGGGGCTTGGTGTCCTGCACCACTTGCTTTGCACCTTGGCCTCCCTTATCCTCCTTATGCAGAATGATTTGTTCTCATTTCCTTCTCCTGTGTCTAACCCAGAGGCCTAAGCAGAGCAAAAGGGGAATGCGCTGGGGCCAAAGAGCTCAGATCACACTGAAATCTGGCACAAAAATAGCCACCCACGCCTAGGACCTTTGCGGGGGACACTTGTCCCCCATCAACTGGCCAGTGTCAGAACATTGGAGCTATTTAGAATCAAAGTCTTAAGTCTATTGGTGGTTGCCCCATATCAACCTGTATTTCTTCTGGAAATAATTTTTAATGATATCATCTGCCTAATTTACATAAGTAATCCTTGTTCAGTGTAAAAAGAAACCTTAGAAAACACAAAGAAAAAAATAAATGCCCATAATCTCATCACTCAGGATAACTCATTGTTAATAATTAAGTGAATCTCCTTTCAGTCATTTGTGTGCATTTATGTACAAACAAAAATGAGGTCGTGCAGTGTACCCTTGTCTGCAGCCTCCCTCCTTCAGAGAGAAATACATCGTGAACTCAGCCAGTACCCATCTAAAACATGATTTTAATTGCCCTGTGGTATTCTGTGGTATGAGTATGTCACAGTGTCCTTGCCCAGTCACCTGTTTTCTTGTATACATACCTTGTCTCTCAAACTACTGCTCTTTTCCTTAGGATAAAGCCCTGTAAATGATATTGCTGCATCAAAGAGCACACTCCTTCTTGAGACCTTACGATTGCTGAATTTCCTGCCGAAGGCTAGCCCCAAAGCAAGGCTACCTCCATCTGCGTATGAGAATGCTCACCCCTCACCTGGGCATTACCATTCCTTTGAATCCTTGCCAATTCTATGGTAGTGAAAAATGGAATTGTATGTTCATTCTAATTTATACTTTCTATTAACAGTAAGGATGCATACCTCTTCATATTGGTCGTTTGTGCTTCCCCTTTTCTGATTTATCACAGAAATAATATAATGTGAAATGCATTGAGTTTCTTCAAGTAAACGCATCACCCAACTCAAGGAACTATATTATAGTAGCACAGATAACAAAAATAACAGTACCTTGTCATAAATTCTAGATCAAGGCAGATGGTAATATATTACTCAATATAATATATATTACCACATGAAGGTTCTATTTTAAGTTCATTTCTAGAATTGACTGCCAGGGGAAAAGCTTTTCTGTGATTACTTTCATCACAGAACAAGAATATATGACTTATCTTGGTTTCCTCTTTATCTTTTGCTTCAAGGAAGCACAGAAATAAATTTACTGCTTAATCATAAGAACTTAGAGCTTTGGTCTCTCAGATTTTTATTTTCTATCTTTACAACTTTGTGTTGCTTATACCTTCTCTTTTGTTTCTTTTTTAAATTATTTTTTTTATTTTGAAATAACGGCAGATTTACATGAAGTTGTAGGATATAATACATGTGAACCCTTTACCCAGTTTTCTCAATGGTAACATCTTGCACAGTTACAGAACAATTTCACAACCGGACATTGATATTGATCCAGTCAAGATACAAAACATTCCATTGCTATGAGGATCCCTCATGTTACACTTATAGCCACACACTTCTTTCTTGTCCCCACCCTCTCCTTAACCCCTGGCAACCACTAATTTCTCCTCCATTTCTATAATTTTTTCATTTCAAGAATGCTATATACATGTAATCATACAGTACCTAACTTTTTGGCACTGGATTTTTTTCACTCAATATAACTTTCTGGGAATTCATCCAGGATGTTACATGTATCAATAGTTTGTTCTTTGCAGCACTATTTACAATAGCCAAGACATGGACAGATGAATGGATAAAGAAGATGTTGTACATATATACAATGGAACATTACTCAGTCATAAAAAAAATGAAATAATGCCATTTGCAGCAACATAGGTGGACCTAGAGATTATCATACTAAATGAAGTAAGTCATACAGAGAAAGACAAATATGATATCACTTATATGTGGAATCTAAAAAAATGATACAAATGAACTTATTTATAAAACAGAAACAGAGTTACAGACTTAGAAAACAAATTTATGGTTACCAAAGGGGAAAGGTGGGGGGAGGGATAAATTAGGAGGTTGGGGTTAACATATATACACTACTATATATAAAATAAATAATCAACAAGGAGGGCAATTTCCTGGTGGTCCAGTGGTTAGGGCTCTGCGCTTCCACTGCAGGGGGCACGGGTTCTATCCCTGGTCGGGGAACTAAGATCCCGCATGCAGTGCGGCACGGCCAGAAAAAAAAAAAACCACAAGGACCTACTGTACAGCACAGGACCTCTACTCAAGACTGTAATAACCTATATGGAAAAAGAATCTGAAAAAGAATAGATATATGTGTATGTATAACTGAATCACTTTGCTGTATACCTGAAACTAACACAACATTGTAAATCAGCTATATTCCAATATAAAATAAAAATTAAAAAAAATAGTTTGCTCCTTTTTATTGCTGAGTTGTATTCTGTGATGTGGATGTACTGAAGCTTGTTTAATTCATCCTTCAAAGGACATATGGATTGTTTCCAGTTTGAGCTATTACAAATAAAGCTGTGATAAATATTCATGTACAAGTTTTTGTGTGAACATAAATTTTCATTTCTCTGAGCTTATACATTTTATAGTTAATTGTACCAGGTCTTTTTCTGTGAGTGGCTAGTATATAATCATAAATAAAGACCACCTACTATTTTTGTATTGTGATTGTTATTAGCATGTTATTATCCTTCATCTTCCAACTCCTCATGGCCTGGAAAAAAGCAGATGAAACTTGGAAGAGTTACATAGTGTGTTCGCAGGTCCAGTGGAGACCGAATTCTGATATATGTTCTCAACTCCTGGCTTTTATGTGGCTATTATGGAAATCACTGCAGCTCTTAAGACAGAGTTTATTTTTGCTTCTTCTCTCTGGAATCCTGGTCGATATGAAGCAAGTTTGATTTCTAGTTGCTTGCTTAGGAATGGCTCAGAGGTGTGGTTGGATATTCTTTCAATGTGTGTGGGCAATTAAAACAAAAGTTCTAAAACAGATGCAAGTACAGTTGGCCCCTAGATTCACTTCATCTTGATCTCACATTTGAAATTAAGATAGTCACTTCATGGCACCATAGTTTTATACAAATCTCTGCTGAAAAGAATGTTCAATTTAGAGAAAGATACAGAATGAATCCACCATGAAACTCAAGCCATGTGTTTTTATTGAAACCACATCTGACCAGCCATAAGGTAGAAATGGAGGGTGAGAAAGCGTGTGTACCTGTTCGTTTCTGAGGTTCTAAAGTGACACGACCAGATACAGCTGTCACTCTCTCTGCCTATATTAGTCTAATATCTGGCAATTAAATTCTATTTGCTCATTTGTTTCATTCAGCATTCTGCTCACTCTGTGCCAGGGACTGGGGTGGGGTCTGGAAACTGGGAGATTAATTAGATGCTGTTCCTATGCTCAAGGGGCTCACACTCCAGTGAGGGGGAAGGTGATGTCTAAACAGTCAGAAGATGATGCGCTAAGTGCTTCCAGTGTATTCCAAAGTCTGCAGGTGGCAGTGGTGCCAGTGGCAGTCTCCAGTCACCAGGCGTGGTGGCAGCATGGGGCTACCGGACTGGTTCGGCAGTGTGGCCTTGTCTGTGGTTATGGCTTCTTGTCCACTCTCCTTTAATTCTTGTATGTTTTCCAAGCCTTCCTGGTGATTCTACCCAATGTACTCCCAGTAAATTCTCTTTCTTCTTAAATCAGCCAATGTTGATTGATAGACTGCTAGTTTCAGGTTATTAGGTATCCCTCCAGTATTGATTTATGAATGTAAATGCAGGACTAAGCCTCACCCAGTTGTGAAAATGATGAAATACTTCCATGTCAGTTGGTAAATAAACACTGCTCCCAGCCCCCTGAGGCCCCAGGCTCCCTGGTCCCTCCCCTGGGACCCTCTCTCTCTTCCCTACAATCCATAATCTCAAGGTGTTACACTGGGCACAGGTGCTCTGGTACTACAGGCGGCATTCTTTCTGATTGACAGGTGCCTCTGGTGATGCATCTAAAGGTACACGGTATACGTATATGTTATGTATGTAAGTATATATAAATATCAAAAACTCAGGATGAATTCGTGTCAGATGGGAACTCACTGCGCATTCTGTGTGGCTAATGTGAGACCTTTCCATATAAGCACATGTAGATTTATTCCCTTTTCAAACGGCTGCTTGGTATTTCATTACAGGGATTTAACTACAAATGATTTAACCAATTTGGGGAGGTTTTACAAAATAGAGATATCCTTCCCCCACAACTCAGTACCACCTACAAGGGTGTGGCCAAGACAGCAGAGTAGGAAGACCCTGAGCTCAACCAAAATGACAGCTGTTTATAGAGCAGCTATCAGTGAGAACAACCTGAAGGCTGGCAGAGACATCTTCTACAACTGAAAATATAAAGGAGCCACAATGAGATGGGTAGGAGGGGTGGAGTCACAGTATAGTCAAGACCCACACCTGCAGGTAGGGGACCCACAAACAGGAGGATGACCACAATTGCAGAGGTTCTCCCCAAGGAGTGAGGGGTCCAAACCCCACACTGGGCTCTCTAGCCAGGAGGTCCTGCATTGGGAGGACGAGCCCTCAGAACGTTTGGCTTTGAATACCAGTGGGGCTTAATTTTAGGAGACCCAGAGGGCTGTGGTAAAGAGACTCCACTCTTAAAGGGCACATCCAAAATCTCACACGCTCTGGAACCCAAGGCAGAAATAGTCATTTGAAAGGAGCCTGGGTCAAATCCACCTGCTGACCTTGCAGAGCCTCCCAGAGAGGCAGGAGACAACTGGGACTCACCCTGGGGACACAAGACACTGGCGGCGGTCATTCTGGGGAGCTCACTCTATCACAAGGACACTGGTGGCGGCAAGTGCCATTTTAGAATCCTCCCTCTAGCTTATGAGCCCCAGGACCCAGCCTTGCCCAGTATCAGTCCTGGGATGCCCCTAGCCAAGCAGCTAGCTGGGCTGGGACACAGCCCCACCCATCAGCAGGTCAGCTGCCCTAGGCTCCTCTAAGGCCCCCGGCTACCCTGGGACCCAGCCCTACCCACCAATGGGCTGGTACTAGCACTGGGATGCAACCTCACCCATCAGTGGGGTGGGGGAGGGCACCAGCCCCAGGAGCCCCTAAGCCTCAGCCCTGCCCACCAGTGGCCCGACATCAGCTCTGGGACTCCCAAGGCCCTGCATCCAGAGATCCTGGGACCCAGTTCCATCCACTAGTGGGCCAGCAGTAGCCCCGGGCCCCCTGGCCCTGCAGCCAACTGTCGAGATCCAGCCCCACCTGCCAGTAGGCCAACATCAGCTCTAGGACCTCGAGCCCTACAACCAGAGAACCCGAGACTTTGTATGGTGACAGATGGTAACTAGACTTATCATGGTGATTATTTTGAAGTGTATAGAAATACCAAATCACTATGTTGTACACCAGGAAGTAACGTAGTGTTGTAGGTCAATTATTCTTCAAAAGTAAGAAACAAACCCATAGAAAAAGAGATCAGATTTGTGGTTACCAAAGGCGGAATGTGGAGATAGGTGGGGGTGGGCAGAGGGGGAATGGGGTGAAGGTGGTCGAAAGTTACGAACTTCCAGTTATAAGATACATAAGTGCTAGGAATGTCATGTACGATGTGATAATATACTACTGTATTATGTTATATGTGAAATTTGTTGAGAGTAACTTCTAGGTGTTCTCATCACAAGGAGAAAAATATTTGTTTTCTATTTCTTGAATTTTGTATCTATATGAGATGATGGATGTTCACTAAACCGTGGTAATGATTTCATGATGAATGTTAGTCAAATCATTATGCTGTACACCTTAAACTTGTGCAGTGCTTGTACTGTACTTGTACTGTGCAATTACATACGGTAATTGTACAGTATGTCAATTATATCTCAATAAAACTGGAAGAAAAAAAAAAAACACCTACAAGATGGAGATTCAGGAAGTCTAGGGAGAGGCCGACCATGTGAATTTTCCAAACTCTCCAGGTGGCTCTCCAGGTCTGGGGTTTATTGGCATGAGCAGTGCATCAGTTGGCCCTGCAAACATGAAAGCAAAGAAAAAACCATGCAACTTCCTTTATAAAAGAAGGCCTGTCTTCTTCTTTCTAGGACACAAGATATAAAATAAACAATATAAAAACTTGTGTTTAAAGACTTCCAGTCCTTAAGTTTATAGTTGCCCTGGCTTGCTACCAGATTGCAATTTTTCTCTGTTTAGCAATAACTAAAAGGAATGTCAGTCTAGAAACAAGATGAGGGGCAGAGCCCTCTCAGTGAGTTCCGTATATACAGGCCAAGCTTTTGCTTCCAAAGAACATTGCTGTTCCTCTTGTATTTAGAAAAAATTCAACTTTGGTTGTCTTCCAGTAACTGAGCAGTGGCCAAACATCAGTATTTCTTCAAATTTGAAAGTGAATCTTGATTTTTTTTTTTTTTGTAAGTCGGCATAAAGCTCAGATAATCAACTACAGTTCTTGGAAAGGATTAAACTGTAATTCAGTTCAGCACTTCCAGGCAATCTGGAAGCTAGAAAAGTATATTTATGGGAAAAGAGGTTTATATAAATACTTTATTCAGTGACCCACAGGATAGAGTTGAGAATA
Organism: Grampus griseus; assembly: GCF_964374135.1. NCBI lineage: Eukaryota > Metazoa > Chordata > Mammalia > Artiodactyla > Delphinidae > Grampus > Grampus griseus. The sequence continues at coordinate 37,003,930 of NC_139018.1, read as the reverse complement.
AGCGTCTTGTGTTGGTGGATGATACCAAATTAGGTGGAGTTGCTAACATCCCAAATAGTGAGAACTAAACTCCCTGTGACCCTTTTAGATTGGCCTTGACACACTTTTAAAAAATGACCCATACCACAAATACAAGATGAAAAGTGGCTCACAAGAGCTATAGTGAAAAAAAATATGAGATTTTCAAAGTTAACAACTATGTCACAAGTACAGAATTAGTCAGCAATAGAGAAACTATTGAGAAAACAGACAAACAAAAAAACATGATACTGGAATGTTAATGAGGAAAAGATAAGCAAAACTCCTGAATACTTTTCCCGCATATGGCCTGGGTCAGGCCTTAAGTGGGAAATACTCCTATCCAGTTTGGGTCTTCATAATTTGGAAGTCTATCTAAAAAAAATAAAATGTGCCTGAAAAATGTGGGTGACTTATGAGATGGGGGGGGGAAATCTCTGAAAGAAAAATTAAGCTAATTGGAATTATTTAAATTTCAGAAAGAAAACTCAGAAACACTTTAGAACTGTCTTCAAATATTCATGGTGTGATTATGGAGTGCTGAATATCTTTTTCTCTTTTCTACAAAAGACACAACTGGAAATCAAGAGGTAAACATGCAGTAATTTGGATTAACTTAGATCTGAGGACATGTGTGCTTGAAGTAGATTAGTGTACTGGGCAGCTGTGTATAATACCTAGAATGTACAGACCATGGACTCTGGAGCCAGACTGCTTAATATCTATGAGCCTGACTTACCCGCATCCTACCTCAGTTTGCCCATCTAAGAAGTGAGAGGTCGATACTGTCTGCCTCATAAGGTTGTGGGGAAGATAGTATGAGATGACGTAGGCAAGCCCCGAAAGGATGTGATTACTGGCTGATCACTAAGGATGGTTAAACTTCTAGAATGGACTCCTGGAGGGGATTCTTGAATCTTTTCCTAGACTGTCTCGAACTTATGGTTAAATTTATAGTTCTAATTTGAGACAACTTTGTGAACAACACATGGCGTCTACACGAAACATCTCACACAATATTTTAGCCATCATTTCAAAATTGCCTCACTCTATCACATTCTTTTTTTTTTAAATTTATTTATTTAATTTATTTATTTTTGGCTGCGTTGGGTCTTCGTTGCTGTGCGCAGGCTTTCTCTAGCTGCAGTGAGCGGGGGCTACTCTTCGTTGCAGTGCGTGGGCTTCTCATTGCGGTGGCTTCATCTTGTTGTGGAGCACAGGCTCTAGGCGCGCGGGCTTCAGTAGTTGTGGCATGTGGGCTCAGTAGCTGTGGCTTGCGGGCTCTAGAGCACAGGGTCAGTAATTGTGGCGCACAGGCTTAGTTGCTCTGTGGCATGTGCGATCTTCCCGCACCAGGACTCGAACCTGTGTCCCCTGCGTTGGCAGGCGGATTCTTAACGACTGCGCTACTAGGCAAGTCCCTATCACATTCTTATAACACAAAATTATAAGTCTTGTGCACCCAGCTGAGACTGCCTTGCACACAGTACGCATATGCGATCAGGTGGATTGCAAACCTGGACATGGCTCGTGAGAATATTTGCTCCTTGGTCTTTTGATATTGCAGAGATATTATCAAATAATCTTCATATCATATACCTTGGAATATATTCATGTCTGAAATTTGTGTTAATGAGCCAGTTTAATTCAATTCAAATAAATTCCATTTAGTTCAACTAAGCATTATCGAGGACGTGTGCTGGGCCCTTGGAACAACAAATGACTTGTTCTCTGCCTTTAAAGACCTCACGGTCTTACAAGAAGAAGAAGCAAAAATAGTTCATTTTAATATCACGTGACAGAAGACAAATTTCAGGGGCAAATTGCCATGGCAGCATAGAGCCTTAATGATGACTTTTGCCTGGGAATCACCAAAGGCTCACAGAAGCCCAGACACTTAAGTGAACTTTGAAGAGGAGAGCAGAGAGAATTTCTCAGGTGAAGGTGAAAGGAGGTCTAGAGAGTGACAGCTTCTATTGGGTCCAGGGGCTGGGTTTTTGTTATTGTTACCATTATTATTGTCTTTATACATTACCATTATTACTTTGACTAAGTCATGTGGGCATAAATCTGTGACGTTTCTAGATGGACATGAACATGAAGCAGTATTTGAGGCAATAGGAACTCAAAAGGCCATGGGTTTAAGTTGCACCTCTGCCTTGCAGAAAGATTTCAAAAGCACCACTAACAACTCAGAGTAAGAATCTTGGTGTGTATGTGCATGTGTGTGTATCCATCTATGTATTTATCTTTTGCCATTCTTACACATTTGGACCAAGACAACTTCTAAATAGTAAAATAATAAACGTCAGAGAAAGATGTCCGGTCTGTGAGAAATGGAAGAGAAGGCACTCTTTCTGGATCCTCGTTTGGAAGGATTCTTGTCATATCCGCCCAATCACAGGGGTGTATGAGATGTAAGCGCTCTTCCCCGTTTATCTCAGCGGTCCAAACTGGTGAAAGCATACAGCATTCTACATGTAATGTGGGAAACTTCAAGAAATTTCAACCCCCTACTTGCTGTTACTGATGCCGAAAACTTGGCCTCTGTGCACCGGTGCCGAATTGAATCTTGGAGACAGAGTGTTGGGTGAAGTAGAAAAGAATAGCTTTATTGCTTTGCCAGGCAAAGGGGGACACAGCGGGCTCAGGCCTCAAAAACTGTGTGTCTTAACCTGGGGGAATTTGGTGAGGAGTTTTATAACAATGGTTCAAGGGTGGGGTTGCTGATAGCGATCAGGGTGTGTTCAGGGCCTGTACTCCCTTAATCTGGCCTCAGGTGGTCTCCTGATCTTTGAAGACAGCTTCATCAAGTAGTTAGCATCTTCCATTTGTTGGGGGTTTGTTCTGCAGAAGAGCTCAGAGATATCGTTATATGTATCCCTTGACCTACCAACAAGAAATGGAGGACATGGAAAGGTTTCCGTGCTCAGGAGCCCCCACAGGGTCCTGCTCGGTTTCATTCCGAAGGTTTTTAGGACAGGAATAGTAGGAGAAATGGTAAGAAGAGAGGAAGGAAAGCTCGGAGGAGGACACAGGTGTCCTGCCGAGTCAGGTTGAGTGGTGGTTCCAGGGGTCTCTCCTAATATCCCTCCAGGCAATGAGGTTGTTCTGCTGTTTTCCTCAATAACAAGAAACGGACCCTGTTATAAGTCAGGCCCTCCTGCGGTTACAAGGAGGGCAGCCGTGGCATCACTGACCACGCTGGTCCCCACCCAACAGGCTCAGGATCCTGGGGGACAAAGCTGCATGTCTGTCCCTGGACACCAGCAAGTCTCTGGAATGGCGAACGGCCCCGGCAACATTGACAGGAAGGCTTTATTTTCAGGGCTGGGTGGGGGAGAAGCAGCTGAATGAGGACTGTGCGGTGCTTTGCTGTGGTGCAAGGTCAAGGCTTTTTTTCAAAGCAAATGACAGATTGTTCTTTGTCCATCTGTAGCTAAGTGACACCCGAGGCCCCAGGAGGAATAGTTGGTGCCCATCACGGGACGCCACGCCCTCATCACATGCTTGTGTCAGGCTCTAAAAGGAGTCTGATGAGCTGGCCTGCCGCCCTGCCCCTGACCTCTGGCCAACAACTCTACTTTCTCCCCCTTCTCTTCTCTGGTGTCTGGTTTCACAGATGCCAAGTAAAAACCTCATTGATTCAGCATTTGAAATCACTGGAGCTGAACTAACTAAAGTTTTCCCTTGCAATATACCTTAGCAAAGGGCTTAATAAATAAACAGAGATAAAAAATTGTTAGAGGAAGAGGGGATTTAACCCAATTAAAATTATGAATGTATTGAAAAGATTTTAAGTAGGGTTGATGTGCTAGTCCTCTGGTGGTTGATAGGTTTTATATTTTGGCCCATCTCCAATTGATTGGCACAATGTTGAGAAAGATTATGCATTTAAAACAAAGGAGAGAAAGAAAAGAAAGAAAGATTATATTTATTTATAATATAATCTTTTATTATATATATTTAAAACAACACTGTGATTGATTAGCAATGTCTGCGCTGGGCTCAAAGGGAGATACAGGAGTGGTAGTAAATAGGCCAGGTATTTGCTTCCTTAAGAGTGCTCAAACCTCTTTTAGAAACAGAGCTGTGTAGAAAACAAACAAATGAAATGGAAGCAAAGAACATTAATTAAGCATTTATTGTGTTCTAGGCCCATGCTAGATACTGTAATTAATTTTTTCATTTGATTCTCTTTGTACTCTGAAAAGTAGTCATGATCATCCCATTTTGCAAATGGGGAAATTGAATCCTATAGAGATTAAGGTGACAAGGGCCAGATGGCCAGTTGGCAGCAGAGTCAGATTTCAAACCCAGGTTTGGTTGATTCCAAAGTCCACTGTTCTTTCAATTAAAATAAAAAGGACTTCTAGCTGACAATGCATTAAATGAATCTGTACGTTAAAAGGCTTCAGTATGTATGGGAACACTTTCAATTCAAATAGTTTAAGTGGAGGTAAAATGGAGTAATTAAAAAATAGTAATTCAAAAGAAGAAAAAGAGAGAAAAGGAACGAAGACAAGATGTGACAAATGGAAAACAATGAGCACGATGGTAGATTTAAATCCAACATAGCAATATTTAGATACATAAACAGTCTGGGCCACCCCTAGTAAAAGGCAGAGATGATCAGATTGAATGAAAAAGCTAGATCCAACTATATGCTGCCTATAAGAAACACACTTTAAATATAAAGATGCAAGTAGTTTAAAAGTAAAAGGATAAAGAAGGATAAATCAAAAGAATGCTGAGGTAGATTCAAAAATAAGAAATATTGCCAGGGATAAGGAGGTACATTACATACTAGTAAGAAATAATTTGATTGAGAAGACATAACAATTCTAACTGTGTAGTACCCGATAACAGAGCTTCAACACGTCTAAAATACAAACTGATAGAAGAAATAGAGAAACCTACAATTATAGTTGGAGATTTCAAGACTCTTCTCTCAGTAGCAAGGTAGAATAAGCAGACAAAGCAGACAGAAAAACAGTAAAGATAGAGAAGACCAAAACAAAACTATGAACCAAGTTCACCTAATTGACCTCCATAGGATATTCCACCCAACAGTGGATACCTATTCTCTTCAAGTGCACGTGAAATATGCCCCACTATAATCTGGACCATAAAGTAAACCTTAGCAAACAAAAAAGAATTGAAATCAAAGTATGTTTTCTAACCACAGTGAAATTAAACTAGAAATCAATAAAAGAAAGATTTCTGGAAATATCCGGTGGGTCAAAGAAGAGATCACAAGGGAAATTAGAAAATATTTTGAATTGAATGAAATAGTTGAAAATGCTGACATTTTACAAAGTCCACCTGGTCTGAATTAGTGTGATTCGCTTGCAGGTTTTCAGGCAATGTGCCACTGGGGCAATTTTATTAAAATACAGGAGCAAGGATACCATGCCCTCCTCAGTCTTTAAATGAAGAGCAGACGAGTAATGTCTGTACAGAGCCCTCCCCTTCTGTTCCCACTCTTCCTGCAGCCCTGGCTCTTCGCTGGTTTCAGATCACAAAGGAACACATACGCAGTGGAACTGCACTCCAGATACCATCCTAGTGTTGAGTATTTCTGGGAGAGCATCTTGCCCATGATACAATCACTGTGCAGTGAACCAGGAGCTGGGGGCAGTAGTCAACTGTCTACCTGGCTCTGGGTTTAAACACTGTCAGATAACACCAAGTATGTCTTGCCCTGTTGCAGATCTCTGAAGAGAATCAGAGGCCTGTGTGAAATTCATGCCATCATCATGGGTGAGACAGGCAGAACGGGGCTTACACAACAGGAAAAACCAACCCAAGTATGGGGATGTACAGATTACATGTTATGAATAGTAATCATAACATGTATCTACTACTTACTCTGTCCCGGGAATCCTCTCTTTGAACCTTACAGTAACCCTATGAGGTAGGTGCATTCTGCAGAGGAGAGACTGAGGCACAGCGAGTTAGATAAATTACTTGGAGTTCCACAACCAGCAAGTGGACAGACCTTGGATTCCATTCAAGCGGTTTGCTCTGGCAGCTGAGTGGCTCAAGAGGCTTCATAATGAAACACATAGTCTCAACCAGTCCCCACAAGGACCCCTGAGGGAGGCCTTGTGATTAAATGGGGAAATGATGCTGGAGGAACTGACAGAGACCCAGAGAGGTTAAATTACTTACCTGTGGTCGTTAGGCTGTTATGGCAGATCTCGAGATAGGACTCAGCCCTTCTAATTCCCAGGCCAGTGCCCTTTGCGTCATACAATGCTGCCTCCCTCACCTGGGAGCCCTGGGAGAATCACTCATATTTCTTACATCCTGGTGTATATACTTTCCCAAGCACCAGTGTGACCAGCTGTAGATGCACGTATGAATATGATGAACAGAGCAGAGGCGGTATTACTGGGGCACAGTTCAGAGAGCTGCCAAGTATGAGGGAGAGGGAAAGGACTGGGGATTATGGGGCTATGTGGGTTCATCTAATATGGATCTGGTCAGAGAGTCTCAGGTCACACACATGAGCTGTGTGACCTCAAGAAAGTTACTTAACTTCTCTGAGCCTCTATTTCCTTGTCTTAAAAAATGGGGTAAAAATACTAACGGCTTCATGGGGTCACTGTGAATATTAAAGTGGTCAAAGCACATAAAGCACCTAATCCATTGCCTGCCTGGCACACAGGAAGTACAAAGGCAACATTGGCACATTTTCTAAGTGTTGCTTCTAAGAAGTGATTGCTTGTGTGTACGCTCCTATAACTATAACCTCTGGTTGAAAACAAACAAACAAATAAATGAGTTTTTCTCTTCCCTTCTTCCCCTCTTGAGAGTGGTGGTTTCTACCCTTGTGACTTCCCCAGGTGCTCATCAGCCTGCGGGCTATGAGACATTTGCCTGTCAGGGCCTGTTTCCACAGTCCAGCTCAGAGCCTCTCTCTGCTTTTAGTACACAACTACCATTTAGGAAATTCCTCCCTGGGTCCAGAGAGGGTGTGTCCAGCAGTACATTTTTTGTTTGTTTATTTGTTTTATCTTTTTTTTTTAATTAAAAAAGTTTTTTAGTTTTATTTTTTATTTTATATTGGAGCAGTACATTCATTGCAAAGTTCAGAAACGGGAGAATTCCATCAGAATGCTTCATAGACTATGCATGTATATTCCATGGGGACAAGAGTGCCTGTAAAAAGAAGCTTGTTTTTTGCTTCCTAGTTTTGTACATTCTCCTTCTTCTGGAGAGGGTTAAGGCTCCATTTGAGATTTGTAGAGAGAACGTCTCTAGAGTCTGCCCAGAGATTTGCAGGGGATTGCCCTTAAGGTAGGGGATTATCCTTAAGGTTCAGACCACTTCCACTGGGAACATCCAAAGCTGCCCATTGGATAGATGAAATGCTAGGATTCCTTTTCCTTGCACCAAAATGCTAGAAATGAGCTCTTGGCAATATGTATCAAGAGCCCTAAAAGTTCATTCTCTACTATGATCCTTTTTAATTTTTTACAATGGACATAGCTTTAAAGAAAATTGACCTTATTTTGAGATGCAGTTTAGCGCAGTGAACAAAAAAATGGACTCTAAAAAATGTAGATGGCCAGCTGGTTAGCTAGTTGGTGGGAAGACTATACCCCAAATTGTTGAAGATGGTTTTCTCACAGTGGTAAAATTTTGGATGATTTTTTTCTTTCTGCTTCTGTATTTTTCTACCATAAGAAAGAATTACTTGAGTAATTTATCCTAAGGAAATAACCACTTACTCTGCCAAAGATGTTTTAACAGCATTATTTATGGAGAAGACAACAGATAAGTTAAATGTTCACCAATAGGGAATTAACTTATCTGAAGTATGGTTCACCCATATAATGATATATAATGCATCCACACAAAATGGTGTTTCCAAAGAATATTTAATATCATGGGGAATACTCATGATATAATGTTAAATAAAAAAAACTGTATATAATAACACACTCAATAGAATGACTAGAATTAAAAATACTGACCATATCAAGTGTTAGTGAAGGTGGGAAGGCACTGGAACACTCGTACACAACTGGTGGGACTGTAAAATGGTACAAATGCTTAGGAAAACACTTTGACTTTTTTTTTTTTTTTTTTTTTTTTTTTTGCGGTACACGGACCTCTCACTGCTGTGGCCTCTCCCGTTGCGGAGCACAGGCTCCGGATGCGCAGGCTCAGCGGCCATGGCTCACGGGCCCAGCCACTCCGTGGCACGTGGGATCTTCCCGGACCGGGGCACGAACCTGTGTCCCCTGCATCGGCAGGTGGACTCTCAGCCACTGTGCCACCAGGGAAGCCCCAACACTTTGGCTTTTGAAAAATATACAAATTTAAACGTATACCTACCTTATGATCCAGCAAGTCTATCCTAAATGTCTACTCAAGAAGCATATGTCCACACAAAGACCTGTGCATAGCAGTTTTATCCATAATAGCCCCAAACTGGAAACAATCCAAATGTCTATCAACAGGTGAATAGATAAACTGTAGTGTATCCATACAATGGAATACTACTCAGTAATCAAGAGGACTTAATTACTTGTACCTGCAACAGTGTGGATGAACCTCAAAAACACTATGCTGAATGAAAGAAGCCAGACACAAAAGAATACATACTGTGTGTTTCCATTTATATGAAACACTAAAAAAAAACACATCTAATCTATGGTAAGAGATAGTCCCTCGGTGGTTGCCTGGAGCTGGGGATTGAGAGAACGACCAAGAGAGGGCAGAGAACTTTTTGGGGTACCGGAAATATTCTATATCTTGCTTGTGGTAGTGGTTTTAGGAGTGTATGAAGAAATATGTGTTGCCATTAATTACAATGTGACTAAATAAAAGTCATTATATAAATACATACACACACACACACACACATATACACACACACACCCCCGATAGGATCTCAATTTTAAAAATAAAAGAGGAGGCAGAGAAAGAATACTGGAAGCATTCTTCTAGAAGCATTCATACCTTCTAGAAAAATAGCCACAACATTGTAAATCAACTGTACTTCAATAAAAAATATATAAATATATAAAAAGGAGAAGGATAGCAGTGACTAACTCTAGTCTATGCAGTTACAAGAGATTAAAAATTATTTGAATAATTTTCTGGTTTTCTTCCAGATTTGCTCCCATAAACAAATATTAATATAAATGTTACCAAATACAATCTTTTTTTTTTTTTTTGGCCGCCCTGTGCGGCATGTGGGATCTTAGTTCCCCACCAGGGACTGAACCCGTGCCCCCTGCATTGGGAGCGTGGAGTCCTTACCACTGGACCACCAGGGAAGTCCCAGCAAATGCAATCTTAAAGTAATAGTTTAAATTATTCTTTCAGTTAAACCATTAAAAATGTTTTGCCTCTTAAAAAATTTTCAAGCAGTTATATCTCAATAAAGCCGGGAAAAAAGGTAAGGAATTTTTGGTGGCACGTGTCCATAGTGGGGTAAAAAAAGAAGCAGCAGCACACTGTTTTCCTGTTCACTGGCTATCTCTCTCCACCAAGGCAGTAAACTGCATGCCAAGCACAGTATGAAAGAATGTAACTCCCATAATGCTGAGTAACACACGTCAGTAGTGGGTGCCTCCTAAAAATGTAGAGGGTTTACATGAGGTAAGCAGATTTGCACTCATCGCCTACTGAGATCACTGAGCACTCGCTATGGGCAAGGCCCTATCCTCAAACCTTCAGAGGGCAGAGCTAACAGGACTTCTGTGTCGGTCTTTTGGAGACCCTGACTTCAAAGAAGCTCTGTGGGTGGTCCTCACCCCAGGAGCTGTGCCTCCCAGTCACATGGGCATAAGGGGACAGACACCCTGGAGTGTTGCTCCATGGGGGTGCATAACATTGGGAAGGACTCCTTTTTGGAGGGACCCTCCCAGCGCTGACATCCCCAGTGGCCATCTCCTTCCTTGAGCTCCAAAATGGTGGGAACCACAAGTTATTTTTCTTGGGTACCTCCCACTCCCATAGCTCCTGTATGTGAAGGTACCCAGTGACTATTTTTGCCAAATTAGGTCATTTTTATTTAGTTGATTTGGTGGGACAAAGGGGAAGGAGCCATATCCCTTAACAGAGTTTGCCAATGCTAAGGCCAAGGGAGCGAGCAGGGACTGTTTTCTCTAATATGGATCCTAATATGGACCCTAAACCTCTCACAGGATTCAAAAATCCCTGGAGGGACTTCCCTGGTGGTCCAGTGGGTAAGACTCTTCACTCCCAATGCAGGGGGCCAGGGTTCAATACCTGGTTGGGGAACTAGATGCTGCATGCTTGCCGCAATTAAAAGTTTGCATGCCGAAACTAAAGACCCTGCATGCCTCAACTAAGACCTGGTGCAGCCTAAATAAATAATAAATAAATATTAAAACAAAACAAAACAAATAAACAAACGAAATCCCTGGATGCTTCCATGCAGTCCTTGGAAAAGACAATGAAGTTGGCCAAACCATTCACTAGTCCAGATCAGAGAAGGTGCTTCCTTACTCTCTTCCTGCCTTTGGTACCTCTTCATCCAGGAGATCCATTTCCCCCCAGACTGGTTTTTCCACCAGAACGTGTTCCATGGCTTTGCTTCTGTTCATAAAGAACTAGCCGTTCTGGAATTTCCCTGGTGGCACAGTGGTAAAGAATCCACCTGCCAATGCAGGGAACACGGGTTAGAGCCCTGGTCCGGGAAGATCCCACATGCTGCAGAGCAACTAAGCCCGTGCGCCACAACTACTGAGCCTGCGCTCTAGAGCCCGTGAGTCACAACTACTGAAGCCCTCACGCCTAGAGCCTGTGCTCTGCAACAAAGACAAGCCACCGCAATGAGAAGCCCACGCACCGCAACGAAGAGTAGCTCCCATTCTCCGCAACGAGAGAAAGCCCGTGCACAGCAATGAACACCTAACACAGCCAAAAATAAATAAATTTATAAGGAAAAAAAAAAAGAACTAGCTGTTCTGGTTGAAACCTGGCCCATCTTGTTCAACCCATCTTCACAGTGGCTCACTGTGTGCTTCCAGACCATTCTCTTCGGCTGTGTTCTAACTTCCCCACACTGAGAAGGGAGCTGAGAAAACTTGGCACCACCGTGTCTTGTAGACCTGACACCCACCACAGGAAATGGATGTGGCATTGAGAAACCAGGCTGGCTCTGCCCACAGCACATAATCACCGGGTTTCATATTTGGATGGCCCAAGCCAGTGCCAGGTCTCTTGTACTTGTAGAAGCCAGGACATAAAACCCTGAACTTTCTTCCAAAACAAACCTAGGGAGGCTTTATTCTCTATGTTGATTTCCTTTGATGAGGTTTTCCAGGCCCCGATGGATGACTCTGTTCCCTCACCTTGGCCTCTAATTACTGCCCACACTTGCTCCCCCATCTGTTGTGGTTTCTGAGCTAGGAATGGAAGTGTACTTGGATGTTTTATCATCGCTTTGGAACACGAGCCTAGAAAAGCACGACGTTCCCTGTAATTTCCACTCCTCTGGATTCCTACTGAGCCTCAGTGTTTTACTGGAACAGCATATGATGCAAAGAATAATCAAGGTCTGGGTTCCTCCCCCAATTGCCAGCTACTTCCCTGTCTTACCAGGAGTGAAATCAAATGACGAAGCAAGTTTCCATCTTTAATCAGCCATCAATCAGCAAGGAAATCCGTACCTGCCACTACTATCAAGACGCCAAGGGGCGAGAGCAGTTTCCAGAGGTAGCGGCATGGCTTCTATCCCCAAGGAGTTTGCCAACGTAGACTCTGCAATCAAACGTACTCTCCACAGAGACCCATGTGGCCAGTAACCGATGGAGCCGCTTCTCAACCCAGGAGAAGACACGCAGTAACAGTGATTGTATTTGTTGCATATGCAGTGACAGCTCTACAAACTCAGAGCAGCTTGAGGTCGCTGTGGACTGGAGGGCTCTGAGACTGTGACCTAGAAGAGGAGCTGTTGGAACTGAATCTTAAAAACCAAGGAAGAGTTATCTGGGCGGAAAGGGAGAGAAGAAATTAAGGGCGCTCCACTCTGCATAAAAGTGAGGGTGAACCCAGCACTCCCAGGGACCCCAGCTGTGACCTCCTCCTTTACTTTGAAGTGCTTGCAGACTCTCTCCTTCAACTGCTTTAACTGAGTAGGAGAAGGCCAATTAAATCAAGAGATGACCCAGACTCCCGAAGGTGAAGCAGCTCCTAAATCCCAGCTCCCCCATGCCAGTCCCAAGGAACCCAGTGCACGCATAGTCACTGAAGTAGCAGTAGCTAATTACAGAAGCTAGGCAGAGTGTGGGGGAAGGGGAAGGCTGAGGGAAATAGCACTGGGTGCCCAGGCCAGGTGCGGTGGAAGATGAGAGGGTCGGGGAGACCCCAGAGATGCTGCGGAAGAAGGCTGAAGGTCGGTGCTGGGACTCTGCTGTGTCATGGGAGGTCAGGTGGCCAGACAGCTCTGTTTATCTTGTAGGTGTGGGCAGAGGCAACTGGAAAAAAGAGTCAAGGGCTGATTGGCCCCAGCCTCTGGGTTCTGTGTGGAGCCTTCATAACCCAGTAACAAGATTTTATTTGAGGTAACAGACAATATCTTCCCTCTCTTGCACTGCTACAAAGGATTTTACAGTCAAAAATTTGTTCCTGGAGAGAAAATACCAGGAAGGATGTGTGTGGCGAGCTCTGTGACCTTGGGTCCCTGGTCCGTCTCAGAGCCTCTGCAGTATCTCCCTGCACTTGACCTGGGGTGTCCCAGTCACTGCCAACCCAGAGTCAGCCTCTCGTGCCTCACCCTGCACGCCCTGGAAGTACTTTCTCTCCTTGACTCCCCTGCTAACAACAGCCCAGGCAGGACAGGAGTGTCCCAAGCCTGCTCAGGCTCTTCCCCTGGGTCAGGACCAGGGAGGCGGAAAGGGAGGGGGAGAAGCAGCCCAGCGCATGGGAATGCTGAGCCCAGAGGAGGAGGCCAGGAGGGCTCCTGTGCCTGAGACAGGGGCTCTGGGGCTGTCAGCCTGCCTGGGAGCTGCGAGTATTTTGGTTTGAGTGTGGGAGTAGCTTTTACTGATAGCCGTGGATTTATTCAGCAGGGTTGTAAATCTAAAAGTTCTTGTCTCTGCCCTTCACCACTATCTTCCCAGCAAGAGGCATCAGAACAGCACTGCCAGGGGGAGGTCCCCACAAAAGTTTCATCAATGAAAAGAGAATATTAACTCCATGAGTCCAAGAGGCTCTGCTGTTCTGTTTACTGCTTTATCCTTGGTGCTTGTCACAAGGTAAGCACTAAATAAATATTTGTTTACTGAGTGGATGATGAGTGAATGGATGAATTGGGCATTTAAGAATCACCCAATTGGGCTTCCCTGGTGGCGCAGTGGTTGAGAGTCCGCCTGCCGATGCAGGGGACACAGGTTCGTGGGAAGATCCCACATGCCGCGGAGTGGCTGGGCCCGTGAGCCATGGCCGCTGACCCTGCGCGTCCAGAGCCTGTGCTCCGCAATGGGAGAGGCCACAACAGTGAGAGGCCCACATACAGAAAAAAAAAAAAAAAATTAAATCAAGGTAATACATGACCAGGATTAAAAAGCAAAACAGGGACTTCCCACGTGGTGCAGTGGTTAAAAATCCACCTGCCAATGCAGGGGACACGAGTTCGAGCCCTGGTAGGGGAGGATCCCACATACCGCGGAGCAACTAAGCCTGTGTGCCACAACTACTGAGCCCGTGTGCCACAACTACTGAAGCCTGCATGCCTAGAGCCCGTGCTCCACAACAAGAGGAGCCACCGTAGTGAGAAGGCCATGAACCGCAACGAAGAGTATCCCCTGCTCACTACAACTTGACAAAGCCGTGCGCAGCAATGAAGACCCAGTGCAGCCAAAAAATAAAAATAAATAAATAAATAAATAAAAAGCAAAACCTTTGGAAAATCTGGCAATGAAAAGCTACAGCTACATCTCTCCCCATCTTGAATCCCAAACTCTAAAGGTAAGTACTTTTACCTGTTATGTTTTTATTGCCTCTTGATCTCTAAATAATATGCTTGACGTCTGATGTTCTGCTGTCACAGCAAGGATTTAGATTATGTCACCACTTCTATGACACCCCTCCCATGTCTTTATAGTTAAATTACTATTTTCCCCTGTATTGCATTGGTTAACATTGTAACTTTGACAAATATATACTTAAATCTCTATCTCTTGGTCATTCAAATTCTGACATCTCCCTTGTTCCCCTGTTTTACAGATGAGAAAATGGAGGCTTGGACAAAAACAAAAATATAGATCAATGGAGCCGGATAGAAAGCCCAGAGGTAAACCCACGCACATATTGTCACCTTATCTTTGATAAAGGAGGCAAGAATATACAGTGGAGAAAGGACAGCCTCTTCAATAAGTGGTGCTGGGAAAACTGGGCAGCTACATGTAAAAGAATGAAATTAGGACACTCCCTAACACCATACACAAAAGTAAACTCAAAATGGATTAAAGACCTAAACGTAAGGTCAGACACCTTAAAACTCTTAGAGGAAAACATAGGCAGAACATGCTATGACATACATCACAACAAGATCCTTTTTGATCCACCTCCTAGAGAAATGGAAATAAAAAGAAAAATAAACAGATGGGAACTAATGAAACTTTAAAGCTTTTGCACAGGGCTTCCCTGGTGGCACAGTGGTTGAGGGTCCGCCTGCCGATGCGGGGGACACGGGTTCGTGCCCCGGTCCGGGAAGATCCCACATGCCGCGGAGCGGCTGGGCCCGTGAGCCATGGCCGCTGAGCCTGCGCGTCCAGAGCCTGTGCTCCGCAACGGGAGAGGCCCCAGCGGTGAGAGGCCCGCGTACCGCAAAAAAAAAAAAAAAAAAAAAAAAAATGCTTTTGCACAGCAAAGGAAACCATAAGCAAGACAAAAAGACAACCCTCAGAATGGGAGAAAATATTTGCAAACGAAACAACTGACAAAGGATTAATCTCCAAAATATACAAACAGCTCATGCAGCTCAATAACAAAAAAACAAACAACCCAAAACTGGGCAGAAGATCTAAATAGACATTTCTTTAAAGAAGATATACAGATTGCCAACAAACACATGAAAGGATGCTCAACATCACTAATCATTAGAAAAATGCAAATCAAAACGACAATGAGGTATCACCTTACACCCCTCAGAATGGCCATCATCAAAAAATCTACAAACAATAAATGCTGGAGAGGGTGTGGAGAAAAGGAACCCTCTTGCACTATTGGTGGGAATGTAAATTGATACAGCCGCTATGGAGAACAGTATGGAGGTTCCTTAAAGAACTAAAAATAGAACTACCATATGACCCAGCAATCCCACTACTGGGCATATACCCTGAGAAAACCATAATTCAAAAAGAGACATGTACCACAATGTTCACTGCAGCTCTATTTACAGTAGCCGGGACATGGAAGCAACCTAAGTGTCCATCTACAGGTGAATGGATAAAGAAGATGTGGCACCTATATACAATGGAATATTACTCAGCCATAAAAAGAAACAAAATTGAGTTATTTGTGGTGAGGTGGATGGACCTAGAGTCTGTCATACAGAGTGAAGTAAGTCAGAAAGAGAAAAACAAATACCGTATGCTAACACACATATATGGAATCTAAAAAAAAGAAAAAAAATGGTTCTGATGAACCTAGGAGCAGGACAGGAATGAAGACGCAGATGTAGAGAATGGACTTGAGGACACGGGGAGGGGGAAGGGTAAGTTGAGACGAAGTGAGAGAGTGGCATGGACATATATACACTACCAAATGTAAAATAGCTAGCTAGTGGGAAGCAGCCGCATAGCACAGGGAGATCAGCTCTGTGCTTTGTGACCACCTAGAGGGAAGGGATAGGGAGGGTGGGAGGGAGACGCAAGAGGGACAGGATATGGGGATATATGTATACATATAGCTGATTCACTTTGTTATACAGCAGAAACTAACCCAACATTGTAAAGCAATTATACTCCAATAAAGATGTTAAAGAAAGAAAAAGAAAATGGAGGCTTGAGAGGATCATCACTTGCCCAAGGCCACACAGTTTGTAAGCGGAGGAGCTAAGTACGAGCTAAGTATGCCTGGCTATGCTACTGTGGTCCCAGAAACACTTTTGCCTGGCACCTGTCACTGAAGTGGGGTCACCTGCTATTTTTACACCTATTACTATGCAAAGAGAGCTGAATCCCCAAGGACTCAGCTCGCTGGCTAGTTAAAATACAGTATTAGCTAGTGGAGGAGAGGTGTTTATAGAGAAGATTGCAGAGTCCAGTGATTCAGTCCTGAAGATCCGGGGCCCTTTGAGTTCCCTTGTTCTCTTGCTTCAGGGAAGCAGGATTAGAAGAGTTAGTCCTGATATATTACAGTGATAGGGATGGTTAGGTAGAAGCCAGCTCAGAGGTTCCCAGTTCAACACTGTTCTTCAACAGGTATTGAGGTCAGTAGCTATTTGTTCAGTGTCCCACCCAAAATCTGGGGACACACGGGTGGTCTCAATGGGGTCACACTTATTTGAGTGTCTCTCTCTGTTGCACTGTGGAAGGCTGGATTTGTTCTCCTTGCTCCTGGATAGTTTAAAGCACAAAGTAGATCTGGGCACACCTGATAATAGTTATTGCTTCAGGTATCTCAGCTGATGCACTACTTTATCAGAACAAAGAGCCCGAGGCCCACGTCAGCATCTACGCAATGGTGTGTGTGCTGGTAAACGCCTAACAACTGGCTCTCCTGGGGGTGGGGAGGGGGCACTGATATGTAGCCAATTTCTGTGGTGTAAACACTCCCACCATAGTTGATTTCACTGAACATGGGGCTGGAAAGAGATGCACAGTAGCAATTCAAAGTACTTCCTTAGAGGTGTAATAGATACAAGTAACCTCAGAAGCATACCTAATAGTAAAATATAATAAAATATTAGGAAGTGAGGATTTTTGAGTATTACTTTTGAAAACATATAATCGACTTGATTGTAAGTTTTTAAATTTAATTTTTAATAATGGCTATGTTTAATGACTGGCTCACAAAATTCCTGAAAATTCAACAGCCGGCTCTTGTGAGCTGGTACAAACCAGCTCCAGCACGACACTGCTCCTCACACAGCTTAGGAGTGTGCTCCCTGGACTAAAGCAAGGAGCGAGGAGGCTGGGACCTGTTATAAGACTATGATATCATACGTGACCAGCTTGGAAACCATAAAATACCTGGGAGGTGGGCTCTGGTCACACGGAGAGAGAGACCAGGGTAGGCTGAAATCTCAGAGATTTGAGACTAGTTGGGCTGATACCTAGTACACTCCGATGTGCAAAAAAGGCCAGGCTTCTACGTCTGTGACTATGCTTATCTTCCGCGAAGGCCTCTGTTTTCTCTGCTGCGGGCAGAGGACTTCCACTGGTCCATGAAAGGTAACTCAAGAGAACTCACATTCTTTTAGTTTAGAACAGTCCCTTCCAGGTTCTCCCAGTCCCTCTTGAATTTAAGGTCTAGTCTTTCAGATTTCTCCCCATCTACCTTGCATCTTTAGCAAAGATGGTATTAGTCTGCTAGTGCTGCTGTAAAAAAATACCACAGACTGGGTGGCTTAAACAGCAGAAATGTCTTGTCTCACAATTCTGGAGGCTAGAAGTACCAGGTCAGGTGTCAGCAAAGTTGGTTCCTTTCAAAGTCCGGGAGGGAATGATCTGTTCCAGGCCTCTCTCCTTGACTAGTAAAAGGCCATGTTTTCCCCGTGTCTCTTCACGTGGTGTTCTCCCTGTGTGCATCTGTCTCCAAATGTCCCCTTTTTATAAGGATCCAAGTCATACGGGCTAGTGGCTCACTCTACCCCAGTATGACCTCATCCTAACTAATTATATCTGCAACCACCCTGTTTCCAAATAAGGTCACATTCTGAGGTACTAGGGGTTAGGAATTCAATGTATGAATGGAGGGGTGGGGGTGGGTAGACAATTCAACCCATAACAAATGGTGTTTGGCTGTAGAAGCATCTGAGTGGAAGGGGAGATGCACATGACCTCATGGGGGTGGAGGGTCTGGGAGCGGTCGTCCATGTCCTCCTTGGTCTTCACTGCAGAGTGGCTGGTTGGGTGTGGTTTCTGAACATCCAGTGCCTCCCAAGTGCTCATTCAGGTGAAGCTGGTCTCACTGGGTTCTTTTGGCTCCTGTGTCTATAGTTTCTCTACTCACTTGGTTCTCACATTTTGTGGCCCCTCGTCCCTCAACTTTCTGTAATCCAATGGCCTGTGTCCTTACTCAACCCCCTTGAGGGACTGGGACCCCTGGTTGCCTGTGTATTCCCACTGTAAGCCTCAGGGCTCTGTGAGACCACCTTGCAGCCCACCTACCTCACCACCATCTTCAGCCTGGGAGGCCCATGTTGGACGTGGACCCTTCCTAAGGTGCCTGAGGAAAGGAGGGGTACCCCATTGCCCTGGGAGCCTCCTAGATTTACCCAACAGGGTTTCAGACCCAAGTGGGGAGTGGGACATGTCCCCACACACACTCTATTTGCCTTTCTTCCTCCTCTTACTACCACTTTCCCACACTGAAGGTGCTATCTACTTTTCCCCTAGAAAAGTTGTACTTAAGTATTCTTTTCTTACATTTTGTAGTAAAAGTCAATGTAGAGAACTCCAAGCACTACTTTTGATAAAGGCAGCTTTTAAAATTTAGTGGAAAAATGATCTCCTAAAACAAAGTCTTTCAAAATCAGTGGTCTCAGTTTTTTTTTTAATTAATCAATTAATCTATTGGCTGTGTTGGGTCTGTTGCTGCACATGGGCTTTTCTCTAGTTGTGGCAAGCAGGGGCTACTCTGTTGCGGTGTGTGGGCTTCTCATTGCAGTGGCTTCTCGTTGTGGAGCATGGGCTCTAGGTGCGTGGGCTTCAGTAGTTGTGGCACATGGGCTCAGTAGTTGTGGCACGCAGGCTCTAGAGCATAGGCTCAGTAATTGTGGTTTATAGGCTTAGTTGCTCCATGGCATGTGGGATCTTCCTGGACCAGGAAGAACCAGGAAGACACCTCGAACCTGTGTCCCATGCATTGGCAGGCGGATTCTTTTTTTTTTAATTACTTATTTTTTTTTTTTCATTTTTGGCCGCGTTGGGTCTTCGTTGCTGCGCGCGGGCTCTCTCTAGATGCGGGGAGCAGGGGCTACCCTTCGTTGCGGTGCACGAGCTTCTCACTGCGGTGGCTTTTGTTGTGGAGCATGGGCTATAGGCATGCAGGCTCAGTAGTTGTGGCTCATGGGCTTAGTTGCTCTGCAGCATGTGGGATCTTCCCGGACCAGGGCTGGAACCCATGTCCCCTGCATTGGCAGGTGGATTCTTAACCACTGCACCACCAGGGAAGTCCTGGCCTCAGTTTTTTGATCATGCATTCCCCCCCATAGCAGTAAAAAAACCCGAATATGTACATATATATATATATTTGATATATATGTGCGTCATATGTGTATGTCTTAGAATTATATACATTTAATACTGTACTAATTAATACATTACATGCTTTATAAAGCATCCAT
Source organism: Grampus griseus (assembly GCF_964374135.1). Taxonomy (NCBI): domain Eukaryota; kingdom Metazoa; phylum Chordata; class Mammalia; order Artiodactyla; family Delphinidae; genus Grampus; species Grampus griseus. The sequence goes on along the minus strand of NC_139018.1, from coordinate 36,984,405 downwards.
CCAAAACCAGACATTTTAAAAGATAAGATAAAAATGAAAACAGAAGTAAGCACTAATATTCTGTCTGCACCCTGGCCACACCCCACTTTGGAGGCCACTGTTCACCACTGTTGCCTTGCAAGGGATTAAAAAACAAACAAGAATTTGGCGGCCAAAGCTGAGCAATGAACTGGTTGTCTTCACTGGCATCTCTTTCCCTGAAGCATGGAAACCTGTTGATTAAATGGGTGGAGAGCCGCAGAACATCACAATTTAAGTGGAAAGAAAAACATACCAGTTTAATATATAATCAGAAGTATCATTCCCATTACATGGAACCATGGACTGGTGCTGATCACCGATGCCTGAGAGCCAAACAAACTGCCTCTTTGTTGCATACAACAACATTCGCTTTGTCATCACTCGAAGATGGACGAGTTAATGTCTCCTACCCTCCCTGGAGCCACTGGACAGCCAAGTGCCTGTCAGCAAGCGTGTGGGCACCCAAACCTGTATATGTATGTTGGGGGATGGGAGCTGCCAGGAGTGCTAAATTGCATGTGCTGAGAACAAAAAAAGTGCGTGGAATCTGAATCAGAGCTTAGTGATGACTATGTGTCTCAGAGGCTGGCCAAATCACCCTTTTGAATAATGTGTTGCATTGCGTGGAAGTCTCCAAGTCAGAATACTAGTCCTGATTGTAGGGACAGAAACATACAATCCTTCCAAGTATAGCATTTCTCACGGGGACCATTTGACAACTCAGGAAGTCAGGGGAACGGATTATAAGAATGATGTCCTTGCATTTCAATAAAATCCTGAGACAAATATTATGGGGACTTTTGGAGATTGCTAGTCTCTGGTCACTTTTCCATGGTTTGTGATGTTGGGCTCACTGGCATAACTGCAGAGGGGTCAGGTAGGAAGGGCAGAAAGGTCTTGAATTTGGGCTTGAATTCTGGCTAGTGTTTATAAGTTTGGTGACCTTGGACAAGTTAACTTTGTGAAGCCTCGGTTTCCTATCCATAAAATGGTCCAATACTAAACAAAATGATGTATACAAAGTATCTATTATACCGCATGGCATACAGTAGGCATTTAACAATCTAGATAACAGTTAGCTGATAATAGGTAAAGGCTAGACATTAAAAGTTTTCCCCCCAAATTTCCTAGCAATCTTCTGCCTGGCTGAGCCTGTCCCTTCAACCAAAACTCTGAGGTTTTCTTTATTCCCTCCTCCTTCCCTCCCTCCCTCTCTCCCTCCCTCCTTTCTCTCTTTCTTTCTTTCCTTCCTTCTTTCTTTCCTAACAACTTCAACTTTTAATAATGGAAACAACTTGCCATTTCAGAAACAATTTTAGGGAAGAAAAAATCTTCCCCAGAAAAATAAACTTAAACTCATCATAATTATAAATATTATAATTTTTTACTTCTGCGATTTAAAATGCTCCCCTGCAATACTACACCTTCATTTAACCTCATTCTTTAACCATCACATATTGAAGAGAAGACAGTATTATAGCAAAGCTTAGATAGTTTGACATAAGAATTTGTACAACGATTTTTTAAAAAAACTTTGGCCGGGCTTCCCTGGTGGCGCAGTGGTTGAGAGTCCACCTGCCGATTCAGGAGACACGGGTTCGTGCCCCGGTCTGGGAAGATCCCACATGACGCGGAGCGGCTGGACCCATGAGCCACGGCCGCTGAGCCTGCACGTCTGGAGCCTGTGCTCCGCAACGGGAGAGGCCACAACAGTGAGACGCCCGCGTACCGCAAAAAAAAAAAAAAAAAAAAAACTTTGGCCTCTGAAGCCTTATTTAAAGTGGCCTGTTATTTAAAAACAAAATTTCTCGGGCTGTTTAGCTCCTAATTAACTTTAAAATTAATTCAGCTTTTGCATATACAAATGTTCTACATTGTCATTAGGAAAATTACCAAAGAGTTTCTTGCCATCTTTATCTACACTCTTGTCAATTACCAATTCCCATGAGGCAGCCCCTCTCCACTGCCATAGCATTTATACTCCAGTTTGATGCCCTCCCTGATACATTTACATTTTTAATAGGAAGCTCTTGAAAACCTGACCATTGTCAAAATCAAAAGTATGTCTCGAGTACTGAGACTTCAGACTGTGTGACAGATGGTAGAAAGAAATATTTATATGGAGGCTGTGGGCAGGGGAGGAGATACTGCCCACTGTTGCTTGTAGTTGGACTTGCAGTAGCTGCCAGGGGGCCGTGCAGGCACGGACCTGGCAGAGTCTCCATCAGTCCTGACGGGTCTTCCTTACAGCCAACAGCTGTGGCCATTAGTTACTCCTTTGGGTCCCAGGACTTTTCTCAGACAGCGCCTCCTCCAGGAAGTGTGCTTGGTTCTCCCAGGAGACTCGCAGCTAAGAAGGACAGTGCTGAATGGTGGGAGCTGGCTTTCAAGGAAGTGGGGCAGCAAACTGGCAATAGGTGCTGGGGTGGCAGGACAGGAGGAGGAAGTTGAGGATTTGAAATAATCTTCCTGGGTGTTTCTAGCAGGACAGCTCCACTGGGAACATCACAGTGAGGGGCTTAGATAGCCAAGGGCATCTGGTGACATGAGAAAGGATGCACCTACTCTTACTTCTGCCATCTTCACGAAAGCCTACCTTGCTTATTTTTACTAAAATGTTTCAAAAGTAAAATGTAGAAAAAGACAAATTAAAAAAAAAAAAATCCAGGCAGGTGGTATGGTCTGCCCCTAAAAATTTGTCTTCAGGTCTCTTCTTGAGCTCTCAGAGTAGACCCCAGTCGGCTCTGCTGGTGTGGGAAACACTGCCACCTGCTGGACCATTTGAGAATGTCAGCGGGCCCTGTCCTTCGAACTCAGTCCCAAACTTTACTGGTGCCGGAACTTGGGAGCAGGGGCACCCAGGACCCAAGACCTGTGGCTGCCTTTTCAAGGGGCTCCAGGGAGGAATTACTCAACTGGCCAGAATATAGAGATAATTAGTTAGACCTTGTTTTAACCTTTAAGAGGACTGTATTAAATTAAATTCCAATACTTTCCTCCTGAAAATATCCCATTTGCCCTGCAATTATGTTACCTCCATGGAAATGATAACAATCAAATAGCATTGGAGTAGATGAGCAAAACTGTCCTTTTCCTTAGCTTCACCCTTAACCGGCTATGGCACATGGGCGAAAGCCTCAATTCAATAGTAATATCTACCCCACCCCATAAGGTTGTTATAAGGATGAAAAAATCCTGGCATGTAGTAAATGCTCAATAAATGGTGACTCTTACTATTCTTAATTTGGTTCCAAAATTCTATGAAATCTAGAAAAGTGGTAACATATTTATTAACCCATTATTAGCCCAATACTTTTGTCAGAGCATGTGTTTTAGATAAGCCACTTTGCTCCCTTCAGCTGGGTCCAGCCCTAAGTGAGACAAGGATCATGGGAGTATTCTGTCCTAGTCCTACCCTCTCTGTTATTCCAAGGTTACCCTGCCCCACCATCCTGGTTTTCCTGAAAAACAAAACAAAACAAACACTCCCCAACACACATGCACACCAAGAATTCTGACCAGAATGTGCCCAGAACTTCAGTTGACCCAGTGGAGCAGGAGAAAGGCAATAAGGATTTTTGGGGGGAGGAGGGTGTCTTTGGAAGCTACTTTGTCTTCAGCACTTCCATCCCCTATTTCTGGCCTTAGAATTTTAATTTAAGCCACTGATTAAAGCTCAGATGTGATTCAGCAACACATGGGGGGAAAACACTTTTAAACATATTGAAGCAAAACAAAACGAAGAATAGGAAGGCCGTCTAAGGGAAAAGCCCTCTGTCTTGGGGGTGGGAGTGGGGAGTAGAGCAAGGAGTATGAGAGGTGAGAAGACCTTCTGTAGGAAACTCTTAGCTAAACACCTGCTATGATAGTGGGAGTGAGGAACAGAGGAGAGGAGAGAGAGGGAAGAAGAGAGAAAGTGAGAATAAAGTTCTGTAGAGCTCATTAATGACCCCTGAGCCCGTTCTTCCTTCCACAAACACTTCCTACCCTCCTTCTCTGAGCTAGACATGGGGTTGGGGGCGTGAGGCATAGCCAGACGTGGGACACGAAGGGACACCCAGGGCCCGTGACTGCTCCTTTGGAGGTCCAGAGCCTTGCAGGATTGCTTCCGAGCCTCAGACCTTGATGGTAGACTTCATCAAACACCCTCCTGGCCTCGGTGAGAATGGGCAATGCTCCGTTCACACTCAGGTTTCTCCTTCGTTGACACCAGCACGAGCTACACAGAACATGTGACAGAATTGTTCATGTGTTTCCAGCTGTTGTCTGGGGGGGAGACATTTTGTTTTGGAGCATCCCAGCCTTAGAATCGATTGACCTAAACATTGTCAGATGTGTACTCAGAACAAATGAAATTGTGTTCTGCGTAAATATAAGAGCACAACTGATCACTACAGAATCCATTAACCGTATCTTGTATTCATGGTTGATAGACTAAGGACCACCCTCAGCCAATCAGGACTCAGCAATGCCCAACACAGGTCACCAGAGTTCAGTGACTGAGTCGTGGGCTTAGCGGCTGTGCCATTTTATAACCAAGTTAGATTAATTGAGCAAGTCAATCATTTGTATCTGGTAACAGCAATTAAAACGTGAGATCACAACCTTATGAGAGCAAAAATTGAACCAAGTCATTCAAAAGATAAAGCAACTTGCTTATGTGTAATTTCTTCCTTGGGTAGTTATACTAAAAGTGAGCGGTGGGGTAGGGAGTATGGTCTGCAGGTTCATTAGGTGTGTGTCATGTACTTTATTTCTATGCCAGTCTAGAACCATAGAAACATAAGCATAATTTGAATGATCTTTATGTCCACTGTGGAGCGGGATCCTGCCATGTGGTTTTAAGGCAATTTTTTGTATGTTGTTTATGATCACCTTGGGGCTACACGATTATCCAAAGTAACAGAGTGTAACTGTTACACTCTGTAAAGCAGTCTTTTTCCAACTAGAGCATTCTGAAGGACTCTGCAAGTTATAAATTAGCTAAAACACTGTCTTCAGACTTGGAGAGCTTTAGAGTTCCTTGTAAAATAGTGACAGAATAAAAGCATGGATGTCAAAATCTCAATGTAGAGTATGGAAGAATCTGCTGTGTTCTCTAAAACTCCTTTTCCTGGCCTCCCTTGTATTTAGGTGTGGTCATGTGACTGGATTCTGGTCAATGAACTGTGTGAGCGGGAGAGACCAAAATAGTTAAGAAATGGGTCAACATCACTGGATACAAGGTCAGTATACAAAAGTCACTTGTAGTATAACTGATTCACTTTGTTATAAAGCAGAAACTGACACACCATTGTAAAGCAACTATACTCTAATAAAGATGTTAAAAAAAAAAAGTCACTTGTATTTCTTCATACTAGCACCAAAAAATTTGAAAGCAAAATTTCAAAAAAACAATGCCGTTATCAATAACACAAAAAACATCACCTAGGAATAAACATACCAAAAGATGTGCAAGACCTCTACACACAAAACTATAAAACATGACCAAGATAAATTGAAGAAGGAAGAAAGAGGAGTTATATACCATGTTCATAGATTGGAAGAATATTATAAAGCTGTTAACTCTTCCCAATTTTATCTGTAGATTCAATTCAATCCCAAGCAAAATCCCCACAGGTTTATATGTGTGTGTGAAAACTGGCAAGCAAATTGTGAATGCAAAGTACCAAGAACAGCAAAGACAATCTTGAGCAAGAACAAAGTTAGAGGATGTAAATTACTGATTTGTAAACTATCACATCATAATTAAAACTATGTGTGATTAATTGGGCGATTGGGATTGACATGTATACACTGATGTGTATAAAATTGATGACTAGTAAGAACCTGCTGTATAAAAAAATAAATAAAATTTAAAAATTAAAAAAAATAAAACTGTGGTATCAGTAAAAGGATAGACAAAGGGACTAAAATAATAAAATAGAGTCCCCCAAATTGACCCACACATGTGTAATTAACTGATTTGCAACAAAGATACACTGTCATACAGCAGGGGAATGATGGTCTTTTCAGTAAATGGTGCTGACCCCTTGGGTATTCAAATGGGAAAAAACTTGACTGCTACATCATACCAAACACAGAAATAAATTACAGCTAAATTATAGACATAAATGTGAAAAGTAAAACAATAAAGTTTCCAAAAGATAACAAAGGAAACATGGAAGAATATCTTTGTGACCCTGGGACAGGCAATGATTTCTTTAACAGGACACAAAAAGTTCCGCCCATTAAAGAAAAGACTGTACTCCATATTTCATTACAATTTTTCTAGAAAAATTTTTGAAAAAATTTTCTGGTAATCTGGGACGAAGTGAGAGAGTGGCACTGACATATATACACTACCAAATGTAAAATAGATGGCTAGTGGGAAGCAGCCGCATAGCACAGGGAGATCAGCTCCGTGCTTTGTGACCACCTAGAGGGGTGGGGTAGGGAGGGTGGGAGGGAGACGTAAGAGGGAGGGATATATGTATACATATAGCTGATTCACTTTGTTATACGGCAGAAACTAACACAACACTGTAAAGCAATTATACTCCAATAAAGATGTTAAAAAAGAAAACCATGAAGGGAGTGAAAAGGCAAGCCACGGAGTGTGAGAATATAATTGCAATCCATATAACTGGCAAAGAATTCATATCCAGAATAAGAAAAAGACAGAATACCCAAAAGAAAAGTTGACCAAAGACTTGAACAGGAAATTCTCAAAAGAGAGTACTGAAGTGGCCAATGAGCCTTTAAAAGGTGTTCAATACCATTAGTTTTTAGAAAAATGCAAATTAAAACCACAGTGAGATACCGCTGCACTCACACCAGAATGGCTAAATGAGAAAGACAAGACAGTACCACCAAGTGGTGACAGGTATATGCAGCAGCTGGAAGTCTCATGAAATGCTGACGGGCATGTGGATTTGTATAACCACTTTGGAAAACTGGCAGTATCTACTAAAGTTTAATGCGTGCATGCTTTCTGACCCAGCAAGTTTACTGCTAGGTATATACCCAACAGAAACATATAGATAGGGACTTCCCTGGTGGTCCAGTAGCTAAGACTCCACACTCCCAATGTTGGGGACCTGGGCTCGATCCCTGGTCAGGGAACTAGATCCCACATGCATGCTGCAACTAAGAGTTCGCATGCTTCAGTGAAGATCCTGCATGCCACAACTAAGACCCGGCACAGCCAGATAAGTAAATAAATATTTTAAAAAAGAAATGTATAGATATGTACACCAAAAGACAATTCATAATAGCTTATTGATAATAGTCCCAAACTGAAAGCAATCCAAATGCCCATCAGCAGTAGAATGTATAAATTGTGGTATATTCATGAATGGAATATTATATAGCAACAAAAGAGAACGAGCTACTGCTTCAAGCCACAATGTGGATGAATCTCACAGACATGATATTGTACAAAAGAAGTAAGTGGAACTTCCCTATGCTCTCTTTCCTCGTCTGCCAAGTCAATAGCAAAGACTCCAAGGACCGGAAGAAGGTGGAGCCACACAATAGAGAGGGCTTGGGGAACCCTGAATGATCATGGGAAAGCTTACCTGGTCAGGAACACCCACTTTGTATGGTGAGTGAAAATTACTTTTTGTGTTAAGTCGCTGAGAATTTGGGGTTCATCCAGTTCAGCAGCCAGCATTACTTATCCTCCGTGGTACACAGAGCAATACAATTAAGTGGTAACAGGTGGTACCATCAGAATGTGCTGGAGAAGCTCGTTAGGAGAGGCCACCAGGAGCTGGTGCTGTCAGGAAAGACATTTTCCCATCTACAAGAGCTGCAAGTCAAATGGAGGGTGGGGCTTGGGTAAGTCAAGGGAGAAATCATTCTGGGTAGGGGCAGAGGCTCAGCGGCTGACGCTGATGGAGGACAGATGGAGAGCATTCTGTTCCTGCAGGTGGAAGATAGGACCAGCTTTTGCAGGTGCCCCTGTCATCTGCTGAAGGATCTGGGAACAAAAGGGTCAAGGGCTCCTCTTTCCTCAGTAGATCGTCAGCCCCTGATTTGAAATGACGTTATGTGCTCAGCCTACACATTCAAAGCAGTTACAAGTGAGATGTATGTAATTCCTTTCCTCTGACAACATGCTTCACTGTGTTCTGTCTGTTTCATAATTATCTACTTTTAAGAGAATTTATGGAGGCTGAGGAATAGCTGAATACTTCTTTCTTTGAACTCCCAGACGTTCTGACCAGATTCTACCCTCCAGTCCATGTTCCCAGCCATTCACCAGATCTGTCTGGTAATTTTCTAATCCTCCCCGGGACATTCCTATTTCCTGCTGAGAAATAAGAAAACAACAATGCTTCCCTAAGGGTGATGTGCTTCGGCCTGGAGGCCTGGAATCTCCATTTTAGGAAAAATGTTTACAAGGGTATAAAAGCTCTGAAAGGAAACGGCCTGTGATTCTCCTGGGAAAGAATATGAGACCCCATCATGAGGATTTGCCATAGAATTCCGCTTCATTCCTCATCAGGACAGGGCTGTCTAAGAAGTTCGTTTTGATTAAAAAATATATCAGAGCAGAAGTGTGTATGTTCATGGGCATGTGAAACAGATCTGAGAATAAGACAGGCAAAAATAAAGTGGAGGAGATAAGTAGAGAGGTCAAAGGCAAACACTTCTCTTTCCTTCCAAAAAGATCTCTTCAGGGTGATTGAAGTTTTTATTATGGAAATATTCAAAATATTCAAAAATAGAGAAAATAGTGTAATAAACCACCAGGTACCCCTCATCCAGCTTCAACAATTATCAACATTTTGTTAATCTTTTTCACTTATCTGCTCCTCTCCTTTCCTTGCACTAGAGCTGGGATTGGCCAAAACCATGGGCCAAATCCAACTTGCCTCCTCTTTTTGTAAAAAAAGTTTTATTGGAACACAGCCATGCCCGTTAGTTTCTGTATTGTCTATACATGCTTTTGCATCACACCAGCAAGGGTGAGTAGTTGTGACAGAAATCATGTGGGCCACATGCTTAAAATATTTGCTACCTGGCCTTTCACAGAAAAAATTTGCTGACCCTATGGTAAAGTATTTTAAAGCAAATACTAGTCAGCATATCATTTCATCTGTAAATGCTTCAATATGAACCTCTAACAAATAAGAGCTTTATTTAAGCCATATCTATAATAGAATTATCATATCTAACAAAATTAATAACTCCTTAATTTCACCTAATACCCAATCCGTTTAAAGCTCCTCGGTTATCTTAAAAAAAAAGGCTTTTTACAGTTGGATTTTTCACATCATAATCTAAATACGTTCACACACTGCATTTGGTTACTATGTCTCTTAAGTATCTTTTAATCCATTGTCAGTTTTCCCTTATACCCCTCCCTTGTCTTCTTCACATTTATTTGTTGAAGAAACCAGACCATTTGTCCTATAAAATCCCCACTTTCCGGATATGACTGGTTATCCTCAATGCATCATTTAACATGAACACAGTACAGTTTTTTAAATAGGGAAGGCCTTTTTAAAAACAAAAATTGAAATATAGTTGAATTACAATGTTGCGTTAATTTCAGGTATACAGCTAAGTGATTCAGCTATATATATATATGTGTATATATATATATATATGTGTATATATATATATATATATATATATATATATATACATCCTTTTTCAGATTCTTTTCCCTTGCAGGTTATTACAAAATATTGAATATATGTCCCTGTGCTATACAGTAGGTCCTTGTTTATCTATTTTATATATAGTAGTATGTGTCTGTTAATCCCAAACTCCTAATTTATGCCTCCCCACACTTTCCCCTTTGGTAATCATAAGTTTGTTTTCCATGCCTGTGAATCTGTTTCTGTTCTGTATTTTTTTTTTAATTTATTACTTATTTATTTATTTATTTTTGGCTGTGTTGGGTCTTGGTTGCTGCTCGCGGGCTTTCTCTATTTGCGGTACGCGAGCCTCTCACTGTTGTGGCCTCTCCCGTTGCAGAGCACAGGCTCCGGACGCACAGGCTCAGCGGCCATGGCTCACGGGCCTAGCCGCTCCGCGGCATGTGGGATCTTCCCGAACCGGGGCACGAACCCCTGTCCCCTGCATCGGCAGGCGGACTCTCAACCACTGCACCACCAGGGAAGGCCAGGGGTCTACTCTCTGTTGCAGTGGGCAGGTGAGCTTCTCATTGTGGTGGCTTCTCTTGATGCTGAGCACAAGCTCTAGGCACACGGGCTTCAGTAGTTGTGGCACGTGGGCTCAGTAGTTGTGGCTCGTGGGCTCTAGTATGCAGGCTCAGTAGTTGTGGCGCATGGGCTTAGTTGCTCTGTGGTGTGTGGGATCTTCCTAGACCAGGGCTCAAACCCTGTTCCCTGCATTGGCAGGAGGATTCTTAACCACTGTGCCACCAGGGAAGCCCCTCTGTCTCTGTTTTGTAAATAAGTTCATTTGTATCATTTTTTTAGATTCCACATATAAGTGATATCATATGATATTTGTCTTTTTCTGTGTGACTTACTTCACTTGGTATGATAATCCCTAGGTCCATCCATGTTGCTGCAAATGGCATTATTTCATTATTTTTCATGGCTGAGTAATATGACCACAGTGCATTTTTGTGTCAGGCTACATGAGGTAGTAGAGCTTTGGGCCATCCTCTGGTTTCCAGACCTGTCTAGGCATCCCGTTCTGACCTCCAGTGGTGGAACCACTGTTTTGAGGGTAAGAGTGTGCCTCGTTCCTTCGGCAAACTCCATGTGTTCCTGGTGAAGCTGCTGTTTTAGTCCATTTGGGCTGCTGTATGTATATGTATAGCTGATTCACTTTGTTATACAACAGAAACTAACACACCATTGTAAAGCAATTATACTCCAATAAAGATGTTAAGAAAAGAAAATATTAACACCATCATCAGATGGTGCTGGTTGGTAAAAAAAAAAAAAAACACAAAACCCACAGACTAGGTGGATTATAAACAACAGAAATTTATTTCTCATACTTCTGGAGGCTGGAAGTCCAGGATCAGGGGCCACCATGGCCGTGTTTGGGTGAGAGCCCTCTTCCCTGTTCGTATCTGATGCCTTCTTGCTGTGTCCTCCTGTGGTGGAAGCGGGCTAGGGATCTCTGTGGGATAGCTTTTATAAGGCACTAATCCCATTTATGAGGTCTCCTTATTCATGACTTAAACACCTCCCAAAGGCCCCACTTCCTAATACCGTCATCTTTGGGGGTTAGGATGGGAACGTATGAATTTTGAGGAGACACAAACATTCAGACCATAGCAGCTGCCTGTCACAGCTCCCTGGCTTCCCCCTCACTACAGCCCAAGAGGTGGTCATGAGACCCCACCCAGCCAATTAGAGTCCTTTCCTGGGAAGTTCTTTTCTTCCTTAGCATTGCCAAACTGGCATGATCTCAGCCTAGAGCTACCCGTAGCCATGCTGAGCTTGGCCTAGTAACAAAGTTTGAATCACTAAAGGATGGTGAGGATCCTGACAGCAGTCACTTGATTCTGTCCCCACCCAACCCATGGACACATGTCTGAGACCTAAGGAGAGAGAGGGTTAGGAGTAAAAATGGAATTATTTTCATAAAATCTCTGTAAAACTGTAGCTCAAGGGCAGCACAGTGAAGAGGAGAGAATCATCTTCCTGCCACTTCATCACAGAGCATCTCCCAGCTTTGGTCCAGTGAGTTCTTCAGAAGCAATACTTGGAAAGTAGGGGTGATGCCCTGTGGGAGACTTTGGTGCCTGTCCAGGGGCACTGACCCCTGGTGACATAGTGGTACCTAGCAGGAGACGTGGTATCTTAACATCCATAAGCAGTGCCCAGTGAAAGACAGCCAAACAGCACATAGGGAAGATCTTAAACACTCGCGAGAACCATCCCTCTTCTCCCAATTCGCAAACATACTCTGTATTTTCCTATGGGAAGGGGGAACAGCTAATTTACAGAACTGCAAGTCCAGGTCTTCGACAGAAGAGGCAAGAGAGCGGAGAAATCCAAGTATCCCTCTTGCTGTGTCCCCTTTTGTACTCATGGGCTGAGGTGGGAAACTCAGGTATACTTGCGTAACTTCAATAAAGCTGGGTCACCTCACCCTCAGTGTTTTAGTTATCTATTGCTGCAAGACAAATTACCCCAGAACTTAGAAATTTAAAAATAACAGTAAATGTTTACTATCTCACACAGGTCAAGAATTTGGGAGTGGCTTAGCTGAGTGGTTCTGGCCTGGGGATCTCTCAGGAGGTTGCCGCAAGCTGCCGGCTAAGGCTATAGGCTCCACTTCTTGACGGTGGCCGGGGGATGCACTTCTAGGAAGTCTCACTCACGTGTTGGCTCTTGGTGGGGTGGGGGTGGGAGCTGGTTCTTGCCCACATGGACTTCCCCAAAGGACTGCTTGAGCATCCTCACAACATGGCAGCCGACTTACCTGAGGGTAAGGGATCCACAGAGTGAAGTAGAAGCTACAACGTCTTTTAGGATATAACCTCGTATGGTCCACTCTTTCCTTTCTACAATATCCTACTGTTACACAGTTTATCCCTATTCAATGTGGGAGGGAACGACACAAGAGCATGAATACCAGGAGACAAGGCTCACTGGGGGCCTTCTTAGAAGATGGCTAGTGCAGCCAGTCTCAGTATGGTACCATATTCAAAAGAAGTACCAGTTTCACATCCAAAAGCACTGAAAAGCAATTGGAGTCTTGACTGAAGTCTCTAGAAGAGGCAAGGAAGAAGGACTTACATTGCCCAGTGCCCAGCAAAAGTTCTAAAACTCCTCTTCACTCATCTATTTCCCCAAAGTTATCACTCATCACACCAAAATTTCTCTTCTTCCAAACTCACTCAGATCCTCACATCTCTCCTGTCACCTCCTCGCCACCTCAACTATGTAGCTTAAGTCAACTTCTCTCAATTCTCAACTCTCCTCTTTACCTTGAAGCCCCAGGAACCAGGTAGGCAGCCACAAAGACTCTCGAGTGGGGCCCAGAGAGGAGGAAGAGGGAAGGCTGGGAAGAATGATACGTTAACATTTTGTGTCTGTATCACATTTATATCCTAAGTGCCTAATACAGTGCCTAGAACATAGTAGATGCTCAGTGTGCAGATGAATTAAAGGATGGTGTCATTTAAAAATTCTAAATGAAAAGTATTTATTCAGTGATATTCAAAACTAATGCTATAGCAACAAATTTCCATATGGAACACAAAAATGACATAGTATTACCGTGTGTAAAAATGTTCATGATAGCACTTCCTGGTGGTGCAGTGGTTAGGAGTCCACCTGCCAATGCAGGGGACATGGGTTCGAGCTCTCGTCCGGGAAGATCCCACATGCCGCAGAGCAACTAAGCCCATGCACCACGACTACTGAAGCCCGCACGCTTAGAGCCCGTGCTCTGCAATAAGAGAAGCCACCTCAATGAGAAGCCCGCACACTGCAACGAATAGTAGCCCCCGTTCGCTGCAACTAGAGAAAGCCTGCACACAGCAACAAAAAACCAAAGCAGCCAAAAATAAAAATAAATAAATAAATTTTAAAAATGTTCATGATAAGGATATGAAATGTTGTTATTGATATTTTTCTATGTATGTATTTTTTGGGGTTCTCCTCTGAATAATCCTCTTGAAATCAGAATCTGTGTTTTATTCATCTTTATGTCCCCAAAACCTGGCAATGCTTGGCTTGGAGTTGTCAGGAGTTTGTCAATAATGTGTTTAACACTTACAATGTATACCAGACATTTTTCCAGAACCAATACATGTATTAACTCAATTAATTTTCATAGTTACCTAATGAGGTAGGTTATATTTTTATCGTCCCCATTTTTCAGATGAGAAAAATGAGATACAAAGAGGTTAGGTAACTTTCTGGAGGACAAAGGCAAGAGCTGGGATGTGGACCAGGGCAGTCTCGTTCTAGAGTCTGCAACCACCCTCCCTACCACATCTACAGGGTTTGTGGAATTATTAAAGTTGAGTGAAGAGATCAGTCAGACCTCTTCCAGGAAAGCCTGTACATTTTCATCAAACACATCTAGAAAAACACTGAGGAAGTCCTGGAAACCACTAGTGTGCTTTAAGGTGACTTATAGACGACAGAGAGGAAGTTGCAATGCCTCTGAGGGTGGGTGGTTTAGAGAAGGATGAAATATGTCCAAAAAAAAACCCAAAACAAAACAAAAAAAGCAATGAACACACAGAGGATTTTTTAGGGCTATGAAGATACTCTGCATGATACTATAATGATGAATACATGTTATTATACATTTGTCCAAACCCATAGGATGTGCAACACCAACGGACCTTGTGTAATTATGTTGTGTCAATGTGGGTTCAACACTTGTTACAAATACACCGCTCTGGTGGGGGGCTGTTGATAATGGGGGAGGCTATGCATTAGTGGGGGCAGGAGGTATATGGGAACTCTCTGTACCATCCTTTCAATTTGGCTGTGAACCTAAAACTGCCCTTAAAAATAAAATAAAATTAAAAAAACATGATCAGCAGAAAAAAATCAGTGAATACGAATAAAGCCAAGCAGCTGCGTTCCTGTTAACACCAAAACGGAAACCCAGGTGGGGCAGAAGCCTTTTGATCGGTGGCCCTGGTCAGTTGTGATGGAGAACTGGCCAAGTATTTGGCGGACGCAGGGTCCATCACAAGCTGTAATAGCTCTGGTCATCACAAACCTCTGGTTTTTTTAATTTGTGTTCTGTCTCATACAGATATTAATGTTTGAGCAAAATTTTAGAAATCACCACAGAAACCAGGAAGCAACTCTCTTATTTGGAAAACCAGCTAATGGAAAGTTTTATAAAATAAGAAAGAAGCTTATGCTTCAGCAGTGGGATTTGCGGCATCTCTTCCATGTTACACAGTTAATGTCCACAGATAATGTCTCATTTGGTACCACATAATAATTTTAGCCTTCAGAATTGGAAACTGCATAACTATTGGAGAAGTTTAAAAAGAATGAGAACATAATGATTTCCCAAATAAGTAAAGACTTTGCACAGCTGAAGCAAAAGGAAGTAGACTTATGGAAATGAGAGGCGGTGTGGCACCAGGGAGGGGCTAGGCTGGCATCAGGACACATGGGTTTGAATTTCAGTTCTGCTATTTACTCACTCAGTGTCTTTCCACGGGGCACTTAACCTCCCTGAGTCTTACTTTCCTCATCTGGAAGTTGAGAGGGTTGCCCTAGATAATCCTTAAGGACCTGCCCAGCCAGAAGTCTGAATCCACAAGAAACATGGTGCAGTGAAGGTCATGGCATTAGTTTCCATGTGGTTCTTATACATAGTGAAGCCCACATGAAGTGTTCAGTTTGGACAGGCAGCTTGCACATGCGGCGACATGGAATCTTCTGCAAAGGAAGTGGCCTTTTGATGTGCTCCACAGCATGCCACTTCTGGGTATATATCCCAAAGAACTGCAGGCAGAGGCTCGAGCAGATATTTGCACACCCATGTTCATAGCAGCATTATTAATAATGGCCAAAAGGTGG
Organism: Grampus griseus; assembly: GCF_964374135.1. NCBI lineage: Eukaryota > Metazoa > Chordata > Mammalia > Artiodactyla > Delphinidae > Grampus > Grampus griseus. The sequence goes on along the minus strand of NC_139018.1, from coordinate 36,968,893 downwards.
AGGCAACCAAAAACAGATGAATGGAGAAACAAAATGTGACTATATATATATATATACACACACACACACACACACATATATATATGTGATTCAGCCATAAAAAGGAATGAAATTTTGATATATGCTAAAACTCAGATGAGACGAAAGCATTACACCAGAAAAAATAATCCAGACACAAAAGGGCAAATATTGTATGATTCCACTTATATGAGGTACCGAAGACAGGCTAATTCATAGACAGAAAGTAGAGTAGAGGTTACCAGGGGCTGGGGGGAAGAAAGAAGCGGGATTTATTGTTTAATAGATATAGAGTTTTTGTTGGAGGCAATGAACAGTTGTAGGTATGGCCAGTCCTGATGTCTGAGTGATTCCCTGTGCCCAGCAAAGGGACCTAGTTTCTGGAGCCTTGAAGACAAAGGGTAACACCCCAGAATATGGTCTCATTTTCCACTCTATCTTCACTGGCCAAGCAGCTGCTGAGAACAAAGGCCGCATCTCCTGATACCTGGCAAAGAAATGCGGTATTGCCTCATGAATTGGTGCCCACGAGTGTATTTGGGGAAGAGCTTCAAGAACAAGTGGAGGAGCAGCTGTCTTTCTATGAGACTGGAGAGAGTCCACGAAAGAAACTGGATACCGTGAAGGAAGCAATGGTTCAGGCAGAGGGAGCAGCTGCTGAGATGACTAGGGAGCTAGGCAGGAGAAGAAATGCTTGGAGAAGGCAGGGACGACTGGCTGCCGTGGCCCCGGCATCTTCAGAAAACAGTAGTGGTATCCAGGGGGAGTGTGAGGGGACAAGTGAAAGACACAAAAAGAAGACAAAGCAAAAGCCCAGAAGGCTCCTCAGGAGGATGAGATGGAACATACATCTGTCTCTTTCTCCAAACCCAAGAAAAAGAAATCTTTTTTCAAGGAGGAGCTGCTCAGGAGTGATCTTGAAGAGACAGCTGGCAGTGGAAGTCTTCCCAGTGAGCGACCCTGAAGAGTCAGGAAACAAGAGTGCCCCCAAGAAAAAGAGGACATTCTCTTCCAGGGAGGAGCCACTCAACTGTTGAAGAGGCTGCTGGCAGCAAGGGCAGCAGCTCCAAGAGAAAGAAAACGTTCCAGAAGCTATCGCAGGGAGATGAGGATGGACATTTCCCTGCTGGGGCATAACCCACAGAGGTATCTCCCAACCCATCCCCTATATCCCAATAAAAACAAATTCACAAGAGTAAAAAAAGAAGAAGTTTTAGATATATATAGTGATGATGGTTATACAACCTTGAGAATGTATTTAATGCTACTGAATTGTATGCTTACAAACTTTTAAAAAGAGGGACTTCCCTGATGGTCCAGTGGCTAAGACTCCATGCTCCTAATGCAGGGGGCCCCGGGTTTGATCCCTGGTCAGGGAACTAGATCCCACATGCAGCAACTAAGAGTTTGCAATCCGCAACTAAGAGTTCATGTGTCGCAACTAAGACCCGGCTCGGCCAAACAAATAAAAAACAACAAAGAAACAAAAGCAAAACCAAAAAAACCCCACATATGTTTAAAAAGATAAACACTGTGTTATGTACCGGGTTGGCCAAAAAGTTCGTTCGGATTTTTCCCTAAGATGGTAGGGAAAACCCAACGAACTTTTTGGCCAACCCAATATATTTTACCACAATAAAAATAAATGTTTTAAGTGAGTGCTCTGTGTGCTTCTGTTAAAAACATTTTTTTGCATGTAAATCGGCTCTCTGTAAAGTGCAAGAGAAAGGTGAGAACATGGAAAGGGTGGTAGCTGCTTAGTATCGTAATCCGACTGGAAAGCATGATGACTGAAATGTTTATGTGTGTGCCAGCGCTTGTGTGGGTTTGGGAAGGTGTGAGGAGGAACCAGATTTAAGAAAGGCATGGATTTAAGAGAAAGTCAGAAAGGCAAGAGGGAGCCAAAGACTGAATGCAGGGAGCAAATTTTCCCCCAACAGGATTGCTGTCTCCAGACTCCCCAAATCACACAGAGGCCCAGTTTGCTCCTGACTCAGCAGCTGGGGCTGAGTAAAAGTTTGTCTGTAATCCTTCTCCAAGGGAAGCTTCATGCCTATTCTTCCAGAGCTCTTCTGCTTTTATCAGCTAAGTCAGGTTTTCAGATGGGCACATTTCCTTCCACAGGTAAAAGAGTCTGAACAGAATCGGGAGGTGACCTCCCTTCTCTGCTTAGGGCCACCATTGCTCACCCATGCTCTGTGACTTAGCTCCCACTCTGTAATACACAGCTCACACTCACTATTACCTTCGAGAGCAGGAATTCCTTAACTGTGCATAATGCTCAATAGTTTAGAGAACACTCTGGAAGCCTGCCCCCGAGAACATCAGCTTCTTGGAGGCACGCGTTCTTTTCTGTTTTGTTCTCTGCTGCATTCCCAGCCCAAGAAACAGTGGAGTCACACAGCAGATGCACCACCAACAGCGCCTGAATATGTGATGAGGGAGGGTCTCAGGGCAATGCTGGGAGGTATTTTCTCCAGATGAGAAAACTGAGAAACAGCAAGACTGAGTAACTGACCCAACGACCTGGGATTCACACAGGTGTTTTGGCTCCAAGTCTAGTGAATAAGAAGTACATCAAAATAAATGTATGTTTTTATTTATTTATTTTTAATTTTTTAAATTGAAGTATAGTTGATTTACAATGTTGTATTAGTTTCAGGTGTACAGCAAAGTGGCTCAGTTATACATTCATATATATTTTTTTCCAGATTCTTTTCCCTTACAGTTTATTACAAAATAGTGAGTAGAGTACCCTGTGCTATACAGTAGGTCCTTGTTGGTTGTCTATTTTATATACAGTGGCGTGTATATGTTAATCCCAAACTCCTAATTTATCCCTCCCTAACCCTTTCCCCTTTGGTAACCATAAGTTCGTTTTCTATGTCTATGGGTCTATTTCTGTTTTGTATGTACGTTTACTTGTATCATTTTTTTTGGGGGGGAGGGCTGCGCTGGGTCTTCGTTGCTGTGCGCAGGCTTTCTCTAGTTGCAGCAAGCAGGTGCTACTCTTCATTGCGGTGCGTGGGTTTCTAATTGTGGTGGCTTCTCTTTGTTGTGGAGCACGGGCTCTAGAGCGCAGGCTCCATAGTTGTGGCACACAGGCTTAGTTGCTCCACAGCATGTGGGATCTTCCCGGACCAGGGCTCAAACCTGTGTTCCCTGCATTGGCAGGCGGATTCTCAACCACTGCGCTACCAGGGAAGTCCTAGATGGTATTCTTGAATCGGTGTCAATTTCCTGATTGTCATGGTTGTACTGTGGTTATGTTGGAGTGTGTCCTTGAACTTGGGAAACACACACTCAAGTAATTAAGTGGAGAACAGTTGCTCTGCCTCTGAAAGCAGGATAACAGCAAAGTGGGTGGGAGGATGGATTTTAAAATCCAACGTACCTGGGCTTCCCTGGTGGCGCAGTGGTTGAGAGTCCACCTGCCAATGCAGGGGACACAGGTTTGAGCCCTGGTCCGGGAAGATCCCACATGCCGCGGAGCAGCTGGGTCCGTGAGCCTTGGCCGCTAAGCCTGCGCGTCCGGAGCCTGTGCTCCGCAACGGGAGAGGCCACAACGGTGAGAGGCCCGAGTACCACAAAAAAAAAAAAAAAAATCCAACATACCTGACCTCCATCGCAGGCCAAGCCTCAGTTTCTTCATTTGTAAAGTGGAACTAATACTATACTTACTTCAGAGCATATTTTAAGAATTCGATGAGATAATGCTGGTAAAGAGCTTACCCTGATACCTGGCACTAGGAAGCCCTCCATAACCTCTAGCTATCTTTATTGCCTGTACATGTTTCAAGGGGATGATGAACTGTCATTGCACTAAACACTGGCTTTACAGCTTTGTGGCTGGGACTCTCCCGGGTTCCCTCCTGGCTGCTCTGCTTTGAGACCACGTCACCGTCATCATAGGCATTGCTGTCTTTGGGACCAGCCGCTAGTTGGAATTATTTTCTTAGGCCTGAATTCAGTTTCCCAAGTTAATGTGTTGAAGACTGAAGGAAATCTCTGGCACAGAGCCCTTGCTTCACGATCAGGGTTTCCTGTTCCTTGTGGCAGCATGCTGGGGCGAGCTTCTATCTCTTCCTGAACAGCCTGGGGCTTGATTGAGTTTCCTCTCGGCCTCCAGAGGGCATGACTCTGGATCCGGAGGTGGCCCATCCAAATCTCCTCATTTCAGAAGTTCTGGAAAGCAGCCAGGTAATCCGGCCAGTGTCCCTTAAATGTAGGCAGGTGGGGATTGAAGGTGCATGTGGGTGGCCAGACCCTGAGGGTCAGGTGTGTAGCTGCTGGGAGGGGAAGTGGCGTCTCTCTGAGCCGGACATCGGAGGGTGTGGTTTGGGCCCTATGCTGCCTCATCGCTTAAAGCACCTGTTCAGGAAGTCACTGGGGGTGGGGGTGTCCATCGATTGGGGAGGGTGTGCTCAGCTTTCAGAGATTTGATAGCAAAGCCTTCCTTGCAACTTTAATCTTCACCCTCTTTAGAGACCCTATCCATCTTGGTCTTTCAAGTATTGAATTGTTTAGATTAAAATTTTGAACTAAGTCTTGAAGCAAATATATTTATTTATTAGCTCAAGATTTCTGATGGTTAGGAATTCAGACCAAACACAGTGAGGATGACTGTTCTCTGCCCCATGATATCAGAGGCTTCAGATGGCAGATTTTGATGAAGGATGGCGGTTGGAGTCATTCAAAGGCGCCTTCACTCACATGTCTGATGATTGACACTGGTTGCCAGCTGGGAACCTCACTGAGGCTATTGGTGGGCTTCCTCACAACATGGTGGCTCCTTTCCAAAGGCAAGTACCCAGAGAAAAAGGGAGAGCAAGGTGAAGGCTGCATTGCCTTTTATGACCTGGTGTGTTAGTCAGAGTACTTGAGAGAGAAAAAAAAAAAAAAAACAGTAGGAGAGATATATATACAATTGACCCCTGAACAACATGGGTTTGAACTGCAAGGGTCCAAGGATTTATACAAGGATTTTTTTTCAAGAGTAAATACTACAGTACTACACCATCCTCAGTTGATTGAATCCTTGGATGTGGAACCGTGGATACCGAGGAACTGCAGATTTTCAACTATGTGAAGGATCAACACCCCTAATCCATGCATTGTTCAAGGGTCAACTGTATATATATATTTATTTTTAGGAATAGGTTCATGTGATTATGGAGGCTGCAAGTCCAAATCTGCAAATGGGCCAGTAGACTGGAGACCCAGAGAAGAGCCAATGCCATGGTTCAAGGCCAAAAGTCGTCTGCTGCAGAATTCCCCCTTGCTTGGAGGAGGTCAGCCTTTTGTTCTATTCAAGTCTTCAACTGATTGGATGAGGCCCACCCATGGAGGGCAATCTGCTTTACTCAAAGTCTACAGACTTAAATGTTAATCTCATCCCCCTAAAACCCTCACAGAAACATCCATAATAGTGTTTGACCAAATATCTGGGCACTGTTGCCCAGCCAATTTGACACACAGAATTAACCATTACACCTAGTTTCAGAACTCACATAGCATACTTCTACCACATTCTGTTGGTCAAGGCAGTTACAAAGGTCTAGCCAAATACAAGGGAAGGGAACATCGAACACCCCCTCGCTGCGCTGCCAACTCAATAGAGTAATAGCAATGTCGTGCTGTAAAAAGCATATGCATGTGGCATGTGGTATACATTGGTGTGGCATCTTTGGAAAATACGATGTAACAAATGCCCAACTGTGATGTAAGGGAAAAGGAAACCAATTTATAATAAAATATTATGTCTTTCAAAATGTAAATTCCAGTTGTGGCTGCACTCAGAGTTATAGTGGAGAAGTCAGGTGTCCTGCACCTGTACACAGCATGACATTGAATGTGAGCACCACAGTTACAGACTGCTACAGGTATGTCCCACGGGAAACTCAAAGAACATGAGTGGAGCTGCTGTGGGTGGTGTGATTTTCCAAAATGGCGAATGCTCTAAAATTCTACACAAGGCAAAATGCAATTTTCCCTCTGTTTACCTGGTAGTTGTATTCCTGGGGCAGGGGGGTGGGTGGTGGGAAATTTAGGCATATAAAAGTTTGCAAAAATCACATTGTGTTTGTATGTAGAGTGGGGCTAGGTTTCAAGGCTCAAGGCACTATAAATAGATTGTTTTGCCTATAGGAATGTGTCAGGGAACACTCAGACATCATGGGGGATATAAAACAATTCCTGTAGAACCTTCCAGCACATTGCAGGAGGACTTCTGGCCTCCCTGATCTTTCCCTACTAAAAGCCAATAGTGCCCTCTCCAGCACTGAGACCACCAAAAACAGCCGCTATGCCTTTTTAAAACTCCTCCTGGAGGGCAGTAGCAACCCTAGTGAGAAGCAGTGCTATAAAGGAAAGGAACAGAGAAATTCCAAAGATTCCTGTGGAGAAAGTCTGGGGAGTATAGAAATGAATCAACCAGTGACAAAATGGAGGATGGAAGGCAAAAAGCCTCACGCCACATCTGATAGGTAAGACTACCCTGTGTGTGTGTGTATGTGAGTGTGGGTGGGTGGGAGGATCCCAACCCATCCCAGAGGCCACAGTAGAGGCCCCACCCTGCTCCTCCAGGGATCCAGCACCATCCAGGTTCAGCCAGAAGAGAGTCCTTTTCTACATGTCCACTGTCATCTGCATTAAGGGACCCTAAGCTTGTAGGACGTTTCCCACACTTGGAGTGAAGCAAGGGAAAAAGGAACTGAATGGCCAACAGTGTTCTCTTTTTGATCACTACACCCCAATAGTTGGGTCTCTCCTTGGTTAGGGATGAAAGAGAAACCTTAGGCCTTGCTGGGACTATTTGATAAAAACAAGAAACTTCAAGGCGTCCTCATTTTGTTTTTTTAACAAACAAAGCATCATTCAGGAACCCCTATGTTATACCTAGTGTATCTTTTAAATTCCTACCCCTGGGCCTTTGCACCTGTCACGTGCCCTGTTGCAAAGTCATCTTCCCTTCTGGAAGCCCATGTAAAGCCTGTTTATCCCCAGTCTCACTTCCTTCATGAAGCCTGTGTTTCCCAACCCAACCCAAGGAGACCTCTTGTCCTCCCCCACATCACTCTGTGTCTTACGGACCTGTCAGACTCACAGGACTCACATGTGCTGCATGCATCTTTCATTAGGCTCTTCTCTCACTGGATACTTTCTTAAGGACAGGACTGAGGCTGATGCCCCTGTTTCTTTGTATCTCCCCAGAGCACCTAACCCAGTGCCTTGATCAAAGTACAAATATTTTAGACTAATTCAACAGGAATGAAACTTTATAAATCCTGCCACTTGAAATATGGTGGCTTTAACCTCCTGAGGTCAAACTAAACTTTCACATCCCTGGGAATTAATTGCTGACATTTTCAGAGCTTCCCATCTTCCTGTGAGGCTGAACTTTAATGGCTACTTGAAACAATAGGGCATTGATTTTGTTTAAGTGGCTGTTGAGAAGGGCTGCAGGGAAGGGAAAGCTGCAAAGGTCTGAGTCAGGGAAGGCAGGGGCAGCTGAGGAAGGGAGTAAATTGCCCTTGGCCTTTAAGAGGTGTGGCCCTGAAACCCTCTCCGTGAGGGAAGGCAGCGTGAGAGTCTCTTCAATCATCATCGTCAAACTTTATGACCTGTTCTCTTGTCACACTTCATGTCTAAGTAGTCCTGTGAGTCATTCCAGACACTCCCAGAGCCCCTGTATGGACCTTCTCTGCCCTCAAACGGTGAGAATGTTCAGAACCCCCCTGAAGTACAAGAACTTCTTCATTTTAGTTTTCAGTTGATTGGGAGGTTTTTTGGTATCACAGGTTCTGGATTTGCTGTTTCTAGAGTGTCTGTGTTCTTGTCCTGTGACCTCATTCAATCCTCAGTTCAGGCCTGCCTGCCTTACAGTCTCATAGCAGCCTGAACTTCCCCTTCTTAGCATTTGTACAAGTGTGCTAAAAACTCTGTTTTTTAATGATCTGTGTAATGCCTCCTTCTCCTGCTGAGCTGCATGCCCCATGAGGGCAAGTGGCCAGGACTTGCAGGTCCACCACTGTGCTGTTTGTTCCTGGCACAGAGCGTAGTGGGGCTCGGTTAATATGCATTGAGTGGGGAAAGAATCTGGCAGTTCCTCAAAAAGTTAAACGCGAGTTGCGATACGATGCAGCAATTCCACTCCTAGGTATTTACCCAAGAGAATTGAAAACACGTGTCCACACAGAAACTTGTATACAAATGTTCATAAAGGCGATATTCATAATAGCCCAAACGTGGAAATACCCAAATGTCCATCATGCACACATGAATAGAACGTGGTCCATCCATACCGTGGAATATCATCCAACCATAAAAAACAATGAAGGGGCTTCCCTGGTGGCGCAGTGGTTGAGAGTCCGCCTGCCGATGCAGGGGACGCGGGTTCGTGCCCCGGTCCGGGAAGATCCCACGTGCCGCGGAGCGGCTGGGCCCGTGAGCCATGGCCGCTGAGCCTGCGCGTCCCGAGCCTGAAATAAGCCAAACACAAAAGGCCACATATTATATGAATTCACTTGTATGAAATGTCCAGAATAGGCAAATCCGTAAAGACAGAAGGTAGATTAATGGCTGCTAGGGGCGGGGGGAGGAGGTAATGGGCAGAGACTTCGCATGAGGTTTCTTTTTGTCATGATGGAAATCCTTTGGAATTAGAGAGGGTGATAGTTGCACAGTACAGGAAATATACTAAAAAACATTGAATTGTAAACTTTAAAGTGGTGAATTTCATGTTTTTTATGTTGTGTGAATTATATCCCAATTTTTAAAAATACTGCCTTAAAATAGACATATTTATTTATTTGGGCCACACCTTGAGGGACCTTAGTTCCCCAACAAGGGATCCAACCCATGCCCCCTGCGACGGAAGCGCGGAGTCCTAACCATTGCACCGCCAGGGAAGTCCCAATATACATATGTATTGAGTGAACAGTTCATCCCTGAAACAAACTCAAGGGGCTCTGGATCAACTGTAAGCCTTTCTGGACTTCCCTGCTGACTGTGGTTCCTAAGAAAAGTTGGTCTCTAAAGGGTGAGATGTTGGCACTCTGTGTGAGAAAAGGGTGTGGCCATGGTTTATCTGTGTGCATTGGCTGCCAGCACTCTTGTTGGATATGGTCCATCACTGACATTTTTATTAACTTCAAGAGAGGAAGTTGGAGAGGGAGGCTTCCACCCTTTTTTCTTGTAACTGATTTCCTAGGTGTGTCAGATGAACGAAAACATCCTCGATATCGAGGCCAAGTACATCAGCTCCAGCACAGGGGGACAGGGGCCAGTGGCAAACACTCCAGTTAGACTTTGCATGTATTTTATTGCAGGCTTTGGAAGTTTACGTAAGAGGTGAGAGAAAACCAGTTGGTGCCACGTGGGGTCACGGTTTAGAGCTGTCACAAATCCAGAGAAATGTGCTATGTCTGTAGTTCAAACCCCGATGGGGTAGGTGTAAGGAGAGGGACAGACATTCCGCGTGTGAATATACTCAGGGGCCCTTCAGTTTGGATGAACAAGGGAAATTTTCAGGGTTTTTTTCTTGCAGATGGATTTCCTCTGAATGAGAAGGCGGGACGGATCCTCTAGCAGGTTATTCCTTCTTATCGAGAAGCAAAAACATCCTGAGAAAAATCAATGTGGAAAAGGGAAAAACCATTTTTGCAGGAGAGACACAGGAATTCTTTGCTCTCAACAGGCCCTGGCCAGGGCCTCTTAGAGGTCAAGACTGACCTGCAGTTATGTGCTTTTTTAAAGGTTCCTAGTATATTAAAATGTGAAGAAATGCCCCCCTCAAAAGGTTGCTGAGAACTGCGGTATATTTTAAATGTTTACATTTGACAGATTAATACTTTTACCACAGAAAAATAGAATAAAAGTAATTATGCTTTTGCAAGATAATGCCAGGACATATTTTAAATATATGACATGAAGTGCTCTATAGGCAGTGATGGAACTCGGATCTAGAGTTTTACCCCGAATGTCAACTCCTCTCAACCCTGTCATCTAGAGATAACATCCAAAGCCAGAGTAGGGGGCCCTTTGTGAATCGTGAGACCACAGCCCAGTGCCCTCTATACTCCACCCTCACCCCTAAATAGGCCCCGTGGGCCCCAGCAGCTACTGCAGTTCACTTGGGTTGGAGGGACATGGTGCATACTCAAAAGCTGTGTTTGTGCTGAAGCCAGTTCTTATTACGACCTTTCTCTTCAGTCAATAAGCAGTTTGCTCTTGAGACCTTAGTATTCTTTCTGGCCAATTCCATATGCTTGTTTGCTGCTGTCCTGCAGTGCCTGGGATTTTGTGGATTTTATTTTTGTTTAATTTTCGTCAAAAGCAGTAGCTTATTACAAGGGCAAAGGCAATAATTATTCATTTTCCAACTATAAATGACCAAGTGTCAAGCAGGGTCACACTTCAGCCCCCCTGGGTCTCACTTGTTGACGTGGCTCCTGTGAAGGACATGTTTGAGGCCTCAGTCCGCTCTGGACTCCTCATGCATCTCTTTTCCTGAAGCCTCAAACCCAGATGGCCACAGCCGCCAGTGACTTGGTAGTGGCACTGTGAGCCCAAGGACCCACTGGGGACTCACCTGGAGAAATTTGGGAAAGGGAATTTGGCTTCATTAGAACATCTTTAAACAGGGTGGCGGGGCGGGGGTTGGAAATCCCTCGTGATCCAATGGTTAGAACTCGGCACTTTCACTGCTGGGGCCCGGATTTGATCTCTGGTCAGGGAACTAAGATCCCATAAGCTGTGTGGCATGCCCGCCACCCCCCCAAAAAAAGAGTGAGGGGACACATGGCATTTCGGATCATTGAAGAGGGCAAGCTCCCTGAAGGAGTCGCTTGGATACTAAATCTCTGTGTGGGGTACCAGTTGTGAACTACCTTGCCATTCCCCAGTTGTGGCAGTCAGGGAACATTCCAGAACACCTATCACGTACCAGGTATGAATCAAACACTTGTCATGGCATCATCTCTTTTTATCTTCACCACAATCCAATGATATCGGTACTATTCTCATGCCCATTTTACAGATGAGGAAACCAAGGGTAGAATGGCTAAGCAACTTGCCCCAAATCACACAGCTAATGAGTAGCAGAGCTAGGGTATGAAGACTGGTCCGTATCACTCCAGAGGTCAGGATCTCAGAAGCTCTATTTCCGGGTTTCTAGAGAACTTTCCTTTTCCAAACCAACTTTATGTTCTCCAGGGCCTTTGTGTGAACAGACAGCCAACTTTACACCCCACAGGGCAGTGAAAAGGAGGATCCTGCAGCGTGGCTGTGAATTCAAACGACAAGGACACACGAAGCTCTGAACCTCGGGAGGAGGGAGACCACCACAAGCCTCTCTGGGAAGAGTTGTGAGCAGGAAGAGGTGTCTGCGCCCTGTGGAGACCAGCCTCCTAAGCAGCTCGCCCAAGGTTTCCTCTCAACAGAGACAGAAAGAGATTCAGGAGGCTTGCAGCAGGAAGGAAGCTTGATGACTATTCACCCTCTCCTGTTCCTCAGAGGGAAACAGGTCTGGAAGATTAAGTAAAGCACACCCTTTCTGCAAGCACAACCTGGGTCTCCTGGCTCCCACATGATTTAGAAGGTGGGCCACTTTCTACATTAGGAAGCCCAGGGCCTGAGAGGTGATGTAACTGACCATGACAGGGACCCAGCCTCGAGCCCCTTGAGGTCTGCCACCTGCTAAGGTAACAGTGGACTGTGGATGGGGGGAGGTCTTCAACCCCTTTTAGGATGAATGAATCATATGCATTTTTGTGAGAATAAGAATTATCTAGGGGCACCTGTTAAAAATGACTCCAATCTGACTGCAGGTCTTGCTCTTGATATACTGTTCTCACTGCTGATCCAGAAAGTTTCCAGTCTATTATCACCAACTTTTCATGGACTAAATGGTGTTCTTTTTAGATATGTTTCCTGCAGGTCCGGACCTGTCTGGATTTTTAGCACACTTTTTACCCACTGCCTTCTTGCCTTTATTTTCTATGGTGTAGGCTGTGTCCTCTAGGGGGCAGAAATGAGCCACTTGTTCTTTGGGGCTGAGCCTAGAGATGTCTCAGAACTTTAAGGAGAAAGTAAAAATACCCAAAGGTGTTTAGAAAGGAAGCAGATCGTACACACGCTTTTCTCACTAGATTGAAGTGTGATCTAGAGTCCTCTAAGAGACAGAATACTGGTAGGAACTCAGGCTCTGAATTCAAACAGACTCAAGTTCATGGATCTAACGTACTACATCATGACTACAATTCACAATACTGTGCTGTGTATTTGAAATTTGCCAAGAGAGTAGATCTTAAATATTCTCAACACACACACACACACACATACACACACGGGAACTATGTGAAATGATGGATGCATTAACTAACCTTATTGTGGTAATTGTTTCATTATATATATGAATATCAAATAATTCATTGAACACCTTAAATTTCCAGTGTTATTTGTCAATTATATCTCACTAAAGCACAAAAAAAAGAAGAAAAAACACAAAAAACCAGACCCAAGTTTACATCCAGTGGTCAGCCATCTACTTACTGTCTTTTAACCACAGCAGGCTATTCAAATTCATCAAGCCTCAGTTTCCTGTTTTGCAAAATAGGAATAATAATAATACGCTCTTAATAAGATTGTTGTGAGCTTTATATCGCAATTGCTAAAAAAAGTTTGCTTTCATTATTACCTCAACTGTTACTTCTGCTTTCTTACCAGCATATGATTTTTAAGTCTGAAGGGAAGGTGAAACCCACTTTCTTCAATAGTTGGCTAAAGCTCTCTAAGGAGGCATTCAGTCCATTCTTTTCCAGGCTCTGTCCTAGGATGACATTTTCACATCCTGGAAACCAATAATATGAACAACACAGAGGCCACACTGGACAGAAGGAAACGTGTTGGCTTCCTCAATAAAATCAAACCCGCTTCCTCCAAGGGGACATGGACACTGTGTGCATAGGAAGGGTGGCTGGCTCTCTTGTTTCTGTCCGCCAAGATTCACCTTCTCCCAGAGATTTCTCCCTGATCTCACTGGGCCCACCACGGGCAAGGAAAGCTGCACCCCTTCTCCACCCCTGTGAGAATTTTGCCTCTACCACCCACCTTAGTGGATCTGAGTTTGATTTTATTGAGGGTGTCAGTAAGTTTCCTTACTCTGAGACTTGGGGATTCTCTCCTTTTTAGCTTCATCCTGAGATTTCAGGATCCTTAGTGCCTAATTGGAAATAACAGTAATAATGATCATAGCAGCTACCATTTTATGTGCCAAGTGCATATGGATTCTCTCATTCTGCTTCAGCCCAGGGGGGTTAGTTCCTGTGACCACCACATTTTACAAATGGAGAAACTGAGGTACTGGGACATTAGGTAACTTCCTCAAATCCTCTTTTTTTCTTTTCTTTTTAAAAATATTTATTTATGTACTTGGCTGCGCTGGGTCTTAGTTGTGGCATGTGAGATCTTCCTTACCACGTGCAAGATCTTCGTTGCGGCATGCGGGATCTTTTAGTTGTGGCATGTGGGATCTTTTAGTTGCGGCATGCAGGATCTAGTTCCCTGACCAGGGATTGAACCCGGGCCCCCTGAATTGGGAATGCGGAGTCTTAACCACTGAACCACGAGGGAAGTCCCCTTTTTTTCTTTTTTAATTGAAGTATAGTTGATTTACAATGTTGTGTTTGTTTCAGGTGTACAGCAAAGTGATTCAGTTTTATGTATATATTATTTTTCAGATTCTTTTCCATTATAGGTTATTATAAAATATTGAATATAGTCCCCTGTGCTATACAGTAGGATCTTGTTGCTTATCTATTTTATATATAGTAGTGTATATCTGTTAATCTCAAGCTCCTAATTTATCTCTCTCCCACTTCTTTCCCCTTTGATACCACAAGTTTGTTTTCTATGTCTGTGAATCTATTTCTGTTTTGTAAATAAGTTCATTTGTATCATTTTTTTTAGATTCCACATATAAGTGATATCATATGATATTTGTCTTTCTCTGTCTGACTTACTTCACTTAGTATGATAATCTCTAGTTCCATCCATGTTGCTGCAAATGGCATCATTTCGTTCTTTTTTATGGTTGAGTAGTATTCCATTGCATATATGTACCACTTCTTCTTTATCCATTCATCTGTTGATGGACATTTAAGTTGCTTCCATGTCTTGGCTCTTGTAAATAGTGCTGCTATGAACATTGGGGTGCATGTATCTTTTTGAATTAGAGTTTTCTCTGGATATATGCCGAGGAATGGAATTGCTGGATCACACGGTAACTCTGTTTTTAGTTTTTTAAGGAACCTCCATACTATTTTCTATAGTGGCTGCACCAATTTATATTACTACCAACAGGGCAGGTGGGTTCCTTTTTCTCCACACCCTCTCCAGCATTTATTACTTGTAGACTTTTTGACAATGGCTATTCTGACTGGTGTGAGGTGATATCTCATTGTAGTTTTGATTTGCATTTCTCTAATAATTAGCAATGTTGAGCATATTTTCATGTGCCTATTGGCCATCTGTATTTTTTCTTTGGAGAAATGTCTGTTTAGGTCTTCTGCCCATTTCAAAGCCTCTTGGGTAGTCTGACTACAGAGCTGAATTCCAAGTTACTTGACCATGAAGGGAATTGAATAAACACAGACACTGCGTCCCCACCCCTGATGACACCAGTTTCATCAGAAAGTTTGACTGCAGCCTGAACTCCCTCTGGCTGGCCCCTGAGTCAGGTCAAGGTGTCAGTGACATCAAGGAAGAGTTGTCCTGCAGGGAGAGGGCCAGCATCCCACAGCCATACTCTCTTCTGGCACATACTCTCCCATATACTTCCCTCACCCACCCCCAACAGCAAGTTCCCTCCCTGCTTGAGACGCTGGGAGACATTCAGTTCCATGACACTTTGCAAAGGCTCGTAGAGGGGGAAGAAGGAGTGTGTAGCTCCTTTGAGGTGCAGTCAGCTTGCAAATGTCTGACACAGGCGGGAAGAGAAACACCTCTGAGGTCCTTCCTTGTCAGGCAAACTGAGCCCTGGGCCTAAGTACCAATGCTGTTCCCTCCTGTCTTACCTTTTCACCTCCCTATTTTTTCACCACTGTGAAGGCAACACTCACCAGGGCATGTAAAGACACCGTCCCTGCCCTGGAGACTCAGAATCTGCTGCCATCGCTATGAGGTGAGAAGGAAATTGCAGTGTTGAGGTTTCTTGCTTCTTCCTCACTGAGATAGAAAAACCCCAACTGTCAACAAACCCCAAACCAATCAACCAAATGATGCTGAGAGGTTGCTAGGCAGCAAGGCTGTGTCTGTGGCAAAAAAGATCACGAGATAGCCTGGTCACAGAAACCAAGGTGACAAAGGACAGAGGATGAAAAGAAGAGGAGAAATCTTGAGAAGGGGGCTGCTTTCAACTCAAAGGGAATGAGGCCAGGGTGTGTAGATTCCCCAGATACCCAGGCTGCTACGGCAGGCAGGGTCAGCCAGTGAGGAGGGAAAAAAATGGTGGGTGGGGAGGGATCAGAAAAGAGGGCTTCTATGACCCAACAGGCAAAAAGGAAGACCTTGGAAAGAAAAGCAAAGAGAACCAACAGGATTAGGACATTAAATATCCATTCCCACTGACAGAACTGTATGTATATAAATTGTGCCTCATAAACCTGACTTAAAAATAAGCTGGTGGGCTTCCCTGGTGGCGCAGTGGTTGGGAGTCCGCCTGCCGATGCAGGGGACACGAGTTCCTTCCCCGGTCCGGGAAGATCCCACATGCCGCGGAGCGGCTGGGCCCGTGAGCCATGGCTGCTGAGCCTGCGCGTCTGGAGCCTGTGCTCCGCAACAGGAGAGGCCACAACAGTGAGAGGCCCGCATACTGCAAAGAAAAAAAAAAAAAACGGAAAGAAAAAAAAAAAAAAAAGCTGGGGGAGGTGTCAAAAATTATATATTACAACTCAGCCACATTAAAAAAAGAGAACAATTTAGGCTCTTTATTTCTTAGAACCAATATAAGCTTCTTCACAAACTCTTATTCCTATTAATATTAGGTGGGAGAATTTAAACTTGCCAGTTAAAGGAAAACGAGTCTCTTCCACTTTATTTTATTTATTTATTTATTTATTTATTTTTAAAGAGGGTATGTGTGCGGCTTCCCTGGTGGCACAGTGGTTGAGAATCTGCCTGCTAATACAGGGGACACAGGTTCGAGCCCTGGTCTGGGAAGATCCCACATGCCGCAGAGCGGCTGGGCCCGTGAGCCACAACTACTGAGCCTGCGCGTCTGGAGCTTGTGCTCCGCAACAAGAGAGGCCACGATAGTGAGAGACCCGTGCGCGGCGATGAAGAGTGTCCCCCACTTGCCACAACTAGAGAAAGCCCTCGCATAGAAACGAAGACCCAACACAGCCAAAAATAAATAAAACAAAAATAAATAAATAAGAAGACCCCAAGATCACTATTTTAAAAAAAAAAGGGGTATGTGTGTTGGGTTTTTTTTTTATTTCTTTTCTATTTATTTATTTTTGGCTGCGTTGGGTCTTCGTTGCTGTGCGCGGACTTTCTCTAGTTGCGGCAAGCGGGGGCTACTCTTCGTTGTGGTGCACGAGCTTCTCATTGCGGTGTCTTCTCTTGTTCTAGAGCAAGGGCTCTAGGTGAGCAGGCTTCAGTAGTTGTGGCACGTGGGCTCAGTAGTTGTGGCTCGCAGTCTCAGTAGTTGTGGCACACGGGCTTAGTTGCTCCGCAGCATGTGGGATCTTCCCGGGCCAGGGCTCAAACTCGTGTCCCTTGCATTGGCAGGCAGATTCTTAACCACTGTGCCACCAGGGAAGCCCCCTCTTCCACTTTAAATTAATTTTGTTAAATTAGTTCAGCCACTTTTGGATAAATATTCAGTCCAGTCCCTGCCTGGACTATTACCTGCTCTCCAGGTGTACCCCCCTCCTGCCCCTCCCCGATCTGTCCCCACTCTGTGTGTAACTCTGGGACAATGGAGAGGGTGACTGGTCTGGGTGCTGGACCCCGTGTTGTGCTCTGGTCTTCAGTGACCTCTACAGAGATGCCCTTCACCCACCAGGTCTGCTGACATCCATGGTTGAGGTCCTGGCTGCCGGGGCCTGCTGCTTCCCCCGGCTCATGGGTCCTGTCTCAGTTCTGCTGGTTCTGTGCATACAAACCTGCACCTGTTCGATGTCTCTGCATGTTTTCCATTTCCCAAGGCAGGTCCACAGGGTCCCCACTCTCAAGCCCCTCTGCATTCCCTAGCAGCCTTAGGGGCTTCCGGGTTTCTCCCACACTCAAGCTAAGGGGAATTGGGGTAAGGCAGGGCGGGGGGCAGGGGACACCTAAAGTCCCTCTCCCGGACTAAACATGTTATGCCGTCGTCTCTGCTACACTAGAGCTGCCCTAGATGGACATAGGGCCACACCCTATGGGACGTGGGTGACTGCCCCAGGGCTCCAGTGGAGGAGCGAGGCATAAATCTTTTGTGTTTCTGGCCTGTTCTCAACCTCTGTGGAGGTTTTCTACTGTTCTCTACGCCGGCACCAAGGTTTGACAAGGGTCAAAGAGCACGGGCTTCTGGCCTCCCATCCCTCCTGCTTCCCCTCCAAGCACCAGAAGCCTTTGTACTTCCTCTTTCTGTTTTTCAGGGACTTCTTTTCGCTGTATCTTCCTTCTTCCCTGCCCTCTGGGTTTTGTTCTAGACGGTATCCACCTTTCTCCTTCCCTAGGACCGTAAGCTCCATGGTGCAGTGAGAGAATTTTGCTCACTCATAAGGAAAGTGCCTTGGAAAATGTTTCAAAAACAGTACCTCCATTACTGTAGGATTTTAGGAACAAGGTAGTCATTTCCAAGGGAGGATGTTTTCTTTAGCCGTGATGCACATCTTTCAGGATCTTAGTTCCCTAACCAGGGATTGAACCTACGCCCTTCGCAGTGAAAGAGCTGAGTCCTAACCACTGGACCGCCAGGGAATTCCCACCAAGGGAACGTTTTTGCCGGCATGTTAAGGGACAGTGCTTTTTTTTTTTTAATTAATTAATCAATTAATATTTATTTGGCTGTGTTGGGTCTTAGTTGCGGCACACGGGATATTCGTTGCAGCGCGTGGGCTTCTCTCTAGTTGTGGTGCAAGTGCTCCAGAGCACGCAGGCTTAGTTGCCCCATGGCATGTGGGATCTTATTTCCCCCACCAGGGATCAAGCCCACATCCCCTGCATTGGAAGGCGCATTCTTAACCACTGGACCACCAGGGATGTCCCAAGGGATGGTGTTTTAAATGATACACATTTTCTAGAAATTGGGGAATTCTCATCCACTCAGGTAAACAACACACACTTAGTTATCTTTCCCAAAGTCACCTCCTTCTGTTTTTCCCCAAGCCTGTTCCTCCTTCTGTGTTTCTAATCTACCCAGACACCCAAGTCGGAGACTGAGACTCCTAGACCCTTTGTTTCACATCCAGTCTATCACTGTACCTTCTTCCTCCTTCAACTGGAAGAATGGCTGTTTCTGTCCTTGCTCACATCCCCACCACTACTGCTGACGTTCAGGCCCTTGTGTTTCTCACCTGGATTGTTGGAAGGATTCTGATCGATCTTTCTATGCCCAGACTTGTTTACTTGCTTTCCTCTACCCGTCCTTCTTGCCACTGGCATGCTTTCCCAATACATATCAGACCGTGTCATGCCTCCACTTAAAACACTTCTGTGGTTCCCCATGCCTATATCACATGGCCCCTGCTCATCTCTCAAGGCTCATCTCCTTCTGTTAAGTACACAACCTCTGTTCCAGCCACACCAAACAGCTTGAAGTGGACTGGCTATGCCATGCTGGTCACCTGTGTGACTTTGCACATGCTGTTCCCTCTGGCAGGAACGTCTCTTCCCACCTTCTTATCATGCAACATTCAGCTCAAAGACTTCCTTCTCCTTGAAGACTTTCTGTTTCCCCCAAGCAAGAACTCTATGCTTTCAATCATCATGGAACCAACTTGCCTCTCTTAGGACACTTGTCACACAGAACTGTATCACAGCGCTAGGCTGTGAACTCCTTGGGGCCAGTGATGGGTTACAGTAACCTTTATTTCTCCAGCATGTCGCATTGGTGTCTGGCCCAAGCTAGTTGAATGAATGAATAACACTGAGCATCAGCCCTGGAGTGGGAAGAGACCTTGAAGGTCACTAGGTTCAACGTTTGCATTTTCCAGATGATTCTCAGAGAGGTTAAGTCACCAGGTTGACCTCACACAGCTCACTGATAACATAACCAGACCTGGTCCTTTGAATCCGAGAACTGAATTTTCTTACTATTTTGCAGGGCCTCTAGACACAGCAGGCTGTGGGTAGGGGTTGGTGAGAAGACAGCAGAAGCAAAAAATTAACTCAGGGCCTGGTATAACTTATTCTCGAGCAAGAAAAGGGGTCAATCCCACAAAGGGTTTTTGTAAAACCCTTGCTACTCTCACCTGTGCAGTTGGAGCGACGTACACACTATCAGCATGAGCAGCTAGCACCTGAGGTTACAATAACAATGCTGTGGAAGAAATTTAAATACAGTCCTCACTTGTTCACTACTGACTTGTTTGAGGTCCAGACAATTTATCTAGCCTGATTACACTACCATCATCACAGGGATTTTTTTTTTTTTTTTGCTTTATTTCTTTAAAAAGAGTCTGAATTTTATGGTTTAAAAAAAAACAACAAAAAACCAGCCATAGAACCCTCACCTTGTTTCCTCCCAGAGACAGCGGGGGTGACAGAGGGTGGGCTCTTTGAGCCCAGGTGGAAGCTTGAATCTGGGGGTTATTTACGGCATGACCTAGGACAAGCCACTTAACTGCGCTGCACCTCAGCTTTTATGTTTGTGAAAATAGAGGTCATGCTAGTTCTCCCCATGGTTGTCATGGGAATGGAAAAGAGGCGCTCGGGCAGCAGCCAGCAGAGTGGGTGAAGCCTAGCCCTAGAGCCAGAGCACCGGGGTTGGAATTCTGGCTCCACCCTTGCAAGGTGTGTGACCTCTGACAGGTGACTGTCCTCTCTGTGACTCAGTTTCCTCTCTTTGTGGGGTGCTTGCCAGTACCTGGCACATAGTAAGCACCAGGTAAGTGCAAGCTGGTGAAAACGCTGGACCCGGTGCCCGGCATTTAATACGTGGGAGCAGCTCCTTCCTCCTCGCACACCCAGAGGGACCCCGGGCTGTGCCTCCGTCTGCGGGTGCACAGGACCTTGGCCATGCTCTTCAGTCCACCCTGTATCAACTCATGATAAATCTGGAGGAACCAAGCCCTCCCTTTTCCCTGTTGAGCCAGTGACAAGTGATTCTTTCTCTTGGTCACTGGAGTCTCCGTATGTGAACCCCTGGCCCAGATATAGGGAGTCTGCTCTCCCGCATCCCCACCACAACAGGTGCAAGCCCAGTCTTGGGCCGAAGTCCCTGCTCCCAGGTCAGGACAGTGTGGTCTCCTGCCCAGCTCCACACAGGGTGCTTTGTTCAGTTCTGCGGCCTGGGCCCCAGCTCCCGAAACCTCCCCGAGACCTGTTTGTACCTGTTGTCTCTTGGGTTTATTGGTCTCAGCTCACCTGCTAGACTCTCAACTCTGCGTGCCAACCCAGTCACCTTTCCCATGCGGACACAGCCCTGGGCCCTGACAGGGAAGCTCGGCCCCAGGCTCCAGTCACAGCCCTGGAGGCGGTGGAGGGAGGCCGGTGGGACAGGGACTAGAATCTGAATTCAGAAGAGAAGGAGCCTGAATCCTGCTGCTGCTGCTGAGAAGTTGAAAACAAAGACAGCAAAGGTCTGCAGGTCTGGCTTCTGTGTCTCTCAGAAATCCCTCCGCCCTGTGATAGTTCCAGGCCCAGCAACCCAGAAACAGAAGAGACCGTAGAACTCTTCTGGGCCTGCTCTTGACTTATCTGAAGCAGGAGGCCGTGCTATAGCACCCCACGCAGGTGGTCTTCCAGGCCCTACGTGAATGTGCTCTGTGACCGAGCGCTCACTCCCTTTCCACCTGCACATGCCATGGCTCGCCGCTGGCTGGAAATGTGGCTTCTGGAATTTTGACCCAATGCTCCTAGTCTCTCTTCTGTGTGATGGTTGGTTTGAACAGTTATTCTACCCACTCCATCTCTACAGCTTCTCCAGGATCAACACCCTCATGGTTCCTCACATAACATGATTTCCAGACCCCTCCCTATCCTGCCTGTGATCACTGGACTTCTCTCGTGCCCACAGAAAAGCATTGTAACAATAACAAGGAAGACAGCAAATATTTCGGGCCCTATTGTGTGGCAGGTATGGTGCGGAGGTGGGGCACACAGGTGTCACATCTGGCCTCTGTCCTCAGGGAGCTGACCATAGAGGTGAGAAAGGGATAACCTACCCTCACGTTTGCAGGCCAGTGGAGGGCACCTGCCATATGCCTACATATTAAACATTTAACAGCTGGGGGAGGGGGTGGGTACCTAAAAGATACAAAGTTTCTTTTTGAGATAATGAAAATGTCTAAAAATGATTGTGGTGAAGGCTGCACACATCTGTGAAGCTACTAAAAACCATTGAATTGTACACTTTCAATGAGTGATTTGTATAGTATGGGAATTACCTCTCAATAAAGTTAAGATTTTAAAAGTTTAACAGTTAAATAAAATGTGCTCTATCTTTCTACCTGGAAAGGTATTCCTTCATAACGACCAGACCCAGAAGTCCAGCTTTGAAGTTAGAGTTCCTGGCATCCTTGGATCCTGCGTGGGAATGGGGCCACACAGGGAGAACCAGTCTGGCCCTCACGTGCCCGCCCCCCCCAACTCCTTCCTACCTCAGCTCTTCCTGCACCTAGAGAGGCTTCATGAGCACGCAGGTGACTCTTCAGCTCACAAGTTCCAGCTCCATCCACAGTCCCTTGTCAGCCACCCTTGCAGCTAGGGGTGTGCACACTGGTGGTGGCATCTGCTCTAAGGAGGCCAGACCCAGGGAAGACGTCATCACACGCCCAAGTTGGCTGGGCGATTAAATTAAAAAATTTTTAAATTTTTATTACAGAATAGTTGATTTACAATGTTGTGTTAGTTTCAGGTGCACAGCAAAGTGAATCAGCTACACACATACATATATCCACTCTTTTTTAGATTGTTTTCCCCTATACGCCATTACAGAGTATTGAGTAGAGTTCCCTGTGCTCTACAGTAGGTTCTTATTAGTTACTTATTTTATGTATAGTAGTGTGGACCTAGAGATTGTCATACTGAGTGAAGTATGTCAGACAGAGAGAGACAAATATCATATGATACCGCTTTTATGTGGAATCTATAAAAATGGTACAAAAGACTTATTTACAAAACAGAAATGGAGTTACAGATGTAGAAAACAAACTGATTACCAGGGGGGCAAGGGGAGAGGGATAAATTTGGGAGACTGGGGCTGGCGGCCTTTGGACCAGGGGATTCCAGAGCCTGGTACAGAGCAGTGCTATAAAATAGAACATTCTGTGAAGTTGGAAGTGCTCTGTATCTGTACCGTCCAATACGGCAGTCACTAGCTCGGGCGGCAACTGAGCACTTGAAATGTGGCTAGTGCACCTGAGGAACGGAATTATTTATTTAAAAAAAATTTTTTTTAAATTTATGTATTGATCTTTAAATATTTATTTATTTATTTTTGGCCGCGTTGGGTCTTTGTTGCTGTGCGCTGGCTTTCTCTCTAGTTGTGCTGAGCGGGGACTACTCTTTGTTGCGGTGTGCGGGCTTCCTATTGTGGTGGCTTCTCTTGCTGCGGAGCACGGGCTCTAGGCGCACGGACTTCAGTAGTTGTGGCGCGCGGGCTGAGTAGTTGTGGCTCACAGTCTCTAGAGCGCAGGTTCAGTAGTTGTGGTGCACGGGCTTAGTTGCTCTGCGGCATGTGGGATCTTCCCAGACCAGGGCTGGAACCCATGTCCCCTGCATTGGCAGGCAGATTCTTAACCACTGCGCCACCAGGGAAGTCCCAGGAACAGAATTTTCCAATTGAAAAATTGTCATCAAGTAACTTTTAAATTGCCACATGTGGCTAGCGGCTACCAGAGGTCTAGAAAGTGTGCTGGGGTGGGACTCTGAATGGACGTGTCCTGTTGTCTCCATCCCACAGGGAGGGAGCAGGCAGGAGGAGAATCAGAATAGGGCTCTCAGGTCTCAGGAAGATACTGGAGAAGGAGATGAGATTTGTTCTGAGAAGGAGGGGACTTCCCTGGTGGTCCAGTGGTTAAGAATCTGCCTTCCAATGCAGGGAACAAGGGTTCAATCCCTGGTCGGGGAACTAAGATCCCACAGGCTGTGGGGCAACTAAGCCTGTGCGCTCTAGAGCCTGCACGCCACAACTAGAGATCCCCACGCACAGCAATGAAAGTCCTGTGAGCCACAACTAAGACCCAACGCAGCCAAATAAATAAATAAATAAAAGAAGGAAACCGCCATATAAGGCCACTTATCCCTGGCCAGCGAGCTCTCCGGATCTCTGAGGAGAGAGGCAGATGGCTGTGGGCTGGGGGAAGGGGCGTGACTCAAGGGCACCCCCAGACAAGTCCTCCTGAGATTTTTGCGGGGACCTGTTTCACATGAGAGGCCTGCTTTGGTAGTTCAGGCCTGCTAGGACTGTGGGTATTGGCAGATGGAGAAGACTCTGTTATTTTTTTCTTCCAAGGCCATGTGAACGGGGCAGGCCGTGTGCATAGTTTCCATGGCATAATGGGACTAGAAAGCCCTGTGTGTCTGTGGGGGAGGGGTGAGGAGGGGCCCTCAGCCGGGCCTCAGTCAGAACTGGGCACAAGCCCAGGAGGCACTTTCCCTGGAAATTCCTGCAGGGAGGGTCCTGAGCCATGAGTCAGGGAGCACCACGCCTGGCTGGCTGAGCCTTTGGAAGCTTGTTCGGTTGCTGATGGAGGTGAGAGTGTTGGCTCTTCCGGATGCCTGGACGCGAGGTAGAGGAAAGATAATGGCCGAGAACTGGGCCAGGGGGAGGCTCAGGCAGAACACAGGAGACGGATTCACCGGGACGCAAAGCAGAGGCAGGCGGAGGAGGGCAGCCTGTCTGCACTTGGCTGTGGGGTCCCACCTGCAGAAGAGAAGCTGCCTGCAGGCTGGCTGGGGCCCACCCCTGGGGAGGAAGTGAATAGGATCATTTGCCCAGAGGGATTCTAGGCAGGTTCCCTGAACACTTTTGCTGCTGGAGAAAGGATGTCTCTAAAGAAAAGAGGCCACCCTGCCAGCCTTTGAAAACTGGGGATGCAGAGAAGTCAGGGATGCAGAGCATGGGCTAGCATTAATTAAGCATCTCTGTACTAGGTACCAGGCTCTGTGCTAAGCGTTTTGCCTTCTGATCTCATTTGGAACAATATAGATTAATAATCATTGTAATAGCTGATATTTCTGAGTGCTTACCAAGGGACCAGACATCAATCCATTTAATCTTTACAACCCCTTGTCTCTGGAGTGAGGGAAGCTATGCCTCATCTATAATTTTGCCCCAAGTCGCTCAGCCAGAAAACGTCCCAGTTGGAATTTAAACCCAGACACTGACCCCACACACTTGCTCTTAAACCACTGATTTTCCTGACAGTTGTTCTGGATGTAATGTAGATTTGGGGATGCTCTATCCTGGGGCCTTTGAAATGATCCCTTAGCTCTGAATTATCCAGCTTGTCCCAAAGCTCCTTCTTCCTTCTCTCTCCTGGCTCTTTGGGGTCTCAAAGCCTGGAGTCTCAAAGGCTCCCTGTCCTTAGACAGTGGCTGTCCCTTCACTTGCTCTGGGTTTGTTGTGACGTGCAGGCCGGCTGCCCTGGGCCACGGAGGTTGCCCTAGACAATCCCGCCTTTCTGAGGGGCGAGATGGTCTCGGGTCTCAGGCCGCAGCCGGCACACACAATGCCCTCTCTCTCCGCCAGGGCAGAAAGGCGTATTATTGCGGTCGGGTCACTCGGGCCCCGCTGGGGTGATGTTTGTGGTCTGTACATCCCCCACCAGGCGCCTCCCCACGCCAGCCAGCTGGCCAGAGGCTCCAGGGAGGGGGCGCGGGGCACTCAGGGCCTGGGGAGTCCCTTCCTCTTGAGGCTCCTGCCTTGCCTCCCAGATCAGACTTGTCCCTTGACAAGTCCCTCCATCCCCTCCCGTAGATCCTTTGCCAGACTATGTCTCACACTCCCAAGTCTGTGATGCTCTTACTTCTGGGAAAGCACATAGCATCGTGCCTGGTACCACAGGCCCCCACAAATGTGACTTTCTCTTCTGTTTTCCTTTTCTGGCTTCTCATGTTTGCACTTTATGCAGGTTGGAGATCACTTTGTCATCAGGAATTTTGACAAAGACCCCGAAAACAAGTGTGTTCTTAATAGCAGTAGCAGCCACAGTTTACTAAGCCATCAACATGTGCCGGGCACGAGGCCAAACCCATATCCTCATGACAGCCCTGGGAGGCTGTGCTCTTTCCAGTCCCACGTGAAGTGTGAGAACAGGAGGCTCAGGGGACTGGAGTGACTTGCCCAAGGTGGCAAAGCTAGTATGTGGTGCCCCTGGGAGTGGAGCTCAGCCCTGAGTTCAAGCACGAGCAATAGACCATTGTTACAGTGCCTGGATTTGTTTCCCAGGGCTCCAAAAACTAGGTGGCCTAGAACAACGGACATTTATTGTCTCACAGGTGTGGAGGCTAGAAGTCGGAGATCAAGGCACCGATAGGGTTGGCTCCTTCTGAGGGCTGTGAGGGAGGCTCTGCTCCCCTCCTCTCCCCCAGCTCCTGGTGGCTTGCTGGCAACTTCTGGTGCTCCATGGCTTGGAGATGCATCAGCCCAATGTCTGCCTTCATCTTCACCTGGTGTCCTCCTCGCGTGTGTGTCTGTCTCTGCATCCAAATTTTCTCTTATTGTTAGGACACCAGGTGTGTTAGGTTAGGGCCCACCTTAATGACATCATTTTTATTTGACCATCTGCAAAGACCTTGTTTCCAGGGCTTCCCTGGTGGCGCAGTGGTTAAGAATCCACCTGCCAATGCAGGGGACACGGGTTCAGCCCTGGTCCGGGAAGATCCCACCTGCTGTGGAGCAACTAAGCCCATGCGCCACAACTACTGAGCCTGCGCTCTAGAGCCCGCGAGCCACAACTGCTGAGCCCAAGTGCTGCAGCTACTGAAGCACGTGCGCCTAGAGCCCGTGCTCCACAACAAGAGAAGCCACCGCAATGAGAAGCCCGCACACTGCAACGAAGAGTAGCCCCCACTTGCCACAACTAGAGAAAGCCCATGCACAGCAACAAAGACGCAACGCAGCCAAAACTAAATAAATAATTAAAAAAAAAAAAAAGACCTTGTTTCCAAATAAAGTCACATTCACAGGTATAGGGGGTTAGGACTTCGGTATCTTTTGGAAGGACACAATTCAACTCATAACAGTATCTTTCCCTGCTCAGTACCCTGGTGGCTCAGACTTTCTTCAGAGGAGGTAATGCTTCCCTCAGCTCCATGGGCAAGAGAAGCCTCTTTCTAGGACCGCTTTCACCTTGCTCACACGGTGTACACATACACACACACACACACACACACACACACACACACACACAGATGGCAATTGTCATGTCGACTAAAGAAAATGTACAACCTAAAAGTTGAGGACTGCATTTTTTTTCAGTTGATAGAACAGTGGCTGGACTGCCACATTAATATCTGGATCCCATGGAGAGAGGGCACATCCAGCCAAGGCACAGCATGGAGGGCACCAGGTGCCGCAGCAGGATGGACAGGAGAGAGCCAGCAGTGCAGACACTCAGCCTTCTGAGTCCAGCAGATCTGTTCTGAAAACATCCCCCATTTCCCCACCAACCCCTCCCAGACTCATCCCCCTTCGCCTCCCTTCCATTGGCTTTCAGTGTCCCTGTAGCCAAGGGGCAGAGGCAGGGGCCCATCTCTGAGCTCTAGCATTTGGCCCAGAAGCGATTATTTATGGAGCACCGAGGGCAGAGGGAGGCAGCTGGCCAGCTTGCAAGCTGTGATGTGAATTCTTCCATCTGTACCTCTACCTCCACCCAAGTTTTCCCACCTGGTTAGTTCCTGTTCCTGCTGGGTCTCAGGTAAGAAGCCCCCACTCATCAGGTATAGGTGGGGCAAGGGGAGGCCCCAGCAGGGGGTAGGATGGTGCTTCCTGGGCCCCTGGCCTGGGGAATGCTGTCTATGCAGACTTTTGGCCCGCAGGGACTGTTCTAGCCCATGAGCCTTCTCCCCGAGCTCCTCCCCCAGCTCTCCCCCGCTGCCCCAGCCTTCAACCCTCGTCCTCCCCTCATCCCACGTCCCGTGGAGGTTCCTGTTCCACTTTCTGTCTCCTCAGTGTCTCACCTCCCTCCGTGATTGGTTTCCTCCTGTCAGGCCTCCCAGACCACAGTGAACACACTCACACACGCTTTGCACAGTTATACACGCACATGCTCACACCCACCCACATGCTCATACCCACCCACACAAGCTCACACATGTTCACACACACCCAGACACACTTACCCACATGTGCACACACACTCTCACACAGGCTTGCATACTCACATACGTGCACATCTTCACATATGCCCACACATTCACACACACCTGTACTTTCTCTCACACACACTCACACACTCACGTACACACACGGCCTCATACATTCTCCTAGAACCTCCCTGCTAAGGGCTCTGCTACGCCCTGAGCAGGGGCTTCCTTGAGTTGGCTCCTTAGTGGCTGCTTATAAATGGGTCCCCTGGGATAAAGCACCCACTGGTCTTACTAGAAGAAAGAAAACTGAGACAGAAAGAGAGGTTCAGCCTTCAGATCAAACCTAGAAGTCTGCTTGACTTTTGGGTTAAATCCCAGCTCCACCATTTCACGGCTGTGTGGACTGAGGTACTTATCTCTCTGAGTCTCAGTTTTCTTATTTGGAAAGTGGGGATAATGGTCTGCATTTCACAGAGTTGTGCTAAAACTAGAAAATGAATTAGAAAGATATAGCCTGGCATAAAAGAAGCATTTGTTATTATTTATTTCAAAATTCAGTTGTATTTACATTTAAAAATAAGTAAGTCACATGATTCAAAATTCAAAAGGCAGAAAAGGATATACATCAAAGTCCCCCTCTCATCCTATTTCCGAACCACTTAGCCTCCTTCCACACAACCACAGAATCATTGTTCTGGACCTCACTTTCCTCACTTAACAATATATCTTGGAGAATGTTCCATATCAGTACATAAAGGGCTTCCCCATTGTTTTATGGCTGCATTGAATTACGTTATGTGGAGGTACCATCATTTATTTAACCAGTTCTCAATGGACGAGACATTTAGGTTGTTTCCAACCTTTTCCTCTTTCAAACAAACCTGCAGTGAAGAATCTTGTACAGACATCATTTCCCACAGGTGTGAGTGTATCCATTAATACAGCAAATATTGTCAAATGGACGATAAAAGCTACTTTTCCTGGCACGCAGGTCACTCCTTTCACAGGCTCTCATTTCTACAACCAAAAAGTCTTTTTTTAGAAAATTAATTTATTTTCTTTATTTTTTGGCTGCATAGGGTCTTAGTTGTGGCACATGAGATCTCTTTGTGGAGGCATGCGGGATCTTTCGTTGCGGTGCATAGGAGTACAAGTGACATAAGTTGGAGGTGGAAGGGGACATCTTGGTGGAAAGATAGGTAAGGGCCCTAGTAAACTCATTTTAAGGAGCTAGGAGACTATTGAAAATGGACCTGACCAGCAATCAGGTGAGCTTTAAGTACATTGTTGAAAGTTACAAAGATAACCGGTAGAATAACTGAAAATTGTCATGACTAAAACCAAGAGGATTGGGGAGAAGGGTGGCGGTTGGGTAGTGGGCTAAACCCTCATCTTTCTTAGGCAGTAGTCAGAGACATCTGAGGTTGAGAATCAAAGTTGGGCAACAAATTCCTTGGTGGTAGGGTGATGCCCATCTAAAAGCAGAGAAGTGTAAAGCCAGCTGTCTCTGGAAAGGAAGACCAGAGTAGGGCAGGGAAGTGTCACTATTCCCTATAACCCCCATTATACCACATTAAAATGATGCACAGGTTTTACTTCACAAAACTTACAAGAAATTCTTTCTCAATTTTCCAACTTTTCTGTAAAGGGCATGAATGATGATGATAATGAATGATAAGAGAATATAGGAAAAGCTTAATTAATTAATAATTGTAAATTTTTGATTGTGGTAGAAACACATGACAAAACCTACCATCTTAACCATTTTTAAGTTTACAGCTCAATAGTGTTAATTATATTCACATTGTTGTGCAATAGACCTCTAGAACACTTTCCTCTTGTGAAACTGAAACTCTATACTTATTGTACAACAGCTCCTCATTTCCCCTCCCCCAACCCCCAGCAACCACCATTTTTTCTGTTTTTATGCACTTGACTACTTCAGATATCTCATATAAGTGAAATCATACAATATTTGTCTTATTTCACTTAGCATAATGTCCTCAAATTTCATCCATGCTGTAATATGTGATGGGGTTTCCCTCCTTTTTAAGGCTGAATAATATTCCATTGTATGTATGTATCACATTTTCTTCATGTATCATCTGTGGATGAACCCTTGAGTTGCTTCCACCTTTTAGATATTGCAGACAATGCTGCAATGAACATGGATGGGTGTGTGAGCTTGATTTATTTCTAAAAGAGGATACCCCAACTAGATGCAGAAACTATGGTCAGAGAAGACCCATAAATTGTTTAAGTCCCTCTTGGACTAGAGCAAGCCCAGGGCATGCACTCTTGGGTTCCTGCCTTCACTCTCCTGACAGCTAAGGAGTTGGTCAAAGCTCGACTTCTTGAGATGCTCTATAAGCTAGAGGAAGCATGAATGGCATGAAAGGTACATGGAAAGGAGCCAAGTTGGCATCAGCCTGGCACATAGTCCTGTTTGCCACCCATCCATGTCTACAGTACTTCTCACTGTTGGTGTTCTCCCAGCCCCACCCATATCTACCCAGTGCCCTAGTCTGTCTTCTGGTGCCTGTGAGCAGCTGTGATCTGAGCTCAATGCAAAAGCATTTGATTAATTATCTTACTTTCCCACAAGCTCACTTTTTTTCTTTGAGTCTTAGGCCTGTGTCTCGATGTAAATTTGCAGGGCTGGTTGAGGGCTCTCCTGGGTTCTTATCAGGACCCATTCACCTAGTCCCTTGACCGTCCTGGGAGAGCAGATCCCTTTCTGGGCTGGAGGCTGTGGGTGAAGCCATGTCACTAGTGCTGGCTAGCTTGGATGGTTTCCCACTGTGTTAGGTGACAGATTGTTCTTGGACAGGAAATTATTTTAGTTCAGCTTTTTCTCTGATGATCTGGGAGGCACTCAGTCAACACGTGTGGAACTGAAATCCCGTAGGGACCTGGCCATTCATGGACACGTGAGCTGGGGTCCTCGGCAGGGCATGAGATACTTCCTACAGTGGGAGACGTGTGTGGGGTGTGGGGTACGGGGTCTGCAAAATCATGGGGTGGAGGCAGGGAGTTCCCTGTGGGGCTACTGGGAGGCGTGGAAGTAATTTCCTTCCTCAGTGGACTGTGGTGTTGGGGCCACCTGGTAGCCTCAGATGACCTTTTGTGAGGTCCTTTTCCGAAGCCGTGGCTCTCAGACGGGGAGGCTGGGTGACAGTTGCAAGAGTTCAGGCAGCTGATGTCTGTGTCTAGGAAAGAAGTTGACACAAGGGGTCTTCCCTGTTTCCCATTCCACACCATCTGCTTTTCCCGACGTAGATCGTTGATTGGGATGTTCTGTTCCAATTTATCCTGCCTCTTCTCTTCCAAGCCCTGGAGGTGGGTGAAGGAAGGATGTTCTCTAAGGCTTCTGGTCTAATACGTAGCCTCTAGCCACATGTGGCTATTGAAATTCAAATTCATTTCAATTAAATAAAATTAAAAATTCAGTTCCTCAGTTGCATTAGCCACATTGCCAGTGGCTATCGTGAGGGACACTCCAGACATAAAACGTTTCCATCATCACAGAAAGCTCTGTTGACAGGCTGCACTAAGCCTCCTCTCTGATTCTGATCTGGAGTGATTGAAAGCTGCTGCTTCCTTAAGCTGGGGCCCCCAGAGAATGTTGCCTATTGAGAATTTAAAAGCAGAGAATGGGCAGCATGGAAACGCCCTCAGTCTCCCACTCAGTATTGAGTCCAAGGCAGCCTTGGGCTCTGAAATCTTGCTCTTCCTGAGTGTGGCACCTACAGTCCTGAAAGCTGCCACCCAAACCCTTTAAGTGAGTTCTGGCCTGCAGCAGGGATTCTGTTCTACTCGCCACCAAATCCTTTTCATGAATTTTCCAGGGTATGAGGGTGCTCCTGACTAACCTGGTCTTCTGATCCAGATCTCTTTCCTAAAACACCACACCTCCTTGGGTGTTTATCCAGTTACTAACCTTGCTGCAGTGTCCTCTGATAGACAGCTGTTGTCTGTAGGTGAGCTCTCCTGGCAATTAACCATTTGTCTCCCTGTGAAAAGAGTCTGACCATTAGGGTTGGAAGGAAGTGGGGGCATGTGTCTATCTGGGAAGTAATAGGGGATGAGGTTTCTCCAGAATAATGAAACACAGCATTGCCTTCTTCCCCATATCTGTCCAAGGTTGTCCTTTTTGCCTTTCAGATGCACCCCTCAGCACCACATGTTCCCCACATGACAGCCAGGTTTGGGACTCCATCAGTGAACCTCTTCTACCTGCTTTGTCAGGGACCCTGACAAGAGGCCAAGAAGAGGCCTAGGAGGGAATACTTTCTCTCTTTCCACTGGGGTTGATAAGCTCAGAGAATATGGATCTAGGGTTGCTAGCAGCCAGCTTTCCTGCCTCCCAATGAGAGCCAACCTGTGAAGTGGGTACCAGTAGAGTAGGAAAAGGGAGAGACAACAGAGCCCTGCAATATTATTAGAGCCAACTGTGCCTCGATATTTTGCAAACTAATGTACTTCCATACCTGGACTTTCCAGTTATAAGAGACAATTAAAGCTGAAGACAACATAAAAGACAATTTTCTACTGGAGTTAGCTTGTGTTGAGTCTCTGTCACTTGCAACCAAAAAAAAAAAAAAAAACCACCTACCTAATACAGAGTCATTAGGTCCAAATATTTGGGAGGAGGAAGCATCTGCATCTGCTGGAAGACCAAGGTCAGGTCCTTGCCATGACACCTGCGAGGAATGACAAGATTGAAATAACAAATGAACCAGAGGTGGGTCACACATACACCAGGGTCACACACAGACCAATCTTGACCATAGGCTTTGCTTCCCAGCACTGTCTTCTGCCCTTGATATTTCCTTTCCTCTTCAGCTTCCCACAGTCCTCCTTATCTCCAAAGACCTTATTAGAGCCCACGACTTCTAAGAAGCCTTCCCTGACCACCTCAGCCTCTACCCTCTGGCTTCTAGTATTAATTGTCATTATCAAAGAACCGTGAACCATCTTATACTAATGTCTGCTTTCATTGTCTAGAATGGTACTTTAAAGATTTTACTGTTATATGTTTACAGTTGGTCATTCTCTCTCACCTGGTCAAAGTCAGAGATGGGTCTGATGCTTTTGTGTCCCTGACAGGATCCAGCATAAGGCCTGGCACATAATTGCACCTCAGTGAATATTTGTGGATTAGAAACTTGTGGATACAGTTGTGAGAGCCACAAGAGTCCAGCCTGTATGCAGCTCTCCTCAGTGGGAAATAAACTCCACTTGTGTCCAGGATGACAGTGGGTTACATTCCTCTAGCAAAGCTAGAGTGAGTGGGGATAAAAGAAAAGGAGGAACAGAGGAAGAGAATGGAGAAGAGGTGAGAATGTAGATCTTTGCTGATGGCTGAGACCTTCCAGGGAAAGTCTCCTAGGTCCCCTGGGAGAGTGGAGAAGAGAAATGTCCCTGTGCCTCAGATTCCTCTGAACTTCCTGGGGGAGGAGTGTAGGCTAGAAGGGTGGGTGTGGGGTGGGAAAAGGCTCAGGTCAGAATCAGCTCCTCTTTGGAAATGTCTTCAGAGATGGGGCAGGAGCCACGTGGGAGAAACCAATGTTTTCACTCCATAGTCATTCCTCATTCTGGATCTATTTTAATGCAGCTGGAGATTATATTTTCCACCAGACCTAGGTCCAAATGGCATTTGACTATATCCCAAACATCCTACCCCAACCTTTAAAGCCCGGGATTTTTCAACACTGAAGCTAATATAATAATTTAAAGGTCTTTTGAGTGATGAGAAGATCTTTAACGTAAGCATATATCCTCATTCTTTGAAAGCTAACACTATTTGAATATATGCATTCTGAGTCATTCCTAAAAAGGGAGGGAATCTCTTTCCTCCCTTCAGGTGTGATAATAGTCACATCTGAGGGCATAGAAAATACTGCACAGTTAGGCCCTCAGCTGTTCTCTAATTGTTTTCTGGCTCTTCCTCTTTTTGGTACTTTTTTTTTTTTTTTTTTGCGATACGCGGGCCTCTCACTGTTGTGGGCTCTCCCATTGCGGAGCACAGGCTCCAGATGCGCAGGCTCAGCGGCCATGGCTCACGGGCCCAGCCGCTCCACGGCATGTGGGATCCTCCCGGACCGGGGCATGAAACCGTGTCCCCTGCATCGGCAGGCAGACTCTCAACCACTGCGCCACCAGGGAAGCCCTCTTCCTCTTTTTGATTTGGTTATACATTTCCCTCCTGGGGCAATACTATATCTTATTCTAAGTGTACATCTCCCAGTAACCAGGACATCGAATAAGTGACTATTGGATGGATGGATAGATGAGTGGATACTCAGTAAATACCTACCTACACAAACAAATAAACAACAACAAAATCTGTATTAGTCAGGGTTCTCCACACAAACAGAACAATAGGATGGAGATGGATATGTACATGAAAAGATTTAATATAAGGTGTTGGCTTATGCGATGATGGCTGAGAAATCCCATGATCTGCCATCTCCAAGCTGGAGGCCCAGGAAAGCTGGTGGTGTGGTTAGAAGGCCTGAGAGCCAGAGCACCAGTGGTGTAGGTTCCAGTCCAAGTCTGAAGGCCTAAGACCCAGGAGTGCCGAGGACAGGAGAAGATCAATGTCCTAGGTCAGCAGTCAGGCAGAGAGAGAATTCAAACTTCCTTCACCTTTTTGCTCTATGCAGGCCCCACATTGGGGAGGGCAATACACTTTACTCAGTCCACCAGTTCAGATGCTAATCTCTTCTGGAAATATCCTCACAGATAACCAAAAACAACATTTAACCAGATGTCTGGGCATCCTGTGATCTAGTCAAGTTGACACATAAAATTAACTCTCACAAACCCAAACATTTACCAAGCATTTATTATATCCCAGGCACATGCTAAGTACTTTACTGATATTATCTCATTCTTAGAGATATATATGTGCGAGAATTTCCTAGAGGAGAAAATACTTATATTAGGTGACTTCTAGGGTCTCTTCCAGTTGTAAGATTCTTTGACATGATGTGGCATTAGGGAAGGTAGGATATTGAGGTGTGGGGCTTGGGAACCTAACATCTAGAAGCAGAAATAAAAATAACATTATTAGTTACCCCTTTCTGTAGACTAGGAACTGTGCTACGTACCTTACAGATATTTTCTCACTTATTCCTGAGTAACACCCTATGAGATAGGAACTACTACTCACTCTATTTTCAGATGAGGAAAATAAGGCACAGAGAGGTTACATGGCTCGCCTAAGAAGCAGAGTTAGCATTCAGGTCTGTGACCCCAAAGTCAGTTGCTCTTAACCATCCTGCTTCCAGAGGGACTGCAAAGCCCTCATTCTTGGTCTGGATATCTGGGAAGGTACCCTTCCCTGGGGCCACAGGGATGCAGGTGAGCCGGGGGAAGGAGAGCACTGTAGTAGGACCTGTGAGATTTAGTGAGGAGGGGCGGCATGCAGGACAGCTGGGGCTGAGGAAAGTTCTGGAGTCAATTCTGCAGGAGTCACTGAGCCCAGCAGGAAGGAGACGAACTCTCCACTCCCTTCAGCAGCACTTGGTAAAATTCAGTTTTCCTCCCTCTGTCTCTCTCCGGGGCAGACAGGACAGGATGTTCTGGAGTTTTAGCAGCGGGACCATTCTTTGGGAACAGGCAGCAGAGCTATGATTAGGGCTTAAAAGTCTGTGGTTTCCAGGCAAAGGCCCTGCCTCACCTTTTATAGCCGGCTAGCTTGAGACGTCACGTCACAAGTATTTAGAGACTTTTTGCTTCCCCCCCTGCCCCCCCCTCTGCTTTATGACCCTGAATGCATTCCTCCTTTTCCTCCCATCGTTCAATTTTCCAGCCCCTGGAACAAGTCTGTAACTCACTTATGAGTCTAGAGGCTTTCTGGTGAATTGTAAGGCAATTCATACCGCTTTGGTTGGGCAAAACAGGGTGGGGGCATTTCTTTCTTTTTTTCTTTTTAATTTTATAAATTAATTAATTAATTAATTTATTTATGTCTGTGTTCGGTGTTCGTTGTTGCACACAGGCTTTCTCTAGTTGCGGCGAGCAGGGGCTACTCTTCGTTGTGGTGCGCGGGCTTCTCATTGCTGTGGCTTCTCCTGTTGCGGAGGACCGGCTCTAGGTGCGCGGGCTTCAGTAGTTGTGGAGCACGGGCTTAGTTGTTCCGCGGCATGTGACGTCTTCCCAGACCAGGGCTCAAACCCGTGTCCCCTGCATTGGCAGGCAGATTCTTAATCACTGTGCCACCAGGGAAGTCTGCCTTTCTTATCTTGGGTTTAATTTGCTTAAGTTGCTTCCACCTTCTCTGCTTGGGTCTAGTGA
The DNA here is from genome assembly GCF_964374135.1 of Grampus griseus. Taxonomy (NCBI): domain Eukaryota; kingdom Metazoa; phylum Chordata; class Mammalia; order Artiodactyla; family Delphinidae; genus Grampus; species Grampus griseus. The sequence goes on along the minus strand of NC_139018.1, from coordinate 36,933,106 downwards.
CTCCTTGGGAGCTGGGGTGGTGTATTTGGTAGCCTGATGGTGGTTAAGAGGATGAGTTTAGGACAGAGGGGCCTGGGAATATGTCCTAGGTCTGCCATTAAGGACCACATGACCTGGGACCTGGGACTTGACCTCTCTGAGCCTCAATGTTCTCATCTGTAAAATGGGAGAGAACTATTACCTGCCTCAAAGGGTTGTTGGGCAGTCCTCAAAGGATGGTTGACTACACCTGGCATTATGTTATTCCCATAACAACCACAGGCTGAGGACACCCACAGGCCTGAGATAAGAGTATTTGGATCATAGAATCAGGAGTTATGAAGCCAGGTTTCTCTCCCTGGACAAGCTTGGAGGTGAAGGGAAAAGAGAGCTTGTTGTAGCTGAATGATCCAGTATGGGGTTCCTTAAGATGGTAGAATCCAAGATTTTCAGGATTGGAAAAAACCCTGGAAATCCTTTAAGACTGATAGGAAGGCAGTTATATAGCAGGAAAGTAAAAAAGAGAGCAGGCAAGTCTGACCTCCACAAAGCACTGCTTATGAAGGGATCTGAGATTCTGATGGGAGTGCCTGGCAGCCAATAATAGGATAGGACCAAGTGGGGTCTGGGAGCCTGGTCACTGCTCAGGTGGAGAAACAAAGTTATTCCATCCACCCTTGGGTCGATTCTTCATTGCCTCTGGAGGAGATGCCGGTGGTTTAGGAAACTAGGTGGACCTGGTCCCATTTGTCCTAATCTGGTTATAAATAACCCATGTTTCCTGCATGGTCTGGCACAGAAACCAGAGGAAGGGTATGCAGATCTGGGCTCCACTGTTGCCTTGGCACAGCTGCTCTGTCCTCTTTGGATAAGACGGAGAAGGCGGGGAACCCATAAAGGCCCTGCCTAGGAGGAAAACATCAACAACCAAAATTACAGTCAGGAAGAACTGCCTCCATCTGTAGGTAACTGGGCAATGACCTCCTAATCAAGCTCTTATTAATTTGCTTTCTGAAAGTTACAGTATAGTACTTGGTGGGTGCACCCCGCCCTGCTTGTCACCAAGGTGTTGAAGATTAAGCATTTCACATGGAATCAAGGTGGAACCCTTTCATCTGATTAAATATAATAGCCTGATTTATTCCAACATCATGAAGTCTTAAAAGCCATACCCTTTTATCTTTGGAGCACAGGGAGGGATTGCAGGGTTTTTATCTTGAGTCCTGTGTTTCAGGGGAGGAAGAGGAAGCACCGGGAGGGGAAAAGACACAAAGCAGAATTCAGACCAATGTTTTTTAAAGTGTGGTCAATGGATCTCTCTTGCATCTGACTCACTTGCTTGTTAAAAAAATGCAGATTCCTTGGGTCTGTTTCTGAGTCGGAAACTTTCCAGGTGATTTTTATGAACACCCAGGTCTGAAAAATCTCAGGTAGAAGTGGCAAGTCTTCTAGGACATTAACCACATGGATAAATGGAAGTACTCAGACAACTCAAAACACCATCTCAGCTAATAGTTTCTTAACCCACCTCAGAAAATCTTTCACTTTAACATTAGACTGGGTAAAGCTTGACTTCCATGTTTACACTTCATTCACCCACAGGTAGTGATGTGATGCAAATAGAAAAACTTCTGGCCTTTGGGACAGAGAAGGAATAGCATGTCTGTGTATAAATCACCCCTAGTTCATCAAAGGCTGATGTCTTAGTTCCAGCTCTCAGCTCTCAGGTGTTGTAAATGCTGACTTACAGCTCCTTTATCTACTGATAACAAAGGTGAACATAAGTGATCTCCACAAACGGTTCACGTGCACTCCAGGGTTCTTGAAACACCACAGGTGATTGGCAAATGTTTCTCTTGCAGACTCAAACTCAAATAAACAGCTCATTCCCTTCGAGAGCTCCCCACAGCAGTGGTTACGAGCTTGAATGTAGTAAGGCGGGGACAAGCCTTCCTCTCCTTTGCCCCATACTTTCTTCCCCTTTCCGATGTCAGATTTTTCTGACACTTAAGGAGTCCAGACTGAGGGAAAGAAGTTATTGATAAAGAACTTCAGGAAGCAACTCCCATCCCCCCACTGCCCCTTGCCCAGGCCACTGCCCTTTCAGAGTTAGTTACAGACTCTCCATTCTACTCATTTCAGAAAGCCTGGGGGCCACATGGCTTTGAATCACTGTCTTGTAAGGCACAGTGAACTTCATTCAGTGGGCTCTGGGGAAATGCTGAGTTGGGTCCTGCCCGCCGAAGATTCTGGTAGGATTCTGATAGGTTTTGATTATAGGGAGCCTGGGTAACTCTGGAACATGTATGAATGGCACATGTAAAAAAGAATTAACAAATTTAGTGAGATATATTTCATATACCACATGATTCACCCATTTAAAGTATACAATTCAATGATTCTTAGTATATTAAATATTTTTAGTATTTATTTTAATGGAAATGCATTTCATTTATTTATTTATTTTATTTTACTTTTGGCTGCGTTGGGTCTTCATTTCTGTGCAAGGGCTTTCTCTAGTTGCGGCAAGCGGGGGCCACTCTTCATCGTGGTACGCGGGCCTCTCACTGTCGCGGCCTCTCTTGTTGAGGAGCACAGGCTCCAGACGTGCAGGCTCAGTAGTTGTGGCTCACGGGCCCAGCTGCTCCGCGGCATGTGGGATCCTCCCAGACCAGGGCTCGAACCCGTGTCCCCTGCACTGGCAGGCAGACTCTCAACCACTGCGCCACCAGGGAAGCCCCCATTCATTTTTATGACTGAATAATGTTCCATTGTATGGATATACATTTCGTTTATCCATTCATCAGTTGATGGACATTTGGGTTGTTTCTACCTTTTGGATATTATGAATAATGCTGCTATGAACATTTGTGCACAAGGTTTTGTGTGGACAGATGTCTTCATTCCTCTTGGGTATATACCTAAGGAGTAGAATTGTTGGGTCATATGGTAACTCCAAGTTTAAGCTTTTGAGGAACTGCCAGACTGTTTTCCAAAGTGGCTGCGCCATTTTACATTCACAAACAGTGTATAAGAATTCTAATTTCTCCACATCTTCCTTAACACTTATTATTATGTGCTTTTGATTTTAGCTATCCTAAAATGTATGAAGTGATATTTCACTGTTTTTCTGATTTGCATTTCCATGATGGCTAATGACATTATCTTTCACGTGCTTATTGGCCATTTGTATATCTTCTTTGGAGAAATGTCTGTTTAGGTCCTCTGCCCATTTTACAATTGGGGCTATTTGCCTTTTTATTATTGAGTTGTAGGAATTCTTTACATATTCTAGATGCAGTCTTTTATCAGATATATGATTGCAAAATCTTTCTCCCATCCTTTGCAGTTTTTCACTTTCTTGATGTCCTTTGAGGCATAACAATTTTATGTTTTGCTGATGTCCAATTTATCTGTTTTGTTGTTGTTGTGGCTTGTGACTCACACTTTGGGAAGTGTTGCTAAAATGCACCGTGGGGTTTCCCTGGTGGCGCAGTGGTTGAGAGTCCGCCTGCCGATGCAGGGGACACGGGTTCGTGCCCCGGTCCGGGAAGATCCCACATGTCGCGGAGCGGCTGGGCCTGTGAGCCATGGCCGCTGAGCCTGCGCGTCCGGAGCCTGTGCTCCGCAGCGGGAGAGGCCACAATAGTGAGAGGCCCGCGTACCGCAAAAAAATAAATAAATAAAAAAATAAAAGAAAATAAAATGCACCTTGAAACTCTGGAAGCTTTGAGACCTCTAAGTTTGGCGGTGGTTTACAGGTTGACTTTGAGGTTGCCTTTGACAGGGATTTCCTCCAAGTTTGGGATTTCATTCCCCACCCAGCCAGCTAGCTCTCGCTCCTTCTCTGGGCTGGAAGCACAGAGCCCCAGGGGACCTTCACCGTGTTTACATTCCCCTCCCTCTCCTGAGGTCTACCACAATAGAGCAGCTGAGATGACAGTTTGGAAATGTCCTTTATTGTGAAAACTCAATGGCCTTTGTCTCTGGGATTTGAAATTTTCATGCAAATGTTGGCAGCCAAGCGTTCGGAAGGAGGAGGGGAAGGGCCGGGAGAAGAAACCCTGCCATTGATTTCCATAGTGAGTCATTTCAGCTCTGTGTTGTCTTGGTTTTCTCACCCATAAAATAGGGGAAAATATGTCCATCTCCCCAACTCAGTGGGGGTACTTTGAAGATGAGTTAGAATACTTTTGAGATCTTGGATTAAAGACATCACTGAGGCACAAGGTGTTATTATAATAATAAATGACTTAATAGAAGAGAGGGTGAGGCCGCTAAAGCAAAGGGCGGAAGGAGAGGCTCTGCACTGTGGAGTGGCTTCGGTCTAGAGCTCCTGGGCCCAGACAGAGTTTTATTCTTAGGAGTGAGATTGTGTAATTTCTCACAAACTGTTTGGGTTATTTCATTTGAGTTCAGTATTGCTCTGCTGAGTACATCCTATATGACTTCTGCCACAAGGAAAGATTACACTCTTTTTAAGAAATAAGATATACATTAAAACAAGTAGAAACAGAGCAAGATATTATAATCAAGCCGTGAACTGAATAACAAGTGTCAAAAAGAAAGCAGAATAGATAATGGTGAAGAGAAGCATTCCCCTATTATGAATCTGAGATCTACCATACACTAGCTGTGTGACTTTGCCTCGTTTTCTTCTTCTGTGACTGCAATTGTTCATATAAAGGACTTGGAATAACGGCCAGCACATAGTAAGCCCTCAAATGTTGGGCCTATCTGGGATCTTGTCAGGCTCGGCTTTTTCTGGTTATGTGATCTTGGCCAAGTGGCTAGATTCTTCTTATCCTCAGTTATCCCATCTGTAAAATGGGGATAAGGATACTTACTAGTGAAACGGAGCAAGACCCTGTGGGGCCCTCCTGGGTACAAATCCTTTCTGTGTTCTCCATTTCTTGTTTGCAGGAAATAGGCTTCATGCAGCGTCCTGGATCTTCCTTGAGTTCCAAAGGGCAGATTGAAAGAGCTGCTGATCAGGGAAGGGAGTGCAGAAACACAGGAGGAGCACTCAAGAAACAATAGTGCAGCCATGGGGCAGGGTCCGGTTTCCAACTGAAGGAACACACATAACAATATTTCTGAGTTCTTCTGCAGGAACTAAGGCCCCCATCCAGGTGGAGGATGGTAACTTCAGGCTGAGCACAAGATTCCTGGAACACTGCCCTGTTACTTCATCACCAACCAATCAGAAGAAAGTCTGCACACAGTGGAAGGTAAGAAAGAATCTGACCCCCTCCCCTGATGATTCTCCCTTTAAAAACTTTCCTGGGCGAGCAGAATCTCTAGCGTTGGTTTTTGGGCAGGAGCGTGCCATCTCCCCAGGTTGCCAGCCTCTTGAATAAAGCAACATTTCTTTTCCAACCAACACTTGTCTCTGGAGTATTGGCTTTCCAGCGGCAAGCAGATGAAGCTGATTTCCGTTAACACTAGCTCACAAGGCGGAGGTGAGGATGGAGGGAGACAATGTTTGTAAATAGCATAGCAGGAGCCCTACAAATGGTAAGCATTCACTAAATTAGTTATTATCACTGTCAGTAACGCGATTACCTGCCCTGGCTGAGGGGTGCTGCTCACCGAGGGCTTAGTTAAATCAGAGGCCTTCTTTGGAAGCTGGAATTTGAGATAGGCAGGAAGGGATTGATAGGATTCGGGTGATCAGAGAAGAAAGCAGGATTAAAGAACGGCAGAAGCCTGAGGCTGAACTGTCTCTGGAAGGCAGGAGGAGACTGGGGCTTCTCACTTTCCGCACCCCCTAGTCCGGAGCCTGGCGGGCTGTATCTGGCAGAGCCCGTGGCTGCTGTTTACCTCCGACCCCCTCCACCCCGCACCCGCCTTCGCAATCTCTTTCACCTTCGCAGTCGGCGAGGGCAGTGCTCTGCTAGGTTGGAGGAGGCTCTCCCTCCCTGAGGAATGTGCGACCCTCCCTCTCTGAGGAATGTGCGTCTAGCTTCCCGGGCCGATCCGGCCCAGCGCCTACCACTTTCCCCCGCCGCGGGTAGCCAGGGGAGCCCCGCTGTCTTCACCTCACCCTCCGCCAGGATCCAGTTTCAAAGTCACCTGAAAGCCATTTCCTTCCGCGCACGCCCCTCCCCTCCCTGTAAATCACCTAGGGCTTGCATTTGCCTGGAGTAACTTTTTTTCTTTTCCTTTTTGGCTTTTTTTTTTTTTTTTGCGTATTTTGTTTTTTAACGTGAATATTAGGCGTTTACTAGACACACTTACCTCTACTGGATGTCAAGTATACCCAGCGGTTCTGATGTCAGTGTCCCATCCCTCCTCCCATCCTGGGCTTCTCTTCCCCTGTCCTGTGCTGGGATAGCATCTTTTTTTCAGTACATTTATTGATGAATTACTTCGGGTTTTAAAGTTTATGCTCTTGCTCAAAACGCAGCCGATCCTTATTGAGTGTCCCTGTCGCGTCCTCAGCCCCTCACTTTCCAGGTGTGCACCTTTCGATGCCCACGTGATTACAGACAGACATAAAAACAGGAGACAGGTTCTCTTCGTTTTACCAAAATGGGTCCTTTATTTACACGAGTTTCTGCCTCTTGCTTCTCCCACCTAACAGTCTCGTGGTGGACTCCCTCCAAGTTATCGGCTTCTTCATCTCTTTCTTGTCAGCTTCTCGGAGGTTTGGATTTATATCTGTAAAGGGTCACGGGAACCGAATTTCGGTGAGGAATTCAAGACGTGAGTTTCTGGCTCAGAAAAGCCGAGGTGACCTGCTCTGGTAGGATCAGGACTCCCAAGTCCGATCCCAACTAAGGACTCACTTGGAAGCCCCCTTTCCTGTCCGTACAAAGGGGGCTGTTTTGGCCGTCCGGTGACCTCTTGGGAGGCAGTGATATCAGGTCTGTGACACCACTGTGTGTTCCCCCCCACCCCCACCCCGTGCGTCTTTGTGTCTTAGCGCATCTAGGTTGCTCGGGGGCGGCTAGCGTTCGGCCGGGAGGACACCGCCGGGGCCGCGCGCTCGCCCCACCCGCGGGCGTTAATCATTAGCGGCGCGCAAGCCCCCCTCCCGCCGCCGCAGCCTTTACCCCGGGTTCCAGCTCGCAGCGCCGCGAGGTTGCCCCCGTCCCCCGCCGAGCCGCCAATCGCGGGATTCCAGTCGCTGGCCCGAGTCTCCACCCACTGGAAAAATTCCTGGTCCGCCCTCCCTGTCCCCTCCCGCGGCTGCTGCCGCTCTGCTCGGCCCCGACTTCCTGCCGGGCGCTGGAAGGCGGGCGCGGGCTGGGGTCCCCGGGGGCCGCGCTAGCAGCTGGCCGCGCCCCGGCCGCCAAGGGGCTGGCCGTGGGCGGGAGCGGCCGGCAGCCTCGGCCCCTTCCCGGAGCGACATTCAAACTCGCGCCCGCGTTGCGGCGGCACCTGGGTGGCTTCGCGCGCCGTGCGTTCTGGATCCAGCCGGGCGGCCGCTGCTCGGTGAGTGTTCGTCGGTTCTCCCCGCGTCCTCTGCGGGCGCAGCGGGCCGAGCGGCAGTGCCCGGAGTGGTTTTGAAGCTCTCGCCCTCCCGGGCACCCGCCCCAGCCCCCTGCGGGGTGAGGACTCGGCGCGGCAGAGAGGGGCCCGGGGCCGCGTGGGCTCCTCCCAGGGCGACCCTCCAGGCCGAGGGCTGGAGCGCGGGAGGCTCGTGCAAGGAGACATTTTTCTGTCCTTTAGCCCCCACCCCGGAAACGAAAGGAGCGAATGCGCCCCGTGACTCCCAAGAGGCGCAGTTTGAAACCCGGGAAGCCCTCGAGGCGGCGCCCACCCGCGCCCACTGCGCGCTCTTTTGCCCGAGGGCTGGTCCTTGCCTCGGACTGTGGGCCCGGGAGGGGTGGACTCTTCTGGGGAAGGACCCGAGCCTCTGGTCCCGGGAGCCCAAAGGCGCCAGCAGCCTGTTCCGGGTTGGTGTCACACAGTACTCGCTCTGGGAATCTCACGCGTCCTGGAGGGATTAGAGTGGGTGCCAGCAGTGGGGTGTCGGGGAGCCGAAAGCACAGAAGCCACTGCCTGCCACTGCCTCCCTCGACCTCACCCACTCCCGAAACCGGTTTGGTTGATTTTCTCCTTATTCGCAGCCCTTTGGTTTGGAACGCTAGGAGGAGGCGTGCAAACTCGAAAATTTCAAGACGTTTTTAGGTAGCTACTTTTACTCTTTGGAGCTGCTTTTTAAAACAAAAGAAAGAACGGAGTGGGAAATGTAATGGTGGGAGGCTGGAGGGGTGTGGCCTGGGGTGGGGCGGTGTTATAGCGGCCACTGTAAGAGTTTCACCCTCGGAAGTCACTTGCCTGTCTCCTGTTCTGGGGCCCCCAGGAGGCGATCCGGATTGCATCGTCCTACAGGGAACCCTGGACAGGGGGTTCCCAGAGTCTCCTCAGCCCTGCCTCTGCACGCAGCTCAGTCACACCAACCTTGCTCAAAGAAATAATGAGGGAGAGTAATGACAGCCCCGAGGGCTCCCCACTGAGCACATTGCCGGCCTCCCTTAAGGCAAGTGCCTTTCTAGCCTCGCCTTTGCTGGACTGGGAGTGGAATCCTGAGTGACGTAGCTGGGAATGACTTCACCCTAACCATTTCCAGCAGAAAACCTAGGGAGTAAGAACCCAAAAAAGGTGTACCCCTTCCCTCTGTTGTTCACCCTCTTCCCTGTGGGCCTGGGATGCCTCATCTCATCTCCTGCTGTTAATACTCCTTTGTCTCTGCTGCCTGCACTCCCTTCCCAGAAGGCTGGGCAACCCCTTAGATCCCTGGATGTCTTGCTCTGGGGATGGGACAGGGAGTCTGCGTGGGGTAAACCAAGTCCTAGAAGCAGAGGAAGTGGTTTGCTTAAGAGCTGCCTTGGGCTTTTCTACTGCGTTTTATTAGAAGTGGCACACTGGGGAGAGTGGGAAGAGCACTGGCATGGGAGCCCAGCACAGGATTTTGCCTCCGCTTTAGTCCTGGCTCTACTGTATATGGCATCAGATTTCTAGAGTCATCTGGGCTGGAAGGCACCTCCCATGTGCCTAGGCCATTTACACATGCAGGCAGCAGAGCCCAGAGATGTGACGTGACTGGAGCCTGGCTCCTGTTGGCCAAACAGGGACCAGAACTCAGATTTCCTCGTGGTCTAATCCATGCTTTTCCCAACGTGACCTGAGCAAGTCACATACTTTTTTCTGACTCAGTTTCCACATGAGTAGAGTTGGGGACTTGCCTGCTTTTCTTCACAGAGGCTGTGGTAAGGATCAAAGGAAGCCACATACGTGGAAAGTGCTGCATAAACTCCTATACAAAATGAAGGGCTCACGGTGGCTAGGAGGGGCCCTCAAGAGCTTTACAATTTACTGGATACGTCCCATGTGTGCCACAAGGAGACGGTAGATACCAGGAGCCAATGGTGGATGTTTACACCCCTGGCCTGTAATAGCTCCAGGGTAAACATTTGCCTTACCAAATCCACAGCTCTCCCAGGGTCACTGTGTTTACCCTGGAGGTGGCCAAAGGCCATGGCCTGAGGGATGGCCAGGGCAGGAGGGGAAAAGGAGCTGTGTTCCAGATGTATGGCTTGCCCCTTCACCTCCACTCTCCTCTCAGAACCTTGTGAAGGCTCTGGTTCCAAGTCTGGGGGTTGCTACAAGCCCAGGCTGAGCACTGACTTTGGAGGGTTAATCAGGAGATCAACTAGCTATTCCCTGTTGTGTTGAGGGTTGAGGGGACTCTGGGCATTGGGAGAGTGCTGCCTTTGCAGCTGCACTGAAGGCTGTCTTCAGCTCCTCATTTGCCCCCCTCTCCCCATCCCAGGCTGCCACTCTGGCCCAGGCCGCTGCTCAGTCCTGCCTCTCTGGCCAGCTGCATGTCCATAGGCCTTTGTTTCAGGGTTGCAAGCCCGCCCTCCCCAGCAGAAGCCCTCAGGTTGGGGCCCTGGCAGCTGGAAATCACTCCTGCCAGCAGGAAGGCTTTACTGGAGTCCACAGGGGACCTGGCAGACCTTCATTTCCTCTTGTAGGCCCCAGCTGGAGCCCCCAACTTGCCCCTGGCCAGATTCTCTCACCATCTTTTCTCATCTTTCCTCCCCTGAATGGATGGGTCATGCTCTTTCTCTTCCTACACTCACACTTCTTAGTTCTATTTTAAAGGATTCATTCATTCATTCAGCAGTTTTTTTGGCATCTACTATATATGAATGCTGGACGCAGAGGACACAGCAATGAACAAAATATACGACAGTCATTGACTTCATGGAGCTGGCTTCTGGTGGGGGGAAGCTGTCAATAAGCAAGACAGATAGTGGAAAGCAAGTTAATGATAAGCAGAGCAACATGATAGGGAGGGTGGATGTGAATTGTCATGGAGGGGGTGAGATGGCATTTTAGATGGGGTGGCCTGGGGCGCATCCCGAGGAAGGGCTATTTGATAATACCTGAAGGAGGAGTTTCTCTTCATCTCTGGTTTCCCTTCCTTTTCTTTTCTTTTCTTTTTTTTTTTTTTTTTGCGGTACGCGGGCCTCTCACTGTTGTGGCCTCTCCCGTTGCGGAGCACAGGCTCCGGACGCACAGGCTCACTGGCCTAGCCGCTCCGCGGCATGTGGGATCTTACCTGACCGGGGCACGAACCCATGTCCCCTGCATCGGCAGGTGGACTCTCAACCACTGCGCCACCAGGGAAGGCCCTCTGGTTTCCTTTTCTTGTAACCCAGTTCAAGCAACTCACTGCAGGGCTTGACAGCTTACTAGCCCTGCGGTGCTAAACTCCTTTGAGCCTGTGTTTCTCACCAGTAAAATGGAGTTAGTCATCATACCTATCACATACGGCTTTGTGAGACTGAACAATGAGCTAACGTGTGTTAAAGGCTTAGCAGAGCCTATAGAGGTCATCAGTAAGTGATAATCTTTTATTTTGTTATTTCTCCAACCAAATTCTGCAGGGGTAGCCCAAGATATTTCATGCCATTCCTAAATGAAAAGCTTTCCGTTTGAAGAATTAGGCAAGTGGGGAATTAGAGGCAGGTGAAAATCGAAACCCTAGTTAGTGCAGACTTTCTAGTTGGTGGGGCTTTTCAGCCATATCCTAGATTCTCGGGGGGTTGAGGATGTGGGCCTCCCAGGTGTGTGTGCTGCTTCCCCTCCTGACAGGGTGAACTGGGGGCAGCCCTGATTCTTCTCCCTTGCTCTGGAATTCCCCTTGCTTCCAAGCAGCCCAGATGAATCACACCTTCGTTCCTGGCTTCTCTGTCTCACAGCTGGGAAGACTATCTGCCCCTCCCCCAACGTCCTGTAGATAAATTACGCTCGGAGAGGGAGAGAAAGGGATGGTGAAAACGAGGGAGGGGCGGGGGAAAGCTGGGCAGATGGGTGGAGCTGTTTTAGGAGAGCCTGCAGAGGTGCAAGAGGATTCTGATGAAGGCCTAGAGGCAGCCCCAGAAAAAGTTTCAAGAAGTGTCCACCATGGACCAGAATTTTGTGTCCACCATGGACCAGAGTAACAGAATGGACAGGCACTATGAGTGCTCAGAGTCCGGCTGGACTCTGCTCAGCTCTGCACTGCTTCCACCCAGGCATTCTGAGGCGTCTCTTCCCCTCTCTGCTGGAACCGGTCCCTTAAAGGGAGGGACCTGATCTCAAAGCCTGCGGTCAAAAGCTGCGGTGAGCGGTTTCCTGGGGGCCTGGCCCTGGCTCAGGAAGCAGGGGTGGGTGGTGGAGGGCAGGTCCTGGGGGCGTGGTCATCAGCCAGACCACTCCCTCTAAGAGCCCTGTCACCATCCAGCAGGAGCTGGACAGCCGAGCGGGCCCTGTGGTGAAGGAGCTTTCCGGTGCCTGGAAACCAGGTAAAGCTAGATATAATATGGCTTCAGAGGAAGTGGTTGGGAAGGTCCAAACAGCCTCAGGCATTTTTATGATGTTGGGTGACCTCAAGTCAGAGGGGAATGAAAACTGGGTAGGGTCAACGAACCTGTGGTCAGAAGGAGGAGGTACATCCAGAGATGCCGGCATCCGTCTGGGTGCTGGCTGTCTGGGATAAAGGCTGGCTTTGTCAACAGGATCTCTGCTCTGTTCTTATTTTGATTAGCTGCTCTCTGAAGGCAGGGACTCTGAGGCATCTTTGTTCCCACATTGCATGGAGAACAGTGTAAAGTGTAATCAACAGGGCAAGATGAGCTTGTGCTGGGGTCCCACCCTGAGGGCAGTCTGGGCTCGGTGATCTCATCTGCTCCAGTTTTTGTTCCATGGAGTTAGAGGAAGAAGTCAGTGGTGGGGGTCAAGCCTAGCCCTTGGTGGGCTGTTGCCATCTGGGAATGCCACAAGGGAGAATGGGGCTTTTTATAGTTCTCTTGCTGGCCTTTGGGGAGGGAGCCCTCCTGGCTTAAGCTCAAGGAGTCGATTTTTAAGCACTCTCAAATTCTGTTTCGTGCTGAGCAGACTCTGGGCCAACCACAGGACCTGAATGAGGTACAGATGGGCACAATGGTAACTGTGCATGTAGCCTTTTGGGAGATAGAGTTGGAGGGTACTAGGGGTTGCTCTGATTGTTGCTGGAGTTTGGCTGAGACTGGAGGGAGAGATGCTACAGGAGTGAAGTCTATTTCACTATGGTAATGGGATCTCGGGAGGGAAGATGGGTTCTACAGGTACTGGAAGCTCTTAAAAAGTCATATCCTTTACTCTCCAGGCCACAAGACTGTGTGTGTGTGTGTGTGTGTGTGTGTGTGTCTGTGCACATAAATCAGAGGTTCTCGACCGATAGATGTCAAGTGTTTATTGAAAGGAAAAGAGAACCAGTATCCTTGTGGTCTCTATCCTTTGCGTCGCTACATCCCCAGTGCTTGATGCATAATAGGATTCAATAAATATTTGTTGAATAAGTAAAACCCTACTGTGTGATGAACCTTTAGGAATTAGAGAAATTTTCATGCTCTTCACAAATGTTCTAATCCTGTCTGGAAGTATCTAGGATAGAGTATAACATTCTAAGAAGTTGAACCTGTGGTCAGCTGCTCTGGCACAGGGGCAGGCAGCTCTGTATTCCTCCAGCCTGGGCAAGTGAAAGGGTGCCTGGGGTCACTGGGACCAGTCCTCCTGGGCCTGCTGAGAGTTTGCCCCCATGAATGTTGTGTCCAAAGTGGATGGTAGGGTGTGCTTATAGTCTAGAATATAGTTCATCCCATAATATGTCCTATAATATCCCATAACACGTCTCCTACCCTATTCAGGACATGGCCACCCAGTAGCCTTGCTTATCTGCATGGAGCCAAGAAGGTCTCCAGATGAGCCAGGACTCAAGTTCCTGCATTTTTTTCACACCAGCTCCCTAAGACCCTGTTTAACTCTTTTTTTTTTTTTAAATAAATTTATTTTATTTATTTATTTTTGACTGCCTTGGATCTTTGTTGCTGAGCGCGGGCTTTCTCTAGTTGCGGTGAGTGGGGGCTACTCTTCATTGTGGTGCGCGGGCTTCTCATTGCGGTGGCTTCTCGTTGCGGAGCATGGGCGCTAGTCGCATGGGCTTCAGTACCTGTGGCGCATGGGCTCGGTAGTTGTGGTGCACGGGCTTAGTTGCTCCGCGGCATGTGGGATCTTCCCGGACCAGGGCCCGAACCTGTGTCCCCTGCCTTGACGGGTGGATTCTTAACCACTGTGCCACCAGGGAAGCCCTGTTTAACTCTTATATAGGAGTTGTGTCATCCTATTTCCAAGCCCACAACTGAAAGGAAGCAGCAAAGGAGAGTGTAAAGAGACCAGCATAGAGAGGAAAAATGACCACAGTGCAACTGAGAGTTGACACTGAGAGTGGACAGAGATCAAGACACTAGGCAAAGCAAGCACGAGCGTAAGAGCCGGGGGTCATTTATTTAGGGGGAATGGCTTGGCACGCCTTGGCCCTTGGGGGGATCATTATTTTGATAATTGATGCTTTGCTGGTAATTGTGACCCTGAGTCATCAAGAAAAGGTTAAATGATGTTCCCTTGACTGTTTAGGAAGGCAGGGAAGGAAGCGTGTAACATGTTTTTAAAAGATGTCCCAGTCAGATAGACTAAAATTTTTAAAAGTGTTGACTCTTAGGTAATATCACTAGTCCTCTCAACAGGGCAAAAAATAAGTGGTGGTACCCTCAACTACAGATAAGGAAACTGAGTCCACCCACACACACAAGGTAGGTAACTTTTCTGAGGTCTCTCAGCTAAGACTTGGCAGGGATGAGGTCTGAACTTCTAAATGACTCTGGAGCACGTGCACTGAACTCTACCCCAGACTGGAAACCGGGCACACTCTTGAAAACATGGCTCTTGGACAGCTCTCTCTGCAGGGCTTCCGGCTAGTCAAGGTTTTACTGTGTTACTGTGGAGCCAGGATGGGCCCAAACTTAATTCAGCTCCACCCATAGCAGACTGCCAGTTATCCTAAAGGACGCTTGCCTCAGTGGAAACAAGAACGCCTTTAATACATTTACATTTTAAGCACCTACCTGGGTGCCACACAACACTTGCTGAGGCCAGAAAATGATAGGGAGGAGCTGCAATTTCAAAAATCCCAGGCCTCTTTCCGTCAGGAGATTTTGTTCCTTTGTTTTGGTTCTGGACGCTGCTGAAAGATGCCGTGCTGTGCAGTCTAGGTGCTGGTTGTTCCAGTCTGTCTCCAGGGTGGCGGGGCCCGCCCCTGTGTAGGAACCCCTACCCCCATGTTCCCACCATCCAGATCTGGCAAATGGTAATTTTATCCTATTTACTTCTCTCATTTATTATAGAGATAGAATGTTACAGATGCAACTGAAGCTTTCTTTTTCTTCCTAATAGCTTTCTCTTCCCTCCCTCCCACCCCAGAAGTAACATTCTCTTGAATATGGTGTTTATCATTTCTGTGAATGTTTTTATACTTTTTACTGTTGTCTCTAAGTAATTTATAGTTTCATGTTGTTTTAATTTTCACTTGTATAGCATCATGTTGAATGAACATTGTTGTCTAGATTTACCCATGTTGAAATATTTAAATCTAGTTTATTCAGTGAACTGTTATATGGTCTCTATTGCATATTACAGTTCCCTTATAGACAGACATTTAGGTTGATTCCATTTTCTCACCTCTCTGAGTAATAACTGTATTTATCATCCATGTGCCAGTCTTCTCTACCATATGTATCAGTGGTGGGATTACTGGGTTATAAATTTTGCTTTTCAAGATAACGGTCAAATAATGTCCCTGAGTGATTTGTAACCAATTTATGTTGTTACCAGAAACATGAGAGCCCCTATTTCACTAATATTGGGATTGTGTCTTGCAATCTGGTAGATGTAAAACGGTATTTTAAAATTAATTTATAAATTGTTTTTTTAAATAAGCGCTTTTGATTAAAGATAGGGATGAGCACTTTTCATGTTTATTGGCTAGCCATGTTTATTATTCTGTGAGGCTTTGCCCTTTACGTTAAAAAAATAAATTTTAACCAGGTAATGTATCCATATGATTCAAACCTTGAAAGGTAATACAGTGAAAAGTCTCCAACATCTGTTCCCTTGCTCCCAGCTCCCCACCCTGTGACAAGTTAGAGGTTCCTGGTACTTTTTCAGAGTTTTAATTGCCATTTTCTTTTCTTGTTGATTTTTAGGAGTTAAAAAGTATATATATATATATATATATATATATATATATATTTATGTATGCTAAATAAATGATAATAAATAATCTTTTGTAGGTTATATTCATTACATATAGCTCTGGATTGTCTTAACTTTATTAATGTCGTTTTTCATAGGGAAGTTTTAATTTTAATGTTGCCAGATGTGCCAGTCTTTTGTTCATACTTTCTGCGTCTTATTCAAGAAATCTTTTCCTACTCTGATTTTACAGAAACATATTTAGTCTATTTTCTTTTTAAATTGCGTCCACACTTACATTTTAAATTCACCTGGAATGTATTTCTTTTATGTGACAATGGTTCTCAACTCTGGCTACATAGGAAAGCCTCATGAGGAGCTTTTTAAGAAAGTACGGATTGTCTGAGCCTCATTTCAGATCAGACCAATAAAATTAAAATATCTCAGGGTGGAGCCTAGGCGTGGCTATGAAATGCCCCAGGTGACTTTTATGTCCAGCCAAGGTTGAGAACCACTTAACCCTGTAAGATGGAACTGATTTTATTTTTTCCAGAGCAATAGCCAATTTTTCCAGTACTAGTTATTGAACAGTCTATGCTTTTCCTGCTGACTTGTTACTGTTAAGATGTGATTGATAACTTTATTGAGATATATTTCACACATCTTAAATTCACCCATGTAGAGTGGTTTTTAGTATATATTCAGAGTTGTGCAAACCCCCCCCCCACCGCTATCCCCGCATCTTTTTTTTTTTTTGGCCGGGGGGGCCCTGTTGCTTGGCTTGTGGGATCCTCGTTCCCCAACTGGGGATCAAACCTGGGTGAGAGCTCGGAGTCCCAACCCCTGGACCACCAGGGAATTCTCTCCACTATGTAATCTTAAACCATTTTTATTACCCCTAAAAGAAGCCCTGTATCTTTAGTAATCATTTCCTATTTCCTCCATCCCCTAGCCCCAGGCAATCACTAATCTACTTTTATCTCTCTAGATTTGCCTATTCTGGACATTTTACGTAATGAGTTCATACAATATATAGTTCTATTGACTAGCCTTTTCCATTTAATGTAATGTTTTAGAGTCATCCGTGTCGTGGCATGTTATCAGTTCTTCATTCTTTTTTATTGCCAAATAATATTCCATTGTATGGGTATACTACATTTTGTTTATCCATTCATCAGTTGATGGACATTCTAGCCGTTTCCACTTTTTGGTATTATAAATAATGCTGCTATGAACAGTTGTGTACAACTTTTTGTACGCAGCATATAGATCCCCTAGCTTCTATATGACCTATGGGGAGATGATTATTTACAAGTTAACTTTTTGAGGAATTGCTAAATTGTTTTCCAAATAGGCGACACTATTTTACATTCTTTTTTTTTTTTTTTTTTTTGCTGTATGCGAGCCTCTCACTGTTGTGGCCTCTCCCTTTGCGGAGCGTAGGCTCAGCGGCCATGGCTTACATGGGCCCAACCGTTCTGTGACATGTGGGATCTTCCCGACCGGGGCACGAACCCGTGTCCCCTGTAACCCGTGTCTCCTGTATCGGCAGGCGGACTCTCAACCACTGCGCCACCAGGGAAGCCCTATTGTACATTCTTAGCAGCAATGTGCAAGGGTTCTAATTTCTCCTCATCCTCACCATTACTTGTTATTGAACATGGTTTTAATTTTAACCATCCTAGAGTGAGTAGGAAGTAGATTTAGTTGTGGTCTTGATTTGCATTTCCCTAATGATTAATGATATTGAGCATCTTTTCTTGTGCTTATTGGCCATTTGTATATGTTTTTTGGAGAAATATCTATTCAAATTTTTGTCCATTAAAAAAATTTTTTTTTTATTATTGAGTTGTAAGTGTTCTTTATATAGTCTGTATACAAGTCTATTATCAGATTTACAAATATTTTCTCCCATTCTGTGGTTTGTCTTTTCACTTTCTTTTTTCTCTTAAAAATTTTAATTTAAAAATTAAAAAAAATTTAGGTGTAATTGATATGTCATTATTGGTTTCAGGTGTACAACTTAATGATTCAATCAATATTTGTATACATTGTGAAATGATCTAGTCCACTTTCTTTATAGTGCCCTTTGAAACACAAGTTTTAAATTTTGATGAAGTCCAATTATCTAGTTTTGTTTTGTTTTGTTGCTTGTGCTTTTGCTATTGTATCTGAGAAACCATTGCTCACCCAAGTTCACAAAAATTTACCCCTATGTTTTCTTCTAAGAGTTTTATAGTTTTAGCTCTTCTATTCAGGTCTGTGATTCATTTTGACTTAATTTTTGTGTATGGTATGAACTAGATATCCAAATTCATTCTTTTGCATGTGAATATACAGTTGTCCTAGCACCATTTGTTGAAAAGACGATTGTTTTCCTGTTGAATGGTTTTGGTACCCTTAATGAAAATCAATTGACTGTAAATGTGAGGTTTTATTTCTGTACTCTCAATTCTGTTGCATTAATCTATATATGTATCTTTATGCCTTGGTAACTATAGCTTTGTAGTCGTTTTTGTGTGTGTGTGTGTGTGTGTGTGTGTGTGTGTGTTACGCGGACCTCTCACTGTTGTGGCCTCTCCCATTGCGGAGCACAGGCTCCGGATGCGCAGGCTCAGCGGCCATGGCTCACAGGCCCAGCCGCTCCGCAGCATGTGGGATCTTCCCGGACCGGGGCACGAACCCGTGTCCCCTGCATCGGCAGGCGGACTCTCAACCACTGCGCCACCAGGGAAGCCCTGTAGTCGGTTTTGAAATTGGGAACTGTGAGTCTTCCAACTTTGTTCTTTTTCAAGATTGTTTTTCTGGCTCCCTTGCTTTTCCATACAAATTTTATGATTAGCTTGTCAATTTCTACAAAAATACCACCTAGAATTTTGAAAGAGATTGGATTGAGTCTGTAGATCAATTTTGCTAACTTTAAGAATGTTAAGTGTTCTGATCCATGAACATGGGATGTCCTTCCATTTATTCAGGTCTTTAGTTTCTTTCAATAGTTTCCAGTATACAAGTCTTACACTCCTTTTGTTAAATATATTCCAAAGTTTTTAATGCTTTTGCTGATGTTATAAATGGGATTGTTTTGTTTCTTAGTTGCATTTGGGGGGTGGGGTGGGCTGTACCATGCAGTTTGCAGGATCCTAGTTCCCCAACCAGGGATTGAACCTGCTCCCTTGGCAGTGAAAGCGTGGAGTCCCAACTACTGGACTGCCAGGGAATTCCCCTTAATTGCATTTTTTGGATTGTGCACTACTAGTATATAGGAGTAGAAATGATTTTTTGTGTATTGATCTTGTATCCTGCCATCTTACTGGACTCTTTCATTAGTTCTAATCATTTTGTTAGTGGATTCCTTAGGATTTGCTATATATAAGATCATGTCATCTGTGAATAGAGATAGTTTTACTTCTTTTTTTTCAATCTGAATGTCTTTTATTTCTTTTTCTTACCTAATTTTCATGGCTAGAATCCAGTACAGTGTTGAATAGAAGTATCATGAGGGGACATTCTTGTCTTATTCCTAATCTTAGGGGGAAAGCATTCCTTCTTTCTCCATTAAGATGAAACGCCTGTGGGGTTTTTTGTAGATGTTCTTTGTAAGACTGGGGATGTTCCCTTCTGTTCCTAGTTTGTGTGGTGTTTTTATCATGGAAGGGTGTCAGATTTTGTCAAGTGTTTTTTCTGGGTCTATTGAGGTGATCAGGTGGTTTTTATATTTTATTCTATTAATATTTAAAATTATATTAATTGATTTTTGGATGTTAACCCAATCTTGTATTTCTGGGATAAATTCACATGGTCATAGTGTATACTCCTTTTTCTATGTTGCTGGATTCAGTTTGTTAGTATTTTGTTGAGGATTTTTACAGCCACACTTATAAGGGATGTTGGACTGTAGCTGTTTTTTTTTCTTGTGATATCTTGTTTGGTCTTGATAACAGCCCTCATAGAATGGGTTAAGTGTCCCTTTCTCTACTGTTTTTTGGAGGAGTTTGTGAAGAATTGCTATTAATTCTTTAAATGTTTGGTAAATTCACTAGTGAAGCCATCTAGTCCTGAGCTTTTCTTTATTGGAAGTTTAAAAATTATTAATTCAGTCTCTTATTAACAGGTCTCTTCAGATCTTCTGTTTCTTCCTGAGTCAGTCATTGGCTTATGTCATTCTAAGGATTTGTCTAGGAATTTCATCTAACTTATCTAATTCATTGGCATAGAGTTGTTCATGGTATTTCCTTATAATCCTTTAAGATGTTCTTTTTTGTCTTTGATGTTCTGCGTTTATACTACGGATGATGTGTCTAAATGTGAACTTCTTTTAAATTTAACTTAGTTGTGCTTTCAATATGAGGACAAATGTTTTATGTTCAGTTATGGAAAATTCATATACATTCTGTCTTTGAAAATTGCCTCTCCCCTATTCTTTCCTTTTTCTTCCTATAGAACTCTATGGACCTCTGTCTCTTAATGTTTATATTTTCTTATTCTTTGCATCTACTTCAGGATAATTTCTTCAGTTTTTTTTTTCCATTTCACTAATTCTTTCTTTAGCTGTATTTGATTTTCTGTTGAACGTACCTATTGGGTTTGAAATGTCAATATTGTATACAATTCACCCGTGAAAAATCTGGGTTTGAACTGCGTGGGTCCACTTATATGTGGATCTTTTTCAATAAATATGTACTACAATACTACACAATCTGCAGCTTGTTGAATCCGCGGATGCAGAACTGTGGATACAGAGGGCTGACTGTAAAGTTATATGCGGATTTTCTACTGTGTGAGGGGTTGGTGCCCCTAAGCCCCGTGTTGTTCAAAGGTCAACTGTATTTTATTTCCATTCAGTACTTTTTCAAAGTCTTTTTCAGATTTTTCTTTTATTTCTAGCTTTTGGAGTACCAGTTTGTTCCATCTTCTGACTCGCTTGTCATGGTTTGTTTTATTGTGTGGTTTGTAATTTTTATACTGATCTCCTCTTCATTGGGTTGCAAAGAGTGGGATGCTTAAAAGCAAGGTATTTTGGAGGTCTGCACTTATTGTGATGATGAGGTCTAGGACATATCAAATGTGTGGGTGAGTGACTGAGGTGGGGTAGAGGAAAAGACTGGCAGAGGAACTTTGCATGTCTGGCTGCTTCCTGTCATACAGGTCTCTGCCGAAGAGTCACCTTTTCAGAGCCTTCCCAGGCCTCCCTAAATGTCTCCAGCCCCCAGTCCTACTGCCTTTCTTCTGTTTTATCTTATCACTGTTAACGCATCTCTATTCAGAAATATATTAGCTATTTGTCTATCTTTTGTGACCTTCCTCCATATTGGAATGTAAGCTCCATGATCGTAAGGATTTGTCTTTTTTTTTTTTTTTTTGGCCACCCCACGTGGCATGTGGGATCCTAGTTCCCTAACCAGGAATTGAACCCGTGCCCTCTGCATTGGAAGCACCAGAGTCTTAACCACTGGACCGCTGGGGAAATCCCCAGTAAGGATTTGTCTTATTCACTGCTACGTCCCCAGCACCTGGCATGTGGTTTATACTGTCCATAAATTTGAGTGAGCTTGAGTAGTCCTGTTTTTAGATGGAAGTCATCTGAGCCCCGATGCCGCAACTTTCAGCTGGGCTGAGTCTGACCAGGCAGCAGAGGTGAACAGCTTGCCTCTTCATCCCCAAACCTTTTTCTGGACCTCCACTGGAGATGTCTTCTTCTCCCATTATAAGAGCCCAGAAAATACTATCCATCCTGCGTGCTTCAGCCTTCTTCTGGCATGAGTTCCACAGCTGCTAAAATCAGTAGTAGGGATTTGAGTGCCAGAAGCCCTGGGGGAAGAAAATGCACAAAACCCTGGGAAGATCTGGTCCTTACCTTTAGGAGGCTGTGATTGAGTTAAGAAGACATCACACACAGAAAAGAGGTTAGGACGCTTGCCCACTCAGTGAGTCTGCTGTGTAGATTAGCGCTCCTGCTATGAGCTTTCGGTAGAGAAGGCAATCTGCGTGCTGGCCCCTGGGTCACATGCCGTCACATAAGTGGTTTCTGGAGGGATCTATTTGCAAGTTACGAATTCTCAGGTGACTCCATTTTGGCCTCCTTCTGAGGTTGCCCCATGCTGTAGGAACTTGGTCTGAGCATCATAGTGTTACTTGTAAAAGGGCAGAAAGTGCCTGCGGGCGTGCCCGTGATGTGGGCTAAGGATGGCACCTTTCCATTCGTCTTTGGCTGTACCTCTTGGCCCCATTGGTTTTGGGGTTGGGGAATGGTGACAAGCACTGGAATTCCAGCAAACCCTGGCTTTCCCACTTGCCTTGCTGCACAGCTTTTCGGTGAGTGAGTAAATGGCTCTGCCTCATATGGTTATGGTAAGGAGAGTTCCTAGAGAATGTGTTTATTAGCACAATGCCTGCTACACCCTAATAAAATGCTAGTAGATATTATTCCAGGCCGGCACCTTGGGAGCCACTTGTGCCTCAGTTTCCTGATCTGTAAAACGGGGAAATAATACCGAATCCTTGCCTGCCGCCCCTCCCCTCTGCCCCTGGCTGTTGTAAGGGTTAATATTCTCAGGCTCTGAGGTCCTGGGGTGAGGGAGGAGCTGCATAAATGGGTTATTGTTGTGCTGCTGAATGATCTGACTTTGTTCAAGTGTCTTCAGTATTTGACTTCCTGCAGTTAATGTCCCCTGACTTTAATTGCTATAGATATTTGCATGTCCTCAGCGGCTGGCGGCTCTCACCTGCCCGCCTGTGACCTGGGTCCTCACCCAGCCAGGGACCTGCTGAGTTGGGGTGGGAAGCTCCATTTCCTCTGTTAGGGGCCCCCCAGGAGTCAGGAATGAAAGAAATGCAGAAAGTATGACCCACACGCGCAACTGATTCTGAATAGGACGTTTATTGAAGAGGTTTTGCAGGAGGCGGCGGGCGCTTTAATTCCCAAGGCTGTTGGTGGCAGCTCTGTGCTCGCCCCAAGCCTGTTAACTGCTTGACTGCTGGTGCTTGGGGAGAATGGAGCTCCCCGGCCCCACGCGGCTCTCCTGGTGCTCGGACGGGAGCCCTTTGGAGAAAAGCGGTAGGTGCTGGGCTGGGCCAGGCCATGGGGTGTGAGTGGGGCATGACCAGGACTATCCCAACTCCAGGCCTCCAAGTCTTGCCAAACTCTTGTGAAAAATCTGGCTGGCCACAGGCTTTGGGGCAAAAGGTAAATGTCTCCCTTGGGGCTTCAGAAACTAAGGATGGGTGTAGGAGAGTTGGTCTCTTTTTAATCCTGTCCTGGCTTCTTCCAGTGGATTTGTCCATCGAGGCCCGGTAAGAGCAAGATAATCCTGTGTTCCTCTTAGAGGCGATTGCAAGTGGTTCTGCGAGGGGCTTCGGAGGGGCTTCTGATCTCTGAACACTCGGAGCTGTGTGGTGAGAGAACGGGGCTGTTCCTAGAGGGACCCAGCACGTACTGGGAAAAGCAGAGTTGATCTCCCATTTCTTCCTGAAGTTTCCTTTTCTCAGAATCCACAGAGGGTGGTTATTTTGGATAAAATCAAGGGCTGGCAGTGGAGCAGGTGAAAGGAAGGTCTTCCCCACCCACCCTGTCTTTTCCCTGGTGCCCAGGCCGGGGCAGTGCCCACCACTTGCAGAGCTCTGGGCTGCAGGAGCAGGGAGGTCAGGGGGCAGATTGCCACTCTGCTTCGGCTTGACTTTCAGCCCTGAATCAAGGCCTTGATTTTCCAGGAGCAGGACTCTGCTGCCTGGGCCATGCCACTCCATGCCATGTGTGTACCCGCTCATCCAAGAATCTGGGGTTTGGTGACAGCTGCCCCCCCTGTCTGAAGTCTGGTCTGTGTAACCTCTCAGCTGAGGGAGAAAGCTGCTCTCCTCCCACCAGGGAACTGGTTGGATGAGTTTTCTCGGGCCTCCCTGGTTGAGGCCCCTTAGAAGGGAAGGCAGGGACCTGGGGGGTGGGGGCAGGTGCTGTGGGGTGGAGAGGGGCCCTCTCCTCTCCCTCTCTCCTGCAGTGGGATAGGGATCCCTGGGGGACAGGGTGGTGCAGGAGGCCCTGCTCTCCAAAGGGCTGGCTGCCTTTGAGAATTGACCTTGTGTGAGACTATAAGCTCTGACTTGGAAAATCCACTTTCCTAACATGTCTGGGTCGGGTGCCAGGCCCAAGGTCAGCATCCAGGGCAAAGAGGAGGTGTTGGTCGGAGCTCTTCTCTTGCTGTTGTGCCCGAGGGCCAGGGAGGACCAGGGTGCATGACTGATGGTAGCAGTTCATTAAAAGGGGGCTGCTCACGTTTACGCACTTTTCCGGGTCTGGGTGCTCTTGCTTGGAACTGGAGACCAAGGTGCGTTTGGGGGAGCCTCCCTAATTCTCATTTGCTTGCGGAGGGAAAGTGAGACTTTGGGGAAGGGAAAAACCGTCAGGTGGTAAGATGTACACTGACTGCTCCCCCAGGCCAGCTGGGAGCTGCTGTTCTAGAATCACAGTGGAGATTCCCTTCTGCTTAAGCCCTGGTATCTCAGTTCCTAGACTTGGCGTTCTCCCCCTGCTTTTAGGAGCATTGCATTTACATGTAGGTTCATATCTCCACGCCGCGTTTCTTCCCCCTTCACAGAGGTTGGGATGGGTGTCATACTTCTTTCTAGCATATGTTCCCTGACTGTCTCTTTCCTCCTTGAAGCTCTCTGTAAACAGTCAGCACCTTCTTGGGCCTCGGGATTCTTCATGAACACGCTGGCTGTATAGATCCCTGAGGCCATAGCCCCACCTGGCGGTCTGTACCTTTTTAGGGCAGTTTCTCACACCTTGTCTCCTGGAGTCTCGGTGGTGGTTCTTCCAGGCCTGGCCTGGGTGTGCCCTTCCCCACAGTTCCTTCGGTCTGTCCTCGGCCTGCCTTCCAGCCTCGCCACTTGCTGCCAGACGCCCCAGGTCCTTGAGTGGTCCAGGTTCTTTCGGGACTCCACTGTCCCATGCTGCCACCCTTGCACCAGATGCCCTCAGAGCTCTTCTTCACCTGGCAGAAGCTTACTTATCAGTCAAGACTCAGCTAAAACTTCACCTCCTTTAAAGCTGCCGGGTCCCCCAGGTGGCATTTGCTACTCCCGCTTCTGTCAGCGGAGTTTATGTGTACTCCTGTTTCAGCACTTGAGGCACTGCTTTGTGGATAATCTGTTGATATAACTATTTTTTAAATTATGATTTTGTTATTATTATTATTACTTTTTTTGGTACTGTGTGGCTTGTGGGATTTTAGTTCCCTGACCAGGGATTGAACCTGGGCAGTGAGAGTGCAGAGTCCTAACCACTGGACTGCCAGGGAATTCCCCAGATATGACTATTTTTCCTTCTAGAATTCTCTTCCTCAAAGATAGAGGGGCAGTGTCTTATTCCTTTCAATATCCCTAGGGCCTAGCATCATGCTTGGAAGTGTTGAGTGATTCCCAGACTGGAGGCTGTCTTGACCTCCCACATGGCTCCAACACCACCCTCTACTTCCTTTTGTTATTATTATGTGGGATCTTAATTCCCCAACCGTGGATCGAACCTTGCCCCCTGCAGTGGAAGCACGGAGTCTTAACCACTGGACCAGCAGGGAAGTCCCTGCTTTCTTTTGTTATTGATGTGCTTGTCTCGTTTCTCCTGGTAGAATATCAGCTCCTGGGAGTGGGCTCTGTGGGTGATTCATTTCTGTGTCACCCACAAGGCTGCAATGTCCTTGTGCAAAGTAGATGCTTGAATCTATGGTTCAGTGAATTCTGAAGCTCATGACTTGGGACGGGCCAGCAGTGCTAATCCCTAAATGAGCGGTAGACCCTGTGGTACAGGTGGCTCACTGCCCTGCTCCCTGTCGTCCAGCGAGTTAGGAGCAGAGCTAGCACTGGTTTTGAGCTGTGCTGGCTGGAGTCCCAGGGCTGTTCATACACATTCTGCTGCTTCGCCCTCTTTGATATCCCCTGTGACTTAGGAAATGGGGCTTTCCCCAGTACCTTATGTCTTTGTGACGTGCTGGCTCTCCCATATCTCCACCCTGGAGATGGACTGTGTTTTTTCTTTAAAACCCAAGGACCAGCGTCCAGGATGGTTTCTACTGATCACTTCTTTGTGCTTTTGCTGCCTCACCTCACCTTCAATTCTGTTCCTCCTCAGGCCTGTTGTGCCCCATGGCTTTGTTCCCCTCCTAGCTGAACATGCCGGTCTCTACCTGTGGAACCCTGAGGAATGTGCCCTGCCTGCTACAGCAAAGGACTGTGACTCATACTTCATCCTCTGGTTTGACCTTCTGTGGGGCATAGATATCAGACTTTTTCCTTTCCAGCCTAATTGCTTTATGTTTGCCCTTATAATATCATGGTCCGAATGTATGTTGGGATCATAGATGATGGATGATTGGTGGGGTGAGTGGGGAGGGGAGGGTTAGGTCATGCTGGTTCACCAGGTTTAACCCATATCTTTACTATTGATTTGAGATGTAGGTCAACTTTTCTAGGCACACGTCAGAAAAATCTCTTGTCCTGGTGCTGTGGAGCAAATAGTGATTCATCCATCGTCCTCATCGCTCCCATTTATGGGGGGTTTACTGTGTGTCAGTTGTACAAATTGCTCTACTTGTATCATCTCAATCTTGGAGACCAGCGAGGTTGGTAGTACTGCTGTGCTCATTTTACAGGTGAGGAACTTGAAGCTTGGTCAGGTCAAGTGACCTGCCCAAGGCCACACACAGCCAGCAGAACGGAGGAGCTGAGGTTTAAACCACATCTGCCTGACTGCAATGCCTGTGAATCCGTTTAGTGCATTTAACCTCTGCTGTGGACTCCCACGTACTCACGTACTTGCTCATTCTCTCCTTCTCTTCTGACAACTCAGATCTAGTGGGTCCCTGTGTTCCCACTTGCTTCCAGCTGAGATTCTCCAATGCCTTTGAACCTGTTGCAATAGTAAATGCTGCAACTCTTGAAAGTGTGGTTCAAGCCGAGAGGACTCCAAACAAGCAGCCCCTACAGTGGGCAGAGGGGGGCAACTAGATGGCTCATTTGTAGCATTGGGTCCCTGAATTTTGCTGATAAGGAGGGGTGGTCCTGTGAACCTTTTTGACCTAGAGATGAGAGAGGTAGGGTCTCTGGGAACACTGGAGGTGTCTATGATTTCTAGCACAGTCTTTAGCTCCTCCATCTTCTGGGGACATTCTGTCTGTCGTTTTCCTTCTTAGTTACAAGTTGTGCTGGGAGCAAGCTGACCTACCCTGGCTGAGAGCAACAGCAATTTCTAATCAACGTTAATTATTCTCATTTGCCTTCCGTACGTGTTTCTGTGAAACCTCCTGGTGGACTGCTTTTCCTGGGGTATCTGTAGGGCCATTTTATTGTAGTCCCTTCTCCAAACTGCAAAGTGGTCCCTTGGCCACTTTCCCCTTCTCCCAGTTTTTGTGGCTGGTCACTTAATGTGTGGCATGGCAGGGCAGCTGTACCCCTGCTCCAGTCCCTCGTCTGGGGCTAGGGTACGGGACTGCTGGGGTGAACGAGCAGTCACTGCTCCTGCGTGCCTCTTGGTGGATCGGAAACTTGCTGGCAGTGACTAATGTGGAAACTCATTAGACTAGGAGGAACGGGCTCAGGTCTTGACTTTGACTACTGTTTATCTTTCACCTGACTGTGGGAGTGGTGAAGTGCTCTAGGCACAATCCCGTGGGAATTTATTGAGCATCTAGTGTGTGCATTGCCTTCTGGGGGTGAAAGAAGGCCCAGCCCACTGGGTTTTATTATCTAGTCTGGAAGGAAAACTTGCACATAAGAGCCCCCAAGGACCAGTGCTTTATGTGGTACTCAGGCTCATTAGAGTTCGAAGAAGTGCATGTGTATGAGTGTCCCATGGCTGCTGTAACAAACTGCAAACTTAGTGGCTTAAAACAGCACACATTTATTATCTTATAGTTCTAGAGGTCAGACGTCAGTCTGGGCCTGCATGGCTATGTTCCTTCTGGAGGTTCCAGGGGAAAATTTGTTCTCTTGTCCTTTCCAGCTTCCTGAGGATGCCTAGATCCTTTGACTTGGGGTCCCTTTTCTCCATCTACAAAGCCAGCAGCCTAGCATCTACCAACCTCTCACTCTCTGTCCCTCTGCTTTTGCTGTCACATCAGCTTCTGACTCCTGCTGCCTCCCTCTCATAAGGACCCTTGTGATTACATCAGACCTACCCACATAATCTAGGACAATCTTCCCCATCTCAAGATCCTTAACTTGATCACATCTGCAAAGTCTCATTTGCCATATAAGGTAACGTGCATAGGCTCCTTATATCCAGGGATTAGGATGTGCATATTCTTGGGGGAGAAGCATTATTCAGTCTGCAATAGTGTGTGTGTTGGATGGGTTGGTGATGGTTGGGGAGGCCTTTCTGAGGGAGATGATTTGACCAAATTTGTGTAGGGAGAGAATGTCTAGGACACCTTCCAGGTTTGAGAAGCAACATGAGCAGTGGTTGAGCTTGTGGGTGGTGGGGACAGTGAGGTGTGGGTGAGTGGTCCTCCCACTGAAACAAGATGCCAGGGGCTTTCCTTTCCTTCCAAGGCTAGGCCGAGGGAGTTTTTTGGACTTCAGTCTGTGTGTCCAGACTCCCTCCCAGAATTCAGGTGGGAAGGCTCCATTGGCAACCAGAGCCTTTCCTTCCACCACACTTGGTGGCCCCTGCTATTCCTGGGTGGTACCAAAAGGAATTCACGAGGGAAAATGAATTTGAGCCAGCTGGCCTGGGTTTGGGTGGCCCAGAAACCCTGGTCACACTTTGCACAGCCTCTGTGGCAGCCACGTTGCTCACATTGAACACAGTCAGTCCTTAGGGAGCCTTCCCTTGCCCTCCCTTAGGGTGCGTAGGGCCCTGACCCCTGAGTCTCTGGGGAGGGACAGGAGGGTCAGAAGGAGAGGGGCAAAGGCCAGACCCTCTCAGGGACCCTCCCCATCCCCAGGAAAGCCTCGATGGTGTGGTGAGGGGTATCCTCAGCTGGTATGACCTCAGCCAGCTCTACTCACCATCTGCTGGCCGGGGGAGCCGTAGGAACAGACCCTAGAGAGCCCAGCTTCTGTGGGGACAGCGCTGGGCAGCAGTGTGTCTGGAGTGGTGCTGAGCTGGGGGTGTGTGTGTGCGTGTGCGTGTGTGTGTGTGTGTGTGTGTGTAGAGCACAGCTGGGCTCAGGATCTCAGGGTGAGATCTCTGTGGAAGTTTACATTGCTCCCGCCTTGTTTGTCTGGAAAAGCTGTAGCTTTTCTCTGTTGCTTCCTTCTGGTACCCTCTCTGAGCAGATCCTGACAGTGCAGTTGAGGGGTTAGGGGGAAAGTCAGAGGCCTGTGGCTGCCCCTGTTTGGAGAGCCTTTGGAATATCTAGCAGGTGTCGGTAGTTGGGAGATTAAAGAAGGTCAGGAAGGAGGGCCGCGCAGCGTGCAGCCCCCCGAGCAGGGAAGGACTTGGCCCGCTTGCCGGTACCTGGTGATTCCCTGGACTTTGGAGCAGCTGCCTTTGGGGGAGACCCCTCTCTCAGTCCCCGCCCACCTCCAGAGCAGGTGTGGCGCTCCGCCTCTTGGGTGTGGGGCAAAGCGGGGTAGGTGAAAGGATGACGTCAGCCGCCTCCGCACCTGGACCCAGCCTCTCCGAACCAAAATGTTTTCTGGGGCGTCTCCAGAGCGCCGGCCTGCACAGCCTCCTCCCGCTCTCCTGCCTTCTCAGCCCAGTAGCCCCCGAGGGAGGGCCGGAAGGGAGTGTTGCTGAGCCCTGGGGACTCCCTAGGACCAGAGAAGCAGAGGTTCTCCGGAAGGTTCCAGGTGAGTTCCCCACTGGGACCGTTCTTTCTGAAGCTGGGGTGGGCTCAGGGAGCAGGGTCCTACAGCCTTAGTGACAAGAGGCTTGAAGATGGAACATGGGGGCTATGGTGGGGTTTGGATGGTCATTTTTTTCTGTTGGAGGCAGGAGGCTAGGTCAGATTGGGGGCACGGTGCTGAGGCCTCGCGGGGCGGAGGAGGATGTGGGACTTGGCCCCGGTCTGCTGTGCTGGGAATCCAAGGGGCCTGCTGCAGCCTGCTTGCGTTCCTGCCCGGGGATGTTCAGGGAAGGTCCCCGTTGGTGGAGCCAATAACCTGGAGAGGTGTGGGTGGAGGAAGGGTGTGGATTAAACTTAGAAAAAGTTATTAAAGAAAAAAAAAAGGAAACTGATCTCCCTCTCCTGTGCCCCAACCCTTAAAGGTGCGTGTTTGAGCAGCTTATTGGGAAGGTCTTATCAGAAAGCAGCTTATCAGAAAGGTCCTACAGGACCCTATCAAAGAGAGCTTCCCAGGTGTGGGAGATACAGAGTTTTCTAGAAGACTGACTCACTGACTGATGATTGACTGGATTGATTTGTGTTGAAAGATGGAAGAGGTCACTGCGGAGCGATACTTAGGGAACTGGAGACTAGTGTGACGGAACGGGGTGGGCGTGGACATCTGACTGCTGTCTGTTAACTTTCTCTTGGCGTGCACTGCCCCAGCGGACAGTGTCTTCCAAGATGAGTTTGAAGACCTGAGTTCTAATCTTGTCTTTGGGGTGAATCTTACCATATGGGGTGATGCTCCGTGGAGAGGAAGGAAAGATTGCCTCCGCCCAGGAACACGTGGGCCGGTGCTTCCGCCGTCTCTGGGAGCCTGAACTACACACACAGTAATGGTTGGATTGGGCTTTTAGGACCAGAGTGCTCACATTAGGTGTGATGTCCCTTTTCCCTCTCTGTCTAGTGGTGTCTGCTAACAGTCCCACTTGGACTCTGCCGTGTCTGCTCTCACTGCCCCATTTGCTGTTCATCCCTCCCTTTCTGGATCTCTGTGTTCTTTTCCAGCGAGAGCGAGAGCGATAGAGAGCGAGAGAGAGGGGCGGGGGGAGAGAGAGAGCGCCTCATGATCCTAGGTCTCCTGGTCACTGTAGGGCTTCTCTTGTCATCCGAGCAGTTACAGTCCGATCCCTATGCCCTCGTGCTTCTTCCCCTCTCCATGACCTGTAGTCCTTTGACCTGGAATCTGTATTTTTCTACGTTGTTCCAAGGAAAGGGTAAATGGGCAAATGTCACATAGTAGGAGGTCTAGAAATAGCCTTAAGGAATCTTAAGGCTATTTAAGGCTCTCTCTCTCTCTTTTTTTTTTAACCTCCATTGGCCTTTGTGGGATAAGTGAAATGTCATGTTAAAAGCCCTGACTTTTATGTCTTAATATGTCCCCCGTGGCTTATGCTGAGGCAAAGCCTTGGCATCCAGGGCTGTGACTAATCCTTTGCTGCGGTTCTAGCTGCTGTGAAATCCATCAGGGAGGCAGCCAGCAGCGGGCAGGGGCAGGAGAGCATGCACACTGAAGCCTGAGTGCCTGAGTCCAAATCCAGGCTCTACCGCATGCTACTTCTGTGGCCTCAGTTTCTGCATCTGTAAAATGGGGATAATAATAGTACTGACCTCATAGAAATGTTATGAGATAAAAAGGTCTTGTTATGTCTACGGCACTTGGAACATTTTTAGCTGTTAGTCATTATGCTTTCTTTTAACCCCAGGAGGATTTGGGCATGGGCACTACTTTGAAAACTTGATCTTGGTTTGCAGGCAGATGTCTGTGTGCAACCAGAGAAAATTTCTCCAAATAGAAAAGATGTTTTAGTTCCTGGGCTTTTGAAGTGTGCTTATGTTGCACCCTATGGCAACGGGGCCCCTAAAGAGTGACCCTCAGAAGGTACCCTTTAGAGATAAATCTCCCTGAGAGTGTGTGTGTGTGTGTGTGTGTGTGGTGTGTGGCTGTGACTAATCCTTCACTTTA
This sequence comes from Grampus griseus, assembly GCF_964374135.1. Classification (NCBI taxonomy): domain Eukaryota; kingdom Metazoa; phylum Chordata; class Mammalia; order Artiodactyla; family Delphinidae; genus Grampus; species Grampus griseus. The sequence continues at coordinate 36,901,771 of NC_139018.1, read as the reverse complement.
AGGCCGTGACCTGACCAGCTGTGAAATCCATTAGGGACTTGGGCCGTTTCCGTTTAGCATCCCCATAGGGGCTGACTGATCCCAGGTTTGATCTGGGAAAGGTTTTAGGTCGTAAGTCCCTACCCCGTTGTTCTAGTTGGGATTGACAGGCCTGGGGGGCTGAGGGGGAGAAGGGGTGGAGGGGCTGCGGTGTGCCTGACAGTGCACGTGCCTTGAAGGACACCAGAGTCCCACAGGGCTGGGGCTAAGGGCTGGGGCAGAGTTTGGGTCTTTGTCTCTCTTTGTGCTGAAATGACACGCCACAGGTGGGTAGAAATGACTAGCTGGTTAATCTTAAAGGCTCTTTTGAGGAGGTAGGAAAAAGCAGTGGTGCTGCATTTCCCAAGGGGCTCTCCTCTGAGATGCTCGGTTTCACCAAGATGATCCTGTTAATTAATCCTTTCATTGCACCTGGAGGGAGGGAGCACTCTGGACTGGCCCCAGTGCTGCCACTGTGTCCTCATCTGCAAAATGAGAGGCTCACAGAGTACCTCGGAGGTGACCCCGTCCCCCAGCTGAGACGTGCAGTGAGAAATTGCTGTGCTTGAGAGGGTCCTTGCTGGGCTAGCGTGCATGGCAAACAGGTCTCAGTGCTCCTGATCTTAGCTTAGTAGTGGTACATTATCCACTTGCCAGATCACCTTTTAAGGCCCCTGCCCTTAGGTCACTTACAGCCTAGGGCAGGGGTCTCACACAGAGAGTGCTACAATAGGGGTACCCCTGGGGTGCTGTAAGAGTACATAGAAGGGGCCCCCAGGTTTGGTTTCTGGGGATGTATGGGGGGTGGCTTCTGAGACCCAAGGGTTGGTATAAATGACACAGGTTGGGGGGCCGTATGGCATGGGGTGGATGGGGAGGAAGTAATGGCCAGGCAGAGAGAACATTTGCCAAAGCCAGAGCCCAAGGGCGCTGGCACAGGTAGGGACATTGGTTCCAGGTTGGGGCACAGGCACAGAAAACCACGGGGCAAATTCAAGGCTGCCAGAGTGATGGTACCTTCTAGACCCTTCTCATAGCTCTAGCCTGTGATCTAGTAGCTTCTGATCCTTAGAACTGGAGGTGGAAGTCTTTGGGGCAGTAGAGGTGAGAGGGACGCTCTAGAACATTTTTCCTATGGAAACAGCAATCAAGTGAACATTCTGGAAAGTGGTGTTGGCGCGCTCTGGTGCTCTGGGATGGGGCTGGACTGTCCTTGACCTTCCCAAAGCCCACAGCCACCACCCCACCTTCACAGACTTGCTGCTCCAGGCTGGCCTGCCTGTGAGCCACACCATCTGCTTAGGGAATAAAGTCCACCTGAGGCTATGTTTGCCTCACCTGGGAACAGTTTCCTGCTTGCTGTGCTGCCCTGATCTAGATCTAGCTGTGCTGAAGGGAACTTAGGGAGACTCACCGGTGGCTCAGCCCTGGGGAATTTCCTGTGCCCCTGGAGCCAGGGTGAGTCAGGGACCTGTACAGGGGGCTGGAGCTGGGGGCAGGGGGGGTAATGTGGGTTCAGCCTTTGTATCATCTCCTCTGCCTTCTCCGTGGGTATCCAGAAGGTTTCAGGTTCATGGTGAAGCCCCTGGTGGCCCCAGAGATTCTGCCATCCTGGGGAGCATCTTACCCTCTGGCACGTCGATTGTTAAGAGCCGGATCCTTGACAGGTGGACACTTGGGAAGTGCTTTTTTTTTTTTCCCTCGGTATGCGGGCCTCTCACTGTTGTGGCCTCTCCCGTTGCGGAGCACAGGCTCCGGATGCGCAGGCTCAGCTGCCATGGCTTATGGGCCCAGCCGCTCTGCAGCATGTGGGATCTTCCTGGACTGGGGCACGAACCCGTGTCCCTTGCATCGGCAAGCGGACTCTCAACCACTGCGCCACCAGGGAAGCCCCGGGAAGTGCTTTTTGACACTGTTTTGATGGTTTATGGAGCTGTTGCTCTGTGCTGGGCATCAGGCTCAGAGCTGTACATCCAGCAGGTCACTGCATCTTCAGGGGCACGGCCGAAGCTGAGGCTCTGGGAAGCTCGGTACTTTGCTGGAGCAGAGGCACTGGGCTTCGGATTCCATCACAAGGCACCCCGGACCGTTGCTCTGGCAGAGATGCCCTCTCTGCTTTTCTGGGGCCTCAGCTTTCTGAGCCCTTTATTGTTACTGGATGGGGTCCACCGTGGGAAAGACGGAGGTGGAGCGGTTGCAGTCAGGCAGGAATGTCACTTGGGCATCCTTGCAGATGCTCATACAGTCTGAAGGCAGGGGCCTCCTTGAGATTCCGAGCTGTTGCTTTTATAATTGTGGTAAAATACACATAACATAAAATTCTCATTTTTAAGTGTTCAGAGGTCTTAAGTACATTCCCATTGTTGTGCATCCTTCGCCTCCAGCCATCCGTAGAACTTTATCTTGCAAAACTGAAACTCTGTATCCATTGAACACTAACTCCCCATTCCCTCCTCCCCCAGCCCCTGGCAGCCACCCTTTTACTTTGTTTCTGCAAGGATTCCAGAGGTTTGCCCTTTGTCTGTCCCGCCCAGAACCTCCCTGGAGCGCCCCCACCAGGCAGCAATGCAAGGATGCCCGTCTCTGCCTCGCTCCACCAAGATGGCAGCCAGGAGCGGCCCGTGAGCCTGACCTCCACCACCTCCTCGTCAGGCTCCTCCCGTGACAGCCGCGGGGCCATGGAGGAGCCCAGCGGCTCCGAGACTTCGGCCAAGAACGGGGCCGGCTCCCCGCGCGGCCGGCGTCTCCCCAGCAACAATTCCAGCAGCTGGCTGAGCATGAGGGGCCCCCTGTCCCCTTTCAACAGCCGGGCGTCGGTAGCGCCTGCGCACAAGCTCAGCTACGTGGGTCGAGTAGTGCGGGAAATCGTGGAAACGGAGCGCACGTACGTGCAGGACCTGCGCAGCATCGTAGAGGTGAGGCTCACCCCTCGCCCCCCGCGGGGCTTCGGAGCTAAGGTTGGGAGGGGACCACCCTCTCCTCTGGGGCTGGGGCTGGCCTCTGGCTTCGGGTGGCCCAGCTCTCGCGCGTAAACCTACTTCCACCCAGGGAAGGAAAGTTGTCCCTGACATGTTTGTCTCCAGGAGGTGCTTCCCATGGAGTAGTGGGGAGGCCTCACGGCTCTGGCCCCGGGAAGCCACTGGCTGCTCACGCTGCCTTATGACTTGGGGTCCGATCAGTAGCTTGGGCCAGCAGAACTTCCCGCAGATGCTCGGGGCGTAGGCACCCCTGATAGGGAGCGGGGACAACTGTGCTTAGCGGAGACTGAACCGCAGTGAAGAAACTGGCTCTGGACCCCACCTGGCCCGCGCCCAGATTCCTGCCCTGTTGTTTCCTGCTTACGGGGTCTTGGGCACCTGCGTAAACCACCCCCACAGCGCCCAGCCTCAGGTCCCTCATCCATAAATTGAAGATGCAGGGCCATGTACGTGTGCTTCACACTGGGAGGCGCACTGGGCGAGGTGACCGTGGGAGGGCGCTCTCTGCCCTGCAGAGGGAGGTGTATTCATTTCCTAGGCCTGCCTAGCAGACAACCACAAACTGTGGCTTAAGGCGCATTAGTTTATCCTGTCCTGGTTTATGAGGCCAGAAGTCAAAAATCAAGATGCTGGCAGGGTTGGTTCCTTCCGGAAGCTCTGAGGGGGGGGGTGCGTCCCAGGGCTTTCCTAGCTCCCGGAGGTTGCTGGCAACCCTTGGTGTTCCTTGACCTGCAGATGTATCACCCCCGTTTCCACCTCCGTCTTCACATGGCCTTCTCTGTGTCTCTCTGTGTTCTCTTATAAGGACACCAGTCACTGAATTTAGGGCCCACCCTAAATCCAGTATGGTATCATCTCAAGGTCCTTAATCGTTACATCTGCAAAGACCCTATTTCCAAATAAGGCCACATTCTGAGGTTCCAAGTGGATATTAATTTTGAGGGGGAATTATCCAACCCAGTACAGTAGGTGATGTCTGTGAAATTGTGTCCTAGCTGTAACATGCAGTACAGAAATGAGGTGTGGCTGGGGGAGAAGAGGGAAGACGGGAAGGGACAGGATTGTGCCTGGGAGGCTGGGCCCTGACGCCTCACTCCACGCAGGACTACCTCTTGAAGATCATTGACACGCCTGGGCTGCTGAACCCGGAGCAAGTCAGTGCCCTTTTTGGGAACATAGAAAGCATCTACGCACTGAACAGGTATGGAGCGGGCCTGACATGCACCATGTTCTGCCTGTGAGGCCCATCTCAGGGCCTAGGGAGGAGCCCCGGATGTCCCTGGTCTCGTGGGCTGTGACACGTGGGCCAGGGTCTGATCTCTGAGGGTGGGGAAGGGTGGTCCATCCCTGTACAGTGGTATAGTTAGCTCCCTGCAGGAGAGGGGGCCTGTGGGACCGTGTGCCCTGGGGCTGATGTGCTCATTTGAGGCCGTGTTCATGTTGGGTCCAGCCTGGGCCAGCGCCCCTCAGGGGACTGCTGAACCTTGCACGTGATGCCCTCTCCCCTGTCCCTTCGTGGCCCCTTTGTCCCTCTCATCTTGGTCCCCCAGTGCAGATCTCTTCGTTTCTCCTCCACCTTCCCACTGATTCCGTGGGAAGTCGGGGCTCCCTGGAGGTGATCTGACCCATTAGGGGAACACACAAGCCAGGCAAAGCGTGATGAGGGAGTCCGAGCGAGGCCTGGTGAGGGGCTGCTTCAGGGCAGAGGGGCTCCACGAAGATCACACATGAGTGGCTCCCGGCGCCCCCAGACTCCCCAGAGAGAGGGCACTGGTCCGGAGGAGCAGAACTTGTGGGGACAGTATTGATAGGACAGGAGGAACCTTACCCCAGGCGCCTTAAGATGGGCAGAGGGACTTCGTGCTGGTCAAGCTGGGAGGGCAGACGGAGGTGAGACTTAGGCGGGGGGTGGGGGGGGTTGGGCAAAGAGGAGCACAGGAGGGGAAGGCAGGGGGAGCACTGGGGTTTCCTCTAGAGCCCCCATTTAAGAACAAGCAGTGCTGGGAGACTCACCCTGTCTCTCCCCTTTCCTTCATCCTTCTGAACTGGGGGCCTTGGTTTCTTTGCGAGTTCCCCCTCTCTCCTTCCCCCTTTAATGTCTGCTTTTGTGTGTTTGACCCCTGCCTGCAGAGGAGCTGTGTCCCCTCCCGAGGTGGGTACTGGTGTCCCTTCTCCCTCTCCTGCTTGTGGAACGCATGGCTCTTTTTTGTCCCCCACCTTTGCAGTGGTGCTGGATACTTTCTGTGTTGGCTGCCCCGGGCAGGGCTCGCTGACACCAGGGCTGGCGTGTGTGTGGGCACCAGGAGGGTGGGGAGGGGGTGTAGTGGTGACTGGAGGCTGCGAGCGGTCCGGTGTCTGATGACCATTCTCCCCTTACCCAGCCAGCTACTCAGAGACCTGGACAGCTGCAATAGTGACCCGGTGGCTGTGGCCAGCTGCTTTGTGGAAAGGGTAAGAAGGGCGGGGTCCTTGCCTCCATCCTGCCTTGCTGGGGGCCTCTCTCCAGGGGAAGGGCTGAGTGCCCGGCCTCAGATAGGAAGGGCCTTTGGGGTGGAGCCAGGGACTGCTGGGTGGACGGCATGTCCGAGACAGATGGGCACAGAGATGGCTCTGCAGGTGCTCGGGGAGAGTGTGCTCTGGGGGCCAGGGGCATGTGTTTGATACACCCAGGTTTATAGTCAAACGGGAGTCTCCCTGAAATTCCTAATTTTGGTCTTTCTTTAGAGCCAAGAGTTTGATATCTACACCCAGTATTGCAACAACTACCCCAAGTGAGTAGTGAGGGTGGAGAGGGGAAGCAGAGCCATTTGGCGAGTCCAGAGCGCCCCACCTCGCCACGCAGGCCTTCCCCTGGTGACGGCCCCTTCCTCCACTCCCAGCTCAGTGGCCGCCCTCACCGAGTGCATGCAGGACAAGCAGCAGGCCAAGTTTTTTCGGGACCGGCAGGAGCTGCTGCAGCACTCGCTGCCCTTGGGCTCCTACCTCCTAAAGCCAGTCCAGCGCATCCTCAAGTACCACCTGCTACTCCAGGTAACCCCAGGGTCCTCCCGAGTACACAGGGGCCTGAGGGAGGGGCAGGGCCCTTGAGTCTGGGCTGCCTAAGCCCCTGTCTCCCACACAGGAAATCGCCAAACATTTTGATGAAGAAGAGGACGGCTTTGAGGTGGTAGAGGATGCCATTGACACCATGACTTGCGTGGCCTGGTACATCAACGACATGAAGAGGAGACATGAGCACGCAGTCCGGCTCCAGGTGCTCTGGGGCCGGTAGCTGGAGGGACAGGCAGGGGTGGGGCGGGGTTTGGAAGAGGGAATGCGAGCTGAGGGGTGGTGTCGGTGAGGATGGGCTTCTCTGGGGGGAGCCCTTGGTGCAGCACGTCTCTGCAGAACCCAGGCGGTGGCTCCTGGGGCCCTGTGTGGTTCCCAGCAGGGTCTCGAGCACCCTGACCCTGGGGGTCGGGGATTCGCTGCTGCAGGAGATTCAGTCTCTGCTCATCAACTGGAAGGGGCCAGACCTGACCACCTATGGGGAGCTCGTCCTGGAGGGCACATTCCGCGTGCACCGTGTGCGCAACGAGAAGACCTTTTTCCTCTTTGACAAAGCACTGCTCATCACCAAGAAGCGGGGAGATCACTTTGTCTACAAGGGTCACATCCCGGTAACGAGGCCACCGCCATCTCCTCTGCCCCCTTCCCACCGTCCCAACGGCCGGGCTCCACTCCGTGTCGCCTTCACTGGGCCCCGGGTTGGTGTGGACGCAGCTCCACCCTTCAAGATTACTCTCCCTGCCTCCCCAGATGGTCTTGAGGGGCTGGGGCCCCAGGTCAGCTCCCCGCCTCGTGCTTGACTGCCCTCTCCCTCTGCCCCAGTGCTCCTCCCTGATGCTGATCGAGAGCACCAGAGAATCCCCGTGCTTCACCGTCACACACTACAAGCACAGCAAGCAGCAGTACAACATCCAGGTGAGGGGCGGGCTGGGGCGCGGGCTGGGGACAGAACCCGCCCCCTCGCGCGGCGGCACGAGCCTCAGAGTCTCCCTCTGCAAGGGAGAGGTCGTTGTGGGCACCTCTCAGGCTTGTGCTGAGGAGTCAAGGTAACCTCACAGAGCCCCCAGCACAGGCCCTCTTTGGCCTCTGCCCTCCTCGGCAGAAGCCTAGCGCACGCTGGATGCCTTCAGGCCTGTCATGATAACCCCCGCACCCTCTCCCTCGGGTCCTCCCAGGCCAAAACTGTGGAGGAGAAACGGAGCTGGACTCACCACATCAAGAGGCTCATCCTGGAGAACCACCACACCACCATCCCCCAGAAGGTGAGTTCCCAGGGCTCCTGATGGGGTGCAGGGAGAGGGTCCCTCAGAACCAGCTCCGGGGTCCACGGGGGCCTCACCTTCTGGACGTTGGCCCCACTGGACAGCGGGGATCAGTTCAGCGGATGCCACGGTCCTTGGTGCAGCAAGAGTGAGTCTTTGGGCCGAGGGAGAAAACGGCACGTACCGAGGTAGCAACGAGGTGGGTTTCCTTTCCCTTCCAGGCCAAAGAAGCCATCCTGGAAATGGATTCCTATTGTAAGTGTACCCTTTCTGCCTGCCTTGTCCCTAACGGTGCACATCTCTAGATCAGACCTGAGGAAGCTTTGCCTGATACTTACATTCCAGAGAGCAGGGAGGGTGGGGAGGCTCCTTCTGTCAGGACTGGGGGTCTACTGCAAGACTAGGGCTCAGTGCTGCTGGTGGCTGGGACTCTGCCTCGTGCTCCTGGATGGAAGAGGACGGAAGATGGAAGAGGGGGGAGCTCTGGAGTCTTGTGGCCCCTGGAGGTCGGCTGGGCAGCAGAGTTGTGGTCAGGAATGGGCAGAGTCCACGCCAAGGGTGATAGTATCCCAAAGGCCTGGTTGTCTCTCTTGGGTGCAGATCCCAATCGGTACCGCCACAGCCCAGAGCGCCTGAAGAAGGCCTCCCAGGATGAGGCGTCCACCCATGTGCATCAGGGGCGCCGGCAGTCTGGTAAGGCAGGGGCTGTGCGGGCAGAGAGGCTTCTTTCCAGGACCCTTGACCATGTGGGGAACCTTCTGCAGCAGCATTTGGGGCTGGCTCTCACCCTCCGGAAATCCTGGGAAAGGGCAGGAAGGAGGGTAAATGGGGTGTGTCTGTAGCATCCTGCCTTCCACCAGGCCCCTCTGGGCCCTCCCTGCCTACCCAGGGCTGGACAGCCCTCCTTTTCCAAGGCCCCCCTTCTTAGCTCCTCTGCGATCAAAACCTTAGATAGTGGGAGGCAGCCAGAGTAACGCTCAGACGTCATGGATGGTCCCCAGCCCAGTTCTGGAACAGAGCAGAGGCAGGACGTGGGGAAAATGAGTTAGATTTCAAGTGGCACCAAATCCAGACAGGAAATATTTACTTTGGGTCTCAGGGAAAAGTTCTGCTTTCCTGGGTTTTCTTTCATGACGGCTTGCTGCTGGGTACTTGGAGGTATCGGAGTGACTCGTCTGTTGAAACGAGAAAACCTTGCTTTTATTCTCGGCTCTTGTAGTGGTGCATGTGTGTGTTTTCTGCCTCGGTTTTTACCCTCGCCTTCAGTCGAGGCCCAGGGATGGATTTGGCTTCGGCCAGGCACTTGTCAAACTTACACATGAGGTGGGAGTTGGGGTGAGGACCATCTCAGAGACCCCTAGAGAGGAAGATTCAGGAGTGATGGGAGATGTGTCCTGACTGGGATCCCCACGGTGAGTTGGGTTTGATTGGCATGGCTCACGGGTCCTCTGAGCAGCTGTGTGGATTGCTGTACGGGCTTTGGTCTTCTGGAGGGTGGAGCTGAGCGGTCTTTGGAAAGCTTTTGTGTTTTTGTTTTGTTTGGTATTGTTGCTGATGGATCTCGAACCCTAGGCAAACTTGCCATGGTTGCAGAAGTGCTACGGTGCTGTGTGTTAAAAGCCCCAAATGGGCTTGCGGGATCTTAGTCCCCCGACCAGGGATCAAACCCAGGCCCTTGGCAGTGAAAGCACGGAGTCCTAACCCCTGGACTGCCAGGGAATTCCCCCCTTTCCTTTCTTCTCCTATAATTCTTCTGTCCAACATTCCCCCTTAACTCGCCATAGCTTTGAACTGGAAGCTTCTGACACGTGGAGGTAGTCAGTAAGGGACTGTGGTGATGGTGGTAATAGTAACATTACCTGTCATAACATCAGCTTCCAAACTGCAGCAAGCAGGGCACTCAGGAAATGATCCGCTTCAGAGCTCAGGTTTCCACAAGGCTGAGATTTTAGCCTGTAAACGCTAAGAGTTGGGTTTTGTTTGTTTTCATGTTTTAGTTTTAATCGTTATGAAACAGACATCTTTCTAAAACATGCTTCATACGCTTGAGCCTTATAAAATAGAGGAGGCCCACACGGTCAAACTTTTCCCTTTCTGGAGTCCGTGTAGCAGCATCTTTGTGGCGTGTGAACAGCTCCATTCTCTGGGGCCTTGGGGGGAGGCGGGGCTGTGGGTTGCCATAGAGACAGCTGGCATTGAGGTGTTGTGTCCATCTTTACACTGAAGAGTTCTCCTTATCAGTCTTGGCATGCGTTTCTTTAGTAGCCCTTCCTTCTTCTCTCTTCTGTTAGAAATTAATCGATTTAATGTGCGAGAAGCGTGTGTAAAAGCAGGCCAGTGAGTGGATGAGGGGGGATACAGGCCAGTGGAAGTGCTTTAGGGCCTGCTCTCAGCCATCTACTCTGACTGCCTCTGGGCCTTTTCTGCTTCCTACTTCCAGAGAGCTGGGATGGACAGATAAGTACACTATATGGATAAGTAAGGTGGTGTTGTCATCATTTGTCACTTATTAAATATTCTTTTATTTATTTATTTATTTATTTATTGGCTGCGTTGGGTCTTTGTTGCTGCACGCGGGCTTTCTCTAGTTGTGGCGAGCGGGGGCTACTCTTCGTTGTGGTGCGCGGGCTTTTCATGGCTTCTCGTTGCAGAGCACGGGCTCTAGGCACGTGGGCTCAGTAGCTGTGGCGCACGGGCTTAGTTGCTCCGTGGCATGTGAGATCTTCCCGGACCAGGGCTCGAACCCGTGTCCCCTACATTGGCAGGCGGATTCTTAACCACTGTGCCACCAGGGCAGTCCGCTTATTAAATATTCTTGATTACAAGTTTTAAAATGAAAGAGAAGAGCATCTTGTATTTCTCACTCTAAAAACAATTGGACATCTACTTACGTCGATGCAGACAGAGTGTAGGTATGTGTGTGCCCGTGCACATTTAGAAAAAAGGTTCTTCAGTTTGCTCTCCTATCCAGGAACAGCTGAGAGACCTCAGTAGACCTTCCTTGTGGCTCCAAGTTTATAGTGGGCCTCCCACTGAATGCCAGTTCGTCAAGGGCAATATGGGCTAAGGGCAAGGTTCTGTAGACAGGTTCCTTGAGACATGCCTCCCTATCTCAGGTCTGTCCCCAGAAAAGGCGGGTTGCGAGGTGCTGACACCATCAGCCTAATGGATGTGTTTTGTATTCTGTCCTCAGAGCCTGGTCAGCTCCTGTACAACTGGGCAACACTCCCCAGCAGGCAGCGAGGCTTCACGGTGCCAGGCCTTAAGGGCCATAGAAAGTCGGGTGCGACCTCTGCTTTCCGGCTGGGGTGCTGTGAAGGGGCTTGGCGTTGGGTGTAGCTAAGGCGCTGATGTGCTCCGTGCAGGGAAGGAAGGTGGGGCTTGCGGTGGAGCCAGGGCCCTCATGAGAGGCTCGTCATTCTGAAGGGGGCAGCAGGGGGCTGTGGCCCCGGAGCTGAGGGCCCCGGGCTGTGTGCTAACGCAAGGATGGGGGCGGGGCTGCTTCTTGGCTGTGGGTCACAGCAGAGTCCCCAGGCGGGTGGGGGCAGTGGCCCCGGGCCCTGTCTCCCTGTGGGCTGGTCGCGAGGGCAGCCTCCTTCAGGCCCTCGGGCTGTGGGGGGCCCCGCTGGAGTGGACTTTGAGCTGATGATGGGTGTGTGGCGCTGTGAGCGTGGGACCAGGGCCAGGCCGGGCTGCTTCAGGCCTGCTCTGACCGCCCGTTCGCTTTCCTCACCAGAGCCATCCAGACATCTGCTCAGGCAACACAGCGAGAAAGGTGAGTGAGTGAGGGGTGGACAGGCACCACCCCCTTTAAGGTGCGCTCTAGGGCAGGGGTGAGAGCGTGAAGCTGGCGACCAGCAGGGTGTGGGCGTCGCGGACATTTCAGAGGGGATTCTGCCTCGTTCTGCCCTGGAAGTGGGCCTCACCCCTTGCTGTCCGGGCTCCCCCTGCACACCTTGCACCCTGTCTCTCTGCCCTTGGGTGACAGCAGGAGCGAGTGACCGTGCCATTCTGCACCCCCGGCTCCCGGTCTGTCAGTCATTCCTTTGAAAGCCCGGGAGACCTGGTGAAGGTTCTGGGAGCAGAGCCCCTGACGCGCTCTCGCTCGGGGGCTCTGGGCCTCAGGCCTCTGTGAGGGGGCTCTTTCTCCGGGTTACTGATCTCCGCTCCCCCTCCCCCTCGCCGCTGTGCCGGGACCTGGTGGTGGCGGAGCAGCCAGAGCAGCAGGAATGAAGGTAAGACCAGGGGCACATGGGACAGCCTTGGGGGACAGCCCAGGTCAGCCCCCATCATCTTCCTTCACTCAACAAACACCTGTCGAGCACCTACTGTGCGCCAGGCTCTGTCATGAGGGTCACGGAGATGAATAAGCCGTGGCCCTTGCCCAGGGGACCCTTCTGTACCCTTTTCCTGGAGTGGCACCCTGGTGGTGGCCGGCCCGGCCGGGATCCTCTCATTTTGCCCTCTCCCTGGGGCAGGCAGGCCTCTCTGGATCCTGAGTTCCTGAGCAGACCCCAGTCCCAGCTTCCCACCTCGAGAACCCCCTGCTTCACGTGGGAGCCTAGTGGAGACCGGGGTGGGGGGGTCTAGATGTGGCTTTCTCTGTGAAGCCTCCCCAGCCCCAGCTGCTGCAGGAGGAGGGGGGCTGCCCCGAGGCCTGTCACGAGGGGGCCTTGTGCTCTGAACAGCATGCGGGCAGTGTTGGCATGCTCCTGGACTTTGAACAGCCCCCCTGTGCTCGGGGCCTGCAGTCGGAGGCTGAAGGGGCTGCCCGGGAGGAGGAGGAGGAGGAAGAACAGGCCTTTCAGGTGTCCCTGGAGGACCTGGCAGGGCATGAAGGCCGCGAGCAGGGGGCTGGGCCAGAGCCCCCAGGCGAGGAGGAGGAGGAGGAGGAGGAGGAGAGCCTGGCAGTGGCGGAGCAGGTAGCCGACTTTGCCAGCTCCCTGCTGGCCGCCCTCCACTGCTGGCACTATCGGGCCAACGCTTTACTTTTCTCCCGGGGCGCTATGGTGAGGTGTCTCTTCGATCTCCCCCTCCTCCTTGCATGCCCCCTGGCACGCGCATGCCCGTCCAAGAGTCCCCTCCCCTGCCCTTCTCATCCCTCCGTCCTTGTTCCTTCCTTCCTGCCATCAGCACTTCTTAACACCTTGCTCACTGTCACGCCCTGGTGAGCCCCTGGCATTCGTTGTTCCAGCACTGGGTGCTAACCAGCATGCTACTCAATGGGCATGACTAATGGGGCGCGGTGGGGGGAGGGGGAGAGGCCAGCACACAGGGAGCCGCATGCCTGGCAGGGATTTCTTTTTTTTTTTTTTTTGGCGGTACGCGGGCCTCTCACTGCTGTGGCCTCTCCTGTTGCGGAGCACAGGCTCCGGACGCGCAGGCTCCGCGGCCATGGCTCACGGGCCCAGCTGCTCCGCGGCATGTGGGATCTTCCCGGACCGGGGCATGAACCCGTGTCCCCTGCATCGGCAGGCAGACTCCCAACCACTGCGCCACCAGGGAAGCCCCTGGCAGGGATTTCTGAGTCCCCAGACCTGGCAGTTCAGGCTGACTCTGGAATGGCTCAGGTCCAACACAGCCCAGCCCCTTTGGGGCTCAGGAGATGCTGCCAGGGTTGGGATGCAGGAGGGACCAGCTACCCGTTGTCCTGGGAGCTGACGACTACCCTCTGCTTGCTGCAGGGGAAGGGGCACAGGGAGCCCGAAGACCCCAAGAGCTGCCGAAGGCCCAGCAGCCGATCTCCAACCACCGCTGAGAAGTGCCTGAGCTTTGAGTCTGTGTCTTCCCTGCCGGAGGTGAGGGGCCAGCAGGCGGGAGGGGGATAGTGCAGAGGCGCCTGAGCCCAGATCTCCAGCTCTGCAGATGGGGCTTTCAGGCATGGGCTGTCCCGTTGGGCCCACGGGGACAGGGAATCCCACTCCCTAGGACTCTCGGGCCCTCAGGAAGCCTGTCTGGCCTGTGGGCATGCGGCTTGGTGACCGACAGCCTCTTACTCTGAATTAGAAAAGGTGCCTCTTCCTTTGGGCAGATGCAGTCTCTGGCCAAGGGGCACAGTTATTGGAAGTGACCAGATTATAGGTCCCCTTGGCCAGGCCTCCTTGCATAGAGCATAAAGCTCTGCCCTGCTAGTGTGCCAGACACTTAAATCATGCCTGTCCCACCTGGCAGAGGAGTAAGGTGTCGATATCTACTGGGCACCTCCTACGTGCCTGATGTTTTGTTTCTTCCTTCTGTTTCCTGAGCCAGCTCTACCAGGGAGAACAAGACTCAGGTTAGGCTGACGTGCCTGGCATTGCGCAGCTTCTAAGGGACAGAGCTCAGATTAGACTTGGGTCTGTGACCCAGAAGCCTGCACTCTTTTTTCCCGCCACCCCACGCTATCTGGGGGTTATGTGGAATGGAGTCCTGTGCTCTCGCAGAGTTCCAAGGAAAAGTTCATGAGGCTTAGACGCCGGGGTGGGCCTCACAGCCAGGACATTGAGAAGCCTGGGTGACATTGGAAAAGAGTTCAGAATGGTGCTGTCCGGTGACAATAGAATGTGAGCCTCGTGTAATTTTATTTATTTATAAATTATTTATTTATTTAAAATATTTATTTATTTATTTTGGCTGCGTTGGGTCTTCGTTGCTGCGTGCGGGCTTTCTCTAGTTGTGGCGAGCAGGGGCTACTCTTCGTTGCGGTGCGTGGGCCTCTCATAGCGGTGGCTTCTCTTGTTGCAGAGCACGGGCTCTAGGTACGCGGGCTTCAGTAGTTGTGGCTCCCGGGCTCTAGAGCGCAGGCTCAGTAGTTGTGGCCCACGGGCTTAGTTGCCCCGCAGCATGTGGGATCTTCCTGGACCAGGGCTGGAACCCATGTTCCCTGCATTGGCAGGCAGATTCCTAACCACTGCGCCACCAGGGAAGTCCCCTCATGGGTAATTTTAAATATTCTAATAGTCACATTAAAGAATTATTTAACCCAGTTTTTCCAAACTACTATCATGTCAACATGTAGTGTGTTAAAAAGCTGTTAATGAGGTATGCTGCGCTTTTTTGGTATGAGGTTTTTGCAGCGTGGACCGGCTACATTTCAGTTGCTCAGGAGTCACGTGTGGCTGGCAGCCATTGTGTTGGACATTACAGGCCTGGCTCCTGGGTCCCACTGTGCAGGTTCTAGACTAGAACGATTGGAATCGGGTCTGATTCCTCGGGCTATAGCGTGTTATCCTGTGTTCTCCTTAAAGATTCCTCTGGAAAGCTGCCTGTACTGGCTGGTTTTATGATTCAGATGACCTTCAAGGTGATCAAGAGAGAGCTGCCAACTTTGCTTCCTTCCTTGCCATCCGCTGCGCACATGCAGAGTCCTGCACGGGGGCGGAGGCTGGCTGGCAGGAGCCACATCCCCGTCTTTACCCTCTGACAGGATTCCAGCACGTGGTCCTACTGCCCTCTGGATCCTGATCCACACGGGAGACCCTGGCCCCTCAGGGAAGTTGTTTAGGCCTGGGTTTCAACCCGGAACAACCCCCATGTGGGGAGCTACTGGGGCTTCAGGGAGCCGCCTCCCCTCAGGCAGGGGAGTCCTGGTGCCGTGGCTCTGGCCCCACGCTGCACGTTCCCACCGTGTCCGTGTGCTTTCCAGGCAGGCCGCCACTGAGAGGTGCCACCGCGTCACCCCATCTGCGTTCCTAGAATTTTTCTCGGGTTTGAGAATGTGGGCCCAGCACCCCAGCTGCAGGGTGACTAAGGGACATCCTCTCCCTAAGGACCTGCTGCCCACTCCTGAGTCATGCTCATTCTGATGGCCTGCAGTCCTAAACCGCAGCCCCTCTCACTAGGCTTTGAGCAGGCTGTGCTGTCCCCACATCCCCCCGGGTCACATGAGGGAGGTTTTTGGCTCATATGAGCTCTTTGTGCTCTCCCAGGTTGAGCCAGACCCTGAGTCTGGGACAGAGCAGGAGGAGTCTGCTGCCATGGAAGGTCCCAGGACCGAGGAGATGCCCTCAGACACAGAGGCTCCAGAAGTCCTAGAAATGCAGCTTGACACCCACCAGCTGCTGCTGGGACTGGACCCCCCGGGTGACGTGGTGGACTTCATGGTGGCCGACAGCACCGAGGACCCGAAGGTCCTGAGCAGTGAGGACGAGGAGGAGGAGGTGGGGGCCGCCCACGAGCCCGAGAGCCTCCTGCCTCCCTCTGTGCTGGACCAGGCCAGCGTCATCGCCGAGCGGTTCGTCAGCAGCTTCTCTCGGCGGAGCAGCCTGGCGCTGGAGGACGGCAAGGCCAGCGGCTTCGGGACCCCGAGGCTGACCAGCCGGAGCAGCAGTGTGGTCAGCCTAGAGGACAGTGAGAAGGGCCTGGCCCGGCGAGGGAGCACCACAGACCCCCTGGGCTCTCAGCTCCCTCCAGAAGCGGACATCAGTATGGGGGTGGCCGCAGAGAGTGACCCTTCTGTCAACGGGACAGAGACCCAGAGCCCAGGCTGCCCAGCGGAGCCAGACAGGCCTTCCTGCACGAAGGAATCGAAGCTTTCTTCCCGAGACCGGCTGTTGTTGGACAAAATCAAGAGCTACTATGAAAGTGCAGAGCACCACGACGCAGGCTTCAGTGTCCGGCGCCGGGAGAGCCTCTCCTTCATCCCCAAAGGATTGGTGAGAAACTCAGTCTCCAGAATCAACAGCCTTCCCAGGCCAGACCCGGAGCCAGTGGCTCCGCCGGGGCATAAGAGACAGGTGCGTTCGCGGGCAGCCTCGTGGGCCCTCTTTGACTACCCAGGACCAGGCCAGGCTCGGGCTGGGGACCCAGCTCCCATCACAGATGCTGAGTTCCGCCCGTCTTCGGAAATTGTGAAGATCTGGGAGGAAATGGAGTCTCCTGAGGGCAGCCCTGGGAAGGGACCAGGCCAAGGCCAGGCCAATAGCTTTGACCTGCATGAGCCCCTCTTCATCCTGGAGGAGCGTGAGCTGGGGGCCATCACTGAGGAGTCGGCTGCTGCCTCGCCGGACCGTGCCTCCCCCACTGAGCCCCCCAGCCCGGCCCACCTGGCCCGGGAGCTGAAGGAGCTGGTGAAGGAGCTGAGCAGCGGCACCCAGGGGGAGCTGGTGACCCCGCTACACCCCCGCATCCTGCAGCTCTCCCACGTGATGGACAGCCACGTGAGCGAGCGAGTCAAGAGCAAGGTCTACCAGCTGGCTCGCCAGTACAGCCTCCGGATCAAGAGCAAGTCGATGACGGCCAGGCCACCGCAGCCATGGGAAAAGGTGGCTGCCACCACCCCCCACCTGCAGCCGGAGGCTGGAGCACCATCTGCTGGCAGAGGTATGAAGGGGGTGGGGCGGAGGGCCCTGCCTGCAAGCCTGGGATGGAAGCACCTTTTAGGAGCCAGCTGGATTCTGGGAAAGTGACCCCCTAAAGGACCTCTACCAAAAAGAGGGCTGGGGCGAGTCCTGGAGCGGGTCTAACGCTCAAGGCCAAGCTCCTCCTGTGGAGCAGAGGGCCTGTGGCCATGGGCCTCTGTTTTCCAGGAGAGCAGAAGCTCTCGTCTGTTCCTTTGACCCCTGACCCCACCCCACCCCCTTTTCTTCATTCTTCCCATTTCCCTTTGGTGAGGGCGCCGTGGATGGTCAGTGAGGTTTCTCTCCCATCACACGCAAACCCCCAGCAACCAGCCTCGCCTGGAAGGGGAGTTGAGGTCAGTCCAGAGCCCTCATGTCCTCTTGCTCCCTCCTGCACAGGGGTTCAGGCGGCTCGCTGTCTCCTCACAGGTAAGAGGAAACCGGTGCTGTCTCTCTTCAACCACGAGCAGCCCACGGCCCAGGAACACAGCCCGCCCAAGTCCGGCTCTGCCAGGGAGGTATCGCCGCGGCGTTTCTCCTTCAGCTCCTCGGCCACCAGCCCGAGGACCACCTCGCCTGGGGCCTGGCACATCCCCCGAAGCCCCCTCAGCCCCTTGGACACCGAGACTTTCAACTGGCCCGACGTCCGAGAGCTCTGCTCCAAATATGCCTCCCAGGACGAGGCGCTCCAGGCCAAGGGCAGCCGGCCGCGCAACCTGCCCGTCAACCGGAGCCACTCGCTGCCGGAGAACATGATGCAGCCGCAGCCGGCCCTGTCGGGGAAGGTGGGCCGCTGCTGCAGCCTGAACGCCAGGAGGGCTCCGGCAGGCCCAGGGGTCGCCCAGCCTCAGCCTCTGGCGGGGTCATCCCCAAGCGCGCCGGACGGAGGGGAGGCCCTGTACGTCACCGCAGACCTCACACTGGAGGACAGCCGGCGGATGGTCATCATGGAGAAGGGGCCCCTGTCCGGCCCCAACGCGGGACTGGAGGCAGCCAGCGGGCAGGGACCGAGCTCACCAGCAGCCCAGGCGGGGCAGGGCCCGGCGTTCCAGGAGTGTGCAGAGTATCGGCCTAAAGAAGAGGGTCCCAGGGACCTGGCGGACCCAAGCCAGCAGGGCAGAGTGAGGAGCCTGCGGGAGAAATTCCAGGCCTTGAACTCCACAGGTTGACACTGAGTCCTGGGGGAGGGAGCAGCTGTGTTGAGAGACGGGGAAGAACGGTGGCATCCTCGCTCACAGCCTGGGCTCACCGTGCTCACCCGGGGCCCTCAGAAAGGCTGCCCCTGGGAGAGTGCCCTGGGGCATCGGGCAAGGGCCTGTCGCCTGCCGTGGGCGCGCCAGTGACTCACGAGCCCCTTTGCCCTCCGAGGCCAGTGTGGCCGCTTCCCTTGTATATAGTTCTTCTCTAGTAAGAGGCCAGATGGTTAAGCTCATCTCTTCCCAGGGAGAGCGAGCCCTGCTCAGGCCTCCAGTGTTGCCTGGCCGCTGCCAGACTGAGGGCCCCCCCGGGGGACACACAGGAGTGTGGCCTGGGGAGGCTTTGTTCTTTAACTGTGCCTTTTCTTAGGATCCGGGCAGGAACGAGGCCCATAATTTATTGCTTTCTACCCTGTGGTATGTCGGTGTGCTCGCGCGCGTGGGTGTGAGCGTGTGTTCTGTTGTTGATTTCCCTCCTGGGAAGAATGTCATGGACTCTGTTCAGGTACTTCTGTGGGTTGTCTTGTTGGCCCCGTGGTTGTCACTAATGTACACACATTTTGTTATTTGCCAATGGTGTAATAACCACTGCTGACCAACCAACCTGTTGAGTGGTCTCCTTACTGGTGTCTGGCCGGGCTGGGGAGAGGCGATCGTGCCCAGGCCTGTCTCAGGGGAAGCGGGACGTGGGCGTGTTGCTTCCACAGGTGCTCACCAAGCACAAGGCCCCAGGTGCTGGCGGGAGAGGCTGGGGCAACAGGATGTGTGGGAGGGGACTTGTTCTGCTGCTTCTGTTCCCACGGGCTTCTGTCTACCCACAGCCTGGCGTCCTGTCTGGGGTAAGGTCAGGGGGCACCGTGCCAGCCTTTAGCTCTTTTCCCCAGGTGCCAAAGTTGGACTGAAAGGGGTGGGGTGGGGGTGGAACATTTTTCTAACAGGCAGGTATTTCCACATCTGGTGCCTTTTATTCTTCTCTCCCTTGCTAGTTCCCAGGAGACATCCTAGGGGGCAAGGATTCTCAACTTGGAGCCTAGAAATATCTTAAGTGGCTGGCAGTATTGGGTACTGGGTACTGAGGGGTACAGATGCATTTTTTCTGGAATGGAGCCTCATTCTTCATCTTATTCTCAAAAGTGTCTTTGATTCAAAAGGCTTAGGTATGCCCCCTACTTCTGACTGGGTTTTCTGCCTTTTTTTCCCTTGGTGGACCAGCCTTGTTTCGCCCTGTTTCTTCTGGCTGGGGCCTGGGAGGAGTGGGGCCGCAGGGCCAGGTGGTAGAGCTGTCTTGCAGGTCTTCTGACCTAGGAGGACGGACTCAGCCTGAAGATGGGTCTGCTGAGTCTGATGAGGTCAAGGGAATATCAGAGGCAAGTGGAGGCCTTTCCTGAGCAGAAGCAGAGCAGGGCTGGCCCATGTCCTGCCAGATGGTCACAATGGTCTGTGGGTACTTGCACAGCTGCTGAGAGAGCTGCTTCTACTAGACAAGTCTCTGACTGTGGTGAGTAGCCACACACTAGAGTGAGAGTCAGGAGATCCAGCCCTGCGTTTAACTAGCCGGGTCACCTCAACTCATGCTCTTTCCTCCTCTGTAAATTAAATAAGATGGATGAGTTGGTGCTTCTCAAACCCTCTGACTCACACTCTTCAGGAGGTGAGGCCTGGGGAGTAGTCGTCAGCACCTTCCCCAGGTGATCCTTACACAGCCCTCTAGGTTATACCTGGGAACCCTGGACCAGCTCAGTGGTTCTTACTGGCTGCCCACTGGAATCATCAGGGGAGGGAACTTTTTGAAAAATGCTGATGTCTAGGTTTCACCCACCCAGACCAATTGAAACTGCGCCTCCGGAGATGAACCCCAGGTGTGTGGATTCTGATTTTCAGACCTCTGTCCTGAGCTCCATGGGGAAAGGCCTGCAGCAGGCCCTCAAGATGGTTGAATGCACGAATAAGCGAGCTTTTCTCAGGGTCTCAAGTGAAGCACAGAACCTAGGTGCCAGCAGAGTTGTTCCCATAAGACTCCAAGGACGGGCCAGGGTCTGGCTGTGCCTCTTGTCTCCACGGCGGTCCTGTGTTCACAGATTCTGCCTTGCTCAATCCACCAGCCCCCTTTGGTCCAGTTCAAAGGGAAATAGGTGAGTCAAATAAGAAACGGAAATACGGAGCATTATTGATTTATTAGAAAAACTAGTAAATGGGTTTTCTCTGGTTGGTGGAAGCACATTTGAGCAGGTGGAGGATAAGGCCCAGCCGGCCCCAGGGCCAGCCCCAGATTGCATGGTCTGTGCCCAGCAGGGTGGCAGTCCTCTGCAGCCACCTCCTCCCTTGCATCCTCCCTGAGCTTACTTGTCCAAGGGACCGAGCCATGGGGTCCTCTGGATCTCTGCCCCCTCCTACTGAAGGGAGGAGGGCGATCCAGGGCCAGCCTCGGGGACTCTCTTTGCTCTCCGATAGGCAGGAAGAAGGAGTGGGGTGGTGGGGAAGCCAAGCCCTCCCCCCCCCGCCCCCACCCCAGACTTCCTGTTATGGGTGCTAGTGGAGGGGAGGAAGCTCGAGGACCCTCCTTACCTCCCTCAGCCACAGTCAGTCGAGGCCAGGGGACAAAGGGGAAGGAGAGAGGGAAGGAGGACCACCTGACCATGCCCAGAAGGAGCTTCCTCTAAACTGCCCTGGGGAGGAATCCTGGTTTGCTGGTGTAGACTAGAGCTGTTTGGGGATACTGTTAAAGAAAAGAACTACAGGGCTTCCCTGGTGGCGCAGTGGTTGAGAGTCCGCCTGCCGATGCAGGGGACACGGGTTCGTGCCCCGGTCCGGGAAGATCCCACCCACATGCCGCGGAGCGGCTGGGCCTGTGAGCCATGGCCGCTGAGCCTGCGCGTCTGGAGCCTGTGCTCCGCAACGGGAGAGGCCACAACGGTGAGAGGCCCGCGTACCGCAAAAAAAAAAAAGAACTACAAAATAGAAAATGTAAGGAGGGAAAAAAGAAACCTTGCCAGGGCACCAGGAGCTTAGCCCCCCATGTGGCACAGAGTCCCAGAGCTGGGCCCCTGCAGTCTCAGTCCGGTGAGTTGCATGTCTCGGGGCCTGTGTGATGTGGGGGAGGGATGCGTGGGGAGCTGGCAGTAGATGGTGGGTCACGTGCAGCCGGCTGCTGCCCTTGCCCAGTCTGGGGGCCCAGGGGCGGTGAAATCCTAGCTTTTCCTCGAGGCCCTTTCATTCTTGGGACTGTGGAGTTGCTTGCTGAAATTCTTCACTTCAGGTGCTGCTTTGGCACACGTGGAGGGGAGAGGGTGGCCCCTCGTCTCTTGGCGCCCTGAAGACTGGCCCATGGGAACAGTTGAGGGAGACTCTTGCTGCTATCTGCCCTGGAGCCGGACATGCCCTCAGATGCACCAGAGGCCTTCTTTATTGCCAGGTGAGTGTCATCACCTCACTGCCTCCTGCCTTGGTTTCCCTAGGTATCGAAGGAGGCTGGTGGGTGGTATAGATTAGGTCCCCTGTGGATGCACAGAGGGCCATAGGGTTAGGTGCATAGAGGCCAATGAAGACCCTGGCTCCAGAGGTGGGACCACCTGTCAGGCTCCAGCAGAGAACGTCCCTCCTGTGGTTCTCGTCTGCTGACATCGCCTTCCCTTGACATGGTGGTATTGGTCTCGGGCACTAAGGGCTCCTGGGAAGGCCTCGTGACTCCGGATGCCTATGCCTGTGATTTCTGCCTGAGCTTCACCCGCTTCCGGGGGATCATCTCAGTGTGTCTAAGGCTCCTTCCCATGGGGAAGGTGATGGAAACAGCAACTGCTGGCCCCAGGGACCTTTCTGGTCTACCCAGGGGAGATGCCTGCTGCCTGCAACTTAACCCCTCTTTTGGACCTAACCCCAGTTAAGATGCTGGGCTGGAGCTGTATTGCTTTCAGAGAGTGGCGGAGAAAAATCCCTGTGGAACTAGTGGTCTCTTCCGTCTGGAAGTCTGACCTCAGCAGCACAGGGAAAGCTATCCCTGGGGATAGAGGTTGCAGGGCCCCTTTAGGCTGTGCTTGGGATTGTGGGGTAGATACCATGTGGCCCCCTGACTCAAGGCCAGGACCTTCCAGAGGAGCTAAGCAAGGGTGCCCGCCACACCTTAATGGCTTTGGCCCCAGCATTTGTCCAGCCATCTGGGGTTGTTAACGTGGGTCGTAATAAATACCCAGGTGTGGCCACATTTGCCACCCCGGGGTGACGGGTCATGAAATTTGCTGTCGGTCCAGCCAGCACGCTCAGGTGGTGCCAGCTGCAGACGGAACACATGGGGAATTTGGCTTTGGGATACTCTACTCCAGGCATTGCGGTGTCCATCCTGTGCCTGGGGCCCTGTGCTGTCTCCCGTAAGGGCCCTGGGTCCGAGTGGGATGCTGCTGGGAGTGCAGGAGGACCCCAGGGTGGAGAGGCAGCGCCTTAGGCAGTGTGGAGACCTATCTACCTCCTTCTGGGCTGAGCCCTAAACGGCAACTGTAGTTTTAAAAGAGGGCTGGCTTGAGAGCTTCCTGGTCCTCCCTGCCACCATCGGGGGTGGCAGCAAGGGGTGCTGGAGGCCGCGGGAGCCCCTTTGCACTTAGGACCCATCGATCTTGCAGGGTGCCCCCCACTTTCGGTGGGAGGAGGAGCGAGGAGGGGATGCGGTGGCCCCTGAGGTGAGAGTCCCCGTTCTGAGGAAGCCCAGCGGGGAGGAGGCCGTCGTGTCCCGTCAGTCCCCAGTAGCCCCTGGCCCAGAGCTACCTGAAGCCTCCTTCCTCACGCCCCTCAGGGGCAGGTCGGGCATTTCCGGGGTCCTCTTCCCTTTCCCTTTCCCTGGCTGCGACTTAGCAGGAGGTGACCCCAAGCCAGACTTGCTTTGGGAGTGGGCAGCGTCTGAGGAACCCCATCAGCCTTCTTCTCCAGCTTATGTTTGAGGGGGGGGACGGGCTGGCGCCCCTCAGCCCGGGAGGGGGGCGGGGAGAGGAGGGCGTGGGCCTCGAAAACCGTCTCCTGACCCCAGCCCCGGAGGCCCCAAGGGCTGGAGGAGCTGGGAGCTCCGTCCCTGGAGCCCGCGCTCGCCGTGTGCGGGGCGCCGGGGCTGCGGGCAGAGGGCGCGGAGGCAGGCGTGGGCCGGGCCGGGCCGGGCCGGGCGGTGGCGCGAAGGCAGCTATTGCAGTGCGGCGGGGCCCGGGGCCTGGGGCCCGGCCGGCGACTCGGGGCAGGCAGGCGGCAGGCAGCGGCGGCCAGGCCGTGGGCAGCAGGAAGACCCGGCCGAGGAGGGAAGCGCTCGTCCCCGCTCGTCGCTAGTCCCGACGCACTGGCTTCACCCGCGGGGTGCCCGAGAGGCTACTTCTTTTTGGGGAAGAAGCTGAATCTCTTCTCCTTGTCTTTCTTGCCGAGGCTGGCGTCGGGGCCGGTGATGGAGGGTAGGGGCAGGCTCTGTGCCTTGACACGGATGCTCTGGGACTCGTTGATGGCGGTGCTCACGCCCTGCAGCCAGGACAGCATCTCCTCCTACAGGGCAGGAGGGTCAGGGCCCCGCAAAGGACGGGGTGCCTCTAGGACAACCCCTCCTGAGTGAGCAGGTCAAGTGGCATGCGTCCCTTCCACCTGCCCCTTTGTTGGTGGGGGTCTGGGCTAGGCAGCCCTGCACTTACCTCATCCTTGCCGTGGAAAAGCCACTCGCTGCCATTGCTCAGCCTAGGAGGACAGAGGGTTTCCTGCGTGGCCACCTCTGTATCTGATCCCCCAGCCCCCCTGAGCTTTCCCATGACCAGAACCCTGTCAGGCAGCACAGCACCTTCAGAGAGAGGCAAAAATCAGGACCACCAGCCTCTCTGATTTGAAAAATCCCTGAAGGGCAGCTCAGGTCTGAAGCTGGTCCCAAAGAGTGGGCCCCTGTCCAGCCACTTATGCCAAACCAGGGACGGGGTAGTGGACAGGCAGGGCCTCACCTCAGCTTGAAGACGTGCTTCTTCTTCTTGTAGCTGGCAGCAATCTCACAGATGGCATGTCTCAGGGCCAGGGGCTCCTCCCCATGGTAGGGCACCCCCAGGGCCAGGTTCTTGGCATCCTTGTAGAAAGTCAGCTCGCTATTCCTGAGCACACAGTACAAGTTGTTCCAGGACCTGTGAGGGTACAGAGAGGCAGGTCACCTACGGTCCTGATACAGCATCTCTATAATCAGTTCCCATAGCTTTACCATTTTTCTGAATTATACCAATTTTACCCTGATCAATAGTAATACATTTTACTGTTTAAAAAATTGCAAATAAAAATCATCTGCACGTAATTCCCCTACCAAAAGTTAACTATTGTTAACATTTGATGTATTTCCTTCTAGTCTTTTTTCTGTTCACATATATAGCTAAAATTGGATTATACTGTATATTCAATTTTATGTCCTGCTTTTAAGTTTAACACTATCATGAGTATTTCCCCATCCTCAAATATTTGAATTCTCAAATATTTCTTGAAAATAATTTTGAATAGTTATATGGTATCCTATCACATATATAAATAATCCCTTTATTGATGGACCTTTTAATACTGGAAATTTTATCCATGATTTAAATAGCAGTATGATAAACATCCTTGCCTGTAACTCTGATCTTACCTTGAGATATATTTCTAGAAGTAGAATTATTGAGTCTAAGACCAATAGTATAAACAACTTTTCAAAGCATTTCCATAGCCACCAGCATATTTGAGTCTCACTACAGAACTGTGATGTGAACAGAGCAGGGTTTTGTTTTGCTGGTAGTGATATTTTTGTTTTGTTGATGATATATGCCTGGTATACTGTACTAGCACTTTTTAAAGAAATGTATTGGTGTAAATCAAGGCTCATCTCAGCTGAAATGTTTGGTGAGAACAGCAGGCTCATGGGCTCATGTGTGGGCTCACCTGAGCTCCTTCCCTGACAAATGGGGAACATGTTGCCCTTTCACAGTAATGAGTACTGAGAAACATTAAGCTTTTCTTCCTCCTCTTCCTCCTTTCCTCCTCCCTCCCTTTTGAGGGCAGAAAAGTGGAGAACTAGCAGGGCACGTAGGGAGGAAGGACTGGAAGGTCAAAGAGAGAACCTGACCTGTACAAAGCTGGCTGCAGAGCCATTCCACAAAGCCCAGATTTCTGACACCAGCTCAGGGATCTTTCCTCTGGCCCTCACCACCTTCTCTGAGCTTGTAGCCCAAGTAAGGCAGTTGCAAAGGAGGAGCTGGTCTTGGAGTAAACGGACAAATGATTTAACCTCTCTGAGACTGTTTCTCCATCTGGAGAATGGAAACCACAATATCATAGGAGGTTTGAGAAGCTATTATCAGTCCTAACATAATGCCTGGCACACAGTAGGTACTTTATAAATGCTAGTTTCCCTTTCCCTGCAGGCTTTGCATATAAGCAATATACCTCTTCAGGTTGGCTGGGCCCCCCAGTTGATTTTTGGAATTTGAATTAACTTTGGCATGTCCCCCAGGCTAGGCTCTCTCTGTATGCTGCCAGTGGGCCCTGGGAATGTGGCTGGCTTCAACCTCTTGATGCTGCCTTGTTTCTCTGGGACCCTGGACTGCTACCTGAAGGCAGGAGCCTCCAGAGACTCCCTGGGTAGACCACACCCAAGGACATGACTGCCTCAGGGTCAGGAACCGACACAGCCTCTGAATGAATTCCTCAGAGTCATATGGTTGCTAGGAGGGACCATAGCAACTCTTTCTCCTCTCCTATTTTATAGCTGGGGAAACTGGGGCCCAGATTGGGTAAAAAGTGGGACTTGGTCAAGGATGTGTTGTTAGTGCTAAGGCCTACCTGTTACCCCGCCCTGGGATAATAACAGCTAGCGTTCACCGAGTTCCTGCTCTGCGCCAGGCATGGCATCTGCACTGAAGAGGCAGGCTGCCCCCATCATCCCCATTTTACAAGTGAGAGGCTGAGCAACTAGTACCAGGTCATAGGATTTGAACTCAGGACCACAACGGAAGACAGGCTTTTCCCATCATGCCAAACAGCCCCCAGGCTGTCCCAGAGAATGCCCAGGAGCTCTCAGACTAGAGGCAGAGGGTACCCTCGCCCACAAGCATAGCCATGTTGCTCTCAGAGTCCCTGGGAGCTGCCCACCCCTCCTACCCCACGGCCCTCCCCCACACACCTGTTGGACGCCTTCTTGTTGGGCCCCTCCAGGTCGTGCTTGCGGCCCAAGTAGCCCTCCATCTGCACGCTGTGCCCGTGGTCCACCTG
The DNA here is from genome assembly GCF_964374135.1 of Grampus griseus. Classification (NCBI taxonomy): domain Eukaryota; kingdom Metazoa; phylum Chordata; class Mammalia; order Artiodactyla; family Delphinidae; genus Grampus; species Grampus griseus. The sequence goes on along the minus strand of NC_139018.1, from coordinate 36,875,726 downwards.
GGCCGGCAGCGTTGTAGGCTCTTCACCCTCGCTCAGAGGCGTGTCCAGGACCTTAAAGAGGGGCTCTGTGGTGGGCCTCTCATCCGTGCTGGGTTTCTCCTCCTGCCCTTCCTTGTGCGGCCCTGGCGGCAGTGGCGGCTGCAGGTCCTGGGGCCACTGCCTCTCTTCTTCCCCCTGCTCAGGGGCATATGGGAGGAGCACACCTTGCTGGGGGTTCAGAGCCAGGGGTGGCTACTCTCGGCAGAACTGGGAGGTCAGCAGGCCCCACCTGAGTCTGGTTCCTCTCTCCTGTGCCCTTCCTGGCCCTCCCTCAACCTGCTGTGGGTTTCCACCTGGCCTGCTTCCCTAGCCTGTGCCCATGTCTCTGGCTCCATTCTCACTCTCCCCCTCTCCAATCTAACATAGGAACAGAAGGTTCTTAGAGTGAGCTGAAGGGGCTCATCCGGGGGTTTCCGATGCTGCCCGCCTCCAGGGCCCACCCCTGCTTCAGACAGATACTCCAGCTCCTACTGAGTCATCCGTGGGGCTCTGGCAAGACTTCAAATGAAGAAAGGGTTCTGCTGCTAAGACAGGACAGAAGAACATTTGTGGTAGGATGTTGTATGGGAACCCTTCTGTTACTTTCCACTTGTGTCTAAAACCCCAAAGCTAAGGGCACCAGGCCCTAAGCCTCTGCCACCACCTTCTAAAGGGAGACCCAGACCTTCCCGGGTCATGGTGCAGGGCCGTGACCTGCTCCCCAGGTCCTGCCTCCGTCATTTGGTGGGGATTTGTTGGAGTAGGGCAGTGGCTCCTAACCCTGGCTGCCTTTTACAATCACCTCGGGAGCGTTAACAAAGGATGCCGGGACCCATCCTCAGGATGCTGAGTTAACTAGCCTGGAGTGGGGTCAGCACACTGGAATTTCTTAATCAGCTTTTCATGCACTCGAATGTGCTGCAGGGGTAGAGAATCACCACCTAAGGAGTCACTGCTCCAGGGAAAGTCCGCGGCTTTTACCTCCCTGCTCCTCCCCGTAGAGGACAGGATCCTCCCAGCCCCTGCCCAAGCCAAGTGAGGGGCCTCCAGTGGAGCCGCGTGCTGGTATGTCAGGTGCCCGTGAGAAAGGGAAGCAGACCTCTTATTCCCCAGCTGGGTACACCCTCATGCAGAGGCCTTTGTGCCACTGTACCAGGAGAGAGGGCAGGACAGATTGCGGCAGCAAGGGGCAGCCAGCCTCCGAGTGCAGCACAAGAATGCCGGCTGGGGCAAGAATGGGTGGGTCTCCTATGTGCCCAGCATCAAGGAAGGGCACCCTAGCTTGAGACATCTGGCCAGAACCCTGTCTCAAAGGCCTGACTGCTAGAGACCTTACAGCACCAGGTGGGAAGGGTCTTGTAGGCCCCAAGCAGGTGGTATTTGGACACCTGAAGGACCAAGGGCACTGACAGCCCAAGAGGACCAGAGCCAACCCAGGCAGTAAAGAGACACTGCCCCCTTTTCTACTCCCTGTCCCAGCTGAAGATGGAGACCCAGGGGAGTGTTGGGGAGGAGCCAGGAAACAGCAGACCCTGTGCTCCCCATCGTGGGTCCTTCAGACCTTGGGTCGAAGCCAAAATAGAGAAATGGAGAATGAGAGATATGGGCACCATACTGGACATCAGATTGAAGCTTCAAACTGAAACAGACTGGTTAGACTTTTTAACAGCTAAAAGTGACCAAGGTCTGCCTGAGCTGGCACTAAGGAATGGGAAGCGGAGGCTCAACGGAGATGTCTGAAGGCAGTGGTTGGAAGAAAGGTAAAGCTGGTCATGGCTGTATCCCATCAAATAAGGGCTGTTCAATAAACAGGTTGGTGTTCCCTAAGAACCCCAAAAGAAAGGATAATATGGCTGGAAAAGTTTGAAAACGCTACCCTAGTCTAACACCTTCAATCTATGAGAAAACCAGTACTCAGAGAGGTTAAATGACTTCCCCAAGGTCACACAGCTAATAGATACCAGAGGCAATTAAGAGCATGCACTCCACAATTGGACAGGCCTGAGTTTTTACCACATCTGTAGGGATCTCATCTTTTCCTGTCTTAGAATCCCTTGAGTTGTGGCTGGGCCATGCCCATCTTTATGCATCTGGCAGTATTTATATCTTTGAGTGTCAGCAATGAGCCAGAATTGACCACAAGGATCTGAAGGCTGTAAAGCCCTGCCTGGATCCTCCTCCAGCAGGGAGGAAGGGCAGGAGTGGCAGGGTTGGATTTGGGAGCCTGCGTTTGGGGTCCTTCTATGGACCCAGTCAGGCCAACCCTCTGACTTGGGCATAACTGTTGGGGAGGTAGTGAAGCCTTTCATCCTCTCTCTCTCCAGCTGGCTGTGCTGTTCCTCCTGGTGATGGGCCAGGCCCTCCCCACACCTGCTCTGGGGGCCTCGGGGAAGATGTGTGGCAGATGCTGGGAGGAAAACCCAGCAGACCCTCACAACCATGTTCACCCCTCTCACCCAGCCTCTTCCCTCCTGGGACTGGTTTTACTAGAGCCCTGTGTGTCCATATTTTCTTCCTATACTTTTCATTTCCATGCTCCTTCCTTTCGGGAACTCTCCTCTGAAAATAGAGATGATTTTTCCAGGACTGCCTCCCAATTTAATCTCACCTTTCTTCTGTTTCTTCCTAATGGATGCCTGACCTATGTTCCCTGGCAGGGCCAGTCAGAGGCCACGGCCAGTGTGACCAAAAGTTAAATGGCCAGGTCATGGGTGGGCTTTGGGAAATGGGGGTTTTCCAACGTATGCAAAGATTTCTTCTGTTCTCTTGACTGTTCATGTGGAGAAAATTTAAAACACACCCTCTCCCCTCTCCCCTGAAGGCCAAGGCCTGAGGAGAAGGAGTCGAGAATGAGGGTGGGAGGTGGAGGGGTCTGGTGGCAGCTGCTCCTCCCAGGCCCAGGGCTGGCAGGGCTTCTCTCTCTCCTGGGTTAGGGGAAGGGACACACAGGAGAAAGATGGGGGCGTGGTTTGGGCCCTCCTTTTATAGGCCCCAGGGGTGAATATGCTTTGCACCATCTTCTAAGAGAGCTGGGGGTTGAGGGGCAGTTCTGCTGCCCCTGGAACCATACCATGCTCTGATAGAGATTGTGCCTTGCCCGACAGGCAGAGAGATCTGTGGACAGCAGAGCACCAGAAGGGGATGCTGGCTACTCGTTGGCTGTAGGGACAGGTAGGTTCTGCCAAAAGGCCCTGGATAGCTAAGATGATCCTCCGTGATATAAGGCAGAAGGCCAGCTGCTTTAGCCCTTGGGTCATCAGGAAGATGCAGAGATTACACCTACTCTGCTGAGAGGTAACCCAGCCTAGAGCAATCACTCAGAGGAGCTGGGGGACACTGAAAAAAAGAGGATCCAGCTACTTGGAAGAAACTCTGGGCGTCAGGTTGGGGCTGCTGGAGAGTTTAGACCATAAGTGGGTGTAACAGAAGGAGGGAGAATGGCCCAGGGATGGGGCCTGGAATAAGCATGGAGCGTCTGTTCTCTGATTTGAAGGTCTGGGTGACAGGTGGGTGGGTGCGCTGGCTGCTGGGATCACGATGTCAGAGGAGGGTAGGAGACAGGCAGCACTGGATGCTGGTGGGAACATCAGGGGAGGAAAGGGCACAGATAGGAGAGCCTTTTAGGATCCCACAGGATTGTAGTCAAACAGGGAGAGAGGCCTGAGCCCCTGATGGGCTGGGGATGGCCACATCAGAGTATTTGCAGAGTCTTGTAAGCTTGACATTTTAGGGTCCTGCCTTGTTAGGAAACTGACTTGGGTGGGGGGAAGCAGGCAGATGTCTCTTCCCCAGAGGAGGTTCAAGAAGATGAAGGGAAGAGGGGCAGCATGGGTACATTTCTTACCTGGACTAAAGGTGTTGAAGGTGTACTTCCAGGCCAAGCCAGCAGGTGGCGCAGGGGGACAGCACACAGACAACTAACTCCAGCTCCAGGGAGAAAAATAACCAGGGGTGCGACCACAGGGTCTTTGGGAGATTCTAGAAGATGCTCAGTGAACCCAGACACATCAACAAACAAGGAAACACAAGCGAGCTTCTCTCTAAAGGAAATGCTGGTAAGTGAGAACGAGGGCAAGAGGATGCACCCCAGAGATTTTGACTTTAGCCGTGCAATGGTCTTACCTGCCTACCTCACAGTAAGGACTGAGCCTAGAGTGTGTATGTAGGGTGCTTCCAGGGAAGGGCACTCCAGGAAGATTGGTTTGGGAGGGTGTTGGCAATGGATGTTAGAATTCATATGGAGAATGTTTCTCTTAAGAGATGAAGGACTGCAGTGAGAAAAAAATGAAGGGAAAAATGAACACAATCACCTACTAGGTGTTCTACAGATATTCTCTTTTTCTATCCTCACACCCTTTCTGCGAGGCAAGTATCACTGCCCCTATTTTACAGATGAGGGAAACTGAGAGTCAGGGAAAATGAGTAACTAGCCCACCGTCACACAGCTAGTGAGTGGAAGTCTGAGGATGCGAATCTCTCTGGTCCCAAACCCTGTGCTCTTCCTACTAAATCCTGCTGCAAGAGAAGACGGTGGGACTATTGCTCCAGAGAAAAGAGCCTATCCGATGGGGCTCATGGTCTAAAGGGGAATGCGTCTGGCTTATGTAAGACACATGGCTGATTGGTTGAGGCAGTGTGGTCGTGTCATGGTCACCTTGGAAAGGGCCAGAAGAGGGGCTTGAGGCCAGACAAGATCTATTGTTGAATACCTTAGGCAACCAAATAGCCCTGTGAGACGGTGGGGTGGGGGAAGCTGGCCACTTCTGCAGCCGAGAACTTTTTCCCTCCCCCAGTGTCTGAGGTCTGGGCTCTCATCCTCTGGGTGAGAAGGCTGTCAGCAGACAGGTTGGGAAGGTTGCTCAGAAGACAGTTGTTTGCAAGAGGAGAAAAAGAGATGGTTGGTTGAGTTGAGAGCAGCCAAAGAGATGAAGAGATGGGAACTTAGGGTGAACAGAGACAGATGCCTAAAGGGAGAACAGAGACGTTGTTGCTGAACAGAGGAAAGAGCATGGGAGGAGCTGAGGCTGAAGCAGCGAGGGGTCCACCGGGTTGGTGGCAGGGATGGTGAGGGGCTCTCGTGAGGAGTGGGATGGGCAGCGGAGGGGCTCAGCACTGTGTCCCAGGGGCCAGCTATCTGTCTGAGATGACCACTGGGAACCAGGGAAGACAACAGGAGGGGACACAGAGCAGAAGGCCACCACATAAAGTGACGGGGAAAGGAGAGGGGAGTGTGCAGGGTCCCCTTGGACAGGGAGGGGAGACCTGGTCCACGGCCATCCCGGGGGAGAGAATGACTCTTCCTCAGGAGCTGTCTTTGCCATTCCCACCACCAGTGTGGGCTCCCTGCCCTGGAGGCGCTGGCGGCTGCTTGATGCCTTGGTGACTCTGAGCCAGCCACTCAGAAAGTCTCAAAAGAGAAGACACTGACTCGCCCATCCAGATCTGACACCCAGCAGTCGGCAGCTTCACGCCTCATTTCTGAGATGCCTGCAATGTTAACTGAGTCCCATCCTGGGTTCATCAGTATCGGGGATGCTCTAAAACACAGATTGGAAGATGAACTTAGGAGTTGCCTTTGAGCAGCGGGACCAGGAAGATCACGTCCGACCCTAGTACAGAGAGCTGGGCGCACCGAGCGGCGGACAGATGTCCACAAAGAGCCTAGAGCCAGCTTCTCCACGGAGCCTGGGGTGCCAGGGCGCGGTGCCAGACTGTAGGCAGACACAGCCCTGCCACGCTGATTCAGGCATCCTGGGGAGACAGACACGCCCAGGTTCACGGGAAAACTGACGTTCTTTCCAGGCTGGGTCTGCTCATTATGGGCAAACACACCATTTGCCTTCACTGTAAAACGCCTGAATCAGCAGCTCAGTTCAGCCTCACAGGGGGAGTGGAGGGAGGATGGGGAAAGCTCGCTCAGGCAAGAAGAAACACAGCTGCTGCCTCCACACCCACATCCCTTCCCTCCAAGAACGTCAGAGCCAGGCCTCTGGCCGCTGATTAGAGCCCTAGGCTGCCTGCTGCTGTGGGGAGTTGCCAAGGGAGTGACAGCAGCTGGAGCCAGCCAGCCACTGGCTAAAAGGTGACCTGCTGCAACCCAGTGCCTGCTCAGCCCCAGGGCACCATCCCTCAGGTTCTCAAGTGCCGGTTATTTCCCTGAAGCCACGTCAACCTCTAAGATGCTGGAAGGAGATGCCCAGTCCTCTCGGGGAAGCCAGCTGCAGGCGGTCTTGGAAGGTCATGGGAAGAGTGACGTCTGTGAGCTGCACTTGGGTAAGAGTTTTCCCTGACAACCTGATGAAGGCCTGATAATGACAGGCACCCAGGCAGCTGCTCTCAGGAGCGGCCTCACCCCAGAATCCCTGCACCACAGAGGAATGTAGCCTTGAGGCTTGAAGGCAGACGGGGCACGACTGCCCCAAACAGGGAACCCCGAAGGCAGACTCTTTCTTGTCACAGCCCCTCGCAGCACCAATCCCTCTCGGGTATCCCTCTCGTCGTCACAGCAGCCCCATTGGGAGAGTTCCTAGAGCAGGGCCTCCTTCCCACCCGCGGCCGGGAAACAGGCACAGTGCACAGAAGAGGTTCCGCAGCCGTTGGCTGGGGGCCCCTAAGCCTGGGTTGACTCGGATCCTCTGCAATACCACTGCTTCTCCAGGAAATCAACCTCAGCATCTTAGCAATCAGCATCTCATCGCAAATGGTACACTGAGGATTCTGCGGCACTCAGAGCCTAGAAGATGAGGACCCTTAGCAGGACCCTCAAGCCCTCCCCAGAGCCGCACCCAGGATGGAGGGGGGACACACAAGGTGGAGGGTGGGGGGTGGGTGAGAGGAAGGGGGACGGCTCAGCCCGCTGCCCGGGGACCACCTTCAGGGCACTGGCCTTGGCAGGAGCAGAGGTCCAACCCTGGCTTCGTCTCTTCCCCAAACAGGAAACACCCTGGCCCCTTGCCATCTCTTTCTCATCTCCAGCCTCACACCAGCTGGCACCTGACCACAGAACCAGGTTCCTCAGAGTTGAGAACGAGACAAAAGTGGGGAAACCCGTCTCTCCCAACTCTCCCTTTATCTAGGTGCATTGTATACATACAGGAATGTTCTGGACTTTCTGTAATCCCACAGACAGAGCTTTATGAGGGCAGGGGGACCCAGGAGGATTAGGGGGTTTGCCTAAAATCATGCACGAAGTCTACAATTAAGGACTAGAACCCAATGTCCTGACTTCCACTCCAGGAATTTTGCCATTTGTGAAACCTTGTTTCTTCTGCTTGGCCTCATGCACTCTTTCTTACACACTTACCGTATAATGGGTTTTTTTTCTTTCTTTTTGTTTTTATTAGAACATGCTCTAATGTGGAAAGGTAAGAGGTGATAGAGGCAATGGATGTGCTTGAAGAAACGCTGAATGCGTGGAATGGTACTCCAGTCCCTGCGTGTGCGTACATGTGTGCGTGCACACACCCGGGAAGCGGAGGACCAGGCGGGGCTGGCAGGGTGGCCACCGTGTGCTGTGCAGCAGTCTACTCAGGGATTCAGGTGCCTGGTCCACTCCCATGCAGGAAGCCGGCATGCACTAGTGATGGGTTTCACGTGAAGCCACAGCGTACGGATCTATCCCATAGGGCACCGACACCAGACCACACACAGCACGGATCTATCCTATAGAGCACCGACACCAGACCACACATGGGACAGCAGGAGAGCCACTGGACCCAGGCCTACCCCAGAGAGAAGGCTCAGCGGACAGCCGCCTTCCTGGGAGAGGCCTGAGGTTTCTGGAAAGGTTTTGAACCCTGCATGTGACCCATTCTCCTCTCTTCTCATATCAAGGACCAATGGGGTATCCCACTCTCCCTCGGAGTCCCATGGAGCCTCGTGAAAACTCAACAAAGGGCTCGGAAAGGAGAAGCAGCAAGAACTCTGTTTCCATGAGGCCTCAGGCCTGGTGTTCATTTGATTCGCCATCCAGTTTCTTCCTGGTACCGGGCACAGGCCAGTTTCCCCATCTGGCGGGGTGGCTGGCTCTCTGGGAAGGGTCTCAAATGTGGGCTCACTCCCTCCTTCCAGAGACGCTCAGGTCCAAGCAGGTTATACTCCCCCCAAATCCAGCGACATTCAGGCGGTGGATGGAGGCGGCTCTGATGCACATGTAATTACATTGCACAGACGTACACGACACAGACAATGGATGGATCGCACAGGTGGTCACAAAGGAACCCGCAGACCCAGGCCACCACCGTGCAGACACACAGGGACGCACAGCTGAAGCGCAGGTGGCAGGAACAGTCCCAGCCCCCGTGTCCACAGTCCATGCCAGCCCCCAGAGTTCTCTCTCCTTCCAGTGGAGGCTGTTCCTGAGAAAAAGTCCACCAGAGACTCCCACATGCGCCGATGGGATCTTCAGAGGGAAGTCCTGGGAGAGACCCACCAGTGGGAGCCCAGGAGTGCCCTCTGCTGGACATGAAGGGCTGGTGCAGCTCAGGACACCTCTGGCCGGCTGGAGGTGTCAGAGGGAGCTCAGAGTGTGAGTGTGAGTGTGAGTGTGTGTGTGTGTCTCAGAGGGTGGGAAGGGCTGAAATATAGACCTGACAGGGATTCTGCACAGGAAATGCTCAGTGTTGTGCATTTTTCTGGGGTGGCTGGTGTACCAGAAATTTCCACCAAGAACTCCTAAAGGTTCAGGCAAGCTCACCTGGGCACCTGGAGAGGTGGTGGATATGCAGTGGCAAAGCCATGCAAGGCACTTGCTGGATTCTTGCTTTCTTCTCAGTCAGCTGCTCCCAGCACATTTCCCCAAAACCTGGATCACAGCCTCCCAGACTTTCTGCATAGACCTCCTGGTTCCTATTCCAGGCCAGGTCCTGAAGCCATCTGCCAGGCCTCTGGCAGTGGGAGTGTTTGCGTCCCTCCCTCACCTCCCCCAGGCGTCCTCTTTTTCTACAAATTGGAGGCCTGTGACCCAGAAGCCCTGGGGCTCTCCCTCACTCCTGAAGGGCTCCGTCAAGTCTGTTCTTGCCTCAGAGCTAGCTCTATCTCCAACTCACTGACCCACGAGCCTCAGGCCAGGAAGGTGCAAAGGGGGGAGGGGCTCTGCTTAGGAGGAAGGAACCTGCTAGAGGGTGGGTATGCCCACTTCACTGCCCCAAATGCCATGGCCAGGGCAGGAAGACCAAATGGTCCATTTGTGAGTATATTTGTGTGTGTGTGTGTGTGTGTGGGCGTAGAGGGTAGAGTTAAGGATGGTGTTAGAGGGAAAATGGGTAAAAGGACAGCGTATACAAGGGAATCATTCCTGCCTGTATAAACTGTTCCCCCTGATGTAGATGGTAATGTATTTATATAATAAAATTTATTAGACCAGATAAAACCAAACTAAGAGAGTCATGTCAGTGGGCTGGCATGTCAGTCTTTCCTTGGTTGAAGGGAGAAGGGGAATTATTCTAGGAATTAAGAAAAGCTGAGTAAACAAGGAAGACTGATTGGAGGAGTCTGGGGGGCAGGGGCAGTGTGTGCCCGTCCTGGCCTCCTGCCCCAGCTGGGCCTAGTCGGGATGAGGGGGCTCGGGCAGCAATGACTCCCAGGAACTAGACAGATGGGACAGGGAACTGACCGGGGACGTTCGCTCGGTGGCTGCGCGGTGGGGACCTCGGGGAGCCTCCCCTGCTGTCTCGCCTTCCTCTTCTTGAGGCCTATGGAAGACAGAGTCCCGCTTTAGAAACAAACGCCTCTCAGAGGCCAGAGACTACCTCCAAGGCCTGGCTTCCCACCCCGTCCCCAGAGAACACAAGCCAAGTCAGCAGCCTGGCAGACACTTAGCAAGGAGCTGCTCAACCTGCCTCCGCCTGAAAGGTTAGGCAGATGCTTCAGAAATGCCATGGCTCCGTGCAGCACGGCCTCTGGGACACATGTTCAGCCGGTTCCCAGAGCAGGGGGGCAAGGGTGCAGCAGCCACTGCTCTCCACCCATTTCCTTCCTGCACGAGGCCTTCAGGCCACCCAGGACTGGGGGAGAATGAAAGCTCTTCTCTGTCTTTAAGCTCCAGACACTCTATTTCCCTGACTAGTGGCCCAGGTGTGAGAGGTCACAGGTGGTTTGTCAAGGCATCAGGGGGTGGTTTCTGATTAGAAGGACCCTTCCCCTCTCCTCCTCCACCCCTCTCAGCAGAGGGCACTCACCCAGTCTCCTCGTCAGTTCTCTCCGGGGTCTGGTGTTCTTTGAGCTCAAGCTAGGGGAGGCAAAGGCCGGGGGTGGGTGTCGGGTCAGAGAAGCCACAGAGGGGAGCCTGCTCTCAGACAACCTTCCTCCAAAGAGGCTCCCGATACCCGACGCACCTGGTGTTCCTTCCTTTTGGAATGAGCCCCTTTTGTCTTTGGGGTTCAAAAGTCAGCACTTTCTCCCTCTCCTATTTCCTTCCCACTCTCCCGCCTTGCCCAGCCTTTACACTGTCCACAGGTCCCCAGTAACCGCCGAAGACTTCTTGACTTGAGGACCCCCCAGGCGTGGCTGCCCACCGCCCCGAGCCTCCCGGCTCACCGTGGTGGGCTTCTCCAGGGCGGCGAAGCGCTCTGCCCAGCCTGCCGTGGATTTCTCAAAAGCCTCGTGCCTCTTGATGAGCTTCTCCACGCTGTCCACCGTGTGTCCAAAGTCCCGGCTGGCCAGGTAGGGCTCCTGGGCGATCAGCCACGCTTCAGCCACCGAGGCGTCCCGAGAGAACTGGCACACTTCCAGCCCTGCCACGGACAACACAGCCCAGGGGTCTGTTAGCACCCGGCGGTCCGATCCTGCCGGGACCCCGGGGCCCCTCACGGACATGCAGAGCTGGTGGGCAGGCCGAGGCCCACACAGGTGTCCCTGAACCGCGTGGACACCCTGCTCAGTGGCGACCTGCTGCCCGAGGCTGCTCCATCCCCGTGCGGGGCCCCTACCTCATCTCCACCGATAGCGATATTTGAAAAACACATGAATTAGAACAAACTCTAAAACAAAATGGTTTTGACATCGCCCTTTGAGAACAGTCTTGAGTGTTCCCTTCCCGGCCCCTGGCTGTCTCACACAGTCGCAGCCACGGGAGAGTCCAGGTCTTTGTGGCTTGCGGCTCCTACCTGGGTGGTGGAATTTCCCTACCTCTCCTGTTTCCAGCTGCGGAGAACAGAGTTCTTTCTGTGCCCCACATGCCTCAGATCAAACCTTTGGGATGCGCTAGAGCCTTACGCTGACCCCTGGAGAGGCCACAGCTCTACGGGGACACCGGCCAAGCAGGAGGCGGGGGACAGGTGGGGCAGAGGGTGGACAGGGAACAGGTGCTGGCTGGTCAAGGGCAGGCTTCCAGCGGCGTGTCTGTTGGGTCTTCTTCCCCAAGGCCCTTGGCCCTGAACTTTGCTGATGAGTGGTGCTGTGGCGGCTCTTCTCCAGCAGGGGGGGAAATCCACCGCGTTGTGCCATGGCCCCTCCCCCCGGTCCGCCCCCCCAGGTTCCCTGGCTCCCAGGCTGCACTCACACATGTGGAGCTGCTCCTGGCGGGCCTTCCACTTCTCCTTCATCTCCTTCCTCCTGGACACCACCTGCTGCAGTTTCTCCCTGATCTGCGGGGAGGAAGGGAAGACGACTCAGGCTTTGGTAACCCTTCCCCCTGTTCGAGGTGGTGTGCGGAGGGCCCTGCACAGCCTGCTGGGCTTTGTCCCACCGACCTGGCTTCAAGTCTTGGCCCTGCCACTTGCCAGCTGTGTAGCCTTGGGTAAATTACTTAACCTCTCTGAGGTTACCATGGGCCTCACCCAGGAAGTGGGTGTCACCAAGACCAAAGCATACACATATGTGAGGGTTAGTTGGGTTATGAGCCCACTCTCCCTACAGAGTAGCGGCCAGTTCCTCGAATAGGTTTGGTGGAGCTATAAGCCCCGGGCCTACACACAGCCCCAGTCCCCCCCCCAAGAAAGCCTCCTCAGAGAAACCACAGCCCATGGGTTCCCTCCCAGGAAGCTGTCTGGCCCAGCAGGAGCGGAGGGAAGGACAGGGAGGGCCTGTCTCTGTCCCGCCTTCCCCTCACACCTCATCCGAGGCTTGGTGTTGCCGCTGCAGCAGGGACTCGCCGAGCTCCAGGCAGGCGCTGAAGTTCTTGCTTCGGGTTTCCATCTCCGCCAGAATGCCCTTGTGATACTTCATGAGCAGTTCCACCGAGGAGACGTCCCTGCGGGGGCGGGTGTTTGGTGAAAAAGGAAACTCTGGGTGACTCTGGCCCATCTGACACCAAGTCCCGATCAGAGGGGGACCCCTACCTGCCCGGGAGTCTGACTCTCTCTCTCTGGACAGCCAGGAAGTCCTCTGCCAGCTGCCCAGCCCCAGCAGGAACACTGATGCCCTAGTGTCCTCCCTTGCTCAGTGGTCAGGACATGGACGGGGGTGCAGTGACCATAAAAAAAGCCCAGGAATGTTAAATTTGGCAATAAAAAGGAATGAGGTACTGATACGTGGATGAACCTTGGAAAGATTGTGGTAAGTGAAAGAAACCAGTCACAAAGGACCACATATTATATGATCCACTCATATGAAAAGTCTACAACAGGCAAATTAGAGACAGAAAGCAGATTAGTGTTGCCAGAGGAGCGGGGTGTGATGACTGCTAAGGGGTACAGGGTTTCTTTTTGGGGTGATGAAAATGTTCTAGACATGCTGTGGTGACGGCTGTACAACTGTGACTATGCGAAACATTGAATGGTACATTTTAAATGGCTGAATTGTATGGTATGTGGATTATAGCTCAATAATGATGTTAAATATAAAAGCTTGACCACCGGGACAGGCACCCTAGGGGCAGAGGGACAGAGGTGGGCACAAAGCGTGTAGAGAGCTCTGATCCCGGCTGACTGCCCACGTGCCTGCCCCCACCTCTCACGCGCAATGAGCTCCTTTCCTGAGTTTTAGGGAAATGGCCCCCATATGCCCGTGCTGGGGGGAAGAGCAGGACCACTTCTGGACCTGCCCAGCTCTGAATGTGTAAACTGACAACCACGGCCCCTGCACCCACCGTGGAATCTGAACGACAGATGTCTTTCTCGGCACTCTCAGGATTCCCTTTACTCTGGAATAGTCGGTTCTCCCGGTGGCAGCTGAGCCACTCAGATGCTCCCTGGACGCAGCCTCAGGTGCCCCTTGGGGATTCTTGCACACCCACAGTCCAGGACGTCCCTCCGGGGCAGACCCTCGGAGCAGCGCCCTGCTCTGCCAGCCTCTGGGACCAAGTGGGCCGGGAGCGGGGCTGCCTTGAGGACGCTGCCCTCACCTGGGCTTCTCCTGGGTCTCGATCTGCCGGATGATGCTGTCCATCCAGGAGAGGAGGTCTCGGACCATGCTGAAGAAGCGGAATTTGTCCGCGGTGTCCACCAGCTGGGTGCGGCGCCCCGCGCAGGCATCAAGCAGCGCCTGCCATGCAGCAGACACCTCCTGTTCCTTGTTCTGGATGGTGTCTGCCTTCTCTCCAGCGTACGCTGTCTGCAGGCGGGTGGCCACGTCCTGGAACTGCTGTACCTGTGATGGGGCAAAACTGAACATTGTTTTCCAGGCAGACACGACTTGGGCCTGGGATGGGCGAGGGCGTCTGCCTCCTCCCAGTCTCCCTCCCGAGGACAGTGCTGGAAGCAGGATCCACCCACTGGCTGCTGGAGAGAAGGCTCCTTGCTTTGGCACCTCTGCTGACCCAAAGCATCCCTTGGGCTCTGATGAGGATGGGGGAGTGAGAGGGGCTCTGTGCCCTTTGGTGTGTGACTATGAGAGTAATTATGTACCAGGCACTGCTCCACACACTTTCTGTTACTCTCTTCATCTTTACAACAACACCGTCAAAGAGGTACTATTATTATCCCTGTTTTTGAGATGAGGAAACTGAGGCACAGGGAGGCTAAGTGACTGGCCCGAGGTCACTCACGCTCAGAGAGGGTGCAACTGGGATTGGAGGCGTGCTCTCAACTCGCTGTTCCTAACCATTCTGCATGGTACCATCCCGTTTGAGGCCGGCCCCAGGGCAGTGAAGCCTCATTCCTGAGACCTCGTTGGGGATGTACCTGCCACAGGGGCTCCAGTAACCCCAAAGCACCTCCAGCTGGAGGACACATCTTGAGGCTGTCCCCTTCTTGGTGAACCAGGGGCCCAACCTACCTTGGTGTTCTTTCCCGAAACCCTGCTGGGTCGGTGCAGGACTGCACAGCTGGCCCAGCTGGCCCTGCTCCACTGGAGGCCCGGTGAGTCCCCACAACTGAGCCCCTTGCCCTCAACCTAGCCATCATGCTGAACTCTGCAGAACCCTAGGGGCCTGTGGAGGTACCTCAGGGGGCAACCCATGATGAGAGGAGGGAGCCTAGGCTGGCCTTGGACCCCCCTCCAGCTCCCATGGGGAAAGGCTGAACAGCTCAGTGGCTAAGAGTCTATAGCCAGACTGCCAGGAGCTGAATTCTGGCTCCACTGCTTAGCTGCATGTTTCTGGACAACTTAGTTACCCTTCTGTGCCTGCTTTCCTCATCTAGAAAAGGCAGATAACATTATTCCCTTCCTCAGAGGGAGGCTGAGGATTCACTGACCACGTATATTGCTTAGAACAGTACCTGGTACTAGAAAAGTGCTACATGTATGTTCACTAATGATACTGTAACACTTTGACAACCAGAGAAATTGCATTTGAAGGTATTTTTGCATCGGGTTTTGGGAAAGGTTCAGTTTAAAGAACTAGTTCTGAAGCTAAAGAGCATCTGAAAGCCTCTGCTTCCTGCCCGGAGCTGTTGCTTCTCTAAGGAGATGCCTGTTCGAGAAGTCTCCCCTCTGGAAGCCAGGAGAGGACCTGACACTGCGCCCCAGGGAAGCCAGTCATGGGGAAGGCGTGGAGGGACGGCCAGGGATGAGAGGCACCTGCACACCCAGCAGGTGGAGCTCCCGCTCGAAGGCTGTGTGCACGCGATGGAAGGACTCGGCGGTGCTGGCATCCAGCCCCACATCCTCAGGCAGCTCGCGGTGCTTCTCGTCAATGAGGCCCAGGATCTCGGCGCCAGTGTAGAAGTAGCGCTGCAGGTCGTAGGAGGCGGCCAGCAGCTGCATGCGCGTGTCAATGAGCTCCAGCAGGTCCGCCCACATCTCGTTCAGCCCGTCCTTCCACTCGGCGATAGTGGCCGCCTCTGCGTGGCCCACGTCGATGAGCCGCTCAATGATGGCATTCACATTGTCCACCCGCTCCTGTCCAGTCGCCCCGGTCTCCCGGGCAAAGTCCCGGAACTTGTCCCGGAGCAGCTGGACGGGGGTGGACAGAAAAGCGGTTACCGGTTACCAGGGCTCAGGGGTGTGGTGGTGTCATCACACTAGCTGTCGACCCTCCCAGCGGCACCTGCCACTGCCTGGAGCTGGGCTCTCACGTCTTCCCCAGGGCACCTGAGCTCGCACCGGGGGAGCCCGCATCTCTGCGGCACTTTGCACCTGGCGGGTGTGTGTATGTGTCTGCACGACAGCTCCTAGGTCTACTGCACTAGAGGGAGACAAAGCAAGCGGTGGCCATGGGTACTCACAGTCACGTGGTCAAAGTCTTGCCCCATTTCTGGGGAGGAGGCCACCAGCTCCTTCTCCGTGATCCACTGCTCCAGGTCTTCCACCTCCCGCTTCAGCTGGAACAGGTGGTACATGTTCTCCAGCTTCCGCCTGCGCTCCTCTGCCATGTCCTTCAGCCCCGCGTACTGCTTGTCCACCTGCCCTTGAAGTCTGATGATCTGTTCCCTGGAATTCAAAACAAGAAAGCCCTCAGAGACGGCAACAGAGAACCTAGAGCAGCCAGATCAGGAGCCAGCCTCCTCCTCCCCAGGCCCGAGGCAGGGACGAGTGGCGGAGCACAGCTTCAGAGAAACGGCAGAGCGGCTTTGCACGGGGAAGAGTTGGGGAGAGAAGGAACCACCCCTTAGACCACGATGCTTCAGGGGATAGTGAAATGTGTTCCCCTAGAGGGGGTGCCTCCCACCCCTGCCCCTGACTCTGGGAAGCTCAGAGTGACACGTGCAAATGGAGAACTCTTCCGCTATTCTTCCAGGGAGGCTGAGGCGTGGGCTGGCTGAGCCTGGCTCCACCAGCAGCAGACCCTGCTCAGCTCTTCCGGGAGGGGCATGCCATACCAGGGGCTCGATCCCTGGGGCTTGGGAGATGCTGAGGCAGCTGCTGTGGGTGCCCTGAAGGTGACTGAGGACAGGGCCGTGACTGGGGGTGGCCCGAGGTGTCTGGCCCAGTGGGCTCCCATTTATGCAGAACCCACACAACTGAACAGTGTAGATGGGTGTATAATGATTTCGCTGAGACACTGTGAGATCCTGAGGTACCTCCTGGACCACAAAAAGAAAAGCAAATTTAGGCTAAGCTGAAAGATGCTGAAGACGAACTCCTGAAAAGACTGGAGCTCTCTGTTCACCAAGAGGGTAGTTTCGCTGTTCCATTTCCTCAAATCTCTTTGCAAACCAGGCCTCAGTCAGCCCTGTGTGAAGTTACACAAAACCACAACATAACAGGGAACTGGGCCAATGAGCAGGCCAGAAGGCAGTTTTCTCAAACCCACAGTTTTCGGGAAAACTGTTCCTGTTCTCCGCCTTGGACCTGAAGGGATCCTGGCTGGCGGGGCGCCTGGCCTGACGCCCGGGATCTGGAGGCACACGCACCCCTCGGGGTGGCCTGAAGACAGCAGGCTCTGGGCCCGGCCGGCCAGCTGCTTGATGCTCCTCCCGTACTCCTCTACTGTGCGCTGCTGCCGCAAGTGCCGCTTCAACATCACGATGGCGCCCTCTTCATCCTAGGAGGCAGCGGACCGTCAGGGCACGCGCTCACCTGGCCCAGCTTACAGCCCTGCTCCTGGAGGTGCCCGGGATGGGGGAGGGCCAGGCTCGCCGGACACCCATAGGAGAACTGCCCACAGTCCCCTCCCCTCTCCTCCCGTTGCCCGGCAACACCCACACCCTACCTTCCATTCGTCACCCTCAATTCTCGTCTGACATCCACCCTTCCCGGCCCAGATCCAACCTCTGTCCCCATGGAAACTTCCTGTATCACCCCAGCTTTTAGAGACCCCCCTCACCTCTCACCCACTCCCGCAGCAATTCATCTGCACAGAATCCATGGCACAAAAAAGGTGAAGAACCCTTGGGTTAGAGCAATTCTAATTGGCAAACAGGGCGCCCGGCTGCAGTACGTGCACTGTATGTTCTTGAGAGGAGGGGCGTCCTGAGAAGCAGGGTAACTCGTACACTCTCTCCCTGCCCTCACTCCTCACACACCTGGCCTTACAGGTTCCCCACTGACTGCCCACCTCCACCCAGCTCTTCCTCTGGGCTGGTCTTGACACCCAGCCAGGCACCCTGCCCGAGCCGACCTGGGGTGTCTCGTCGGAGAAGACGTAGAACTCCTGCTCACTGATCCAGGCCTCGGCCTCGCCCGCGTCCAGGTAGTACTGCTGGGCCTCGCTGGCGTCCCGCAGGCGCTGCAGCCGCCTGGCCGCCGTCTCCCGCAGTGTGTCCCACGAGACCTGCAGTTGCCCCAGGCACTCCTCCACGTCTCGGCAGTCGATCTCGGCCGCGGCCACCAGCTGCTGCCCTCTGTGCAGCACGTCCTCCACCCGCGGCGCGTGGCCCAGGATCTCGTTCTGTAGCGTCTGCGGCCAGAGGGGAAGGGCTCAGGGGCTGGTCTTCCCACTGTGCAGGGCAGCCCAGGGTCACACCCTGGCACCTCTCGCCCTGAACCCCTTGGGGAAGCTTGAGCGGAGCAGATGTGGCCATAAAGACTGCTAGTGACCAGGTGCCCAGCACGGTGCTGGGCCTGCCACCTCATTCTCCTCTGGCCCCCACCATGGCCTTCTGAGGTTAGCACTGGACACCAGCACACAGCAGTCAGGTGACTGTGGACAGCCAGTGCCAGAGTGGGATTTGAACATGGCTCTCTCGCAGCCACATGTGCTCTTGAGGGCTCCCTACACCTCCTGTCTCAGCAGAGCTTGACTTCTTAGCTGTACGTGGTGGAGGAGAGGAAAACGATTCTTAAATGGCCTTTTGAGATCTGATTTTAGCAGCTTTTTTACGCTGTATAAAACAATAGTTGACAGTTGCCCCTTGGTCAGAGTTTAGGATTTCGTTTTGTTTTCCCCTGTTTCAGTATCTCCTGCCTTTGGTCACCAAGATGGCATTTTCTTCCCACTCTGGTGATGGGTCGCCTTTATCTTCAGGGGGCCGTGACATGTCGTCACTCGCTTTCTGGGTCCTAGAGGCCCCAGCCCGGCTGCTCCTTGCACGTGGGCTTTTGGCTCCTTAGCCCCCATCTCCTCCCTTTTTACAATTTCCCATGGCCTTGAAAACTGTCTAGAGGGCGGCGGGTAAGAGAAGTACACACAGGCTGTGCTATGACTGTCAGCATTTAAAACACGTAGAACTAGCAATACCCACAAGTCACCTAACTTGCTGAAATGCATCTTCACACCTGATGCTCAGAATCTCGATTCTGACAATTTCCCGTGGTCTCTGCAACTGTAGTCAAACGACCCGTGATGTCAGCTCCGCTTGCCTCTTTACTTTCCCTGAGATCTTATATCCTACAAAGGTATTTCTTTCTCTCCTTTTAAGCAATTCCTTTCTAGGCTCCTGTGCAGTATGCTTACTTAGAACATCATCTTCCCTGACTTCATTCATTCAACCCACAGTTATTATTTCTGATGTATCAGGCCCTGTTCTAGGTTCTAGGGACAATATGGGAACAAGATAAACAAAACCCCTGCCCTCATAAAGCTTACACTCTAGAAGAGGAAATGATAAGCATGTAAATAAATGAATGAATGCATGTAACAGGTACCACGAGGAACAGACACCACTGAGATGAGGACTGTCTTCCAAGGTGTGGTGGTGGCCTCTTTAACTGGGGGAGTCAGGAAGGGTTTTCTGTGCAGATGACATCTGAGTAAGACATGAATGATGAGGAGAGGGCAACCCCACAAAGATCTGGGGGATGAGTGTTGCTGGCAGGAGGGAAGAGCAAGTGCCAAGAAAGTCCCTGGGGTGGAAGCAAGCCTGGACGGTCCAAAGGGTCAGGCAAGCTAGAATACTGTGAAGGAGGGCGAAAGTGATAAGGGAGGAGATTCGGGAGGAGGCAGGGGCCAGACCAGGCAGGACACTGCTTTTTAACCCTGGTTGCAGGTTGAATCATCGGGGAAAACAGACACAGCCAGGGTCCCATCCCCAGAGGTCCTTATTAATTGATCTGAGGTGGGACCTGGGTACTCGTATGCTTTTAGGTTCCCCCAGGTGATTCTAATGTGCATCCAGAGTTGAGAACCCCTCGTGCGGCACCTTGCAGGTTCTGTTCTAGTTGCAATGACAGCCATTAAAGTGGTGGTTCTCAAAGTGGGGTTCCAGGCCAGCAGCAGCAGCATCGCCTAGGATCTTGATAGAAGTGCAAATTATCAGGCTCTGCTCTCAGAGTCTGATGCAGTAAATCTAGGGTGGAGCCTGGTCAACTGTGTTTTAACAAGCCCTCCGGGTGAGCCTGATACACACTGACCACTGCAGTAGAAGAAATGATAAAATGGGATTTCGGCTTTAGCAAGGCTAGCCTGAAATAGTCTTTACTGGGGCAGCCATGCTCTCCCACGAGATTATCTTTCCCTTCTTGTTAAGGGGAACCCCATCCATATTAGTCTTGCCCTTCTCCTGAAATAGCAACCTTCAGCCAGGGGAGTTGAAAATCATTGGCAATAACACTTATTGAGGCTAAAGTCTTGAGTACTGGAAGGACTAGAGTTGGCCCAATTTATAGTTGAGGAAACTGAGGCCCCGAGAATAGTCTTCTACCAGTCTTCCCCACTTTCACTGGAGGGTGTGATGTTAGCAGAAGCCCCGCCTCCACCACCTTCTAATTCAGGTCCCTACGTGTTGCCACCGGAACCTCTGGGATTTGATCATGCCAACTAGAAGCGAAGTGTTCGAGGGAGCTTTTAAGGAACGTCTTTGAATATAATTCATTCAGGCCTTTGCACAGTTGCTGGGTTCTGTGAGCAGATGTTGGCTGCTGATATCTGGGGGGAAGGACGTACTGTCTGCCATGACCTTCCTTCCCCAATGAGCTGCAGTACAGACTGGCACTCTGGGACACACTGCTCTTCTCTGGGATAAGCTCCTAGACGCTCCTTGCTCAAGGCTGCGGCTGCCGCCACTTCCTGAGCCAGAGAGCAGACCAGGCAGGAGGGACTCTCTGCCCAAGAGCAGGGGTACGGCCAGCCCCTGGCTAGACCACGTGGCCTGACCATGACCCCATGCAGCTGGCCTTCCTGGAGGACGCAGGCTTCCCCTGCAGCCCTGACACAGAGGAAGTGCATCTGCTCACTTCCAGGATTCTGACCAGGGCTGCAGAGATTCCCAATCCAGCCTGGGAGAGCAGAACAGCCAACGGGTGTTTCCTCCAATGGCTCAGAGTCCAAGTTTAGCAGCTTCTTCGTGGCGTTGCAGCCCCACAAGTATGCTCATGTGTCTAGAGAACAGGGGCCTACTTACCCTGAGGAGACTCAATAGGCCAAGCTTAGCCCTGGAAGAGGGACAAGGCAGTGATGGGAGAGACGCCAGGAGCTAAGAGCCTCCTCTCAGGGAGGTCACGGAATACAGAAGCTGTAAAGGACATGAAACCCCAGGCCAGGGCCTCCAGGTCCTGCACGCACCTGTGCCCTGATGGGTCTGAATGGCCCCAAATCCCAAAGCACCTGGACCCCCCAGCCCCATTCACCTCTGCCCCACTCTGTGGTCCTCCCAGAATTCTCTCTGCCATCAACAGAGCTGCTCCTTCGGCTATGAGAATACAAACACAGACTGGGGACCCTGTAGCTATCAACAACAACAATAACTTGGGGCTTCCTTGGTGGTGCAGTGGTTAAGAATCTGCCTGCCAATGCAGGGGACACGGGTTCGAGCCCTGGTCCGGGAAGATCCCACATGCTGTGGAGCAACCAAGCCCATGTGCCACAACTACTGAAGCCCACACGCCTAGAGCCCGTTCTCCACAAGAGAAGCCACCGCAATGAGAAGCCCACGCACCACAACGAAGAGTAGCCCCCGCTCGCCGCAACTAGAGAAAGCCCGCGCACAGCAACAAAGACCCAACACAGCCAAAAATAAGTAAATAAAATAAATAAATTTTTAAAAAAAGAACAATAATCTGTTATGTGCTGCTGGGGACCTTGTGCAGATCGGGGCTGGGGCTTCCTCTGTGGGGCAGGTGGGACTGACGAGGTGGCCGGACTCACCTGGTTCTTCTTCATGAACAGCTGCACAGTTTGCAGGTTCGTGCCATGGTCAGTTGACTGGGCCAGAGGCAGCCTCTCCTCCACCCAGAGCTGCAGAGACCAGAAGGCGGGGGACAGCTGACGACAATCACAGCCACCCTTTCCCCATCACTCACCGCGGGCCAGACAGAGCTCTGCTTACTGTGTCTCCCCAGCTCTTCCCAACACCCCATCAGGGTTTTGTAAAATGGGGGCATTTTGCTATTTTGAACTGAGGTTCCAAATAACTTGCTCCTGGTCACTTGGAGGGAAGGCAACGTAGCTGGATCTCGAACCCAGGTCTGCCTGGCCCCCAAGTCCATGAGCGAGCTACCATTCAAAAGGCACTGGCTTACACTGACGTTTCATGTAGTCATCACGACCACCCTCTGAGACAAGGCGGTGAGATGACCAGACGTCTGCTACCAAGAACTGCCCCGGGCAGCCGCCAGCTATCCCGGTGACAGCTGCCGGCTCAGCCGCTGGGGGAGGGGGGAGCTGCGGCCCACCCACCGTCTCATCCTCTAAGTCCCGGCTGATCTGCAGCCTGGCTCTGGATGATTCCAGCTGCTTCTTCCTCCTCCCCAAGGGCTCCAGAAGGTCCAGGAACCGCTTCTCGATGCTCAAGTCTTCATGCCCCGCCTCCTCTCCCAGCGAGGGCATCTGGGCAAACAGCTCCTCCAGTTCCACCTTCCGCACGTTCACTTGGTCCTCCACACGCTGGGACACAAGGGGACAGCGTCGGCACCAGCCCTGGCACCTGGGAAGCCCCTCGTCCACTTCATCGTGCAAATCCCACCCATCCTCAAAGGCCTGGTTTTAGCTCAGCCTCCCCTAAGAAGTCTCCTTGGATTGCCCCCACCTCATCTTTTGCCCCTCTGAGCATCTGTCCTATACTTCTCATGCACACTTTTATTACCCCGTCTGGATCCCTCCCTGTCTTACCCATTGCAAAAGGGTAGGAGCTGGGCTGTGAACCAGGAGACCTGATAAAAAAGCCAGCCCAGCTAAGGGCACAGGAGGGCCCTCTTTCAGGTTGCAGATTTGCTTCCAAGACCCCCTCCATTCCAACACCCTCAGTCTACAACCTGCTCACTTGCCTTCAGCTTAGCCAGCATCCTGTTGACGCTGGTCAGGTCCTTGCCCAGGTCGTCCGACCGTAGCTGGTCCTCCATGGCCTTGATCCACTTGTTGAGGTCGGCCTGGGTCTGTGAGCGCAGGTCAGAGCTCCTGGCGGCTGAGAGGTGCTGGGTCGTCTCCTGTGTGGTGGCCTGAAGCTCATCCCAGAGCCGGTGCAAGGCTTCCAGCCTCTGGGACACCAGGTCCGCAAACTGGGGCTTCTCCTCCATCAGCTGCTTTCCTTCCTGTGTGGGGAAGCAGGAGAGTTCACCCTCTGACCTTGGAGAGCCGCCTTGTTCCAGGTGGTTGCAAAGGGCTAACCGAGGGGAGGCCAGTGAGGCAAAGGATCTGCCTAGAACTCAGGTGAGGCTCGGCTGAGAGACTCTGCACCCCCAGAGTTATTTGCAGTTATTTGAAGTAGAAGTTATTTGCAGTAGAAGGTGGGACAGGGAGAGCGTGTCTGGGGCAAATGACTTAGGGAGACTGTAGCATAGGGAGCTGCAGACAAGAACCAGCTAGTACTAAAATTTTTTTTAGTTATTTAAAAAAAAAAAGATTCAAGATCCACCCAGGTACAACCACCACGGAAACCTCCCTGTGAGTTCGTTTGTTTGTTTATCGTGCCACGCAGCTTGCGGGATCTTAGCTCCTAGACCAGGGATTGACCCTGGGCCCTCAGCAGTGAAAGGGCAGAGTCCTAACCACTGGACTACCAGGGAATGCCTTCACCCTCTCTTAATTGTCTTGCCAGAATCTGTGCACTGACCTTCAGTGGTATCTTTTAGTTGCTGAGTTTGCCTTGTCTGGTTTTCACCCACATAAATGTATCTTTTTCGGAAGGTTACAGATGATTTGGGCCTAGGAATACATACTTGCTAGTAATAGATAATATTTATTGAGTGCCTAATAATTGCCAAGTAATACTCTAAGTGCTTTAATGCTCACAACTCCCTCGGGTGGGTACCGTTATTATCCTCATTTTACAGATGAAGAAACTGAGGCGCAGGGAGGTTGAGAAGTCAGACAGCCTGGCTCGGAGCCTGCACCCTTAGCCACGATGGACACAGCCTTGTGTGGCCCTAGGCCCGCTTTTTCCAGATAGCCACAGCAGGGAGGGGCAGAGGTACCTCCCTTCCTATTCCCAGATCTAACTCCGGCCACATTCTGACTTGGGCCCCTGGGCAAGCTTGTTACAGGGGGGACCCTTGGTACGAATGACCACTCCCTGGTGGTTTGCCCATCCAAACAGTGAGGGTCAGTAGTCCCTGGCCCATTCTGCTCATCTCACATATTCCCCTGCCCCTGGGCAGGACAGCGCGGGGCCCTGGTGTGGATGATGGAAGGCAGACAGAGGTTACTGCCCTCCCAGCACTGAAAGCTGAGGCTCTGACTCTGTGTCCTCAGTGTCCTGGACTGTCCCCAGACTCAGGTGACCCAGAGGAGGCACCCATTCTGACCGGGTTTTATAAGACTGGCCGTATCAGGAGCTCTGAAGGTCTAACTACTACTTGGAGAAGTTTTTCACGCTCAGGTTCTACACCGTCCAGCAAGCTGCGGGCCAGTGTCCATGCCCTGTGTGAAGCGCTGCTCAGGGAAGCATCCTGAGCAGACAGCCCAAACGCTCGCTCTACTCACTGCATCAATGTTCTCTAGCCACCCCTGGTGGGAAGCCAGCTCTGCCACGAACGCCTGATGCTTCAGCCATTTGTTGTGAAGGTTTCGAGCTTCATCATAGGAGACGTCCTGAGATGTCAGCAGCTTGTCATTGATCCAGAGAGCGAGCTGTGGGCAGAAAGAGTGGGTTCAATGGTCCCCGAGTGTCCTTCTTTGGCCAGGGGCTCAGGGCAGGACTGCCGCCTAGCTCTGGCTGCGGAAGAAGAGGACCAAGGGGAGGAAGTAGGAGCACAGCAGAGTACTCCCCTCCAACGCTGGATCCCTAACTCCCAGCACAGGAAACTTAACCTGCGTTGTCTCAGGGTTAAAATACAGGCACTACTGTGTCTTCCCCTCTAGAGTGTGTGCACTATGACACCAGGTATATTTATACTTCTCTCCATATTTCCAGGACCGAGGACAGGGCCTGGCCTACTGCAGGAACTCAACAAGTGTTTACTGAATGGATGGATAAATCAACCCTTTGGCAGTAGGGGGAGAAATCATTAATAAACACGGAGAAAGTGTTCTCTGAGGAAAAAGCCAAGGCAGATCCTATAATTAACAATGAAGGAAGAACTGTGATGAGCCTCTGATGTTTCCAAGATGTCCTGGCACCATAACAAGCCTGGTTGGTACCAAGGGCAGAGGTGGGTGAAAACAAAGTCATTTGGGTTGAGAGGAAAGGGGTATGAGGATGGAAGCAAGAAAGAAGTCAGGGGAAGCCCCATTCCACATGGAAGTACTGTTCACGGAAGGACCTAGGAGTGCAGGTTAAAGACCTTCCTGTACAGCTCTCCCCAGGCTGAGCGAGGAGCTTCTGAGTCAGCAGTTCTCCAACCAGAAGGTTGGTTGAGAATGTTGCTCTTTTTCACCCCCTAAGTTCTGGTTCATCTGGGCCCAAGTGGGGCCCAGGAGTCTGCATCTAACCAGAGCCAAGACTGGCTCCATAATTTGCAGGGCCTCGTGCAAAATGGAAATATTCAAAATTATTAAGAATTTCTCAGTGCTTTGTGACCACTAGAGGGGTGGGATAGGGAGGGTGGGAGGGAGGTGCGAGAGGGAGGGGATATGGGGATGTATGTATACATATAGCTGATTCACTTTGTTATACAGCAGAAACGAACACAACATTGTAAAGCAATTATACTCCAAGAAAGATGTAAAACAAATTTTTTTTTTGAAAGTAGAATCTGCCAAAGGAAAACTATTTAAAAAAAAAAAAAGAATTTCAAGATGGCAACAGGAGAGCATTAAACTAAACATGGGGCCCTTGTAAGCACGGGCCCTGTATGAATGCACAGGTCACATGACCTTCAGGCCGACCCTGACCACGGCCCTAGGTGACTCAATACAGATAGTCCTCAGGCCACTTTTTGAGAAAGCCTGCCCTGGACTTGACAAATTAGAAGCTATCTTTACAGATTTGAAAAAGAAATTGTGGAACCAAAGATTCTAGAGGATGAAGGACTTAAGCTGTCAAGTGCCCAGAGCTCCCCACTTATGGAATCCAGACTCCTGTGTCTAGAAAGGACTTCCCACCTCTAGGACGCTCTGCTTCTAGAAGGAATCTCCTGCAAAGTGGCCAGCCTGGCTGGAGCCTCACCTCCTTGCAGTTCTGCAGGAAGTTCTGGAGCTCCAGGTTGTCTCTCAGAAGGACTGAGGCCTCCTGCGCCTTCTCGTCATTCTTCCTGTGCCTGGAAGGGAAGCCGGAGCCACAGTCACGATGGTGCTGTACCACCACCCTACCGGGCCCCGTGACCCTAGGGGCGGAGGGTACCTGTCCTCAATCAGCTGCACCTTCTCCTTGATCTTGTCTGAGTAGAGGTTTCCTTCAGCTACCAGCTTGTTTCCAGAGTCCACAGGACTCAAAACCTTATCCTGGTTGTTCTCCATAGACACCAGGAATTCCTCAAACTTCCGGATCCTGGCCTCTGCAGCTTCTAGGGAGTCTGGGGGCTCCAAGTGAGCCAGAGTGTATTCCTGTTGAAGCAAGTTTCCAGAACAGGCATGAAGACAAGCTGAGGAGGCGGGGAGGGCATCCGCCAGGCAGGCGCACCATGTGCAGCCATGCAGGTGACAGCATGAATGGTACCCCCTGGAGCTGTGGAAGAAAGGAGCTCCCTGGGTCTTGTTCCCCACCACCACTCGGGGGCATCTGATCAACAGGGTGCCTGAAGCCACATGGAAGGGTAACCACCCAGGGAAAAATTCACTTCACTAGCCTCTAACCGGCCCAAGAACAAGACGTAGCCTGTGACACGGGGCTGGAAAGGGCACATGATGAGGAACGAAGAGGACTGTCCTCCGAACTAGTGGCTAGAGAGAGTCCAAGAAAAGCATAATTTGGTCCCTGAGCCTTGTTGCAGACTTACGACATAAATTCCCTATTGCCCTGAGAGATGCCCCCTGGCCCCTGGCCCTGAATGCCTCGCCCTACCTGGTTGCTGAGGATGGCTTCAGCCTGCTTGGCATCCTTCTGGAACTCCTGGAAGCCGAGGCAGTGGGTGAGGGCATGGCTGCGGCTCTCCCACATCCGGTGCAGGGCATCCCAGCCCTTATCCAGGCCATCCAGCCGCTGGCCCAGGAGCAGGTACTCCGGGTCCGTCTGGCCGTGGATCACCTTCTCTCCGGATGCCTTGACCTGCTGGTAGCTATTCTGGTGCCTGTCAATGTCGTCCTTGATGGCCGCATGCTGCTGCAGGAGCTGCTCGGCCTCTGGGAGGGACTCAGGCATGTCCTTAGAGGCCACGTCCTTCTGGGCCGTGGACAGCCAGGCCTGGAAGGCATCCAGGTCCTGCAGGAAGGCCTGCAGCAGGCTGGCTTCCCCCAGCGAGGCCTCCTGGCTCTTCAGGGCTTGCTGCAGGGCCTGCCACAGCTCCTCCACATACGCCTGCCGCTGGCCAATGTCCTTCTTCAGCTCAGGGTGTGACTCCATCAGCTGCTGCGACTCCTGCCGCAGGGCATCCACGCGGGCATGGATGGCGGCCACGTCACGCTCCAGCCCCGACAACTTGCGCTGGATGGCGATGACGCCTGTGAGGTCCCGGCCCAGGTCCTTTGTAGACTCCACCACCTTTGTCTTGTCCATCACCCACTTGCTGGTCTCCTCGCAATCCACACAGTAGCTGTGCACCCGTAGGGCCGAGTCCACAGCCTCCCGTCGTTCCAACACCATGGTCTGGAATTCCTGCCACCTGCCAAGGGAGACGGGGGACACAGAGACACCGTCTTCCTTAACGCTTCCCACAGGGTGTCCCTTCCACATTTAGAAGGGACACCAGATTTCCCTTCCAGAGTCTCTCCTGATAGGCCTTGCACGCTGAAACAAGTCATCTATCCAACAAACTGTCATGAGTAAAATATGTTTATCCAATTTTACTCAAGACAACATAACTGCCAATCAGAGCTTTCCATCAGCAGGAGGTGAGCTGTGATGTTATTCCAACCATCAGTAAAGGAACATGATGCTCTGTATGGAAGCTCTATATGTAGTTGAATTTCAGGCAAACATACAGTTTCCCCAGAGTTTGAAAAATACAAGCATACCTTGCTTTATCGTGCTTTGCTTTACTGTGCTTCACAGATATTACAGGGTTTTTTGCTTTTTACAAATTGAAGGTCTGTGGTGACCCTCTGCTGAAAAATCTATCCCTGGCATTTTTCCAACAACACTGGCTCACTTCATGTCTCTGTACTACTTTTTGGTAGTTATTGCAATATCAAACTTTTGCATTATTATATTTGTATGGTGACTTGTGGGCAGTGATCTTTGATGTTACTGTTGCAAAAAGATTATGACTCCTTGAAAGCTCCTATGATTAGCATTTTTTAGTGATAAAGTATTTTTAAATTAAGGTATGTACGTTGTTTTTCTAGGCATAATGCTTTTGCACACTTAATAGACTACAGTATACTGTAAACAACGTTTATATGCACTGGGAAACCCCCCCCCCATTTGTGTGACTCTCTTTATTTTGATATTTGCTTTATTGGGGTGATCTTCAACTGAACCCACAATATCTCCGAGGTACACCTGTCATGAAAATAATTAGAAACCTCCCATTATCAACCTCAAGAATGCTTTAGGACACAGGGTCCCAGCTTCCCCAGAGGAAACACACAAATGCCTAAGACCAAGTTCCAAGTGCCCAGGGCCTAAGGAAAGCCACCATGGTTCTAAAACAAAAGAGTCCTGGTGAAGAGAAGGAAAAGGAAGAGGAAGGGGGAAGGAGAAGCTGGGATTATAATTAAAACATCATCTTAACCTTCAATGTGCAGTCTGGAATGAAACTGGGGAGGGTGCAGATGTTGGGCAGATGTCCTGGGGTTGGCCTGCAGCCCACAGTAAGCTTCTTCTAAAGAGCTGCCCATTAGCCTGGGCCCAGACCACCAGGGACACCTCCCGTGGACCCAGGTTTACTCATCCTGCATCACCGTAATCTAGATGCACACGATAGTATGCTGAACACACACTCGCTAATTGAGCCTAACTCTCTTGAATATCCACAATGTATAAGCATTATGTTAGACTTTGGGAGGATACAGTCATAGCTAGACTTTGCTCCACGGAGTGTATGGGTTAGAGAGAAATTAAGACAAACTCACCAAAAAACGATAGTATAAAATACTACGTACATAGCGCATACCAGGCAGAGAGGACTAAGGGAGCTGTGAGGAGGGATAATAGCAATCTCACGGTGGTCATCTGAGCTGTATTTCAATGGGCAAACCTCCAGTGCCTCCACGGGAGTGATCTATTTAAGGATGGGGCCCCGAGTAGCTCGCTCATCTTTGCGGTCCCAGCACCGGGGGATGGAGGTGGAGACAGGAGGCAGATGGGCTGGGCAGAGCCCACTGTAGGCGTTCCCAGGGTGACCGTGGCCGCAAGTCTGGGGGTGGAAGACAGGCCTGCAAACAGAAGTGAGAGATGGGCCAGGAAGAAGGATCGGGAATTCCGCGAAAGAGAGAGAGAGAGAGAGAGAGAGAGAGAGAGAGAGAGAGCGCAAAAAGAGCCCAGAGGAAGGATTGGGAATTCCAGGAAAGAGAAGAGGGAGAGTCCAGATGTGAAGTCCCTCAACTCTGGGTAGTTCTGTGCCTGGTGCGTGGATGCGGCTGAGGCTGGACCTCAAGGGAAAGGAGCAGAAGATTTCCTCCAAGGTGGTCTGAAACCACTGTGAAAGGACAGCAAGGCACCCCAGGGCTGTGAGATCTCCCGGCTCCGTCCAGAAGCCACAGGTGAGGGTCTGGCGGTGCCCCTGGACAAGTGGCTCCATGGCGGTTTTCCAGACTTTTCCTGGTGGGGCCTCACTGCAGCCACCAGGTAGAGCCCACACAGGGGACAGGGTGAGGTTTGGGTCTAGTCTACCTCCTGAACCCCCCTTCCCCTCCACTGCACCATCTCCAAAAGGAAGGCAGTTGATAGAACTGCTCTAGGCAGCACTGGCCAGACCATGTCAGGAGTCCAGGTTTGGTCCCGGGCCCAAGATTGTTAAGAAAATGTTGGTCAACTAGAATGCATGTGGTGGGAGGTAATCACGCATTCAGTAAGTGTTTGAATGACTCATATGTGCCGAGCCTGGCAGAAGATATTTCAGTTTTGTCCCCGGTCACTCATTCACTGTGTTATATCACACAGCTACCAAGTGCCAGGCCCTGTTCAAGGCTCTGGGCATGTAGCAACGAACAAAGCAAAGTGCTCTCATTCGAGTGGGCAGAGACAAATAAGTGTTTAATCCATCAGGTGGTGACAAGTACAATGGAAAAAATGAAAGCAAGATAACAGGATGGAGGCAGAGGAGCTGGATGGGAAGGAGGTAGTGATACTTTGAATGGGGTGGACAGTGCGGGCTGCTCCAAGAAGCTGACACGTGAGCTGAGATCTGAGCGAGGGATTAAGGCAAGTGGCTATTGGGGAAAAGAATATTCTGAACAGAGGGAACCTCAGCAGCAAAATGCTTGGTGCTCAGAGCACTGTGAACAATATATGAAGATACTGCTCTTCATTCGCTTACAGTCTAGTAGAAAAGTTCTTCGGGACAAAATTATAATACAAGGTAGAATGTGAAGCTTTAAGCCAGTCGAGGGAGGGAAAGATACTTTTTCATCCTGGAAACTGGGAAGGAGAGGAACCCGGACTGGCCTAAAAACAAGCATGATTTAGACTACGTAGTTGGAGGAGGATGCACTCTGTAGAGAGAACAGCAGCGACTGGGAGGCAGGACTGTGGATGGGGTGAAGAATGACAACTGTCTTTAAAAATACTTGAAGAGGGCTTCCCTGGTGGCGCAGTGGTTGAGAGTCCGCCTGCCGATGCAGGGGACACGGGTTCGTGCCCCGGTCCGGGAAGATCCCACATGCCACGGAGGGGCTGGGCCCGTGAGCCATGGCCGCTGAGCCTGCGCGTCTGGAGCCTGTGCTCCGCAACGGGAGAGGCCACAACAGTGAGAGGCGTGCGTACCACACACACACACACAAAAACCTGAAGAGCTATCATGTGGAAGAAGAATCAGGGTAAGTTCCGTTATCTCTAACGGGCAGAGCCCGATTTTCAAAGAGGCAGATTTCCATTCATGATGAGATCAAACTTTCTACCCAAAAGGAGCTGCTCCCAAATGGGGTGTGCTACATGGGGACGGGGCGAGCTCCCTACGCTTGGAATGATTGTGCAGGATGCAGGCTGTCTGGGGTACATGGCTCAGGTACCTTTCGACACTCAGATGTCATGGAAAACCATTTTACCTTTTCACACCTCAGGTTCTCTCTCACCTGAGGATAAGTATCTTGGTGTATTACACTTAGGATGGTGTATGGCTTAGAGGTCTGTAAGATCATTCTCTGAGCATAACTCATCAAAGCAGCTGACAAGCTCTTCCTGTGTGTCGTGCACTCGCACACACATACATGCACGCACATGCGTCCCGTTACCTCCAAACCTAAAAGAACAAGGAGGCACCCTCCTCCCCGGCATAAACGTCAGATGACGGAGGACCCTCCTGAACTACAATCCCTTTCTTCGGACGCTCAGATGATAGTGGCTCCAAAGTCACCCCTTGCCTCCTCTTAAGCCCCGATTGTGCTGCTCCTTTTCTTTACAGCTGAGTCTTCCCTAACCCCACCTCCCAGGTTGCCTCGGGCAGAGCAGGGCTCAGGCACAAGTGTGGGGAGAGGGACCGGGGTAGTGGGGAGATGGCGAACACGTCCCATTGTGCGTGTAGGACCCAGGGGAACAAACAGGACACAGGCGCATGCTCTGTCCTCAGAGGTCCTCAGGGAACTCGTGGCCATTGCACCCTGTACTGAAAGCAGCCCCTCTCCAAAGCCTCCTCAGGGCCTGTTTTTTGTTCTGGCCACGAAGCGTGCTCAAGGCTTGCTGCTAATTCTCCTCTTCATTCGAGCCAGTCTCATTACCAATGCTACATTTTGGTGCCAGCAGGAGCTTTTTTTAATGGACAGTACTTCAGAGCTCTCAGAAAGCAATCTTCCCTGCCTAAGAACGTCCAGGGAAATGCGACATGAGTACCACATGGCCTGATTCTAACTCTGGATGCACTCAGGACATTCGCTCCATCACTCAGCACATGCCCGCCCCAGGCACAGCATTCGCAGCTCTGTGAACAGGTCTCTCTCCCTCCCTGGGCTGGTCACCACACAGCTCTCTCCTTATTACTGCTAAAGCTCCAGTGTCAGAAGGAGACTCTGGCTGAGTGAGGCAAGAGCTCAGGGTACAAACCTGGCAGTGCATAGCAGGCATCCTGACTACTGGGCCACACCCCCAAGGCTCTGTCAGGTGTCGGGAGAGCCCTTAGCCCCAAGCCCTACCCACACCCCACCTGGTATTCAGGTGGTCCTGGGCCACACCCCCAAGGCTCTGGGCCACACCCCCAAGGCTCTGTCAGGTGTCCGGAGAAGAAGCCCTTAGCCCCAAGCCCTACCCACAGCCCACCTGGTATTCAGGTGGTCCTGGCACTTCTTCACTTCCCCACTGCGTGGGTGGCTGCTCTCTAGCAGGCTGTTGGCAGCAAGGTTCACGCCATCAATCTGAGCCATCAAAGTCTTCATCTCCTGGTCCAGTATATCAAACCTGATGTGGACAGAGAAAAGGAGGATTGGGAAGGCAGCAGCGGCCAGTCTCCAGAACGTGTAGCTCTTGCTTTCTCCTTCCACCTCCTAAATACATTGACCAGGTAAGAGGGGAGAAAGGTGTGCTGACACACCCTATTTTCTGGTTCATGGGTCCAGTTTCATGGTTTAGCATTTCCTGGGTCAGGCTGGGAGAAAACTGGTTACTTATAAGACAATTGGCTAAACAGAGAGGTTTATGGGAAAATGAGGTGTAGGAGGTGTTAATCGCCACAGAGACTACCTGCCATGCCTCCACTGCCCCAGCTGCTGCTCATGGACCCTAATTCCACTGCCTTGACACCTGGACCTGAAGGATACCTCCCCAGCCAGGTGCTCCATCCCTGGTAGGAGAAGGCAGAGCTGCTGAGGGGAGGGGCACCGTGTGGTTATGAAAGCTGACTCTTCTGAGGTAAGAGCCCAGGTCCCTCCAGCATCAGCGTGGGACCACCTCGGCATGATCGAGGAGTGACTTCTTTTCCTCAACTCCTTGGATCCTGTACTCAGGATGATGGGACGCCGCACAGACTGGGGGCACGCCCTCCCATGCCAGAGTGTTGATGGAATCGGAATAATGGAAATGAGAGTGGCCTTGCAGACTGGTGATTTACAAACTGGTCTCTGTGGCCCCTCGGGGTTCCGTGGTTTAGGGACTGCCAAAGAAAGCTAGAGCTTGTGGGATCCAGCCTCTCGCGCCCCCTTCACCACAAGCACTCCACTTTCCACTGTGTTATATGTCAGGGGTTCCATCTACCATTCAGTTGAACAAAGGCTGCTGTAGCTGAAAAGTCATCAAACACCTGGACCAGAAAGAGCCCCTTTGTCTTATTTTGAGGAAGGTCCCAGGGGGTGATGTACCAAGCGCCACAGAGCCAGATTAGAACTCGTGACTCTCAGTGCCTGGCCTCTGTGATCAAGGGCATCCTATGGCCTCTCAGAGACCCTTGTGGATCTGGAGGCTGTTCCAGCACTAGGAGCACAAGACCGCGTAGGGGGAGGCGAGAGGGAAGGGCCGGCCCTGACCTGTGCTGCACGACCTCCAGGTCCTCCAGCGTGTCTGGGATGTCCATCTGGGCCAGCCACTTCCCCTTCTCGCCCATCCACAGTTCACAGGCATCCGTCTCCCCAAACACCGTGTACAGGTCCAGGGCATCCTGCAGCCTCTGCCGACGCATGTCCGCTTGGGCCACCACCTGCACGTAGAGATCCCGGAGGGCCTGCAGCCGGTTGGTCACATCTGGGGAATCCCGAAACTCTTGGGGGAACCCCTTGGCCTGCTTTTCCAGATGCTCCATCACCCCGCGGTTCTCCTCTAGCTCCTCCATAAAGTCCTTGTGCTTCTTGCCCAGGGCCTGTGTGGCCCCTTCATCCTGCCCCACATCTCCCGAGAGCAGCCGGTGGGCATCTTGCAGCCAGGCCTTCAGATCGTCCGCATCGCCCTGGAACTGAAAGAAGTTCTCAGCGTCCTGGAGGTTCTTCTTGCGGAAGGCAGCCAGCTCCTTCAGCTGGTTCCACTGGGCAGACACCTCCTTGATCCGGGCCTCGATCTGCGGGTGCCCAAACTCCTTGCGTGCAACCATGCCCTCAGCCTCCTGGAAGGTCTGGTCCAGGTGGGCGTCCAGCCCGCGCAGCTCGTCCTCGAAGGCCTTGTGCTTGCGCTGCAGGATAAGCACACTGGTCAGGTCCTTGCCATAGTCCAGGGAGGAGTAAATCTGCTCCTTCTCTTTGATCCAGCTCTCGGTCTCATCCATCTCCCAGAAGAACTTCCAGAGCTGCTTGGACTGCTCCAGCTGGGCCTTGCGTCCGGCTGCCGTGTTGCTCAGCTCCTCGAAGCACTGCTCCAGGTGGCTGACACGGTCCTGGATGACCCGGGGGTCGCAAGGCTGGTACCCTGGGAGGAATGGGAGGAGGGAGGACAAAAAGGGTAAGGGCTTCATCTGAAGGGCAACCTTCAGATCAGGTGCCAGGCTAGGACCATGTTGTCTAGAACCTGCCATCTCACTGGGGCTTTGGGATTGGACGCAGGGGGTCCCAGTTCCCAGGTGCTTAGAGGACAGGCTTTTAATTAGTTCTTTTTAATGAATTCCCACAAAAAATTCAGGAATAAGAGAGGTTAAAAGTTGGGTCAACTCTCACTAGAAATGCACAATGTAAAATTATTTTTAAGAAGAACCAGGCACAAATTTCAAGATGATTCTTCAAAGAGGCAGTGGGGGTCACCTATCTGAGACCAGAAGCTGTAAACCTAAATTGTCTCTGCCATAACTTGAACTAGCAGAGAGAATGAAAGACGGAGCATGCCTTCTTGGTTCTTATAAATCCTTCTGATTATAGATGGCCAAAGCAGTTGCCTGTCCTCTGAAGAATTTTGCTATCCCTCAAACTTCTTTCTTGCACCATTAGTTGATGAAAGAGGCAGAATTGTACAACTAGATTTATCCAAGCTGGGGTGCTGGAGTGCTGAGCCAGAGGCCTCAACAGGAAAACACCTGTGGCCTCACCTGGCTCCTCAGTGAACTGAAGAGTGGCTGTGATGATCGCATTCACTTTGTCCCCTTGGATGGCGATGTCAGCCTCCATCAACTTGTGTTTTTGGAGCAAGTCCTCGACCTCCAACAAGTGCTTCCCAAACTCGGCAGACAAGAGGTGAGCCTGGCAAAGAGGACAGATAAGGTAGAGGGAGCGAGGAGAGGTGAAGAAACCCACTCGCTAGGAGAAGACCCCTCTGAAGGGAGCGTCCGTGGCGTGTTGGGGCCGGGATGAGTCAGATGCAGCTGGAAAACGGCTGCTGCTCAGCGGGAAAGAAGCTACAGAGCAGGAGTTCCCACTGGGGATGCCCATTAAAATCATTCAGGGAGGGCTTCCCTGGTGGCACAATGGTTGAGAGTCTGCCTGCCGATGCAGGGGACACAGGTTCGTGCCCCGGTCAGGGAGGATCCCACATGCCGCAGAGCGGCTGGTCCCGTGAGCCATGGCCGCTGAGCCTGCGTGTCTGGAGCCTGTGCTCCGCAACAGGAGAGGCCACAACAGTGAGAGGCACGCGTACCGCAAAAAAAAAAAAAAAAAAAAAAAAAAAATCATTCAGGGAGCACCTTTCAGGAGCTCAAGCCCTATACTCAGTCTCCTATGTGTGTCCCTGACTTGGGGCCTGGGCATGTGTATTTTTAGAAAGCTCTGTGGTCAGTCTGATGTGCATCCTCAGTTGAGAGCCACTGCGGTAGAGGGAGAGGAGACAGACTTCTTGGTGGCTATGTGCCGGGAGGTCTGGGTTCCCACCAGAGTCAAATCGTGATTACCCAGAGCCTGATTCTCCAGGCTCCTGATGGATGTCTGCGTCTTCTAGGCCCTGCAGGTTGGCACCTGCGCTACTATGAACCCCAGATTTCTTGATCACGGGGAATACAGAAGATCTGGGCTGGAGCAGTGTGAGCTAAGGCGTTGAGAGGCGGATGCAGCCCGATGCTGTGCTGCCTCGGATTCTCCACTCTGACTCAGGGAGGTGGGGCTGGGAGGTGCCTATGGAAGCACGCTCCCATTGCAGGGCAGGTGCTGAAGCCCCAGGCGGACACGGGGGTGGGGGATGGGGGTGCCTGAGCCCACCTTGATCTCGTCCATCCAGTCGATGCTGTGCAGCATATCCTGGAAGAGCTTCTGCAGGGCCAGCGTCTTCTCAAGCCTCTGGCGCCGGGACTGCAGCAGCTCCTGCAGGTAGCTCCACAGGCGCAGGACGTTGTCCTTGCGGGCCGTGATGCGCTTCTGGTCGTGGTAATTCTCCCGTTCCAGCTCCTGGGCCAGGTCCTCCAGGGCCCTCACCCGCTCCTCGTAGGCAGCTGTGTCCGTCTCAATGGCCTCATGCTTCTTCTTGGCAGCCTCCACAGCTGCCAGGTCGTACCCGAAATTATCCTGTCCCCCAGGGAAGAAAACAGGCAGCTCAATCAGGCTCCCCCTGGCTGGTCCCCAAACGCAGAGAAACAGCGGTTCCCTCCGGAACAACGGCTGGACGGGAAAGCCCTTTCCCAACGAGTTACTTCTGCCATCTTTTCCAGCCTATCTTATCAGAGCCAAGTTCCAAAGACTAAGTGTCTCACAAGAACCTTTACAAGAAGCTTGTGATTTGACTCACTGTGCCATCCTTGTGGGTAACACTGGGTGAATATTACTAACAGAGCTCTTTCACCACCTGCTGGCACTCACCACTCGGCCTTGTGCAGACCTGCCCGATTCTGGGCAGGAAGGGGCTTCTCACTAGGAAACCATGCAGCTGTACACGGATGGTTTACCCCCATGCTATCTGGGGTACATGCACACTCTCCAATTCTCTCAGAATGCTTGCTTTCTCCTTTCTGGATGAAAGGGGAAATTTGATTCCAAGCTCCAAGTGGGAAGGAACAGATGCTCTCAGGGAGAATCAGTCCCGGGGTCAATTTTCAGCTAGTGAAATGTGACACAGCCCCAGAGGCCAGAGTCCAAGGGGCATGTCTGACACATACGAGGTGCACTGCTTTCATCACATCCCCGGAGGACCACTGAAATGTCAGCCTGAACTCTGGCTCTAGGTGACGCCACTGGCTCACGTGAGACAACTTTTGGGGCCATTTTTGGGTTGTGTGGCTCTTTCCTAAAGATGAGGCTTTGTCAGTCTGGGAGAGTTCCTTTTCAGATGTGAATCTCGATCCGCCCAGTCACAGGGAGCAGGGCTGCGAGACCTGTGGAGAGGCTTATCCTGCTGCCGCCACCGAGCGACCAGCGTGGGCTCCAGCCCTGCTGTCTACTGGGGGCTCTGGAAAGCTCCCCCTCTCCTGCAACCCCAAGTGCGGCCCCCTTTACCTGGGCCACAAGCCGCTGGTTTTCATTGAGCCACGTCTCTCTCATGGCAGCCTTTCGGTCAAAGCGCCGGGCCAACTGCTCTAGCTTCTCCTGCCGGATGAGCTCCTCCCTCAGAGCCAGCTCCCGCCGGTACTCAGCTTCCTCCAGGCTTTCCCAGGCCTGCACGAGGGGCAGAGGAGAGCTCTTGGGATTTGGGGGTCCCGACTCTTTCACCCAACACTGAGGAGCCCACTGGCAAACCCGCTGCATCCCCATTCTTACGGCAGCTTTGAGCTGGAAATGTGCGGCTACTGCCTCTTTTTCTTTTTTAATTTTTTAAATTGAAGTATAGTTGACCTACAATATTGTATTAGTTTCAGGTGTCTAACAGTGATTCAATATTTTTATAGATTATACTCCATATAAAGTTGTTATAAAATATGGGCTATATTCCCTGTGCTGTGCATTAAATCCTTGTATCTTATTTATTTTATACCTAGTACCTCCCCTTCACCTATCTTGCCCCTCCCTCCACCCCTGAACAGGGGGCTGAATGGATGCTTGCTGGGTGGAGTCTGACCTCTCAGGGCTAAGCTCAGATAGCACCCTCAATAGCCAGGTGTGTCATTAATAACACCACAGAAAGTGGCTTGGTTTAACCCTGTCCAGGGACCATTCCCTGTGCCCTTATCAGGAACTCAATCAACACACTGGCAACGTGAAATGGAAAACGTTGCTGTACCCGGTTGATGTCGGACACGAGTTTCCCATCATGGGGCGTGTACACTTTCTGATTGTTGGCTCTCATCCGTGACTGGAGGGTAAAAAGTAGGACTTCTAGATTCCCCTTCTCCTGAAACCTGTCAAGAAAAAAGAGGTAGGGAGATGAGTGTCGAGATTCCCACAGCCAGTTTTTTTTTTTTCCTTCTAATTTTCTGGTCAGCCATGCGGCACGTGGGATCTTAGTTCCCCGACCAAGGATCAAACCCGCGTCCTCTGCATTGGAAGCGTGGAGTCTTAACCACTGGACCACCAGGGGAGTCCCAGCCAGTTGTTCTTTTTTAAGTGAACATGGAACCCTGGCATCTTGGAGCTTGGATAGCAAAACACATTTCTCTTAAAAAAGTAAAGAGGATCTATATAGGTTTACTTACCTGTTAAAAGATCTACCAATCTATCATACTCGCCAGCTGAGATCTAATAGGGGATGAGTCTTTGCAACATAAACCAGAGAAAACAACTACTGCAGCATTTGCTTGTCATTTGCTTCCACGGAGGAATGGCTAACTGGACTGTTCTGGTAATTCCTATAGGTCTCAAGTTTTACTAATCCATACAAAGAAACTCTTCCCTGTTCTGCAAACAGTTGAAGGCTTTTGACTAGCTCTTTACTCCGTTTTTTGCTGAGTGAGTCAATAAAACCATGTATGTTCTTACGTGGAAGCAGCACTGTCCACGTAAGAAGATACTGCACTGAGAGCAACTTTCACCTGAGTACCAATGAGTCAGCTCTCCTGACAACAGTGCAAAAGCCCAGATGCTTCTGAGAGGGGAGGAAAGGCTAGGCTCCGGGAGGACATTAGGTGTAGGAGATGAGAACTGGCAACAGGATGGATTTCTGGAACCCAGGGTCCAAGCTCCAGGTAACTGGGTACTTTCCCATTTCTGCCCGTAGCCAAGTATGTACCCACTTCTACCTCCACCACACAGTAGTCAGAGATCAGCTGGTAAGCAAGGTCCCCACCCTGAGGCCAGCCTAATTCATCTGCCTGCTCACAGGCCCTGCAGGAGGGCTGTGGCCTTGAGCCCTGTCTACGCAGCCAGGAGATGCTACCCCTGTGTGCAGCGCCTGGTAGACTCACGGGGCACGTTATCTGTATTGGATTTAGGACTTTAAAAGTGGGTTAGTGTCAGGCCAGAAATCAGATACTTGTTTATAGTACATCCTAGACTCCGTGTCTCGCCTCTCCCTGCTTGCCAGTCATGAATGAATGAGCCGGGGAGGAACCACCGATGGTGGTTACCACCGATGAGCTAGAAATCTATTTCTGGGGAGCTGGCCAAGCTAAGGGTGGGCGAGCTGGAATGCCCCGTGTCTGTGTGGGTGTGCGCGTGCACGCGTGTGCACAGCTGTGTTTGCACGTGCCTAGGTGCACATAGGCCCTGCACACGCTGGAGTGAAGCAGAGGTCCCGAGAGGCAGACTGAGTGCTCTGCTAATGGATGAGCAGTGACAGACGGGAGAGAAAGAAGGGTGTACTCGATGATCAACAAGGTCTCATGTGGAGAGCTCTGGGGCTGTGGATGCAGAGGTCATTACCAAAGAACAAACCCGCAGCTCAGTGCACAGAAGAGAGAGGAACTTTCCAGCACATTCTTTAAAGATACCCTGAAGTCTGAGATTTCACTGCTGCTCCCCTTCAGGGATCTGGGAAAGTGTTTCTTTGGCTATGAGCCAGGGGTTACTCAATGCCCACTGCCTGTAGGCAGACGGCTTGGGAGCAGGGAGACAAAACGGGATGAAGTAGGTGACAGATGGGCAGATCTCTAACCTCCAGGAGCCGCCTCCCGGATTCCTTCTCCAGGCCCGCCAACCTCCTGGAGGTGGTTTCTCGGCCGTGATGCCCGCCCTCCCGAGTGCCCAGGCCCTTACTTGGGCGGCTTCTCCACGGTGCGGTAGGTACTGAAGGCCTGCAGCTGCTGCTGGACACCGGTCAGGGAGTTGGCGAACTTGCGGCTGTTCAGGACAGTGATGGTCTGCTCGATCCAGGTGAGCAGGTCTGAGGCCAGCCCGCTGTACTTTTCAATCATCTTCTCGGTCTCAATGGCGTGGTCAATTACCTAAGGAATCACCTTGTGACTCATCCGTGTCAGAAGGGCGAGGACGCCCATGAGGATGCCGACCGGGACCACAATTGAGGTGGTCCTCCTCCTTGCGAGCCCTGGAGCGTTTACGTTGGGTTTGTTCCCTGAGCCCAAGACCACTGCTGAGCAGGGGGCCGGACTGGAAGTGCGCCGGCAATGTCAGGAGGGACCTGGCTGTGCTCGGGACGGGAGCAGCTCCCCCCTCCCGAACCCTGTAAAAGACTGGAAAGCTGTCTGTGCTTTCCAATCCAGCCGCCAGAGAGGCCAAGGTCCTGTTTATTTAAGAGTGGGTATTAGGGATCGAAGGCTTCCTGGCATTGTCTTTGCTAAACACCAGTGCACGAAGATGAATGAGAAACGGTCCCTGCCCTGGACAGGCAAAAGACCCAGCCGGGGAAAGGACTCCGGCACGAGGGTCCGTACAGTGGGGTGGCTCCCCTGTACAGTAGGCTGCGGAGCCTAAGAGGCTTGAAATCACAATAAACTAACAGGTAAAGAGCCTGTTTTGTTCCTGTGGGAATGCTCATGAGACATGGATCTGCAGGTGGAAGGTCGGCTCAGAGCTAAGGGCTATGACCTTGTTTGGGGCAGACCAACAACCTGTGTTGGAATTCAGCTTGGGAGCCATTAACCTGGTAATGCTTGGCTTCAGAGGAAGTTGGTGGGGGGTGATCTGCACCCTCTCCCACAGCTGGGGTCCAGACACAAAGCTCTTAGGGTAGAAAGGGAGCATCTCAGTCAAGGCCTGTGCGTGGCAAGCAGGGAAATGGTGACACTCTAGTTACGCAGCAGCTCAGTACCTTGCCAACGCGCTTGCCCTCCACTGCCAGCACCTTCATCTTGGAGAAGTAGTGGTAAAACGCCACCACATAGGTGATGATGGATTTCTCGTCAGGGTTTTCTGTGAAGACATCTGCAAGGGGAAAGGGTGGGCTCTCAGGACCAATTGCAAGTTGGAA
The DNA here is from genome assembly GCF_964374135.1 of Grampus griseus. Classification (NCBI taxonomy): domain Eukaryota; kingdom Metazoa; phylum Chordata; class Mammalia; order Artiodactyla; family Delphinidae; genus Grampus; species Grampus griseus. The sequence continues at coordinate 36,834,885 of NC_139018.1, read as the reverse complement.
ATGTCAGGCTCAGGGGGTTCATCTCCCTGTGTCTCCAGCACGAAGTTCAACTACAGGCACCAAGTGACAGGCGAGCGTGGAAGAGGAATCGCCTGTGATTTTAGTGAGAGGATGAAATCCATATTAGGACCACAAAGAATGAAAGAGGGGGAAAGGATGGAAAGACTACAGTGGGCCCCCAATCAGGCAGGGGAGGTGTCAGGAACCAGCTTGGGTCTGAAGAGCAGGCCGGAGCGGAGCCCTGGCCCGGCCACCACACCCACGGCTCTCCCAGCACGGCCCACACTCCTCCGGGCGCCCTGACGGTCTCGTGGGCGCTGGCTCACCTTCAGGGTCGAGGAGCGGGATGATGCCCAGCTGTCGCTCAGCCACGTCGAACGCGTGCTCCAGGTTGTGCCGGGCGTTGGAGTCCTTCAGCTTATCAAAGTCAATCAGGTCGGGCCTGGGGATGAAGCCAGACTGTTAGAGGGCAGGGGGCATGGCATCCCCACCAAAAGGGCAAAGCCCCTGGGCAGACGCAGGCGGGTGGCTGAGCCGGAGAAGTGAGAGGAGGAGACGGGACAGAGGAGGGAGCTGTGTGAGGAAGGGGGATTTAAGGGAGGCAGGATGCCGAGGGTGAGAAGAGAAGGCACCACGGCTGTACCATTCCTGTGATGCCTACATGTTAAGTGCAAGGTGTCCCAATCCCCCCTGGGCTCCCTGGCTCCCACAGGGGTTCCCGCTCCGCTCCCCCTCTTACCGGTGCTTGTGGATCAGGGCGTTGAAGGCTAGGCCATCCTTCCAGCTGGAGGTGAAGTTGGTGACATTGACATGGGGGTACCTGCATCCAAGAAAAGCATTCAGAGCTCAGAAACAGATTCTTCTGGGGTCCCTACAAGTGTGTGAACCCAGGGCCAACACCCAGGAGAGGAGTGGACCTTCCTGAGCCCCTTCAACAAGAAGGCAGCCGTTAAGGCACACAAAGAGGCCCCCTCATCAGGTGGGCCCAGGAGACTCTCGCCCCCAACAGACCCCACGGTCTGACCCAGGCAATCTGGGGACAGAATCCTGTATTCAGGGCCTGTAAGAATCAGGTCAGGATAGACTGGGCATCAATACATCCAAACGGATGTAGTTCTGGGTGATGGCATCTATGTCCCTTGGGGACGGCAATGCTTGGGAGGCACGGGGGGTGGTGAGGGACGTGGTAGCGGCTGGTCCCCAGGGCATACCCTGCCGTCTTCATCTGACACCATAACAGCAATGCGTCCTTAGCTGAGCGTGTCTCACGACCTTCCTGAGTCTGGACAACGATGTCCTGAATCTGTGGGCACAGCAACAAGAGAGGGAAGACTTAGATTTGCATCTGACCCAGCGCCTCCCTGCTCTCCCTGGAAGGCCTCCTCCGTCCTTCCTCCTCCGTAGCCGTCCATCCGGTCGCCAGCCCTGCAGCTGCCCCGCAGCCTGAGGCCCCGGGTCCTGGAGGCCTGTTTCCCTGCCTTGGTCACGTCAGAGGAGACCGCTCCAACTTGAAACTCTAAGGGGAGGCCAAGAATAAACAGCAGGATGGCCTCATTCCTCCTCAGGAGGTATGATGCCACCTGGGCCATGGAACGGCATGAATGTTGGAAGGTGCTGTATTTTGATGATAGCAGCTCCTCTTGCCTTTTCATCCTCCCCAATTCTGCTGTTATTACCGTTTCAGCGTACACACCCTCAGAGAGTGAGATTGGACACCCAAGACCACTTGGGTGAGATCTTCAGGCCGGGAGTTGTGTGTTATCTTCCTTCTCCCTGCCCTTCCCTCCTCCAATTAGGTTCTTTCTGTCCCCAGACCAGCAGGTGGAAGGCTCTGCTTTCCTCCCCTCGTGCTTTCTAAATTCCTTACAAATAAGCGACCTTGAATTTCAGGGTGGGAAGAGAAAAGCTTCTGAGTGAAAAACATAAAAGCAGATCTTCTGCACTCTTGCAATTTCTGAATCAAACTAGTTAAAAAACCAAAAAGTGACACGTGGGGGGAAGGGGACGAAAGTAGGTCTTCCAGCCAGATCTCAGCCCAGCCACTAATTTCTATCCTCTCTCTCAAAAGACTACGCTATGGACTGAACAGCCCATCCTGAGCTTCCGCAACTTGGCGATGCACAGGATGGTTTCTCCTTCCTATAAGCATCGTCCCACAGGACGGGCTTCTAGCCTCCCAGAACGTGCAAACACTCGCACTTATTCACCATTTTCTAAGATTCCCAAACCCAGTCTGGCCCAGGGAAGCTCCCTGCACCCCCTCTGGCCCCCGGGAACCCACCTGGAAGCGGAGGATGATGGTCCAGATGAGGCCCAGGACCAGGCGGTGGTTGCCATCCACGATGTCGTGGGAGCCCATGTTCTCCAGGTGCACACGCTGCTCCTTCAGGAACTGCAGGGCCTTGTCCACATTCTCCAGGCAGTGGATGCGCATCTTCCCCTTCGTGGGCTTTGGCTGAGGGACAGCATTGCCCCGTGGGCATGGAAGAACTTCATGGTCACGCCTGGACCAGCTCCGGTCATCAGCAACCACCCTCCATGCCAAACTCCAACTCCCATGCTCACTCCCTGACACTTTTCAACCCCATCCTTTCAGCAAAGTTCAGAGGCTCCCTCTCTTGAGCACCCAGAGCTCTGCAAGTGGGCTGCATCAGTACTGTTCCTGGGTCTAAACAAAGGCTTCTGAGTGGGTGATAAGTGGCATTCAAATATAGTAACACAACAGGTAGTTCGTTGAGCACTTACTATGTGCTAGGCACAGTTCTAGGAACTGTTTATTGCTGATTGGTGATAAGAGTGGCTTTCAGTGTGGTGACTGATAATGGGTCCATTCTGCCATCCAACCTCCTCCCTCCCCACCCCCAAACGGCCTCGGCCAAAGCTCAAGGGGCCCACCATTGATGAGTAACTGCATCATCTGAAGGTTTCTTAGCGGTAACTCTCTCTAGTGGGGTAAGAGGCATTCTTTAACTTCAGCCTGGAGTTGAAAAGGCAACTGATGAATGTGGTACCTTTCATTCAAACCCTGAGGTCTTAGGCTACTACCTCAGGTACAGGTATCTGTTTACACATGGGGGAAATGAGGCAAAGAAGATCCTGCCTCATAGGCCCAAGGTCATAATGGAAGTAACTGAGCAAAACATGAGTCTTGATCTGGTTCTCCTGCAGGGGCAACGTTACCACCGGGTGGGTTACAACTAAGAGGGCCTGTGATAAACTTCCACTTGTTAGAGTGATGGATACACAGGAAAATATCTTTCACACTTTCCTCCTCGTTCCAAGAAGGAGGCAAATTTTTCCAGCTGGGTAATGGGATATGTCTTAGCCTGCGCAAGGAGGCTGAGGGTGGGCCCACTGCAGGCCAGTCACAGATAACCAGGTGCCAAGAGGAGACAGTCAAGACCTCTGCATGGCTTCTGGGAGGAGCATGAAGGGGTGGGAGTGGCCAGAAGGAGGCAAGAAATTCTGAAATGCTTCAGCAAAATTAACAAATGTTTTGATGATATATTAGATGGAAAGCCAGGCATTTATGCTGGGACATATTTAGATGAACACGTTCAGAGAACCCAGTCAGCCACACGGACACCTCACGCCACTAGTACTGAAACCTCCCAAAAGAATAGGGAGAAACCCTGGAAGGCCATGAGAACTGGAGAGGCCCCCAGACCATGTCTGTCCTGAAGAGGGGACAGAGCACCAGCCACTGGGCCTGGGGAAAGGAGCTTTACCAGCATCTCTCCAGAGAGCACTTCCAACAGCCTGATAAGCATCCTCCCATCCCGCAGGTCCTTGTAGAGGTCAGTGATGCGGCAGGACACGCGCGCCAGGTGCGAGTTCACCCATTTTGTGAAGGTTTTCTTCTGAACGACTTCCCGCTCATCTGGGTGGGGAGAAGAGCCTTGGGTGAGGTGCCTGAGGTTGGCAGGGTCCATTTGCAATGTGACATGGGGCTGAAGGTTTTTCACCTTAACCCCAGAGTTGCCCCATCCCTGGCAGAGGAGGTCAATGTATCTATTCCATCCCCTTCTGAGGAGCATCTCTGACCAGAGCGTAGCCTTTTGGCTTCACAGGTCCACGTGCCATGACTGGGGCAATGAAGAGGTAACTTCCACCACCATGGTATCAAGACACCCCTAGTCCAGTCACCTGCTTCCCTGTGCGCACCTGAATGCCCTGGACCACTGGGCCAGCGAGCTCAGAATTCAATGCCAGGTTCACCCGTCCACCCATTCAACAAATATTCCCTCTGCCTAGAATGCTCTCTCTCGGACCCTCCAGCCCTCACCCCATTCACCTAACTCTTAGTCATCCTTTAGGAGTCAGTGGAAACAGTGCTTCTCCGGGAAGCTTTTGTGACCTCTCGCCTAGGTTCTGTCTCTCCTTGTGTGCCCCGACCCCTGCATCTGCATTTCTCATTTCTCTCTCCTCATATTCAGATTAGTTGAAAGTCTGTCTTTCCTGCAAGCCTGCAGGCTCCTTGAGCCCAGCAAAATCTCTCTGTCTTGTTCACTTCTAGATCCCCAAGGCCTGGAGTCTGGCACACAGTAGGTCTCCAGAGCTGCACTGTAGCTTACCATGCGGAGGTTTATTCAGCTCCTACGCCAGGCCTACTGAGACATAAAAGAACAAACTGCCTGCCCTCAAGGAGCTGCTGGCAGGTGGAGGAGAGAGATGCGCATGGAAACAGTGAGATCATGTGGAATGTGTGATCCATGTAGGCTGAAGGGTAGTGGGGGCTTGGGCTGGGGGCTGTGCATGGCACTAAGCTCTCCTTCGCTCCCGCAGAGTGGCAGGCAGGATTTTCCATCTTCAGACCCGGGAAGCTGACACGCCACCCCCAGCCTAAATCAGCCTCAGACCAAACCAAGCTTCCAGCCCAGGCTGTACCAGTTCGGGTGGGCTACCTTTTTTTTTTTTTTTTTTGGTGGTACGTGGGCCTCTCACTGCTGTGGCCTCTCCCGTTGCGGAGCACAGGCTCCGGACGCGCAGGCTTAGCGGCCAAGGCTCACGGGCGCAGCCGCTCCGCGGCATGTGGGATCTTCCCGGACCAGGGCACGAACCCGTGTCCCCTGTATCAGCAGGCGGACTCTCAACCACTGCGCCACCAGGGAAGGCCTGGGCTACCTTTTAACACCTCTGTTAAAATATATACAGGGTACTGTAAAATAAATGCTGGTACCTATATGGTTAGGGCTGGGAAGCTTGATCAAGATGCTGGAGAGAGGACAGAGGCTGGGATAACAGAAAGAATGGGGACAGGGTGAAAGAGAGAGAGAAGAGGGGCAGAAAAGATAGAAACAGGAAGAGAAGTTTGCTTTAGTGAACAGTCTGTGGCAACCTGCTTCTGGGCACCCTTGCGGAGGATTCTAGGCAGGAGATGACCAGGCTATGTGGTCATGGGCCTGGTCCCTGGGGGGGGGGCCATGGAGGGTCCCTGGGGAGAGTGTGTTCAGGTTGGTCACAGCCAGGGCAGACTCCGAGCTGTCCAGCCAGGGGAAACTGTAGGTGCCGTGGGAACAGGCTAAACGTCTGCTCAGCTGAGCCCAAACTGTGGAAGGGCTGGCTTCTTAAATTATTAAATGTCTGACTTAATAACAACAAAAAGAGGAGCCCAGCCAGCATGGTCTCGAGGGTATAAGCCTGGCAGTTTCTGAGGCTCACAGCATCAAATTCCTTCCTACTTCATGGCTATTTTGGTGTTAGGAACTCAGACCCTTTATTCGCTTATTCATTCATTCAGCAATTGTTCACTGTACAGCTGTTAGGTGCCAGGCTCTGGGAGGAGGGGGAGGCAGCCAAGGACACGAAGGCGCCCCCATCCTTGACGCAAACTCCGTTATAAATATGATGAGTGCTGGAGTCACATGAAAAGAATTCTACGGAAGCCATCTAAATAAGACTTCCAAGAAGAGCAAAAATACTACTAGTGACTCTACAAATCTGTAATAAATATAAAATTAAAATGCCACTTGTTTGTTCTGGGCCTCTGGGCAACGTTTCAGGGGGAAAAGCCCCCTTACTCTATTGGACCACTTCCCTGATTTCAAGGACTGCTTCAGCAAAATGTAACTAAAGTTCTGAAGATATATTGGACGGAAAGCAATTGCATTTATGCTGGAGCATGTTTAGATTCAACAGAGCCAGCCTCAGTCCCACGACGCTCTCCCTAGAGACCGGATCTGTGCTGTAAGAGGCTAACCCTTCCAACCGGTGGTGGAGCTTTGTCTAAGGGGCTGAAATTTGTTGCCCCTCTAGAGGTAAGTGTCTCAAAAAGTCAAAGTCCTTTCTTCCCATCTCCTTTTCTTGTCTTTAAGAATCTAAAGAGTTCATTATGTGGGTCTGAGACCTGTTTATTTGTGCTCAGCAAAGGGTAAGGAAGAGCTGGGCCGTGGAATTTAATTCTAGGCTGCCGGGCTGGCACACACATCGGTGCAGATGTAAATCACCCTTAGATCTCTCCAGTTCTCAACACACAAATAATGCTCCCTGGGCCCCCAAATGCTGGAGCTGCAGGTTTAGAGCTCAGGTAGGAGGCCTCCTGGCTGCATTTTACTTGAAGGCTGGGGTGCAATTGCCCAGGAACCCCAGTATCCTAAAACAGTCTGCAGTGTTGAGACGGGGGAAAGGTTCTGCGAGGCTCATGACGGTCATAAGGAGAGGAAGGCCCAGGGGTGGGGATTAATTTCCATCAGCTCATAGCCCTGGCTGCTCTGCATCGGCTCGCTCAGTGCATCCACTCCCAGCAGGCACTCATTGGAGCGTTCTGAGTGCAGGAGAGGCGGGAGGCCCGGACTGCGTGGACAGGCCACGGAGGCAGCTGAGCATTGGGCCTGCTGTCCCCAGGAGACCTGGGCCATCCTGCAGGGAACCGCCGTGGAAAAGAGGCCTCAGCAAGGCCCTGCCATGGGCCAGGCCTTATTTCCAGAGCCCTAACCCTGCCAGTGAAGGGGAAGCGGGCAAGTCCACCAGCACGGCCTGAATCAAAGCTACCAGAACCTCAGAAAATACTCACATCTCTGCAACCATCAAGCTCGGGGCCTCTCCATTGCTGCCTGTTCCTCTCCCCTTTCCTTCCTAGGCTGTGGCCAGCCTCCTTCTTCCCTACAAAACTCCCCTTCCTCTCTGACCAGCTAGCTAGAGTCACTGTCTGGATATTGTGACCAAGTGCCCTTTCTTTTATGTCCCCCCTTCAAAGGTTTAATTTAAGGTCAGATAAACCCAGCAAAACTCAAGTGTTTACCCACTAATGAGTTCATACATGGAAAGTGCTTAAAACAGTAGCCAGCACACAGAAAGAAAGCTTGAGGTAAACATTAACTATCACTGTTATCACTGCTGCTACTATCGTTACTGCCTATAGGGCCCAGATGCTGCAGGGAGCACGAGGCAGGCTCACTCTCCCCAAGGGCCTCGCAATCTAGTTGAGGAAACGAGACACAGACCCACAAATAGTTTTGCAACCACACAAGAGATAAAGGGCAGTTCATTTAATAATACAAAGGCTGTCGCAAGGTAATATTGGATTAGTTACCAGATAAATGGCACATACAATAAATGGTCAGGGGTGAAAGAGGAGAGAGGTCATTTCCAATTGGGACACTAAAGGCAGGGCTCGTGAAGAAAACCACTTTGCACAGGCAGAAGGGGAAGGAGAGGAGCCACAAGATGGAATGCATAAAAGGATGGAGCTTGTTCAGGGGTTGTTGACTAGCTACAGGTAAGAAGAAAACATGTGGAAAATAGCTTTTATATCGGATGTGGAAAGCCTTGAAGGAAAAGCTAAGAAGTTTAGATTTAATCCTAGAGGTAAAAGGAGACACTAAAGGGGTGGCAGGATCCTTTCCTGAAATAGGAATTTGGAAAACCCCCAATGATAATAAAAAGACAAAACATTTCAGCTTAAATTTTAAAACAATTGTGTAAAATCCATATAAATCTATAAAGTCTCCCAAGGCGCACCAAAGGTTTGAACAATTGGAAAACTCACACTCAATTCTTGAATAGGAAAACTCAATATCATAAAGATGTCAATTTACCCTAAAGTTATATATTTAATATTATTTTTAAAATATTTATATTATATAATTTAAATTTGGGGGGAAACTAGACAAATGATTAGAAAACTTATTATAAAAATAAACAAAAACAGGGTTCCTTGCTGGCGCAGTGGTTGAGAATCTGCCTGCCAATGCAGGGAATATGGGTTCGATCCCTGGTCTGGGAAGATCCCACATGCCACAGAGCAAAAAGCCCGTGCGCCACAACTACTGAGCCTGCGTGCTGCAACTACTGAAGCCTGCGCACCTAGAGCCCATGCTCCACAACAAGAGAAGCCACTGCAATGAAAAGCCCACACACTACAACAAAGAGTAGCCCCCACTCGCTGCAACTAGAGAAAGCCTGTGCACAGCAACGAAGACCCAACACAGCCAAAAATAAATAAAATAAGTAAATTTATTAAATAAAATAAAATAGCTAGGAAAGTTTCAGAAAAGAAGAGTAATAAAGGGTAACCCACGTTCCCAGGTGTTTTTTCTAACAAATATTAAAGTATAGTAAAAAGTTATAATGATGAAACTGTGTGGTACTAGCATATGAATATATAGACACATCAATGGAAGAGAAATAGTCCCAAGTATATATAGGCATTTAATATCTGATAAAGGTGGCACGTCAAATATGAAGGGGAAAGATGGATTATTGGGTACAGGGTGTTGACAAAACTAGATGACCATCCAGCAAAAATTAAGTTAAATTCATATCTCACACTCCAGGATAAATTTCACTGTGGTCAAAAATAGAAATGTAAAAAATAAAACCATAAAAATACCAAAATCAATCATGATAGAATGTTTTTTTATAATGTTAGTGTAGAGAAGGGCCTTCTAACTCTGAAACAAAATCCAAAAGCCATAAAATAAAATAAAAGATTGAAAGTTCAACTGCATCAAAAAAAGTTCTGTGTGAGATAAAATACCATAAGCAAAGTCAAACAAGCAAGGAAAATTATCTGTAACTCATATCACAAAGGGCTAACTTACCTAGTATGGTAAAGAACATGTACAGATTAACGAGGAAAAGACCAATAATCCAATAGCAAAATGGACTAAGAATGTGAACAAAGAGTTAATAGAAAAAAATTATAAAAGTCTCCTAAATGTATAAAAAGTTGTCCAAGCTATTTATAATAGAAGTACAAATTACAAGTATACACAAACTTAATATACAGTCCTTAATTAGTTTGAACAAACTAATCATAAAAGACATCTTTGAGACAACTGGGAAAATTTGAATATTAAGTGGGTATTAAATTGTATTATGGAATTCTTAATTTTATTAGGTGTAATAACAGAATTATAGCTAGGTGGGAAATGCTCTTGTTATTCAGATATTCATACTAAAGTATTTTGATAAATTAAGTATTCTAGTAAAATGTCATGATAAATCTTCAATTTACTTTAAAAATATCTCTACCCCAAAATGGACACGCAAATATGGCCAAATATTAACAGTTAAATCAAGGTGATGATTCTTTGTACTTTTTCTCTACTTTCTTGCATGTTTTAAAATTTTGATACTAAAGGTCCAAAAGCGAAATGAAAGTACATCAAGACACTATGTTTCATTTATCAGATGCACAAAGATCCAAAAGTGTGATAAAATACCACATTGGCAAGGATGCAGGGGAAAAAAACATTCACACGTTGCTGGAGAGGGTATAAAAGGCAATTTGGCAAGACGGATCAGAATTACAACTATACGTATTTTTGGACCCAGTAATTCCACTTCTAGGAATTTATCCTTCAGATAGACATACATTTACAAAATGATCTACATACGAGTTAATTCATTGCATTTTTGGAAATAGCAGGAGATTGGAAACAGCCTAAATGTCCACCAATAGAGGACTGGTTAAATTAAAATTATATGTCCATACAATGGAATACTATATCTGTAAAAAGAATGAGAAGGCTACTTGTGTACTAATATAAAACTATCTTCAAGATACATTGGGTGGGGGGACTTTCCTGGTGGCGCAGTCGTTAAGAATGCAGGGGACACGGGTCGAGCCCTGGTCCGGGAAAATCCCATATGCCGTGGAGCAACTAAGCCCGTGTGCCACAACTACTGAGCCTGTCCTCTACAGCCTGCAAGCCACAACTACTGAGCCCACGTGCTGCAACTACTGAAGTCCATGGGCCTAGAGCCTGTGCTATGCAACAAGAGAAGCCACTGCAATGAGAAGCCCACACACAGCAACAAAGAGTAGCCCCCGCTTGCCACAACTAGAGAAAGCTCGCGCGCAGCAACGAAGACCCAATGCAGCCAAAAAAAAAAAAAAAAAGATACATTGGGTGGGGAAAAAAGAACAATAAGGGACAATATATGGTGAAAAAAAAAAGCTGAGGAAAACAATATAGACCATTTGCTAATATATGCATAAAACATTCCTGGAAAGATACATGAAAAACTGGTAACACTGGCTGTGGGAAAAGAACTGGGTCTGGAGGACTGAGATGGGAATGAAACTTATTATTTGCCCTTTTGTATCTTTTGAGTTTTACCTACTGGGTGTCTATATTACTTATTCAATACAGAAATACACTTTTCTTTTCTTTTTTTAAAATGAGCCAGTTTTCAAGGCTCTATCTGTTTGTAGAACACATGGAAATATATTAACAATCATCTTTTTTTTTTTGGCTGCGCTGCACAGCTTGCGGGATCTTAGTTCCCCGACCGACCGGGGATTGAATCTGGGTTCCTTGCAGTGGAAGCGCAGAGTCCTAGCTACTGGACCGCCAGAGAAGTCCCACACTTTTCTTTTTCTAAAGAAAATATTAAACTTTTTCTCACCCCCTTCTCCAAGACAGTTTAGTTCCTTTGTGCACCCCTGCGTCAGGGACTTTTCACCAGACAAAATTCATAAACATAGTCAACCACCTGAGCCCACGAGAGAGGTGGGAGGGAGAAGAAGGTGGTGTATGAGCTGAGAACACTCCTGTGACACCCTCCCCACCCTGGGACAGAGCCTGGGAGTGAGGTCTGTGGGTCTTGAGGGCAGCGAGGTACACTCTGCCCCACTGTGGCCACACAGCCACTCTAAGGACTTGCCCTCTAGAATATTCCCTACAAGGGTATCAAAGCGCACACCTCCCCTTAGGGTCAAGGCTCTTTCCTTCTCTTATGTTACACCTCTCCAGACTTCCTCTTGGTTCTTCCTTCAACCTCCCTCCACCATTCTTGCCAGTAGCACAGTAGCTGCTGGCCCCGCCCACTCTGGTACCTACTCTACTTCCTGAAGTCATGGACATCCTGGAAGTTTGTCATTAAAAGTCCCCAGTGGAGCTGTTATAAAAATAAGAGCCTTTTACCCATTGGCTGTTCTTGAGCTAAATGGTAAAGCTGAAATATCTTATCTTTGGAAACAGTCACCCAGTTCTAGGACCATCTATTTATTCCCGCCACGGCTTCCTGTAAAATTCCTTGACTGTTTCATGCCTCTCCCTCTTTTCTCTGTTAAAAATCTGCTCTCAAAAGTAGAGAATAGCAGGCTATATATGAAGAAGGTGGGAGAAGACCTTTCAGTGGCAAGAAAGGATATTATAATACATTTTGAGGGAAAATTCAGATTATAAAACCACATGCATAATATGAACCCAATATTGCAAACCTATATGCATAGATGCAGAGAAAAAAGCTAATGTTGGGCTATGTTATAGCTGGGTATTAAGACTGTGGGTGACATTTTTTTGCTTATCTATGTTTACTAAAATATCTGCAATGAACATGTATTACTTTTATAGTAAGAAACGACAGATGTCATGAAGAAAAATAGGGTATAAAACTCAAACCCCGAGGAATAAATGACTGATGAAAATCAAATAGGTATCCTTCTTGAGCAAGTCTGTATTTTTACCAGCACATGGCTTTAAGCTATCAGTAAAGCTAGGTGGTCAGAAAGGCAAGTGGGAGAAAAGGCACCATGGGAGGCCATGGACCACTAGCCTGGGCCTGGAAACAAGCATTTAATGTTGAGCCCTTTGCAGGTTTACAACTTGGGATTTCCCTCCTTCTCATGTCAGGAAGTCAAGAGCTTAGGGAACCTGAGCAAGGGATACTTTCACTCCCATGAACTTGTGACAAACCTCAATGCTACAGATGCCAATCCATGATAAAGCCTAGCACGGGGCAGACCCTCAGGGACACATCATAACTGATGATGCTGACACAAACTCTACTCTTCCTGTTTAGTCTGGAGAGGAATTTTTCTTTCAACCAATCAACTTTCATTACACTGGTATTGTGAACAGCAAGAACATAGTTCTCCTGCCCATAAGGATTTAAGATCCAACTAGGGTTGATTCTAAGAGAGAACTTTAAGATGCTTACTACATCTGCAAATGCATATTTGAATATATACATACTCTTTGATGTGTAAGAGTGAAGCACACAAGACTGACTCTAAAAGCGATCAGAGTTGAACCTAAGATGCTGGTTAACTAGATCTGGGTACATTAATACAGAGGAAGACTATACAGCCATGAAAATTATAATCTGCACGTTTACAGACATGAAAAAAATATGCATAATATATTGCTCAGTGAAAAACATTCTAAGATTATAGATAATGTTAATATTTATACATATACATGCACAGTCACATATCCATAGGCATTACAATATCTATATGGGATATTAACAATGTTTCTAGTTTTCTCTTTCTTACCTGCTTTTCTAATCTTTTCTACACTAAATATATATTCTTGTGTATTAAAATGTTTAAAGATAGAAAAGCAATCACCCTAGTTTTTAAAAAAAATAGTTTTTATATATTATAGGAAAAGAGAAGTTATCATAGAACAGTTTAAATTAAAAAAATTTTTTTGAAGAAGGCCAGTTTTGATCTGGGGCTTGAAGATGATAATGGTTTTAGAATGGCAGGGAAGGAGAGGGGGTCTTGTTCAAAGCCTCGGGTGGAAACTGGCAAATGTGTATTTGTGTGTGCATGTGTGCATGTAGGTATGCGGGTGCATGTTTTGGGGGTGAGAAAGAGAAGCAGTTAACGCATCAGAGCAAAGGAGTCAAAGGACAGTCTAGGGAATCTGAACTTTATACTCTGGGAAAAGAAGAGCCAGATAAAGTGACATTTCACTAAAAATTTGTTGGAGGATAAAGATTCTAAGTGCCCTGCACAAATGGGGTTGGACAGGGGAGAGGCTGGAGCCCGGGAAACCAGCTTGGAGGCGGCTGCAGAAGTCTGTTTGAGGTGCCGTGGCCCCACTAACATGTGAACTATGGAAATGAAAAGATAGGAGCTGATCTGGACAGCATCACGGAACAAGGGTCAGCTAGCCCGGGCAGGTGACAGCATTTGGAGGCTGTAAGACAGAAGTAAAAATGAGTTCAGGGTTTTGATCAAAGAGGCTCTAGAGGCTGCTGGTGAAAGCAAAACTTTCCCATTCCGATGTATCAGGTGGGGTGTGGAGGGGGAGATCATGCAGGTCTGAGGGACATTCAAGCAAGCTCAAGTGCTGTAGCCTCAACAGCACAGGGCTGATTTTAACACCCCGGGATTCCAGTCTTGTCCTGGCACTCCCTGCCATGTGACCTCCCTCATCTATAAAGGGGATGGTGAGAGCTATACCTTGCCTACTTCAGAGTGGCTGAAGGGTCAGTGAGATCATCTGGTTAAAAAGCACCTAGAACACTAAGCAGCTGTATAAACACCAAGCACTGTTGTCACGCACACAGGTGGCGGCTGCATGGAGAGATGACCCTCGCTGAGAACACAAGGCTGCAGAAGTCAAGATGGTCCAGGAACCCAGCCTCAGCCTAGCCTTTAATAAACAGAGAGAATTTCTGGAGAACCCACTGATTTACTGAAAAGGATCAATTCCCTTCCCCAAAGCCAGGAGCCGAAGCTCCTCGGTTCAGGGTAAAGGCGTGTGGTCAGCGCTACCTCAAGGGAGCTTCTTCCCAGGCTACGAGCTGGGAAGACCTCCCGCGTCAAGTGTTACATGTGAGGAAACTGAGGCCCGGAGGAGCAGAAAAGTAAGTTGGCCGAGGTCACCTCACTGGGGAAACTCCATGATAGCCGCAGGAGGACAGAAGAATGACGTGGTGGGGATGGACCACTTTCTGCTCCCTGTGGCCACCAAGCTGACCCTCATTGCCACCTTCTCTTTCCTGGACTTCTGTGCAGCCTCTCCACAACCTGTTCTCCCCATTGAGGCCAGAGTGATCTTTCAAAGCTAAACATAACCAGGTCACTTCTTTGTGAAGAGCACTTTTATGGGTTGGGAGCAGTGCCATCCACCCAGCCCTTTACTAAAGGCCACAGCCCCTGTCCTGAGAGCCTATAGCTCTCCCTGCTAAAGGCTCCCACCCTTTGACCCTTCAACTCTGCCACTCCTTTGCAAATAATCCCCTCATTAAACCCCTCAGCCACCGCTTTAGAGTTGCCCGCTGCATGGCCAAGATACCCATGGCCTTTAAGGCCCCCGTGATGTGGCTCCTGTCTGCCCCTCCTGTCTCCACCCACCAGTCCACACTCTCACTAAAACAAGCCCCTACTCATCCTTGGGTGAGTTATAAGCTGTGGGTTATGTTATAAACGCACAGTTCCCAGTTAATAGCATTTATCATCATTTGTCATGACATACATGTCTATATGTACGAAGACACATGTGTGATTATCTATTTCTCACTAGACTGTAGAACAAGGTGCCCTGGTTGATCCAGTTTCCAGAGTCTGAAGGCCAAAGGGTTCGGAGGCAAAATTCTCCCAGAGACTAAGCTGCTACCAGCCTCCCTGTCATTCTGTCTCAGTGACATGATAAAAAGGGAAAATGAACAATTGCCACAGATGCTCTGAAAATGACATTCTTGGCATCTCTTCAGCCAAGCAGCACGCAGGGGGGACCCCATGGGGGGAGAAGGGAGGGAGTGCTGGCTGCTCCCAGGAGCCAAAAGCACAGTCCAGGCCTGGTATCAGAACCTGCCCTTGGGAATGAAGCTGACAGCCCATAGGAATGTCCCAGAGATGGAGGAGGCTATTAACATGGCTCACTCAGACTGCGCCGCATGGGGAGGGAACAGAGTCTCATTATTAACCTCGGTGTATTAATATTTGATAAAGCATCTTCACGATGATAGATAGCAGTCACCCAGAACAGGGGAACAGCTGTGGTTCTGCAAAGCATTCTCAAAGAGGAGGAACAGTTTTTATCAAGAGGGGACAATGGGAGAAAGTGTTATGTCCTGGGCAGGGGAAACTGCCCCGGACCACACGGTGCAGGTGGCACACTGGCCTCCCTCGTAGGTTGGTCTACACAGGTAACTGGCAGGTTTCTCTGCACAGTGGCCTGTCTCAGGGGAAGAAGGAGAACTCAGAGTGGCTGACCTCCAAGAGCTGCTGAGCCAATTATGTTTTTCTTCTGACAGCACATTAAAATGATTGCTGATGATTAAAGATATTTCTGTGAATAGTACATTTTCCCAATATCTAGTCTTTAAATAGAACTCCATTCCATGTTTTGAAATCTGAGAAGAAAACATTTAAAAAATTTCTCGTTAATGACACCATCTTTGTTCTCACAGGTAGCTTAAGAGAGACATTTGGGCCATGCACACCTGATGCCTTGGTCTCCAGCAGCTGTTTTTGAAACTGTCAACTTAACAGGCTGCCAAGAAGCACCCCTGTGCCAGGGGTCAGGCTGCTGACCCCTCCTGGCACAACTGTGATGGAATCCTGCTCTCTGAAAGAAATCATTCACCCTTTGGACACAAAGCCCTTCTCACACAACTGGGGCACCTGGGCTCAGAGTCATCCTGGTGCAGGTGGGGTGAGACTAAGCGTCACTTTTTGCCACCAGAGTCAGGAAGGAGCCCGTACCACCCTCTCTGGGGAGTTTCCAGAGGGTCCAGGCTGGTGGGCAGGGAGTGCCAGGGTCTGAGGACCACTGTCCTAAAGCTCTGATGGAATACCTGCCGGTCGCAGAACTTAACCTTGGGGCCTGGGCACAGTGGGTCTGGAAGACATTCAAGGTGCAGAGTGGCAGCAACCCTGTGCTTCAGGGTACAGGGACATGGCCTGCAGTGCACCCGCTGCCCTGTTGCGTTCTCTGAATTGTCCTAAAGCAACCTCACCTCTGGCCTCACCTCATTTCTAGTAAGAAGGCTACAAAGAGAGAATGTGGAAAGAAAGCACGTCTCTAGTTTGAAACATGACTTGGATTCTGATTTAAAGGCACAAGCAGAGTGGGCTACATAATTTCGTGCATTTTGTCTTAAAAGGGAGGCTCTGTGTCGTCTGTCCCTTAGTAATTGTTCAATGAGCCAAAAAGGGGGAGAAAGGGCGTGTCGGGTCCTCCCCTCCTCACAGCCTCCTCAGGAGGCCCCAGCCTGCTCTCTGCACTGCAACCTTCCAGATGCCTCTGCATCAGTGAGCTGGAAATCACACAGCGGGCGGCACTTGGGATGCGGGGAGGCTGAGCTGTGTGCGTGCATAAGGCAGGCAGGGGATGTGCGATGGAGGCTAGTGCACAAGGTTTCTCTTTTCAGGGCATCTTTCTGTTGCCTTCCTCCAACCCCCCCCCCATCCCCGCCCCGTGCGGCCACATCTGCCCCGAGGCAGCATCCTCACCCAGATCACAGGGGTACACAACAGGTGCGAGGGTGCGTGCAGGCAGAAGCCTCCTCTGGGATGAGGAAAGAGGGCACGAAGGGCAGGCGTTCTGGCCGAAAACTCCCCGCAGCCTGCAGTGCTTCATCCCTCATTCAGACCCACAAATGTTTGCCTAATGGCGCCCAGTGTGAAGGACAGGAAACGGGGTGAGTGACGATGAGGATGGCTCGAGGAGACACTGGGAGCTTTTCTTTTTTACTGAAACGCGAAGGCTGGAACCTCTTGGAGGGATAGGAACTTGGGCTTTCCAGCTGCTCCCCTTCCTCTAACTTTCAAAGCAAGTCTGAAAAGTAAGAGGGGCCAGAGGCAGTCATCAAAGCAGAGAATGGCCTCCCGTTCAGGAAGAAGCCTCAGGACTTAGCCACCGCTGAACCTCAGGAAGCGCTGTCAGCTTTAGAGGCTGACACTGAGCGCAACATCTGCCCAGGGACCTACCTGCGAATATTCCTGCTGGGCCCCCAACCCTCCCCTTGGCATGCCAAGGTCCAATCCATCCCCATCCAGGAGCCTCCTGCAGTGTCTTCTTACCCACCTCCCCTTTCACTTTAGTCAGGCTGATCCAGTTTTGAACCCAGAGTAATTCATTCTGGAGAGGAGTCACGTATTTGTATACCAACGTGGCAGTTTCCAGGCAGAATAACCAGATGGCTTGTTTATTTCGGCCCTGGGCGGAAGAGCCGTGAATGGCCTGAAAGGCTGAATAGGGAGTGCTTCCTTTGGAGCTGAGAGGAAGATGACTTAAGAGGCAGAATAGATGGAGTCCAGCTAACCTAATGCAAGTCCTCTAACCACAGGTCACTAAGCAGAGAGGGACCAGGAAGAGCTGCCACACTAGGAAGAGCATCTCACAGGGCCTCACCGTCCTCTGGTTTCTTGTGCCTTCCAGTCACTCAGCTGATGGCAGACACACACCTGGGGTCTAGGCTGGATGCCTTTGGAGAAAGATCTGCACAGCAGCGGGCTTCATCCCCATGGCCCCTGGGTCCCTGGGGACCAAGCCAAGAGCTCGAAGGGCAAGCATTAGCCTAATTCCGCTGGTCCCTGGCTCTTTTTTCCAACCCAAGCCTTCTAAGATGAAGGAGGGTGGGGGTTAAGAGGGAAGAAACTGTCCCTGGAACAGGCCAAGGTAACTGGGACATTGACTGAGCTGATGAACTCGAATATCTGAAGTTGGGAGAAGAGAAGGGACAGAAAGATACTATTCCTGGGAGTTCCCTGGCGGTCCAGTGGTTAGGACTCAGCGCTTCCACAGCCAAGGGCCCAGGTTCGATCCCTGGTGGGGGGACTGAGATCCCACAAGCTGCAAGGCCAAAAAAAAAAAAAAAAGAGAGAACAAAAAGAAAGATACTATTCTTAAGGAGATTTCCTATAAATACTAACATTCACCTAGTATATTATTAATAAAATAACTTTCATAAACCTTATCTTACTTGATCTTCACAACGACCTTGGGAAAATACTACTGTCTTCATTGCGTAAAACAGGAGATCGGGGGCTTCCCTGGTGGCACAGTGGTTAAGAATCCACCTGCCAATGCAGGGGACACGGGTTCGAGCCCTGGTCCGGGAAGATCCCACATGCCGCGGAACAACTAGGCCCGTGAGCCACAACTACTGAGCCTGTGCTCTAGAGCCCGTGAGCCACAACTACTGAAGCCCGCGTGCCTAGAGCCAGTGCTCCCAACAAGAGAAGCCACCGCAATGAGAAGCCCGCGCACCGCAACGAAGAGTAGCCCCGGCTTGCAGCAACTAGAGAAAGTCCGCATTCAGCAACGAAGACCCAACGCAGCCAAAAATAAAATAAATAAAATAAATTTATAAAAAGAAAAACCCAGGAGATTGACTGAACTGTCCTCCATGGCAGTAGCATTAGCAGTGGAACCAGGATCTCAATCTGGGTCTTGTGACATTTTCCTCCTCATCCCAGGACCTTCGATTTGAGATAGGAAAGACCAGGCCAACATCTCCAATGCTGCCATGTATACGTACAAAGCAGATCACCGCCATCTTTTAAGAAATACAGGGCTGCACGCCTTCCTTGCCGTAGTACTCCTGGGAGTGGGGGAGTGGCCTCAGAGCACGCTGGAATAATAGGGACCAAAGGCAGCCTCTGCTTCCTAAGCCTCTTTGGAAAGGCTGACCCCGCCTAGACTGCCAAGTCAGCCCCAAAGACGGCACTGAAGAGAAAAACGTCAAGAAGTTAAAACCAGTGGGGAGGTGGGTGTGGGAGACTGACGCTCCCTTTCTCTGCTCTGCCTACCCAACCACTCTACTTTGGACCTTCTCAAAGCTTTAGTTTCTCCCACAGGTCACTCAGAGTGGGCTCTCAGGAGAGGAAATTCAGTAAACTGGTTAGGGTTTTCTTTGTTTTAAAAAATCCTGAATGGACCCCAAACTTGCATGTTTACTTGTTAGCCAGATGTTCTAAATGACTAAGGTCCAGGCATGCAGCTCTACACTCTGCGGTTCCTCTCCTTCTGGGGGGCTTTCAGATGCTTTGATAGATGAGATGCACACTCGTAGTGAGGAATAGGCAAGGCTGATAGAGGGCCCTTTCCTGCTCAACCCAGTTCTACCAGTTTCCCAGGCTGCGCATCACTCAGGCCAGGCTACCACACAGACCCGCCAACTGGACCAACTCTTAGCCCATCGGCCTGTTAGAACCACACACACCCTTCAATCCCCGGCCCCAGGGCCACCTCTTCCATAGACAAGTCCCTGATGCTCCCGGCATCTCCCCCTTTGTTCTCTCATTGCTATTTAATTATGTGTCTTTCCCATAGTTCTTCTCTAATTCTACTCATGCTAATTAATGATGAACATTGTTCACTTCCCTAATAGATCATAAACTCCTCAGGGACGCATACTATGTTGAATCCAACTCTCTGCTCCCCTCCTCTCCACATTCATGTCTGGGTAGGGGTTTAGCTTTACACATAGTAGGAACGTGACTGATAATTGTTAAAATGGAATTTACCTCGATTTCTTAAAAAACAGGTTACCCGTGAAACACGAAAGACAGCCCCACTCCTCAAGCTGTTCTTTGGCAAACTTTAGCGGAACACAGTACCGCTCTCCCTCCAGCTGTATCCCAGGGTCACTGCAGCCAGACCCAGCCAGCATGAGACACAAAGAAGGTCACCAGACTGGCAAAGGCAAGGGTTCCAAGTTTGGTTATTTAAAGAGGTTAAAATTACACTGGGGTTGGTGCCAGTATACATCCCCTAGGAAAACCAAGGAAGGATTTTGTGGGGTAAGGGATGGTGAGGAGGAGATGAAGGAAGAAGAAAGGGAGTTTCCTGCAAAGAGCAAGGACCAAAAGGGTGACGGCTGAGACCTGAAAAGATTCTCCACCGTGACAAGGGAATGAGCTATCCCATCCCTTTTACAGGGATGGGAAACCCAGACACTCCTGAGGTGAAATGTCATCATGGCCTCAGAGGGGCCCTGCTCATGACTCAAGGTCAGTTGGAGACCCAGGCACCTGGGAACAGAGTGGAGGGAGAGAAGGTGGAAGGAACCTCACAGAGGGCCACAAGGAACCTCACAGAGGGCCATGAGCGAGGGGCAGTGGGAGAATCAGCCCAGAGAGTGCTTATGGGAAGGCTGTGCCCTTCAAACAAGGCGGAAGATGGAACAATCGATGATGGGGGATGCGAGTCTGATCTGACCCATACACCACCCCATGTAACCCAAACTCTCTTTATTGGTCAAGGACTTAGGGTCAGAACATAGCTACCCTGGGCAGGGCTCCATGGAGGCAATGGTCACAGGGGTTGGAGGGGGGAAAAATCCCAAGAATCAGATCTCAGCCAGCAGGGGGAGGAGAAGCCATTTCCACTAGAGATTAAAGATTCCCTCTCTCTCTCCCTCTCTCTCTTTCTTTCTCCCTCTCTCTCTCAGACACACACACACAAATCTATTATGAACCTGCTAAGTAAAAATCTAATTCCAGGGACTTCCCTAGTGGCGCAATGGTTAAGAATCCGCCTGCCATTGCAGGGGACATGGGTTCGAACCCTGCTCCGGGAAGATCCCACGTGCCGTGGAGCAACTAAGCCCTTGCGCCACAACTACTGATCCTGCGCTCCACGAGAGAAGCCACCGTAGTGAGAAGCCCGCGCACAGCAACGAAGACCCAATGCAGCCAAAAATAAATAAATTTATTTAAAAAAAAATCTAATTCCAGTTTGATAAGAGGTTTCGTCCAGAAAATCCTCCTTTCTGAGGCAGTGTGGGGAAGACGTTATCTGTTCTCAGTTTCCTATCGAATCACCCTTTCCTTTCGGGGCCACAGAGAAGATGATGACAGTTCCTCTATCCAGGACCAGGCAGGGGATCGAGGTCCATAATGAGGTCCACGCACCCCTGCCCGGCTGTCCCGCCCCTCACACACTCCTTTGCCCAGACCTTCTTTCACTTCTGATTTTGGACACAGGTCATTCAGGACAGAGGTTGAGGCCAACGGTCCACCTGCAGCACCTCACACCTGGGAGGAAGTGGGGGACATGTGGGAAGAGAGGCTGCCTGATCTGTGCTCCCTCCCGAGGGGCCCTGGCCTCTGAGCCACGCAGCCACGTCTCCATCACCGCCCTGCTAGGGCTCACGCCAACGCACACAGAGGATTCACCACAGGCGGGAAGGGCAGTGAACCTCGGGATTAGGCGAGCGGCTCCCCTAACCGCCACGGCCCCGAAGAGTACCTGCCAAGGCCTTGATCCGGGACCTCTCAAAGAGCCTGGCTGAGCTGTTGTCATTATCCAGCTCATCGTCCGGGGCATCCCAGCGGGCATTGATCCGGCTGTACGGTGGCTGGTTGCCCACGTTTTCAACCTCCGTGGCCGATGTCATGTCAGCAGGCTCTCAGCAGCTATGCCTGCCTCAGTCTTCATGGAAGGGTCCCTGGGGGCGGACAGCAACATAGTCAGAGGGTTAGTGCCCACCCCCTTGGACTTTGTCTCAGGGGAAACTTATTTGGAGCGTCCAACAGGAGTATATCCTGCGGGAGCAGCACATGGTGCCCTCTGCCTGGCCATGCTTCCTACCCAGGGTCTCCAGGTTGTCAGGTATAAAATAATGCAGCAGCAGAAGCAGCAATGGTAACGGCGGCAGTGGCGGCGGGGACGGAGAGCTGCACGCAGCAAGGGTCAGGACAGCCAGCAGGTGGAGACGTCAGTCGCAGGCAGGCCCGCTGCCTCCAAACCCGCTGCCGCGGCCACCGAGGGGGCTGGCTCTCCTGGGAGTCAGAGGCTGGCATGGACGAGCTGGGAATAGCAGCTCCATCCTGTGGACTGGGGCCAGGACCCAACCTGGCGGGGAGATGGGGACAGGGCAGGAGAGGGGAGAAGCTGGGAGTTGACTCAAACATGAATCAGTGGGGAGAGAGGAGAGCATGAGCTTTAAGATGCCACTGGTGCCACCAGCCCCTGCAGCTGCACTGGGGAAAGTTAACTCCTCCCAGTGGCTGCCCAAGAGCCCTCCGAGTTCTTTCCCTGCAGCAAACATTCAGAAAGCCGGACCCTTGGTTTGGCCTTCTCTGAAGTGCGCCCAGGTGCTTGGACAAGCTCTCCTGTTGCGTCCCAGGCACGATGGTGGTGTGCGGTGGTGAGGGGAGCCCACCGACAGCGGAGCTGTGTGTGTTCATCTGTGCCGTGAACATGGGCATCGGGAGCACTGGGTTCCTCACTTGCCTGTCACTCATTCACGAGGCTCATTCATTCATGATTATGTCAAAGATGCGCCCAGTCCCTACGAGGCGGCAGGCACTGTGCCAGGCAATTATGAGTGAGACAGGAAGGGCCCTGTCCTCGTGGAGCTTCTACTCTGGCAGCAAGACAGAGGATTGAAGAAGGAGTTACAACAAGGTGCCACAACTAGGAAAGGATGAGGGTGCGTGAGGGACTCGTGCTAGAGGCTGGGTACCCGGGGAAGGAGAGTTTGAGCGGATTCCTAGAGGAAGCTTGGAGGCATCCCATAAAGGGATAGGTGGAAAGGAACGGGTCCAAACAAAAGGAATAACGAGCAGGTGCACTGTTCTGAAGGTAAGAAAGGGCGTGGCGAAACTTAGGAACCTTACGATATAACTGGAGGTGAGGGCGAGGTCAGAGAGAAAAGCGGGACAGGAGGCTAGAGAGGCCGGGCTGGGTCCTCAATGTCCTGGGCCTTTGGAAAAAGACCGGCTTCCCTTCAGTCTTAACTTCCTCCCCCGTACCTGCCCTTCAGTGCTCTCCCCAGGGAGCTTACAGGACTCCAAGATCAAGTCTGTGACACAAAACAGGGAGCCTAGAGCCTTCCTATCCAAGAGAACAAAAGGGGTGGGAGTAGGGGAGGCTGTGAGGCAGACAAATGACAAGTGTCGACAGCGAGTGAGCTGTGAGGTAAGCCACTCTCTCCCGGAGCGCGTGCATACACACGCACGTCACACACGCACTCAGCCCAGCACACACACTCACCACCCAAGCAGGCACACGCTTGAGGAAGAAGGGAAGCCAGTTCACCAATCCAAGCGTGACTGCAGCCGCAGAGCCCTTATTTTTCAGACTGAATCACTTCAGGCTCTTTTCCCCCCATCTGATGAATCAATCCCACCGCAGGCCTTTGCAGTAAGACAGGAGGAGCCAGAATTATCCACCCTAACTGCATAAGGGAGGAAACCAAGGCCTCCTAGGATGAGGCCTCCCCAAGGTCATCTCGGGAATGACTGCTGCGGCCGGGAAGAGGCCACTTTACGAAAGCAGGTGGGGAACGAACATGGCACACGGGGTCAGAGGGCACTCCCCGGCTTCCAGGGCTTGGCCAAGGTGTTTGCTACTCATGCGGCAGGCAGGGGGCGGGGTGGGGGAAGGCAGGGGAGCCAGCCATCACCCCACCGGGTATCCGCGTGATTCCAGGCCTGGGACCCAGCACACCCTCGTCCCTTCTGACAGCCTGTCGTCTTGCACAGACGCGCTGCTTCCAGGGCTGAGATGTCCCACTCGGCTGGCCCCGCGGAGGTGGCTGGGAGGGCCCTCCTCCCTCCACCACGCCCTTCCCTACTTCCCTTAAGGGAAACCACCACCAGCTTGGAGCTGCGAGTGGGGAGGGGCTGACAGGCTGACCGCTGG
Source organism: Grampus griseus (assembly GCF_964374135.1). NCBI lineage: Eukaryota > Metazoa > Chordata > Mammalia > Artiodactyla > Delphinidae > Grampus > Grampus griseus. The sequence continues at coordinate 36,811,096 of NC_139018.1, read as the reverse complement.
CCCCTGAGCAGGGCCGAGCTGCCAGATGCAGACGGCGAGGTGAGATCGGATCGTGCGTGCAGGAGGTAACCAGACCCTGGCTCTCCTTCTCGTCTCAGGCTATTTTTAAGCGTGGCTGAGAGGGGCCCAGGCCGCGGGGCCCAGGGAGTGAGATTACCTTTGCCGCGGCTCCGTAAATAAGTCTGCCCCAGAAAGATGAGCCTGAGCGGGCAGACCAGCAGGACCGGGCGTTCAAGACAAGACTGATGGCCCCGGGAGCAGAAGAGCAGCCACTCGACAGCAAGTCACCCTGCTTAAAAACGCCCGTGCCGCCTGCGACTGCAGCTCGGAGGAGGCTGCAGCCGGGCAGCGGCTCTGCCGGAACGTGAAAAAAACACACGTGCGCGTCTAAACACACAACGCTAGGTGTTTTTTCTTTCTTTTTTTTAGAAGGGTCAGGTCCCTGAAGACAAACACCAAGGAAAGAGATTCAGAAACTAAAGAGAGGCCCTCTTCCTCCTGCCCCCTCCCCCAGCCATGCCCACCCCAGCAGCCTGCCCAGATGGCATCCCATCAGGGCCAAGGGGCTGGGGGCTGGGCCAGTGTGCTCAGAGGCAAGGGGAGAATCGGGTGTGAGAGGCAGAAGAGAAGAAAATAAGAAAACAGGAAAGCTACAGATGGTTATTCCAGGAAAATAAAACAAAACAAAATATGCCTAAAACCAAATTCAAGCCAGGGTCACCCATAATTGTCACAATGGCCCTTCAAAGGCATGGCAATAAAGAAACCACCATGACTGAAAAGAACAGCATAGGCTGGGGACACACGGTGGGGACACCTAACCAAATGGGGGGGTTCATGGAAATGACATTTAAGTTGATATCGGAGGGGAACTTGGAGCCAAGGTGATTCAGTCACGTCTTTAAGGATATAAGTCATCTATGCAGCCAGACTGGCCCTCCATGAGTATGACAGACAGCAATTCCATGGCTAAAAATAGGCCCCAAATTGCACCTCTCTTCCCTGCCAGCCCACCCAGGAAAAAAGGTATAAGAAGAAGTTCCATGTCCATTTACTCCCCAGTTCACCCTGAAGCCCCCTAGAAGCCCTTCTCGCAACCCACCAGACCCTCGTCAGACTGCAGGCGGGTCTTCTGTGGTCTGTGGGACCCCGCGCCCAGGAGAGCCCACCTTCCCTGTCCGTCAGCCTGCCTGTTCAGCAGCGGGGCAGGCCCGTCTCCAAAAGCACAGTCCGAGGCTCAGCCTCACACGGCGAGCTTCTGCCGCCCCCTGACCCCAGGTTACACTTTGAGTGGGATGGGTGCCTAGAAGACTTGCCCACAGCTCAGTACTGAAGAGCTCATGTGATCGCACAGCGCACTCACTTGCAGAAGGAGCGCCTGCCTGGGAAATGGATTTCACAACATCACTGATGCAACCCACAGCTCTGCCCTTCGCTCATGTGCCCAGGGCCCCGTCTGCTTCTGAGATCAGGTGTTAGGCCTCGGAATTTCAAGCCCACGTGCTATGCTCAGTTAATTCCCAGGGCGGGTAGGAACCCAGGAGGTGGCCGCCGCGGCAGCTCCTTTCCCCGCCTGCAGGGTGCTGCCAGAGTCCTAGGTAGAGCTCACTTCAGCCCTTCCCATAGCGCTGAGCAGCAGAGGATGGATGTTCTTTTCTTTCCCTCCCAACCCTATCCCCTCTTTCCTGTACCACACAAACGTGAGCAGCAACAAAGTCCAGGAGTGAGAAATGGGGGAAATACAGGCTGATGCTGTGTTTCCTTAGCAGGGTCACCGGTGCAGGCTACTGCAATAGCTTAAATACAGTCTTCCTTAAACCGAGAATTTAGACATTCTCTATCTTTATTTTCTCTTTAGTTGTAAGGTTTGACCCCCTCACTTGCTTCCTATTTTGTTCTGCCCCTTTATGCTACCCCAAACCTGCTTTTAACATGTTTTGCTACTATGGCAACCCAGGTCAAAAGATTAAATCCTAAAGTTTCCCTGGAAATTTTCTGCCAATACTTTTACCAAAACAGAACGTTCTTCTGCTCCCTTTGATCATAATCTCATTGCATATTCACAGACACCTTAAAGAATAGTTAAACACTCACTAAAACATCAGGAGAACCAGTGAGCTGCCCAGCGCAGGGTACTCTATATCTACAGCCAGCCCCAACTTCCTCCCCATCCCCCGTCTCCAGCCTGGCACCTCCATCCGTCTAGCAGACGTCTCCACCTAGAAATTACGGCTCAGTCTCATTACGGCTAAGACTGAGCACACGGCTCCCAGCACAGCAGAGTAGGGGAGCTTCAGGACCATAGGGTGACAATGAGGCCCGGGCAAGCATACCACCTGTGGGTGAACTTTCCAGCAGATGGACATCACCAGCAGTGCCTGGGCCAAGCTGCTGCCTCTCCCCAGAGCACACTCTGCTTCCCCACACTCTACCATTCCCACTCTGACCCAGCCTGGCTTCCAGTCCATCATTAGGAGGGTGCGGTTTGGGGGTTCTTAAAGTCTCAAGATTCCTATCCATGGTTGCCACCATCAAGGATGCCCGTACATTTGCAACATCCTGGTCATTCTAGTCCACTGCTGTTTGGTCATTTTAATCCTTCTGCTCCAGTTTCTGTCACCAGGCAGGGACTTCAGGCCCACATGTCACAACTCGTCTGCCCTCATCATGGAAAAATCTACTACTAAGAAATGGCTTCGGTCATGCTGCAGCTGCTTGGATGGGGGAGGAGGGGAGGGATCATGGCCCCGACAGTTCTTACAGGGATTTGAATGGGGAACAGGTGCTGCTCAGCTCTGATACAGGGATTGGCCCATCAGCCCTCTATCTTAACACCACCTATCAGCACATCACGTCCAACACAGACGCAAATGTCCACTGGGAATGATTAAAGGAGAGGGGAGAGATGGTCGTCTTAATATATGTAATTTTCAAAGATTATTTTCTATTGGGATTCTTGGGCTCCATAGCTACACATACAGAAAGCTATTACAACCCAGTCCTACTTCTTATCCCTCCTGACTCATTTCTTTCAAGATAGTCCCTGGCCTCCTCCCCCAAAATAAGTAGTAATTCTACGATAGTTGAATTGAAAAGCTGAATGCCCAATTTCTGTTCTTCCAAGAAGACTTTTCTAGAACACCCACAGTTACCCCTCTCTTCTCTGATGAAAACTGCACAGGGAGGTAGTGTGGCCTCAACATTCGAAGTGGTCAAGAATAGGCTGAAATACCTATGAACTGGGAGAAAATATTTGCAAATGATGCAACTGACAAGGACTTAATTTTCAAAATATACAAACAGCTCATACAACTCAACAACAAAAAAACAAACAACCCAGTCAAAAAATGGACAAAAGACCTAAATAGACATTTCTCCAAAGAAGACATACAGATGGCCAACAGGCGCATGAAAAGATGCTCAACATCACTAATTATTAGAGAAATGCAAATCAAAACTACAGTGAGGTATCACCTCACACCAGTCAGAATGGCCATCATTAAAAAGTCTACAAATAACAAATGCTGGAGAGCGTGTGGAGAAAAGGGAATCTTCCTACACTGCTGCTGGGAATGTAAATTGGTGCAGCCACTATGGAGAACAGTATGGAAGTTCCTCAAAATACTAAAAATAGAGTTGCCATATGATCCAGCAATCCCACTCCTGGGCATATATCCGGACAAAGCTATAATTCAAAAAGATGCATGCACTATTCACAATAGCAAAGGCATGGAAACAGCCTAAATGTCCATTGACAGATGAATGGATAAAGAAGATGTGGTACATACATACAATGGAATACTACCCAGCCATAAAAAAGAATGAAATAATGCCATTTGCAGCAACATGGATGGACCTAGGGATTATCATACTAAGTGAAGTAAGTTAGACAGAGAAAGACAAATATATGATATCATTTATATGTGGAGTCTAAAATATGACACAAATGAACTTATCTACAAAACAGAAACAGACTCACTGACATAGAAAACAAACTTACGGTTATCAAAGGGGAAAGGGGTGGGGGAGGGGTAAATTAAGAGTTTGGGATTAGCAAATACAAACTACTATATATAAAATAGATAAACAACAAGGTCCTACTCTATAGCACAGAGAACTGTATTCAATATCCTGTAATAAACCATAATGGAAAAGAATATGAAAAAGAATATATATGTATATGCATAATTGAATCACGTCGCTGTACACCAGAAACTAACACATTGTAAAATCAACTATACTTCAATAAAATAAATTCTAAAAAAAGAATAGGTTGAAATAATTAATTTGAAATAAAAGGTGAGATATTTCTCATGAAACAATTGATTCAGAAAAGATAATCAAAAAATAAAACCATTAGATAACAGATTGATGGAGAATTATACAATGGAATCAAGTTCCCAACACCTGAATTCACTGATGAGTTTTAGCATCACTAAGAATAAGACAATGAAACACTGTGTGTCTCCAGATATGATGCAATATGAAGGACATCATGGCCTATGACGTTCTTGCCAAAAAAGTTGAACCTCAATCTGATCGAGTCTGTAGAGCTAAGTTCCCATTTACAGGAATTATAGGAGATTGATAGACAAGTTAAATGACAACATGAGGAAGCAAAGAGGCAGACCCGGAAGGCGGGTCATTTTGCAGACAACCGACTCCACTTTTTCAACAAGTCAACGGCATTAAAACAAACAGACTGAAAAAGAGGCAGAGGGTAGGGACTGCTGTAGATGAAAAGAGACTTAGGAGATATAATAGCGAATGTAACATGTATTTTGTTTGGAATTTGAATCAAACAACACCAAAACACATTTTTTAGACAACGAGGGGTATCTGAATTATAGACTCAATAGTGGATAATGACCAGGAATTATAGTCAATTATGTTAGGTGTGATCATGGCTTTGAGGTTATGTTACCATGGCCCTAGCGCCTAGTATGGTCTGGCTTCTTCCTCCCAGTCCAAGCTCATCCCTCACCACATGCACTACGTGCATCCTTCAAGTCTCCTTTCAGTTCTCAACCGGCATCCACGCCCCAGGCCGCCCCCTCCTCACCCCACCCCGGCTCTTGTGCACATTGTGCCCTTGGCCTGGAACACTTCCTGGAGCATCTTTGCATGTCTGGCTCCTCCTCCTTCCTCAGGTCTCCTCTTAGGTATCACTTCCTGTGGAAGTCCTCCCCAAGTACCACATCTAAGCTAAGTCCTTTGTCATCCTCAGTCTGGGCACTTTGCTTGACCCCTTCATAGCCCTCATCATAATTGCAATTACTCATACATCTGTTGGTTTACTTTTGTTTTTGTCTCTCCCTGCCTAGACTGTAGAGGTTCCTTGCAGGCAGCTGCAAGCCTGTCTTATTCATTATTGTATTCCAGTGCCTAGCACTGTGCTTGGGACATAGAGGTGCTCAGTAAATATTCTCCTCCTCCTAGAGACCTAAGCTCAAACTCTGGAGCCTCTATCCCACCTTATTCCTTGATCCATGCAGTACTTTCACATAGTCCACTTATGTGCATTGAGCACTTATTCAATATTGATTCATCACCACGGCCAGTCATTAAGCCTCTGTAAAGTGTCTTCCATCCATCACTCCTTTATGTTCTAAGGCTTCCACTTCACTCCAGGCCCTTACCGTTTCCCGCCTGGACTTGGGTAATGGTCCAACTTTGTCTGTTTCGGGCCTCTTCAATCCATCCTACACAGCCCTCCTCATAATGATTCGCCTCTACTCCATAGCTTTCAGCAACTCTCTAACGCACAGTCTAATCCAGGGTCCTACATCAGTTGGTGCTGAGCTCATACTCTCTCTTATGCCATCTCTGCTCCAACCAAGAGGGTCCACGTGTCCTGCACCCCCCACCTTTGTACCATGTGCCTCTACAACTTTATTTGTGCCACATCCCGTATGCTGAAATTTAGGCACCTCTCCTTGCAATTTAAAACAAATATAACTTTCAAACATTTAGAAACACAAAATAACATTTTCCTAGAATAGGAAGGAGGTCACCTTACCCCTCCTATTCAACTCCATGGATCCTGCACTGCTTCTATGACCAGCAAGTGGAGGTGGCAGGCACGGTGGGCTCAGGGAAAGCTGCTGATGATCTGTGCACCGACTCTCCCTCCTCAGTCCTGCTCCCTCCCCCAGTCTCATGTTTATTGCTGGGTGAGGCCAGATCCTCACTACCCTTCCTTCTGGCCATCCTTCCAATCCTGGGAAGAAGATGAATCTTTAGCTTCTTCTCCCTTCCATCTTCATTTTAATATGTTCAAGTCTTTCTCATCTTAAGTAAAACTCCTCCTTTCCATCCTTTCTTTCCTCCCTTTCAAAGCCAAATTTCTTGACAAAGTTGCCAAGAATAAGAACAGGTGATTTACAGAAGAGGAAATCCAAAAGGCTAAGACCCTAAAAAGAGATACTCAAGTTCATTAGCTAACCAACAAGTGCTGATTAAAATGAGACACCAGAGGCAAACATTATCAAGCTGGGTAACACGAGGTGTAGATGGTGGTGTGCAGCACAGATACCTTGTGTACTACTGGTGGGAGTGTGGAGTGGCCCAGCCATTCTGGAAGGCAGTCTGCAGTTCTCAGGCAGGTTACGTATCTACGACCCTGTTCGTAGGCATGCAGAGCAAAGAAATTCTCACACAAGTCAAAAAGGGGACAAATGCAAGGAAGTTCACTGCAGTGTTGACTGTGGTGGTGGGGAGGTGAAGATAACCTGTGTGTCCATCGCTGGGAGATGGACAGTAAAATGTGGTGAATGGACACATGCAGGACACATGGCAGCATTGGAGGATCTTAAAAAATAGTGGAGAAAATAAAGAAACAGAATGAGATCTATAACACACCACTGAATAATTTCAAAACATATGCACATAAAACAGCATACATATTATAAGGATATAAACAAAAGAAAAACTCTTAAACACATGAAGATGGTTGTCTCTAGGTGGACTTAGGGAAACGGAAAAGGGAAATGGAGATAAAAAGAAACCAACCAACCAACCAGGGGAGGTGCCCTGCCTAGAAAATGATGACGATGAACTGAGAGGTATGATGAGGCCTCTGCTCCTAAAGTAAAAATAGATACAGTGTATTTAACTATATTCATGAGAACTTCCTCAACCCATAACAACTCACTCCTTACTGCACTGAAAGCTGGCTTCCCTATTAGTTCATGAGGCTATTCTTGAACTATTCTTGAAGCTATTCACTGACAGCTCCCTTCCTTGTTCCTTAAAACAACAGATGCTTTTCAGGTCTTATCTTGACTTCTCAGAAGGCTTAAGCTCTGTTAGCCATTCCAAAATTTCCTGAAACCACTTCCTTTGTCTTCCAGGACATGCTCCTTGTTCTCCTTTAACTCTCTGGCCTTTCTCCTTGGCCTGCTCTGGGGGCTACGCTTCCTCTAACCTGTCCCTTGAATGGTGATGTTCCCCAGAGTTCTGTCCTGGGCCCCTTCCATTCTTCCTCTGTCTACTCGCTGTTTCTAGACAATCTCCTGCACTCCTGACCTGAATGACCACCTCGCGTGAATGACTTCGTGACCTTCACCTTGCATGACCTCTCTGCAACTCCCATCCATCACATCCAACTGCCTTCTGAACATCCACCTGGAAGGCCCACAGGCCTCTCACACTCAGCATTATTCCCAGTTGACTCTATCATCAACCCAGTCCCAGTCCTTCCTGCCATGTTCCTAGTCCACCAATATCCCAGTGGCCCAAACCCAAACCTGGGGTGATAGAACCCAGTATCTCATCAACTCAGTCCCCTCGATATCGCTCAAATCTCCATTCTTCTCTGTCTCCACTGCTCCCCTTCACTTCTCACCACTGTCATCTCAACTCTAGTGGCTTCCTGCTGATTTCTTTGCACCCATATTTGCTCTTTTGCCTACCATCCTGACCTATCCTCTACACTGTGGCCAGAAAGATCATCTTAGAATATAAATATGAGGTCACTTCCGTACTTTAATAGCTCCTCTCTATCTCAGAAGAAAGTTTAAAATCCATCATAAATCAGAGTCAGAGCCTTTTGTGATCCATCCCCTCCCTGAACACTATTCTATCCAACCCTCCCTACTTCCGCAACCCTACTTTCCAGCCATAACGAACTCTATTCAGGTCCCCAGCTCTCTCTGGACACACTCTTTGCACATGCTGTTCCCTAAGCCTGGAACACACTCCCTCTTTTTCAGAATAATTTCTTATCCTTCAGAACTCGTCTTAGCCTTTGCTTTCTTCGAGAAAGCTCCCCATCTTCACCCCCATCCCCTGCAGCAGTGGGAGGTGGGAGCACTTCTTCCAGGCTCCCATCACACTCAGTGCTCATTGTCATCAAAGCACTTAGCCACAAAGCCAGGGACATCCTTAATCATTTTTTTTGTCCCAATTGCCCAGCATAATGCCAGGTACACGAAATGGGGATAAAAAATACTGAACAAATGGGTGAGAACTGAGAAATGCAGAGTACTGCCCTGAAGAGGACAAGAGCAGCTCCTGCCGAGGACACACTATTTGGAGGCCAATTTGGAGGTCAAGGTGGTGAAGGGGCTGGAAACGTGGCACGTAGCAGGAGTGCTGTGAATGCAGGCTGGTCATCGATGCCCTGACAGTGTCACTGTTGCCCTTGTGCCTCAATCTCACATTGCCGCTGTCTCTTCCTCTTTTGCTGGACTGTGGTGGCAAAAGAACAGGCAGTGGCAACAGGGCCCAACGCCTACAAACCAATCTTGAAACCTTTCAGAGCAGCTCCGACTCAACCCACACCTCAGTTTTCTCACCAGAAACATTGATGAAAGCAGCCGTTCTCACCCAGAACTCTTCTAGACAGGGAAGCCCCACTCCACTTAGCTGAGAAGTCTTTTATTCTTTCTTGTGTCACAGAAACATCACTCATAGAATGGTTTCTATCTGTACAGCTCTGCTACACAAAGAGATCTATTTTAAAAGTTGAACCTATAAATAATATATGTTATGGGTGCCAATTCGGCATTCATTCATGTTAGAGCTTTTAAAATAATTCAGTTAAAATTAATCTTTTAAAAGTTGCTCAGGCCCACAAGGACTCCTGAGGGGACGGGCGCTGGCTGGAGGATTTTCCCACCTTTGGCCAGGGCATGAGCCTGGTGCGGTGGGGCTGTCCTCTGGACACATACAGGACACATACACAGCCCCTGCAAGGCTCCAGTCTCGCAGCAAAGGCAAGTGCAGCCTTTCCAGGCTTGGCAGAGCCGGTCCGCCTGTGCACAACCTCCCAGTCTGCTCAGAGAGCACCCCTCGGCCACTAGAATCCGTTTCAGCCTCCTTCCCTGGACGCTGCTGATGGGGACGCACCAGCTGCTGGCTCATGCAGTCACTCTGCCGCCCACGGTCCTCAGGAAAAAGACTTGGCTCTTTACACAACTGTGAGCAAAGCCCAAGGCTAGGAAGGGAACCTGGAATTTACTAGGAGCGTTATATACATTGCCCCATTTAACACACACCTATACTCACAAACTATTAGATATTATTACTGTTATTACTGCTATTAGTGTTATTGTCCCTGTTCTATCAAAACAGCAGACCTGGGTTGAAATCCTAACTCCTGTACTTAACTTAGTAGTCGTGTGCTCTTCTATAAGTCACTCAACCACTGTGTACCTCAGTTTTTCCACCTGTAAAATGAGGGAAATACCCTGTGCTTCCACGGCACAGGATAGGGCCTACCAATGTCCAAATTCTACTCTTTCTACACTCAGCTTGGAGGCATCTTCCAGTCACCCCTATGGTTAGGTGTGGCTGTGTGATTGAATGTGCACAAGGGACACCACTTCGAGGGCTTAGCCATAAAAATCTTCCCCATAATTCCTCATTCTTTCCCCTAAACTCCTAGGACCTAAAGGGCCAAGATGAGAGGAAACTGATTTCCTGGATGACTGTGGGGAACAAAGTCTCCCCCTCAATTTATACCCATTGACTCATCTATGATGTGAGCCAGAAATAAAATTTATTTTACAGTTCCTTATTAGAGCAGTTAGGATACCGAAATCAACACACCCACCACTTACCACATAAAGCTGTGTACAGATTATAGGAAGTTATATGAAAATGATGTATAAACCATAGAGTACCCTATAACCCCAAGGTACAGTTATTTACAAAGAAAATGCAGTACTTCTCAGTATCAAATTTGTGGGTCTGCTCAATACACACACTCTCACAGCAAAAAGGAAAGTACACAGTAGAAGGAGTCTACTGTCATTACCCCATTGCCCCTTCTGCAAACGTCTTTCCCTTTCACCCCTGCCTCAAGCATCCAAGCTCTCTCAACCTCCCTTGATGCCAGGTTCCTCCACTGAGTTGAATGACCCAAGTGGAACTCCTCCTTCAGACCTACTTCCATCCTTACTTCAAAACAAAATTGACTTTGACAACCTAATTCCCTATCATAGGCAACTCCTCAAAGGGAAGGATGCCATTTTCACCTCAGAGGTCTCTGCACATGGCAGGGACTCAATTTTAGTACATGTTAATTGGATGAAACGGATGTATCTACTTTCCCAAGGGGCAGAGTACCTCTCCCAGGGAACACATCTTAATAAGCGCCTTACAGAAATAGATCACCTTATTCAAAGGATGGATATGAAAGAGACAGTGTAGGACCCAAACCAGACAAATAGGTGAAAAATGGTTAGTCAGACAGGTTACTCAGCATGTTCAAATTGTGTGAGGGAGGGAACTGTGTATGGTACCTACAGGGAAAGCCAACTTTGCCTAGAGAGCCCCTGAAAAGTATAGCCTTAACTTATGTACAACCTGTGCTAGGAGGTAAACCCTGGGTGGGAGAAGGAACTGTCCAAAGTTAAAGAATGTGGCAAGAAGGGTGCAGAATGAGGTCCTATTTCCTGCCTTCTAGAGTTACACTCAGACCTCTTAGCCTCACTGCTGGCCTGACCATAACCAAGGACTTTGATGAATTTTCCAACATTATTCTAGTACCCTGTATCTGACTACAGAATCAAGACAAGCATTCACAAGTAGGTTGGCACTGTTTATTCATTAATTCAACAATTTTTTATTGAACAAAGCACCCCCCGCAAAACTCATGAAATATTTAGATATAAATAGAACAAAATATGTGCAAGATCAGTAGGCTGAAAACTACAAAACACTGATGAAAGAATTTGAAAGTCTAATAAATGGAGAGATATACCACGCCCATGGAATGGAAGATTCAATATTATTAAGATGTCAATTTTCCTGAAACTGATCTACAAATTCAGTGCAATGCCAATCAAAATACCCACAGGGCTTTTTTTTTTTTTTTTTTAGAAATCAACAAGTTGCTTCTAAATTTTCTATTGAAATACAAAGATAATAGAACAGCAAAACCATTTTGTAAAAAGAACAAAACTGGAGGATTCACATTACCTGATTTCAAGACTTACCACAAAGCTACAGCCATCATGATAGCATAGTATGGCAAAAGGATAGACACACAGATCAATGGACTAAAGTCCAGAAATAGACTGACATATATATAGTCAAACAATTATTGTCAAAGGTGCAAAAACAATGTAACAGAGAAAGGGTAGGTTTTTTCAACAAATGGGTGCTGCACAACTAGACATCAAATGAAAAATAAAGTGAACCTCTACCTATACCTTACACCACATACAGAATTTAAGCTAAAATGGATTATAGACCTAAATGTAAAACCTGAAACTTCTAGAAAAAAAACAGAAGAAAATCTTTGTAAAGTTGGGTTAAGCAAAATATTTTAGATACAGCACCAAAAGTATGATCCATAGAAGACTGAGTATTATAAAAGAAAAAATTGATTAATCTGACCACCAAAATGTCTGCTCTTTGAAAGATATTAAAAATACAAGCTGCAGACTGGGAGAAAATACTTGTAAAACACTTGTCTGATAAAGGACTTATATCTAGAATATATAAAGAACTCTCAAAACTCATTAATTTTTTAAAAAAGGAAAAAACTCATTAATTAAAAAAAGCCTCAATTAAAAATGAGCAAAAGCTTTTTTTTTTATTTTAATAAATTTATTTATTTATCTTTGGCTGTGTTGGGTCTTCGTTGCTGTGTGCGGGCTTTCTCTAATTGCAGTGAGCGGGGGCTACTCTTTGTTGCAGTGTGCAGGTTTCTCATTGTGGTGGCTTCTCTTGTTGCAGAGCACAGGCTCTAGGCATGCGGGCTTCAGTAGTTGTGGCACAGGGGCTCAGTAGTTGTGGCTCACAGGCTCTAGAGTGCAGGCTCAGTAGTTGCGGTGCACGGGCTTAGTTGCTCTGCGGCATGTGGGATCTTCCTGGACCAGGGCTTGAACCCATGTCCCCTGCATTGGCAGGCGGATTCTTAACCACTGCACCACCAGGGAAGCCCGAGCAAAAGTTTTATACAGATGTTTCATCAAAAGATACGCAGATGGCAAATAAGCACATGAAGAGCTCAATATCATTCATCATTAGGGATGATGAAACTACAATAAGATATCACTACGTGCCTATTAGAATGGCTTTTAAAAAAACTGACAAGTGCTGGTCAGGATGCAGAGCAACTAGAACTCTCAAACATTGCTGGTGGGAATGCAAAAGAGTACAGCCACTCTGGAAAAGAATTTAGCAGTCTCTTACAAAATTAAACATATGTTTACCATATGACCCAGCAATCCCACTCCTGGGTATCTTTACCCTAGAGAACTAAAAACTTAGGTTCACACAAAATGTAAATGTTTATAGCAGCTTTACTCAATAATGACCCCAAATTAGAAACAACCTGTTTATTAACTGGTGAATGGATAAACCAACTGTGGTACCTCCACGCAATGCAATACTACTCAGTGATGAAAAAAAGAACTGATAAATTAGACCCAACATGAATGCATCACAAATGCATTATGCTAAGTGAAAGAAGCTGGACACAAAAGGCTGCATACTGTAGGATTCAGTTTATATGAAGTTTTGGAAGAGGCAAACCTATAAGGACAGAAAACAAACCCGTGGTTGACAATGGTTAGGGTTGAAGAAAGGGGCTGACAACAAAGGGGCATGAGGGAATTTTGGAGGGTGATTGTGGTGGTGGTTATACCACTGTGTGTATTTGTCAACACCTATAATAACGTACACTGAAAAGTGTAAATTTTACTGTATGTAAATTATTCCTCAATAAATTTAAAAACAAAATACTGAAACTAAAAACATAAACATAAATAAAAAGACTAAAAACAAATACTTATTGAGTACCTACTATGTACAGGTGCATTGTTATGAACTGCTTTCACAATAGTGATATAGAATAATTATTACAATTTATTTTAAAATAATGAGAGGGTTTTCTCCAGCAAGGTACTATAATGGAGGAGATTCTGCCCTCAGGTTGCCTAAGACGTGGATATAAGCAATGATACAACAAAATAGAATTAGGTAAGTGTGAAGAGAGAGACGTAAATAAAATATCACAGGAATTCAGAAACAGGAGAGAATACTGAATGTTGGAGAAACCAGGGAAGGCTTCACGATCAAGAGATGCCATTTGAGTTGGGTGCTGTTGACAGGAAGTGGTGATTTTATTGTCCAGGTAAACAGTGTTTATCAGAAAGTTTTCTCACATAATTTCTCTTTGATCCTTCTAACAACCTGGGAGACAGGGTAGGAGTGGGGGAGATACTATTAATCGCAGTTTCAGTTAAACAAACTAAGACTTTGAGATCAAGTTCCTTGCCCAACACTTGGGTGGCAAAGCTAAGGCTTAAACTCAGGTCTTCTGAGAGTTCGGCTCACTCTCTGTTCCCAGATGGTACACCCATCTAGAAGAAAAGTTCTTCCTTCTCATGATATCGAGAGTGACTGCTAATGGTGCCCTTTCCACCTTCGGATCTCTCCAAGAGAATGGGTTACTTCTAGCCGTTCTGGCCACTGAGAACACCCTACAAGGCTAAAATGCTTATTTGAGTCTTTCCTGCATGTGGAATGAGAGCCAGCAGAGGGGAGATTTTCTGTGGCATTCATTTAAACTCAATGTCTCAAAGTATCTTTTATAAATACTAAAAAAACCAAAAGCCTTGAAAGTTACAAGGATAATATGGACTGCTTCGAATGCATGGTCATATACGTAACCCTGAAATTATTTAAGACGCGACCCCAGACCTTATAGGGCAAACTACTCTTGGAGGGGATCAGCTCCCCCAAAGAACTCTGAAGCTCTTCCAAGAAGCTTTCTTGTGACCTGAAGGAGGACACCTGTTCACATGCCTTATCTGGCTGAGCCTCTTATCCGTCATTCCTTCACGCGTGTGAGAGTCTATCTGGCACACACTGAGCTCCTTGCTCTGGAGCCTGTCTACATGCCAACCACTAGGCTAGCGATCACATTTCTCTGGGGAAGAAACAATACCACGGAGATGTAAATGGCTTCTACATTTTGCTGCTGCTATCTCAATCCTTTTTGTTCATTGCTAACTTAAAAAAATAATGAGACAGTGCCATTAGGAGCAGAAATTAATTTAACCAAATATTTCCTGAATGGATACTATATGTGTGTTCATAATGAGATGGTCCCTGTCCTCAAGGATCTTACAGTCAGGTAGGTTATTCAAACATTTCTCATTGGCAAAACTGGAGAAACTTCTTTCTCCTTTCTGAGTTCTAGTTTTCTCATGTGGATACTAGGGAGTAAATTTCTCCAGCTATTAAGCAGTTGTCATCAAAAACATTTACTGAGAATCTATAGCACGCTGCACCTCATAAACACCGTCACGTGAAATCCTCAGAACAACTCTTTGAGGCAGCCACTCCTTTTTCTGACTGAAGCATAGTTGGTATACAATATGATATAAGTTACAGGTGTACAGTATAGTGATTCACAGTTTTTAAAGGTTATACTCCATTTATAGTTATTATAAAATATTGGCTATATTCCCCGTGTTGTACAATATATCCTTGTAGTTTATTTTATACCTAATAGTTTGTACCTCTCACTTCCCTACCCCTATATTGCCCCTCCCCCTTCCCTCTCCCCACTGGTAACCACTAGTTTGCTCTCTGTCTCTGTGCCTGTTTCTCTTTTGTTATATTCACTAGTTTGCTGTATTTTTAAGATTCCACATATAAGTGATATCATACAGTATTTGTCATTCTCTGTCTGACTCATTTCACTTAGCACAATACCCTCCAAGGCCATCCATGCTGTTGCAAATGGCAAAATTCCATTCATTTTTTATGGCTGAGTAGTAGTCTATTGTGTATACACACCACATCTTCTTTACCCATTCACCTGTTGACGGACACCTAGGTTGCCTACATTTTGGCAACTGTAAATAATGCTGCTATGAACATTGGGGTACATGTATCTTTCCAAATTACTGTTTTTATTCCTTTTGGATATGTACCCAGGAGTGGAACTGCTGGGTCATATTTTTAGTTTTTTGAGAAACATCTATACTGTTTTCCACAGTGGCTGTACAAATTTACACTCCCAGCAACAGTGTAGGAGGGTTCCCTTTTCTCCACATCCTCACCAACATTTGTTATTTGTGTTTTTTGATGATGGCCATTCTGACAGGTGTGAGGTGATATCTCACTGTGGTTTTGATTTGCATTTCCCTGATGATTAGCAACGTTGAGCATCTTTTCATGTGCCTGTTGGCCATCTGCATGTCCTCTTTGGAAAAATGTCTATTCACGTCTTCTGCCCAATTTTTAATTGAGTTGTTTGCTTTTTTATGTTGAGTTGTATGAGCTGTTTATATATGTTGGATATTAATCCCTTACCAGTCATGTCACTTGCAAAATTTTCTCCCATTCAGTAGGTTGCCTTTTTGTTTTGTCAATGGTTTCTCTTGCTGTGCAAAAGATTTTAAGTTTACTTAGGTCCGTTTTTTTTTTTTTTTTTTTTTTTTGTGGTACGCGGGCCTCTCACTGTTGTGGCCTCTCCCGTTGTGGAGCACAGGCTCCAGACGTGCAGGCTCAGCGGCCATGGCTCACGGGCCCAGCCGCTCTGCGGCATGTGGGATCTTCCCGGACCAGGGCAAGAACCCGTGTCCCCTGCATCGGCAGGCGGACCCTCAACCACTGTGTCACCAGGGAAGCCCGGTCCGTTTGTGTATAGTTCTTATTATCCCCATTTTAAAGGTGAGGACACTGAGGCTTAGAGAGTTCGGTGATGTGCCCCATCCATTGGCCAGTAAGTGATGGAGTCAGGATTCAACCTCAGGCAGACAGGCTCAGAGCCCCTGCCCTTAACCACTGCGATCATAGTCCTGCCTGCCCTGAGCCCTATGCAGGGAGGAATGAGAGATCAAAGGAGCAGGTGCCTATAAACAGTTTTTAAATCATCTGGGACAGATTCGTCCACATTCAGCTCAACACCAGGCAACAAGAACATCAAGAAAGGCAACAGGAAAGAAAGATGATCTACATTGGGAGGCCAAGAGGCCCTTTAAGGTCACAGTTAATCCAACCCTGAGATTGCAGAACACAAATACACTGGGTCTCTAGCAGGCATCAGACCCACATTTCCTCTGAGGATCTCCAAGCACCTTTTCCCCCAGAGTCGTCGCAGACACAGAGAGGATAGGAAAGCAAGGTGGGGTAACTTTCCCAGGACAAACAAGTGGCAGTGTCAGAAGGGAAATGTCTGTGTTTAACCCCCCAGCTCTTCACTGAAGCCACACTCTATTTTTAGGGTCCCTCTTTAACCCAACACACATCTATTTTCAGAAGAAGGGAAACCCCAATGTGTGGAACCAGAGGAGGGTTTCTGCAGGTTTTCCAAGGTGCCACAGTTTGATAACACTCTCTGCCTATCTATTAAAGAGTGCAGCAAATGTTATCACCTGAAAGCACCCGAGGCCACGGTACCCCTGGTTCTGAGCACTGGAAATGGGCTACCCAGAACTGGACAGCATGTCAGAGCCTCACCCTGTAATCAGACTGAGCTGCTTGCAAAGGAACTGCTACCACATTCCTCTCTTAAAGAGGCCTGACACCAAATAGCTTGGTCGGGGCCAGGGCAGCCAGAGCTGCCAAGTGCCTGCCGTTCCCAGGGAGGCGTGTGTGTGTGGCCAGGGTGGTGGACACGTAAGCCACGGTAGGTCACCTGAAGAGTGTGGAGAAGTGAGTGATCATCGCTAAAATAGTCTGCAGGCAACTCCAGAAAGCTTGCCATGCCTCGACATTCTCAAGTACATGGCAGCAATACTCGACCATTCAGCAAAGGCTTCCAGAAAGAACCAGAGATTTAGGGCCAGAAATAGTAGACTAAGGCGACTTTGACCTGGGGACATGAACCAGGCAGTGCCACGCAGTGGTTGGGGGCATCTGGAGTTAGACGGCCCTGGGGTGACTCTGGCCTTAGCCACTCACTAGCTGTGTGGCCTTGGGCCATTTCTTTAAACTCTTTAAGCCTCCGTTTCTTCATCTATATATAAGGTGGAGTTAATAGTCATCACCGGGGCTTCCCTGGTGGCCCTGTGTTAAGAATCCGCCTGCCAATGCAGGGGACACAGGTTCAATCCCTGGTCTGGGACGATCCCACGTGCTGCGGAGTGACTAAGCCCATGTGCCACAACTACTGAGCCTGCGCTCTAGAGCTCGCAAGCCACAACTACTGAAGCCCACGCACCTAGAGCCCATGCTCCGCAACAAGAGAAGCCACCGCAATGAGAAGCCCGTGCACCGCAATGAAGAGTAGCCCCCGCTCGCTGCAACTACAGAAAGCCCGCATGCAGCAACAAAGACCCAATGCAGCCAAAAATAAATAAATTTTAAAAATAAAGTATCTGTATCGTGTGATATGATATATATAAAAAGAACCAGTCATCACCTCACAGCACTGATGTTTGGATCCGATAAGATGATGTATTTAAGAGTCCTTCACAGTCCTTCACAGAATGCCTGAATACGTGTGGGCCACTAAATATTGCACCAGGTCTGTGGCTGTTCCCACAACTCAGAAGAATGAACTGTTGCCCCTCGTTGTACCTCAGTTTCTCCAGTAATAAAACAGCAACTATTCTTCCCCCCTCCTCTGTTTATGGCACTTAAAAGCTGGGGATATGCAGAAGTTGAGGGTTTCTTTAATCATCAGAAATGTTATCCAGTGTTTACACAGCATCTACTCAGGGATTGGCCATCTCTCCCTTTTTGGGAATCTGTCCTCTAAATGTTGGATGACAGATTTCTGATTAAAACAAGCTGTCTAGGGCTTCCCTGGTGGCGCAGTGGTTGAGGGTCTGCCTGCCGATGCAGGGGACACGGGTTCGTGCCCCGGTACGGGAAGATCCCACATGCCGCGGAGCGGCTGGGCCCGTGAGCCATGGCCGCTTAGCTTGCGCGCCCGGAGCCTGTGCTCCGCAACGGGAGAGGCCACAACAGTGAGAGTCCCGCGTACCGCAGAAAACAAAACAAGACAAAACAAAACAAGCTGTCTATACTTTTGCACTTCTTGAGGTTTTTATGGTGCCAGGAGCAGACATGAGGAAGCAACCATCCCCCATGCTGTCAGAGACTCATCTACAGAAGAGACGCTATGGGAAGGATGCAGAGCAGCTGCGCTGTCGCCACTCAGGATCTGTCATGTGACACCCCCTCTTTCCCTCCAATGAAAGCAGAAAGATGTCTTCAGTCCATTGGGGGAAAATAAAATCAGTGCTTGAATATTTGCCACAATTCTTCACAACAAACCCAGCAGTAACTTCCTTACTTTCTCATTTCTACTTGGTCATGGCCCCATCACAATGCCCTCATTCCATCACAATCCCTACTTCTCATGCTAGAAAAAGGGATGGGAGTGACATTCTGTTGAGAGTTAGTACAGGTTTCTGGCTTGCGCAAGCTGCCTTCTCTGGATAAAGGCCATCAGCTGTCAAACCAGCCCGAAGAGCTGAGCTCTGAGAGAAGAGTGGGTTTGCATAGAGGGGAACGATGCCTGCCTCACCTTGGCACCTTCCCCACCCCAGGTCAGTCAGCAGGCTTGGGGAACATGAACATTAACCTTCCTCTCTTAGCATCAGCTCCTGTGCCTTGGCCTGAACCATTCTACTACCACCAGCGACCAGCTTACTAAACCAGAACAGCCTAGACGGGACCACTATTAATTGGATGTATTTCCTTGTAGCCAATCTAATATGTTCTAGTAGATTGTTTTTAATTATAAAAGTGCTGTACTCCAGGCCTTTAGAAAATCCAACAAAACAGGTTGCAGTGGAGAGCCAACAGTAGCAGTCTATCCATCCTCAAAATGGTGCCCCTAAGCTGAGTAGACCGTCCTTACGTGAATGTGTGACAGCTGTGCCTCCCAAGAGCTGCTTAGCAGGAGTCCCCGTGTAAAAAGGATGGGCTAGAAGACCCGAACTTCCTTTATTTTTACAGTTACCCTTGATTACCAGTGAATGAATGCCCTCAGTTGTGAACTGTCCACATCTATTCCCATCCAAACCCTTTCCCTGCACTTCAGGCAGCCAGACCTCTGGCTACTCATGTGAAGGGAACAGGTCCCAGCACACAATAGGAATGTGCATCTCCAACAACAAACATCTGTAGAATATCATCGCAGAACAGCAACAATAATAACAATAACAAAAATGGGAACAAGCATATTCAGCGAGGACTCAGTACATGGGATGCATATACTAAGTGCCTGGCATACACAGGAGTGTATTGATAATGAAATGAGCTGTGAGTGCTTTTCACTTTCTCCATCTTATAAAGGAAGAAAGTGAAGCTTACAGAAGTTTAGGAACGTCCCCAGGTCACACTACCGTGAGAAGCAAGGGGTGAAGTCCAACCTACACCTGGTCTGACAGCATAACTTTTGGATGAATTGCTGCTAATGATAAATTTTAACTGTGTTAACAGTCCAGTAATCCATATGAACACTTAGCGGGGCTTCAGCTGAAAAGAAACGTGAAGATGATGCTGTGGCTCCCCATAAACACTTCCTATGTGTATAAGTCAGATTTACTATTCTCCTCCCAGATGCTGCATCCCATTTCTACCCAAAGTATAGAAACATTACCAAAATACATTCAAACCACATTCCAGGGATCCCACCTGCTCTAAGACTTCCCCTGGTGTTTAGAAATCTGTCTGGCTCCTGTTTCCTTTGTGACCGCAGCATGCCACTGTAGAGATGGCGAGCACGCTGCTGTTTCTAAAGGCCTGAGCATTTCAGGTCACTAACCCCACCAGAAATGAGACCCAGAAGTCCAGAGTCCTTGAGCTATTGTTCTCCCTACACATTATACTCCCTTGTTCAAGAGAGAGACAGAGGGACGGACAGACATGCAAAACTACTGGAAAACGAAAGATCCAAAGTAGTCCGTATCCAAACCAGCCCAGGGCTGCCTTTATAAAATGAACTCCTCTAAGCCTCGGCCCATTATCTGGGCTTTGCAGAACTGGCCTGCTCTCCTGACTTATCTCTCTTCGTGCCTACACAGTTTGCTACACCCACTGCATGTGGGCATCCTTATCAGAAAATATCCACATGACAAGCGTTTGCCTTTGAACAGAAGTAGCTGTTTAGCCTGCCAAACATCAATAACTCTGTATACTTGTTGGTACATATATTGTGAACACGTACATAAAGCTCGCAAATACAGAACAGACACCCACTACAGGGCACAAGTGGCCATGTGTCTTTGGAAACTGCCAACCTATTACAAAATACCTGCCACTCTCCTCTTCGCCATCAACTAGGAAACGAGAAGAACAAAGCTTGCAGCTCTCTGAATAGTTCATTTGTTCCACAAATATTTTCTGAGCATTGTGTTGTGCTCTCAAACTGAAAGTTTTACCAAACTATAGGATTCTAGAGATGAGAAGAAGGTTGTCCTCTGTTCCTTTTACGACTAGTTTCACCAGACAGCAGGATCATCCAGCATCAGACTTGCCAAGAGGTGACAGCCTTTGACAATATGAAAATATCACGTGTCAGGGGTCAGGGGGTCCCATGTGTGTCTCCAACATTGGGAAATAATGACTCAGCGACAGCCTCATCTACTCCCTTCATTTCTGAGTCAAATTATTTTTGACTCTTTTTAAAGTTTATCATTTTGGTTTTCAGTGTGTACTTGTTATTTGTTAAGTGTATTTCGTGGTCAGGCATTTGGGGCCAATAGTGACTTTTTTAAAATACAGACTACATTTTATTCATGAAGTTGGTCGATCATGGAGTTGAGATAAAATGTTTACTAGCTGCATGGTTCTTAAAAGAAACCACCACCGGAAAGCACTGTTGCAGCCACAGCCTAAAGCACCTAGTGAAACGCGAGACGCTTCGTTCCTGTATCACCTGCTGTGATCAAAATGAAAGCAGAGAACTGTTACTCCTGACTTGTGGTAAGTAATTTGATTATAATGCATCAGGATGACTGGAATTCCCTTCTCCCTACACTGAGAAGCCTGATCTCAACAACAGAACAAAAGCCTACACAGTAATTAAAAACTCTGTCCCAGAAGTGGAGTAGGGGGTGGACCTCATTCTCCTTAAAACCCTTTGAAGGGTCAGGAAACATGGGGGGTGGGAGAGAAAAGGAGGAGTCGTAAAGACCCTCAAAGCTGGTGTATGCATTACTCGAGCTGTGTGTAAGAGGACTGGCGGGGCCTCACGCTTTGTAGAACATGTTTGGCTACAGGGGTCTAGGTGATGCCGAGCGGCAGAAAGCCCGTGCAGATACAGGGGTGGGGGGAACCCATGCGCCTAGGGTTGCTGAATGCACACGTTGTATTTGTAGCAGAATGAAAGCACAAAGGAGATACATGTGTGCACCTGTGTTGTGGCAGCTGATTAATTCAATTAATATTTATTGAGCACCTGCAGGGCTCATGACAGCTTACTGTGGGGAAAGAAAGACAGTGTCTCCTGCCTTCAAGGAACTCATGATCTTACAATAAGACAGTGACAAGGAGATGATATAACTGTATGTTTAAATTGGGTCTAAATATCTGTCGGAAAAGGCCTTTGTCTCACTGATCCTTCACATTCTTGATGGCTGACAGCAAGAAAGAAGTCATCTCAACAATCAAATTCCAATCTGCTCAAGTTTTGTTGATAAGGTGAAAGAGGACATCAGGAGCTCGGGCCACAGCCTCTGGACAGAGGAAGTGCGTGTATGTGTGTGTAGAAGCACTCGTCGAAAGCATGGCTATCAAGATCCAGGGTGGTCTGCAGCAGGCCATTCAGCTACCAGGAACCCATCACCCATCAGCAGCTCCTCTTCGCCATATGTCTTAACAGCCATAAAAGCCACTTGTCTATGTGCAGAATCACCTCAAGGTGTGATTTCCCCAGTTTCCCACAAGCTTTGCAGCATCAAGCCTAGTTACTTTTTGGATAGGCATTTAGTGCTCAGAGCCCCAGGAAACTGAAATAGAATTTCACTAGAAAACAGTGATTCAACAGACCTGTTTAGAGAACCCAACATGGTTGCTGGTCTTCTCCCAAAAAACATCAAAGACCAAAATCCTGGCCACATAAGAAGGTGTGGTCTATCCAGATGAAGGAGAATGGGCAGAACATATCTGCAGACAGCTCTCTTCCAAGTATAGACCAGAGCTCAGGCTAAGACGACCCTCATGTGGGCATCTAGGGAGACTTTTCCAAGCTGGGTCCAGTGGGCACTGGGGGATGGGTGGATGAGAGGGAAAAGCCTATTCATCTACCCTTCAGTTACCTTGACAGGGCGGCTTGGCTCCTTCAAGCCACACTGGCTTTGAATCAGAACATCAACTCAGAAGTTTAAATCCTGGGCTGGGAGGAGCCACTGGACTCCTAAGTTAAAACAGGAAGCAGGACTCAGAGTCTGAAGTGAGAGCATTTACTACCATGCGACACCGCACCAGCTGTTGGGAAATGCTTACCTGTATATTCCCTTCCTTTTCCAGCCAGAGTCTAGAACCGCTTGAAATTCACCGTGGAGATCATGCATAACGAGGCATCCACCGTTTGCCGCTGTGCTGGCCAGCACAGACCAGCTCTTGAAAAGAAGCTGCTTTGCACTATTCACAATAGCCAAGACATGGAAACAACCTAAATGTCCATCGACAGATGAATGGATAAAGAAGACGTGGTACATACATACAACGGAATATTACTCAGCCACAAAAAAGAATGAAATAATGCCATTTGCAGCAACATGGATAGACCTAGAGATTATCACACTAAGTGAAGTAAGTCAGACAAAGACAAATACCATGT
This sequence comes from Grampus griseus, assembly GCF_964374135.1. Classification (NCBI taxonomy): domain Eukaryota; kingdom Metazoa; phylum Chordata; class Mammalia; order Artiodactyla; family Delphinidae; genus Grampus; species Grampus griseus. The sequence goes on along the minus strand of NC_139018.1, from coordinate 36,787,884 downwards.
GATATCACTTACATGTGGTATCTAAAATATGATACAAATGAACTAATCTACGAAACAGAAACAGACTCACTGACATAGAAAACAAACTTATGGTTATCAAAGGGGAAAGGGGGTGGGGGAGGGACAAATCAGGAGTTTGGGATTAGCAAATACAAACTACTATATATAGAATAAACAACAAGGTCTTACTGTATAGCACAGAGAACTATATCCAATATCCTTAATAAAAGATAATGGAAAAAATATAAAAAAGAATATATATATATATGTATAATTGAATCACTTTGTACACCAGAAAGTAACACAACATTGTAAATCAACTACACTTCAATTATAAAAAAGTGAAAAAAAAGAAAAGAAGCTGCCCATTTCCCTCAACACCACCCTGTCAGTGGGTGAGACAAAAGGAAGCGCTCCACATCAACCTACACCTCCACTTCCTCCGTAATTTCTGACCAGGTGACCACACACGCCTTTCCCTGTAAAGTGCTGTCATCCCTCTCATCTGTGTCCTCATACTGATACTGATCAAGATAGTAAGGCCACCCTTAAATATCGTCTGAGAATAGAGGCATCCCTGATGCTTTTTGATGATCTCTTCTAATGCTTCACAACCACCACATTTATAAGTTTTATGCTTTGCTTTAATTCTTTTACTACCATTTAAATCTACCTTAAAAAAAATAACAACCGAAGGATGGTTCCTATTTTACCTTCAATACAGAGACAGAAATCTGATTATAGACACACATTCAAAGAAAAGTCACTCTCACTCTGCTTGCTTTCTAATATCATGATCTAAATCCCTTCCACCTTTAATTGAAGAGCCTTAAAAATCACATTCATTTTCTTTGCTCTCGTTAATACCCACTCCAATTCCCCCCCATTTTTCTCTCACTAGGAGCTCCCCAACGAGACTCAGCCCTGTGTGAAGAGCTGGCCAGATGTTCTGAGCGTATGACCTCAGAGCTCCTCTCCTGTTGTTGAAAACTTTTCAGTATTGTTAGTACATCGCAGTCATTTTCAGTTCATGGTTTAGATAAGTAGTTAAGGCCACAGCCCAATAAGCCTTCTCTGATATTCAGTTTTCATCAATGCTATTAATAAGTCGATTCTTGTGCATATTACAGTTACTGAATTACGAAACTGCAAGACACCTCCACAAATTAGCCAATCTACCACCAACTCACCCGCCAACACACAGAGTCTAATTGCTTTTACTTTACTACTTTTCAATCTATGATCCACCAGGGCAGCTTTCAGTTTAGTTACAGCTTATAGGGGAATTCCAACATTTTTGAAAACACATTTTGAAATTAGAAAAATAAATAAGGGCTGGTTGTTTAACAGCAGCATAACACTCTTGACTTACATCATTATGCTTATGGTAATAAGAAAATCAACTGACTTTTAATGAGTACCTACCATGTACATGCACCATGCCACGACACACCCCCTACACTCCCAAAGCTTCCAGTCTTACTTAAGAGACATCACACATCATAATCCCTCATCCACAACAATTCTGAAATTCAAAAAGCTCTGAAAGCAGAAAGAATTTTGTCATTCATCTGATGGCAAAATCTGCCCTGAAGTTAGCTAATTTATATTCTTTATTTATCTGCTTTCATGTAAATATAAGTTTTGCTGTCAAAATAACATGCTCAATTATAGGATGCCACCCCACACATGGTATAATGTTTCTAAATCTAAATTCTGAATTCCAGGTTAATTCTAAACCCATGCTCTTAAGGGCTCTACCATACTTCTTCCCACATGATTGAGTCCTTGGTTATAGCTCGTAAAAATAAAAAAGAAGAACAAAGAGGAGGAGGAGAAGGGGAACGAGGAGGGGAAGAGGTAGAGGAAGGGGAAGAAGAAGAAAAAGAAAAAAGAAATCTGAATTCCAAATACATATCTCTTACCGGCTTCAAATAAGTTGGCCATGGACCCAAAGATTGACATGAAAAAGAAAACAACACAAACCAAAGTTACCCCATCCACTGAGTGGGGGATTAGGCAAAAGGTGGGTTAGCCCTGTTACTCTCTTCATTCTCAATAGTTCTAAAAATCTACTCTGTAAGTGACAAATGAGTGTCACAGCAATATTTAAATTACCTTAGTCCCTTGAAAAAAGATAAGGACAATGGCAACAATATAATTGGAATTTTTGGCCCCATTTTATTAAAACTTGGACACTTAAACCTAACTCAATCTTGACAGAGCAGTATTTGTGCATCTCCTCTCTAAGAGCAGAACATTTTGCATTGTTGGCTACTGAATGGAACCTTCCTCATTTCAGGTCCTTCTCCAGCTCCAATGTCAGGGATTCCCATCATAGTCATTAAGATGAGGGCCATTCCTACTACGAAGTCACCCTCAGAGTAGAGTCGGACATTTGCCCTTTTCCTTAACCAAAACTCACCTCTGTTGCCCTTGTCATCAGGGGTCCTGGAAGAGGGGCTTTGTGGTCAACACCCTCCTGCACACCTTCACCAATAACCAGAAACCCCTAACTGAGTTCTAGATTGGACCCACGGTGTGGAGTTTGCAGACCCCTGGTGTAGAGTATTAACCCGTCTCCTGCCATGAGGGCTTACTACTCAAAGACAAAGTTTATTTAGCATATCCTGGGATCTCTGGGGCACTCACTCTGCCCGTGGCAGAGCCTGAAGCTACAGCTGGGTTACGCGCTAGACAGGAGAAATCCAACGACAGCCTCAGCCTGTTTTTGTACAGCGCATGAACTGAGTAGATTGTACATTTTTAAAGGATTGTGAAACAAACAAAAGTATGCAACAGAGACTTACGTGGCCCCAAAAGTAAAAAAATGTTTACAGAAAAATTTTGCCATTTACAGAAAAAGTTTGCCAACTCCTGCTTTCTCACCTGTGAAGAGGACAGGGCAAAGGATGTGTGACAAGATAAAGGCCGCCCCAGACCCTGGTCACATATACCTGTGGATGACTTCTTTCCAATCCCACCTTGGAACTTTCCAGCAGGATTTTAGAACTAATTGATTCCACCTCAGTTTTATTTTTAAAAAGGCCCACTTTTCCCTTAATTTCCCCCAAATAACAAAAATAGACACATTGGCAAACTCCGTCAGGTTGCAGGCCCCTCACCCAGGGCCCGCTCACAAGCCCAGACCTGCACTGTCACCTGGGCTAAGGCACTTGCATCCCCTCCCCTAAACATAGGTTCCAATTTGGGGGGGAAGCCAAACAGGTAGAACACCAGCAATCCGTATTTTCTTCTCATTCTTTAAGTTGCCTGTCTGTGTGAGAACTGTGAAGCAAATGAATTTATCTTATGGGAACCTCAGCTTTCCCTACTCTCCATGACTCCTTTCCCAATGATGCCATAATTCTTTCTCTCTCTCCTCCTTTCCTTTCCTCTGGCCAGACTCTGCTCTGCAGTACTGACCATGCAGAGTTTAATGTGTTCCCAACCTCACTCAACAGGGTGACAGAGCACCAGTGTTGAAGGTGGTCTTTGAGACATGAGAGATAGAAGTGTTAAACGTGGGTCTAAGCTGGCCCAATCTGGTCTGATTCCTGTCTACCTACCTGTCATACTATTCATCAACCTGACACTACTTCCATGGTAATAACCCACTTCTCATAGAAATGCTCATAGAGACCCATTACTTGCCCTGTCAGCCCCTTTTGGATTCTTTTTTACCCTCCAAGGATAGAAACCCACATCAGACTCACCAAGCAACACAACAAGTTAGATGCACAGTTTTTAAAAGTCCATGCATGTTATCTCTGCTAGTGGAAGGGCAGTACAAGGACAGGATTTAAGAGCCAGGGCTCTGGAGCAGACTACTGCAATTCAAATTCCAGCTCTGCCACTTATTAGCTGTGTAACCGTGGACAAAATAACTTAACCTCTCTGTGCTTTGGTTTCTTCATCTATAAAATGAGGATACTAACATTATCTACTATATGAGGTGGTTGTAAAGATTAAGGACTTCAAATACGTAAAATACCTAGAACAATGCTTGGCACCTAGAAAGAGTGTAAAAAAATACCTATTAACAGCAGTAGTAGTAGCCTGTTCCTCAATCCCATTGTTTTGAGCTCATTCATTCTTTAAAAGGCATGCTATGTGCCAGGCAATTTGCTAGGCATGGAGGTTACAAAGATGATTAATACCTGGTTTTTGCCCTCAGGAGCTGGCAGATGAGTATGTGAGACAGTCATAAAAACAGGCTAGGTCCTAATATAATGTGGAGAGAGAGAAATACCCAAGGCTTTATGGGAGCACAGTAGAAGCGTACAGGAGGCCTCTGCAAGGGTGGGTGGGTAGGGACCAGAGCTGAATCCTTAAGGAGGAACAGGAGTTATCCAGGTACAGTTGAGGGAGATGGAGAAGAGTCATGCATGGCAGGCAAAGGCGTTCCAAGAAAGAGGAAGACATACTCCATGCGTGAGGGCAGTAAGAAACAGCCTGGAGTTGATGGGAAACTGCCAGGAGCCTGGTGAAGAATGAGAGACAGACAAGGGCCCTATCACTGTAGGCCTTTATTGCCATGCTAAGGAACTTGAGTAACGGGGGAGTCAATAAAGGGTTCTAAGTGGATGGAATGGCTAGATTTGCCTTCTAGAAAGATCCCTTTGGTAGGTGCATGGAGGGATCGATTTAAAGGGGCAGAGACAAGATTACAGGCAGGGAAAGTGATTAGGATGTTAACTGCAGCAGTTGAGACAAGAGATGCCTTGGGTCAAGAACTAGGGTTTTGGTAGTCCAGGTGCTGAGGAGAGATCAGGTTACAAAGCTATTTAGGATATTGATGGGTGAGTGGAAACCACAGTTAGAAGAAGCAAAGAGTCAAGAATGACTCCTCCACCTTGAAAGACTAAGTGGAGAGTGGGTCTATCAAGCAGGAGGGTGATCACAAGAGGAAGAGGAAGTTTAGGGCAAGGAGTGAAGATTTCAATGGGTCAGAAATACGTATCAAGGGGCTTCCCTGGGGGTGCAGTGGTTAAGAATCTGCCTGCCAATGCAGGGGACACGGGTTCCAGCCCTGGTCGGGGGAGATCCCACATGCTGCAGAGCAACTAAGCCTGTGTGCCACAACTACTGAGCCCACGTGCTGCAACTACTGAAGCTCGTTCACCTAGAGCCCGTGCTCCACAGCAAGAGAAGCCACTGCAACGAGAAGCCACCGCAATGAGAAGCCCGCGCACCGCAACGAAGAGTAGACCCCGCTCACCGCAACTAGAGAAAGCCTGCACGCAGCAACGAAGACCCAATGCAGCCAAAAATAAATAAATAAGAAAGAAATACATATCAAGTCCTTATTCTGTGTTAGCCATGGTGTTATGTATTGGATATGCGATAATGAAACAAAATAGAGAGGCTTTCTGCCTCATGGTGCTTTCAGTCCAGTAGAGGAGGCAAATAGCCAATGAATTATTACAAATAATTAATTTATAATTTACAAATTGCAGAACACTGCAGAGGAAAGTGCAGAGTACTAGGCAAAGGTTAACAGGGAAGCCTCACCTAGCCTGGGGAAACGTGGGAGGGCTTCTCCGAGCAAGTGGCCCTTACATTGGTAGTTATGGGACAAATAAGACTTAGACAACAAATGGGGAAAGGGCTTGTGCAACACCTGCAGTAGGAGTCTCAGACATCCTGTGAGACGTCCAGTGGAAACACGTAACCTGAGGCTGGGTGTTCAAGTCCTAGGGAAATTGTCTGGGCTGGAGTTATTTTAGAATCATCAGCAATAAACAGGTAGCAGCAGAAACACCGAAAGTGGGCAAGATTATCCCCAAAGAGAGTACAGGTGTCCAGAATGGAAGCTGAGGATGGGCCCTGGGGAACTCCTTCCTTGGGGTACACAACGGGTGACCGCAGTAAGAATAGTTTCTGTAAAGTCATGGGGATGGGAGTCCAGGAAAGTGGGGACTGGAAAAAATGACAGCAAAATCATGAGTATAGTGCATTCCTTCAAAATGTTTGTAGAGGGAGGGTATGTAGTTTTGAGGGTGGGCAGACAGAGATGCAGGGCCAAAGGACAGGTTATCCAATGAGAGAAACCTGGGTGTGTCTAGAGGCTCTAGGAAAACAGCAAGACAGAGGGAAGGGTTGACGACTCAGAAGAGCTTGGGATCTCCCCCAGTGCAAACTTTAGCACTTATCATTGGGCCAAAACTTTCCAGACTCTTGATTGGATACTGCTTTTTCTTCTTCCACCACAGGGTCCAACTCTGGACTCGCTATATCACTTAGGCCTCAGCTGATTTTGTAGGATTCCCACTAGCTGGCCCAGGCCCAGAAAGCCACATGGGTGAGAGGAAAGCTCCTCAAATTACCGCCCCCCCCCCCCCCGCCCATCCCATCCTCCAGGATGCTGGGAGACTCAATCCTTATTCCAGGCCAAGGTTCTGCCCTTCATTAAGGAGAAAACTGAGAAACTTGGTATCATTTCCTGGTGAACAAAATAATAGAGCTACCACACCCCAGAAACTTTCCTACAAATGAGCTTTCTGTGCACAGAGAGAGGCTGGCTGAGAAGGTCTGCTGACGTTCCTTAGATGGGCCTGGCTCCGTGATCACCCCTTTCAGGAAGTGGCGCCTATGTGAGATCGTCCTTGGGGCCCTGGTCCTTCGCTGACGGCAACTCGCCAGAAAGCAGGCGCCTCTCACCACCACTCTGTGGTCAAGTGACAGCAGGGATTCCTGGAATCAATGTGCTCCGTGGAAGAGAAGGGTGGCCCCAATGAGCCACTAACCGGGCAAAGGGCTTTCCAACCAGCGGAGCGCTTTGAGGAGCAATGAATCAAACAAAAAAGCTGCAGCAGCAGCTTGGAAAAAGCAGTAAGAGAAGGAGAGAACATGTGAGAGACAGACAGACTGATCGACAGACTGACCGACCGTCAAGGGAGTGCCCAGGAGAAAAGTCTGGGTGGTTCAATAAGGGTGCACTGACACAGAGACCCTGACCCACCTCCCGCAAACACTATTCTTTATGAAATATGAAAACAACCCCCTAAAAAGTTATTCTTTATAGTTCAGGGAGATGAAAGAGAGAGAAAGAGATTGTGTTAAAGTACTTCCTCATCACAAGTATCAGTATCACAAGACATCATCGCCCCTTATGTTCTAACACAACGTAACTGGCTGAAGAGAAATGTAAGCTCTTCTTAGTCAGCGGCCTCCAAACTTGGATCTCACACACAATTCATCTTGTAGTCACTGGGACCACGAAACCCAAAACACACACACACACACACACACACACACACACACACACACACACACACACACACACACACACACACACACACACACACACACACACACACACACACACACACACACACACACACACACACACACCAGAGAAGCAACCAAGGGACTGTGGTGAGTGAACCCCAGCAGGGGAGAAAACTCAGGAACTCCTCCTTCCCACCCCTGCCCCACCCCTTCCCATCTTCTCCCAGCCACCCTGCCCCACAGGGCTGGAGCGGGACCCCAGTGTGACACCTGTGCAGTGCCACTCAGAGGCTCTCAGGGCTGGATGCTGGGCAGAGCTGTGGAAGCCCTGGCCGAAGCCCAGGCTCTGGCCCGAGGAGTGAGGCCTGGCAGATGGCAAGGACACACACAGCCCAGCTGGCTTCAGAGCCTCCTCGCCTGGTTCAGGGGACGGAAGAAAAAGCAATATGCTAATGCCGGGTCCATAGCTTCCACTGGCTTTAGCAGGCAAAAGGCAGGAAAGCCCAGGAGGCTGTCTCTCCAGGCACCTTGCTTCAGAAGCAGACAGGCCTGCTGTTGTTTTACAAGGCAGCTCACCTCCAGAGACAGGAGCTTCCTGAAGCTCAGGTTACAAGGTCAGGCCAGGAGCCCTCCCTGGGCCTCCTCCCCAGGACTCTCCGCAACTGCCGCCTAAGAGGAAAGATCCGGTGGGAGGACCCCACCGCCAAGTTCTTTCCCTCTGCATCAGGCCAACCAACTTTGTCAGCTCCGCAGACCTGCCTCTGAGCCCACTGCTCAGCGAGCTCAGCAGGACACCCCTCAAGCCTCAGCCAGGTTCAGCGAGGGAGCAAGAGGTGCCGGGTTTTGATGGGGAAATTCAGTCCTGCTGACGGCAACTGTTGGATGCTCTGGGCAAGTCATTTCTCCTACTCACAGAGCCTTCTTCCATTTGAAAAGAAAGAGACTGTACTAGCCAACCTGCCCCAAAAGGACCGGCAGGAACAAACTTTACGGAGAGAATAGTTTGCGTTTTCTAATCCCTCCATCCAGGGCAATGCAAGGTTCCCAGGCTTTATGGAATGCCTGTCCATACAGGAGTTCCAAACACCTCAGAAGAGATGGGCTCTGCCTAAAGAACAGGAGTCCTCAAAATTTGTTCCTTAGTGGGCATGAGGGGAGGGACAACTCACCCCAAGTGTGGGAGAGGCACAAGAGATAAAAAGCAAGCTTGTAATTCCTGCTGATCTGCTATGGGACCTTGGACCAGTTCACTACCTCTGTGTGCAGGGAGCAAAGTGCTTGGTTTTCCTTGGGAACTCGAAGAAAATTTGAATCTGTGTTTTAATTTCCTTACCATTTGTCCTTGTGGTCCAGTGCTTCACCTTGGGGGATTAGCACCAGAAACCAGTAGACGAAGAATAGACTCCAGACCAAGTGACTCTAGAATGCTGAGTATGAAACCCCAAAATGCAGCTTGCCTTCTGCAAGCAACTAGAGTAAGCCAATTTCTGAGGGTACCAGAAAACCACTGCCATTCTTGATCTATGACAAACCCCCGAAGGAACTGGCAAAGTCTTTGCTAAGAAACTCTTCATGCACTTTTGTGGCAATGACTAAACCACAAAGAGCATCCCTTAACTCAAGTTGCTGGACCTCAGAGGGAAAAAAAAAAAAATTCCAGATTCTGGGAACCATTTGGGATAAATGGAGACAACCATTCTCCGGGAAAGACAAATGATTTCTAGCACAAGGAACTTCAAAGAGATAGCTAAATTCTTGTCCTAAATTTTTATTTTATTAATTATTTTATTTACTATTGCCAAGAATACTGGCAAAAATATTTATGTTCAAAATTTTACATCACTATAGGATCTGTTTCTAGTAAGACCTTGGATGCATTGGTTCTTTGACCCCTTATAACACATAATGAGATTCACTAAAAATTAACAAATTCGCTAAAGAGAAACCAAGCTATCATAACAATAGTAGCTATCATTTTTGCTCACCTACCACGTGCCAGACATCTGACACACATTTTTATCCAGTCCATAGTGCAACCCTATCTACTCTGCAAGGTGGGTATCATTATTCCCCATTTTACTGAAGAGGAAAATGAAGATCAAAAAGATTAAATTACCTGCTGAGGTAAGTGTTAAAACCTGGATTCGAAGCCAGGTCAGACCATAGCCAAAGAATGTACTCTTTCTGCCACAACCCAGGGCAGGAGTTTCCACTAGAAATGAAGTCACCTCGCGAGGAATGGAAATTTACTATTCACAGTACAGTGAACAGAGGGTGAGGATAAGTAGCAGGCACATGGGGCAAAGGGGCAGTTGTGTTAAGCTTGATTTGTATTTAAATCCTTTAAAGGGTAGGCCAAGTGACTTGGGGAACAGTAGATTTAAAATATTTTGCAGATGAGGCTACAGGGGAAGTCAGCGGACACAAACAAGGGCACCGTCTAGAGAAACTGGAAACACTAGCAGGGCATAAAACAAGATCAAAGTCAGGAATGGTGGGAAGCCCGCTGTGGGAAAGGAAGGCATGCAGAGCCCGGACACTCATGGGTGACTGGAATAGAGGAGAACTAGGGGGGATGCTGCAACTGGACACCGAGTTAAAAAGAGGAAGGAAGGCATGAGGGAGAGAGGAAGGAAGGAAAGGGGAGAAGCAAAACAAAATGGCAGTGTGATCTGGTCTAAGTACATTTCATAACAAAAGGTCTGTGCCTGGGTCCTGCCTGAGAGAAGGGACAGGAGACTTCCCTGGGCTGCAGGAGAGGTCTTTCCCTACTTTGAGAATGGAGAGAATGGAGGGAATCAAGGAGACAGCCTTATACATCCCCACTAAACTTGGCCTCATTTTTCTAGCCCCTTTAGTTTAAACAGGCCATCCATTCCCAGCAGTTTAAAACTAGCTCCATATTATTGGTTAGAGCCAAAACAAAATGAAAACACACAAAAATTAAGACAACCTAATTTGGCATCATTTAAAAATTGGTTAAATAAGTACGGTTTTTCCATACAATGGAACCATTTTGAATGAGGAAAACCTACAGGTATACATATGTGGAAAGACGACCTTGTGTACTGATGAGTAAAACAATGTACATGGTCAAATAGTATAGTATCCATAACAGAAATCCTTTTCTGTGAAAATAAATAGCAACCATATATTTTATTAGCATATGTATAAAAAATGTTGGCAGAATATGCCTCAAATTGTAGTGAATGATTATCTAGGGGATAAGGAAAGTGGGTGATGAGGAACTTTCATTTGCTATGGTCTGTATTTCTGCAATATCTTACATTAGTAAAGCTCTGTATTATAATTGTAAATAGAAAGGAAAAAAAATTAAGTGTTCCTGAAAAGAAGTTAAGTCTCCCAGCTCATCTCAACCAGGAAATGTAAAATTGCCAAAACATAAGTCAGACTCTTCCCATTGAATAAAACTCTTCATACTCTTAGAATCTGAGAGCATTACAGCAAATGTGGCCTGATCCTTGGGTTTCTGCCTTCCCGCAAAATAGAGTTTGGGGTGGCAGGAGCGCTTCCTAGCAAAGATCCCTCTTGTTCATTGGCCATCAGGGAAATCCCCCAGTGACATGAACCAAGCAAAGAAAGCGCATTCACACCCAGAGAGCTTTCAGGAAACCAGATCCTCTCTTATCTCCATCAACAAAGGAGACTCATCTTTCACCAACTCATTGAATGAGCCCCTTTGTTTCCCCTAAAGGATCATCATATATTCTTTCCCGGCTTCTACAGAAAGTCCCGGTGCCCCAGAATTCAGCACTGAGAGGCACAGAAGGAGTCCCAGTACAAACTCACTTGTCCGCATTTTCGAGGCAGGACCTGAGATGGCAGGGAACTGAGAAAAGGGGAGAGGCACGCAGGTAGGTGTAAAGTGTGAATGTGAGAACGTCTGCTTTATAACCAAGCTTCCAAACTTACATGAGCCGCACCTACATCATACGTCCCACGGTAGAACATGAGAAAAGAGGAGGGATGGACCTGCTTCAGGACGTTGTGGGACAGGAACGCTAAGTCCACCAGAGCACTGACAAATACGCACTGGTGCATCTTGCTGTGCCAGGCACTACTCGAGGCAGAGAGAGCAGGCAGTCCACACAACGCCCCTGTTCTTGAGGAGCCTAGAGTCACCTCACAGCCTCATTGAAGGGTGGGATGCCCCTGGTATACCCATCATGGTGCCTTGTGTGCAGAATTGCATCAATGTCAGGGCACAGGTGTGACTGGGCTGGTCGGCTACCCTACGACTCGGTGCTTTCCAGCCTCCCAGAGACCTCAACCATCCACCAATCCTTTCTCAGTCCAGCTTCCTTTCCAAGGGCTCCTTACCCTCTCAGCCCAAAAATCATGTCCCGCCAAACTTCCTTGGACCTTTCTCAACCCACCCATTTTCTATCACGTTCTCAGAAAAGCGGTCTGCATTCACTGCCTTCTCCTCCTCACCATGGCTTCACTCTAACTCCGGATGATTGAATGGGACCCTCCACTAAAACTACATTCTTGAAGGTCACTTGAGCCTCTTACGGGCTAACGGCGTCCTCCTAGCCTTTCCTCTCATCCCTCTCCAGTATCAGACACTATTAACCATCCTATTCTTGAAGCTGGAATTGGATGGCTTTGGATTCCCTTGGTTCTTCGTCCTCAGTATGTTGTTACACGGCAATCACATTCTCTAGGTCCTCTTCCTCTGCTCATCCCTTAAATGTGGGCATTACCCAAAGTTAAAGTCTATTCTCTTCCCTCATGTGATCCTCTCCCTTTCTGTGCTGACTGAGGGCTGTCACATCAACACTCCCAACCCCAGCGCCTCCTGGTCTCCAGATTCACTGCAGCAGCTCCACCGAAACATGCCGCCAACACTTCCCACTCTACATGGTCAACTGAACTCTTGCTTTGTGCCTCCTCCCCACCCTCAGAGCGCCTCCTTCTTTTAAGACTTAAATCTCAGTAAATTAATAACACCAACATCCCAGACACCTGAGCTAGAAAATGCTAAGTCGTATTCAACAGCTCCCCTTCCCCCCCACCTTAGTGCCACTGAATTTTAAGGACTGGCGAATATACTCTAAGACTTGAAAAAAACTGACTGGTGCCAAAGTATAAAATTAACACTGTAAAATCAAAATTAAGAATAACTCCAAGAGGGGGAGGGATGAATATACACACTACTATATATAAAATAGATAACCAATAAGGACCTACTGTATAGCACAGGGAACTATATGCAATATTGTATAATAACCTGTAAGTGAAAAGAATCTGAAAAAGAATATATATATATATACACACATATATATGTATAACTGAGTCTCTGTGCTTTTTATCTGAAGCTAACACAACATTATACATCAACTATACTCCAATTTTTTAAAAAAACCTAATATATAACCCCCCCAAAATCCCTTCAAATATTTTTGACAGCAAAACATTATATTTAAAATACGATACTGGTAATTTTTTATTTTATTTTATTTTTTAATTGAAGTATAGTTGATTTACGACATTGTGCCAAGCTCTGCTGTACAGCAAAGTGACTCAGTTATACACATATAGACGTTTTTTTAAATATTCTTTTCCATTACAGTTTATCACAGGATATTGAATAGAGTTCCCTGTGCTATACATTAGGACCTTGTTGTTTATCCGTTCTAAATATAATAGTTTGCATCTACCAACCCCAAACTCCCAGTCCATCCCTCTCCCTCCCCCCCCCCTTGGCAACCACAAGTCTGTTCTCTATGTCTATGGGTCTGTTTCTGTCTTGTAGATAAGTTCATTTGTGCCATATTTTAGATTCCACATATAAGTGATATCATATGGTATTTGTCTTTCTCTTTCTGACTTACTTCACTTAGTATGATAATCTCTAGTTGCATCTGGATACTGGTAAATTTTAATACGTTTGGTCCTTTATGTGGCAGGGCCCACAAAAATCGACAATGGGTCTGACCTCACACATAAAGTCCAGATACTTGGACTTCACAGAATCTCTTGGATTCACCTCTTCCCTTCCATTCCCATTGCCCTGGTTTCGACCCTCCTGAACCCTTCGTTACATTTCTGCAGGATGTCCTAAAACACAATCTGACAGCACATCACGCCCCTGTTCAAATATTTGGACAGTGCCCCCAGGACCTAAAATATAAACTACAAGCTCTTTACATGGCATTCAAGGCTGCTACAATCTAACCCCATCCTAACTGTTGGGCCCCTCGGTCACTACATCCTCCCACTCATCCTCTGCTGTAGCCACACCAGGCTCCTATGTCGCACGTGCCCCCATTTGCTCTATGGAATGCCCTCTCCCCTACTCGGCCAGTGGGGAACTTGCACTTGTCTCCAGGATCAGTTCAGCTGGCTGCTGCTCAGTGAAGTCTGCATTCCCAGGACCCCTGGCCCAAACCAACCTTAGCTTCCTGGAGACCCTGGGGCAGTTTGTGATACAGTCAGTCCCACATGAGTCTTTCCCATTGCCAAACCAGAAGCTTCCCAAGAGTGGAGAGCTGTGTCTCAGTCAGTCCCTCTGTGTTTCCCGCACAGCCTAGCACATAACAGACAATAATGTGCCCTGAAGTGCAGCCACCTCTTGTCCCTCCTCCTCACATCACTCTCTCTCTCTGCTCCACTTCTACTTGGTCCTCCATATCATTACTGGTGTGTGTAGTGGACCCTTAGCTGGGTCTATACCAACAAAACTTGGAAGATATGAAAAACGCTGAGCTTTAAACCCATCATAACCGTTCTTCCTAGTGTCCTAGATTTCAGACAATGAAAAAGGTTTGGGAGTCAAGCAAATCTGGGTTCAAATCTGGAGCCTGGCACTTGATTGACTGTGTGACCTTAAGCAAATCTGGCTTGACTAGCCTCAACCCGCTCATCAGTAAAATAGGAATTATATTTAACTCAATGGACTGTTGTGAGAATTAAATGAGTTAAAGCATTTAAAGTCCCAAGCGTGGCACCTGGCATATGACAGGGGCCCACAAGTAAGTAGCAGCAGGAAACAGAAGCAAGGTCTCAGATTTCTCAAACCATCTGACCTTGACAGAAGTTGTTCCCCTCCCCGGATGCTAATATAAAATATTCTTACATCAGTAACATGAATTCAAACTCCAAACTAATGAGACCTACTGTATAGCTCAGGGAACTCTGCTCTGTGGTGACCTAAATGGGAAGGAAGTCCAAAAAAGAGGGGATATATGCATACATATAGCTGATTCACTTTGCTCTGCAGTAGAAACTAACAGCATTGTAAAGCAACTATACTCTAATAAAAACTAATTATAAAAAAAGGATTCAAACTCCATGGTGCTGCTTGTACATATTAAAGTCATCATGGAGAAACAGAAGGAGCATAAGATACTATACACCTGTTAAGAATGAAAGAGGGGGCTTCCCTGGTGGCACAGTGGTTTAGAATCCGCCCGCCAATGCAGGGGACACGGGTTTGATCCCTGGTCCGGGAAGATCCCACATGCCGCGGAGCAACTAAGCCCGTGTACCACAACTACTGAGCCTGAGCTCTAGAGCTCTCGAGCCACAACTACTGAACCCGCGTGCCACAACTACTGAAGCCTGCGCACCTAAAGCCTGTGCTCTGCAACAAGAGAAGCCACCGCAATGAGAAGCCCACGCACCACAGCGAAGAGCAGCCCCCGGTCCTGCAACTAGAGAAAGCCCGCGCGCAGCAACGAAGACCCAATGCAGACAAAAAAAAAAAAAGAAGAAGAATGAAAGAGGGCAATCTAATAATCTGATATAGATAGACATCCAAAGTGTCTCATCATTAAATGAAAAGGGCAAGTTGTAGTATAGTACAAAAAGCAACCACAACATACATATATATACATATGAGGGGGAGAGGCAGAGAGAGAGGTAGGACTGGGCCATAGATCAAGAGCCCCAGGTTCTACCTGGAGCCCTGCAACTAACTAACTTTGCAACCTTAGGCAAATCAGCTCCCCTCTGCGGATCTCCCTTATTGGTTCAAAACAAAAAGGCGAGTTGAACAAGATACTCTTCAGAGAAAATTTCTAGGTTATAAGATGATGTCTGCAAGGTGCTCAGAGAGTACCTTTTACCCATAGGACATCTCTCTTTGAGTTGTTTTGATGCTTTAAGCATCAGGTTTTTAAAAAGGAAAACTCATATGCTATTTCATTTTGACCTCCTTTACATTTCAATGAGAAAGCATTCCCACCATTTCACAGGCAGAGAAACCAAGTATAGACTGTGATGATTACTTGCCAGCCAAATACGCTGCTCACTAGACTGCTGTTTTTGCAAAGATTTATGACGCCAGGAGTTTTATAGCTCCCACTTCATTCCCTGCCTCTTCCGCAGAGGAGGTGCAAGGCTTATGCAAAACAAGCAGAAGGCACTCGTTGCTGGTGGAAACAGGGCGAGATGTAAAGTGACTTCCTCTGGGTCAGAGCATAAACAAAGCTGGCTCCCAGCACATTTACGAGGTAAGTATTGAACCCTTGGGATCAACTCCGCATCCCTCCCCCACCTGGACTGAAAGCTTCACCTTGAAGATGTGTTTCACTGCAGTCATTTTCTGAGCGTTTTCTGGGTCAGAAGCAGTGAGAGCAGCTAAACCGGGGCTGCCGATGGAGTTGCTACACTGAGGGCACGGTACTGACTTACCTGCTCTACTCCGCACCCACCAGCTCACCCAACGACCTGCTGCTGGTCGAGTATTTTTCCAGTCTCCTGGCAAAGTGGTTTCACACAGCTTTGAATGCAAGTGACCTCGTTTGTCCTCACGGGTGTTGGGTCCCTGCCTTGCAGAGGGTACCTACTTCCTACCCCAGAGCAGTGTGCTCTGGTTCTAACACAGGGTCTCACTCTCTGTGCCTGTAAACACATCCATTCTTCTGATAACTTTCCACCGTGAGGGACTCTCCTGCTTCAGATTTTAAATGTCTGGGCATCGAGATTCCCAACAGTTGCAGAAAGCACGTACAGAATGTAACATCCACCTTGCAGAGAAAGGAAGAGCCTGAGACACTGACCCCACCAGCAATAGCCTAGATTTTAAATGGGAAAACAGAGACCAGACCACAGCTAACATAATACAAAGTAAATCATTCCCGAAAATAAAATAAAAAGGCTTGTTCACTCAAAAAGCACGCAGCCAGGCCACTTAACCAGTAGTCAGCCTGCTGGTAACCTTTACAATGGCAACTAGGAATCCTTGAGATGGGATAGTGACCACTGGCATCCATGGCATTCTATCTAGACCTTCTAGAAGCCGCTATTAGTTGACCCCACGCTCAATGTCACCTCTGGATCAAGTTTGCTGACTGCTGTGTGCTCATCACTGGCCTCCTTATGCCCCTCAGGACTCTCTGGGGCCTTCAGTTATCTTGCCTGAGTCCCCTCCTTTGTTTCTTTCCCCTCAGGTCCCCCGCATGAGACCTAACTTTGTCCTCTGCCCCTCTTTTTACCGGGCACATGCGTCCACAGCCTTTTGAGGGCCTTCCGTTTATCAGTTCATCTCAGAACCCCTGCACATGTTTATAAAGGCCTAGCAGCCCTGCTCACTGCCTTTGGAAGCTAAAACCCAGCTCCTATCAACCACTGGGCACAGAACACAGCAAAAGAAGAGAGCGGTTGGATTGCAGTGGGAGTGTGTCCATGACAGAGAGTTTTGTTGAAAGAAACAAAACACTCTCAAAGGCCTGAGCCAGCAGTATGCTGGGGAGTCCAGCCACTGGTGAAACTCACATCTTGCCCGGGTAAGGCAAAAAAGCAGGGCAGAACATACCAAGAAACAAGCGCTGTAATATTTTACAAGGTAGTCTCTATGTTGACATGCCTTAAGCACAAACAAACAAAAAAGGTTAAATGCACCTAGAAAAAAATGAAACCTCTCTACAGGAATTTGAGGGTCTTTTTTTTTTTTTTTTTTGTTTTTTTTTTGAGAGTCTTTTTTTCTGAAATGTTTTTCTAACTCTTCACTATTATAAAGCAAATCTCGTGTATATTGCTCTGACAACACCCACTCAAAGAGCCTTTCATAGCTGCATTCTGAGGGTCAGCCTCAAACATTCACTGAAAAATGAGGTGGGAGTGACTGTATTCTCGATGAATAACTAAATTTTTCTAGCACTAGATATATTCTGATGATGCAAGTTAAAAGTCGGCAGTTACTTTCCCCTCTGCTAAACGGAAAGCAATTGGGGAATACAGAGGTGGGAAGGTAGCCTCCTCAGGTCTAAAGCATACCTCTCCACTCCCTACCCCAAATCCGTCAACAGCGTGTGTCTCCCATTAACCCTTCTTCATAATTGTCTATAGGTCAGAATGTGGGGGATTATTTTCAGTGTTGAATATTCTTGAAACTTCCCCTATCACCCAATTCAACCAACACTTCTTGAGCACCGCCCATGAGCCAGACCCTGAGTTAGGCACCAGCTCCCCCGTGGGCACCAGACAAATGTCCCTTCTTCGAGGAACTCATAATCTGAAGGAGAGTCACGCCTGTATACGGCCAGCCAGGGTACCACGTGAAAAGTGACAGCGTAAGAGCTCAGAGGAGAGTGTAGTGTCTTCCTGGGTTAGGGAAGAGGGAAAGCATCAAAGCAGTTATGTTTGATCAGGGACTTTAGGGACATTTGTGTAAGAGTTCACGGCTGAGGAAAGGCAAAAAGATATTCCAGCCCTAGAAAGCAACAGAAGCAAAGTCATGGAGGCATGAAAACGCACCCCAAGTTTAAACAGTCATAAGCATCCAATGTGGGGTAAACAGAGAGAGAATGAAGCCTGGAAAGGAGGTTGGAACAGGTTGTGAAGGTCCCTTCCTACCTGTTTAAAGTTTATTTGGGGGCAACGGGGAATGACTAAAGGGTTTTAAAGCAGTTGAATGACTCAGTCAGACTCATGTTTTTAAAAATAATTCTGAGATCGGGAGTAAGATGGGTTAGAAAGATAGAGACTGAAGGCCAATTATTCAAACATAGGATACGAATAGGGACAGTGGAAATTGAAAGAAAGGAACTAACTTGACATTTTTAGAGAAAAAATGTATAGGAGCCGGCAGCCAACAGGATGTGGAAGTGTGAAAAGAAGAATAACCACAAAAGTTGCTGAGATTCTTGATTGGGAGGGTGGTGACAACATGAGCCCAGCTGTAAGAAAGGGCAGAAGAGCAGGTTTGGGGGTGAAGAAGGGGGCCAAGAGGTCCTATTGCTACATGGTGAGTTTGAGACCTCTTGTTACAACCAAATGAAGACAGCTAGTACACCGCTCTAAGGCAGCCTGGAACTGAGACGGGAGACCGGGGCTAGAGATGAGGGTTTAGATGCACCGGCAACCTCAACAATTAAACACTGGTAGCGAGGAAGGAACAAAACAAGCAGAAAGAAGCAATAGTAAGCAAGCTGGGAGGAGAAAAAGGAAGCCAAGGGAGGGCATAGTTTCAAAGCAAGAGTGGTTAATAGTCAAATATTGCAGGGAACCTGGGACTTGGGTCTAGATGGAGGTCATCACATTTGACAGTATCAGACCCCTTTGAAAGCAGTTTTAGTACAGCGATAGGGGGAGCTGCCTTATGACAGTGGGTATATTGTACAGTACTCATTAGCACCTTCATCCTCAGATGTCAAAGAACTGTTTCGGAAATAGGATTCAGAACATCCATTATTTATTAACAGCTAATCAGGGGATTCAAGCCTATTAGGTTAAATCATTGAAAATATAAAGCAACACATAAAGGTATACAAATAATTACCTCTCTAATTTCAGATCAGTAAAGATGCAGGATAAAAGAACAAAAGAAACTCTTAGAATTGAGAGCCGTGGAATATTGATGTCCAGCCAAATATGGTAGGCGTGGTGAGTCCAAGCTAGCACTCTAGAATATACGCCAGGGTTCAAGTCCAGCTTTGATCTTCTAGGTATGTAATTTGGGGGAATTAAACTTCTCTAAGCCTGATTTTTTTATCTCTCTAATTAGGATAATCGAAATAACAAATACATATAAAAGCTCTCAGCATAGTGCCATCACATAATAAATGTTGACTTATTATAATAACTCATTATTCTAATTGTGCAATTATTATAATAATGTTTCATTTAGTCTTTACTTTTTTAATCAATAACTATTTTTGAGCCACTCCCCTCTACGTACCAAGCATGACTCTAGGTGCTGGGAATATTAATTAAAAAAAAAAAAAAGAGTAAGACCCAGTTCCCCATCACAAGAAGCACAGCCTAAAGGTTTAGAAGGCAAGTGCACAATTGCAAAACAAGATGATCCTTGTTGTAACAAAGGAATGAGAAAGGTGCTCAAAAATATTCAGGAGGAAGCACTCAGTGCTACCCCAGGACCTGGAGAAGGAGAAGGGCTGTCAGGCCAGGCTACAAAGATGAAGTAACAGTCATTACAAGGAAATCTGTGAAGAAATTTTAAGGATAATAATAAATATTAAGGTGCCATCACACACACACACACACACACACACGCACCTGAAAAAGTCAGAAAAAGAAGGTTCTTTGCCCAAGGGCAAACAGCAAGAGAAAAGGAGCTGGAAGCAACCCAAACTCTTGTCATTCAGCTCAAGGAGTTATTTTGGCTGAAATAATCATCATGTAATATTTACACTCTTCCCACCTGAGTTTGGGCTACATGTTCTACAAGCAAATTAAACATCTCCTGCCTGTCCTCTAAAAGTCTAGCGTTTAAAAATAGGTTACTAACACAGGGACAAATTCAAGAACTTTGATGACAAACTACCCCCTCAAGATAGTGTTCTCAAAGGAACAATTTTCAAGTTCAGTTTGGTCCCCAAGGTGAGGATGTTAATAGATTTTGCCCTTCCCTTTGAAAACAACAAATATCAGGGAGAAATTTTAAAATTGCATGGCTTCGTTTCTCAAAAAGTCAAAAACAGACAGATCCAGCCATATAATGGAGTATCCTTCTGAGTATATACCCAAAAGAAGTGAAAGCAGGATGTTGAAGAGATGTTTGTATATCCACGTTCATAGCATCATTATTCACAACAGCCAAGAGGGGAAGCAGCCCAGGTGCCGATCAATGGATGAACGGATAAACAAAATGTGAAAAATACATACAATGGAATATTATCCAGCCTTAACAAGGAAGGAAATTCTGACACATGCTACAACGTGGACGAACCTTGAAAACATTATGCTAAGTGAAATAAGCCGGTCACTAAAGACAAATATGATACGATTCTGCTTACCTGAGGTACCTAGAGTGGTCAGATGCATAGAGACAGAAAGTAGAGTGGGGATTGCCAGGTGCTGTGGAGTGTTAGTGGGAGTTAGTGCTCAGTGGGCACAGAGTTTGAGTTTTGGAAGATGAAAAATGTTCTGGGGCTTCCCCGGTGGCGCAGTGGTTGAGAGTCCGCCTGCCGATGCAGGGGACACGGGTTCACACCCCGGTCTGGGAAGATCCCACATGCCGCGGAGCGGCTGGGCCCGTGAGCCATGGCCGCTGAGCCTGCCCGTCCGGAGCCTGTGCTCCGCAACGGGAGAGGCCACAACAGTGAGAGGCCCGCGTACCGCAAAAAAAAAAAAAAAAAAAAAAAAAAAAAAAAGTTCTGGACATGGCAGCGATGATGTGGCTACACAACAATGAGCACATACTTACGCCACTGAACTGAGCACTTCAAATAGTTAAAAAGGAAACTTTTATGTTACATATACTTATCATAATTTAAAACAATTTTTAAAACTCGAATGGTTGCCATGCTCATTAAATGCCTGTTCTACATCACTTAGAAGCAAATAAAAACACCCCGTTTCTGACATTTAGATGCAATGCCATCTGAGGAAGGGACAAGAGACTGAGGCCAGGCGTATCAGAAAGTTCTTTATCCAAAGGAGCAGCGTCCAGTTACCATTCCCTGGGAATGGACATCTTTGTAAACCACTAAGAAGGTGGCCTTTTTGGCAGCCATCATCTGACAAGTTTTAATTAAAATAATCCCCGTGTAACAGCATCACCCCGCTAGGGAATGACTGTCAAAGTGCACATTCCAAAAATTACTAGTTGAACTTCTATGTGCAAAAGCATTAGGCCGAGCTTTATGTAAGACCTGTGACTGCAATTCTTAAATCAGTTCTTGCTCTTAAGAACTGTCTAGTTGAACAAATAATAGACACAAGAAAAGTTAAATGACAATAAAAGAAGTCTATGATTATGTTCAATTAAGTAGTATTTGTAACTAGCCCTTTAACAAACTTGGAGAAGGGAGAGATGACTGGGGGCTGGAGTGTTCCAGGAAGACTGATGCAAAAGACTTTGGGAGAAATGTTCAGGACTCAGTAAGTAGAAGCAGATGACCCTGGTTCAAGTAGTGGGTTTGTGATGGGAAGTGGTAAGAGAGAAGGGTAGAAAGAGATGGGAGCCAGATTACAATAGCTTTTAAAAAGTCATTTTCTGAGTTTGGATTTCCGCCTCTACCCACAGAGGAACCACTGTAGGTTTCTGAGAAGGGGCACTGTATGATGAACACGATGTTCCCATGTGCGGTGGCTTTGGAGAGGGAGAACCTTAATTGGTAGAAAGTTGGATTCCAGCCCATTGAAGTGTATACCTGAGGGCCACTGAGTCACAAAAAATGAAACCGAACACATGCTTTTGTTAGGTTAAAGTTAGGACTTTAAAATGTGTCAGGCCATATGCTTATAGATGCACTGAATTTTTCTTGAAGGATACACAGGAAACTGCTGACATTGGTAACTTTTTAGGAGTAGGACTGGAGGTAGGGGAAGGAAGACTTTGACTTTTCATTGTGTACCTTGTACAATGTGGATACACTTCTCAACCATGTGCGTGAATTCATTTTATAATTTTAAAAGTTCTTTTAAAAATGACAACCAGATAGTGTTAAAAAGTGGGCTCTAATCAGCAAATTCAAGACATTTCTAATTACAAAAATGGACATGTATCTCAATCTTGTTTGTATCATATCTTTTTTTTTTTTTTTTGCAGTACGCAGGCCTCTCACTGTTGTGGCCTCTCCCGTTGCAGAGCACAGGCTCCGGACGCGCAGGCTCAGCGGCCATGGCTCACGGGCCCAGCCGCTCCGCGGCATGTGGGATCTTCCCGGACCGGGGACAAACCCGCGTCCCCTGCATCGGCAGGCGGACTCTCAACCACTGCACCACTAGGGAAGCCCTGTACCATATCTTAATCTCTATCACATATAGTGAGATGTTGTGAGAATGACCTAAAAGTAATGGAACAAAGCACAAAGAACTAACTCCACATCTGAGGCTTTACCTCAAAACAAACAGATGAGCTACTCATAATAAAACACCTTTTTGGTGTATCTGCCTGAGTCTATTCCAAACGAACTCCCCAGTGAAAACAAAAATCAAAAATAGTAGCCCACAGTGTATTTGATAAGACATATCCCCATCTCAGTAAGTGGGTTTTTCATCCTTCTAGTAGCTCAGAGCAAAACCAGTTGAATCATCCTTGACTTATTCTTTTTCTCCCATCTTCTATATCCAAGTTCCATCAACTCTACCTTAAAGATTTATCCAGAAGCCAGCTGCATGTCACCAAACCTACCACCCTCACCCTGGTCCACCATCTCTACCTGGACCACTTACAGTAGCTTTCATTCCACTCCCTGCTTCCACTCTTGTCCCATACAATCAATCTTCCACAGGACAGCCAGAAAGATCCTCCTAAAATGCCAATCTGAAGAAGTCACTCCCCTGCCCACAACTTCCTGTGACTTCCTGTCATATGGCTAAGACCCAAAGTTGTCGCCTGGCCGCAAAGCCTGCATGATCCAGACCCAGTTTCCTCCCCAACATCACATCCTGTGCTCCCCGCTGGCTCCCAACACGCCAGTCACACTGGCTTCCTGCCCACTCCTTGGACACAGCAGTGACCCCATCTTTGGGCCTTCATCTCAACCAATTCAGGTTGAGAGATTCACTCAACCTGAATCTCTTCCCCCAAACGTCCCTGTTCCCCCACCTCGCTTCATTTGTGTCTCTAGTCAAATGAAAACTCATCAGAGAGGCCTTTCCCAGCCATCCTACATCAACTTCTAGAACCACCTCCCTCTCTTTCCCTTTGCACTATTTTTTCTTTATATCACCTGAAAGTATGATAGATACTCATCTGTCATTTGTCGTTGTTTTGTACCCGCCTCACCCAACTAGAATGTGCTCCATGACGTCAGACTTTTTTTTTTTACCATCTTCACTGCTATATCCCCTAGGTCTAGAATATGCCTGGCAAATAAATGAGAGCTCAATAAATATTTGTTGAAGACTGAAGTAAGCACAAATCAAGGCACCCAAGATCACTGGACAAAAAGAGGTTTTTGAAGTCCCAAATGAGGCATGTGCATAACAATGCCCAGTAAATTTGGGATAAGAGAATGAAAAACCCAAAACATCAACTGACAGCCATATAAGTCCATTGCTTATCTACAGCATGCTGGGAATCCACATGTATGCTTGACATTAAGTCATACTTTGCAACATCATCTCTGTACAGGCTGGAGGGCCATCCTTAAGGTTTTGTGTCTAAAGAGTAAATACGGTAAGAACTTTCCTCCTCCCTTTTTCCAGGACCAATGAACTTAGACTGAAAATTCTGCTGAAGAAAGAAAGCAATCACTGTCTCACCCAGAAGGCCCAGAATATTCAATTATTCCATGGAGAAGGTCTAGACAAAGCCCCAGCCTTGGAACTAGGAAACTGGGTCAAAGTCAAGTTCTACTACAAATTCAGGGGCCTTGGGCAAATCATTGTATGTTTCTGATCCTGTTTCTTTGACTATAAAGCAGGAATGATGACATGTTCCCTGTTTCTTCACATGGTCATTGTAGAATAAAATGAGATGATGCACTTACAAAGGCCTCCTGAAAACTAAGTGGACCATACATCATGTGTGGTCATCAACTTGTACTGGCTGATCTCTAGTTCACATTCCCTTCTCTTTTGCTGGTGAGCTTTGTCTAAACAAGGATCTGATCAGGTCCCTCCCCTGCTCAAAACATTCACTGATTTCAGCTTGAACCTTCAATGGTTCAAACTTCTTCACAAACTGAACCCAAACCATTTTTAGGGTCACACCTTCAGCCCATTCCTGTGCTGTGGCCTGTACTCCAACCACAGAGAACTACTCTTCATTCCCTAATCTAATCATGATCTATTGCATGTCTATGCCAGGCTATGTGCCTAGGGCCCCACCCTCACCCATCCTCTCTTCTTCCATCAGGAAAATCCTAGACACTCTCCAGCCTGAATCAGATGCTTCCCCCTGTGGGCTTTTTCTCAGGCGCCCTGAGAAAAATCAGGGCGCCCCGAATCACTGCTTGTTTGCAAGTCCTTTCTCCCACCGGACCAGTGGGTCTCCATCGGATGTTGTGTGTCCTCAACATATAACAGGGTAATGCATACAGTAGGTGGCCAGTGTCTGTTCTTTCAGAATATGGCTCTCTCAGGCCTCTCCAGCTCTAGCTCCCTATGACTTATGGCTTGGAGTAAGTGTTATGAAAGGCCTTTTCTTCCTCTTCTACCCCTGAGGAAATATTCTGGAAGGTGAAGCTGATTGAAGACTCCTAGGAGGCTTCTAGAAACAGGCAAGAACTGAGCAGAGGGACAGAATGAAGCTAGTGGCCTCTTTCCAGTCCTCATAAGTTATGTGTTTAAGGTGTGCTTAATTTTATTTGAGGTGCTTTGAATTCGCTAGAGAGACACACCCATATTTAAGTCTGGTATAAATGGAAATGGTTTTCAACTTATTCATTTTCAGGATTATCCAAGTTTCTCCCTTTCATGCTGGAGGAAACTCTTTTATTTATTTATTTATGGCTGAGTTGGGTCTTTGTTGCTGCACGTGGGCTTTCTCTAGTTGCTGCGAGCGGGGGCTACTCTTCGCTGTGGTGTGCGGGCTTCTCATTGTGGCAGCTTCCCTTGTTGCAGAGCACGGGCTCTAGGTGCGCGGGTTTCAGTAGTTGTGGCAGGCGGGCTCAGTAGTTGTGGCTCGCGGGCTCTAGAGAGCAGGCCCAGTAGCTGTGGCACACTGGCTTAGTTGCTCCACGGCATGTGGGATCTTCCCGGACCAGGGCTCGAACCCGTGTCCCCTGCATTGGTTAAGGTGGATTCTTAACCACTGTGCCACCAGAGAAGCCCCTGGAGGAAACTCTTGAATTGACTATAATTCAAAGGAATCATTGTTCTTTAGCTGTCAAGGTGCCCTGTTATTCTTTTCATAAATATCCTGGATGATCTGATCCCAGTTCAATGCAAACTCTATTTTTTTTTTCCTAGCCCTGTACCTTTTCAGTTGCTAAATTTACAGCATTAAAATGAAAGGAAGAAAGGAAGCCCCACTTTTGCCCCCACTGCTAACATGATATATGTCTGGATTTTAATTGCCCTTGTAATTATACTCTTGGCCGGGTCTCCACAGGTATAATGTAGAAATTAAACATTACGGCACAGCCTGAAAAGGCCTCGTTGAGGTACGAAGACACGACGGCTTTGTAATATCTCCAGCCATCAGGAGAAGGAAAGAGAAAGATGAAAAGGAGGCCTGGGAATGTCATAAGCTAGCTAGCAATCCACTGAAGAAGCATTTTCTGTCTATGACTACCTCGAAGACTGTGTGAGCTGGAAGGCTGCGAATCCCCTGGTGGTTTGATAGTCAGCTAAGGCGAGATGAAAATGGAAGAACGTGGATTGCTTGACTGTGAGTTAAGAAATAAGCACAGCAACAAAGGGAAATATGCTATGAGATTTTCTAAATATTTACCAAGGGGAGTTGACAATTCAGTGAGTGGAGCCAGACCTGACAGTGAGCTCTCCTGACTGCCTCCGACACCTTCCCTCGATCACCATCTCCATCTCTAAAATCAGGTGATCCTCACCTCTGGGGTTGTCAGAGGAAACACCGTCTCTCTGTGATAACCCGGTAAATGCTCCGTGATGATCTTAGCACACAGACCACTGCATGTACTCTTCCTCCCCAGATTTCTTATCTAAAGTAGACGAGTAACCAAACAGCAGTCTGTAAAACACTGAGTCAGTATAAACTACGTTTAAGGTAAAATACTTCTTTCCACAGTAATTTTCAACTAGTGATATAGCCACGTGATTTCAGAACCCAGTATCCCTGAACCTCCCTGCCAGTCCTCATTCCAAAGTCAAATTTCTCATCAGCCCACACAGCAGTTATTTTCATTCTTGATCTTCCCAAGTCAATTGATAATTGTTAATCTGCAGGTCAAGGTTATTAATTTTTTTAAATTATTTTTTTATTTAAAAAAATTATGAAGAAGTGTACTTTATATCACTTTAAACTTCCCACTGGTTATGTTTCCTACCATTTCAGGTCTTGAATGGAGAGTATAATTTTGCTTTTGAATTTGAAACTTGGAATAATATACTTCAAGAGCAATTTAGTGACTGGGCTTAGATTAAAACAGGTATTTGACAGTCCCAATAATTCCCTAAAGTCTTTTCCTTCTCCATTGCTCCAGAAATGCTACATAATTATCTGTCTTAAAATCTGTATTGTCTCAAGATACCTCTTGTGTAAAAATGCATACATCTGTACACCTAACAGGCAACGGGGAGGTTATGGAACAGTTTAGAGTTGAATACTCCTGATGTCTTCTCTCCTATCCCCAATACCTTTTTAAGATTTCACTAGGATGAAAGTACTGGATATTAAAATATATCCTCTCACAATCTCCCTCAAAGGAAAGAAAATGTCAGTGGTTTAATATTAGGCAGAACTTCAGGAAATAAACCCAATACTGGCCTTGAGAGAGAGAGACAGGAAAGAAATGGTCTAGAATGGTGAGAAGCATGGAAGGCACGTACCACCACTGCACATAATTGACCAGGTGAATTACAGTTCGGTCTCACCTTTAAGCAAGTAGCTACGCAAATAGAAGGCTAGACTCAATGACTTCCAAGGTCCCTTCCCAGTTCAATAACGTTTGCCTCATGAATTTTTTATAGTCATCCTCCGTCCTATCACGCTGTCCCCATGCATCATCAAGCCCTCCTGGCCAATTCCACGACTGAAAGGAAAATCTGTTTTCAAAAAATCCATGCTTTGACTACTGCCAAAATTACAGTTCTGTCCTTGAAACAATGACCTGCACATAATGGGCATGGGTAAGTACCTCTGAGCAAGGAAGTGTCCAATACCTTTAGCAATATTTTTAAAGCTTCTTTGATATAGGCAGAATTATTACCTGAGGCCTTGAGAGTGAAAGATTGTGAAGCTAAGAGACAATCCTATAACCAAACTTTCCAGTTTATACTTCTATATCCCCTGCTGACTTCTGAACCTTAAAAGAGGGTGGAACTGAACAGGTGAGTTTGAATCCCAGCCTCACCTCTCATCAACTGAGTGATGTGAGGGAAATTACTTAATCTCCTTGAACCTGTTTCCTCACTTGTAAAATGTTGATTATATGAGCTACCTTGAAGAGTTATTGTGACAACTGAATAGGACAATACAAAGAAAACACTGAGCATTCATTTACTCATTCCCTCGTTCATTCAACAAAGATTAACTGAGTGTGCACCACCAGCCAGGCACCAGGCTAGGCACTGGTATGTAAAAGACAGAAAAAGAAAGAAAGAAAGCAAGCTACTGTTATTTTTATTTACCAAAAACAAGCCTGTTTCCAGAACTGTGGCAGAACCATCAGATTCTGACTCTACTTCAAAACTTTCATTCACAGCTAGTTTGCCTAAAATAGTCATTTTTAGTTTGTCATATAGGAGAGTCTGCCTCCTGCCACACCTTTACCTACTCCGAAGCTAACCATCTAGCAGGTATTTTGCTAAAAGACACCTTCAGAACACTTGGGAGAAGCAATGACCAGAGCAAAAAGTGGTATCCCAGCTCTCAGCTGGGCAAGCCACTCAGGAAAACTTGATACGCCTGTGCTACAAGGCCCATCCCTGGATGCCTGGGAGGTTTGGGGTGCTTTCAATTCCATGAGCAGACTGTCTTCTGAGAATTGGGGATTAACAGGACTGGCTCATCCCCAATCATTGTGACTGGACCACCGATAAAGAGAAGGGCAACAGCTAAGGGGGTCTAAAGGCCATGTGTTTGTAATGTAGGGCTTATGTCTTTCAGCTGTACTTTATGCTAGGATTTGATAAAGTTCTATATAAATGACCCACTTCTGAGGAGTCAGTTAGCTTCAAGGCTGGTGGGCTCTTCTTCAGTGTGAGCCTAATATTCCTTTTTCTAACTAGCCCACAGCCTCTGGGCAAGCACAAGCCTAGCTGTGTTGGGTACTGAGCATTCAGTACACTTAAACATTTTGCACTTCCAAAAAAGAGTTTCCCAAGACACTCTGGAACCCACGGCTCCTAGCAAAAGAGTTAAAGTCTGATACTGGAATAGGAAATGACCTGCCCTAGGTCATAGGATCAGAGGGTGGTCAAAGAAGGAATTCTAGAATAAAATTTGGTACCATCTTTGAAATTAAGAATCGGTTAGTGGATAGTACAGAGGTGCCTAAATTTTTTTGATTTGCACACTCCTCTCATTCAAGAGCCGCCTGAATCACTTTCCTTAGGAATTCAAGTATAGATCGTGACTAACTCAAGGCTGTGGACTTTGCAAGGCTGCCTGCTACCTGGAAGTGACAGCCTAGCCTCTCCTCACAGGAGTTCTGGTGCAAAAACACTGTCACTATATATCCACCACCCACCCACCCCCCTCCACCATCTGATGCATACAAAACTGTGGTTTCTTTTCATTTTCCTTCAGTGATTTAAGCGTGTTACTATTAACTCCTGGTGCCTCTAATTCCTCACTGAAAATAGTGGTTTGGATATTAATAGGCTGTAAATCAAGACCCTACCTGGGGCTCGTTGTCACGGAAACGGTACTCAAGCCTGCCGCTACTTCCCCACCTTTGGACGTCTGGGCGAATTGGTGGGAGTTGGGGATTGTTTTAAAGCTCCTGTTATTTCTCCCACTTTCTGCTATTTCTCAGGGCCAAGTTGTCGGAGAAAGAGGAACCCGTGAGGCAAGGGAGAGTAGAGTGGACCGTAGCAGCTTGGAGAAGCGGAACTCTTTGGGAGAGGAAGGGTGGGGGTCCTTGGAGGATGGCTTGGGGCACGCTGATCTCTCCTTCTTGGGGCTGCACCCGGCCACTCTCCGCGTCGTTCCCAACGCTCGGGGACCCGACCCCTCCGCCGCCCTGTCCTCCCTGCCTGGGCGCAGGGCTGCCGGGGAGCGCGCAGACAAGTTCCCCAGAAGAGAATCTGAGCGGCCCCAGGGCTGAGGAACCCGGCAGAGAGGGCAGCGCGGAGGTCCGACAGGCTTGAAGCAGAACCCCCTTCGTCCCCACGCCGGGGTCCTGGAGGAGGCAGCCCGGGACCAGAACACGCACCCCCCTCACCGTCCTCCCAGCGCCCCCGGGCGACGCTCCAGGATCCGGCTCTCCAAAGCAAGCGCCCAGCTTGCCAAGCGCCGCCGAAGCCCACGAGGATTCCCGCGCCCTGGGGCGATAGCTGCCGCAGCCGCCAGGGCCTCCCACGGGCTCTACGCCCGGCACCCAGGGCTGGGTCCCCACCCGGTCCCCTGGGCCCCGTGCGTCACGCGCCCCCTGGGCCCAGCGCCTCCGCTGCGCTCGCGCCGCGCGCCCCTGCCTCGCGCCTCCGCACCCGCACCCAGCTCCCTCTGGCCGCCGGGCCCTCCCGGGACTCACCTGCGCTGGGGCTGTAGCGGCGGCCACCCCGAGCCCGGGGGTGGCAGCGGCGGCGGCGCAGGGGGAGGAGGGCAGCGCAGGGCTCCTGGCACAGCGGCCGCCGGGCGCCTGGTGCTGCCGAGCCGCGGACCCGCCCAGAGATATAAATAACATTATCTGAGGAGGGACATTCCTGCCGGGGGACATCGCTGCTGCCGGGACCAGATAGTCCCGCGGCGGGGGCGGGGAGGCGGGGCCGCAGCCTCCCGCAGAGCCAGGCCCAGCCCCCGCCTTCCCCACCCACTCCCGCACCTGCCAATCAGCCTCCAAGCCCGGGGCCACCTGCCCGGCCTCCGCCCGGCTCCCCGGGCCGGCCTCCGCCCCCCTCCGGACTGCATGAGCCCGAGCCGCCAGAGGCCAGAGCCGGCCGCAGCGCCCCCATAGCTGCTCAGCGCCCCTCACCGCGCGCTACCCCAAGCCCCCTGCAGCGGGGAAAGGATTTGGCTTTGCAGCTCCGGCCTAATTCGTTCGCCCAGAGCGGCGAGTCTGGCCACGAACATGAGCCCTCCAGTCTTTCCCGCCCTGCGTCCCCACTGTATACAGTCAGGTTTTTAAAATATATTAAAAGACACGCTTAGGCCATAGATAGGGTAGGCAAAGCTGGCGCCCCGGCAGTGCGCCCCCGCTGCGGCGGATTTGGGAGGGACAGATTGTTCCCGGGGGCTGCTGTGTTAGAAAGCGTCCTCCGGGGCTTCTCCTGGATGGTAGTAAGAACAGACGCTGGGAGGGCTCGGGTGGGCACTGGGCCCGAGACCCGCGCCCCCAGCCTGAGGGCTCGGTGTCTCCGTTTCTGTTTGCAAACCTGGTGTGGTCCAGGCGGACCGGGCAATGCTGGCGGGGCGCAGCCCGCAGTCCCATGGCTCGCGCGTTACAGGGACTGTAATCAACAGGCAAGCTGCCACCCCAGCCCACCGACACCTCCTGGCCAGACCCGGTTTCCAGGCGAGCGGACGCTTCCGCACGCTGGGTGGGGTGGGATGCTGTAGGCCAGAGAAAACACTAGAACCGATGGTGCCAGAGAGGAAAAACAAAGCATCTCCGAGTCACCTCGAGAGAGAGACACAGAAGTGGCAGCTTGCAAGGCTGTCCACTTTCTTGACTTTCTTACTATACAAGGTCATTGTTCAGTAAGGCTTGGTGGTACACTTTGCTGCAACTTTCATCTCTTTCCTCCATCAGCCGTGCTGAGGCAATTTCTCACCAGACATCAGCCCAGGTAATCTCAGGTGTTTGGGAGATGACAGTGGAGATTTAAAGCGCAAAGATGAGAGAAGAGTTTTAACTTTGGTGATGCCTGGTGTTCTTAACAACGAAACAGTCTTACACCTGAGTTATTTGCTTGGGAGTATAATTATGCTGCTTTCCAGGATTCACCAGGAAAAGGGTGTTTAAGTGCCAGATGTGCGTGCTTAGTTTATATATTGAACATATGCAAAGATACTTCACTTCCTGCTGCAGTCACACCTCTTTTGAGAGTGGGCATTTAGACATTGAGATGTGCTAAGTGGCGCAAACTCCACAGATGTTACAAAGCCACAGAACTCTCCACACTACCACCTTGTTGTCTGGGCCCTTATTAAGCTCAATTTCCCAAGACACACTAGTAATAGAGGGAAGATAATAGAAGAATATTTGTGGTCAACCCATTAGATTAGCAATGAGCCACCCTTCCCCCTTTCTGATAGCATTTAAGAATCCATTTGTTTTTTTACTGAGTTAGAAACAACAAGGTCTTTTTCATTTAAAAATTAAGAACCAAATTCTGGCAAGGAAAACTCAAGAAAAACAGGCCAACTTCAAAGGCTGAGACTATCATATATCTCAAGTAGAAATCTTTGTTCTATTTTTGAAATAAAAAAATGGAGAGAAATTATGTATTTGTGTTTTTTAAAAGCCTTGTGTGGATAAAGTTATTAAATAAATTCATGATACCCTAGAATTGCAGCTCTGCAGCTACATAATTATATACTACATGAAACAGACAATTCCTTAGCTTTAGGGCTCTGAACTGAAGAGTTGTACACATATATTTCTTTGTAGCCTTAAAATTTATAATTTTCAACCACGAGAAAAAATTAATATGGTAAAAACACCAAATCAGTGGACAGATTACCCCAGGATTTTACAAACCTGTTCAGCTGCTTTAGTTATTTCCACTTTAGCTGAAATCTAAATAATTCAATACAACCTCATTTGCTACAGAGCCTGTTATCCTGACAGCATCCCCACATGCTTTACAGCTAATTGAGTTACAGTGAAATGATAAATTAGGACTGAGGGAGAGAGGAAGTTTAGAAGTACAGAGGAAAAGGGTATTGTCAAATAAGGAGGGAGGAAAATGGCAGATCCCAGGGAGTGGGAATGAGAAACTGGGGAGAGTGAAATAGGTAAGAAGGGAAAGCTCATATAAGGGTTCATATTTGAAGTCGTTGCTGTGGGCAGCAGGGATTAATTCTGCAGGGACTTCCTGAGAAGAGTTCATAAAGCCTCCCTGAATTGTCTATCAGAAAGGTGGGAGATCGGTCCTCATCCTGGGTGGTCAAGGGACTGCCCCCCTAACCTCCTATTCCATGTTGACAGCCCACACTTCCAAGCTACCAAGCAAGCTCCTAACGCAATCTGCAGTTCTAGGGCCAGAGAGAAGGTGTGCATTTGAAACTAGATGCTGTCAGCCAGGAACTGGGGCTTCTACTTAACCAGGAAGTGAGAGGAAGCCCTCACAGAACTGTCAACCCAGCTCCAGCTAAAATCAATAGGTGAGAAGTGGATATAAGTCAGGACGTTAGAGGAATCTGACACAAGAAGGAACTTTCATTTTCTATTTCTATATTCTCTGAATTTTTCACATTGAGCTTGTATTATCTGATAATTAATTAGAGATAGTAAAGAAAATAATAAGTAGAGATTGGGTCAAGATGGTGGGTTGAGCCCATGCATTTACCTTCTCTTCCATCCTAAATCTCATAAAAAGATATGTCTTAAAGAGAATAGAAATCTAACAGTACAGGGAAATAAGAAAAAAATGTGATCAATTTTCCAGGAATTTTTAAGAAATCCTGAAATATAGAAGAGAGAGGCAGGACCTGATCTAGACAAAAACAAAGTTAGAGGAAATCAAAACAGGTTCAGGAGAAGGAATAGTTTAGGGAAATTCCAAGCAAGAGTCAAAGGATACAAGAGGAGGTGGGGGGTGGGGAACCTAGGATAGAATAATTCATTGAGGAGTCCCCTCCCCTGCTGGCCTTAAGTACCAAATGT
Organism: Grampus griseus; assembly: GCF_964374135.1. Lineage (NCBI taxonomy): Eukaryota > Metazoa > Chordata > Mammalia > Artiodactyla > Delphinidae > Grampus > Grampus griseus. Next base: position 36,754,636 of record NC_139018.1, on the reverse strand, counting down.
TTGCCTGTGGGATAAAGTTAGCGGGGATCCCGGGACCAGAGGGGCAGAGCCCAAGTATACACTGACCGCTAGAAGTAATAGGGAACTTTCACTCTCTCTGGATAGCATGTTGTGCCCTTCCTTCACAGTTCCTGAAGACAGGCTATGATTAACAGAACAGACAGGCAAGCCGATCCTCAAGTAAAAGATGATTGGACAATCAAAATCACCAAAGATTTCGTCAGCGGAGGGGAACCAATACCATGAAGGAAAAGCACCAAACGCAACTAACAAAGAAGTAATATCAGAGGAAACTAAGTTAATAAAGAAAACAGAAGATAAAATTTAAATGAATTTAAATTTTATTCAGCAAGATTTGAAAGGATATTGTATCCAAGAAAAATAATCAGTGAGAAAACGTAGAGATTTAAAAAGTAGTTTCTGAAGTTTAAAATTCATTAGCTGATCAGCAGAACTGATCAAGTTAAGAGCAGATTAGTGGAAACAGAAATTCTCCCCAAACACAGGGCAAAAAGCAAGGAGATGGAAAGTTTGTGAGAATGGTTGAAAGTCATGGAGGTGAGAGCCTCAAGTTCCAATATCTGTTCCAATAGAAGTTACAAAAGGAGAGAAAGAGGGCAGATGAGATGATAATAAGGAGAAAGTAGAATAAAATTTCTCAGAGTTGAAGAAAAATATGAATTTTCAGATTCAATAGAAGCAGTTTAAAGCAGGGTAAAGATTTTAAAATACAGTTTACAGTTTTATGTACAGTTTAAAGCTTATGATTTGATTCTAAGACCCAAGAACTTGAAAAAATTAAATCATAAACCAAAAATAGAGCCTAGACTAGCTTCCTGTGCCTTGAATTAAATTAATCCTACAAACTATTTTTACTGAATCACAGAACCAGTTATTTGTTTGAAATTTTAAGACTACTGTGACTTAGAAATGAACATGTATCAGAAAGCTACTTAAAAACAGAGATACCAAACCAAATAAACCCAACCCTACCCAATGTTCCCCTCATTCAAATGTCTGCTAACAATGGAAAAATCGAGAACTCATGGTTATGAACAGAAAACTTTGAAATAGTGCCTAGAGCTCAAAAAACATTAGTTCCCTTCATCTTTACCTTGTCACCAAGAGATGCATTTCATAAAACTAAACTGAAATTTCTGTTCCATTTCTGGGAACATCTAGGGGAACCACAGTCTCCACAACTTCCAAAGACAAAGCAGCAGGAGGACCCATTTGAAAAGCCCACCATTTACAATATAGAGGCATCGAGGACAAAGGAATAAACTTCACCTTCAGATGCCTCAAACAGAATGGTCCTTGCAAGGAATCTGAAAACTGGCAGTGAGTGTGTAAATACCAAACTGACCTCCCTATAAAGGAGCAAGTGACACCAATTTCAAATTTCCATCCACCGATAATGGAAAGGAGCAGAAGAGCAAGACTTACATCCTGTCATCCACCAGAGCATGGAAGCACTAAACAGGCTTTGGAATAAATGGGCATCTTTCCTTCTATAGCTGTGCCTGAGCTTTCCAGGATTAGATTTTCCATTACCTAAGAGATGTGAGCTCGTGCAGATGTAATAGCAGGCTTATACTGGGGTGTGATGATAAACTGGTGTCTGAAGGCACTTATGTTCTGCTGCAGGTGCCTTGTTCAGGCTGTATTAGTTTGAGTGGGCTTCCATGACAAATACCACAGACTGGGTGGCTTAAACAACAAAATTAGTTTTCTCACAATTCTGGAGGCTAGAAGTCCGAGATCAAGTTACCGGCAGGGTTGTTTCTTCTGAGGCCCCTCTCTTTGGCTTATAGATGGCCATGTTTTCCCTCTGTCTTCACATGGTCTTTCCTTTGTGTGTCTGTGTCCTAATCTCCTCTTGTGAGGACACTAGTCATATTGGATTAGGGCCAGCCACATGATTTCATTTTACCTTAATTACCTCTTTAAAGGCTCTCTCTCCAAATCTGGTCACTTTCCGAGGTACTTGGGGCTAGCATTTTAACATATGAATTTGGAGTGCAGGCCATTCAGTCCATAACCCAGGCCTCATCTTTTCTCACATGAATTTCTTCTTATAAATCTCCTAACTGCTGTCCCATTCTCCAGTTTCACTCTCCTTCAATTCTTCCCCCACATAGTAGCCAAAGTACACTTTCTAAAAAAGAAATCTGATCCCTCCACTACTTTAAATCATCCAATGGCTCCCTGTTGCTTTCGGGATACAGTTTTAAGTTTCCCAGCACTTAGCACAGCCCCTGACACGCAAGATGTACTTAAGAAAGGCCTGATGAGTAAGTGAGTTAATAAGTGAATTAATGAACAAATAAATCATGCAAACTAAAAGAGAGTTGCAGTTCTGGAGGCCAACCAAAGAAGTAGGTAATTGAAAGTCATTTCTAGTTGGCTTAAAAATATATATTTGTGGGCTTCCTTGGTGGCGCAAGTGGTTGAGAGTCCGCCTGCCGATGCAGGGGACACGGGTTCGTGCCCCGGTCTGGGAAGATCCCACATGCCGCAGAGCGGCTAGGCCTGTGAGCCATGGCCACTGAGCCTGCGCGTCCAGAGCCTGTGCTCCGCAACGGGAGAGGCCACAACAGTGAGAGGCCCGCATACCACACACACACACAAAAATATATATATATATTTGTGACTGTTTACAGGAGAATCACTTTCCTATTTATGTTTGAGTAAATTTATTTAAATAAATTCACATTCCCGGAGACATAATTGGCAATATTTGTGTCTGAATTTCACCAGCTCCTCGGCCACCTTGGCACATTCATACCTAACTTACTGTCTGTGGATGAGAAATGAAGTCAATTAAGTAGGTTTTATGTTCACACCCACTATCAAGTTCACCTGCCGTCTTCCAGTGTTTCATTCATAATGAGGTACAGCAAATACAATAGTGATGGTTCAGCTCTGTGGACTTTGTCTCTGTTTGCTCCACCCTCTCAGTGCCGTTTTCAGAC